>NC_091763.1:81697262-82906324 GCF_029378745.1 Bos indicus
TGGGTGTGGGGAGGAGCTGAGCACTGTGGGGGCCTGCAGGGAGCTTGGTAGCGGGAGGGAGAGCTTGTGTTGTGAGTGGTGAATATTTCAGTTTAGAATAAAGAAAATCTATGTCCGTGGACAGGGCAGAAGATGACTATAAAACTGATTGGCTGTTGAGATTAATTATAATCCCGCTTTTTCTCTCCCAACTGACCCAGAAGCCTGGTATCACTTGGTCAATGAAGACTTTTTAGGCTGTGCCTGGTGAGGGCTGCCCTCTGGATCTTAATTCCCACCCGCAGTGCACCTGGAGCAGCTGGGAGGATTTGCTAAGGATTCTGGGAAGTCCTGTCCATGCACATAGCAGTTTAGAACCTCTGCTGTTTCTTCCTTTAAAAATTCCTAGAGCAGGAGTTGCAAATGAACATCTTGCAAAGAAAACAGCTTTTTGAGTGCGTACAATTTGGGGGAATTACTTGACAACATTAAACACTGGGAGATTTCGAATGAAAAATTTAGATTTGTCATTTTTTTCTTTGAAATGTTCGAAGATTTGGTTCACGAGGTCCACACTTACACTTGGACACAATCAGTCAGCTGGCCCTGCTTCAGTTTGTCCATTCAGCTCCTCTGCATCCTTACCTCCAGCCCTCCTCAGACCTTCTGCCTTGCTGAGCCTGTCTTGTGACCCTGCCTTTAGAGCATGCATTCCCAAGGGGGTGGAAGTTGGTTCTGAGGTGGCAGTGGGGAAGGTGGAAAAGTCTTAGGTAGCACGATTGTTGCACTCCCGCAAAGGGCTGAGGTACATGAACAGAGCCAGTGTGTGGCACACCTGTGGTGTTAACATTTCACTGAGGAAGGGGGCCAGCTAGGACGGAAAAGTTTAAACGAGTTCCTTGTGGAGGGAGGAGGCAATAGTAAACCAATAGTCGAGAAGCTCTGGTGCAGAACAGAGAGGGACACCTGGTACAGAACAGCACAGGAGCACAGGGAGAGGGGGCTTAGGCTCTCTCTAAGAGGAAAGGAAGAGGAACTGGTGGCTTTGCAAGTATGAGCAGTGGAGGTTCAAAACTGAGGATAAAGAAATGGAAGCTGGACACTTTCCTGTAACAACATGGCTTTAGGACAGTGGTTTTCTTTCTTTTTTAATTTATTTGGCTGGTCTGAGTCTTAGTTGTGGCATGTGGAATCTAAGTCCCCAACCAGGGATCAAACCCGGGGCCTCCTGCATTGGGAGTGCAGAGTCTTAGCCACTGGATCACCGGGGAAGACCCAAGGACAGTGGTTTTCTTAATTCAGTAGGTCTAGAAGTCACCTGTTAAGACCTGGGACATGCATTTTTAACAGGTACCATAGGCAACTCTGATGCAGAGGACCTACTGACCCCAAGGTCAGAAGGTTTCTCTGTAGTTGTGGCCAGTCCGAGTTTGGATGTGGCATCCACTGCATGGCTCCATTTGACGCTTAACCATCATCATTCACCAGGTTCCACTCCACAGAGATCGCTACCACCTTGTAAGATGATGGGCCAGAAAGACTACTCAGTAGGCGCCCCATCCTTGCCTCCACTCCCAGCTCCACCGTTCATAGCAACTGACAAATGTCTGGGAGTCAGTGGGCTGGGTGGCCAGTGGAGTCTGGAGTTTAGAGGAGAGTTTTTCTCTGAGCAAAGCTAGGTAGGGAAGTAAATTTGTTGCCTTACATTAGCCCCATCTCTAGACCGACAGGAGGCAAGAGAGTTAATCTGGAAGGATTTCTGGGGTCAACTCTAGTCCCATGGTCCACCTGAGTTGGCAGTGCAGTACCAGGCAGGTTTATGATTTCAGATGCAATTTTGTGCAAGACGCTTCCAGCTAATGTCTTCCTTGCCTTTATTGTTTATCTCCTTACTAGTTACCTGAGACCAGCCATGAAATCCCTGTGTGTGACTGTGCAGGTTGCTCTTGACCAGATTGCTGAGAATAATCAGGGTTGAAAGGAAAGCTATGACCTCTTACTTGCTTGCACTGACCAGTTGTGTGAATTATCTAAAAAGCTCAGAGAGGTGGGTGCCTGGCCCCCTGAGTCACAGACTTCTATGAGACGCCAAACATTCATCACATCTTCTTCCTCGTCTCATCCATTTCCCACTCTTGTCTTTTTCCTGGTTCTACTTAGAGAGCTGATAAGATAGGAATTATGGTGAAATTGAAACAGGTGATGGTCTATTGGACAAAGGCCCGGGGAGGGAAAATCAGTATTTCATTGTTTGTGCAATTTGTTGATTGCTGGAGATGAGCTGCTTGGCTTTCTTTATATTATTGTTCTCATCCATAAAAATCAGATGGCAGATGTATTATGATGGTTTCATTTCATGAATCCCAAGACTTATGCAAGACAGTGTTTGCATGGATGAATATTAGTTTTCTCTTATTGCAACATGTGGGACTTGTTTTCCCACATTGGGAGAATGTTAGATGGTGTCCATAACATGTTTTGAATTAATAAAAAAACTAATGCAATTTTTTTTTTTTTGGTTCCAAAGTTTCTGTTTTAAGTGCTTGAGGTTTTCTCTCCACTGTTGGACTGTTGGACAGTTTCCCTTCATTAATGCTTATATGCTTTTCTGTTTGAAGAGAGGAAATGAAGGATGAATGGTGAATGGTAAATGGAGGCTTCCCTAGGGAAGGTCATTATAGCTCTCAATCTGGCCCAGAGGTTGACAGTCCACCCTGGGATCAGGCAGTCTGGCTTCCCTTTCTCCATCGTGTTATACCTTCTCCTGGCTCTGCGGAGGTTGGGTTAATTCTAAGGATGAATCTCAGGCCTCCTTGACGGGGACTTCAGAGGGAACCCTCAGGTCCCCCCGGAAGTGAATCCAGAACCTTGAATCCAGCTCTAGGGAAACCCAACTTGGTATTTCTCTGCATTGGGAAGGAAGTGCAAATGCGTCTCTTATAGAAGTTTGCTCCAGATTAAGTCAGTCCAATACATTGGATTGGCAAGAAAGTTCAGGTTTTTTGTAACATCTTAATGAAAAAACCTGAACGAACTTTTTGGCCTACTCAGTGTTAAATAGAGTCAGAAAGCAAAGACTTCCAGGCTTCACCCTGAATGAGCCTTGCTAAAGGAGCCAGAAGATCAGCCTATGGAGGGATTGGCTCACCTGGCATTGAATGTTGGCAGCAACGCTTAAGTATAATGATGACATTTCCCAAATCTGGAATGTATGGGCTGAACAATAAAAGATTTTCATGGGAGCTAAATGCAAAGTGTGTGAAAAAGAACCTGTTCTGTAGAATCAGATTGCTTGTTCACTGAGCCCATACTGAACTGAGTGCTCAGGATGGGCCAGGACTGTTATTTTGTTTAATTTTCAAAATTTAGCTCCTTCCAACTGTCCCCCTGGACATCAGTATAAGGGGTTGCTAAAACGGTCCAACAGTTTCATTCCACCCACACGCCCCTTCTACGCTCTCTGCTTGTGGGATTGTTACAGAAGAAACACGTATCTAATATAAAGAAGGTGCCAAATTTGAATCCACTGCCTTCTAAATATCCATCTGCTTTTTAGTGCTACTCTCACAGCAAAAAACGGGCATATTTACCAAACATTTCTGAGACATAGGAAACCATTTGGGAATGTGCAATGTAATTTGGGAGAACAGCCTGCTTACAATGTGGTGACTTTATTGAGCTGTAGAAAATGGCGTGAAATTGATCAAATGAATCGCGGGTCCCACTGTGCCGTAGCTATCACCAGGCATCTTTTTTTTTTTTTTTTTAAGTTTGTTAGTTGTTTGGGATCCTTAAACATGCAAACTTCAGAGAGTCCACAAAGGAACCAAGGCTGTTTTATGGCATCCAGTACTACCATATTGTTACTTCTGTGTAGCAGGAAAAGTTCATTTTCAAAGCAGATACAATTCAGTCTTCAGGTGTGAATGGTATGAACGACAGTCTTTTTTTGTGTTGTTGTTTTTAAAAAACTTCTTAGCACCAGCCATCTTTAGGTTCACTTTATAGTTTGTTTTTTTTTTTTTAATATATTAGCTCTCAGTCCTTTTGCTGTCTGAGAATTGAGCTTACAGGCCAAACCAAACCCAGAAAAGCCTGCTTTTTTGTGTGTGTGTCCTGAAAAGCCAAACCAAACCCAGAAAAGAATACAAAAGTCCCACGTCTACTTGTTTTTGAAAAGTACTGTGTAAATCTTAAGTTGGTTTGGGACTTTGTCATTTGTTTGACTCTTCCAGACTTTCCAATAGCTCTGCTTATGGAACCTGTAGTTACCCCTGGTGACTGTGGAGACTGAGCAAGGTTTGACACAGGGCAGGCTGTGCAGTGCTGTGAACAAGAATGCCGGTGTTTTAAGGAGTGTGCATCCCTGGGTTGGGAAGATCCTCTGGAGGAGGGCATGGCAACCCACTCCAGTATTCTTGCTTGGAGAATCCCATAGACAGAGGAGCGTGGCGGGCTACAGTCCGTACATTTAGAGAGTTGGACATGACTGAAGTGACTTTCTGTTCAACCTTATTCTGCAGATAATAGATGGAGGGTACGTGTTAAGTTGCTTCAATCATGTCTAACTCTTTGCGACCCTACGGACTGTAGCCTGCCACACTCCTCTGTCCATAGGATTCTCCAGGCAAGAATACTGGAGTGGGTTGCCATGTTCTCCTCTGGGGCATCTTTCCAGCCCAGGGATCGAATCCAAGTTTCCTGTGTCTCCTGCATTGGCATGTGGGTTCTTTACTACTAGGGCAACTTGGGAAGCCCAGCATGCATGCATGCTTGGTATTAACTCTGTATTTTTTCACCTGGAGTAGGGCAGGTTATGGATGCCCCACCCACTCCCATTCATTTGAAGCAATGGCAGGTTGCCCAGCATCATGCCACTTTGACCATGACTTAGGAATGTTCACTCACCAAGGTTTCGACCATAGGTTCAAATCCAGTTTGACCTGGTTCAAACTATGGCCTTGGCTTAGTGGAGGGATTTGTTGATCCACTAACCATCCAACTTAATTGAAGGATTATTTACTTCAGATGTCCTTCTGTTCTGTCTCAGTCTCCAAAATTGAGATCACTATCTACTGTACTGCCATAGACCTTATTCATATGTTGACCATAGCATTTTATTTCCCTTTGTTGTACCTGTATTTCTTTGCTATCAATTCATGACCTTCCCCCCAGAGCAGGGACCACATCTTGCTTATTTTTTCTTTCTTTGTTTCTATTTCTGTACTCACTTATATGTGGTGCTCAAAAACTAAGTTGTTGTTTTTTTTTTCCACATTTAAAAATTTTAAGTTGACACCTCTGAGTAAATCACATTTTCCCTCCTATAATTTAACCTGTATATAACAATTACATCTGAAATATAGCGTTGGGTCTCCCTACCTTAGGCTATCTGCAAAGTTGGCAAAGTTTAATCTTAGACAAAAGTAATTTTAAATGCATATTGCGTGCTTGAATATACATTTCAAAATACGAATGTTGTCTAGGGTTTCTCTTCATGTTGGTTCAGAGAAAAATCTTGTGCTTTAATTACAAGATATGGGTTCAAGCATTTAACAATTACTTGAAGACTATTTAGGTGATTTGATGTATTTTATCATTCAAATTGCACTGGATAAAATTTATGTGAAAGCGTCCTGTCTTTTTAAGGCAGCACTGGTGTGTAGAATGTGTATGACCCATTGAATCTGACTGCCTGGGTTATCATCTTGGCCTTGTCACCCAGGAGATTTGTCATACAGTGTCAAGGTCCTTAACTAAGACTGAATCTGGCCTCTCTGACATAAGATAGGTTGTATTTTGCAGGATCTATTTGATGCCAGCATCAGTATCCGAAAATGATAATTTACATTACTTTTTGTGAGTATTCAAATAGGCAAAATATTGAAAGTGCTTTGAAAACTACTTTACAAGTGAAGTCTTTTTTGTTGTTGTTTTTGCTGTACCACACAGCAAGTGGGGTCTTAGTTCCCTGACCAGGGGTTAAACCTGTACCCCTTGCAGTGGAAGCATGGAATCTTAATCACTAGACTGCCAGGGAAGTCCACAAATGAAATCTTAAATGGAAGTTTGCTGGGGAATAATCAGTATCAGAAGATGTTCCATGTATTATTTATTCTATATTGGGTTTATGCTCAAAATGCTCAACATGCTCAAAATCTGTAGCAGTCGTAAGCCCAGCAACGGGTTTGTGTAAAGTCCAAACCCTGGTAGGTATAGTCCTGGACCTTCTCGTACCTCCCAGAGAAGGTACCTCATTCAGGCTCTGCATATGAGTTTGGAGTTTCTTGCCTCGAGTGTCTGTGGTAAAGGAGTCTCTTTTCCCCAGTTTTTAATATTTCCTCTCAAGGACATGGACTCTGGTTCACTCATTATGCTCATAGAATGTCCCACTGGCCTCTGTGTAAGTGAAATTTCATTTGGTCCATTAAGTAGCTCTGTAACTGATTTCTGAAAAAGGCTAATCCTTCTCTGCCCAGCTAGAGACAAATGGCAAGACAGAACCAAGTGCCATCCATACATTTATGCATGCGTATGTATATATGTACATGTATATTTTTGGGGGGGCTTGCTTGTGTGTGTGAGGGAGACACGGCAAGCCTCCATTTTGCCTTGCATCTCTAGACTTGGCCCATGATATGGAGAATCCCTACTATTCCTGTTATAACAGGTCACTCATGACCCTTGACCAAACACAGATACTCACATATATCCTTGTTTTATGCCACAGATGCCTCTGCAGTGCTGTAGCCCTTTAAACCTGTAGTTGTTGGGTTTTTGGTGCCTGGAGAATTATAATTCATGCACTATTCTGTGATTTTATATACAGGTAAAAATTGTACTAAAGGTGAACAACTAACATTAAATTAGATCATTTTCACATGCATTTCAACATGTTTCTATTTGCATCTGATACATACGCTGTCTTCTCCTAGGGCCACTTACCATTTCTAAAATACGTCTACATGGCCTGCTCAGGGAGGCAGACCTGCAGGCTCACGTTATTTTATGAATGGTTGTTCAGAGGTTTCTCATCAGATTCCAGCCCATGCAGCTTCCCCCTCGCGCCACTGGGGGCAGCTCACGGTGCACACACCACCCGCCCATAGGCACACTCTCTTTTATTTCTTCTGACACCTACAAATAGAATGGCAGGGACTTCAAACACACAGAAAAGCAGCTTGACCTGCTGGCTGAGTGCCTGTTGTTGGTTATTTCAGTTCTGAGCTATGTGGCTCATGCCCTGAAAGCTGATCAGTTTCTTCCTTCTGAAGTGGCCAGACTGACTCAGCACCATCAAAAGGCATCTTGGGGTGGAAATGGCCCCTCCATGCATTCACTGATGGGGTGTGGAGGTGTCTGCTTCCCCAGTGAACCACTGGCCCTGGGCATGGACTTCATCCCAATATTGACCTACCAGTGCCAGGAAACTTCTCTTCTGTTTGAAAGATCAGAGGGAGAAAGAGGGAGGAAGGGATAGGAGGGATGAGAGAGAGAGAGGCATTGCAATTAGGCAACAAGAAGGTCACCACGATTTAACCGAGCCAGAAAGGATACTTACTGCTGACTAACTGGCCCACGCTCAAAGCTGAAGAAGAGGAGGATGAGGAGGAAGAGGAGGAAGCCTGCCGGACGGGGCTTTGAGACATGGATGCTTGGCTGTGAGCCAGGTGCAGAAGACTGCTTTGGGAGGCTGCTTGACCCACTGACGTCTGGGAGGGTTGGTGGAGCTACGCAGAGGGATGTAAAAAAATACACAAAGGCATGAAAAATTAGGAGGAAAATGCCAGGGAATAGAAGTGTTATCAGGGCTGAATCATTTTATTTCTAAGAATATATACTTCTCTGGAATAATGCACACCCTGCACAACAGGCAGGGTTTTGTTTTCTTTCTTTCTTTTTTTTTGTATATATTATGTGGCTGCTTCCTTGACAGGCATTTTATTAGTATTTCTAAATATATTAATTCCCTACTTGGCTTGCTGAAGCATCTAGTTTTCTACATTTCTTGACCGCCACATGTGATTGGACTCTTTCTGCCTGTTCATGCAACTCCAGGGCGCTTGACAGGCTTCTCGAGTACATATAGATAAAATATAACACCTGCCATCAACTTAGACTGCAAGACTCAAGATCAAGGGTGGGTTGTGCCCAATCATTTTGTCTTATGTAACTGGTGTTTTTAGGAAAGTTCCAATTTAGGCTGAGTGTGTATGGGAACTTCCTGCTCTCTCAAACCAGAGTCTGGGTGTATTCCTGTGGAGCTGGGAAAAATAATTCTAAGATCCTATCGAAATTAAGAGAGAAATGGGGGCAGTCAGGACAAATGTATCGATTGATATTTGTCCCTCTTGGTTGTCACTTTCTTACACTGTGCCAGCACTCTGTTCGGCATTGTCATGCCCTCGCATTTAAAACTTTCACATCAGCCTGTGGAGTGGGTGTTATTCTGACCCCTCTTTTACCACCAGGGAAGCTGAGGCATAGAGACTTTAAAGGATTTGGTGTCTTCCTTCGGCAGGTGCAGAGGAACTGGTCTCCAGGCCTATGAAGTCTGATCCCTGGGCTTGAGCTCTTAGTCACAGCGCCACAAGTCAGAATTCACTTTAAGTCTTGTGTGCAGTAAGGGAGGTAGTCATTGTATTCATGACTTCTTTCCAGGTTATCAAAGTGCTATGGTTCTGGGAGGTGAGAACCTCGACTGAAGGGAGGAAGGAGAGAGAAAAGGAGGACAGTCACAGCTTCTGGGTCCACCTGGACACCTGGGAGGGGTCTCTCTCCATCCACGTGTTGACCCTCTGGGAAGCTGGCGAATGACAGCCCTAGGCCTGGCACAAGGGCACCAGTAGCCTCAGCAGTGGCTACCTTTGTTGATTAGACGAGATTAGACAGAGTACTTTCCGGACTGCTTTCATTTCCATCATCACAGCTTCCAGAGGTGTAGGAATGGTTTCAAAAAAGGTTTTTAACAAAAGGAAGTCAGTCTGGGAGTGGAATCAGGCCAGGCCCTGAACTTTGGTGAAAAGAGAGCCAACTACAAAACAGGCACTGATCTTTGACCACCTCCTCAGGATCTAAGAGTCAGCCTGGAAATTTCAACATCACATTTGTCTGTGCTTTCCCAGTGTGTGTGTGTGTGTTCAGTTTTTTTAATTCAACTTTTTCAAGATATAATTTACACATAATAAAATACATACATTTTATGCATACAGTTTGATGAATTTTGTCAAATGTATACATCTGTGAAACCACCATATTATCAAGATATAGAACCTTCTTATCATTCTATAAAGTTCCCTAATTGCCTTTGTAATCAATTTTCCAGCTCCTGGCCCCAGACAGGGACTGCGCTGCTTCCTGCCACATGTACTCATTTGGCATAATTCTAAAACTGGAGTTGTATGGTATGTACTTTTTTTGCATTTGACTTCTTTTGCTCAGATACTGTTTTTGAGATTTACCCAGTTTTGTTGGATATATCAGTAAATCATTTTTTTAATTGCTGAGAAATATGTATAGTATTGTTATACATCTGTATGCATATCTGTGTCAAAGATTGTCCGTGCATTCATCTGTTGATGGACATTTGGGTTATTTCTGGTTTGGGGCTATGATGAAGAAAGCTGTTATAAACATTTATGGACAAATTTTTGTGTATCCCTGTGTTTTCATTTCTTATATGTAAATACCTATGAGTGGAACTGTGGAAATGACTGAGTCATACCTTAAGTGCACATTTACCTTTTAAAGAAACTACCAAACCGATTTCCAAAGTGGCTGGAGCCATTGCTATGCTCACCAGCTATGTATAAGAATTCCAGTTGCTGTGCAGCATCACCAACACCTGTGGTCGACAGTCTTTTTAATTCCCTAAAGTGTTTTTAACCATCAATTAACATTCTACTTTCATACAATTGTTAATCATGTGCTACTTTGGAAATGTGTTTAGGGACCTATTTCCCTTCCCATCCCACCCTCCCCCCCTACCCCGTGGTAATGCTTTTGCTCTCCAGATTCACAGGCTAGCTCTCAGATCAGATCAGTCGCTCAATCGTGTCCGACTCTTTGCGACCCCATGAATCGCAGCACGCCAGGCCTCCCTGTCCATCACCAACTCCTGGAGTTCACTGAGACTCACGTCCATCGAGTCAGTGATGCCATCCAGCCATCTCATGCAGCAGATATAGCTGGCCCAATTATGGGAAGTAAGTGACTCTCCCAAGCCCATGAGTCTGCCTTAGAATCTAGGCTCTCGCCCCATAGTTCAGGGCTCTTTCCAGGATGCCAGGCTGTCCTGTTCCACAATTTCCTGCAATTACATCTCAAGGGAAGATCCTTATTGTTACTCCACTGTGCTACGATTGTGAAGTAAGGTAGTTGTAATTGACATGGAACTCAAATTAATATGCAACAAGCATCTGCCTAAAGTAATTAGCCAATCTGCTGAGCACATAATCAACAATCGAATCCAGTAAATTTTATTCTGTAGGAACACACACTGAAGATTAAATCTATTTTTAATTTGCTTAATAAAATGTGATGGATATTTGCATGTCAGTCTATCCCCTCTAACCTATTGAGTTGTCCTTCTAAATATTGTTACTTGACAAAAGCTTTGCACAGTTTTGAGTTACTGAATCATGAGCTAGTCTTTGGTTTTACCATTTCATCAATATTTTATTGGCCCTGGGTGTGGCAAAGTACCATCAAGGAACTGGATAAGACAATAATCAATTTAAATTTCTTTTTCTCATACACAACTCAGTAAAGAAAAATTACTAGGCTTCAGTCTACACAAGAGAAGGAATTCTAGAGGAAAACAAAGTAGCTCTATTGAGAGTTTGTTCTATGTCTACACAGTTAAAGAAAGAGATGAATCTAAGATAACTAAGAATCTAGGAAAGATGTATTTTGTCCAAAGGAAATAACCACTTTTTAAAGAACACTGGGGTCCTGCTTACCTTCCAGCATCTAACCAAACAGTTCAGAATAACCCATAAAAATTCTAAAAAGTTCTTACTTGGAAAGAATCAAGATTTTAAGGTTATGGCATTTCTAGCAAATTAATACAGGCATAGAAAGTCCACCAAAAAGGAGGAAAAGGAAGGGGCAGTTCGTGTTAGCCTGGGGCTCTGCTTCATCCAGGGACGGAGAGAAGGATGTGAGGATGTTCATCCCACACAGGGGATGAGAGACAGGCAGAAACAGGATTCAGAGTCCCTTAAGCTTTACGCTTCTTACTGCATCTCATGGGCTGGCTTTGTTGGTTTGTTTGTGTTGGTTGGCACTGCTGCTGTTTACTGTATTCAACAAAAATAGATATAGGCACACTTTGAAGGCTTTCTGGATTTTCTGTGCCAGTGCTCCTCATCTGTCTTCCTTGTGTAACACAGTATATCCTTAACAATATTATAGTTTCTGGAATAAAGCATCTTCTAATTAAATTCACAATTGATATACAAATAAGTGAAGGTGACAAGCATATTGGAAAATGGGATAAAATGAAGAACCAGAATGTGATAGATGAATTGGAAAAAGTTAATTTATATAAACAGTAAAATTCAAATGGCATTAAATACAGAGAAATTCATTTGGGTAGGGGGGAGAAGAAACTTTCCAAACAGGTAGAGGCAAAGTGGGTGCAGAAGAAACGAAATCGGTGGTTCTCAAGATTTAAGCACTCTCAGAATCACCCGGAGGGCTGGTAGAACACAAATCCCTGGACCCTACCCCACAGTGTCTGGTGCAGTAGGTCCAGGTGGGAGTCAATAATCTGCATTTCTAACAGGTTCCCAAGTGAGGCAAAGGCTGCTGGTTGAGGGACCACTTAAGGTTTTGGAAGGATCTTGTCTTAGAAAAAGGGTAAAGAAAGTAGATTTATTGCGTCTAGACAAGAGAAGCCAGAGCCTAGATTTAGTAAGAACTTTTAATTAGGAGGACATAAAGAATACCTGAATGTTATCAAGGAGTTCATTCTACAGTGGATGTGGCCAACTGTGCAGGTGTTAAATTTGCTGGAAGGTTCAGGGTTGACCTTAGGACAACCTAACTTGAAAACTTTTGAGTACTAAAATTTTGAAAAATTCTGATAGTTAAAAACTCCCTTGGGTATCATATCTAGAACATGATAGAACTCTGCATCTTAGTGCAGAGGAAGGGGTTAACAGAGAAAGAAAATTAGGGAAGAGAGTGCTGTGTGGAAGTTCTCCCTAAGCTGCCGGCAGGTGCTGGTTTGGAACATACTGGAAAATGGCAAAAGACACAGAATCAGAAAGCCACGGAAGGGCCTGGGCTGGGCTCCTCAGGAGCATGACTCTGGAATCTGGTGTCCCTGATAGGGAAACACTACCATTTGGTAGCAGTTAAACACGATGGATGGAGCACACAGCATAGTAAACACGATGGATGGAGCACGCAGCATAGGCTGGGTCCTGAGCAAGGCTGAATCAGTCTGGTCCCTGCCTTTCAGGTGTAGACAGTACAGACTGCTGACAGTGAATGGAGTGAGGGGAGAACCAAGATGAGAGCATGATAAATGGGAGCTTCACAAAGGAGGGATCCTGGGCAGGGGGATGGTGGTGGGAGTTGCCAGACAGAAGAGGTGGGAAAGGCATTCCAGGCTAGGGTGGGCAGGGAGCACATACTCTGTCAGCTGAGCTTGACTGGGAGCGACCAGGGGAGACCAGAGAGGTGAGATGCCCGGATGTGTGTCTGGAAGGTCAAAGGTCTGTTTTGTATTGGGGTCACTGACACACATTTCCTTTCTCTAGGAAACACTTATGACTATTTTAGATCCTGTATGGGTAGAAATACCTTATTTGTGTCTCATTCTGGATGGCTCCAAGAAAAAATTGGAAACTACTGATTTAGGTAACAGCTGGGAAAAAAATGGTGACTATATTTTTTTACTTGAAAAAAAAATAAAAAAAACAGATGGATTTAGAGAATCATGTAGCATTTTAGGGGCTTCCCTGTGGTGCTAGTGGTAAATAACCCCCCTGCCAGTGCAGGTGATGTAAGAGATGTGGGTTTGATCCCTGGGTCAAGACTATCCCCTGGAGGAGGGCATGGCAACCCACTCCAGTGTTCTTGCCTGGAGAATCCCACAGACAGAAGAGCCTGGCGGGCTATAGACAGTAGGCAGGTGGCAAAGAGTTGGTCACGACTGAAGTGACTTAGCATGCACGGCATTTTAGACAGCTAGTTTAAATAAATCATTTTCCTTTGGCTTCCTATTAGCATCAAGATTACATTTTGAAGAACAATTGAGTGCCTTCATGGATGGCAGTCTCCAAGTATTATAGCTATAGTATTTAATTTTTGAAAAATTTCAATGCTTTGATTTTACAAATCACATTTTCCCTTTCCCGTGTCTCTATTTTCTTAATGACATTAAAAATCTCCCATAAACTTGTTGGGATTTAGTCAGAGGAAGAATAAACATACACAACATGATTTCTGTGCTGCTCATGAAGAAATCATGAATTCACAATCACAGAATAATAAGGGCAAACCCTGGCATGTGGGTCACTCTGACTTTTGGAGCTGCAGAATCTTATGCAGGAAAGGAAAGTTTACTTTCAAGCTCTACCAAATATTTTTGTATTAAGTTCTTTGTTCCATGCACAGAAAGATACTTCTCTCTCCCTCATATTTTTTTTTTTTTTTTTTGTGCAGCATGTGAGATCTTACTTCCCTGACCAGGGATCAAACTCACATCCCCGGCACTGGGAGCAGAGTCTCAACCACTGGACCACCAGGGAAGTCCCCCTCTCTTTCTTATCTAGTCATTTTCTGACCTTTATCTCTTTGCATTGCTCACCAAGAATTCCCGATTCGATACTATGGAAGTGATATCTAGGACTATCAGATACTGGTATATGTTTTTTTTTTTAAAAAAATACTGTTTGTATTTCAGATGATAACTTTGCAGGTTCTCAATCTTTCATCATTGGAACAAAGCATCCTCAAGAGTAGTTGACTCTTCACTCTTCGATTTTATCCAGGTTCTTTTAACTAGTGGTAGGCATGTGTAAAAATTAAGATTTTAAAATTATTTTTATTAAATTAAAATGAATCACCCCAGGTCATCTAGCCCAAGAGGCCTGTACTTCACTCCATAAAAAGTGGACTTCCTTTTGAGTGCGAGTTAGGGATTTCTCTGCTTTTGTAATTTATGACATATTTTACTGCTGGAACTATGCTCTGGTGAGATCAAGCATTTGTCATAAATCATATGAAAAAATAAATTGAGAAACTTCTCTACTGTACAAGAGAAATCCTTTATTTTTTAGTGGTTGTCCATATTATATCTCTTCAATGTAAAGGGTAATATTTAAAGAAAAAATTGAAGACCACTATTCTTATATATATCTCTAGGTCTGAGCTTTTTACTTTTGGACTCTCGGCATTTTATGACCCTCTATACTCATAATTCCCCCTTTTACATCTGGGACTCAGACTTGAGCATTTCCTGTTGATTCACCCAACTTGTTAACTTTACTACACTTTCCGAGGTGTTTCAATCAGAGCTGATGCCAAGAAACAGTATGGCGCTCTTCTCCTGATATTTCTCACCAGGTCTGTCATCAGTTCCCTTGACCTTTCTAGGACTTGAGTAGACCCCTGGCATGTGCCTTGAACAACGGGACAGGCCCATGGGTGCCTGCCGTGACTTGAGGATTCAGGAAGGTTTGAGTGTCACTCTTTTCAGCTGTGCACACATGTGCTCTCAGCATGCACTTTCATGAGAGATGCATGCACATATACTGGCAAGGCAACTCCTGCTCTCTGCGATCGTTGTAAATGGAATGAGTTGGATGGGCAAGGCACATCCCCTAGAGGCTGGCTGTTTCTTCCCGGTTGCTAGATCTCCAGTTCTACCAACAGGGTTGATGTCAGTGGTTAGACTAGCAGAGGACCAGACATTCCCACTGTGATAATGAGGTTTCATTCCAGGGGTCAACAGGTAGGGTGTGAGCAAGATTCTGAGGTGCATCTATGCTCACGAGAGAGACTGTGTAGATGGATTCACGCTGTTGATAGTGGGCGAGGGTTTGAGGAGGACCACCGTACCTCCCTCTTACTTGCCGGTTCTTAGTTAGGTCCTTCTGGATCAACACTGTACTACCTCAAATATAGAGCTGTCATCTTGTATAATGGCAGTGGTCTATCACCCACACACCCTACGCAGAAATTCAAAGTGAGAGTGAGAGCTACTTGTATTAAATGTTGATGATCTCTAATTAATTCATCACCTTCTTGGCAATTTACAACTTGGGTTTGCTGACAGAAATAGTTTTTTAGCAGATTGTACAAAAAGATTAATTTTCTCATTTCTGCGCCCAGAGATAATTTTGAACATAGGTTTGAACAGATAGAACTAGAGATTAAAAAGCCAGTGAAACATTTGGGGGAACTACTTATTCATTTTTTTGGCCACCCTGTGTGGCATGTGAGATCTTAGTTCCCTGAACAGGGATGGAACCCGTGCCTCTTGCAGTGGAAGCTCAGAGTCTTAACCACTGGACCAGCAGGGACCAGTCCAGTTCCCTTGGGGGAACTATTTAGAAGGTTAGAGAATACAGTGGAATCCTGTAAATAGTAAAAGAAAGAAAATAGCTGAGAGACAGGGGCAGAGGGAGGGGGTAGAAGTCTTCATGATACATTTGTCCCACTGCCTGTGAGAAAGCTGGGGAAGAAGAGGGTGGTGGGAACCCTGGCTCACAGGCAGTGGTTTCAATTTAGAGGGAGAACCACGGGAGTAAGAGAGGCCCCCCAGCTGCTATGTGAGGGAGATACTGACATTTCCCCATTTTATAGATGAGAAAACTGAGGCACAAAGATGAGGAATGCCTCAAGATCATACTGGGACAAACCCACCCTTTTCAGTTTGAATATTAGGCCCCTTCCATGACTGTTCTCAGATTCACTCTGCCTTTCAGTCACATGAACCTTTGCCCTGTGTTTTAGCACTCCAGGCTTCTTTGTGTGTCCCTGCCTCTGTGCCTGCTATGCCCACTGCCTGGAATGTTGTTGACCCATCATTCACCTGGCTGACTCCAACCCATCCATTAAGATTCACTTCCAAACCATGTGAGGACTCAACACTCTCTGGACAAAGTCAGTCACTTCCATCTTTGTGATGATACTAAACTTTGTGCATACCTGTCCTGTTACAGGACATGCTGTCTTATTTATTTATTAAAATTTTTTAATAAAGATCCATGTCACTGGATCTTAGTTCTTCGCCCGCTCCACCCCCCTCCCCCCACCCCGTCCCCCGCCTCCCCGCAGTGGAAGTGCTCACGTGGTTTGGAAGTGAGTCTTGATGGATGGGTTGGAGTCAGTCAGGTGAATGATGGGTCAACAACATTTGTAACCACTGGACCAGCAGGGAAGTCCCAGGACATTCTGTTTTATTGCACAATGGGGCTGTGCTCATACATCTGTGTCCTCTACAAGACTATGAGCTCCTTAAGACAAGAAACTGTTACTCTTTCAACCCTGTTTCTTATCATTAAGCAGGGGCTCAGTGTATAGTGGGTTATCAAGAAAGGTTTATTGAAGAAAACAATTAACCAGAAACTCCATGAGGTCAGGGACCATGTTGTTCTTCAGGGCTGTGTACCCAGCTTCTAGTATAACACACAGAAAGTGCTTGATTGATATTTGAATGGATAAAACATACTGGGTGCTCATGGTTTTAATAAAATTTTGCCAATTAGAACCTCCTATTTTTCATTCCCTAATTTCTAGGAAGCACTTTCAACAGCATCAATTTGGGATCTCTTAATGTGTAATACTTTCCCCCCCCATTTACAGATAAGTCATTAACTGGTCTTAGTTTCTTGTTGACCCCTTTTAAAATTGACTGAAAGTTAAGTATCATAAGCTGTGATAAATAAGAACACAAATGTATTGAACTTTAGGCAATTGTCCCTGTTATAACTGAATATATTCTTGTTTATAGATCAGCAATTATTTAGTTGTCACTCATATTCACTAAGAATGAAAAATAAAGCTACTTGCTTTTAAAAAAAATAAGTATCGATATGTTAGGATTAGTGAGATTAAATATTTTCTAATTTAAAAATTATTTTTCATTGATTGAGCCCAAAGAGAAGAAGGACGGTAAGGAGAGGTGTCCAGCTGTCTGGACAAGAGGCCTTTACCTGCTGGCCGGGCTTGATGGGGGAGAGCGTGATGCCCTGCGTGTTGATCACAGGCAGGATCTGGTTCCCGATGACTGTGGCAATGATCTGGCCCTGGGCGTTCGTCAGGAGCTGGGGGGTAATCGGCTGCACTTGAAGGCCCTGCGTGCCACTTGCTGTTTGGCTTGAGGGCCCCGGATTCGGCATCAGAGGAATGGTCCCAATAATCTGCAAGAAACAGGCCCACAGGTGAGGCTCCAGGCTCTGCTCAGAGTTGGCACAGGCACCTGAACCTCTCTCATGCTCTGGTCTCTGTTGGAGGCTCCCTGAGAGCCGATTCAGAATCCTCAGACCCATCTGGAGAAGAAAGAAAGTGGCAAAGGATGAGCATGTAAAGGAGAGAGAAACACACGTAGACCGAGTGCCTGGACGAAAAGGGAAAACATCTTATTTAAAACTAAAATCATGGATTAACAGATATACCCTACTATATGCAACCAACAAGGACCTACTGTATAGCAAAGGGAACTCTACTCCATACTCTGAAACAACCTATCTGCAAAAAGAATCTGAAAAAGAATATATATATATGTTTCTGTATATCTGAGACACTTTGCTGGACATCTGAAACTAACACAACACCTAATACTATACTACACTACAACTATACTCCAATATATATTAAAAAAAAGGAAGGAAACTCAGGCATCAGTGAGGGCAGAAACATGTGACTTCTGCCAGCGCAGCAGACACACCTGCTCTGTCTCAGAAGCAGACGGAGCAGACGGCCCTCATGCACTGAAGGCCCTGATCTGGCTGGGGAGCTGTGCCCCTTCCCCACAGGGCTCCTCACACACAATGTGCTTCCTTATACCCTCTCCTCTGCTTGGGTCTCTCCTGCCCTCTCCAGCCCTCCTTCCCTTCCCCGCCCTCCTGCTCCTCTCTCAGGTCGGAGGTTAGCTCCCTGACATCCCAGCATGACTGGATGCCCCAGCAGCACCCTGGTGATCACGGTGGTGGAGAGCCCGGATTCTGGAGTCAGGGACACAGAAATCCATTCCCAGCTGTGCCGCCTCCTCTACAACATCGTCAAGGAGCCTATGCTTTCTGAGGGAGAACCGGGATCATTAACCGATATTTGAAACTCAAAATAGAGGTAAAATGATGACTGAGGACTGAACATTTTTCAAAAAGCATTTTGTTTTTAATTTTTTTTTGATGCGGACCATTGTAAAAGTCTTCACTAAATGTGTTACAATATTGCTTCTGTTTTAGGTTTTGGTTTTGGCCACAAGGCATGTGTATCGTAGATCCCTGACAAGGGATCAAAATGGCAGCCCCTGCACTGGAAGTCAAATTCCTAACCACTGGACTGCCAGGGAAGTCTCTGAAAGTGCATTTTAAAACATGGGTTTTAAACTGGGCCCTAGAGGTGAGAGGATCAAGGCTTCTGTGGCAGGTGGGGGAGGCTTTTCTCTGTATCTGGTAGCCTCTGGTGTCAGTAAAGAGCTCATGCAGAGCATCACAAGAGGGCCTGGCTGGATCCAGTCCCCGTGGTGGGAGAAAGGGAGCATGAACAGAGGTGTTCATAAGATCTGGAAACAGACACATTCATAAGTTGACAGGGACAAATCTAATTGGTGAGAAAAGAAAATACAACTCTCTTTTCCAATGTCGTGGACTCTCCCAGGGAGAGTCATGGAATTCAGGTTGGATGCTGTCCCCTCCAGGTACCCAGGATGGTTACGCAGCTCTGCTCTGTTGGTTGTCTTCCAGGGACACTTCCCAGACGTGAACTGTGGTAACGTGACCTGAGGGGGCCACCCCGACACATTAACAATACTATCTCTGGAAGTGCTTTCATGGGTCTGGTTTTCATTCATTCCACATTCTCACAACAGCTCAGTCCTGCGGGCACTAGTCTCACCCTTTTTTAGCAGGTAAGACAGTGGAGGTTCAGGGAGGAGTTTGCAAGTGGCAGAGCTGGGGTCCAGGTCTGCAGGACCCCCAAATGCTCACTTTTCCATGTATCCCCTGGCTTCCACCACAGGGAGGACCCAGGAGGGCACCTGCTCTTAGGAAAAGCCCTGCATTCTGTTTGCAGTTTCCCACCAGACGCTTAGCTGCTTATAGACTAAATTTATAAATGATTCCATTTTCTGTGTCCAGAGTGCCCCAGGCAGGGCTTGAGATATAGTTTCTCAATAGCTATCTTGGGAAGGAGTGGTTTCTGGGTTCAGCTGTCTCTTGGATTCCAGATACAGCTGGCATTGCAGAAGACCTGCAAGACCACAGGATTCAGTCCAAAGATCAGGGTTGAGAGACATCCCTCCCCACTCGGCAGGCCATGCTTCCACCACAGAAGCTCCTGTGGGATGGTGCTAATGGAGGAGCTGTGCAAATATCAGGTATCCATGGCAGTTGTCAATGGCAGACAATCAAGGCAAGTCGTTCCCGAGAGAGTGGTCAGTGGTCCTGCAGGGAGTTTGTAGCTCCACAGTCTCACTGAGCAAGACTGTGCTGTCCCTCCAGCAGCACTGGCCATGAGCCTGTCCCATCAGTGCCGGCAAGCTCAGCAGGAGTCCACATCAACAGATCAGGGCACATAAGTACTTTATTGATGACTGGTCTTGCGTTAACATCCAAAGGGTCCAAAGGCTTTGATTCCACAGGCAACGGGGTGAGCAAGTTCCTTGTCTGACTCTGATGCAGGCTACTCCCACTCTCCTCACCTGCACCATGAAATGTACAACGCCCCTGTCCTCAATGCACTGGGAAAGTCCAGAGGCTCACCCATCCTGTCTGACTTCCCTGGGCCTGGGAAACCCCACTCCTCCTGATTGGCCCCAGATGAAAGCCTGCAGAAGCTGGATTCACTTAGGTGGCAGGGTTGTGGGTTCTATTTTAGGCAGGATGTCAGCGTGTTTAGCCCGGGAGAAGGCTTCAGAGGAGGCAGGCACCTGACAGCTACAGAACACACTGGGATGTGGAGTGAGGCATTCTGCTTCCAAGAAGATTGACACGAGTCTGTGCTCGCCTGGCGGTAATGAGATGCTCTGCCTGCGTTCTGAGTGCAGAGAAGAAAAGGCAAACACAGCGTCTCACCAGCCTCTTCCCCAAGTGCAGTCTCGCTTGCCAACACCTCACGGTGACATTACTAAAACATGGCGTCACTTTTGTCCCCCTTCACCCCTCCTTCGCTCCTCTCTTCTTTCCTGGGCCTTAGCATCACTTATTGAGGGTAAGGCAGTGCTAATGTCAGAGCCAGAGGGACCCACAATGGCCTGACAGAGGGAACCCTTTAATGGGAGGCTTTGTCTGAGAGGTGGAAGTGTGGGGTTGGGTGGTTCTAAAGTCAGGATGGCTTCTGTGAAGTTGAGCGTTTTTCATTTTTGTTCTCCTTTCAGCACAGTTGGGATCACTATCTCAGCTTGTCAAACCCTTGGCAGTACTCTATGGGGAATTTTTTTAATATTCCCCAGTGCCTTACAACTCGCTCATTTTCATTTGCTCCCATGCATCCAAGTGTGGAGACCATCACATACTGTGTTGTTGAAAATTTGTCAGATGTGCCAATTTTGCTTACATAGATCTCACTGTAACTTCTCTTTAGACTCTAACTTCCAAAAGGTGGTCACAAGGATGTGCGAGGAGCCAAGGCAGCAAGGTGGGAGGTTCACTGACCTGGAATACTTGTGTTTTAAATGAAAAGCTTTTCAATATTCAAAGGAAGTATTTGCATTCACATATCCTTCAACTGAATCAGGAAATCACAGCTGAGGTTTGAAAAGGCAATAAAGGGGCTTCCCTGTGGCTCAGTGGATAGGAGTCCACCGGCCAATGCAGGGAACATGGGTTCGATCCCTGGTCCAGGAAGATTCCATATGCTGGGGAGAAAGTAAGCCCATAAGCTGCAACTGCTGAGCCCACATGCCACATCGACTGAAGCCTGCATGCCTAAAGCCTCTGCCATGAGCCTATGAACTGCAATGAAGAGTAGCCCCTGCTCACTGAAACTAGAGAAAGCCTCACAAAGCAACGAAGACCCAGCACAGCCAAAAAGAAATTTAAAAAAAAAGGCAATAATGAAATTGATTTGAGGACAAAGATAGAAAGAAGCCCCTTTCAAAGCATTTGTAGTCCAGGGACTAGCTTTTGGAGTTTGATTTTCTGGTTCCTAGGCCTAAGAATTTACCACAAGGAGATGTCCTGATGGAAGCACATGTCACTGAGCAAACAGCCATTGTGCTGGGACTCTGGATCCAGGCATCAGACACACAAGAGATATTCTTATATTCCAGCTCTCCTGAGATGCTGAGGACTCTGGCAGAGCAGCCTCGTACCACCAGACCCTTCTCTGGTAACACACAGTGTCATGTACCATGGAAGACACCAGGAAGACACAACTGGGGCAGGGGAGTGGGTGATAAAAAATATAGGCTCGTTGCATGCAAAGATTCTAACAACCTGATGGAGAAATGATATGTGTCAAAGTGGCAAGGACTCTCTGATAAAAACCTCTCTACTCATGTGGTCAGTGCTCAGAGGAATATTTGGAATGAATGAATGGTTTCAGAGGAAGAAAGATGAGGATGATGGCTAGGAAGACTTCCTAGAAGAAACAGAGGCAGAAGAGCGTCTTGGAGGTTGGGTGGGATACGGCAAGTCAGAGAATCCATTTCAAATGGGCGGTGAGAAACGTGGCAGTGGTGAGTTACCTCGTTTCATGCAAAAGAGAGTGCAGACATTGGGCAGTGACAGGTTGGCCTGGAAGGGTCAAATTCCAGGGGAGAGTACTGAAATGGAGCTATTTCAGATGAGAACGTGACTGCATAGCGAGAATGGACTGGAGTGTCAACAGGTGATTGACCAGATGAGTCACTGGGATATTATTGTAGTCCTCCAGGTGTGAAGCAAAAGGATTCAATGAATCCTTGGCATAGGGGATGCTTGATTCGTTGCCTTCCACTTCAGTTCAACAAGCATGGTCTACTTTATGCCTAGGTTGCAACATTAGAAATTTTTGAGTGAAGTTATTGGCCCATCAATCCCACAGTAAATAGCTCAGGCATCATTTGCAATGATCCCCTCTGTCTTTTCCCTGACTCCAACAGTAATGATTCATCTCTGATGAATGCTTTAACCAGGACGAGGCCCATACTGCTATTGCAATGATAATTTGTGACCTAAGAGTTCCAGCTTCTCTGACAGGGGACTTATTTGGTTGTTGCTGTTCATGTTCACTTGTCTCTTTGCTTAAAAGGGTTAAGAGCATAAACCATAAGGGAGAATAAAGTCCATGTTGTAAGAGTAACTAAAAAGAATCACTGAAATGATTACTAGTGTTCATTAGCACATCTCCCTATTTCCATAAGAAAGGGGATGACTTGCACATAAGTGTGCTATTATTATCCAGTAGCCATTATGATTTAAGCCACCATAAAGATTATCTTGTGATTGTAGCAAAACCCAGCAATTCAGTGCCATGTAATGCCTTGGGTTACCACGTTATCATTGCAATGCCCTTATGGACCTCGGTGTAGTTGAGGTGTTTAGCAGAGATGCATTATGACTGATGGAGAGGAATGGGTGCTGAATTTATTCACTGCCAGCATGTAGGTGTCATCAGCAGCAGTTGAGGGGGTATCACAGAAGCCTAGGGCATCCAGACAAGTCATCTGATGGGCCACATGTCGTAATAGTCTATGACATGCTGTTAAACTCTGCCACAGAGAATGTGATTGCAGATGTCAATGTGACAAGTAATTCTGTTGCACATATCTTTAGGAAAAGGAAACCCATCAGTGCTGGAAATGGGTGATTTTTCAGGGCTTTCAGTCCATCAGCAGAGACAATTCTTTGTCAAATATTTGTGTAACCTCAGCACTTTTTGGTCAAAAGGCTTTTGTTAACACCGGCATCACTTTGTCTGTTCTTGAACATAGAACTCTAGCTTCTGAGAGCTGAGGAGCTGGTAGCTAGTGATCACCTGTCTCCTTCCCTTTCCCTTCTGGTTTGGCCACAGCCACTGTTCTCTCTTCTTCCGGGAATTTTTGTCTTCTTTACATAATATGTTGACTTCAGTCTCAAGTCCTCTCAAGTTTAAGGTTAAACTTGGTTGTTTTGGCAATTCCAATTAGGATGCTGATTTAGGAAGAATAGGGAAATATATCCATTTACCAAACAAAAGTTATTTTTGTGACATGAATCTAGTGCCTTCTTGTACATAGCTGTATCCAAGGAGGGAAACATGAAAAGTATGAATATTTAGAGGTCTTCCTTTGGAGAATCTGAACCAGAGATAGAAAAGGCATGAAGATAAGCAGATCAATGAGTTTAATTAGAGGAAGACATGCAACTAAGGATAAATAGATTTAATCTTCTTGCAGGCAACATCAATCAATCAACCAATTGGCTATGGCTTCCTGGAGCTCTGAAGGTTCCAGTGTTCAGGAAGAAACAGTGCCACGATTGATTAACAATGTCTGGCAAGAGTATGGCCATAGGGAATGGAGGTGTGTCTGAAGGAGGCATAACTAAAGCCCAGGACATGAGACAAATTATCTTAGGTCAAACTGCAAAAAATAGATGACACACAATTTCTTAATGAATGTGAGAAAGAGCTTTTTATAGCGTACAGTTTAATGCTTACACTACAGGTATCAGTAAGTATTCTGCCTCTGGGAATATCTACCTACTCAGTGTTTCTCACTGTCAATTAGAATGAGGATCCTTGTTGCTGAGTGCTCTACTACTTGGCTTCAACTTTAGAAACACACTCACAGACAAGAGTCAAGAATTGAAAGTGTCATGATCTTTAAAATGTCACTTTGACTCACATTATGAGAAGGATAATTTGCATGAAAACTAATGCTGTAAAAACAGCACTGACAACAATAAGAAATTCCTCTCCCCTTTAATGGCTTCTTAAAAGCCATTAGGGCTTCCCCTGTGGCTCAGCTGGTAAAGAATCCACCTGCAATTTGGGAGACCTGGGTTTGATCCCTGGGTTGGGAAGATCCCCTGGAGAAGGGAACAGCTACCCACTCCAGTATTCTGGCCTGGAGAATTCCATGGACTGTATAGTCTATGGGGTCCCAAAGAGTTGGATATGACTAAGTGACTTTCACACTCACTTAAAAGCCATTAAAGGTAATTTTTCTTAATAGTGTTCATGAGATAAATGTATTGAGAGAGGGAGAGGAAAAAAATTCCCCACTGATTGGGTACAAGTCTAGGTTTTCCCACTAACTAGTGGAAAATCGTTGGTGATTATTTCACCTTTGTGGCACCCCACTCCAGTAGTCTTGCCTGGAAAATCCCATGGATGGAGGAGCCTGGTAGGCTGCAGTCCATGGGGTCACGAAGAGTCAGACACGACTGAGCGACTTCACTTTCACTTTTCCCTTTCATGCATTGGAGAAGGAAATGGCAACCCACTCCAGTATTCTTGCCTGGAGAATCCCAGGAACGGCGGAGCCTGGTGGGCTGCCGTCTATGGGGTCGCACAGAGTCAGACACGACTGAAGCGACTCAGCAGCAGCAGCAGCAGAACCTCAGTCTACTCATTCTAGAAAATGGGAATAATCGTGTGCACTTTATAAGATTATTGTGAAGACTCATTAAGTTAACATATGCAGAGCACCCAACAAGGTACTCTAACAACCAAAGAGGTATTCCATAAATGTTTGTTCATAACTTCATTTTTCTTACACATTTTTGTAATCCCTGGGACTTTGCACTAAGTTGCAAAAGCTTTTTTGAAGTTTTCTGTGTGTTATCATTTCATTATGAAAAGACTTTACCCTGAAGAACAGAACATGGTATTTTCCCATGAAAAAATAATTAAATCTTCCTTGTCCTGTCACAATGCAAAGTTGGGAGTTTCGGTGGAGGCACCAAGGTTCAATAGATGCTGTGTTCCAAAGGAGGGGCTAGATGTTTATGCTTTTGCAAAAGACGTTTGTGAAAACCAGTTAGATCACTCCAGAACTCAGGTGCTCATGATAAGGGTTGCCTCTGCTACTACTGCTAAGTTGCTTCAGTCATGTCCGACTTTGTGCGACCCCATAAATGGCAGCCCACAAGGCTCCCCTGTCCCTGGGATTCTCCAGGCAAGAACACTGGAGTGGGTTGCTATTTCCTTCTCCAGTGCATGAAAATGAAAAGTGAAAGTGAAGTTGCTCAGTCTTGTCTGACTCTTAGCGACCCCA
This sequence comes from Bos indicus, assembly GCF_029378745.1. Taxonomy (NCBI): domain Eukaryota; kingdom Metazoa; phylum Chordata; class Mammalia; order Artiodactyla; family Bovidae; genus Bos; species Bos indicus. The sequence goes on from NC_091763.1 coordinate 81,722,608, forward strand.
TGGGCTGCAGCCTACCAGGCTCCTCCGTCCATGGGATTTTCCAGGCAAGAATACTGGAGTGGGTTGCCACTGCCTAGATAAAGAGAATTCTTGAAATTATGCATGTCTTTCTCACTCTAGGGATGGGGAAGGAAAGCTTTCTCTTCTCTTCAACATGAATGAACGTGGTTGAATAAATATTGTCCCCTCAAACTAGGGAATATACACCCAGAGAATCTAGAGGTCAGACAGTGTGGCTGTAAGAGCTGAGTGGGGAAGAGAAAAAGGCTGAGAGAGGAAAAAGGTGAAGGAGAGAGAGAAAGAGAGAGAGCCCAGTCCAGCCCCCCGTGCCTAAGCGTCAGTGCATTAACACCAGCAATGCTCCTACTGATAAGTGGAATGAGTGTATTTTCTTGGACTCATTGTCATGGGTCTGAGCTATTTAAAATCCTTGTCCCATATATTAATTAACCTTAAAAATGCATTCCAATATACTTTAGTTGCAGATAAGCACTGTTTGACTCCACTTATACGAGGTATCTGGAAAAGTCAAATTCAGAGTCAGAAAGTACATTGGTAGAAGCTAGGTGCCAGGGGTTAGGGGGTGAGGTGGGGATGGGGGATGGGGAATTAGTGTTTATTGGGGACAGAACTTCAGTTTAGGAAGGGGAAAAATTTAGGAGATGGATCATGGTGAGAATTCCACAATGATGCGAATGTACTTAATGTCACTGAACAAATAGTATGTTTTATATTATGTGGCTTTACCACAATTAAAAAAAAAATAAAAATAATTAAAAAAAATTAAATCCTTGTCCCAGAGGAGCCCTGAGCTATGGGCACTGGGACAGCATCACTGAGAGAGGCTTGAGGAGTGGAAGAGAAAACCAAGAGCTGAGAGGGGAGTGAGGAGATGGAAGAAACCACTCTGCCATAGCAACATCCCCTTGGAATATCCCAGTGGGGCCTGGGAAGACCTCAGGAAAGTGGCCCGCCCGGAGAATAGCTTTTATACAGGGAGAGGGTCAGGATTATGGCCACCTGGAGGATTGAAAGAGACCATGGGAGCCTTTGATGATGATCCTCTGAGTTTCAGTTCTGTCTTCTTTCTCCACTTATATGGCAAGGGGTTTGATAATTGTAAACTACTCCATAAAGAAATTTAAACTTGTAAATCTCTCCAAGTCTCCCACCACTCTGGGCTAACTCACCATTGTATGTGCCAGGGGATCAAAACCAACCTTTTCATATTTAAATTTAATTTTAGCATTTTGGGTCTATAAGTAGCTCATCTAAATTAAACATGACCTTATTCATGAATATTATTGAATATTTTCTAAGGCACTGCTATCTGTTAATTTTAAAAACAGGTAAAAATGGGGACTGTCCTGACCGCAATGATGGAAGGTCCATCAATAACATGAAAAAAGGAGATTTTGTGGATCATACTGTCATGAGTTTGTTAACTAAGGATGCTTGAAAAATAGAGGAGAAAGGTAAACAAGAAGGGGACGCAGAGGAAGGGAGGAGAAAATTTAACAAGCTAGCAGAGGTAGAAAATTTAAAATTGTGAGCAGGATATACATTTCCCCCCATAAACTATGAATTTGGTTTATTTCTGAGAAGTAGGTGCTGCTGCTATTTATAACACTATTTATAAACTTGTTGAAGTTTCAGGACTTAAAAAATGGATACTATTCAAATGTCTTAGTTGCTGAAGTTCTTCTGAAGCTTTTGAAAACCTGAAAACTCTAACAAGAAAACAGTTTTCTCCACCAAAGGAGAAAACAGTAACAATATCTAGGAAAAGGGAAGGTCAGAAGGTTCAGGACCATTTAGACATGGTCATTTGACAATAATGTTAGCAAGATTATTCTCACTAGTAATCAGCAATATTTCTAAGGTATAGTAATGATGTGCTTTGATGGGTCTCTATTTCCTCTCTCATCTTTAATAAAAGCCAAGACTCACCCTATATTCCCAAACACACTGTAAATAGTCTTTTAATTGTTGAGAAAAAAGAAACCTAATGTGTATGCATTTGTTTCCCACTTACAAATGATGAGGGTGGGTGGCGGTGAAAAGATTCTATTCTCAATGATGTAAGACAGGATGAATAATGTCAATTCCAAAGGTGTTTTACAGGAACGATTTGCTTATGGAGCACAAGCTGAACCCTAGTTATGCAGCCCATTAGCAGTAAACATTGTGGAAGGAAATCCACATCTCAGGGAGCTGACAGGTCTCCCAGGTAAGAGTCAACTCAATTGATACAATGATCATTCTTAGTGGACCTGAATCTTTCTTGAGTCCTTTGGCAAAATGAAGTCAGCAGCTGCAGCCCTGTTCTGAGCAGTTGACAGTTCCTACTACAATAATTCTACAATTGAATCTGGCATACGCTACACTCTAGAGTTGTTTTTTAAATTTATTTGCTTTGTTTACTTTAAAGTTTTAAGATGCATTATATCTGTTCTTAAATAGTTTACTGTATTTGTGAGATTTGCTATTTTCTCTTTTATTTTGGTTCCCACTCAAGTGTTAATAAAAGCTTTGATCCAGAGTATAATCAAAAGATTAAATTTATATAAGATGGAATTACATGGACATGAGAATGAAGTGAGGAGGCATCGTAACTGCCCTCATGGCTTATTCCTGGAGTCGGTGGTGGGCAGAGATCAGTGCCCAGGAAACAAACCCTTTTCTTGAACACAGTATAGGGACCCACCATGAACCCAAATTTCAAAAGTATATCTGAGTTATATATGTATGGAAAAGCATATTGTCAAGCTCTGGATTATTTACAGATTCTTGATTTCTCTAAGATGTTGTTTTTCCTTTACTACTCTGCTTGCTTTTTACTCAATTAGAAGGTGGGATGAGGAAGACAGAAGAACGGAGAGTAAATTTTGCAAAATATTAGCTCAAGGTTTGATTGGGCATGATGTTGGAATCAGAAATTGACAGGCTTCATCTGTAATTGGGAAGAAATTCTCACTGATGCAAAGTAGATTCTCTCAGCAAAGGTCATATAAGCAAGATTTTCACCACTGATGCAATTTTCTCTGGGCAAAGGAAGTGAAATTTGGAGAGATTCTTTTGGAAATGGACAGAGAGCTTGTCATTTTGTTCTATGCATGTCTTCTCCTTCGAAATGTATATAGCTAGCACACACCCAAAGGCTTAGAATATACGAGTTTGGTTGTTTATACAAATATTAGTACTTTACACATTAAAAATATGCCTATGTGAATGAATAATACAAATATACTGGCAGAATTTTCAATGTCAAGAATGGAGGATTGATGTAACCATGTAGATAATTCTAGAAGAAGGGGAAGAATAAAAAAGCACCTCCTACTTTGGAAAAGGTAGGCAATTATCTAAACGTATCTGCTTTGTTCTGAATGGTGTAAAATTAAGAATGTTGGTTTATTTGTGCATTTACTCATACAAATTGATCACTCACATGCTCATTCACCCACCCACTCACTCAGCAACTTCCAGTGCCCAGCTGTGGGCCACACCACATTGCTCTCATTCCCACTGTAGAAGACTGGGGATTATTTTGCTATCTGAATCCACGAAAGTCTTTGGGATTAACGGGAGCATTCTGTATATCTTGCCAACTATGGCACCAACAACCTGCCAATGGAAAAGAAAGCCTAGATTCCCAGTAGTTAGGATGGTCAAGATTGCAGAAGTTTACACAAAACTAGAACTCCTGCTGTTGACAATGGTCTTGCTGGCTCTTCTCTCCTCCAGGGAAACTGCTGTAATTGTCAATGGCTTGAGGGGATCTCCCAAGTTCCTCCTTCCAAGGACTGACTGCCTACTCATTTTTGTCATTGGATGGCTGAATTCACTCATCATTAAAATAGGTTCTTATATTCTCCTGAAAAGTGTTAGTTAAAAAAAATTTTTTTTGAAGAAGAAGTCTAATATATTAAAGATAAAGATTGCCGGGAGAAATATCAATAACCTCAGATATGCAGATGACACCACTCTTATGGCAGAAAGTGAAGAGGAACTAAAAAGCCTCTTGATGAAAGTGAAAGTGGAGAGTGAAAAAGTTGGCTTAAAACTCAACATTCAGAAAACGAAGATCATGGCATCTGGTCCCATCACTTCATGGCAAATAGATGGGGAAACCGTGGAAACAGTGTCAGACTTCATTTTTTTGGGCTCCAAAATCACTGCAGATGGTGATTGCAGCCATGAAATTAAAGGACGCTTACTCCTTGGAAGGAAAGTTATGACCAACCTAGATAGCATATTAAAAAGCAGAGACATTACTTTGCCAACAAAGGTTCGTCTAGTCAAGGCTATGGTTTTTCCAGTAGTCATGTATGGATGTGAGAGTTGGACTATGAAGAAGGCTGAGCGCCAAAGAATTGATGCTTTTGAACTGTGGTGTTGGAGAAGACTCTTGAGAGTCCCTTGGACTGCAAGGAGATCCAACCAGTGCATTCTGAAGGAGATCAGCCTTGGGATTTCTTTGAAAGGAATTATGCTAAGGCTGAAACTCCAGTACTTTGGCCACCTCATGCGAAGAGTTGACTCATTGGAAAAGACTCTGATGCTAGGAGGGATTGAAGGCAGCAGGAGAAGGGGACGACAGAGGATGAGATGGCTGTATGGCATCACCGACTCGATGGACGTGAGTGTGAGTGAACTCCAGGAGTTGGTGATGGACAGGGAGGCCTGGCGTGCTGCGATTCATGGGGTCGCAAAGAGTTGGACACGACTGAGTGACTGAACTGAACTGAACTGAATATATTAAAATTTGATTTCTGCATTCTATTTACTAAGTGCCCATTATATGCCAGGCACTGTTCTAGATTTGGGGAGTCTGAGAAATACCTCAGACTAGATTTTATTTGATCTTAGATTTTATTTTTAAATAACTTTGATCATGGAAAAGAAGATGGCTAAAGGGTCTGCCATCTTGAAGTCAGTTATCAGTAAGGGTTGAGTTATTCATGGTGGGTGTTGGTGGGTACATGGGAAGTAGATCCCTTGGGACATCTGGTTCCCAAGAACATAATTGAAACTGCCCATTTCCCATAGCAGAGTAGAAATGACAGGCACACAGTGGGGAATGCTCCTCAGTTTTCAGAAGACAATGTTTCTCCTCAGTGACCACACCACAGTCATAACCTCTGCCGTCTTGATTCCACCACAAGGATCCATGTGAATTCATTACATGGTTCTACCACACTCTCAAAGATTTCCACTTCATCTGTGACTATGTTATGATTTTGCTATCTACTGAGTCCTAGTTGGAATAAGAACAAAAGTATATTTCAATATGCAATTATTTATAACAGGGACAAGTGTGACACTTCACACAAAAGCAAATGCCTTCAACCCATCATGGCCTTGGTATTAAACTTGTAGCTTCTCACTTTCATTTTTAGATTTATTTATATTATTTATTTTTGGTTGCACTGGGTCTTGGCTGCTGTGTGCAGGCTTCTCATTGTGGTGGCTTCTTTTATTATGGAGCACAGATTGGAGGTACAGGGACTTCAGTAGTTGTGGCATGTGGGCTCAGCAGTTGTGGCTCCTAGGCTTCAGAGCACAGGCTCAATAGCTGTGGTGCACGGGCTTAGCTGCTCTGAGGCAAGCTGGATCTTCCTGGATCAGGGATTGAACCCTTGTCCTCTGCATTGGCAGGTGGATTCTTTACCACTGAGCCACCAGGGAAGCCCACTCATGTTATTTTCAATGGAAGAAATGAAAATCTTTATAAGTAATATCTAATGCTTCAATTTCCAATTCTCTTTAGAGATGTTAATTGTCACTATAATGTTCATTGTATTTGTCCAGTCAGATGTTCCATGTACCAGAAAACAAACTCTTAAACATGAACTGGAAACATTGTTTTCATCATCCCTTTCATCTTTTCCCCAATGACTACAAATTTTTTTTTTTCTTTACAGTTGCCAGCACTGTGGAATTGCTAAAACACCTTTTTTTTTCCTTGCAGAGAGAATCACAACTGTGGTGAAGCCATCATTTTGCAAGAAGACGAACTTTGTAAGCATTTACATGGCTTTGCCTAAGATTCTAAGTTTTGATGCCATCAAAAAAATACCTAGAATGTGAAGAAGTATTTCTGGTTTTGCCTGTTGATACCAGTTTAAGTGACTAAATCAGATTAAAGTTAGCTATTGGTTTTTAGTTTGACTCAACCTTAGCCTTAAGAAGCTTTAGTAAACATTCCTAAATAAAGCCCTGCACCTACATACCGTTTATTATATACTTCCCCGGTGGCTCAGACGGTAAAGCATCTGTCTACAATGTGGGAGACCTGGGTTTGATCCCTGGGTCGGGAAGATCCCCTGGAGAAGAAAATGGCGATATTTCTTCCCAAATGAGAGAAGAAAGAGCTACAGCAATGATAGCAAAAAACCTAAATCACGGACCAGTGATCTGCATTATCCCAAATTCTTTGGAGCAGTGGGAGTCGGTGAAGGCACTTGCTCAAGAGTATGCTCATGGAGTTTGGGTTTTTTGAGCACAAGCCACCGGTACTCCTTGCTTGGCCCTGTAACAAACTTTTTCTGCTCTTAAAAAAAAAAGAAAAAGAAAAAAAGAAAGTGCTGCATGCATTTATCATCACCTAGTACTGTGAGTGCATTCAAGCATTCAGGCTGTAAAGTTGAATTTAAATTAGTATAACAAGCCTCTAAAAAAAGAAAAAAGGGGGGATGGGGTGGGGGAATGAAGCCATGCCAAGTGTCATTAAAGAGGCATCTGTTTACTACCACCCACTTTCATGAGTACAGGATGATTCATATGCTTTTTGTGAAGAGAATATCTATCGTTGTGGCAAAATTAAATGTATTTTGATACTTGCATGCAAAATTTATCTATCTGTTCAATCAGAAAAAAGTTGTCTTCATCACTTTACCATATTTTACTTTTTCGATTTCCTCTTAGTAATGTTTTTTCAATGTTCTTTAGAGTGAGACCACTGAATTTCTCATTTCTCACAACAAAGACTATAACTCATTAGAATTATGCTGATGAGTTTTTCTCATAAAATTGCATCCTCATTTTCATAGGTGACCAATTTTCACTCACTTACCCCTAACCATTGGGCAGGTTTTGATAACTGTAAGGACAGAGGGCCATTGCACTCCTAGCTGTTTCTCATAATTTTCTGGTTCCTATTTTAAATGTCCCTCAAAGTATATACATATAATATATATACAATACAATATGTGTGTCAATAATATATATAAAATAAATATGCATAGTATAATATATGATATGGGCTTCCCTTGTGGCTCAGATGGTAAAGAATCCACCTACAGTATAGGAGACAAGAATTCAATCCCTTGGTTAGGAAGGTCTCCTGGAGAAGGAAATGGCTACACACTCTGGTATTCTTGCCTGGAGAATTCCATGGACAGAGGAGCCTGGTGAGCTACAGTCCTTGGGGACGCAAAGAGTTGGACACAACTGAATGACTAACACTTTCACTTCACTTTCAATATATGATATATATACTATATATACATCTGATACTTCAAATTTGGTCATGGGACAATGTTAATTTATTACTAAAAATAAACCAGGACTTCCCTGGCGGTCCAGTGGCTAAGACACCATGATCTGGTGCAGGGGGCCTGGGGTCAACCCCTGGTCAGGGAATTAGATCCCACATGCTGCAATGAAGATCAAAGACCCCATGTTCCACAACTAAGACCTGGTGAGGCCAAATTTAAAAAAAAATTAAAATAAAGTGGCCAAAGATCTCACTAATATAATGATTTTCCAACTATCCTGTTCTAAGCTAAAGAAATCAAAATTTATGCCAATAATACAAATTTTGGAATTGCTAATTGCGAAGCTATAAGTACAGCCTTGTTAGGAATGTGTTTCTCATTATGCCAGATGAATTCATTCATATATATTGTGTAAGATTATTAAATCATGTAGAAGTTGGCATAGTGATACTTACATTGAAGAACAATGGAGATATTTAGTCACAAAACAATAAATTAATCTACTCAGAACTTTAAAATAACCTGTTTAACTTCTCTAAAAATTTGGGGGGCATTTGTAACAATGTATGTGGTACCAAGATTTGGTTTCTGAGAAGGGCACTTTCTTAGTTCTTTCTAATTCCTCTAGATTAGGATGGCAGGAACAAGTTTAAATGTGTAAAACCATCGACATTATCTCCATTTCTACTATGTTATCCCCATGTGAGCTGAGGGGGAGCAGAAACTCTTGGTAATATTTTAAAATGTATATACTTTGTGATCTCAAAAATTCAGAATAAGTTCTTAGAATTCTGAGTAGCATGCCATCTCACTCCCTTCTGTGTTCATCTAAGGAATTTGTATACCACTTTTTTTTTTTTTTTTAAGTAAGAGACTATTTTATTTTTGGCTGCGTGCATGGTTTATGGGATATTATTTGCCCAGCCAGGGATTGAACTGGCACTCCTGGCAATGAAAGTGCGGGTTCCTCACCACTGGACTGACAGAGAATTCTCTGTGCATCACCTTTTAAACATAAATGATTCAAGTATCTTTCTGTTTAAGGATATCACCTTTTATATTATAAAACTTTCATTGTAACCAATGATACTGAGAAGATCCTCACATTAAAATCAGTTTCAACTTGCAATCAAATCCTCAAATTCTCTGAATTTGAAACAGATTTTTATTTCTCTAGCTGTACATACATATCACTACATCTCTTCCTTTTGGTGGTATGGGAGAGCTTGCTAATATCACCTGCAGATTTACTGAAGGTAGACAGATATGTTTCTATTCTAGAGCATCATAAGAAATGAACGATAGTTTAATGAACTCTGCAGGTAAAACCCTTGTGACTCTGCTTTTTGATTAAACAAAGCACAACATTTTGTTATGAGGAAAAGTGGACGCTGTCCTGTCCTCAGCCATGTAGTCATGTTACAGAGGCAAGCTAGACAGCACTTAGCCTTCTGTTGCTGATAACATGGAGAAAACAAGGTAGTCAGCTTACTTGGTTATTAGTAGTGTGAGCAGTGGACTGGAAAATCATCAAACTGGCCCTCTCTGCATGCTGGGATGACCATGAGTTTCAAAACCCTGGTGGTCAAGAGTGAGGGAGGGAGGCAGGGCTTGCTTGGTACTCAGTATGTACCTGGAGCTATGCCAAGCATTTATTACCCTTTATTGTGTTTACTCCTGACAACAACCCTGAAATGTTAGTACAGTGGTTTAAAAAATTGAAGAAAGCTAAGTAAAATAGACAAATGTCATTTTCATCAGGTACGGTAATACTGGATGGCATTATGCTTAAAAGCATTAAAAAAAAAAGCATTTCCATGTAAAACTTCAATATACTAAATAGACCTTACTTTGGAGCAGTGGATAAAATATATAGAGGTGGGGAGAGCATGATCTGTATGAAATGACAACTATATGGCAGGCGTGGTAGGGGGCACTTAGACATGTGATGCTGCAAGCAGCTTCCATCGGAGGACAGCAATGCCTTCCATTGCCAGGAAGAGAAAACTTAACTGAGTGAGATTAGGGGCCCTGCCTGGAGTTGCAGAGCTGCTTGGGGATGGAGTCTAATTTGGAAGCTTGTGCTCTTTACCATGGACTGCCTTCCAAATGAATACACAGATACTTGCACGTTTTATCTCTATCACTCTGTGACTGGACTATTGTGAATATCTATTGACAAGTGTTAGATCAGGGATGTGTTAGTGTTTTTCCTTATGTGCCTGTGTGCTGCTTGATTGATGCCATTTATTAGTAAGTATAAATTATATCACATCTTGACTTTACTGGCACATTCTTATGTCTGTACCTTATGACAACTTCTTGGCATCTAATGTGTATTGTTATTTTTACAAGGTGGAATGTGTTAGGTGGTGAGATGAATAGCAGTTTGGAGCAATGTTCTATGGCTAATTAGAACTGGATATGGAACAACAGACTGGTTCCAAATAGGAAAAGGAGTACGTCAAGGCTGTATATTGTCACCCTGCTTATTTAACTTATATGCAGAGTACATCATGAGAAATGCTGGGCTAGAGGAAGCACAAGCTGGAATCAAGATTGCCGGGAGAAATATCAGTAACCTCAGATATGCAGATGACACCACCATTATGGCAGAAAGTGAAGAGGAACTCAAAAGCCTCTTGATGAAAGTGAAAGAGGAGAGTGAAAAAGTTGGCTTAAAGCTCAACATTCAGAAAACGAAGATCATGGCATCTGGTCCCATCACTTCATGGGAAATAGATGGGGAAACAGTGTCTGACTTTATTTTTGGGGGCTCCAAAATCACTGCAGATGGTGATTGCAGCCATGAAATTAAAAGATGCTTACTCCTTGGAAGGAAAGTTATAACCAACCTAGATAGCATATTCAAAAGCAGAGATATTACTTTGCCAACAAAGGTCCGTCTAGTCAAGGCTATGGTTTTTCCAGTAGTCATGTATGGATGTGAGAGTTGGACTGTGAAGAAAGCTGAGCGCTGAAGAATTGATGCTTTTGAACTGTGGTGTTGGAGAAGACTCTTGAGAGTCCCTTGGACTGCAAAGAGATCCAGCCAGCCCATTCTAAAGGAGATCAGTCCTGGGTGTTCTTTGGAAGGACTGATGCTAAAGCTGAAACTCCAGTACTTTGGCCACCTCATGTGAAGAGTTGACTCATTGGAAAAGACCCTGATGCTGGGAGGGATTGGGGGCAGGAGGAGAAGGGGACGACAGAGGATGAGATGGCTGGATGGCATCACTGACTCGATGGATGTGAGTTTGAGTGAACTCCGGGAGTTGGTGATGGACAGGGAGGCCTGGCGTGCTGCAATTCATGGGGTTGCAAAGAGTCGGACATGACTGAGCGACTGAACTCTATGGCTAATGCATTGTATTCCACTGGATCATATGAAGGCTTACTTCTGTACAGTTGAACTTGAACCTTGCTCCTCTAACTGTTCTGAGTTGAGACTTTTCCATTGCTGGCTATCTCTCATTGATGATATGATGCTTACATCTCTAAGAAGAATGCATCATGCCAAGAACTTGTGGGCCAACAAGAAAGTTGGGTGCATTATTGGGGCATATGGTGTAGTAAATGGTACAATGAACAAATTGAGAAGTTGACTGAGTCTCCTATGTGAATTTGATATTTTCCCCTCTCTGAGAATGTTCTGCTTAACCGTAAAAATTGCTTGCAGAAAAAGCTGATGTTGCTCTAGGGATGCTAAGTCAAAATTCAGCACTTCCTCTCTTTCATTGCCCATGACCCCAAACAGGTTTACTTTTCACCCTTTATTTGGAAAAACTGAGACATAAATAGCTGCTACTTTCATCTCTGATTTTTCACTAAAAATTACTAAAAGGAGAGCCATCATCAACAGCCTAGTCTTTCTGATGCTGGATTTGGTTGATGATTTACCAAATAAATAACATTTCCTCAATTACACAATCTCCATAATTTTTACATTTTTTAATATTTGTAAAATTAAGCTGCCCCTAACAACTGATACATTTGTTTAATTTTCTTCCATTACAAAAAGCTGTTATTAAACTGAGGGTGTAACTTAAGATCAGTAGTTTCTCAGACTCACAGTACAGAATTACCTTTTAAATAAATGGTCCTTAATTTTGCATATGGGTTGGGAAGATCCCCTGGAGAAGGGAAAGGCTACCCACTCCAGTATTCTGGCCTGGAGAATTCCATGGACTCTAAAGTCCATGGGGTCACAAAGAGTCTGACACAACTGAGCAACTTTCACTTTCATTTAAGATTTGGGCTTCCGTGATGGCTCAGTAGTAAAGAATCTGCCTGCCAAGCAGAAGACACAGCTTTGATTTCTGGGTTGGGAAGATCCCCTGGAGAAGGAGATAGCAACTCATTCCAGTATTCTAGCCTGGAGAACTTGTTCGACAGAGGAGCCTGGCGTGCTCCAGTCCATGGGGTTGCAAAGAGACTAACATGACTCAGCGACTAAACAGCAGCAGCAGCATAGCTCTTAACAGTTTCCAGTGTGTGAGGGTTTGTGTATCATCAAGAGAAATTTCTGAGGTTGATAGGAAAAGAATTACAGTTCCCCTTTGTAGATGGGGCAATGCAGTTTCTGGATTTGTGACAAATCTATGGAGCATCCAGAAAATGAACCTGGGTCTTTGAACACCAGAAGGTGAAGTAGAAGCTGCAGGATGGATACAGATTTGTGGCTCACATCTGCCACTTACTAAAGGCATCATCCCAGGGAGCTGCCTGAACTCTCCCAAGAGTTTGCTCGTCTGCACGTCTGGGATCATCAAACCTGTGGTGAAGTGCTCCCGTGGGACCTCATATGACACCTGCTCCACGGTGAAGCCGCAGTGCATGGGGAGCTAGAGTTCCATTTTGCTTTTCTAGAAATCACTTAGCCTAAAGGAGCATTCAGCTAAAACCTAGCACCTCTCTAAGACGTAAGATGGCTGAAGAGTTTTGCACACTGAAACGAATCCCATGAACATTAGTCAGTGATACTCTTTTGCCATTAAGTTTACACTAATTGGAATGTAAACCATGTTCTTGAAACAAAGATTGGAAAAGTCAGACTAGCTCTGAGGGAACTTGGAGTCTTGTAACTTATTGCCTTTCTAGAATCACAGCTGTTATTTAGGTTGCTCCCTTAGTTAATTGGCTCCTTTCTTATTCTTTAGCCAAAAAGATTGCCCAACTGTCTTACTCTAGGAGTCTACACAAGAAAACTTCCCTATTTACAGAAAAATGTCATACTCATGAAAGAAGAATTTCTTTTAAAAAATGTAGTGACCTGAGTGGGGGAAAATAGTGTCAGCACTGTAATCCAAATCACTGCTTTAGATGAGAGACACCTTGGTTCTCTCAGGTTTAGTCTTTAGAAGGAATCCCCCAAACTGGATTCTTCCTCCTGTTTCTGTACATCTGTCCATCCCTTTAGTTGTACAGGACACGCTGCCCTGCTGAGTTTTGCTCTGGGAGGAAGGTATAAAGATTTCTGAGGGTGCTTTATTTTCCAGCTGTTTAACTTGGCCAGCTCTTTGGGAATGATGACACTAATGGGATTAACCCTTTCATTTCAGAAATGGTTCAGAAATGGGAGCATAGGGAGGGAGCCAGAGAGGGAGAGAGGAGCTGACCCTTGGCCAGGCAGCAAGGGCTGGCCTGAACAGTTCACTGTCACAATGAGGGACAGATCGGAGCTTCTGCTGGTGGCACTGACCACCTCTGAGACCTGATTAGGTCCCATGTGTCAGCAGCTGAGCCACTGCAGAAGCAAGGCCTTCATCAAATCCATCTCCCTGGATCACTGCAGGCCATAGGGGCTCGTTAGCGCCATTTCCCATGAAGGGCACCTCCCTTCTCAGAATGGTGAGGAACGCTTCATCCTACCCCTGCCCAGTCACAGCAGGTGCCAAAGCTCCAGCCGGCGCACCGCAGCGGGAGGCCTGGGGGCCGCCACCTATTTGTCTGTCTGCCCATGGTGCTTGGATTGCAACCCCTGGGAGTTCTTCTCAGCGGTGTGGGATCCCTTCTTTCTGCAAAAATGTGCAATGCAAGTGTATGCACTCAAAACAGCAGCGCAGAAATCACCGCAAAGCCTCACACTCCCAACCCTGTGACAGAGCAGAACATTCCTGGAGGTAGCTCCTTTTTGATTAAAGTCATTATTCAAAGGGCTTCCTAGGTGTCGCTCCTGGTAAAGAATCCGCCTGCCAATGCAGGAGACGCAAGAGACAGCAGTTCAATCCCTGGGTTGGGAAGATCCCCTGGAGAAGGAAATGGCAACTTACTTCAGTATTCTTACCTGGAAAATTGCATGGATAGAGGAGCCTGGCGGGTTACAGTACATGGGGCCACAAAGAGTCTGAGGCAACTGAGCACTATTATTCAAAAATGTGGATAGGGATGCAAGTAAGTTACTTCCTGCACCATTTTCCAAACTGTAAATTCGAAGGAGATGGCGGGTGGCAGGGAATTTGGGAAAGCAGGGTTAAAGAAACTAAAGGGATTTTTGGCTCATCTGCTGGGTGGGGCAGGTCCCCTGCCGGGCCTCATGTGTATTCATTGACTGCAGCACCTCCCACATTTCCTCAGAGAACCCCCTTTTGTGAGGAGTGTTGAGGGGCACACTTAAGGAAGCACTGCTTTAATGCAATGGCCTCTCTTGAAATGAGGAAATAGAGCTCTTAACTGGGCTTAAAGGGGAAATTTGATATGTTAGTGGAAAGATTGAGGTGGTTTATTGTGGTTATTGTTTTATCTTTATTACTCGGATGAAGCCAGGGTAAAATTCGTATAATGTTACTAACCCCATAAACATAGATTTCCCAGTCCCTAGAATGAGCTGTTATTCTATTAAACAATGCTATTTTATATGTATTTCACTGAATGTGATTGAATTTTTACACCTTAAAAAAACCTTCATATAATGATATTTGCAAATGAGAAGATAAAATCTTCTTTAAATTGACGTATAGTTGCTCACAATACTCTAAGTTCCAGGTGGATTATGTATGAGAAAATAAAATGTTTTTTTTTTTTCACATCGTTTTGAGTTTTGATTTAGAAAACATGGCCAAACTCATTGGTTGAATGTATTACATGTGTCTATTGCTCTGTTCATAATATTTGGGGGCAGGGGTATATGCAGATGCTTACTTGGAATTTTTAGATACTGACTGAGTTTTTTTTAAAAACGTGTTTGATTCTTATTTGTGCAAAGTTTCTAAATAATATATTCTATTTGTTGTATTAAATGGTATTCTGTAATGATTTTGCAGCTTTAAAAATCAATATTTTGTAGTAAAAATGCAAAATTTGCATGAAAGGAATCACCGTTTTTATCATAGTAATCACCAGGGGAAGGCAAGGAGAGGAATGGGAGGAGTTTTAAGGCCTTAGCTGTATCAGGAATGTTTTATTTCTTTTAAAAATAAGCAAAAGAACTTAAGCTTGTATGGAAAAAGGTTACTATCTGAGTGGCTTATCAAGAATGTCTTTTATACTATTTTTTATGTAAAAAACTTTTATTTTTCTCTAGAGTTAACGTGTTTCATTATAAAAAATGAAATACAGAAGTTGATGTGAAATTCCTAAATTCCCACTCAACTGGTTTTAGCTGGATACATCGAACACATCTCACTGACTCTAGTCCCATTGTTAATGTAGACTTACCATCGATTTGTTCCTTTGTGTCAAGTTTAAAATTAGTTTTACAACATGGGCAGCTGTGGCTTTGTTATTTGTCCTACACAGACAGTGTATAAGTTCATTATATCTCAATCCTTTGGCTAAGATTTGCATTTATTATAACTATATTCATTCATATTGTAGTGATTCTAAAAGATTCTCCTTTCTAATTAAATTATGTGTTGAATTACTTTATTTAATTTAATTTTTTTTTTTTTTTTTTTGACTGTGTGGATTGAGGGATCTTAATTCCCAGACCAGGGATTGAACCCTGGCCCTGGCAGTGAAAGTGCTGAGTCCTAACCACTGGACAGCCAGGAAATTCCCATAGTATTGAATGATTTTAGCAACTTATAGTTCAGTGTCAATTGCTGCTTTTTCATCCTAAAAACAATAGCTACAGCACTAACTTATGGATCAATGAATACAATTTATTAAATGCTTAAGACCTAGCAGGCACTGCGTTCAGCAGTCTCCCTGCTGTTATCACGTCTAACCCCACCACAAAAGGGTGTGAGAAATCTTATCACTTCTACTTTGCAGATGAGGAAACAGAGGCCCAGGAAGGTTCTAGACCTTATCCAAGGCCACAGAGCTAGCAATGTGTTCCCATCAGACCTGTGTCCTTCAAAGTCAATGTTCTTAGCTACCCCTCTTGCCTTCTAGAGATTCTAGGGAGCTTTACTATTATTATAATTCACAGGGCTATCCCAATGTCAGCATCGCGTTTCTTCACTCTAAGACATGTACTTCTCACCACTTTAGAAAGCTATGATATTGAAATGGCCTTCCAGTTGTTACCAGTGGTGGTCCTGCCTCTTCATCCACCCCTCTCCAGCCTAGGCTACTGTTAGGATCAGCAGATTGTTTTTGTTTAATTATGGCCTTGGGGTCACTTAGGAAGCACCCCCTACTACAGCACATCCTTCCTTCTTGCCAAACCAGCTCTGCTCAGCCATTGTTTATTCACAGGATGCTGTGTGTATTCTTAGTTAACCTGAATGGGTAAGTCCTTTAAATTTTTCTTCTTTATATATATAAAAGGGTAATATTGTTTAGCTGATTTTTTTCCCACTTGACTGGCTCTTTAAAGACTGAAGGGAGGGTTTTTGACTTGCCTTGCTGCCACTTAAGAAAATTTCACAGTGGTCGAGAACTAATTTCATCAGGAAACATTCTAAGCTTCAGTTAAAATGTAAAATGCTTTCTTTAGCCCCAGGATAAAATAAAATTTCATTTGCTTTTACTTTTCTGCAATAATGCCAATAAGGAGATATTGCCGGGGGCCTGAGGGAAACCAATTCTATAGCTGAACAAATCGATGGTAAATCTACTTGCCAAATCCTGAACAGACCCACTGAATAAGTGTTAGGAACACACACACACACACACACACACACACACACACACCCCTATTGAACTATACAGGGTAGGGATGACATTTCTCTAAAGGAAATTAATGTCCTACTATTAAGATTTTCACATTCTCAAACTCCTCACACACTGCAGAATTATGAACCAGTGCACAGCTATAAACCAAAAACACAGCTCCTTGATTAATCCTAATAGGTTACATTTATTGAATGATGGTATTATTGAATGATCATTATGTGCCTGATCCCGTTCTAAGCACTTTAGTCCTAGAAGCTGGTGCCATAATAATCCCCATTTTTCAGATGCAGAAACTGAGGCACAGAGAGGGTAAATCAATTGCCCAAGGTCTCACAGCTGGTGAACAGCAGTCTAGTTACAGAGCCTGTTCTCTTTGCCTGAGCACTGCACTGCCTCTGCTGCATATCTGAACCAAAGAAACATTCCAGAAAATGGTAGACAAACTCTAAATGATGACGAACATTATAATAATCATTTATTGAGTCTTTAATGTCATACTGAGGTGCTATAGTAGATTTTTTTTTCACACACATCTCATATAACTTCATAATCTAGGGGTTTAGTTTTGATTATTTTTATTTTAAAATAAAACTGAGGCCAGAGAGAGATCAGGTAATTTGCCTAGGGTCACAGAGCTAGTAATTGACTGACTTTGGGCTCAAATGAGCCTATAGCTAGCATTCTTTCTATTGCCTAACTTTCCCACTTGTGTGGAAACAGAAGGAACCAAAATGTTCTTCTCAGCACTGTGACAGCCATTGTCAATTTCATTATCACTAACTATCATCAAGACACTTGGTACCTTCCCACCTCATAGTGAAATTGTGTGTGATATAATTTAAAATAAGTTAACATCCCTGGGTAAGATATGTGCTTTGTGAATTTAGAACGTAGTAGTTTTTTTAGGGACCTCCCTGTGGTTCCAATGGCTAAGACTCTGCATTCCTAATGCAGGGGGCCTGGGTTTGATCCCTGGTCAAAGTATTAGATCTCATATGCTCTAACTAAAAATCCTCTGTGCCACAACTAAGAGCTGGAGCAGCCAAATGAATAAACGAATTAATTAACTAAAAAATGCAAAAAAAGAATGAAGTATTTTGTTAGTATTATTCACTCTTTGGACCAGTGTCTGACTTCTGAATTAACTGCTATTCTGAATGAATGGCAAGGTTAGAAGGGTATGAAATGTCTGAGGTTTTCCCTCCATATTTGCTTCAAAACTACTACTTGGAAAAAAAAAAAAAAAACTGTAAAAATCCTTAAATATATTGAGATGTCCTTTAAATTTACTGAGATTTGGTAAATGAAAAGGTCAGATTCCAAGCCTGGGAAGCAAAACTGCAAGTCTCAGGTGGTAGAATGTCTTCCTGTTGAGTCTAAGCTTAGAGACTGAAGGAAGATCTGGGAAATGTCTCCCTATGTGGGCATCTGCCCAGCCAAGGAGGCAGACCTAGGACCTCCTGCCCTCTGAGTTGGAGCCAGTGACCCAGGCTGCCTCACAGGAGTTGTGTTAGAATTCACAGGATGAGGCTCTGGTTGAGGAAAGTTAAATCATTACCTTTACGTCAAAAGACAAAAAAGAGGTGGAGCCTAAACCCACTCTCAGGCAAGTAGGTCTGAATTCAGCCAGGACTCTAAACTACTGTGTAATCCCACATTGGCTTCCAGGGAACCAAGAGAATCTCAGCAGTGGGGATCAAGGATTAGAGCATTTCTGGTAACACAAGGTCCCTGTGTGCCTCAACAGACCTACTGTAGCAAATTATCAGTGGAGTGAAACATGTTTTTCTAACTTAGTTTAGATTTCAACCTTATGACTTGCACGTGAACTCCCACATTTAAAAAATAGTTGATGTCAAGAACTCAAATGAAGGAATCTCTAAATATATTTAGAGTTTTCTCTTTGTATCTTTTCTGCAAAAGCTCCATAGAGATTTTTAAGGAGCTGAAAATGGGCTGCATGCTATAATCCTAGTTAACATGGCAGTCTGAGTATGGCAATTGCAATCACCCGATTCCAAAGTAGTCTTAACTTCTGTACCACAGTAACACAAGCCAAAGGAGTATACACACACACAACAAATAATATTTGCCTTTTTGGGAGTATAATTTGACTTCTTCATAAAGCTCAACCAAGTATCTTGATGCCAAGAGATGCAAGGCATGCACCTTTTTCTGGGAAGATGACAGTGTTTAAATTACAAAGATTTAAAAAAGGCACAGTGCTGTATCAATGTGGCCAATTCCTCTACTTTGGAAATGAGAGCATCTTGGTCTTTTCTTGCACTGGGAGGAGGACATGACGACCCTGGGACATGTCTAAAACTCTCAGGCAAGACTTCACATGTGGGCATAATTGATTTCTCTGTAAGTTGTTGTTGTTGCTGTTGTTTTTTACTTTAGAAAGTTCGTGTACCACGTCAAATCACCTATCCTAACACAATTTTTAAAATAAAAATATTATTATTAAAATCAACTTTTATTCAATAAATGCAGAGTGCCAATTAAGCTTCAACTTTGAATTCCATTTCCTTAGGAGTACTTATGGGTTGGGAGAGCCATCCCTGAGATGAGAGCTGGCAAAACCTACAAAAAGCAAAAGTCATAACTCGAGTCCCTGAGAAGGAGGCAGGTTTGTAACTGGCAAAAAAGATCAGCCATTACATCATCAGAAGAATCAGCTCCTAATAATTCCTTCTAAACACTAAAGCATTTTCTCTAGCACAAATACTCAAGAGGTGGAGCATAGTAGTATATTTCACTTGGACATGGGGACAAGAGTACAAGTTAGTGGTTATGGTGTCTATCTTAGAATTTTAAAATTTACATTTCAAGAGTTAGTTGCCTTGTAGAAAGGAATCAAGGTGTTCTATTTTGGGCTCAACTGCAGGAAACAGCCTCCAGGATGGACTTGATCTGTGTATGAGTTACAGATATTATAACCAACTTTTCCTCCACACTAATACTCCATCCCTCCAGAAATCTTAATAGGCTTTTGAGAGCCTCCATTTAGAGCTGGCTGCATAAAATGATTCTTTGATGAAAAGGGATTGGAACAAGGGTTAAAGCCGACATTGAAAGGTGACTGTGGAGGGCACGGTGTTCATACATCCCTCCTTTAATATGTGTGGTGTGCACCTGTGATAAGATGATTCATTACCTGGGAATGCTCTTTGACAAGCTCCATCGTTCAGGCCTCGGGGTTCTGACGGGACAATCCTGCACCCGCCCAGGAAATATAACAAGGTCAGCTTTCCCCACGCAGCCCGCCCCGCGCCACCCCCCCCACCCCCCACCCCGGGGATGTGGTTGGAGACAGTTTAGCTTATAATGCATCTCTGTTTACTCTTTATGTAAAATAAAGCAAGGTTCAAGACATCACAATTCCTGTTCCCCCGGAGCAGGCCAAGCAGAGAATAGTAACCTTGCTATTGGGAAAATAACCCTGGGAGAAGAAAATATTAGCAAGGATGCAAAGCTGCTTCTTTCTTGCATTTCATCACCAGACACAGGAATGTTTGAGAACCAGATGCCCTACGCAGCGAGCCCGGGCTCTGTGTCAGGCCTCTGAATGAGAGGGCACCCCTGACACCATCAGCTTCACCCTCTTCTGTTCTACATGAAGCTTTTAGGTTTACTGGGGTCTTGAAGAGGGACGACTTCCATCTGAAGTTCTGTCAGAGTCTTGGTGGCCACAATGCAGGCCCACGTGCAGTGGGAGGGAACAAATGTGTCTGCTGGTGACATGAGGAAGGTTTACTGGCCCTGGCAGGTTGAAGTAAATCGACAAGCACACAAGAAAGCACTAAGCTCTTGGGAGAATCAGCAAGAGGCCGGGCACATGCGTTGACTGACAGCTTTATTCTAATTCACACCTTTTCTTTGTATCCTTTACAGAACATCTTGAATTGTTTCCCATCACCTCCCCATACATTCAGAAATTAACTTTCTTTTCTTTTTTAATTAAAAAAATTTTTATTTTATTTTTTGGCTGCACCATATGGGATCTTAGTTTCCCATCCAAGGATTGAACACTTGCCCCCTGAAGTGGAAGCATGGAGTCTTAACCACTGGACCACCAGTGAGATTCCCCAGAAAATGGCTTTCTCAAGGCTAATTAGAAATCTTAGAGCAATTAAGGAAGGAAACTTACCAGTTTCCTCCAATACCCAAGTTTCCAAAAAATGAAAAAAAAAAAAATAAAAACAAAACAGAAATCTTACTTGTAAAATGTAACTGATATTTTCTTAGCAAGAGTCTCCCAGTCCTGAAAAGTAATTTCTTTAATTAAGGTCATAGCACAAGTCATTGTACAGAAATAAAACCCACATAAAACTTAGTAGACATTCTAGGGGAAAGAAAAAAAAAAATCTTGTTTCTAAAATAGAGAAACACCTCCCAAGCCTTCTTTTCTTCTTGACATTGCTGGTCAACATTATTTATTTGACATAATGACTGTAGTTACATATCACTGTCATGCAAAAGAAATTCATTTCTTTTCCGAGTTCAAGCTGCCATACAAATTCACTCTTGTTTCCACTCCCACTCACCTGTCCTTGTGCATTAGTAACTAGTTGACCTGTGACCCCCTGCAGACTGGAGAGGGTATTGCCAAAGGCCTGTGAACTTGCTATGGAGCCCATGGCTGCTGCTGCTGCAGCCGCTGCAGCCTGACTTGCTAGTGGATTATTAACCAGCTGCAAAGAGAGAAAAGATCAGGGTGAAACCACCACACACAGGCATAGCACAATGGAAACAACATTCACGTTGGGAGGGAGGTTCTCACTCCAAATGGCTCATGCAAAGGTCCGGGAACCCAGCAAGGGGGCCTGGGGAATGTTGTCTCTGAAGCTGCAGAGTTTGGGAGAGGTTGGAAACGGGCTGGAAGGGAAATATTCTCCATCAACACTGGGCTGCTTAATGGAGCCTGAGTTTGGGAGGAGGCCCAGGAGGGAGAGAGGTGAGCCCCAGGAGGGAGAGAGGTGGGCCCCAGGGGTGAGGTAGGTCCTTAGGATCTCCCCAGGTGGAGAAATAATTTTGGAGAAGTCCCTGGGTTTTGTTTGCTAGGCTAAATAAAACATTGAGAAAATGTCTACTTTGCTTGAGGCAACCAGACCAAAAGTGGGATTAAAATAGGATGGGAGTAGGGGTGGAGGAGGGGAATAGACTTTAGGGATTTCTGCAAAGGAATTTATCATTTTCATTTGTGACTTGCAAATTCACATCCAGTAAAGAAGATGCCTCATTCCACTTCTTTCTCCAAAGGAGAAGGAAACCAAAGTCTGGAGGTACTGACTCCTCTAGCCTCTGTGCTCTCTGAGAGTGAGTCTAGAGTTGGGGCTTTTGGGGGGCCTTACTCAAACCATGGGATTCAAGGTCAAGGAGGAAGATCCCTTGGTGAATGGTCAGGGTGACATTGGCTTGCTGTTTGAGCTCATATATGGCCTTCCCTTGGCCTCTTTCCTGGGGTAAGAGTGAGCTAGGGAGGAAAATTTGATGGGGCTGGTGGGGGGGGGAGTGGCCCAAGGAGGAGGTTATGGCTGCCAAATTTTGTTTTTCCATGGAGGCCAATTCAATATTCTTTATCCTGCCAA
Source organism: Bos indicus (assembly GCF_029378745.1). Lineage (NCBI taxonomy): Eukaryota > Metazoa > Chordata > Mammalia > Artiodactyla > Bovidae > Bos > Bos indicus. Next base: position 81,744,764 of record NC_091763.1, read on the forward strand.
TTTTCCACGTCACAGGTTTTCAGGCCTCCTGACCATGAGGCAGAAGTGTAGCTTGAACTAAAATCTGCATTTAGGTTAATGACTAGATATAAATGCAAGAAACATTTAAACTTTTTTCACAGTGTTGGTTTTGATACATGAATTTCATTTGTATTTATTCTAGGGTGTTATTTTTCCCATATAGTTCCTCTCAAGTACAACAATTGTTGTGTATAATAATGCATTTTCCATCACCAGTTCCTGCATCCATGAAATTTCTGCATTTAGGGGAAACCTGCCAAGACTAAGACTTGGTGGAAAAAAAATTAATGCCATACTTAATTCTAGTTTAGAAGCTCTTTTAAAGATGATTTTTTTTTAAACTTTCTTTTTTACTTTCTCTTTTTCTCTTTCTTTTCCTTCCCCCCGCCTCCTTTCCCTCAAAACATATTTTATGACTTAATTCCTTTGGAAATTTGCTTAGCATTAACATCATCTGATGAGGATGGAAATACTAATTGTCAGAGAAAATGTCAAAAGGGAGAGGAATTTAATAATTCTTCCCCCTCCATTAATGTGATATCCTTATCTTATTGGTTTCCTTATTCTTTTATAACCAAATTTCACAGCACTAGTTCTACAGAAATTCCATTGACCCAGCAGGTTTGGTTAGAAATGAGAATCCATTTTCAGCTCATTACATTATGTGTCTTTCACCTTTATGTCTCTCCTCAAAGATGAAAATGATTTTCTTTTTAAGGAGAAAAAAAAATCTCATTCATCAGCCTAAAAAGAAACCCTGTCTTATCCCAGATTACCACCATGGGATTTAAGATTCAGATTGGCCTTGATCTTGGTTTTCTGAATATATTTGTATAGTGTATATGAGGCAAGTAATGGTATATGTTGAATGGAAATTTTTCTTGTTGGCTTGACTCCCTGAAGTCAAAGAGTTTATAGTGTGTTCTTTTTTTCACTTCCAAAGTGAGAAGACCTCTTGAGGAATACCTTCCCTAAATGACCAGGATGCACACTGCCCTGTGGCACACAATTCTCGGGTCATCTACCAGTTGCTATGTTCACATTTATTTTCATGCAATACAAGTTGAAATCATAATGAAATTCCTGAATTTCAAGGAGGTCTCAAAATAAGCTTCTTAATCTTAAAGAAAGATTAAATTATGTACAATTCGGTTTTAATGCTGAATATGCAATTTTGTCCATGAATTTTGAGTGAAACATTTAAATCAGTACCTACAGAATGCTTTCTGAAAAAGATAGTGCTTCCCATTTAATGACAAGAATATATTTTTAAAAATTGTAAGACATTTTCCTAACATCTAGGTCAATCAAAAGTTCACATGAGAAAATTTGGAATCACTCTCTGGATATATTCAGTAGTGTATTGGGAATTCTCAGTGTCTGGGACACTAGTGTGTTTCAGCTATATCCTTGTATTTGCAATAAATTCAGGCATCATATAAAGGGTGAACTGTTCTGAACAAAAAAGCACCTACTTAAAATCAGGCCCTGAACCTTTGTGCTATGGGGTCAGGAATGGGTACACCTCTGTTTTGGAAGATTTCTTCAGCAACCACAGATGTACGGATTTTTTTTTTTTTTTTTTTAATTTTCTCTATATCCTGGTCCTAGATTGAAATCCAATGTGTTCCTCTTTTTGCCGCTTTTCCCTCTTAATGAAGCAAATGGTGACTCGATGACTCTCTTACTTCCTATCCTGCATCCTTAAGTCTTTGTGAAGATGTAGGGGCTCTGGGGAGATGTCTTGCTGGCCCCTGGAAGCGGAGTTAGAAGTACAGTGGGGAAGTGAGTGGTACATGCAGACAGTCGGGTACAAGTCAATCTGTAAGCTGACAGCATTTCTGGTGGACCACTGATGTTGTTGATGGATGCAGCTTCATAAATACCTTTTGGCTTTTCTGTCTGGGCCTGCCAAGGCAGGGATGTTAGTATGCATTAAGATATGTGGCAGGGGTGGGGGAGGGGCTAGTCAGGAAACCGTAAGTGTTCTCTTCATCACCTCCGGTCATGTCACTCTGTATTGTCCTCAGTCATGTCATATTAGCAGTATTCCTCTCAATACTTCTTCTTGATTGGGACTCGGGGGAGATTTGGACAGTGGGGAGCCTGGGCACAATAAATGCACATAATGAGCATGTTAACATTCTGGGACCAACTGGGCATTTTGAAGTCGCTGCCAAGTATATGCCTTCAGATCTCTCACTGCCAGTGTACCCAACCAGCAAAGGATGGCCCCAGTGAGGTCTGACTGTGTTACATACTCGTGTTTGCAACAGTCCAATTCAAAAGACAGGCTGCATTCTGGTGTATGCTTGATTATAAATGTGGAAGCTCTCAAAGCGAGAATTTGCAGAGACAGCATCCTCAAGTCACATTCACATGGATTCTGGGCCTTGAATATATCAAGCTATAGCTCTATACATCTTAGATAGCCTAAAAACCCAATAGGAACACAAATTTCTTAAGATAGCCCCCTCAGTTTTAGAGAATACAATACTAGAATAATAGGAAATAATTCTGTAAGCAAGGACTTCAGACCTCACAGAGCCTGCACATCCATTCATGCAGCTGAGGGCATCAACTCTGAAACCAGATTGCTTTGGCTTGTGACTTTCAGTCAACCCGGCCTCATGTTCTCTTAGGTTAAGTGGGTGTAAACAGGGCACCACTTCTCATAGAGTAACGGTGAAAATTAAATGGATAACAGATGCAAAAAAGTTTTAGAACAATACTTGGCATATATCAAGTTCTAAAAATAATGCTAGCTATTATCCTCACAGTTCATGTTGTGCATCAGGATTTTAAACTAATTAATTGATCAGAATAGAACAGACCTCCACAAATACCCTTTTACTCTGGAAAGAATGTGAACACAAGTCACTGCATTCTCCAATTTTACATTTTTAACTATTTTCTATAACTTTATTTTGTTTAAAATTTATTTTTATTTATTTATTTTTTGGCCCTGATGTACAGCATGCAACAGCTTAGTTCCCAGACCAGCGGTCAAACTGGTACCCTATGCAATGGTAGCAGATTCTTAACCACTGAACCACCAGAGAAGTCCCTATTTTGCTTGTTTGCAGAGAGTAGCCTGAAGAAAGCTATTTGCAAGTAACGTCACTGTTAGATGAGGTGAGTTGCATAATTTAAAAGATAATATGCTGTTTGAAAATATTTCAGACTGGAGAACATCAGGAAGAAATAGTTATAGCATGATGTCACCTGCTTTTCTTGAACTTATATTTGATCATGTACAGAGAAATTTTTAGAGAAAGCAGAGTTTTGATTCTGAGGACAGGCTAGGTAGGTGGCAGGCCAACAGGAGAAGACCTTTTTTGTCTGATCTGTTGTCTCACACTCGGTTTACAACATTTGTTAGCATTCCAGCACATCAATTTTGCAGTCTAATTCCTTCCTCATGTCAAAATATGGTGAATGAGTCTATTTCATAGTTGCTGATTTGATAGTGAAGGCATGCAGGAAGTAGATTTATAAAAAACATTTCCCTTAGGATTTGCAGTGGTTGATTTCTACCTTCACATATCGATGAGGATATTGAGTTCTCATCTCATAAAGAGAATAAATCCATGTTCCCAAATCTCTAGTGCTCTATGCACATCCTTGTTATCTGTGGACCCTAAATGGTGATGGAAAGAAAAGCTTTAATACAGTTTCTTCAAGGAGGACTCTTAGATGACATCATATGTGTGACATCACATAAATGTCACCATAGATAATGTGGTGGGGTGTCCAAGTCTTGCCCCAGCTTCTCTTTCTCTGAAAGACTCACATTCTGCAGCCTGCTAAAGAATTCAGGTTTCTTGAATCTGAGCATTAGCAGCACTCTCTTTTTCATGAAAATTTGCTGACTGCATTATCCTAATAATGTAAATCTTATTTACAAAAATCTGGCAGCACGAGGCGGCAATTTGGCCATAGTGTTATATTCTATGTCTATGTCTTTATACCAAGAGGAAATAATGGGTGCAGCAGGCTCAACCTTTCTTTGCAGCATAAATGCCCATGATCTATAGTTTTATCATTCTCCTCATGAGCTATGTGAATTTTATAGACTATGGATTTTGGAGCAGCTCTTTTTGCTACTAAGTTTACAATTCAGAACACTGAAACTGTGGTGCCATTTGTTTTTAAATGAGGATGTTCATAAATACATTGATCACCATTCATTCCCCATTTAAAGCCACTAGCAGTGGATGCCTAGAAATAGGGTAAACGTGGCTCTTCAAGTTCATTGCTATACCTGAGGTCCTTGACTTTTCTTATGCTGTGAAACATGTTTCTTAATTCATTGGGACTCTTAACCAAATCCGTACTTCCACTTCTTACCCTCAAGTCTCCTCTTAAAGGTCAAGGAAATACCAATAGACAAATTCTGGAAGGGAAGCCATATTCACCTCAACAACCCACTTGTGTGTTTTGTCCAACTATACCTTTCGCTTTGGTCTCATGTTTATTAATGTGTAATGAGAGCCTCATAACTGTTAGAAATCAGTTTTGTGAGTTTTAATATTGAGCCAAGCTTTGCTGCTTGCTCTCTGCTCATCTCCCTGGAGAGACAGTCCTAGAAGCTGACCATCCAATTCTCTGCCTACCAGAAGTTTAAGTCACCATGTCTGAAACCCCCCCAGACTGGAGTGTCTGAGATTTTTCGTGATGACTCTAAGGCACTGCAACTTCCTAAAATACTTTTGAATCATCAAGGTAATTCAGTCTAGTTTCAGAACAAATTATATTTTATTTTCATTTTGTGGCTACACTAAGTACACTAACTTTCTATGAATGCACTAGTCATTTTCCATCAACACCCAGGCATACTATCTCACAGACGAATTTTGAAAATGACCTGAAGTCTGAGATTGAGTTTCCCAGAAACAGGGTGGAGCGGGAAGGGAAGAATCCCAATCTGGTAGGGGTGTGAGTTTCCACCCTGAGGCTTGGAAGCTTGGTGTCCACCCTCCACACCAAACAGTCCCAATTCACAGCCCTGGGATAAAGGAGAGGCTTGGGAATCAAATAGCTGGGTGTTGTTGGCTCTTTGCTCTTGGGGCAAAGTCTAGTCTTTGGAAGAAGGGCTGCTGGTGCTGGTTTTTGAAAGCCCCCAAGGTAGGGGTGGGCTTCCTCTGTGGCTCAGTGGTAAAGAATCTGCCTGGCAATGCAGGAGATACAGACAGGATTGGGAAGATCCCCTGGAGTAGGAAATGGGAACCCACTCCATTATTCTTCCCTTGAGAATCCCATGGACAGAGTAGCCTTGTGGGCTACAGTCTACAGCATTGCAAAGAGTCAGACACGACTGAAGTGACTGAGCATACAGGCACAAGGCGGGAGCAACTGACAGAAAAGAATTCCAGGGATCTGGGTGGAACACAAACACATTGCTACAGGGCAACTGTCACTCTCTCTTATTCATTAAAGTCTTCACCCTGCATGCAGATGTAGAGAGCAGACTCTGGACACACAGGGTGACGGGGGGTCGGGGAAGGAAAGGGTGGGATGAATTGAGAGAGCAGCATTGATTGCATATGTACTACCACGTGTTAAATAGATAGCTAGTGGGAAGTTGCTGTATAGTACAGGGAGCTCAGCCTGATGCTCTGTGATACCCTAGAGGGGTGGGATGGGGCTGGGGAGGGAGGCTCAGGAGGAAGGGGATATATGTACACATACAGTTGATTCTGCTGTACTTTGTTGTACAGCAGAAATTAACACAACATTGTAAAGCAATTATACTCCAATAAAGAAGTACTATTATGAACTTAAAGGGTTCATAAAAACGTCTTGGCTCTAAAAAAATAATAAATAAATAGTCTTCACCCTGCAAACATTTAATCAGTACCCACTATGTTTTGGGCACAGTGTGAGGGAGACAATGTGAAAGATAGAATGACATGTTCCCTACCCTCTGTGGGCTTATAGTCAAAGAGAGAATGAGATCTGGTGGGAAGAGATGGGAAGTAGGAAAAGATGAGCTGTCCAGGGAGCAGTATCCAGATCTGAGGGAGTGGCAGTCTGGGGCGGGGTCTGTGAGAGAGGAGGTGGTGGGTTCAGAGTCCTGGGAGGGCAGTTCTGAACCTGTCTACCTTGTACTCGCTCAGTTGCACAGAATGTGACTGGTAATGAATGAGCCATTCTATATGAGAAGGGAAAGGGGAGCAGTACAGTGTAAGGATTGTGTGTGTGTGTTAGTCGCTCAGTTGTGTCTGACTCTTTGCGACTCCATGGACGGTACCCACCAGGCTCCTCTGTCCATGGGATTCTCTAGGCAAGAATACTGGAGTGGGTAGCTATTCCCTCCTCCAGGGGATCTTCCCAACTCACGGATCGAACCATGGTCTGCCACATTGCAGGCAGATTCTTTACTGTCTGAACTACCAGGGAAGCCGAGTGTAAGGATTAAGAGCTTGCATTCTGGAACTAGATTGCCTGGGTTCTAATTATGAGGCTGCCAGGAACTCAATTTACCTTTCTGCTAAGGTCTGAATGTTTGTGTAACCCCTCTCTCTAATTCATATGTTGAAATCTTAACCCCTAACGATGGCAGTATTAGGAAGTGGGGACTTTGGAAGGGGCTTATGTCAAGGGGGTGGTGCCCTCATGAATGTGATTTGTGCCCTTATGAAAGAGACCCCATGGAGATCCTTAGCCCCTTCTACCACATAAAGACACAGTGAGAATCAGGAGAATGCTCTCAACACAACTCAACTGTGCTGGTGCCTTGATCTTAGACCTCCCAGCCTCCAGAACTGTGAGAAATAAATTTCTAGTTTATTAAACCACCCAGTCTGTGGTATTTTGTTATAGCAGCCCAAAAGGATCCAAACACTTCTGTATCTCTGTTTTCTCCAGTTTTAGGAAAAGGGGAATAATAAAGGAAGTAATGAAGTCACAGGGATGGTGTGAAAAATACATGAGTTAATTAATACATAAAATACTAGAAGAGTTCCTGGCATATGGTAAGCATGATGCAAGTTTTGCTATAATAATTCTTATTTCTTCCAGGAACTTCTGGACATACTGTTGTTTTAGAGTTGAGTCCTCTCTGTCTCCTTACTCCCTCGAGGGGAGTCATGCTGGGCCTTTCAAAGATCCTTAGCTATTCTGGGGTGTTTGCACTTGCTCTTTCTATGTCTGTAACCCTTTGCCATTCACTTCTTTTTTCTCCCGGGTCACCTCCTTAGCAACACCTTCCTTGCTACTTTATCTAGAAAGCACTCCCTTTCTTTTAGAGATTCATACCAAAACTTGTACAAGGAAATGATAGAGGGGTACATTCTGAAATAATCAGAGAGCTGGTGGGGATATAGAAGAGTGTCTGGGTGGGGCTGGGGCTGGGTGGGGGCTTAAGCTCCAGGTTTGATGTTATTTGGGAACTGAAGGACAAGGAGGCAGTGAATGAAGGCTTTTATTGTTTTTATCCTTGGGCCATGTTGGTGGAGATGCAGTTAGGCTATGGGTCTACATCCCCAGCCCAACCTTGCGGACTAGAGTAAAGCTGCTGCAGATGGCTTCAGGGGAAGGGGCAGAAGGGGCTGCTTCCCCCCAGATAAGGATGGATCCATGTGTCCCTCAGAGTGTGACTTTGGTGAAGCAGGGGGACATACTCTCCCTTTGTGAGGCATCACTATGGTGGGACTTCAGGAGGTGTCGGCCACTTGGGCATTTAGATGGTTTATGGTTCCCGGAGGTCACTGGAGACAGGATCAAAAGTGAGGTTCTACTCAGATAGCTTTGCAAACCCTGCGCATCATTGCCAGTAAACAGAAGGGAGTCTACACACACATGAATGCCCTAGAGAGTGCTCTAGAAGAACACTGGAGAAAGAGGTGGAGTCTGCAGAGGGCTGGGGTCCAGGTTCTGTAGGATGATTGATGTGTCTGTGCTGAGGAAACAGGGAACACTCAATGGAGGGGAAAGAAATAAACAAGTCTGGCCAGCACACTGTGATTCGGCAGAAAACTAGTAGAAAGCTCTCTGAAGGGATGCATTTAAGTTTTATTTTAAAATTTACTGATAAAATTTTCAGGCCCAGAGCTGAGGGGAAAAACTTTTTAACTTACCCCAATACATTTGATTTGGAAGCAGAGAGGTTAGTATTAAGGAAACCCACCACTTCTAAATCAGATTTTATCCAAGTTACATGTAGACCAATACTGTATTACCACAAGCTTACACATCTCATTTCCTCTTCTGTCTAGTCCTCCATTTAATAACCTGAAAATCTATCTTTTTATTGAGTTTCATGCTATTTTCTGACTTACATACAATAGCGCTCTTCTTACCAATTGCCTATTGTCATGGCACATTAGTTAGGTGAATTTGTTGATATTTCAAAATTACTCTTTCTTATTTTTTTATTCTATCATCCAGTTTAAACAAATGATTGGGAGCACTCCTGAGATGAAAGAAAAGAGGCTATTTTTTTAAAAAGAGAATAAATTGCTTCCCTGGTACAGCAGTTGGTATTACTCTAGTTTCTAGCAATTGGAAAGCACAGCACATTCTTGCCACACCCACATTTAACTACTTAAATTACTCCCTAACACTGGTTGACTCCCTGCAGATAAAATAGGGCTACTGAGGGCAGAAGAAAGACAAGAAAAGATGAGGTGCTCAAAGAAAGACAAGAAAAGATGAGGTGCTCAAAGAAAGACAAGGCATGGTCTGCCCTATGGAGCCTCAGGACAATTCTGTTCATCAGATATTTTCCCATAACCCTGGAGCAGATGATGAGTCAGGCCCCAGGGATACAGAGGTGAACAAGGCAAGGGTCTCTTGCCTTGAGGTGCTTCCAGTCTAATGGATGAGTTGCCGATTTCCACCCTGTGTTGCCAGTGCTATACGAAAGGGGTGCCCAGAGCCCAGATAAGGGACCCTCAGTAGACCTCAGGCATGCAAACCACTTAAGATCTTAGAACCAAAAAGGATGATTAGAAGTTGATTGGGGAGGACTTGGGAAGGGGAGAGAGAAGGCTTCTCAACCACTAGGAATAGCATGGAGACCAGAGACACATTTTGTGGGTGTGGAATCACTGCATTAGTGTTGGGATATTTTGGGAAGATGAAGTGGGGGAGGGGAGTGGAAGATGATGGGGTGTGAGATTATAAATGGAGTACTTTGTATGACACTTTATGGGGCTTGTCCTTCATTCTGTAGGCGAGAGTGGAGGGACATGATCAGATCTCAGGTTTAGATTGGTCATTTTGGTGACTGAGTTGTTCTGGGGTGGGAGTGGGTCAACCTGGAGGCAGAGATCAGGAGGCTGTTGGAGCAAAGACTATAGGCTGCCCTTTAGTGGGAGAAGGGGTTTAGCTTGGGATAACTTTGTACATGGAATATAGTCTAGCTTGTTCTCCATTGATTCAGCAAACACTGAGCACCAACTACATGTCTCTTCCCCAAAGAGCTTCCAGGGGGTGGGAAAGACAGATCTGTAGACAGATAAATTAAGAGCCAGTGGTGCAAACCCAGATCACAATGAGAGATACCTCATACCTGTTAGAATGGCTATTATCAAATAGACAAGAAATAGTAGGTATTGGTGAGGAGGTGGAGAAAAGGGAACCCTCATGCACTGTTGGGCAGGGGGGATGTAAATTGGTGAAGCCACCACAGAAAACAGTGTGGAGGGTCCTCAAAAGTCAAAAATAGAGCTACCCTATGATCCGGCAATTCTACTTCTGTGTATTTACTTGAAGAAAACAAAAATACTAACTTGAAAATATATCTGTAGCCCCTGTTCGCTGTAGCATCATTTACCATAGACAAGACAAGGAAGCAAGCAAGGATGAATGAATAAGAAAATGTGGTATATATGTATATTTATATATACACACACATATTCACATATACAATGGAATATTATTCAGTCTTAAAAAAGAATAAAAATCTTGACATTTGCATAACATGGATGGACCTCAAGAGCACTATGCTAAGTGATATAAGTCAGAGAGAGAAAGGAAAATACTGTGTGATGTCACATATGTGAATTGTCGTCAATAACAACTACCTAAGTTTTTAGAGACAGACAGCAGATTGGTGGTCGCCAGAGGTGAGGATAGGCCAAATGGATGAAGGGTGTCAAAAGGTACAAACGTTCAGTAATAAAATAGATAAGTCATGGAGATATAACATGCAGCATGGGGACTCTAGTTAATAACACATGTTGCATAGTTGCAAGTTGCTAAAAGAGTAGATCTTAAAATTTCTCATCATAAGAAAAAATTTTCTAATGCTTTATGGTAATGGATGTTAATTAAACTTATTTTGGTAATCACTCCTCAGTACATACAAATGTCAAATCATTTTGTTGTACACTTGATACTACTATAATGTTATCTGTCAATCATACTTTAGTAAAGTACAAAAGGAGCCACAAGTGCGGCAGCAGTGTGATAAGTGACCCAGGGGAACGTTGCGGAACTTGCTAGCTCCCTAGGGGGAGAGATGGATGTGAGGGAAGCTTCAAGAAATAATCGACAGGAGGCAGATGAATTAAGCAGACGGGAGAAGAAGGGAAGTTAGAGCCAAAGAGAGAATAAGTCCAAAATTATAGGAACATCAGAATGCCTGGTGTGTTGTGAATGGCCAGAATTAGGGCAGGAGATGGGGCTAGGGAAATTCAGAGAAAGAAAAAATCCAAAGGCAGAGAAAGAAGGTAGAGTAGTAGAAATTAGGAAGTAGATGTGTGAATGGCAGGCATGTGTTCATATAAGGTATACAGCATCTCCTGAGAGATTCCTTTGCAAGCTGTTGCTTCAAAAGCACCTAATGATTCCTCTCCTTTTGCAGTATAATGGAGATAGCCCTGACAGCTTTTCAGTTCAGGAAGCAATACTAATGGACAGTCATTAAATCACAGAATACTTTCATTTATTTTATGTTTATACAAATGGGAATCTAAACTGGTGACTGACAAACCTCCCCCCACCGCCCCCAAACAACTGAATTTTGAATCATAAAAACAAGTCTTCATCTTTTAAAATACAGGATGTTTTCTGTTATAAAAAAAAAATCACAAAGATGGATTATAAATGACAAATTATATCTCTGTTGTTGTTGTTCAGTCGCTATGTCGTGTCCAACTCTTTGTGACCCCATGGACTACAGCATGCCAGGCTTCCCTATCCTTCACTATTACCCAGAGTTTGCTCTCAAACTCTGTATCCAACCATTGTATCCATGGCTGGGTACACAAGATTGAGCTGTGAGTTTGTAAATTTTAATTTTATAAATTTATTATAAGGGTTGTATTTGTTTACAATAAAATTTCAGGTCTCTGAGAATCTACCCAAAGAAGATGGAAGCCTTTTACTTACTCTGGGCCTATTTTACTCCTAAATATGTATATTTTCTATATATTAATTTTACCATTGAAACTCAAAAACTTCTTATAAGTCCAAACTAGTGCAATCTACTACTTATAACTGAGCTTCCCTGATAGCTCAGTTGATAAAGAATCCGTCTGCAAAGCAGGAGACCCTGATTTGATTCCTGGGTTGGGAGATCCCCTGGAGAAGGTATAGGCTACCCACTCCAATACTCTTGGGCTTCCCTTGTGGCTCAACTGGTAAAGAATCTGCCCACAATTTGGGAGACCTGGGTTTGATCCCTGGTTTGGGAAGATTCCCTGGAAGGGAAGGCTACCCACTTCAGTATTCTGGCCTGGAGAATTCCATGGATTGTATAGTCCATGGGGTCACAAAGAGTTAGACACAACTGAGTAATTAAGCACATGTATATTCTCTATAGATATTAATTTTACCATTGAAACTCAACAACTTCTTATAAGTCCAAACTAGTTCAATCTATCATTTATAAAGAACAAAACATATGCCTCATCCTTCTTCCATCTCAGTAACTACATTGGTTATTAAAATATGCTTGTAACAAATGTTATACATAATAATCTTCATTTTATTCACCCATGGGCAGTGGAGAGCCTTGTCTAAACTGTTACTGAATTTTATTATTATGCATAATGGCTTGCTTGCCTCATAAAATTTATTCACTGAACAGCTGTTGTAGAAGAAGGCTAGTCAAAAGATATTCTTCTTCCCACAAAACAATACTACATTTGGGTCAGGCATTAATTTCTCCCAAGGACCAGCAGAAATCAACCTATTTATTGTTGGTGTGTAACCTTTCAAACTTCTATTTTCTTAAATTTATAGTGGGACCAGATTAACCATTTTTATTATAGGGAGAAGGTAAGGAATTTCTGGTCATATCACATCCATCTTTAGATGATGTTCTTAAGCTTTCATGCTGGTTCCTTTACTGTCAAGAGTACAAGGGTACAGAATTCAACTCCACAACCACATCAGATGTGCTGTAGCCTCAGTGCCCGAAAGAAAACTTTGCCATTAGGAAAAACAAACGGTCCAAATTATTAGAGAAAATACGACTCTGTAGAAAGAGATAAGTACAAGAAAGAGAAAGAAAGAAAAAAAAAAACATAACCAGAATGCTCAGAGGTAAATAAAATCCTCTGCGTTCACAAAATATATTGGTTATAGGTTGTTCTAAAAACATTAAGCTAACAGTAGAACCACTACCGGTAGGAGCCGTAAGCCACGAAAATATAAAAAGTTGTTGTAGAGATCGTTGGGAAGTTTCCATTAATAAAACTGAACATAGGTTAAAAAACATAAAGCTTAATCTCACCAACAGCAAAAGCAAGGCTGTGTTGGAATTTTCCACATTTCAGGAGAAAAGAGTAAGATATCACCGAGTGAAGAAACCAATCTACCCAATCAGCACAGAGTAAAATATGCTTAAAACGTTCTTGCAGTACAGATAGCGACTGAGAAAAGCCTGGCTGTGTCTTTATAGGCAGAAACTAGGTAAACGAGTGATGGAGGAGGGAATGTGGAACTGCTGGAATTCAGGGCAGCGGAATCTCTTCCTGAGTCAGCAGCCACCTGGGCGTGGCCACTTGGCCCGCCCTAGCTCCATTTCCACCCGGGGCCTCCCAGGTGGCCCCAGTGGTAAAGAACCCACCTGCCACTGCAAGAGACATAAGAGACATGGGTTCGACCCCTGGGTTGGGAAGATCCCCTGGAGAAGGAAATGGCAACCCACTCCAGTATTTGCTTTATTTCCTTGTCTGTAAAAGGAGAAGGTTGAACTGGGGTGTGCGTGTGCTAAGTCACTTCAGTCGTGTCTGACTCTGTGCGACCCTATGGACAGAAGCCTGCCAGGCTCCTCTGTCCATGGGATTCTGCAGGCACAAACACTAGAGTGGGTTGTCATGTGCCCTCCCCCAGGGTATCCTCCTGACCCAGGGATTGAACCCGCATCTCATGTCTCCTGCATTGGCAGGCAGGTTCTTTACCACTAGCGCCACCCCGGTGATTCCCCAAATATGGCCCCTGATGGGCAGATAAGCCTCAGTAGTTTCAGGGATGTGTGCTATGGAGTTAGCCCCTGATGAACACCCCTGATAAACACCCCTGATAAACACTGAAGTCCACCAAGCCATCACCCCTGGTGCTGCTCCAAGACCTGGAGGAATCACAATTTCCTTCCTCCCCTCTCTGATAGCTCTGCAGGGTTTGGGTTGCAGGCTAGCTCCAGGTAAGTTCAGCATCCCTGGAGCAGGCTGGAAGAAAAGGCTATTACCACAGGGTCCAGGGTCTAGCAACATCAGCATGACCAGGGAACTGAAAATGCAAATTTTCAGCCTTCACCCCAGACCTGCTGAATCAGAAACTGGGGTGGCAGTGGCAATCTGGGTTTTAACAGCTGAATTGCAGGTGATGCTGATGCACACTCAAGCCTGAGAACCCCGGACCGTATGATCTTTAGAGCCCCTTCAAACAGTAAAATTCCATGATGATGTTCAAATGGGAGAAGAAAACTTAACAAGAGTGCTATAATTTTGTGAGTTCTATTTCTGTAAGAGTTACTAAATAAATATGTTAAATGAAAAATGTTTTCTAAATCTGCTCTAGCCAGTGGGGACATAAGGCTTTTGGAGCTTATAGCAAGTTTTTGAAATGACCGTGCTGTTCACTGACTTTGGGGCAGGCTCCCAGCAGCCAGTGAGCTGAGACTGAACATCTTGGGCTGAGACTGGGGTTACATGGCTTTCTCGTCTGATCAGACCTGGCACACTCTTCCACCATAGGAACCAGCAATAGAATATGAAATCAATAAAATATTGAATAAGTAACTGCAAATCAAGCAGGCAAAGGCTTTCAAGGACGAAAGCAAAGACTCAGAACTGGCATATCCCAGTTTGTCCAAATACTGAAAAAAAAGAAAAAAAAAAAAAAAAGAAAAAAGCCACTGCAGAAGGAATAAAAGGGGGCTAGTCATCACTATGAAACTTGGGCAGAGATACAGCTGCTGGGGGTTTGTACCCCTGTAACTTCAGAGAAGGCAATGGCATCCCACTCCAGTACTCTTGCCTGGAAAATCCCATGGACGGAGGAGCCTGGTGGGCTGCAGTCCATGGGGTCGTTGAGAGTTGGACATGACTGAGCGACTTCACTTTCACTTTTCACTTTCATGCATTGGAGAAGGAAATGGCAACCCACTCCAGTGTTCTTGCCTGGAGAATCCCAGGGACGGGGGAGCCTGGTGGGCTGCCGTCTATGGGGTCGCACAGAGTCGGACGCGACTGAAACGACTTAGCAGCAGCACCCGTGTAACTTCAGTATGGAACTCCAGAATCATTTGGGCTTTTTGAGGAGTGGCATATATTCTGGTGTCTGGATAGTAGAAAGTTTTATTCATGCTTTATTTGATTTTTCAGATACTCATGTACATTGTTTACTATGTGCTCGGTATATCACTTAAAAAAATAAGAGCACATTTTAAAATTGTCTATGCTTTTTGCTTCTCTATTGCAGTAATATAAAGAAAAAAAAAGGAAATTTATATAACTTTAGAGATGATTATATAATCACTGTCTGGAAAACATAACTTAAAATATGGAAGTAGAAAATGAAAAAGAATTAAATAAGCAGGTTTACTTTTCCAAAATTTTGGTTTTAAGAACTTGGACACATGGACCAAGACAGTCACATGGATTTTAAAGAAAAAGCCATCAAATAACAAGTTGAAATGTAAATTTCTTAGAATTTATCAAAATATACTGGAAGTTTGGAATGTGTCTATAACAATGAATTTTGGGCTTGTGGCTCTACATGCTAGCAAACAATGATATTCTGGTGGAACACTTGAAAATGACAGCAATTCTGAAGTGTGTTTAGTGGAATCCTGGTCCTTGATTGGAGAAGGCAGTGGCGACCCACTCCAATACTCTTGCCTGGAAAATCCCATAGACGGAGGAGCCTGGTAGGCTGCAGTCCATGGGGTCGCTAAGAGTCGGGTACGACTGAGCGACTTCACTTTCACTTTTCACTTTCATGCACTGGAAAAAGAAATGGCAACCCACTCCAGTGTTCTTGCCTAGAGAATCCCAGGGACAGGGGTGCCTACTGGTCTGCCGTCTATGGGGTCGCACAGAGTTGGACACGACTGGAGCGACTTAACAGCAGCAGCAGCAGGTCCTTGATTGGCTCTGGAATAAAGGTGTGGGAAACTGCATGAAGCATCTACGTCTTGATGATTACAAAAGAAAGCCTGCTCAGCCTGCTTCACTCTCTATTTCTCACTAGTATTTGATCATGGTTCCCCCTTTGCATGTGATACTGTTCCCTGGAACTTGCATTGTATGCTATGCACTTGGAGAAAATCTGGATGATGTATTACTTTGTTATCCATAAATTTGACAAATAGGCCAATGGAATAAGCCTGTAATCCGCTTTGGCTATTCTCATCAACTATTTTTTTTTAAGGTGGCTTTTTAGTGTTTTAAAGTCTTTATTGAATTTCTTACTATATTGCTTCTGTTTTATGCTTTGGCTTTTCAGCTGCAAGGCATCCCTGACCAGGAATCAAACCCACAACCCCTGCACTGGAAGGCAAAGTGTTAGCCACTTCAGGGAAGTCCCTCTCATCAACTATTTTTACAGGAAGGACTTTATAGTCAAAACCCAGATGCTCTACAAGCCATGTGGGTCTGAATAAAATTCCTTCTGGTGTTTTTGTTAATGTTCATGCAAATTGGCTAAGATAAAATTTATTGATTGCAAAAGACCCTGGAGACTGTGCAAACTTTGACTGTTCACAAACACAGCTCCATTACCACTCAGTGAGCAGGATGACAATATTTTTGAGTGACTGTTGGATGAACTATCAGCATTAAATGAGCACAAGGGTGTCTGAAGTTGTCCTCATTGCTACTACCTGACATAGTTCCTTATATATCCCAGAAACAGTTCAGATTGGAACGGAATCAGAAAGCAAACACATGTGTTAAAATGAAAGCCTCAAGAGTGGAAAACTTGAAGGTGCTTCCAGTACTGGTATGTGGGGATTTTTATTGAAAGAGAGCCATGCTGTCTATTTTAAAGGCTATATGTTTTGAACTCAACCTGTGGCTGACATGCCTAAGTCTAGCCTGAGAATAATACATATTGTTTTGGCCACCCTGCTTGGTGTGTGGGATCTTAGTTCTCAGACCAGGGATCCAACCTTCATCCTGGGAATTGGAAGGCAGAGTTCTAACCAATGGATAGCCAGGGATGTCCCAAGAATAATACTGTTTAATTTTCTATTGTATGTAGATAATTGCTAATCAGAGAGAAAAAAATGGCCACTAAGGTTTTCATTTTGTTTTTAAATCCTCAATGTTAACAAGACCAAAAAACACATATTTTCAAAGACACAAGATATTGCAGTTAAAAAAATCTTTGTATTAAGAAGCAAATTTACCAAGTTACATTTGATTTTTCATTTTCCATAGTTTCTGCAACCATAGCATTTTTTGTTAACCTTAGAAATGTGCATGCATGCTAAGTCATGTCCAACTCTTTGTGACCCCATGGACTGTAGCTTGCCAGGCTCCTCTGTACATGGAATTTTCCAGTCAAGAATACTGAAGTGGGTTGCCATTTCCTAGTCTAACCCCCAAGCTTAGAAATATTGCCAGCTGAATTTATTTGAGGGCTTCCCAAGTAGCTCAGTGGTAAACAATCTGCCTGCCAAGCAAGAGATGCGGCTTTGATGTCTGGGTCAGCAAGATCCCCTGGTGAAGGAAATGGCTACCCACTATTCTTGGGTACTCTTGCCTGGGAAATCTCATGGACAGAAGAGCCTGGTGGGTACAGTCCATGGGGTTGCAAACAGTTGGACACAACTAGTGACTAAACAACTACAACAACAACAAATTTATTTGCACCTGCACCTGGGTTGCTTTGCCTCCCACTTATGACGAAGGCAGGGTATGCACAGATATTGGTCTGGCACTATCCTATCCAAAGTTCCAAATAGGGAGATCTAGGGGTATCATATGAACCTGGGCAATTTTAGGAGATGATGAGGGACGGGGAGGCCCGGTGTGCTGCGGTCCATGGGGTTGCAAACAGTTGTACGTGACTGGGCGACTGAACAACAACAATCAGGGCGCAGCACACCTAGCCTCTCCAAGCCTCAGTTTCCTTCAGTGTACAAGGGAGTAAGAAGAGCGTTCACCTGTGGCATCTGTGAAGTTCAACGCCCAGGCACACAGCAAATGCTAAAAAACACACTGTGTGTGTGCTAAGTCACTTCAGTCATGTCCGGCTCTTTGCAACCTATGGACTGTAGCCTGCCAGGCTCCTCTGTCCATAGGATTCCCCAAGCAAGATACTGGAGTTGGTTACCATTTCCTCCTCCAGGGGATCTTCCCAACCCAGGGATCGAAACTGAGTCTCCTATGTCTCCTACTAACCTGGCATTAGCAGCCAGGTTCTTTACCACTTGTGCCACCTGAGAAGCTCCCAAAACTACATTATTATATGCTTATCACTGGACTCTTAATAGTCCAACCACTCTGAATAACTTGCTGCTTCTAGAACCTAATGTTCTCTCATCCTTCCCAGCTTCTGACTAGACTACTTTTCTCACTGGCGAGGTTCCTCCCAATGCAGAACCAACATGATCTGCCTTCTAAGGCTTACTCCTGGCCAGAATGAATTGCTCCCTCTCTGTTAATCTCATAGCGCCTTTGTATGTGATTCTAATATACTATTTTCAGAGTATAATTAATTGGAGCCATGTCTGATTTTCTCCTCTTCCTTCAGGACCATGAGCAACTCAAGAGCAGAGACACATTTTACTCTTGAGTGCCTTGTGAGGCAAGTGATGTGTGTTTGTTGAATGAATACAGGAAAGAGAGGAGAGGTCATTCGTGACATGGAGCTTCCTATTGCAAGGATTTGAGATTTACAGAATCATTTTCTACATTTACCCAAAGAAAGTCCAGGGTGTTTTTTTTTAAATGAGCAATTGTATTTCTTTTTGCAGTGCAGCATTTTGGATCTTAGTTCTTTGACCAGGGATCGAACCTGTGCCCTCTGAAATGGAAGCATGGAGTCCCAGTGAGCAATTGTAGAAGTGATATTGTGTGTGCTAAGTCGCTTCAGTCATGTCTGACTCTTTGCGGCCCTATGGGCCATGGCCCATAGGATGGCCCATAGGCTTCTGTGTCCATAGGATTTTCCAGGCAAGAATACTGGAGTGGTTTGCCGTGTCCTTCTCCAGGGTGAAATGATATTAGCCTAGGCATTTGCTGTCTTACTCTCCTTTTACTCTGCACGGATTAGGTGTTTGTTTTATTGATTCTGCTTACGAGTATTATACGTTTTTAATCATAAGCCTCTCAGGCCATTTTGGGAGCTGGCAGATTGTGAATTAAATATATGCAAATAACATCTTCTAAAGTTTGGCCTTCAAAAACACTTAGGTATTACTATCTGAGCAGAATTGACCCTGCTACTTAGAAGGATTTATTTATAGAATGCAAAGCTTCCAACTGTATTCTGAATCACCTTAACCCAATATAGTTGGCTCCCATTCTGTGTTTACAGGGATATAGCTAAGATGTGGAAAAGAGCCTTCCTAGATGTGGTCCTTATAGCAGAAATACAGATGCTGGAACAAAGGGGAAAATAAGTGGGATCACTCATTCAGCATACATTTATTGAGTGTGTGTCACATACCTACTACTATTCTAGGTACCATCGGTACAGTAGGGAACAAGATTGACCTGGGGCACAGGGTGCCTGCAATTTGGTGGGGGGAGACAGAAGTAACTGGGTAAATGATAGACAAGATAATTTTAGGTAGCAGGAAGAACTAGGAAGAAATTAAAATAGGAACTGGTGGGGGAAGAGGAAGAAGATACTTTGGATAATGTGGTCAGGAGAAGAGTTTTCTGAGAAGGCAAGACATGAGGTGAGAATTTAGACAAGAGAAAGCCAGCGTGTAAATAACTGGACACAGGACTGGCCAGAGTGGGGAAAGCACGTGCAAAAGTCCAAGGGCAGAAATAAGCAAGGCTGTTCACAAGCCCAGGTTTGAAAACAATTTGTAATTATTTGAATATTGGTTATTTTAGTTTATACTCAACACACATGGCAGATTTTTTGGTAAATAAAAAAACAGCACAGGGAACTCTGCTCAATATTCTGTAATAACCTAAAGGGAAAAGAATTTGAAAAAAAAAAAAAGACACATGTATATATATAACTGAATCACTTTGCTGTACACCTGAAACTAACACAGCATGGTTAATCAACTATGTTCCAATATAAAGTAAAAAAAAAAATTAAAAAGAATCACAAAATAAATGCAGACAGCAAGCAACCCTTCAGTGTTTAACTCCTTTGTTACCCTACATTTCTACCAACTACAATCACAATCACCATTGTGAGCACACTTTGAGTTGCGATGTATTTTGCTAAAACTTTAAAAACTTTACAAGGCTTTTAACATAATGATCTGTCACTGCTATTGCTAAAAGGAAACAGCCCAGCCATGGTGTCTGATCCAAGCCCTGGAGCATTTGATCTGAAAAAATTGTAAGTATTTTTAAGAATGGAGTATCTATTATTTTATGCTGCTGCTGCTGCTAAGTCACTTCAGTTGTGTCCGACTCTGTGCGACCCCATAGACAGCAGCCCACCAGGCTCTGCCATCCCTGGGATTCTCCAGGCAAGAACACTGGAGTGGGTTGTCATTTCCTTCTCCAATGCATGAAAGTGAAAGGTGAAAGTGAAGTTGCTCAGTTGTGTCCGACTCTTCATGACCCCGTGGACTGCAGCCTACCAGGCTCCTCCGTCCATAGGATTTTCCAGGCAAGAGTACTGGAGTGGGGTGCCATTGTTTTATGAGCCACAGCCAATAAAGTTCCTTTCTCCAGACATTCAGTGGAACAAATGAGAACCACTGGGGCTAGTTTGGATTCATCCCCCACTCCCTGACCTCTCACTGGGCAGTGTTTTGGATTATTGAATCAGCCTTTGGATTAAAATTTCTTGAGTTCTTATGTTTGAATGATTTATTTATCACATATATTAAGACCCTCATCTGGGGAGCATATTTGTTAGATTCAAATTTAGCATTTTTGGAGAGGATGACAGAATATAACATTCTTCCTTTGAGGAAATGGATGAGAGAAAACAGCAAAGTTGAAGCTGTGTCTCCATGTGACCTCATGCAACAGGAAAGCAAGAAGAAACTGAAGCTCAAAGAAGTTGCCTGGATTCTTACAGGTGCAGAAACCCCTGACTTTTAAAAACACGTACAGCTTTCCCTGTTCTTAGATAATGGCTATGGTTTCATGTAAACTTTCTGGGATTTGATCAAAAGATAAACATCCCTGAGTGACTTCTATGGACTCTACTGTTTGATACCCCACTGGTAAAGAGAAAAGAGGTCAAAGACAGCTTATAATGCTGAAGTGTTTAAACCATTATAATAGTCTAATTAGGGCTCTTTGAGCTCCTGATCAAAGGAAATTTAACATTTTCCTATAATAGCAACCTAAAATATTGCAGGAGATGGTAGTATAGAAAGTTTCTGTTAGCCGGTGGTTTAGACTGAGGTTCTCATTTCACAGGTAGAGGAAAATCTCAGGTGTGACTGGGGTCTGTTCTATTCACCTGCCTCACCCCATCTCCTCTCTCACGTTGGTTCCTCCTGCTTATCCAGACCTGGGGCTCTGAGTTGCTGTGCCCCCTTGGGTACCAGACCCTTGGCTTTACCCCACAGGGGCCCAGAGGCTGTGCTTTGTGACTTGCATGTTTCTGAACCCTCCCATCCTGATAGCAGGGACACTTTTCTCAGCTGTCTTCCAATTTGCTTCTAAAAGCTCCTCTTTCCCTTGTGACTTATTGCTTATAATCTGCTGTGGCTTTTATAATCTTTTTAACTAATTTTTTTGAATTAAAAAATTAAAAATAATAGCCAATCTGGTTGGGTTAGGTGAGGGTTCCAATGTTTTTTTCTCTCCTCTAAATAATATGTATGGGTATTTTGACAAAGGTTTTTGCAATTTGTATATACTTATGGATGGATGAGCCTGGTAGGCTGCAGTCCATGGGGTCGCTAAGAGTCGGACACGACTGAGCGACATCCCTTTCACTTTTCACTTTCATGCATTGGAGAAGGAAATGGCAACCCACTCCAGTGTTCTTGCTTGGAGGATCCCAGGGACGGTGGAGCCTGGTGGCCTGCCATCTATGGGGTCCCACAGAGTCGGACACGACTGAAGTGACTTAGCAGCAGCAGCAGCATTATTATTAGTTTGGGCTTTCCAGATAGCACTAGTTGTAAAGAACCTGCCTGCCAATGCAGGAGACGTAAGAGATGCGGGTTCGATTCCTGGGTTGCGAAGATCCCCTGGAGAAGAGCATGGCAACCCACTCCAGTATTCTTGCCTGGAGAATACTATGGACAGAAGAGCCTGGTGGGCTACAGACCATAGGATAGCAAAGAGTCGGACACGACTGAAGTGACTCAGCACGCTTGTACATTATTAGTTTATCTCTTGGTTCTCAACTGTTCTAAGGAGTCAAGTAGCTGGATAGAGGAGTTTCCCATAGGAGATTTATTATCCTGAACAAATCTGATTTTCCTTAGACTGAAATTACGAAGCTGTGAGTTCAGAGATTTCTTAAAAAGGTAAATAGGGTCTAGGTGAGTGTATATAATCTTCCTAAAGACATAAACTGGGTTAATAAAAGGAAATCAGGAATGGAATCAACTGATTATGAGAATCCATTTCATAATTGGGTCATATTTCTGTTTAAATTGGAACAGGGTCCCGATCCCCTGCAATCATGCAAATATCCCGAGGAAGAGAAACACCTGAATATACAAAATCAGCCTTTTGTAGCCTATAATGAAGACCTTACTGGGGTTCTCTTGAAAGTAGCTTTGGATGGGCTGGTGAGAAGTGACTCAAGGTGAAATGCCACTTGCTTAGTTAGGGAAGGCAAACAGAGAGTCCACCATGTTCGTAAAGACAGGAGAGATGGGAGCACAGTTTGCTGATCATGTTTTTCCTACGTTATTTATGTGCCATGGGCTCCCACATCTGAAGGGTGAGTAACTGGAAGACATATGACTGTCCCCCCTAAATATTGCACAAAGCTTCTACCAGAAACCCCAGAGTACAGTAGAGGTCTGAAAATGAGTAGAATTTCTGATGGACCTGGCACCATGAAGCAGGATTTGGGGATCTGTTGTGAAATCCATCTTACTCAAGACATTTCTAAATATCTCAGTGAAGGGAGTCCAAGTAGGGAGACTTCTGGAAATCAAACAGTAAGAGTCAGGACTTCAGTAACGTCTAATTGTTTGCCTCTGCACAGACAGTTATCATAGAGGCAGATACATGCAAAACTGATCATCAAAAATATTACGTAAAAGAGGGTTCAATTTAGTAATAATGAAGCAGTTTGTTTTTTAGTGCCAGCATCTAGCACTCTCACACTCACAGTGTTCTTATTTTACTGTAATTTAAAAATCCCCTGCAATGTGCAATACAAGCAGTGCTGAGCTAAGAACAGAGGTGTGAAGCAGAGAGTACCCCTCATTAGATTAGCAGAATCGTGTACATCCAGATACCAGAGACGCAAAAAGATTCCTGCTGAAGATGACTTTACACCTCTGAGAATATTTCCCGTACAACATAGTATATGCCAGATGTTTAACTTAATCGTACAGCACACTGAAAAATAGATTCTATTATCCTTGAAGTTAAATAACTTGTCCAAGGGATATGAAAGCAACTGCAATTAGAATGTGGGTCTCACTGACTCCAGGGATGATGCTGCCTTCTTTGAGTATAACAAATAAAAAAAAAGAGTTTTGTAGACCAGGTTTATATAGCACAAATTAAATGGAGCTCTGAAAATATTCAGTGGGAGCATCAATGCTCCTCATGTGAATAATATGGCAATTTTTTTCTGAGTTATCTATATTTCTTCAATTGGGTTGGGATGAATAGATCATTTCTAAATAAAACAGGAGAGCATAAAAAAATGAAATGAATGGGCTCAATCCCAGTTGAAGCAAGAAGAGTGAAATACATTTCCCTGCTTGAAAGAAAACGATTCATCTATTTGAGGTTCTATAAATGCCCTCTTTTAGAAAGTCATACAGCTCTGTCTAGAAGGGCATTTTCCCTCGAAATGACGGGGGCTTTCATTTTGTGAAGGAATATCCTTTCATGCACTGACCCAAGTGAATAGTTTGCTCTGCAAACCAAAGAAGTTGGTATTGGTGATACAAAGGGGAGGCAAGATGGTAGAATCAGGAGGAGAAACCAGCCTTGCATTTCTGTTGTTGTTTAAACATTTTTTTTTCCCCAAAGATAAAAGGAGAGTAATAGTAACCATTGTGGGAAATAGCAGAGATTGTAAGCTGTCTGGCTCCACTGCAGGATTAAAGTGACTGGGCAGACTTTTACCTGAAGAGCATTTAGTGATGGGTGATGCAAAATAAAGAAGATAATTTATGCATGTTCCTTGACAACTAGGTTAGGAGGGATGGATTTAAGGAACGGAGCTGAAATGATACTGAAAGTAAGTAGGTACAGAGTGATCAGGGATGGTTGTTTAAGGGGCAGAAGGAGAAAGTGGTGACATCACTTTCAAAATGGGACACTGGCTATAAAGCCAAGAGTATTATAAAGCCAAGAGGGGAGTGATTTTTGGAGGAAGAGTAGGGGGTCAAAGGGCATGTTCACCCCAGGAGAGATTTTAGTGACCATGATTCCATATGAAATATGGTTCTAGCTGCAACCGTGGCCTGCCTCCAGAGAAATCCCAACAGGATATTGTGTATTTCCATGAAGTGATGCACAGCTTCAAAAACTCATCTTGTTCAAAACAAAACTCAGTTTCACCTTCTAGAGCCCCTCTTCCTCAGTCCCTGCATGATTCTTCTCTGACTTCTTGCTTTCCTCACCTCTAAGGTTCAGTTCAGTTCAGTCGCTCGGTCGTGTCCGACTAATTGCGACCCCATGAATTGCAGCACCCCAGGCCTCCCTGTCCATCACCAACTCCGGAGTTCACTCAGACTCACGTCCATCGAGTCAGTGATGCCATCCAGCCATCTCATCCTCTGTCGTCCCCTTCCCCTCTTGCCCCCAATCCCTCCAGCATCAGAGTCTTTTCCAATGAGTCAACTCTTTGCATGAGGTGGCCAAAGTACTGCATTTTCAGCTTTAGCATCATTCCTTCCAAAGAAATCCCAGGGCTGATCTCCTTCAGAATGGACTGGTTGGATCTCCTTGCAGTCCAAGGGACTCTCAAGAGTCTTCTCCAACACCACAGTTCAAAAGCATCAATTCTTCGGTGCTCAGCTTTCTTCACAGTCCAACTCTCACATCCATACATGACCACTGGAAAAACCATAACCTTGACTAGACGGACCTTTGTTGGCAAAGTAATGTCTCTGCTTTTGAATATGCTATCTAGGTTGGTCATAACTTTCCTTCCAAGGAGGAAGCGTCTGTTAAATTTCATGGCTGCAGTCACCATCCACAGTGATTTTGGAGCCCCCCAAAATAAAGTCTGAAACTGTTTCCACTGTTTCCCCATCTATTTCCCACGAAGTGATGGGACCAGATGCCATGATCTTCGTTTTCTGAATGTTGAGTTTTAAGCCAACTTTTCACTCTTCTCTTTCACCTTTATCAAGAGGCTTTTTAGTTTCCTCTTCACTTTCTGCCATAAGGGTGGTGTCATCTGCATATCTGAGGTTATTGATATTTCTCCCAGCAATCTTGATTCCAGCTTGTGCTTCTTCCAGCCCAGCGTTTCTCATGATGTACTCTGCATATAAGTTAAATAAGCAGGGTGACAATATACAGCCTTGACATACTCCTTTTCCTATTTGGAACCAGTCTGTTGTTCTATGTCCAGTTATAACTGTTGCTTCCTGACCTGCATACAGGTTTCTCAAGAGGCAGGTCAGGTGGTCTGGTATTCCCATCTCTTTCAGAATTTTCCACAGTTTATTGTGATCCACACAGTCAAAGTTTTTGGCATGTCAATAAAACAGAGATAGATGCTAAGGTTCAATCTAAGGTTCAATCAATGACTAAATCTTATCATCTAGACTCTGAAGACTGTCCACTTCTCCTCCTCCTTATCACTGCTGTGGCCTAGTTAAGGTCCCCAACTCTTCTCATTTGGATAATGGCATGATCACCCTCCTGGCCCTGTCTTTAGTACTTTCTATGTTTAATTATTCTTCCCCACCAGAGAAAACCTTGAATAACTACATAATTCAGTCACAGTGTGAACATCAGACATTCCTCTGATCACATGTCTTGTCAAGAATGATTTATTTAAGTCTTGATACTTTTGAACTGTGGTGTTGGAGAAGACTCTTGAGAGTCCCTTGGACTACAAGGAGAGCAAACCAGTCCATCATAAAGGAAATCAGCCCTGAATATTCATTGGAAGGACTGATGCTGAAGCTAAAACTCCAGTACTTTAGCCACCTGATGTGAAGAACTGACTCATTTGAAAAGATCCTGATTCTGGGAAAGATTGAAGGCAGGAGAAGGGGACGACAGAGGATGAGATGGTTGGATGGCATCACCGAGTTAATGGACATGAGTTTGACTAAGCTCTGGGAGTTGGTGATGGACAGGGAAGCCTGGTGTGTCACAGTCCATGGGACTGCAAAGAGTTGGACATAACTGAGCGACTGAACTGAATTATCAGAAATGATCTAATAAGGATCTCATACTGGTCCTCCTAGAATGTGAAGCGTTCCTGCCACATTTCTTTCTTTCTTTCTTTTTTTTGGTCATATTGTATGGCACACAGGATCTTAGTTCCCCAACCAAGGATTGAACCTGTGTCGTCTACACTGGAAGCACAAAGTCTTAGCCATTGGACCACCAGGGAAGTCCTTCTGCCATTTTTTTAAGGACCCAAGTTGAAACAAGGATAACCCATAGTCCATTGGAGAAGTGTCTTAAAGTTGGAGAAACAAGGGATCTTACATGTGAGCAGTGGACAGGCTAATTTTTAAGAAATGGAAAGTGAAGTCCAAGGATGGCAACAGATTTTCAGGACAGACTGTGAAAGGCAGAGTCAAGATGTGCTTACACTGAAGCAGGATCCTCCATGACCCACCTCCCAGAGTAATGGAAATAAAAGAAAAAATAAACAAATGGGACCTAATTGAACTAAAAGCTTTTGCACAAGGAAGGAAACTATAAGCAAGGTGAAAAGACAGCCTTCAGAATGGGAGAAAATAACAGCAAACAAAGCAACTGACAAAGAATTAATCTCAAAAATATACAAGCAGCTCCTGCAGCTCAATTCCAGAAAAATAAACGACCCAGTCAAAAAATGGGCCAAAGAACCAAACAGACATTTCTCCAAAGAAGACACAGATGGCTAACAGACACACGGAAAGGTGCTCAACATCACTCATTATCAGAGAAATGCAAATCAAAACCACAATGAGGTACCATCTCACGCCAGTCAAAATGGCTGCTATCCAAAAGTCTACAAACAATAAATGCTGGAGAGGGTGCAGAGAAAAAGAAACCCTCTTACACTGTTGGTGGGAATGCAAACTAGTACAGCCACTATGGAGAACAGTGTAGAGATTCCTTAAAAAACTGGAAATAGAACTGCCATATGACCCAGCAATCCCACTGCTGGGCATACACACCGAGGAAACCAGAATGGAAAGAGACATGTGTACCCCAATGTTCATTGTAGCACTGTTTACAATAGCTAGGGCATGGAAGCAACCTAGATGTCCATTGATAGATGAATGGACAAGAAAGCTGTGGTACATAGGCACAGTGGAATATTACTCAGCTATTAAAAAGAATGCATTTTAATCAGTCACCCTGCTTATTTAACTTCTATGCAGAGTACATCATGAGAAATGCTGGGCTGGAAGAAGCACAAGCTGGAATCAAGATTGCTGGGAGAAATATCAATAACCTCAGATATGCAGATGACACCACCCTTATGGCAGAAAGTGAAGAGGAACTAAAAAGCCTCTTGATGAAAGTGAAAGAGGCAAGTGAAAAAGTTGGCTTAAAGCTCAACATTCAGAAAATGAAGATCATGGCATCTGGTCCAATCACTTCATGGGAAATAGATGGGGAAACAGTGGAAACAGTTTCAGACTTTATTTTGGGGGGCTCCAAAATCACTGCGGATGGTGACTGCAGCCATGAAATTAATAGATGCTTACTCCTTGGAAGGAAAGTTATGACCAACCTAGATAGCATATTTCAATATAGAGACATTAGTTTGCCAACAAAGGTCCATCTAGTCAAGGTTATGGTTTTTCCAGTGGTCATGTATGGATGTGAGAGTTGGACTGTGAAGAAAGCTGAGCACCGAAGAATTGATGCTTTTGAACTGTGGTGTTGGAGAAGACTCTTGAGAGTCCCTTGGACTGCAAAGAGATCCAATCAGTCCATTCTAAAGGAGATCAGTCCTGGGTGTTCATTGGAAGGACTGATGCTGAAGCTGAAACTCCAATACTTTGGCCACCTCATGCGAAGAGCTGATTCATTGGAAAAGACCCTGATGCTGGGAGGGGTTGCAGGCAGGAGGAGAAGGGGATGACAGAGGATGAGATGGCTGGATGGCATCACCAACTCGTTGGACATGAGTTTGAGTGAACTCTGGGAGTTGGTGATGGACAGGGAGGCCTGGCGTGCTGTGATTCATGGGGTCGCAAAGAGTTGGACACGACTGAGTGACTGAACTGAACTGACTGAATGAGGTGGATGAAACTGGAACCCATTATACAGAGTGAAGTCAGAAAGAAAAACACCAATACAGTATACTAACGCGTATATATGGAATTTAGAAAGATGGTAACAATGACCCTATACGCGAGATAGCAAAAGAGACACAGATGTAAAGAACAGTCTTTTGGACTCTGTGGGAGAAGGTGAAGGTGGAATGATTTGAGAGGGTAGCACTGAAACGTGTATTTTATCATATATGAAGCAGATCGCCGGTCCAGGTTCAATGCATGAGACAGGTGCTCAGGGCTGGTGCACTGGGATAACCCTGGGGACGGGATGGGGAGGGAGGTGGGAGGGGGGTTCTGGATGGGGAACACATGTGCATCTGTGGCTGATTCATGTCAATGTTTGGCAAAAACCACTATAATAATTAATTTTAAAAAATGTGCTGTCTTCTGCCTCTCTGGGTTCATGCTCTTCCATGCCACACCATGGCACACCATATCACTTTACAGCATGTATGCCACACCATGGCACATCAGGCCATCAACATGAGCTGATCATTGCTCAAGTTTCAGGAAGGTTGTCTTGATCTGTAGACGGGTTGGGAGGTGCCTGGGGGAAGCACAGGGTCAGGGAGCCTGGGAAAAAGATCCAGAGCTCTTACAGAGAGTAGAAGTAAGCGCTGAAACCTAGAGTGTGGCAGTAAGGAGAGAAAGAAGGGAATGAACTTGAGAAAGAGAACATGACTTTGTACCCATAATACCCTGTTGTTGCTCAAAGATGTTTCTGGAACAGAGATTGTCTTGAAACACATTCTCATCATTATGAGAAGTGACTGTCTTCCAAGGTATAATGAGTAAGCCACTCATGAGGTGCCAGCAACCGTGGGTCAGAGGACTGACTCCACAAACTCACTTATATCATTGGACCAATGAGTGAAACAATATATCTTGAGGGACTCAGATTGCTCCAGGAGTTGGTGATGGACAGGGAGGCCTGGCGTGCTGCAATTCATGGGATCGCAGAGAGTCGGACACGACTGAGCGACTGAACTGACTGACTGAACTGACTACATTTCATGTGGGCTTCTTCAGTGGCTCAGTGGTAAAGAATCTGCCTGCAATGCAGGAGATGCAGGTTCGATCCCTGGGTCTGGAAGATGCCGGGGAGGAAAGCATGGCAACCCATTCCAGTATTCTTGCCTGGAAAATCCCATGGACAGAGGAGCCTGGTGGACGACAGTCCATGTGGTCACAGAGAGTTAGACATGACTGAAGTAACTTAGCATGCATGGATGCACTACATCTCATGTAAGGTTCAGGTACTAGGCGGACTAGAGAAAAATAAAGTTTCAGTCCCAAACCATGTATCTCTTCATCTGCCAAACTAAGGCAGGCATCCAACAGCACCCCGTTTTTTAGAACACACCACTGAATGGATTAATAGTGGAGGGCTGCTATGATGTGTGTGTGTGTTAGTTGCTCAGTTGTGCCCAACTCTTTGCAATCCCATGGACCGCAGCCCACCAGGCTTCACTATCCAGGGGATTTTCTAGGCAAGGATACTGAAGTGGTTTGCTATTTCCCTCTCTAGGGGATCTTCCTGACCCAGGGATTGAACCTAGGTCTCCTGCACTGCAGGCAGACTCTTTACTGACTGAGCTACCAGGGAAGCCTGGCTTCTATGATACTATATAGCAAATACATCAATTTACAGTCTATTTAATGAGAGAATTGAGTTAATAACACAAGCTACAGTTTAGTGAGGGCATATAGCAGGAAACATGCTAAGTGGGTTTTTTTTCTCTTTCAAATGAAAAAGCCTTAAGAGAGAGGTATTATTATAGCTTCATTTTACAGATGAGGAAACTGAGGCTCAGAGAGTTTAAGTAGCCTGCTCCAAGGTCACACAACTAGTGAGTGGCAGAGTAGAATCTAAATTTAGAGTAGTCATGATGATGTCCTACTGCCAACCTGAAAAGGAGGTAGACAGAGTCTGAGGTCAGAGAAAAGTAGCTATGAAATATTCCCCCTCCCAATAAATTACTCTCTCTGCCAAAAGGAGCTTTCCTACTCTGTTGGTGGAAATGTCAGTTGGTGTAGCCACTATAGAAAACTGTATGGAGGGTCCTCAAAAACTATAAATAGAGTTACCATTTGAGCCAGCAATCCAAATCCTGGACATATATCCTGACAAAGAGCCCATTTATCTCACCATCTTGGTAAAGCTCAAGGTGAGGACTAAACAAGAGGCCAAGCAGAAGAAGCACCATTTGGCTAGCTCATGGGGGAGTCCCATTGGGAGGTCCCAGAGGCTAGAAGGGATGGGGCAGGACTCCAAGGGCATCAAAGACTTGAGGGGCATGGCCTAGATGAAGGTTGAATTTCCTCACCCTCCTGCTTATCACCTGAGTAAGGGCTGGAGAGTAAATGAAAATAGCCATCCTCTGGAGAAAAATATTTATTCATTTAATGGCTGAAACAAAATGCCATCTCTGTTGTGATAACAAAAGATTTCAAGTGCCTTACTGTCGTTTCTCAATACACTCGTGGTCTGACTCCTGGGTCATAGGGTGCAACAGTCCATGTAATCCCCTGAATGGAAAAAAATTAGGCTCCAAGTACCAAATGGACACTCACGACATAATATCAGGTAAAACAAGCATATTCTTCCTTCCCCCCACCTTCCCAAACCTCCCCAAATGTTAGAGAAATAGGGAGAAATTCCAGTCATTTCTCATTACTGTGAAGGTCAGCCTGGCTGGGAAAATTGTTTCTGCTTTACAATTCCCCAAACTGTAGAAAGCAGTTAGACTTCTGGACAAAAACTAATGTTGCATTCAAAGGGAAAAGAGGCTGAGACGGCATTGCTGCAGTAATAAGAGAATTTTTTACTCTTTCCACTTCCCCGTGAACCTAATCAACTGTGACATGAGAAAATATACTGGACTCACCCAGCCAGAATCAGAGTGCCACCTGAAAATGTCCTCAATATTCCACTGTTTGGGACTTTACAATGATCCTTCCGACATCAATTTTGTGCATGTACATCAAAATGCCATTAGAAATGCCTACCCGTTGCTCTGTTCACAGGCCTGCCCTGGGCCTCCCATCCCAGTCTCCCAGTCAGGAAGCCCGGGCTGGGCCAATGGTTTCTTTTACTCATCTGAAAGCATTTGCTTAGATGAAAAGTTGTGTTGGGGGAAACAGGAGCTCTAAAGATCTCTATGCTGACCTCTCCCTCGAAGCACTCTCGAGGTTCATTAGGTGGGGACCTGAATTTGAGGGGATTAAGAATCTGCCTTGAGACTTCCCTGGTGGTCTAGTGGTTAGGATTCTGAGATTCCAGTGCAGAGGGCAGGGGTTTGATCCCTTGTCAGGGAACTCAGATGCTGCAAGGCTCTCAGCACAGCTAAAAGAAAGTCTCCAGCCACTGACACACACACACACACACACACACACACACACACACACACACACACACACACACACACACAAAGGCCTTAAACTGTTAATGAGGATTTGTTGATTTACTGAGTTCCGAGGCTTTCTCCCAGACTTAGATCATTGGTCAGCATCCCCCAGGGGACTGGAGTTCAGAAAAAAAGCGAACTTAAATGAGTGTATGCACAGAAGCCTTTGAATAATCCGAGCAGTTGATTAATCCTAGCATACTGTTCCTGAATAATCCTAGCAGCTGTCACTCACATGGCTGCTATACAGCCCGTGGAGGTGGAGAGGCACACAGATCACTCTTCACTCTGCTTCCTGTCACATGTGTGTGTGTGTTTTCTGGGTTCATCCACAAACACATCAACATACAAAAATGACGTGCAGCGGTTTTTGACAAGTGCCTGGCATGTGTAATGAAATTCTTGACGACACTTTTATTACTTTTCAGTTTTGTAAAGTTGAACAAATCTGATGTGACTCTTCACAAGTGGCATTATCATCTTTTCCCTTTGCCCTAATATTTACAGGAAATAATACAAGTGTTTGACATATAAATCCAGCATTTGACTGACTTTAATAACCATGTGATCAATAAGAAGTGATATTTTTATAGTCCAAGTTCAATATTTAAAGGGTCACGGGTGGTGAGTCTTCATCAAAGCAATAAGGCTAGATTTTTTTTCAGAATCTCTTACTTCTTTTCTAAAAAAAACTCTTTCGAGTGAGTACAACTAAGAGTTAAGATTAAGAAGTTGGCCACATTACAAAGGATGTGGGCATTACAGGGGTACAGACACTTTTGCTTTCTCAACGACTTGATTTTTGGATACTAAGAAATTCAACATGATGAACATAGATAGAAACTAGATAGAAAATCAATGAATGTAAATCTGGGAGCTTATTTTTTATTCGATACGAACACCAATTCCCTGCCTCTTTGTAAAATTATTGCTTCTCCAGTAAACTCACAGTTAGCTCGGACTGGGTAGTCAGGTCTCCGTCTCCTGTGTGCTGTGTTCTAGAGTAATTTCTGAAGGTAAGTACCAAAATTTTCCCCCATTGCCCCATTCTCCCCCATTGCATACTCTTCCTAAGCTGATGGGTATTCAGAGTGCAATAAACACTAATAATCTTGATGGCTGGGCTACAACACATGACCACGACTCTTGGTGCTTGGAGTACAAGAGCATGTTTGAGTTGTTGGTTGAGACTGATCAGTCTCAGAGGTCAGCACATCATATTTCTAGTAGCACTCTCAACCTGTAGAAACCACTCAGTCTCCTGGCATCAGAAGGATTTATTTCCCATTTTCTTTGGGCTTCTCTCTCCTTTCCTCTAATCTCATCAGCATCATACTAGCATCACATCTACTAATAATATAACACTCACCACATATATCAGACATTTTTCTAAGAGCTTTGCAGATACCAATTTAATTTCCATGGCAAACTTATGAGGTTTATACTTTTAGTTGCATTTTAAAAGAAGTAAACTGAAGCAAAAAGGGTTAAACAATAGGCCTACAATCACGCAGCTACTAAGTGAGGGAGTCAAAATTCCAACCCAGGCAGGCCGGCTTCAGTTTCCTCTCTCAACTGTATAATATACTGAATCTTATTATCTTTATTTAAGGGGATTACTATCATTATTATCATTAAAGTATTATCCTATAGCCAGGTTTGGCAGACTACTTCTCATGGGCCAAATCTGGTCCACAGCTTGTTTTTTTTTTTTTACAGCCCACCAGCTAATACGGTTTTTACAGATGAATATTTGCACTTGCTTTGATGATGACAATGACTAATTTTGAATTTTAATAAACTGAAACGTTATCCTCCTTGATGGCTAATTTTATGTGTCAACTTGACTAGGCCAGATATTTGGTCAAACAGTATTCTGGATATTTCCAAAACAGGGAATTGTCTTGCCTGTAAATCTTTGAATTCAAATTGGATGGAAATCAGCTCTTGCAGACTTCAGACTTCTCAGCCTCCATAACCACGTGAGTCAATTCCTTATAATAAATAATAAATCTCTCATTTTTCTCTTTGCGTTGACCCTTGAACAACACAATGTGGAGGTCGGCAGTTGAAAATCCACTTATCAGTCCTCTGTATCCTTGGTTCTGTATCTGTGCATTCAGACAACCAAGGATTGTGTAGTACTGTGTTTATGCATTCATGTATTTATTGAAAAAAATCTATGCCTCAGTGGGCCTGTGAAATTCAAACCTCTGTTGTTCAAGGGTTAGCTGTACATATGTAATATAGACATATGTGCATATCTATGTATGTATCTATCTAATCTCCACATATGTATGTGCATTAAAACTACTGGTTCTGTTTCTCTCCAGAACCCAGGCTAATACACTCCCCCTACCAAGAAAAGAATTCCATTCTCCTCATTAGTAACTGGTATAACAAAAAGTTCTACTCAGTTACTATTAATATATTTCAAACTTCATCAATAAGGAATTCATGGAAATTTGTTCTCTCTTGTTATATAAGTACATAAAGAATATTCTAAATGTGGTCTCAACCCATAAAGCCCTAATTATTCATTATTTGACTCTTTACAAAAAATGTTTCCCAACTCCTGCACTATGGCGATGAGCCTGTGGTTGAATCTGAACTATCTAGTTTGACTGATTGTCCATCTTGATTGAGTGTTTGGCAGAATTATCAGTGGAATCACATGACAGAGTAACCATAGTGTATCCAACACAATTCTGCCTTGGCTGGTGTTGGGCAAGGTCAGAGCTGGCTCAAGAAGAAAATCTATAGGAGATGTGAAAACTGGTGAACTGGCTCTGAGCAGAACAGTGAGGGCTTGTAATGCTCTGGGTTTCTCCCAGAATGAATTTTAAGAACCACTTCTTAGAGTCTGGCTTCTTTTGCCCTGATAAACTCAGGAACATCCTGGATCCTAAAGACTTCATGGGTAGGAAAAGTCTTTTTACCCCTGAACAGGTCCATACTCTGGAGAATTGTACCCCTTTGCCCTTTAGGAAATTCATGTAATTTATGAGAAAGAGACAGCATTGTTCAGGGCTCTTCTGAAAGGAAAAAACAAAAACAAAACTAGAACCAATAGGATAAGGAATTGATTTATGTGAATACAGAGGCTGCTAAGTCCAAAGTTTGCAGGGTGGGCTGGCAGGCTGGCGATCTAGGGTGGGCTTGAACAGCTGATGTGGAAGTTCAAGTCTGAAGGCAGTTTGCTGTAGAATTCTCTCTTGTTCAAGGAAGGTCAGCTTTTTGTTCCATTCGGACCTTCAGCTGATTGAATGTAGCCCACCTACATTATGGAGGGTAAACTGCTTTACTCAAAGTCCACTGATTTAAATGTAAATCTCATCCCAAAACATCCACATAGAAACATGCAGAACAATGTTTGAATACATCTGAGCATCATGGTGGAGTCTAACTGACACATAAAATCATCCATCTCAGGGAATAATTTAGATGGCAGGGGAAGCAGTGGGGAGTGGGCAAAGGGTAGTGGTATTCATTTGCAGCAAAACAGAAATCATCTAAGTGAATAACTTCTACTGATGTTCCAGTATCCAACCCACACACTTACTATGTCTTCCTCTGGCTCTTCTTACCCTCATAGATACTATTAGAACTTTAGAGCCCTGTTCAAGTTCTACCACCTCCAGGAAGTCCTCCTGGACATTCCAGTCCTCAGCTGGCTCCTCTTTGGGTCTCTGAGAGCACTTGCTGTCCGCCCACACAGTTGGATCCTTCATTGTGTTTTCTTATATTGCATGTAAGTCCTGCCTTCTGGGAACATCCTTGTGATTGATACCAACATAATGACCCAAAGTCATCAGGAAGTTGCAGTTATGTTCCCTTTCACACGCGCTGGGCAATTCACACCCCTGTGACTGTCCAACTCAACCATCTGTCAAATCTTTGAGATACTTTACAAGGATCTTGGAGGATAATATGAGATAATGTTTGTAAAAGTACTCTGTCAACCACAAAGTATGAAACAAATAGAAGAATTTTATTATGATGATATTC
Organism: Bos indicus; assembly: GCF_029378745.1. NCBI lineage: Eukaryota > Metazoa > Chordata > Mammalia > Artiodactyla > Bovidae > Bos > Bos indicus. Next base: position 81,780,380 of record NC_091763.1, read on the forward strand.
TGTTTAAGAAGGCAGGAGATGGGAGTAAAAGGCTTTTAAATGATTTACATTTTACAAGTTTTATAGTTCTACTCTAAAAGCTTTAACCCTTCACTCTTCTGGGAAAATTCAGCTATCAAGAGGTACTCATTTCTTTGAGGGTCCAAAGGTTAACAATGGATAGCCAAGATTTCCCTGTGCTAGGGACTTCCCTGGTGGCCCAGTGGCTAAGACTCCATGCTCCCTATGTAGGGGGCCTTGGTTGGCTCCTGGGTTCCTGGAAGGGAACTAGATCCCACATGCTGCAACTAAGACCTGCCACAGGCACATAAAAAAATAAATGCTCAAAAAAGATTTTCCTGTGTTATCCCGATATCCTTCTATTCTGTGTTTTTGAAAGTACATGCTTTCTCAGATTTTAAAATTACATTTATTTGCATGGCATGGGTGGGTATCTATTAGATAAATAGCTTGCCAGCTTCATTATATATTCAAATATTTAAATTTAAAGATTCAAATTTCATTGTATCAGGATCTTCTAATTCATCATCCTTATAAAATAAATTTCTATCAGATAAGAGTTTGGCATGAGTGACTAGAACCTGAAAGCCTCCTTGTGATTCTCAAAATGTTGCCCCTCTCCTGGTCTCCATTTCTATCTTTGGGGGTGAAGATGAGCCCTCAAACTTCTTACTTCTGGAAAAACCCCACCTCTCTGCCCCTGGGTTTTCAAAGCTCCCACCATCATCTGCCTTGGAAGTCACCAGGAGTAAGCCATCCTGTATCCTTATTTGTTTCAGTTACCCAGGAAACCCAAGAATCCCAGCTAGTCATCATCTGGACAATCTCCTCATATGGCACTGCAGAGCCCATATCTCTCACCTTTTCTGTTTCTGACACCCTTTCTTCCACTGCGGTCCTTCATCAGCCAAACTGTCTATCTCCTCAGTGTCTTCTTGGAAGGCTCTGTGAGGCTTTTGCACTAGCAGACATCCAGCTTTCCCCTAAGGACACTGCTTCCCTGAAGACCTTGTATGTGCTGGCTGTTATCTTGCCACCTCTGGGCCTGGAGGTGGGTGGTGTCAGGCCACTCTGCCTCCCATCTCCTCGAAAACCCCAGCTTTGAAGCTCATGCCTTGACTGTCCCACTTGCTACTCTTTAAGTCACCCTACCTCATTCCTTCAAACTATTATTCCTGGACCTTTGTTACACGTTATGGAATTAAAACTGCATCTCTGTGTGTGTGTGTATAATTTTTATATCTTCTGATACCCTGGCCTCGTAGTGTTTGACTTACTCTCCTCTAATGAGCATGTTCTTTTTCTGAAGATCATACTCTATGATTGTCAACAACAGCAACTTTTCCATCATCTCAGTTACAAGCATCTCATTTCTAGCTTCTCTCTCATATGATTATTTAATTGATTTATTTAATAATTTATTATTAAAATTATTATTATAAAATTATAATTTTATAATTATGTAAAATTATATAAAATATAAAAATATTATTATAAAATTATTTAATAATTTAAAATGAGATTATTTAATCTCATAAGATTAAAGAGCTATTGCAAACTTTAATAGCTCTTTAATCTTCCTGGAATCCATAATCCATGAATCCTATCACTGTTCTACTACCCCTTACCTCCCCAATTTGAGTCCTTCCTTCTTCACAGAGCTTAGATTTCATAATCAAACTCTCTACCTACTCTGTGCTGGTGTCCACAGAACTGAACCTGGTTGGAGAAAACCTCACAACTGTACTGACTGGCCTCACTTAAATACAAAACTATGAACCTCAAGTAGACAGACCCTAGGTACCACCTAGCGACCGTATGACATTTCCCCATCAGATCACTCTACCACTCCCTAAAAGGACTGCTTTCTATCTTCTTGTTTCTACTCAACCCTCCAGCACCTGCCTTCCCATTCTTATCCTCAGCTGTTGCTCTTGATCTTTCAGTTTAGTCAGTTCCGTTCGGTCGCTCAGGCGTGTCTGACTCTTTGTGACTCCATGGACTGCAGCACCCCAGGCTTCCCTATCTATCACTAACTCCCCAAACTTGCTCAAACTCATGTCCATTGAGTCGGTGATAACCATCCAACCCTCTTATCCTCTGTTGCCCCCTTCTCCTCCTGCTTTCAATCTTTCCTAGCATCAGGGTCTTTTCCAATGAGTCAATTCTTCACATTAGGTGGCTAAAGTATTGGAGCTTCAGATTCAGCATCAGTCCTTTCAATGAATATTCAGGACTGACTTCCTTTAGGATGGACTGATTAGATCTCCTTGCAGTCCAAGGGACTCTCAAGAGTCTTCCCCAACACCACGGTTCAAAAGCATCAATTCTTTGGCACTCAGCTTTCTTTATGGTCCAACTCTCACATCCATCCATACATGACCACTGGAAAAACCATAGCTTTGACTAGATACACCTCTGTCAGTAAAGTAATATCTCTGCTTTTTATTATGCTGTCTAGGTTTGTCATGGCTTTTCTTACTTCACTGAGAAAAAAAGAATCAATCAGGAGAGAACTTGTACACCTTCTTCTTCCTGCATATACCCACCCAGAGTATCTATGTCTGTGTTTTACCTACCTGTGTTTTGTCTCTAAGAGTGAGCATGCTAAGCTCCTTTCCAAAGACCCCACGAATGCTTCTGATTTTGCTCTCTAAGCAGTCATGCCCAGAAAGGAGGAGCTTGCCAAAGGTCCTGGTAAACTTGTTCTTCAACCCATATATGCATTGGAATCAATGCTCTCACTTCTTCTTCTCCCCACTCCCCTTTTCCTCAGAAAGTTATTGGCTTTCAATAGAAAATAAAAGGGCATTGTCTAAGTGTATGCTCTCTAAATTTTGGTCTAAACTGGAAACTTCAAGATGTATTAGGTTGGCCAATACAAAGTTCGTTTGTTTTTTTTCATACTATTTTATGGAAAAACCTGAACAAACTCTTCAGCTAACCCAATATTTTAGTGGAAGGTGTTTTTTGAACAACTTAAAAGATTTCTTCCTGGAGAAGGAAATGGCAACCCATTCCAGTATTCTTGCCTGGTGAATCCATGGACAGAGGAGCCTGGCAGGCTACAGTTCATGGGGTCACAAAGAATCAGACAAAACTGAGTGACTAAGCACAAAGATAAGATTATAATTTTGTTTGGATTTACTTTAAATAGCAGCTCCATATTGCCAGACAAGGGCCAGCGAAAACTGCTGTAGATTTTTAGGCTGAGTGAACTGAGTTACACTCTCAGACCTTGTCACTGGGTGTTGGCAACAAAAGGGAATCTTGTCACTTGTCCTCTGTGGACAGGTGCTCTGTCCACTGGCAGCATGTGAAGGACATGCTGTCCCCAGGTGACACTTGTTGCGGGCTCTTCCTTATTGTCTGACCCACTTGGTCCTTTTTTTAAAAAATTTTATTGGAATGTAGATGTTTTACAAAGTTGTGTTAGTTTCTATCATATAGCAAAGTGAGTCAGCTATATGTATACATATATCTCCTCTTTTTCTGGATTTCCTTCCCATTAAGTCACCACAGAGCATTAAGTCAGAGTTCCTTGTGCTGTATAGCATGTTCTCATTAGTTATCTATTTTATATATAGTAGTGTATATATTGGAGAAGGCAATGGCACCCCACTCCAGTACTCTTGCCTGGAAAATCCCATGGACAGAGGAGCCTGGTAGGCTGCAGTCCATGGGGTCGCTGAGGGTCAGACACGACTGAGCAACTTCACTTTCACTTTTCACTTTCATGCATTGGAGAAGGAAATGGCAACCCACTCCAGTGTTCTTTCCTGGAGAATCCCAGGGATGGGGGAGCCTGGTGGGCTGCCGTCTATGGGGTCACGAAGAGTCAGACACGACTGAAGCGACTTAGCAGCAGCAGTGTATATATGGGCTTCCCACATGGCGCTAGTGGTAAAGAACCTGCCTGCCAACACAGGAGACATAAGAGATGTGGCTTCAATCCCTGGGTCAGGAAGATCCCATGGAGGAGGGCATGACAGCTTACTCCAATATTCTTGCCTGGAGAATCCCGTGGACAGAGGAGCCTGGCCACCTACAGCCCATTGGGTTGGACACGACTGAAGCGACATAGTATGCAATGTATATATGTCGATCCCAATCTCTCAATTCCTCCCACTCCCCTACCCTTGGTATCCATACATCTGTTCTCTATGTCTGTGTCTCTATTTCTGCTTTGTAAATAAGACTGTCTATAGCATTTTTTTTTAGATTCCAGATATATGCATTAATAAACAACACTTGTTTTTCTCTTTCTGACTTATTTCACTTTGTATGACAGTCTCTAGGTCCTTCCATGTCTCTACAAATGACCTAATTTTGTTCCTTTTTTATGGCTGAGTAATACTGCATTGTATACATGGACCATATCTGCTTTATCCATTCCTCTGTTGATGGACTTTTAGGCTGCTTCCATGTCCTGGCTATTGTAAATAGTGCTGTGATGAACACTGGGGTGTATACATCTTTTTGAATTATGATTTTCTCTGGGCATATGCCCAGTAGTGGGCTCTCTGGGTCACATGGTAGCACTATTTTTAGTTTTTAAAGGAACTTCCATACTGTTTTCCATAGTGGCCGTAATAATTTTCATTCCCACCAACAGTGCAAGGGGGTTAGTGCAGATAACTTCAGGTCTTCCCTAACACCAGAGCTCAAACAACTGTGGATGTTCTTTCTTCAGACCCCAGAACTTACAATTTCCCATGGCCTTTTCAAACCATGTGAGTGGGGTGCAAGTTGCAGAGAAACACGTCTTTTCACGCTGTTTCCGGGTTTGCATAATAAGTTACATAAAAAGGGAAAGAATAAGCTTTATAATGTTTTTTGAACTGTCATTGGATGTTTTCCACTATCTTCAGAAAATAGGTACATGTCACCAGGTGGTTCAGAGGTTAAAGTGTCTGCTTCCAACGTGGGAGACCCGGGTTTGGGAAGATCCCGTGGAGAAGGAAATGGCACCCCACTCCAGTGTTCTTGCCTGGAGAATCCCATGGATAGAGGAGCCTGGTAGGCTACAGTCCACGGGGTCGCAAAGAGTCGGACAAGACTGAGCGATTTCTCTTTCACTTTCACTACCACATTAGGAAGAGAATAAGTTAAATAAAAATTTTCAGCAGTAAGCCTGGAGGCTATCATCTTGTCACTCAGTAATCTGCTTCTGAAAAATCCCCAAATGCATTGTAGTAGGTCTGCAAGGTTTCAACTTTCTGGATCACATACCATACACAGTACACCCAAAAGAAACAGTCAAACTGACAGACTCTAATTTACAAACTGAAAAGTGAATCTTCTATTGTTTTTGAAGGTAAAAATGACAATCTTGCCTCTTCTCTTGAAAACTTACCTATAATTATGCTCTGTGAAAACAACCTACTTGCGGCACACAACATTTGAGTTTTGAAAACTACTGTTGATTAATTCATTCCTATTTTTCATCAGTAGGTCAAGGAGTCTGCTTTTCAGAGCTCACACCCACAGTTATGCAGCAAATTTTGCTTCATAGGACAAATCAGAGCTGAACATAGGGAAATCAGCACATACAAACAGTAAGTTTTACAGTGAGGGCTTCCTCAGGTTAAAATCTTTGGATTATTTGTGGGATGTTTGTTCATATTGAATTTCTAAGTTCTCTCTGGTCAAGAGAAAAATCCAGACTCTCTCTACCCCTCAGACTCCTCTTACATTTCAGAAATACTGATGGGTCAGATTTGGTCAGGCTCTTGTGCTTACGTGAAATGCAGACTTGGATACCTTAGCAGGGTCTCCAAAGGCAATATTGTGGTCATGAGAATGGACCTGTGAGTGGCCACTGAACTCAACCAGCAGAGAGTGAGAAAGGAAAAGAACTGAGATTCACTGGTGACTTTTACCTCCTAGGTGCTGAAAGGTGCTTTATCCATATTATTTAATCAAATAAGTCTCATACAAGACAAACGGGCACACCACGTAATATTTTATAGTTGCAGAAAGTCTCAGAATGTTTATATGTGATTTCAGTTTCTTCTTTCTATTTTATGGAGGGACACTTTTACTTTTTATTTTATTATCTATTTTTTGGCCTCACCACAAAGGATCTTAGTTCCAGGATCAGGGATTGAACCTGTGCCCCTTGCAGTGGAAGGGTGGAATCTTAACACTGGGCTGCCCAGGAAATCTCTTTTCTCTTTCTACTTTAAACCATATGCCTTAAATTTACAGAAATTGTTTACATTTGATGCTTCTTTTTTATTTGTTTTAATTACTGTGTGTGACTTGTACCTCATCTTTCTTTCTCTATAGGAATACATTCAGTATACAGGTATACTTTGTTTCATTGTGCATTGCTGATATTGTTTTTTTTTTTTTTTTTAACAAACTGAATGTTTGTGGTGACCCAGTGTCAAGCAAATCTATCTGTGCCAATTTTTCCCAGCAGCATCTACTCACTTTGCATCTGTGTATCACATTTTGGTGATTTCCACAGTATTTGAAATTTTTCATTATTATTATATTTCTCATGGTGATCTCTGATCAGTCATGTTACTTCTATGACTCACTGAAGGCTCAGACGATGGTTAGCATTTTTAGTAATATTTAATTAAGGTATGTACATTGACTTTTTAGACATATTCTATTACACACAAGAGACTATAGTATAGTATAAATATAACTTTTATATGCACTGGGAAACCAAAAAAATTGTGTGACTTGCTTTATTGAGATATTTGCTTTCTGTGCTGGTCTAGAACCAAACCCACAATATCTCCAAGGTATGTCTGTATTCATTAGAAAATCTTTGCATAATTCTATGGGATTAATATTAAGAAAATCTTAATTAATAGGTAACTACATTGTGTATAGTATCTCAAAAGGGACATTTTCCTTTGGTTAATATTTCACATGTACTTTAACAGTAGGAAGATATTATCTGGAAATGCAATTTTGAGCAAGGATGTTAAGTAACCCCTTGAAAAGTACCTGAACACTTCACTGCAAACAAACGTTGCATGTAAAATATAAAAATCCTCTGTGTTGCATTTGGAATCTGATAAATATTTATTATCAATGTTGTTTGCTTTTAATCTGTTCAGGATATCATTTCTCCAGCTTCTTAGTAGTTAAACAAAAATGCCATTTACATTACAATATTGCTTGCCAACAATCTCATTTTCTGGTTTAGTCAGCAACCTTCCATGCTTGATTAGTCTTTAATTATACAAATACCTACATATTAAAAAAAGTTTTCTTTTTTCCATACTTTGAGCATGTAATTATTTTCTCTTGCATGCAATAACCTTTAATTTTAGGATTAAGCAACTGATTCTTTTTAGTATGGATGGGCCTTTTCAAGTGTTAAAGCAAATTTAGTTACTGTGTTATGAGAAAAATTAACTTTGGGAAACCTCTCATCAGCGCTTTGACAGCACTCTGATCAGCTGTTACAGAAACTACTGGGAACATGGAAAAACAAAACAAGATTTCATTCCTGTAGCTTTTTTCCTGCTTCTCTCTGTCTCTGGTCTAGGAAAGAGCTAATTCAAGCAACTGAAATTTACAATATGCCTATATTCCTATTTCCATAAATTAGGGCTGAGAGCACATGTTATACATAAAAATATTTTAATATAGAAGCTTTTTAAAGTTTTAGTAGGGAAAACCACAAACTGTAAACTTTTATAATCCAGGATTTCTTTTTTTATAATAAATTCACAAATTTTTAAAAAATATGGGAAAATCTTGTTGGGTTAGATGCTGTTTCTCTCTACTTGCCATGCCTAGTACTTGGGGCCAATGAGAAGGTCAAACATCAATGAGACTTTCTAAAACCAAACAGTATAGATGGGGAAAATCCTTTACATACTGAATGACACATTGCTGGGCTCTTATTCCATATTAGGTTCCCTCTCTCTCCTTTCATACCAAACCCAGGAAAAAAATTATCTCTTTCCTCATGGGAGTCATCTCCAGGAGCAAACCAGTCTGAGAAGTTCACAACATTCAAATGGCCATATTGTTATTGCATTTTTACTACTGGCATATAACTGCTTTATAATGTATTAGTTTCCTCTGTACAACAAAGTGAATCAGTTATATGCATACATTTATCCCCTCCCTCCTACTCCCTCCCCCCATCCCACCTCTCTAGGTCAGCACAGAAGACTGAGTTGAGCTATCTGTGCTATGCAGCAGCTTCCCACTGGCTGTCTCAAATAGCCACATTAAATATGGTCCATTCTCTAGGTTTCATATTAGGTATGAAGGACACAGGCAAATAAGATGCACAGATGCATTAAACCAAGCCTCATGCAGTTAGACTTTCGCCTGTGTTTAAAGCACTGCCAAGAAGATAATTTAACTTTCCTCTGTCATCTATTCCAAAGCTTAAGTCAGCTGGTGATGAAAGCATATTCTTCTCATACCCAGTTTTTATACAGAAGTACATTTCCTTTTTGTCTTTTTCTCAGTGTTGGCCACAAAAATCTCAGAGTTGGACAGGACCATCAAGTTCACCTACCTAAATGCAATGATATTCTGATTCCCTATTCTCTGTATTTAATATATAATTTTTTCTCTTTGGAAAATTTTTATAATGATGTGTTTGAAAAGGATTTTTTCCCCATGTATTAGGTTATGCATTAGGGCTTCCCTGGTAGCTCAACTGTTAAAGAATCTACCTACAATGCAGAAAACCTGGGTTTGATCCCTGGGTTGGGAAGATCCTCTGGGGGAGGGCATGGCAACCCACTCAAGTATTCTTGCCTGGAGAATTCCATGGACAGAGGAGCCTGTTGGGCTACAGTCCATGGGGTCTCAAAGAGTCAGACAAGACTGAGAGATTAAAACAGGTTATGCCTTCAATGGGACTTTATATGAGGTGACATCCTTCAAATCTGAAAATTTTTCTTGAAATTTTTTGATATTTCATCTCTATTTTTATTTGTTCAGTTGGTTAGAATTTGGATTTCCTCTTCTCCCCCTGATATTCCCTCACTGTGTTTACTGATTTGTTCTTTCTTTCTTTCCCCCAATTCTCTGTCCTTTTGTTCTACATTCAGAGCGATTTTCTTGATTTTTGAAACTGTCTATTGAAATTCAAACTTACGCTTTAATTGTTTTAACTGTTATCTACATGATTGTTTTCTAGATGTTACTTGGATGTAGCATCTATTATGTGTTTTGTATTATAGACACATTGTCTTCTCTATGAATATTCTCTAGGATACTAATTTTGAAGTTTTTATAAAGTTTTCCTCCTTTCTGTGTTGTCTCTATTTCCTATGAACTTCTTTTCTCCCACTCTGTTTTGGTTTGGTTTCTGAGTTCAGGCAAAGGCATTTCTGAAATACTGAGTCATTTTGTGGTGTCCTTTCATAAAGAAGAATACGGCAGATACCTAGCTGTATTTTTGGAGATATTTATAACTGAGTCTTTGCTCTCTGATTAGCCATGTAGTTTCTCCCAAGTAGAATCCATGGATTACCTGGGTGGGGTATGAAGTAGGGAGGTGGTGAGATGCCTGCACATTTGAACACCTGTGTATAAATCTGAGTGGCCCAATAAGGCCAGGTCCCATCATTCAGGATGCAGACTTTCCCTCAGTGACCCGCTCATCAGTAAGGGCTTCACTGCTACATACAATCATGTCTGTGTCTCCATGTCTGGACTGGCTCTCAGTCAGTTTCTCATGTATTAAGCTGCTCAAGAGATAGTTGACTGTCTGCTTGAATTGGGAAAGGAGCTAAGGATCTCAAGGTCCATCATATAGTCATTAACCAATCCTCCTGTTTTTCCCAACATTCTCTTCCACCCTCATCTTTCATAGCCACTGCTGTCTCCAACCCCCAAGACTGTTGAGGGCTCCAGAGCTGTCTTGCTTCTCATCATATGTCTCTTTCAGGTCCTTGGTATTTAGATTTTTCTGCTTAATTAACTCCTTCAGCTGCTTTTCCAAAAGTTTATTGACACTACTTGTCCACTGTTGTCTTTTCTCCATTTCTCTTTGCCCTTTAGATTTATAAAATTGCAAACTGTTTTCCTTTGGTGTCATTTTAGTGGGAGAGTACGGAGATAAATGTATTCAGTGTATTCCATCTGCCCCAATTGAAGAGGAGGTCCTCCCCCCCTTTTTTTTCTTTGTGAGAATTGGAAAGACTTTTTCTATTTTTGGTTCTCTAGTACTTTTCCCAGTCTTTACAGTTCCTTAGATATTCACAACCATCTTCAGTTATTTAATCTTTCAGCTGAAAAATCTTTTAAGATACTGTGTCTTAACCCATCAGCCATTTTTAGTATACTGCCCCTGAGCCTTAACTAACCTATCTTGATCTAATAAATTCTTTACAATTCTATAGAGCAGGTGCTCTCAAACTTCATTGATCATTGGAATCACTGTCTCCACCACAGAGACTCTGAGTTTGTAGTTCTTAAGTCCGGTGACTGTAGTCTATATTACCAAATGATCAAAGCTTTTTTCTTTAATTTTTTCTCATGCAAAAAATTAAACAATCTAAAAGAAGACACAATAGTATAACTCCCATGAACCCATCACCCGGCTTTAATAATTATCAACTTATGGTCAATCTTCTTCCATTTATACCTCACCCAACAATCCTCAGCCATATATTATTTTCCTTTCCATATCCTTTTAAAAAATGTTCCAGACATCCTATTATTTCACTTGTAAGTATTTCAGCATCTTCAAAAGACATTCTTAAAAATATAACTACATATCATCATCATACCTAAAAATATTAAAAGTAATTCCTTAACATCATCAGATTTCCAAGTCAGTAGTCATATTTCCATCTGTGTCATAAATGTCATTCTTTTTGCTTTTTTGTAGCTTGCTTAGATCCTAATCTAAACAAAGTTCATGTAATGAAATCAGTTGCTATGTCTTTTGACCTACAGGTCCAATCCTCCAGGTCTTCCTCTCTGTCTCTTTTTCTTACTATTTACTTGTTGAAGGAATCTCTCCATGGGGTTTTGATGTGTGGCCAATCTGGGAATCAGGACTGCTCTGATGCACTCCTAGGAACCACCCAGAGGGAGAAAGACTGGAGCAATCAGTGCTCTGGAGTCCTCACCTTTGTTTATGAAACTCTGTACTCTTTCTCCTCCATGTTACCTGCAAACCTTTTAATAACATTGCATTTTTGGCCATTGTTCACCTTGAGATTTTTTTTAAACCCATTATTTCTACATTCATATGTATGTGATTTCTTTTCCTCATCTTATAGTATATGTGTCTATCCTTCTTGAATATCATCTTTCTGGAGCTTGGGGAACCTCCCTGTCCTGAAGTATAAGCATGGCAATGGGCATCTCAGCCAGGATCCAAGAACAATCCCATTAGGTTTTTCCAAATCATTTGGAGGAAGAAGGTGTCTCCTATGGCTCTTCATCCACGGATTTTCTTGTCTCAGGTAAGATCACATTTTGAAAACTTTTTAGTTAAGTTGTTAGGTAGTAAGAAGACAATATATTTATAAGGACTACTCATTCCATCTTCTCAGTAAATTAAGAAGACATCCAAATGTTTTAACTTTCGTGGCATATAGAGGAGCGAAATCAGGTGGACGAAGTCTAGATAAAAGTTGGAAGTGGCATGACATGGGATGAGGTGCCCAGATAATTTAAATGTCCCAAACAGGACTGTTCTGAGAACGGAATGGGTGCTACTGGTAACTACACTGGGCAGACAGACACAGAGACCGTTCTGGTTAAAATGGCATGTGCGGTTGCCCAGGCTGGAGCCAGACAGACTCAAATCCCAACTCCATCTGTGACAAGTTCCCAGCTTCTCTGAGTCCTGGTGTCTTTATTCCTGTAACTGATCACCAAGCAATGTCAGAATGCACATACAAAACACCTAGCATGCCTTGAATGCTCACTAGTGTTTTTATTTTTTAACGCAGATTGTCATTTTTCTACGAGAGATTCTGGATGTGTTTGTCCACTTTACTAGTGGGGCTTGGGGCAGCCAGAATGTGTCATGTGAGAGTCTCCAGTATCCACTGTTGGGGGCGTGAGGTGCACCCATGGTGGGAGAACCACTTTCCTTATCCTTGGGTTTTTCTATCTGCTTTGTGACACTCTTATGTTTTGAAAAATATAATTTAACTCACAGATCAATCAGACCTATAAAATACTAAGAAAGCCCACTCCTCTATTATATTCTAAATAACAAGACCCATCAGACATTGTTGAGACGGTGGGGCAAAAGAAACAAAAGATTAATTAGAAAATAGTGTTCTTTGCTTTGATTGTACATTTCGTCCCAAATGAAAGGAACTGATTTCAAGCAGTCTAAATGAAGACTGCATTTCCCAAAGCCCATTGATAAGACAGTGCAAAGAAAAATAGGGTGAAAAATATTTCAAAGAAATCATGGTCGTAATAAACTCTATTTACTTATGGCCTTTACTCTATGTGCCAGGCATTTTCCTAAATATAAAAATAAGTAGGCAATATTTCTTTCATTAGGAATTGTTATCTTCATCGAGTCATTTTGCAAATAAATTTAAAATAGGTCACAGGCACTTCCAGATTTGTGAAATGAATAGCTGTTAAGTGAGAAATCATCACTCATCACAATTATTGACAGTGCTGGGATGTACAGAGGTGTGAGACTTAGTGTCTGTTCTTAAGGGGCTTATAATTCAAGCAGGATAACAACTTTGTCCATTAAAAAAAAAGGAAAAAAACAAACCCAGAATGACTAAAATTGCATATGTTAAGTGTTCATCATGTGAGTTCAGAGAACAGAGCAATTATTGAGCACTGGGCAAGCGTGGGTGCTATGTGGAAGGAGTAGGAGGTAACAGGAGCCAGGAGGGATCCGTGGTGGGAAGAGTGGGAGGTCTTGGCAATGGGTCTGGCACTCACAGAGTCAGGAAGGTGGCTGCAGGGCCCGGGGAGTGGCGGGTGGAGGGCAGTTAGGGCAGTGGAGGGAGGAGGGAGATGGGTGAAGAGTAGGCAGGTTATGAAAGTCAAAAAAGAACCTTGCGAATGAGGGCGAATGCGAACAGAGTGTTCTTTCAGGAAGTTTTGCTTGCCTGCCATTTGCAAAGCAGACAGAATCGGGGAGAAAACAGAATTACAAAAGACCAGAACAGGGAGGAGGAGAGCCAGACCAGGTAGGAGAACTGAGGAAAATTCCAGACGCCTTGGATGTTCCAGCCCACGATTCCTCTGACCAGGCCCCAGGGACCTGGCTTCTGGCCTGCAACTCCTAGAAAGACTTTGTCCCATGGTGAATCCTAACAAACCTAAAACAGTCAGTTCATCAGTGTGGGGCCCTATGCTTTCTCACAGCCATTTTCTCCCCCCTTTCTTGTTCTCTTTTGAATCATCTCCTCATTTCTGGTGGGATAACTTAGCTTTTAATACATTATTTTGTTTCTCAATTAATTTGTTAAACTCTTCATTTTGTGTGAGTTTTCAGTTGCCTGGATAGTGGTATAATGTTGAATCTCGAATTTCCCTGCAGTTCAAATGTGTGGTGGCTGGAAGTGAGGGGTTTGCATTAATATTTTGGTCTTTTAACCATTGGGGATGATGTTTAGCATTTAGGAGCTCATCAGCACATTCAGTTTGTTGAAAGTGAAAGTGTTAGTTGCTCAGTCACATCTGACTCTTTGTGACCCCATGGACTGTAGCCCACCAGGGTCCTCTGTCCATGGAATGCTCCAGGCAAGAATACTGAAGTGGGTAGTCATTCCCTTCTCTAAATCTGCTTCCTGAGTTGTTAAAGCGTGAAAGTGAAAGTGAAGTCGCTCAGTCGTGTCTGACTCTTTGCGACCCCATGGACTGTAGTCTACCAGGCTCCTCTGTCCATGGTATTCTCCAGGCAAGAATACTGGAGTGGGTTGCCATTTTCTTCTCCAGGGGATCTTCCCGACCCAGGAATCAAACCCTGGTCTGCCATATTGCAGGCAGACGCTCTACCCTCTGAGCCACCAGGGAAGCCCTGAGTTGTTATATGTCTAAGAATTCCCACTTCTGCCTGCTTAAGAGCTAGGTCTTTCAAAGAAGTGTTTTTCAAATTCTTCCGATCTTGCCTTATAGTAAGAAATACATCTTATAACTCAAACCAGTACATACATGCATATAGAAATATACATATACATGTGTGTGCTTAGTCGCTCAGTCGTGTCTGACTCTTGCAACCCCATAGACTGTAGCCTGCCAGGCTCCTCTGTCCATGGATTCTCCAGGCAAGAATACTGGAGTGGGTTGCCATCTCCTTCTCCTGGGGATCTTCCCATATATATACATCAGATCAGAGCAGATCAGATCAGTCGCTCAGTCGTGTCCGACTCTTTGCGACCCCATGAATCGTAGCACGCCAGGCCTCCCTGTCCATCACCAACTCCCGGAGTTCACTCAGACTCACGTCCATCGAGTCAGTGATGCCATCCAGCTATCTCATCCTCTGTCGTCCCCTTCTTCTCCTGCCCCCAATCCCTCCCAGCATCAGAGTCTTTTCCAATGAGTCAACTCTTCGCATGAGGTGGCCAAAGTACTTGAGTTTCAGCTTTAGCATCATTCCTTCCAAAGAAATCCCAGGGCTGATCTCCTTCAGAACATACATGCATATAAATCTCTCTCTCTTCTCTCTATATCTACATATCTATGCCTGTATGTAACTCTATATATCTACATGTATATAATTTAAACTGAAGCTTTTGTTTTTTTTACAAAATTCTGGTTACAAATTACTAAACCGATAAGATAATCACTCAAAATGTGGTTATTTTAGCCTTCCCCAATCTGGGCATGTGGTCCCACCTGATTCTTCATCAGGCACCATAAAAAGGTCCAAAAAGTGTAGCCTGTTGAGTGCCAAGACCACCTGGTGTTCTATGACTGCCTCTCTCTGTCATTTACCAGATTCATTCTCAATGGGATGGAGAAAGGATGGGGGCCTTTTCAGACTGGAAGTAAAAGGGTATAAGCATCTGGTCCAGGGATGAATGAGTCGGATTTGGACAACCCATCACAGGGTCAGAGAGAAAGGTCTTATAACTACTGATTGGGGAGGAGGCCTCCTTCTCCTGTTCCTACTTGGTCCTACATTGCACTTAAAATCTAACCATGGAATGTCTATACTAGGGTGCACTTTAAGGCCCCTTTCTCTGTATTGCTAATGGAGAGACAGGTTTTGTAAACACTGAATGAATCACAGCTCAGTGTCAGGGCTAGACACTGAAAAGAATCAGGACCCTGATTTGTTTTCTTTAATAAAGAAGTATATTCCACCTCCACCCCAAACACACAGCATGGGGTAAAGTGGTGTTTATTTTAAAATTAGAATACCAGGGCCATGCCCTCAGGGGAACAATCAGCTTGTACTGGCTAGGTTTCTTCCTCCTCTGTTGTGACACTTTAGATTATTTCAATCCACACCAGAGTTGTAGAGACAGGTTGGCAAGGAGATTTTTCTAAAGGTTTTTCTTCTGCTGGCTTGGAGCCAGAGGTTTTGTCCTCTGACCTTTTGATTCTCATTCTGCATCTAATCAATGTCAGGTCACTGCAAGGAAAACTAAAAGGAGGTTAAGTAGAAAAACCAAAAGCCTGAATCCCGACAGGCACAAAGGCCCAAGCCTGAGGGCCCAGTTTTAGAAGCTCACCATTCTTGAAAGAGTATGATCACTGGGGTAAGAGAATATTTCTCGTTTACCTCCTCCCATCCCTGCATTTGTTTGGTGCCTGATTTGTTTCTAGTTGCTGCATGGAGGTCAGAGCAAGCCAGGAAAATGAATGGAATCAGCCTCCTGCTGGGCCGCCTGGAGCGGGCGGGTGTTACGGATCAGCATAAAACCAGCTCCCTTTCCTGGGCCGGGGCCGATGTAACTCACTGGACTGGCAAATTACATCAGACCTACAGCTGTAACCCGACATTATGATTAATTTGATCAGTAATTTCTCCTGTTTTTCATTTTAATCGGTGTGACTATTCTGCTGTGGCAGGTCTTTCAGATCTAATTAAGATAAATTTCCGAGTAAAAGACTTGGCAGACTTTCCGAGTCAAATCCAGGCATCAAGTGTGAAGACCTGCCGCCCCAGTCAATCACCTTTGGGGAGGGCTGTGCGGCACCCAGCCATCACCCATTCACACTTAAGCAAACTCATAATCTCCAGCACTGCTTAGTCATTCTCTCAAAACATCCTGGGCAGAAAAGTGAAGAAAAGAAAGCTCCAGACAATGTCATTTCTCCCCATGTGCTCACACTCCACTGATCTGCCCAGACTCCGTGGATAACCTTGTAAGTATGTAAGTGGACACTTGACAGAATCCCTGAATTGGTGTTTATGAAAAAGATTTTAAATATACAAGTGCATACGTATGTATCAAAGAAACACAGAGATGTTCACACACAAATATGGAACACACAGACATATAACTATGAAGATTTCACGTCTATACACACACATAGAGCCTAACCTTTTAATGCAAGAGTCCAGCCGGCCTCTATGCATTGGATTTGCATTGGCAGGATTTAAGGGTGTACTTCTTCAATTTGTTTTCTTTTAGGTCAACCTGTGCATTCATATATGCTTCCTAAGGTTAGGGGCTGATACTTGTACAAGTCTGGTAGGTGGTCTCTGCCTTCTTTTTTAGAATATTCATTATTTATTTATTGGACTGCACTGGGTCTTAGTTGTGGATCTAGTTCCCTGACCAGCGATTGAACTCAGGCCCCCTGCATTGGGAGTGCAGAGTCTTAGCCACTGGACCAACAGGAAAATCCCTAGTCTCTGTTCTTTGAAGATGATGTTAACAAGCAAGACCTGCCTGTCTGATCCGGTACAGACAGACATTGGACTGGTGTCAAGGATGTGCCTGGGTTACTGTGTCTACATGGTTACTTACAGGAAGTACAAAACAACAGGCAAGAACTTCAAAAGAGCAGATGCTTTTGAAGACTTATTTTGCATTTTATGGAGCAGACAACGCCTCACCATGATTGCACAGCTTTCAGTGATCATAAAGCAAATTCTCTATTCTGATAGGAATGGCCTCTTGGAAAACAAATGTGGCTGGAGTGAAGATGCTGCGTTTGAACGTCATTTTGTACCCCTGATTAAGAGGGTTGAGAAGTTTTATAAGCTGCACAATAGGATTCTTCACCATTCTGACTCTGTCTGAATGATTCTGTTACCTGTTTTGCATGTGTGTGTTAGTCATTCAGTCATATCTGACTCTTTGTGACCCCATGAACTGTAGCCTGCCAAGCTCCTCTGTCCTTGGGATTCTCCAGGCAAGAATACTGGAGTGGGTTGCCATTTCCTTCTCCAGAGGATCTTCCTAACCCAGGGATTGAACTCAGGTCTCCTGCATTGCAGGCAGATTCTCTACCATCTGAATCACCAGGAAAGCAGCTTGGCTTTTGCTTTTAAAAAAAAAAAAAAAAGTGTACTGAGATGATGATGGAAGAGGACACTCCCTCACCCGCTACCAAAGGAGACAGTCTCAAGGGCACTTTCATGCTGCATGCAAGATGGAGGAAGGAAAGTAGGTCGGCCTGATCTTTGTACCTGGTTCTGTAGCCAGGTGATCTTGGGCCTAACGAGTGGAATGAGACTCTGCCTTCTCACAAAGATCCTGCTGGCTCTCTCAGCTCTAAGGTAGTTAGTGGCCACACACCACTTTTATCTCTTGAGTTTCAATTTGGTGGAAACAGTTTCAACAAAACTAGCGCATTTATTAAATAAAGAGAAGGTATGGTTGAGACCTCAACCCCAACCTCAGAGTTACTGGTTCTCGAGCCATGATGAGATCAAGACTGAGATCAGGAAGAAAGACCAAGACAAGAAAGTAAGAGTCTTTCTGCCAGCAGAGCCTCTACCTCCATCTTCATCTGAAAGGAGACAAATCGTTACGTGATTTAAGTAAGATCTCTTCTAAAAGATGGACATGTCACAGTGGAAAAAGACACAATGAGGCAGATTCGCCCAGTGGACAATGTTTTAGGTCAGGTAGACTTCGGTTTAAACCTTGCCTCTCTTAAGTCTTTCCTCTTAACTTCCTCATCTGTGAAATGAAGCTAGTGGGGCGCTGAAGGTTTATGGTGTAGAGTTGGCTACACCAGAGCATCAGCCTCACTTGAGAGCTAGTTGGAAATGCAGACTCTGGTGTGCACTTTATACCTGAGAACTGAGTCAGAGTCTACATTTGTCAAGGTCCTAGGGGGATTCATATGTAAACAAAAGCTTGGAAAGCCTTAGTACAGATTAGATGAGTCAATGTTTTATCAGCATTTGGAATATCTAACTAGTTTTCAATCAGTAGCAGTTGCTCTTTTTGGGGAGAAAAGGATTATGCATTTTGTCTGTTATATTTTGAGTATCAGATGTGAATCACCAGGTTTGAGATTCTTCTGCAAATATTGGCTAATAACTCAGCTTCAGAATTAGGGAGACTATTTAGTGGATCAAAAAGTACAGATACGGTTCTTTTCATTCTGTGATGGTTGTGAATCTGGGGATGGCACAGGGTAGAAGTAACATGGGCTCATTCTTTTGAGAAATGTAGAGCTAGTTTTATTGTATCATAGAAGTAAAGTTAGCGCCAACTCATGCAACCAACACAGCCAGTAAAAAGTATTTTGTATAAACAAGAGGTAGGAATTTGCTCTTTTAGAAATGAACAATTGGGTGCCTATTTATAAGACAATAGGTAGTTGTCTGGAACTCTGGCCCCACAATGGAGTCTCCTGGGGAACTTAAAAAATGCTCATATCCATATTTTACACCACTCAGTTTCCATCAGAATCTCTGAGTGGGACCCAGGCATTGGTATTCTTAAAAAACTCCTCAGGTAATCCCAAAGTGTGTCCAATGCAAAGAATCACTGGCATTGACTTTGGAAATTTTTTTTTGGAAAAGAAAGTAAAGATTGAACAAAATATAGTGGGTGGTGTGGGCATGCCTCCAGCTGTTTGGAGATGGTGTGACTTCAGGGAGTCAAAAAGAGGGAGAAAGTTAAGCAAGGCAGTGAGATGATGGGCCCTTGGAGTGTAGAAAATATTCAGGGGTCTTTCTTTCTGGTATGAAGATCTCCACTTTGTCACTTAAGGATACTAACTGCCAATGAAAACCTGGTATGCAGGTTGTGCCTTGAAGATGCTTAAAATGAATCCACTGTGATTGTTACAGGGAGTTTGGAAAATACCCCATCTTTGCTTTGTGCCTTTAGTAACTCCTTGCTGTGTCCAGGTTGCTTCCAAGAACCATTTGGTTTTCATCCTCAATTGTTCAAACTTCTTTCATGGGGTGCAGAATACTGAAGGTAATAACTACTCTAAGAATGTTACTTCTTAGAACCATAGACAAGAGCACAAGGTTATTTTCCCTCTGATTTAAAATATTAGATGTTTACAAGCCAGCCAGACACAGGAGTGCTTTCCTTGGGGGAAGTGAGAGGGTTTCTCTGAAATCTTATCCTCTCTGAAGCCTTTCACATCACTCTGCTCTCTTTAAACGCCACATTGGTAACCTCCCAGTGCAAAGGACAAAGAGTTCAACTCTGGAAAGAGCAGCTAGCCTCTGGGAGGGTATGGGGTCCAGCTGAGAAAAAGAAGGAGATCCCTAACTTTACTTCTTTTCAATGTCAGTTAAATATCTTCTGGTGTAGAAATCTAAGTGGTGGCGCCAGGTGGATCCCTGACAAATGACAGTTCAGACAAAGTGTATCAGGCTGGAAAGGCGGCATTGACTGGAGCCCAACTGGGCCTTCAGACATTAGTTTCCAGAAGAGAGCCGTCAGCATACAAATCCACCACGGTGTTCACCTGTGGCCTTGCAGGCCTCCCCACGACAAGTGGCTGAAGAGACAGAATTGCCCTTTCCCGTGGACGGCCACTCTGAGGGGCATCTGAGGCTTTGACATGTGGGTTTCTCTTATGCATGAAAGAAGAGGCTCTGGAACTGGTCTTCTCAACATGGTGCGTTTGAAGCCAGAATGCCCAATTTACTTCTCAACAGTGGGGGATAAAAGAGAAGGAAAACACCAGTGCCTTGGAGGTTTTTTGTTTGTTTGTTTTTGTTTTTCTCTTTTAAATAGGAAACAGAAAAAGAGCCAGGACAAGAGTCTTATAACTGTAAGAATGCCCCCAGAGACACGGGGCCTAGTATTCTAGAGGACTTAACTGCTGTAGATTTTAGACTGACTTGACCTGTTGTTTGGAATCTAACCCCTCTTAAAACACAGGGATGGAGACTGAGATTGAGAGTACTAGGGACTCTCTTGATCCCTGGAAATTCCACAGTCACAAGACAGGACAGTAGAGGTGAGGGGAGGGGAGGGTGTCCCTTCTGGCTGTCCTGTTGGTTCCACGGACTTGCCAGGGGCTCTGGGGTCCAGTGGTCACTATGTGGCCCTGCTGTGGGGAGGAACGACTCCAGGTGTAGTGTGTGTGAAGAGAAGAAATGATGGCAGTGAAGAAGAGGAGATGGAGGGAGGACCACCTGAAGGAGAAAGAATCCCTAAGACCTCAGCCCCAAGAGGGGGCACTCCAGTCAGACCTTTGTTTTTTCACTTAGTGATTTTGCTTGCTGTCAACTGTGAAGACCACCCTTGGTTTTGGCTTTCTCTGCTCTTGCTTTGGTTTTGAGTTTTTCTTTCTTTCCTTTCCCCATCTTTCTATACTTTCCTTTTCTCCATTGTCCATTGGATTAGATCTGTGGATTTTTCCATGAAGTTCTAGGTAAGCAGATGCAAGGTTATTTTAGTTGTGTGGATACTACAATAGAGAAGGAAGCCTTGAAGTACTGGTTCCTGAAAGATTTTCTATGGGATTTTAATAGGTGTTACATGAAAAAAAAGGTTCAATGATTATATATTTGGGTAATTCTTTCTAAATTATTTCTTAAATAATTTACACTAGACATCTTTACTACAGGATGTCTTTCAACTTTTAGTATTCTAATATTCATCAAGAAATATCGAGGAACAGCATACACTGTACAACAGTGATGTCTATCTGTCTGTCTATCTATGTATCTCCCTCCCTATCTATATGGCTTCCCAGGTGGCTCAGTGGTAAAGAATCCTTCTGCCAACACAGCATGTGCAAGTTTGATCCCTGGGTTGGGAAGATCCCCTGGAGTAGGAAATGGCAACCCATTCCAGTATTCTTGTCTGGAAAATCACATGGGCAGAGGAGCATGATGGGCTACAGTCCATGGGGTTACAAAGAGTTGGACACAACTGAGTGACTAGGCACACACACAGACACACACACACACACACATCTATTTACCTACTTACCTACCTACCACAGAATCCATTTTCAATAAACTCCCTTTGGACTAGAGTTTTGTGGAAGACACTTTGAGAAATGCTGCCTTACAAAAATGCTGGCAGCCAAATTAGGAAATAAAAAATTTTGGCCAACACTCCAATGAACATTGCAGAGACAGTAAAATACAAATTGAAGTGCCTTGAAGTCTGACAGTGATGCTGAGGAAGTTGCTTCAACTTTCTAATACTCTTGGATCTGAATAAAGATGATTTTTTTTCTTTTCTGGGTTGTTGTGAGGAGAAAATGAGAAGCTGAAGTCTTTAGAGAGTATAAGATACATTTGAACAATGATAATGATTATTTCAATCAGAACTGTGAACCTGTGAGGCTAAATGCATGAAATAATGTATATAGAAATGTACTTCAGGGCTTCCCTGGTGGCTCAGTGGTGAAGAATCTGCCTACCAATGCAGGAGACCTGGGTTCGATCCCTGATCTGGAAGATCCCACATGCCGAGGAGCAACTAAGCCTGAGAGTCACAACAATCTAGCCCGTGCTCTAGAGCCTGGGAGCCACAAGTACTGAAGTCAGTGAACCCCAGAGCCGGTGCTCTCCAACAAGAGAAGCCACGGCAGTGAGAAGCCCGAACACAGCAACTGGAGAGGAGCCCCTACTTGCCACAATTAGAGAAAAATCTGCACAGCAACAAAGACCCAGCACAGCCAAAAATAAATAGATAAATTTTTAAAAATGTACTTTGTAAATTTCAAGACACATGGCAAATATTAGCCAAATACTATCAAGAGTATCTCTTGAGTCCTGCATGTGTGTTGTGGGTTATGGTGTTGTACATATATACTTCAAATCACTTTATTTGTGCTATTTCATAAACAGAATGTAAAGCTAAAATGAACTTAAAGGTCATCTAATGCAAACTTTTCATGTAGTAAGTGACACATTGAGTCCCACAGACTAGGTGGCTTACCCAAGGTCACAGAGCTAGTTAAGGGCAGAACCAGCATCACCAAGATGCTTCCTATTTACTCATGTGTTAAAAACCACAACATTGGGAATATAGAAGGAAAGAAATATTTTTACTTCTTAATAATA
The DNA here is from genome assembly GCF_029378745.1 of Bos indicus. Classification (NCBI taxonomy): domain Eukaryota; kingdom Metazoa; phylum Chordata; class Mammalia; order Artiodactyla; family Bovidae; genus Bos; species Bos indicus. The sequence continues at coordinate 81,802,734 of NC_091763.1, forward strand.
TGGATGGTGAAACCAAGGTTATGGGGGTTGAAGTGAGAATTCTTTAAGATGATACAAGCACAAGGCTCTGATTCTCTCTCTCCCTGCCCTCCGCACATCTCCCAGGTCCAGTCCTGGCCTGTGCTGTGTTCCACCCTCCCTCTGCAATGGTCCCCTTTTCAGAAATCCTCCTAGCCTCTTTCATGTATACAAAAACTACAAAATGCATTATCATTATTAGCTGCATTCTAGCTTATATGGGGTTTTACGTAGTGTGCCATGCATCATTTTATGGTGTACACATGCATTATAATTCCCATGATTATTTTCTTTTTTTCAGCTTCGAGTGGGTCTGTTTGTCTCATAGTCCTCCTTGGATTATAATATCTATTGTCAAGGAAGCAAAAAGGCAGGCAGGACACTGATATTTTTTGAGAGCCAGCTATCAGGAATTGAATTAGATACTCTCATAAAAGTAATCTCATTCAATCCTCACGTCAACCCTCCAACCAATGAGGAAACTGAGACTCAGAAGAATGGGCGGACCTCACATAACCACCCAGCAGAATCAGCATCTGAGCCCAGGTGTGTTCACTTCTAAACACAACTTCTTGTCCTATGGCATCAAGCTGTTCTTCAAACATTCCTTAAGGGCACAGTGCATCACATATGAGCTTAATAAACACAGATAATGGTAAAAGTGCTTTCTTTATGATCTTGAGGATTATTCACTTGCAAACCTGTACTTCAGGAGTCAACTAAAAACCTTGTAGACTTTTAAAAACTATAAGGAAATATCACCTCACACCAGTCAGAATGGCCATCAAAAAATCTACAAACAATAAATGGTACAGAGGGTCTGAAGAAAAGGGAACCCTCCTACACTGTTGGTAGGAAATTTGGTACAGTCATTATGGAGAACAGTTCAGCAGTTCCTTGAAAAACTAAAAATAGAGCTACCATATGACCTGCAATCCCACTCCTGGGTATATATCCAGAGAAAAACATGATCCAAAAGGATACATGCACCCCAGTGTTCACTGTAGCACTGCTGACAATAGCCAATACATGGAAGCAAACGAAGTGTCCATTAACAGAGGAATGGATAAAGAAGATGGGGTACATATATACAATGAAATATTGTGCCGTGCTTAGTCACTCAGTCACGTCTGACACTTTGGGACCCCAGGGACTGTAGCCCACCAGGCTCCTCTGTCCATGGGACTCTCCAGGAAAGAATACTGAAGTGGGCTGTCATGCCTTCCTCACAATGGAATATCACTCAGCCATTAAAAAGAATGAAACAATGCCATTTGCAGCAACATGGATGGATCTGGAGATTATCATCTTAAGTAAGTTAGAGAAAGACAAATATCATATATCCTTTGTATGTGGAATCTAAAAAAACTATACAAATGAATTTATTCACAAAACAGAAACAGACTCATGGACTTAGAGAAGGAACTAATGCTTACCAGGCCAGAAGGGTGGGGAAGAGGGACAGATTGGGGAGTTTGGGATTGACATGTATACACTACTATATTTAAAACAGATATTTTAAATACAGTTTATTTTTAAAATTAAATTTTACTTAATTACATTTTATTTAATTAAAATGAAAAATTAAAGCCAACAAGAACCTACTGTACAACACAGGGAACGCTGCTCAATATTCTAGAATAACCTGAGTAGGAAAAGGACTTGAAACGGAATAGATACATGTAAATGTAAAAAACAAACAAACAAACCACAAAAGACCTGTGGAAGTTTACCACAATATTTACCTTAAACAAATTGAGCCTAAACTATGAGAAATAACACCTGATTATGTCTTGCTAATTGAGAGCAAAATACCAGCCAGCACATTTTGGGCTGCCCCCATTGCCACTCAAACCTGGAACTATGCACATGCAGGCAAAATTGTTTTAGAAGCATTCTGAACTAGACTTTGGGGTCAGCCTATCAGTTACATCCAGCAGACAGTGATGGGACCTGGCGGGGTGTGTGGCTCCAGGGTTACCGCTGAACTCACTGTGGACAAGCCAGGAATCTACCCCATTGTAGTGATCAGAGCAGTTTCCTTGAGAAGACAGAAGCTGCCAAGTTCAAATACTGCAGGAATCTTTCCATGCTCCCCGCTTTGAGTCTGGCCCTCTCTCCATCTATTGCTACTTGACATAAGCTTCCACAGTCAGAGCTGTGAACACACCACCTGCTTTGTTAAGCTCCTTTCTACATGATTTGACTAATTTACAGAGCAGTACCTAGGAACGGTACATCTAGACAATGACAAAGAAGCACCCCAGTATATAAGTATATTCTTGCTAAACTAATTTTTTCCCCTGCTACTCTCAAAGCAATATAAACTTTGTTGTTCCTCCTGGATCTCAAATGCTTGTAATAAATTCTTTGAAATGTCAGTAATGTTGAACTGAGGGGTTTTTTTAAAAGGAGGTTTTCTTTCTTTCATAAAAGGAAAAATTGTACCTTGCAGAGAATGTAGCTAAACATGTTTTGTTTATTGTATTCAGGCCTGAATATAATTGGGTAAAGGGACTTCCATTTCTTACCCGACCTCTTGCTGAATGAGGGAATCATGAATGAAGCCCTCAATTTACTGTACGGTCATATAAACAGAAATAAATTCATACTCTTTCATATCTGTAGTGTTATCAACATTTGCTTAACAAATGCATACCCTACAAAGCATTTTCATTAGTATATCATATTTAATCTTCCTGGAAACTCACCGGGCTTGAATAGATTTTTCTTATCCATTATAATTAAATTTCTTTTGGCTTTTTAGCCCAGGAGGAAACCTTACTCACTCCCTGTGGACAATTCCGGTTTTTAAAAGATCCTCATGGCCTGGATTGCTCTGGAAGAATGCTGTCTACATAATGATACTTTTGTCATTTTTACCAAACCTACTTAATCTTATAAAACTGTAAATTAGTTCAGTGATAAATATGAGCCAAAGAAGTTTTTTGATTGCCATAACACTTTTTTTCAGGAGTCATTAATTGTATTCGTATTGCTAAATTATATTTCTATTGCTAAAGCAACAAAGAAATATATATTATATAATTCAAAGATTTTACTCTGAATTATATATTTTTTTACTTTGTGGAACTAAAGTAAAAAAATATATATATTTTAAACTGTAAGAAATTTTACATGCAGCTCTTAGTAATAATATGCATTTTCTTTTTTTTTAAATAAAATATTATTAGCTCTAGTCACTATGATGTATATTACATCCCCATGACTTCTTTATTTTATAACTGAAAGTCTGTACCTTTTGGATTGTCATAACATTTCAATTCAATAAAAAATGATGTTTATTAGACCTGTGCTATTTTACACAGGGAGGATGGGTTTCTACTCCACCTCTCCACCCCAATCCATTATCCAACATACACCTCTTTTTCCATTGTGCAAAAATTTGGTGCACTTTTCAAGTTCAACTAGAAAAAGACATCCAAGACCTAGCTGAAATTTCCAATAGACAGAATGCTATTGACTTTGGAGAGTATTTGCTAAGTAAATCATTTACATAGCTGGTAGCCAATGTGAGACAAGAAAGGTACTCATCTCAGGCACAAAGTTTAAGGGTGTGTCCCAAATACACTAATCAAGATGAGTAACATCTAATGTGATATTTTTTAAAAAAATCCAAAATGAATGCAAAAAATTCATGACCAACAAAATCAGTGTTAGTGAATTTTTCCTTTTGCCTCAGACTTCAAAATGGTTCATTATTGTTATTGATCTTATATTTTAAAATGTGATGTTTAGGTCATCATGGATTTTGACATTCATTTTGATTTTTTATAAAATTGTATGAAAATATGATCTGTCTTGATGACTGTATTCTTGGGTGCACCTGAGATGAATTCTGCATCTGAGATGAATGCGTCATTTACCCTAGTCTAGGTGAAGGGAGTTTTATGCCTGATTCAGCCTTGTGTAAAGAGAGTTCTACTAGAACTTACAATGGCCACAAGGGAGTTACATAACTATACCTACAAAAGGTAGCAGAATATGTCACCTCAAAACATGCCCACTTTGGCATGAGGATTATTTTGAGCTGAAGGCAATTAAGTATCAACAGATACAAGAAAAGCTCTCTGCCATCCTCCTACTGTGCCTAAAAGCAGGACATAAACTTGTAAAGGTGTTCCCCCAACTCCTCTTCTACCAGGAAGGACAGAATTTAAAGACTGGAGACAAGTCTAGACCTGTATATCAGTCCAGACATGGCACCAGAAAAATGTGTATAACAAATCTTGCTTATCTACTCTTAGTTTCCCCATATATCATCTTCCCACGATTTGCCACTCTTAGAAGCTTATAGTCCTTTTCCTCAGTCTTGTTATTCCTGGTGTTCTTTTATTAAGGTGCTGGTTAAGCCCACGTTCTAACCACCCCTTTGAGTCCCTCATCACTAAGTGCTCCTATGTGTATACAGGAAGCACCTGTTATAAAAAAACGTTTTTCTCTTCTTAATCTGTCTTTTCTAGTCTAATTTACAGATCCCCAGTTTGAGAACCCAGAATGAGTAGAGGGAAGAAGAGTGTTTTCCCCTGCACCTGCATAGGTCACCCAAGGTGAGTTTTAGAGGTTTGTAACCTAAAATTCCAAATAGAAGGGAAGGAGTTTCAGGAAGTATTTAAGTTTACCGCCTCCACTGATAGATGAAAAAAACTTAGACCCACCAAGCTTTGACTAAAACTGTGTTAAATTAAGACAGGACATGGAAGCAACCTAGATGTCCATCAGCAGATGAATGGACAAGAAAGCTGTGGTACATATACACAAAAGAGTACTGCTGCTGCTGCTGCTAAGTCGCTTCAGTCGTGTCCGACTCTGTGCGACCCATAGACGGCAGCCCACCAGGCTCCCACGTCCCTGGGATTCTCCAGGCAAGAACACTGGAGTGGGTTGCCATTTCCTTCTCCAGTGCATGAAAGTGAAAAGTGAAAGTGAAGTCGCTCAGTCGTGTCCAACTCTTCACGACCCCATGGACTGCAGCCTACCAGGCTCCTCCATCCATGGGATTTTCCAGGCAACAGTACTGGAGTGGGGTGCCATTGCCTTCTCCAAATGGAGTATTACTCAACCATTAAAAAGAATACATTTGAATCAGTTCTAATGAGGTGGATGAAACTGGAGCCTATTATACAGAGTGAAGTAAGCCAGAAAGAAAAACACCAATACAGTATACTAACGCATATATATGGAATTTAGAAAGATGGTAATGACAACCCTGTATGCGAGACAGCAAAAGAGACACAGATGTATAGAACAGTCTTTTGGACTCTGTGGGAGAGGGAGAGGGGATGATTTGGGAGAATGGCATTAAAACATGTATAATATCATATAAGAAATGAATCGCCAGTCCAGGTTCAATGCAGGATACAGGAAGCTTGGGGCTGGTGCACTGGGATGATCCAGAGGGATGGTATGGGGAGGGAGGTGGGAGGGGGGTTCAGTATGGGGAACACGTGTATACCCATGGCGGATGCATGGCAAAACCAATACAGTATTGTAAAGTAAAAAAAAAAAAAAAAAGACTACTGGGGAGAGAGGGGGTCGGCCCCAAGCACTGGGTCTGTTTTATAGGAAGGAGACATGATTGGAGATTATTTGCTTTAAAAGGACAGAAATCATGTGGGTCTAACTCCTTCTCAAGGGCTTGGGCTCTTGGTTTTAAAAAGTGATAATACATCATCCTCTCCATCACTCTGGAAAGTAGTACTGAAACTTTGCTAGGGGGAAAACATCCTATATGAGAAGAGCAAGAGGCTGGGCCTGCACTGTAGCAGAGGTGGAATTTGAATGCAGGTTTACCGCTGATGCCTGAGTGGTACCTTTACATGAAGAAATGCACGTGGTAGAGGACAATTTTATGCTATCTCTCGAGCGACTTCACCTCTGAGAGGTGACTGTGCTCCTCATTCCTCCTACAAGCTTAGGTAGTTTTCTCTCCCCTAATTGCTTCCACTGATTTCTCTCTTTCTCTCTCTCTCTCTCTCTCTCTCTGTGTTTTCTCATTAAAATGTGCAATACAACAAGAGAAAAAGATGATCCTGCTTCCTGCCATGCAAGACGGTATGCAAAAGGCCAAGGTTAAAAGCACCATTTGGTTTCTTAAGCTTCTGTAATGTATAGGTGTGAAAAAGCAATCTGGGACCTAGAGTTTACGGCACTGACTCTCTGAGGATGAAAACTTGACTTTAACTTTGACTCTCAGGCTAAGATACAATCTGCTTCTGCTCTCATTATCCCATTTAGGCTTGTCCTCACTCTCTTTCTACTCTGCCACCCAGCTGAGTGGGAAGAAATTCACCTGACCTTGAAGAATACTCAGAGAATCTTCAGGAACATTGGGTTTTCAGTATCCAGTAAAATTTTAGAGGCTTACCAACATTTGGATTATAGACTCAAAGACCCAAAAAGGATCTGGCAAATGATATACACCACACAACTAACAAACAAAGGAAACAAAGCCCAAAGAACTTGTCCCAAGTTGTGAATTAGTTGGAAGCAGGGTCAGAATTAGAATAAGCTTCCTCTTCCCATGGCACCATGACTAGGCTCCAACCATGCCCAGATCATCTCCAGACCACTCATGTAGGAACACACTAGACTTTTACACAATGTGTGTATTTTCTTTAGTGAAAGTTAAAAACTCCCAAGGAACAGTCTCAAGAAAAGTCATCTCAAAGGTCACAGAAAGGAGGTATTTTGTCATTCTTAGGCTTATGGGGTGTTTATTCAGATAAATATCATACACTGAAATTAAAACTGTATATTGTTCTTTCTACCCAGGAATGATTAGACCATATCTTTCCCCCACAAAGATTGCTTCCATCTATGTTCTGATCTGTTTCCACTCAACACATACTACATTTCTAGTTTTAGATTCTGGTGCAGCCTGTGGCAGGTGGGTTAGGACAAAAATAAAGAGCATGGATTGTTATCTATCTGGAGCCTAAGGGTTAACTTCAACTCACATTTGTTTGTCCCACCCACTGTTTCCAAAATTTCACTTGAATTTTATATTCAAGTCTGCTTTACTTGTTTATGCTGACTGCCTGGCCCCTAAATCTTTGCACTTAAAATCCTGTTCAGAACTTCTCCCTCCGGAGAATGAAGTTGTGGGTGAGCAGACCTTAAATCCCATGAAGAGTTTAAAGATAGGCTTCCAGGGGCCAGCTTCTGATATCCATCTTTGTGGATATCTTCTGATATTTTTGTGACCCCACGGACTATACAGTCCATGGAATTCTCCAGGCCAGAATACTGGAGTGGGTAGCCTTTCCCTTCTCCAGAGGATCTTCCCAACCCAGGGATCAAACCCAGGTCTCCCGCATTGCAGGGGGATTCTTTACCAACTGAGCCACAAGGGAAGCCCTTATAGTCAAGTCTGCTTTACTTATTTATACTGACTGCCTGGCCCCTAAATCTTTGCACTTATAATCCTGTTCAGAACTTCTCCCTCCCAAGAATGAAATTGGGTGAGCAGACCTTAAATTCTGTGAAGAGTTTAAACACAGGCTTCCAGGGGCCAGCTTCTGATATCCATGCCAGACCACCAGCCCCCCTATAACTCTAAGCCATCAAAATTAGTTCTCTGAGGTGACAATACTTTAGACTCTTATCTATCTTAAAGTAACAACCTGGTTTTGGATATGCAATTCATTTCATGGAATTGAGTAAAAGAATGAAAAAAAATTTCAGTATTAGACAAAAACCTGACCAGAACTATTTGGAGAACTTTAGTCTAGAGTGTTACTACCTGTCAGCACTTTTATTATTATTTTTTTCATCTCAAGGAAAAACCTCACCAAATATACCTACATAAGCTACTTTCATTTATTATTTTTTTCTGAAGATATGACAGTACCTGTACAGTTTTAGAAATGATTATTATCCTTTCTAACAACCTAGGTTGCATATTTTAAACTAATATCTCTCTGACAGATTTTGAACAATGTAAAAAGGCAAAGCCCACATGAAAATAGATAATTGTAAAATAGAATTTAAGCTGTCATATATGAACTTAGTTGATCATTATTCTCTTAATAACCTTCAAACAAAAATATTTTATTCTAGTTCATAAAGATCATTACCTTTGAGGGTTAAATATCTTTCATATCCTCTTAAATAGCTTTCTTTTTCAAAAGTTCAAACATTACATGTTCAACAAACTCAAAAGCCCTTCAGCTAATGTAGAAAAAAATATACTATTTCAGAACCACAGAATTCTTCATTTCCTTTACACATGCCTATAGTGAAAGGAAAAAATCCTTTTATTCCTACAGTTGTGGACTTTTCAAAATTAGTTCTCTATCTACTCAATAATATCTTAAAATTTCACCAAACCACTCCTTCAGTGGTTATTCATTAGATCCACATAAGAAGATAGAGTATTATCAATGTACTTAGTAAGCTTATAAGTTAAAACTTCAACAGTGAAAAATTAGAATAGTCTCTCAGGGTTATAAAGAAATAAATGTGATTTTGAGCCTTCATTTGTTGCAAAAACACAAAATGAAATACCTCTCAGATTTCCATGGGAAACCTTTAGGAGAATGTCTGGAAATTCTCCTCACAGAATTAGTTTTCAGGAGGCTGAGTGGTCACCTCTTCTAAAGCCCTGTCAACAGCCATTCAAGTGGGTTGTCTACACTTGTTTTTTACTGGCTGATAGAGATCTATACAATGTTGACAGTGTTCTGAGAAGACTGATGTCCACAGAACACAAAGCTTTCACTCAACTCTAGAATACTGGATTAAGTTGAACAACAGCAGGCAGGGCTTAATAATCTCATCCTTCAGAGCAGGACACATGGTTTCTTTGGTAATTCATCTACTTTGATGGTTTAGATCAAGGAAGTGTTTAATCACTTGGTGCTGAGGTATATCTAATTTAACTGCTCTTTAAAAATACATTAAACCCATTCTTTGGAATAACCACTGTTTAAATGTTGAAAATACACTCTAATCACACATCTGGTAAATCTGATTAGATGTACTTATATATCTATGACATCTCATAGATGTCAAGTCTACAATCAAGACTTTTTTAGCCTGTGTTCATTTCAATCTAACTTATGTCAAAGGTATTATGTTGTTTCATACTTGTAATATTTTAAAAATACACCTTCAAACTCAACTGGGGAAAATGTTCAAATTGCCAGGTAGCCATGACACAAGTGCCAAGGAAGACACAATTACTTATCTCACCCAAATGTTTCCATTTCCAAGAAAACTCTGAGCCACCACTGAGAAACCAAGCTCATAGAAACAGGGCAACAAATTAAACCAGTTCTAAAATACTAAGTCTCTAATCTACTCGCCTTTCTGTCTGCGGGCCAACCTATTTTGATTCTGCGTGTTTAGCTACTTAGGACCTAAGGATAACATCACTTGTGTGGTCCTCCGGAAGGGCTGGGCTAAACTGACTGACTGTGAGTCAAGGACCCTCGAGGAGGGAGGTGAGTTGGTGTTTGAAGTAAGTATAGGCTTTCTACTCTGTGGGAATTTGTCACTACACTACAGATGTACTAAACCATCGGAAAACTCATTGGGAAAAAAAAAAAATCCTTATTTTTTTAAAGTCCCAAACTGAGCTTTTACTTTCTAGGTCTGATGTGTTGGCATCGGAGTCGTTATCTTTTGAAGCTAGTTTATTTTGAAGGCATCTAAGTTAAGAATGAGTTTCTGAACCACTAAAGTTATATATTCCTGAATGCTCCTGTTCATTGCTTTTCAATGATAGTAGATAGAGATGAGCTTTCATGATTAGCCTGAAATTCTATTTTGGATGCCCTCAGCTTCCCTGCAATAAAGTAAATATAGAGAAGCTTTATTATTTTATAAAGATGCATACTTGTTGAGGGTTTTGGTGTGAATTTAGAGCACTTGTTAGTTCATGGAGTAATGGTTGGAATCTGGGACATAAGACTGGGGCTAAATTTCTTTACCCTCCTAACCCCAGAGAATCTTTGGGAAAATAGAAACAAAAGAGCACTGAAGTACTTAAGGTGAGACACTACTGTATTCATAATATAGAGAAATAACCACCATGCCTCATGGACAGGAGATGTAGTTCTCCACGGGGCTACAAAACTCTGCTAGTAATAATTTTAATTGGATGCTATCTTTGCTGCCTTCAGAAAGTATCATAAAGTGGAGTTATTACAGGCTACAAGTGCACTTACAGTGCCGGCCTCTCACCGGAGGAAACAGATAACATTTATCCTTCGGAGGCAACATCAATGGGTTTCTATTTGTTTCGTTTACATGCATCCCCAGTTGCCTGCTATCTGCTCCCTCTTCCCTCCGTCTAAGAGATCAATTTGAATTAGACGCTGCCCAAGTGGATGCTAAGTCTGGCGGGCCCTCTGCCTCCAGGGAGGGCGCGCCACCCGGCGGCCGGGTCCCCTGTGCGTGGGCGGGACGGCGGGGGACGTACCTGCAAAGGATTGGGTGGCGTGAGCGGCGACGGGAGGCCGTGTCCCGGAGACTGGCTGGCTTTCTGAGGGGGGCTGGCGCTCTGCTGAGTCGGAGACGGTTGGTTCTGGCTCTGGGGGTGAGGGTGGGCTGGAGGCTGCGGGGGCTGCGCGGGCGGAGCCGGCAGTGGCTGGGAGGCGGGCTGCGGCTGCTGGGACGGCGGGGCTGGTTGGGGCGGCTGCTGCTGGGGCTGCGGGGGCGCCTGCGGGGCGGGCTGCGGGTGCTGGCTCCCCGGCGGAGCCGGGGGCGGTGGCGGCTGCTGCTGCTGGAGTTGCTGAAGCTGCTGGAGCTGCTGGAGTTGGGAGTTCAGGGATGAGGTAGCTGCATGGAGAGAGAGCGAACGTGGAGTTGAAACGCACACGTGGAGTTGGAGTTGAAACAAACACGTGAACCTGAAACATACACGTTGAGTTGAACATACACCACCACACCGCTGGCTGTGGATTTGACAACCGGTCCCCTGCGAGCTGAGAAGGCTCTCCTTTAGAAAGTGTTAACCCTCATGCCCTGCAACTCCTTGATGTCTTAGAGGGTTTGGGGGCACTGGGAGTACGAGAGTCAGTTCTTGGGGAAATTTTAAAATTTAGGGAGGACCAGAGTGTAACACACCAGGCATTACATTCTAAGGGATAGAGCAGGTGCAAAACCAAGGGGATGGACTAGGAACAGAGGTAATTTTTAAGTAATTGCTCCCTCTCTTCCTTTCCATCCTGCTTGGGAAATACACTTAGACTTTCAAGGTCTGATTTAGATTTTTAAAGGTCAACTCGTTTAAATCTTTTTGGCAAATGCTTGAATGGAGTTAAGCACAGAAAGCTAAAGTGTGTGCAATCTCCTTTTCATCATCAGTGCCACTCATTGTGTAATTTCTACTTGCATCAGACCTCTGCTAACTTTCTTAGATATGTGAGTTTTGTTTCTACAGTGTTTTTTTTTTTTTTTAATTTATAGATAGTACATGCATCTCAGTTTTGCAGAATCAAAAGTCTCAGTCTGAACTTTTTGCCTGCTCGTTAAAAAGACGTGCATGTGTGTTTAGTCATCAAGTCACGTCTGACTTTTTGCAACCCCATGGACTGCAGCCTGCCAGGCCCCTCTGTCCATGGGATTTCCCAGGCAAGAATCCTAGAGTGGGTTGCCATTTTCTTCTCCAGGGGATCTTCCTGACCCAGGGATTGAAGTCATGTCTACTGTGTCTCCTGCATTGGCAGGCAGATTCTTTACCGTTGAGCCACCTTGGGAGTCCCACAGAGCCCCCCATACCAGAAGGGGTATAGTCAGCTGTGAACTGTGGTGACTAGTCACACTGGGACCTCGAAGACAGGCCAGCAACTGAGAGAAGGAAATCATCTTTCCAGATTTTCTTATTCTGTGAAAAGTAAGAGTTGGTAAGATAAACTGTCTTAACATTGAGCTCACTAACTTTGTTTTCATATGCCCATCTAGCCTTGAACAATTTCTCCAGCAGGAAATCAGTTTGGCTGAAGAATGGTCTAGAGAAAATTATTGCTACAAGTTCACTTTCTTCTTTGCCTGAATATCAGTCTAAAAGCGTTCCCATAGGCCTACAAATAAATGTAAGGAAACCATAGGCCTTGGCTTCTATGCTATTCCATTCCTCCCCCACTTAGAATTCATCAAGATTCCCAAAGGTAGTAACTACTGTTTGCAACATTAAACTAGTTCCAATTTTAAAAAATACTTCTTAAAAATATATAGTGGCTCTATAAAGTGACATCATATACCCACCTTCATATGACAATGATGGTCTTGAAAAATATATGTACATGAAACCCTACGTTGAGCACATCTGAAGAAATTTCTCTGTAAAGAAGTCAACTAGTGACTATTTTTGTAAAGTTAAGAATCGTTTTGTAAAATATAAACACCAACTAGGTACCAGTGCTGTTCTGATAATAGGTAGGATTTAACAAGGGGACATAGTCCTGCCTTTAGGCAGTTTATAGTGGATTTGTGGAGGTAAGAGGAACTTATAAGAAATGATCAGGCTTGGGATGCCTATTATAATCTTGCTAATGGTAAGTGCTTGATATACATCAATTGGTTGTCTAAATGGTCAACAGTGTGAAAATTGACCAAAAGGGCCAGGAGAATGAGGAGAGTGGTTCCTTTGTGGGCTAGAGAGGCTAAGGCAGTGTTCATGGGGGATGTGGAATGAGGGCAGAGAGGGCTCAGGAGAGTGAATTCTACACCTGGACGGGAGGATATTCCAGGCAGGAATACACTCAGATGACAGCATGACTTAGGTGATGTTTCTGAAGGACAATGTGGAGAATGAACTGCCTGGAACAGAAGCTTTGATGATTTTAGACCTTAGAGTGGTGGAAACCTGACTTTGAACGTGGTGGAAACGTGGATCATTCCCAATTCACCTCTGGTATAAGTCAGATTTTAAATATAATCAGGTTTGTTTAAAGCAAGGTATAGTTATACTAATGAAATGATAGTTTGCTGTTTCCCAGGGGCATCAAATACCTTTTTTTTTTTTTTTGCTCTCAGGTACATGGAGAGCTTCCATGTTGGACCGGTGGGGATGACAAATGTCCCCCTGGGTCAGTGAGTTACTCTAGGTCTGTTCAAACACTCAGACCAGTGTGTGTCCTGCCTGTGATGTAAATGCAGAGTACTCTGGGACTCTACCAGTAGAGACAACACGTGAGAGAGAGGGCTGGAAAATACCCGGTCAAGGGGAACTCTGAATTTTCAGCTCAATTTTGCTTTGAATCTAAAACTGCTCTAAAAACTAAAGTCCATATTAAAAAAAAATACCCATTTACAAGAACTTTAAAAGAATGATCTGATTTTGCTGTTTCCCCCTCTCCTTACAAAGCCACGTTTTATTGAAGACCAGGGAGCCCAGCTCAGTTATGACCCCTGGGATCTTCTGTAATCCGGAGGGGGCTAGATCTCTCCTTTTGTGGAGTTAGAGACTTAGGAAACCTGATTGCATCTGGCCTCCTGCCAGATTCAAATCAAGCCTGTCCTGATTTCTTTCAGGGTAGGGGGCATATATGTCAGTGCTTATTTTCATGGTTGACTTAAATACCATACTGTTTCATTTTGGTTAGAAAATAATTTATCTAAATCAGTGTTTGAAAACAGGAAAGACTGGGAAATATTGGCAGATAGATATTGGCAGACAGGTAGGTGCAGCAGACCCTAACCTACTAATGAGACGTGGGTCCCAAATGTGTCTTTGCTTCTTGATGTTGGTGAGTTCACGTTGCTTGGCTATTTCTTCCCTGTAACCCACACCCTCCCTGGAAAGGCATTAACCTAAACTAAACCTTTGAGTTACATCAACTAATTTGGCATCTGCAAGCCAGGAATGATGGACAGTAAACTATGTTCAGGTACGTACTGGACGCAAAGGAAAGTATGAGGGGGCTGTACAAGAATGTAATTCTGGTCTCAAAAATGCCAAAGGCACATACACAATGATATGAAAAAAATAGGACAGAAATATTAAAATATGGAGCCTCTAAATGGCTCATTGTGTAAAGCACACAGGTACAGACATAAGTTAGGAAAATAAAGAGAATGTTTGCAGATAAAATGATGATTGTTGGGTGATTCTATACTTTGGTTCTATGCATAGCAATTTAAAGATTTTATTTTCTTCCCTGATATTTATGTCCTTTAATGATTATTTCCTCTATGCCTGGTTACTATACACTCCATGGGCCAAAGTTAAATGTAAAATTTAACTACAGTAACAGTAGATATGGAAGAACTTAAAGAGATGCACAAAAATTTATATTAGGATGTTTTAAATTTTAAAAACTTACAATTTTGAAAACAAAACACAAAACAAAATTCCATCAAGAAATCCCCTGGTGGTCCAGTGGTTAGAACTCTGTCCTCTCACTGCTGAGGGTGTGGGTTCAACCCCTGGTTGAGGAACTAAGATCCTGAAAGCCTGGTGGTGCAGATTTAAAAAAAAAAATTCTATCAAATTTTGACTTTTCTAGAGAGAAAGCAGTAAGACAAGACCAGTGGGTCAGAACTTCCTAAATAAATAATTTAATAAGACAAAGAAGTCTAGAAGCTTGCACCTCTCCATTTGTTCAGTTACTATGTATCAACTGTAAATTAGAAAAAAAAAAAGTCTTCTTTAGGATCTTTGATAAAAATGTTCTCAGGAAACCACGCACATAAAAAAAGCTATTCCACAGAGGCAACAGAACTATCCTGGATGGGCTTTACATACAATTACTTTACATACTTTACATACAATTACTTCTGAAGCAGGGAAATGGAAAGGAAATTCGGCCCATGAGCATGGCCATGAGTGATTCGGGAGAAATACAAATGTCTCTTGTACTTTGCAAGGTACTCAAACACCTTGGGATTCACTGAAAGTGGAATGGGACTCAAACGCTAAAGGTTGTGTGATTCTTAGCAACACGCTCACCTTTGTTAACACAAAGTGCAACTCAAGACTATTATAATCATTCTAGTTGGGGGCTCAGTATCAGCATTTTCTGGGACTATCAAGTTAAGGGATCTTTGGGCATGGTTGGCAAACTGGAGGCTTGGGTTTGAGAATATGCTGGGAAGGATTACAAGCTCCCAGCATGGCTGGGACCTGAGTCACCTCATAGCAATATGTTTTCAGAGGTGAGAGGACCGGTGCTAAGGAGGAAGGAAGCAGGAAGGATTTATCTCCTGCAAGAGACCAGGAATCCTGCAAAGTGTGATGGTAATGGCTGTTCAAAAAAGCAAGAGAGTTCCAGAGAAACATCTATTTCTGCTTTATTGACTATGCCAAAGCCTTTGACTGTGTGGATCACAATACACTGTGGAAAATTCTGAAAGAGATGGGAATACCAGACCACCTGACCTGCCTCTTGAGAAACCTATATGCAGGTCAGGAAGCAACAGTTAGAACTGGACATGGAACAACAGACTGGTTCCAAATAGGAAAAGGAGTACGTCAAGGCTGTATATTGTCACCCTGCTAATTTAATTTATATACAGAGTACATCATGAGAAACGCTGGGCTGGAGGAAGCACAAGCTGGAATCAAGATTGCCAGGAGAAATATCAATAACCTCAGATATGCAGATGACACTACCCTTATGGCAGAAAGTGAAGAAGGACTAAAGAGCCTCTTGATGAAAGTGAAAGAGGAGAGGGGAAAAGTTGGCTTAAAGCTCAACATTCAGAAAACTAAGATCATGGCATCTGGTCCCATCACTTCATGGGAAATAGATGGGGAAACAGTGCAAACAGTGGCTGACTTTATTTTGTTGGGCTCCAAAATCACTGCAGATGGTGATTGCAGCCATCACATTAAAAGATGCTTACTCCGTGGAAGGAGAGTTATGACCAACCTAGACAGCATATTAAAAAACAGAGACATTAGTTTGTCAACAAAGGTCCATCTAATCAAGGCTATGGTTTTTCCAGTGGTCATGTATGGATGTGAGAGTTGGACTCTAAAGAGGGCTGAGCGCTGAAGAATTAATGCTTTTGAACTGCGGTGTTGGAGAAGACTCTTGAGAGTCCCTTGGATTGCAAGGAGATCCAACCAGTCCATCCTAAGGGGAATTGGTTCTGGGTGTTCATTGGAAGGACTGATGTTAAAGCTGAAACTCCAATACTTTGGCCACCTGATGCGAAGAGCTGACTCATTTGAAAAGATCCTGATGTTGGGAGAGATTGAAGGCGGGAGGAGAAGGGGATGACAGAGGATGAGATGGTTAGATAGCATCACCAACTCAATGGACATGAGTTTGGATAAACTCCGGGAGTTGGTGATGGACAGGGAGGCCTGGCGTGCTGCGATTCATGGGGTTGCAAAGAGTTGGATACGACTGAGCGACTGAACTGAACTGAACTGAATGGCCATTCAGGCCCATTCTAAGTACAGTCCCCTGGTGCAAGCCTAGTCCTACGGAAAGAAAGAGCAAAGGGTAACCTTGAACTTGCTGAGGGCAAGAAGCCAGATGCCAAGGACCGTATACTCTATAGTTGCATTTATATGGAATGTGCAGAATAGGCAAATCCACAGAGGCAGAAAGCAGGTTAGTGGTTGCCAGGGGTGAGAAGGGGGAGGACTGGAGAGTAACTGCTCCTGGGGATGGGGTTCTGGCTGAGGGTGATGAAAAAAGTTCTAGAATGAGATAGCACTGAGGGCTAGACAACATGGTGAATGTGTTTAATGCTACTGAGTTGTACACTTTAAGATGGTTAAAGTGGCAAATTTTATGCTATGTTTATTCTACTACTACTACAACAATAACAACAGTAATAATAAATAGCTGTTTCTCCATATATATACCCTGGAGACCAAGCAAGGGGTTCCCAGATGGTGCTAGTGGTAAAGACCCCGCCTGCCAATGCAGGAGACACAAGAGATGTGGATTCGATCCCTGGGCTGGGAAGATCTCTGGGAGGAGGACATGGCAACCCGCTGCAGTATTCTTTGCCCCGGAGAATCCTCGTGGGCAGCGGAGCTGGTAGGCTACAGTCCATGGGGTCACAAAGACTTGTACACGACTGCAGTGACTTAGCACACGATCAAGCCACATTGCTCTTGGGCCCCACAAGGGAGGAGAACAATCCTTCTCTCCTCTGTGTGGCTGTGCAGTCCTTAGGGCTATGCCTGGCAGAGCAGAGGGAGAGATACGGGCAGGGCTGCAGGATGCCCCGCAGCTTTGGGAGGGAAGTGCTGAGTCCACTGAAGATGGAGAGGCACAGGCTGGCAGTGGGAAAAACGGATTGCTCTCAACATGGACGGTGAGTTCAGTCCTGGGCGCACCCAAGACACCCCTCTAGAAATGTCGAAGTTAGACTCTGAGCTGGCGGAGAACAATGATGGCTATTTGGGTTCAAAATAAGACAGAGCTTCCTAGCTTGAAAAGCACTTTCATTTAATATGGATAAATTAACTTTTTAGGAACAACTTTATGAATAGATAATATCACTGCCATGTTAAAACTGTAGAACCTGGGCTCAGAAAGTTTAAATGGCCTGCCTGAGTTCAGCTGACAGGTGCTATGGACGATTCAGTCTTAAGTCTGCCACTTCCCGAAGCCTTTTAACATAACAGCGTCAGGGGTAACCTACTGCCCCCTGAGGGCTGGAACAAAGATAACTATTCCCTCATCGAGGGATGCCCTCCATGGCACCACTCTTGAGAAGAGGTGGCACAGGTCCTCAGCTTACAGAGGCTCATTTGAAGGCATTGGTTCAGGAATGAATCATTCAGCTCCTGGGGAAGTGTGTATAGTTGAACCTCTGTCAGGCAAAACATTTTTAAATGTAAATGTGCATTTTGAAAAGAAAGATGCTAATTTGAGTGTGAGCCATGAGTTATTATAAGAACAGGGACATGGAATAAAAGGAAAGGGGGTGAGGGGTGTATGTGGACAGGAGGTGGGGAAGGCCATAGTACACTTGACTCATGTCGCAAGTTTGCTTTGATGGTGGAAGAATGTTTCCTTTACACTTAGACACTGGGCGGCAGCAGCACTGTGCGGAGCTTAGGGCATCTTATGTTGTCCATGGAACTCTGTGATGTGTTGTCTCTAGAGTATTGTCAGGTAGCAGCTAAGAGTTCTCCAAATGGCTTTCTTCCTTAACTGGGGACAGTGACTCCCAGATTGGCTCCAGTCTTACAAATCAGTGGGCTCACGGGCCACTGGAAAGGAAATCTGTGCTGCCTGATGTTTGGAGCCTTTGCTTCCCTAATTCTGCATTTGCTGTTCATTTTTCTTGCCTAGAAAAATCCCTAGAAGAAGAAAAAAAGTGAAATCTAGAACAACCCATCCAGAAGAATTTGCGTTGGTAAAATTGGACATCTTCCCTCCCAGCAACCCCCCAGGTATTAACATCTAAGGTAGCTGAAGCAAGGAGGCAGGTCAGAAACTCTTCCTGGTACTCTCATTAAGAGCATCCCCAGCCTGCACTGGCGGAAAGAAGTTTTTGCAAAGTAGATGGAAACAGTGTGTTGGGGACTTGGGATTTTGAAAAAGTGCAGAAGGTGAAGATGTTCTGGAAAATTTGCCTTTATTTTTGGCAACTATGACCCAAACAAGCAAAATCAGTTCTGCCTCAAAGATTATGATGTGTAACTATTTCATATGTGGTCAGTGTCATCAGTTCTTAAGTATTGCCATACCTATCTGTAACCTGTCATTTTCTTCTTTTGCATGTAAGGCAGCAACCTAAGTATCTCTTGAGATATCAGGGAGAAAATAGTGAGAAATTCTTCCAATGAAAATCTCCCCACTAATTTCCACGTATTGGCTGAACCACACAGCTTCTTCCTTAGGTCAGGTGTTTTCCCCTACTCTATCTCAAATTATGGACCAGAACCACCTGGGGAGCTTGTTAGACAAGTGGATTCCAGGGGGTAGGATGAAGTCTGCATTCGAAAGCCCCCACTCAAGGGCATCAGGAGCCACTGGCCTTGGGGCTCCTGGCAGCCTATCTGGGAGGGGAAGTCTCTTCCCTTGGCCTTCAACCTGAGCAGCTTGTTTATCCATCTCCATCACTTTGAGAATATTGCTTTGTGAAAAATGAACTTGTTCTTTCTATTAGCAAAAAATATATGGAAACAGAAAGCATTGGTTGGAAAGAAAACAGACACTGGGAATTTTCCAGTGTTCTTTAGCTCCTTATTTAGATAGTAGAGCCATTCACCACACATTACTGCCTTTGTTGATATTTTGGGGAGCACTCTTGCTGGGATATCTTAAATGTGAGACATATTATTAGCTTTTAGATGCCCCACTGAATAGGGAGGATAGAAAAAAGTGAGGGAAAGCTCCAACTGTAAAGTGAAGGGGTGAAGTGGTGGCATGGGTCATCCCAAGGGGATTGTACCTATCCAACAATGTAGCAGGCACGGAGGCTAAGGAGTTCCCTAAATCCCCAGAGGGGTTGGCCAAGGCCTTTCTCTGGACCAGCTGACCTCTCAACATCTCTGCCTGCAGGGCGGCCCCCATTGAGGCTTAAACTCTCAGGAAAATAACAGAAAGGATCTCCTATTATGAAATAGAAAAAAGTGGGGAGGACTTAGGATTTCTAATGTGGATGTGACACCCCAAGGTACACACTTCTCTTATTTACCTCGAAGAAACCAGAAAGTTCATAGTCTCACCCCAATACACAGAGCTCTTAATGGTTCTTCCAAGTCCTTAGGAAGTCCATCCGGGTTCCCACTGAGTGCCAAGCAAGGTGAAAGGAAAAACCCCCCATGATACTGATACTTCCCCCATGGAGTTGCAGAACACTAAAGATAAAGATTTTTTTAAATCCTAAATACAATTTCAGAGAGAGAAATAAAAGGCCACGTACAAAGAGACATAACTCAGGGACTTCCCTGGTGGTTCAGTGGTTAAGAATTCACCTGCCAATGCAGGGAATGTGGGTTTGATCCCTCGCTGAGGAATTAAGATCCCCCATGACTTGCTCATCTCAAGCTTAGACTTGAGCAACTAAGCCCACGTGTGCCACTAGAGAGAAGCCCACAGAGTGCAACGAAGAGCCTACGTGCTGCAACTAATAACTGATACAGCAAAAAATAAATAAACAAATAAGTAAATATTAAAGAGACACAACTCAAATAGACCTCATACTTCTCATTGCACGCATGCTAAGTTGCTTCAGTCGTGTCCAATTCTGTGATGCTATGGACTGTAGCCTGCCAGTTTCCTCTGTCCATAGGATTTACCAGGCGAGAATACTGGAGTGGGTTGCCATTTCCTTCTCCAAGGGATCTTCCCAACCCAGGGATCGAACCTGCGTCTCTTGTGACTCCTGCATTGACAGGCAGGTGCATTACCACTATTACCACCTAAAAATCTAAAATCAGTAGGGTGATACCTTCTAAGTTCTGAAAGAAAATGATCTCTAGCCAAGAATTCTATTGCTGGTTAAACTGTTATCAGCAAGAGTGGAAGAAGGCCCACATCGGAACTTACAAGGATTTACCTTCCCTTGACTTACTTTTTCTTTGGAAGCTGAATAGATACTTCAGTAAAATAAGGGGATGAACCAAGAAAGAGGAAGATTTAGGATGCAGAGAGCGGTGTGTGTCCTCCCTAAAAACAATACAAGGGAGCGCCACTATGATAGATGCTTGGAAGTTCTAATACCCAGTTGAGACTGCAGCATAAAGAAAGGGCTCTAGAGAGATATGTCTAGAAAAAAAAAAAGCACAGTTCCATAGAAGTGATACAATATTTAGAAGAATTTGAGAGTATGATATAAAAGAGAAAGGAAACTATAAATTTCAAGCAAAACAAAAGCTGCTAGGGAAAGCCACAATCTCGAATGTCCTTTCTGTTACTAACTAGGACAACCTGGGGCCTAACAGGACGCTCCGTCAGTGGAAAAGCATCAGTGTTGGGGATTTTTAGCTCCGAGGAACCTGGTGTGGATGTTGTTTCTTCAAATGAGCATGTCACATGGGCCAAGAAAATGAAGCTCCGTCAATGGTAAACTTGTAGACATAAGATCTTCCTTCAGGAAAAAAAAAACAAAACAACAACAAACCCCTCCTGCCTGTTGCCATCAGATTTTCAAGTCTTCTTCAGGTAGTAATATCATATAAAATTAGAACTTGTAGGGTTTGAGTGTGCATTTTGAGTATAGATTCTGTTCTTTGATTTTGCTTGATTGATTTTTCCCTAACCTGCAGGGAATCACATTGTATATGGAAAGATTCACTCTTGATATGAAATCAGGTTATTCAACAGAGGAGACCAGATTTATTCATCAGAGAATCCCATCCCTCCCATAAGAACTGGTTTCCTTTTCTTATGGAGTTTGGCAGAGGCTTGGTTGAAACATTAGCGATCTGGTTGAAACATCAGAATCTCCTTGGATGTCAGTTCTCTCTGCTCTGCTCATTCTTCAATACATGGATAATCTAGGGTTTTTTTGTTTTTTTTTTTAAGAGATTTGAGATTAAGAGTGCATCACTGACTATGCCACCTTTCCTTCTTAATACCATATCTGTTTAATGCAATTGGGTGAAATAGAAGTGCCTGTGTAAAATTCAATCCCATTATTTTTCCTTCTTAGATATGGAAAACAATTATTTACATCTTTAATAACTTCTTCTCAGACCTTTTAGCTGGAGGGCAAATGGTTTAAAATTACAGCTAACATTTACTGAGCATGGTTTTCCTGGGTGTATTTAAAAATTATTAGGGTAGAAGTGAAGCCATATTTACTAAAAATGAAGCCATGGATATGGGGGAAAGGAACACGTGCTCATTTTATATTTCTAGGCTAATAAAATAATATAATTTTTTTAAACTTAGCAGAGCAAGTAAGATGTACCCTGCCTTTCAAAGCATTGACATTTGCCCTTCCCTTCAAATGGGAGTTTGCAGGAGAAGATGTTACAGGCAGTTCAATGGATACTGTGCCAGGCTTAAACACAGGACTGTGTTCACTCAAATTTCTTTTAGGCTATAGACACATGGGCCAGTGCTTATTTTCATGGTTGATTTAATCCATCCCCTCTGCCAGTGTAGGGATTATTCCCTACAGTTATTCTTCAGTGGTCTGTCAGTTCAGATTAAAAAAAGTTAAGTGACAAAGATGCAGTGGCTGATTCCTTTAGAAGCCTATGCTGTACAGAAAGAGATTTCTTTTTAAGAATCTGACTATGTTCTCTTCTTTTTAATTTCCCTCTGATCACCACAAATCTTCCTTATCTAGGCTGAACTTTAAACTCCATAAACAGGCAATTCAGTTTTGTTCCTCTACGACAACTTCTGGTTTGCCAAAAGGCTTTATAGATCTTACCTTATTGGTTCTTGCTTATTTTTTGAAAAGAAGAAATAGCGTATGTCTCCCCTCACTTTACAGATGAAGAAATCTAAACTCAGACATGATTCTGGGACAATATGTATCCTAGCTTTGTGTGGCCTGCATAATAAATGATAAAACTTTCAATAAGCTACATCTATTTTTGTATTTTGAGAAAGATATCAAAGATATGCCCTTGTCAGATTTGCAATTCTAGTCTGGATTCATAGAAAAGAAACCAATAACAGTTGATTTTAATTGTGTACCAAAATGTTTACTATTTAAAAGTCCCTCATGATATATCACTAATGTTATTACTCTTCTCATTCTTTTTTTAATATTTATTTTTATTTATTTACTTATTTGGCTGCCCTGGGTCTTGGTTGTGGCAAGCAGGATCTTTTTAGTTGTGGCATGTGGGAACTAGTTCCCTGACCAGGGATTAAACCTGGGCCCCTTGTATTGGGAGCTCGGAGTCTTAGCCACTGGACTACCAGGGATGCCCACTCTTCTCATTCTTATTTTCTCTCTCTGTCTCTACAAGTAGAATTCTTTAGCAGGATCATTAATATACTGCATGGGTAATTTGGTTATTTTGTATTGATATGCAAACCAGCCATTCAATTCATATTATTTTATGCTTTCATATGTAACAAACAAGAAGAAAACAAATAGTTTTAGTGAAATAATTAATTACATTAATGATAATCCTACTGGAAGAAGAGTCTTCAAAAAAAGAATCCTGGGAAATTTCATAGAAAGCAATAGATGCTGGAATATCAATGGAATTAAAATGTAATGAGGTCATATCACCTACATAAGTATAAATGTTTTTGCAATTGTCTCATGGATTTTTACCAGGCTGGTTGATCTTGCTATGGGAAGTAAAGTGATATTCTTTTTACTTCATTAATGCAATGTGGACAAAAGAGGTGAACACAAATGTATCAGTCAGCACAGGTTAGTTATATTGTGGTAACAAGCAGCCCCTAAACTCATTGGCTAGCCCAACAAAGATTTTTTTTTCTTTTAGTGCTATAATAAATTTTGTCAGGAGGGTCTTAGCTTAGTATAGTCATGTAGGTACCCAGCTGATAGGTCTGTCACTATCTAGAACACTGCCTATGATGTGAAAAGGACAGAGAGTTTTTTAGGGTGGGAATTAAATGCTCTAATTCAGAAGTCATCCCATCACTTTCTCTCACAACTCATTGGCCAGCAGTAGTCACAAGTCTACTTGTGGCTAAATGCAAGGGGACCAGGAAGTGTCATACTATCAAGTCCTAGAGGGGGGGAGAGTCAGAAAAAATTGGTAAATAGCATTAACAATCTCCACAAAAGCATCACTCTGCCCTCCAGATAGTTTCTGTATATATTACTTTCTTCCCATTTTCATTTTTGTCTGAATCATTGAAAGAGCTTATTAACTGAACTCTTTTTTTTTTTTTTTAGTGGTCTTTTATTTATTTATTTTTTAAATTATTTTAAATTTTATTTTATTTTTAAACTTTACAAATTGTGTTAGTTTTGCCAAATATCAAAATGAATCCGCCACAGGTATACATGTGGTCCCCATCCTGAACACTCCTCCCTCCTCCCTCCCCATACCACCCCTCTGGGTCGTCCCAGTGCACTAGCCCCAAGCATCCAGTATCATACATCGAACCTGGACTGGCAACTCGTTTCACATATGATATTATACATGTTTCAATGCCTTTCTCCCAAATCTTCCCACCCTCTCCCTCTGCAACAGAGTCTACAAGACTGTTCTATACATCAATGTCTCTTTTGCTGTCTCGTACACAGGGTTATTGTTCCCATCTTTCTAAATTCCATATATATGCGTTAGTATACTGTATTGGTGTTTTTCTTTCTGGCTTACTTCACTCTGTATAATAGGCTCCAGTTTCATCCACCTCATTAGAACTGATTCAAATGTATTCTTTTTAATGGCTGAGTAATACTCCATTGTGTATATGTACCACAGCTTTCTTATCCATTCATCTGCTGATGGACATCTAGGTTGTTTCCATGTCCTGGCTATTGTAAACAGTGCTGCGATGAACATTGGGGTACACGTGTCTCTTTCCCTTCTGGTTTCCTCAGTGTGTATGCCCAGCAGTGGGATTGCTGGATCATAAGGCACTTCTATTTCCAGTTTTTTAAGGAATCTCCACACTGTTCTCCATAGTGGCTGTACTAGTTTGCATTCCCACCAACAGTGTAAGAGAGTTCCCTTTTCTCCACACCCTCTCCAGCATTTATTGCTTGTAGACTTTTGGATCGCAGCCATTCTGACTGGCATGAAATGGTACCTCATAGTGGTTTTGATTTGCATTTCTCTGATAATGAGTGATGTTGAGCATCTTTTCATGTGTTTGTTAGCCATCTGTATGTCTTCTTTGGAGAAATGTCTATTTAGTTCTTTGGCCCATTTTTTGATTGGGTAGTTTATTTTTCTGGAGTTGAGCTGTAGGAGTTGCTTGTATATTTTTGAGATTAGTTGTTTGTCAGTTGCTTCATTTGCTATTATTTTCTCCCATTCTGAAGGCTGTCTTTTCACCTTGCTAATAGTTTCCTTTGATGTGCAGAAGCTTTTAAATTTAATTAGGTCCCATTTGTTTATTTTTGCTTTTATTTCCAATATTCTGGGAGGTGGGTCATAGAGGATCCTGCTGTGATGTATGTCAGAGAGTGTTTTGCCTATGTTCTCCTCTAGGAGTTTTATAGTTTCTGGTCTTACGTTGAGATCTTTAATCCATTTTGAGTTTATTTTTGTGTATGGTGTTAGAAAGTGTTCTAGTTTCATTCTTTTACAAGTGGTTGACCAGATTTCCCAGCACCACTTGTTAAAGAGATTGTCTTTAATCCATTGTATATTCTTGCCTCCTTTGTCAAAGATAAGGTGTCCATATGTGCGTGGCTTTATCTCTGGGCTTTCTATTTTGTTCCATTGATCTGTATTTCTGTCTTTGTGCCAGTACCATACTGTCTTGATGACTGTGGCTTTGTAGTAGAGCCTGAAGTCAGGCAGGTTGATTCCTCCAGTTCCATTCTTCTTTCTCAAGATTGCTTTGGCTATTTGAGGTTTTTCTTAACTGAACTTTTAAACTCTTACCTTCCCTGTTCCTTCTTTCTCTCATTCATTAATTCATTAAATGTTATCAGATCATGTGTCAAGTGCCCCTCTGCCACCAGAGTTAATTTTCTAAAATATAGATGGGATTATACCACTAATTAAAAAATTAAAAAGGATTATTATAGCTCCTACTCATCAGAGAATGAAATCATACAGCTCAGCCCATATTGGAGTATGACTTTGGCTCCAGCCCACCTTTCTAGACTCATTATAACCCCTGTTGAGAAGCCTCACTTCTAGTTCAGAGGTAGAAGCTGTTGGTACATTGACATAAAGACCAGGATGCCCCATTCCCACATATACAAAAATAGAACTTTTAAAAAGTTTGAATTAGTTGACAAGATTAAAAAATAAGGAGAGTCAACATAAAATATGCATTGTCCACTATTCTTAAAAATAATCCAGAAAGTCTGGCCACATGACTCTCATTCCTGTATGGGAACCAGAGCTGAGTAGCAGATGCTCTGCCAGGCAGGGCTGGTGCTCACGGTGGCTAGGATGAATTGTTGTCCCCTGTACTCCCATAAGGGGACATTCATGGGGTCTTCTGTACTACAATGAATAATGTGCACTCAGTTGGCTCTTTTACCAAATAGCTTCCAACAGAAGTGAACCAGGTTTTAGTCAGTTCCTTTCCCCTCCTTAATCTTCCTGCCTTCTCTCAGCAACCTGCATATAGTAGATGTTTACTAAATAGTTGAGAAATGACTCAATATCACTAATTGCAAATCAAAGCTATAATGAGGTATCACCTTACACTGCTCAGAATGACCATCATTAAAAAAAATCTACAAATGATAAATGCTGGAGAGGGTGTAGAGAAAAAAACCATCCTATGTTGCTGTTGGAAATGTAAATTGGTGCATCCACCATGGAGAACAGTATGGAGTTCTTTAAAAAACTAAAAATAGAGTATCATATAAATCAGCAATTCCATTCCTAGGCATATATTTGCAGAAAACCACAATTTGAAAACACACATGCAATCCAGTGTTCACTGCAGCACTATTTACAACAGCTAGGATGTGGAAGCAACCTACATGCCCACCAGTATAGGAGTGGATAAAGAAAATGTGGTACATATACATAATGGAATATTACTCAGCTATAAAAAGAAGGAAATAATGCTATTTACAGCAACATGGATGGACCTAGAGATTGTCATACTGAGTGAAGTAAGTCAGAGAAAGACAAATTTATGACATCACTTATATGTGGAATTTGTTTTTAAAGGGTACAAATGAACTTATATACAAAACAGAAATAGAGTTACAGATGTAGAAAACCAACTTATGGTTGCCAGGGGGTAAGACAGGAGAGGGATAAATTGAGAGATTGGGATTGACATATACACACTACCATGTATAAAATAGATAAATAATAAGGACCTACTGTGTAGCACAGGGAATTCTACTCAATACTCTGTAATGGCCTATATAGGAAAAGAATCTAAAAAGTGGATATATGTATATGTGTAACTGATAGTCTTTGTTGTATACTTGAAACTAACACAACATTGTAAATTAAATATACTCCAATAAAAGTAATTGAGAAATGATCATTGCAAGGAACTGTAATTTGATTTGCCTCTTGCTAATTTTGTCTTATTCTTTTTCCCCTAACTGTGTCACATGGTCGCTATGAGTTGGCTCACAAAGGAAGATATATGTAATGGTAGGATTCTTGAGTTTAAAAAGATCCACTGCTTGGGTTTCTAGGTGAATACATGAGAGTTATGTGATTTCTGAGCATGTAAGGATTTTCAGTTAACTTTGAAGAAGGTTATATATTTATATAAAAAACTAAGGCAAATTTCTATGATTCCTATGTTCCTTTTTTTATAGTTATACAGACAGAGATAGCCATTCTGACACATCTGAAGCTATGTCCTAAAATTCTGTAGTATAACTTTGTTTATCAACTATTCATAATTTTGCTTATGAACTAGTTCACAAAGTCATAAGCAAAACATAAATTTGCTTATTCATAATTTTATTTATAAACTAGTTCACAAAGTTCATAAAGGAAGCAAATTAATATTTTAGGATTCAGAATTTGAAGGTGTGCTATAGAAATTCAACATGAAATACTTGTATATAAAATGTGGTCAAAGAGGAAATGACAGGCTTAGAGTGCCCTGAAAGGTTATCTGAAAAAACAGAAAAGAGCTTCATGTGGGTGTGAGATGGGCAGATTAAATCGTAATCTTAGAAGAGTGAAAAATGTCATCAGAACCCAGGCTGACCCAAAATCTACCCAATCTGGGGAGAAACATCACAGAGCATATGGATTAAGAGGGTTTGAGTTAAAGGTCAGGTTCTTAGGATGTCTGGGCTAGCAGGATGTGAAAGTCAGTCAGATATAAACAAGTGTTGCCTTGTTAGGGGAATGGGCAAAATCACAATGTAGATCCAGGGGCCCCTGGGTCCTTTTCTATCTCCTTGTTCCACAGCTGTACTCTACTCCTAGTCATCAGTAAATGCATACTCTGTTCATCACAGAAATTGGGCAAAAGCTTAGGACAGATGAGCACAGATTCATTAACAGTATTGGTAAAACAACACATACAGGTCCTTTCTGCTTATATTGAGTCAAATCATTAAATACAAACCTTAAGCAGGTTATAGAAGAGCTGTTCAGACGAAGATGAGAAATCAAATTTTATGGCAACTAAGCATCTCATAAATACGTTACTCTCTCCCTTCATGAATGCTCTCATTGCTTTTGGCCTGCAACAGCCTTGTGTTTTCTCTTCCAGTTCCTCTATTTGTAAAGACCAACTTCCCCTTCCTCCACCTGTCTTTTCTTCTCTCTTTCCCGCTCCCATCTTCCTCCTGTCTTCTTCCCCTACTTTCTTCCCTCCATTCCTCTTTACCCATCTTCTCTCCTTTCTCTAAGAGGTTATTAAGCACCTACCACATGCCAGGGGATATTCAAGAAGTATAAACCTGAACTAAACTCCGATTCAGCTTTCCCAAAGTTCATTCATGTTCTATCTGGGAAAATAGACATGTAGGTGCCCAATCATGATACAACGATTATGTTAATGCTTCTATTTAAAGCTTTTTACCAATTTCTTATGTCTCCAAATTAAGTCCTTAGCATTCATATTAGAGCCATTCACACCATGGCCTCATCCCCACTTTGTGTCTTGGGCTCCGCCATTTACCTACATGTACCCTCTGTGCCCATCACACAACCTGCATGTCATTTCCCCCGACATACTTGGCTTTCCTTTGTCCATGCTTTTGTTCATGGTTATTCTACTTCTTGAAATGGTCTTTCCCCCCATCCCTGTCTGTCATGATCCTTTACTTCTTTCAAAACTCAGCTCATCTTTCTGTGTAACCTCTTCTGCTTCCTCTTAGCACCTAGTAAAGTGAAGTGAAAGTGAGGGTCACTCAGTCATGTCCGACTCTTTGCAACCCCATGGACTATACAGTCCATGGAATTATCCAGGCCAAAATACTGGAGTGGGTAGCTGTTCCCTTCTCCAGGGGATTTTCCCAACCCAGAGATAGAACCCAGGTCTCTCACTTTGCAGGTGGATTCTTTACCAGCTGAGCTACCAGGGAAACCCAAGAATACTGGAGTGGGTAGCCTATCCCTTCTCCAGCAGATCTTCCTGACTCAGGAATTGAACCAGGGTCTCCTACATTGCAGGTGGATTCTTTACCAACTGAGCTACCAGGGAAGCCCCTAGAAGGTACAAAGAAATACCTGGTTATGCTACACGTGTGTCTCTTTTACACCTGTCAGGAATGCCGTGTTATGACCATGTAGAGATTTGAAGGTTGAGATGAGCTTTTTTTTTTTTTTTTTTGGATCTTGACCTCCTTGAGAATCTTATAAAAAATACATCATTTCCCCAAGAGACATGTTTATATTTGTAAATTTAACATACTTTTTTGGGGGGTTTCTGGCCCCTCTGATGCCCATCCATAGTTTCTTACATAGGCTAAGAACTTCTGTTGGGGGATCAGGCTGTGAAATACATGGCTTTTGATGGTATGCCTTGATGGAGAGAGGTAGGTCCTCAGAAAAGAGATCTAGAATTTGAAAGGTAGGCCACAGGTGGTTGAGGGAACTCTGGCCCTTGGGTGGTTTTTATTCTCTGGGGTAAGATCTTGATGATTCCCAATTGGGCTTTGGATGTCCCAGTTGGGCAGAATAAAAGGCTCTCTGCCACATGGAGATTCATTCTGAGTGAGCTCAATTACTCTCTGAGCTTCTACTAAAGTCATGTTTAAATATTTTAGTGCCATCTCATTCTGTTATGGGGACTTAAAGTCATTCTATGGTGCCAGATGTCAGACACTGCAGTACATTGCTGGAGCAAAGTGCAGAGTTTTAAAGAGATTTGGAAATTAAGTGGACACCTCTTAATTCTTCACCTATGTTACAAAGGCATACAATTTTATTTTTTTATTTGTTGCTGTTTTTATTTCTTTGGCCCATCATGAGGCCTGTGGGAACTTAGTTCCCTGACCAGGGATTGAACCAGCATCCCCTGCATTGGAAGTGTGGTCTTAACCTCTGGACCACCAGGGAAGTCCCAGACATAGGATTTTAAATCACATTTTTGGAAAGAGCTATTGGTGTTCTGTGAGTCCCACACCCTCCAGGGAGTAGGGACTCTTTCTCGTTCACCTGACATCGAGGAGGGGTTTCCAAGGAGGACAGCTTATTATGTCCTTGCGTTAGGGGACACACAAGACTTGTGTCAGGCTTTTGCTTGGAAAATGCAAAAGGAGAGACACAGCCTGGTTAGCTGCTCCAATGTGGAAGCTAGTGAGAGATGGAGGCCCTGGTGACTAGTACTTCTGGTGTGAGTGAGGATTTCCTAGGGGCTAGATGAGAGAATCCTGGTGTGGACATCTGAGACCCTGCCTGAGGGCTCTCTGAGGAGGAGTGGACAGATGTCAGCAAACAGACTGTGGAGGCAGTTCACTGCTGCCACCAAGGCATTTATATTTGAGTGGCCAGCACTGGAGGTTTCCCAAAAAACCACAAAATCACTCCCCAAAAAGTCTTAAAAGATATAAGTATTTCCCAGTCCTATGAGCATGAAGTCAGCTGGCCGAGTGCCTATAGGACCATGCCCACTTTCCTCACTTCTGAAGGGGTCAGAAACTGATGACAGAGGAGAACGAGCCGAAGCTTCAGGTGGAAACAGAGAACGTTTTTGACTCCGTTCCCCAAACACAGGCTCTCTGCTCACCATTTGGCTGAGATGTGGGAGATGAGAAAGATGGAAACTTCAAATCAAGCTGGAGTTTTAACTATTACCTTCATCTGTACTTTGTTTTTATAGAAATGAAGTGTTCTTTTGTTTTTGCAGTGTACCTAGGAAGGGTGGGGCCTCCTTGAATTGTCAGTTGGGAGCAGCCCAAATCAGGGAATTTAAAGTGACAATGAGGTCAAAATAAACTTGAACAAAGTCTCTTCCATTCAGTCTATGGTTCCACTGACCTTAGAGAAGCAGAGCCTGGATTTGCATTTTCCTTAGACTGCAGATAGGTTACTTTACAGCCTATACTTAATCACTACTGGTTTAAGTGCAAGATGTGTGGGTTTTTTTTTTTTTTTTTTTGGTGCCTTTGCTCCTTGGTATTGTCTAAGACCTTTGTTTGGGGAAAGGATAAGTTTCCCTTGCTATGGAAATATTTATTCATCATTGAAAACATATTTATGGGTGGTACACTGCAGAGATTGTCAAACTGCAGGGTGCAGAGGAATCCCCATGGATGCTTGTTGAAATGCTGATTCTAAGGCTCCACATTATGAGATTTTGATAACATAGATCTCCAGCAGGAGCTTTGGTGGGGGCAGGGGGTGGTGGTGAGAAACTGTCAACTTTTCAACAAGATCTTGATGCAGAGGGTGACTAGTCCATACTTGAGTAGCTCTGGTCTCTACTGGATTCTAGACACAGTGCTAGGGGCCTATGATGGCACAAACAACCAAGTGTACATCTTATTCTCAAAAATTCAAAAGTCTGGTGGCATACACAGATAGCCTTCAAATTACTGACATATTAATGAGCATACACTTATTTCTTTGGAGATATATACCAATCATGGGACAGCAACAGGATTAGTTTAAGAAAAGAGAAAGAGAAAACCCACTCTAAGTGCCAAAAAAGAGGGGCATTCATACTGGTATGAGAGTTAGGTTTGCTGAGAAAGGGAAATCGAAGGGTGAAGTCTTCAAGGGGCCACCCACAGTGAAAGCATGACTTCTAATCTGCTAATTCTTCTGCCAAGATTCTGCCAAATGTATAAGAATCAGAGCTGGCAGGGTCCTTGGAACTCATCACACCCAACCTGACCCTTGAGAAATAAGAAAATGAGATCTGGAGACCTTCAGTGATTTGCTCAAGTGAACACAGAGGAAAAGTTAGGATTGCTTATCCATGTATTTTGGATCTATCTTGAACCAATAACCATTTTACCAAAGGGAGTCTTTCATTGGCTTTGAATTCTAGAGGCAGTTCTAATCTAATAGTTAATTTTCTTGTAAATATGTGACTCAATGACTGAAATAATTAGGGATCCAAAACTTTGTTTTAAAAGAACTATTTATCTAGGATAGTACAAGTGAGTGGAAAAAAATCCCTATGGTAATTTATCCTCTCTTTGCTTTTGACCATAAATTATTAAACCTGAAAAATATCATTGGCACAAAAACTGAACTGTGTATACATCTTTATTTGTTGAGGCCACACATATTGAGTGCCTGCTGTATTCCAGGCAGTGCTTCCCCCAGGCAAGACTGGAATATTAAAGAAGGAGAGACTCACATTAGAAAAGACTGCAGCTTTCTCTGGGTGTGCTCTGGCTTTTTACAAACCATCACCAAGTGGCGGCCACATGGGCAGCCAGTTTCTAGATCCTGCCGATGGGTAGTCGCTTTTACATGCTACTGAACTGGGGGTGGGGGTGTCCTCCACGAATGATTGTCCCTGCAATGCATTCAAGGATAGGTAAAGCATTCTGGTGATATCTACTTCCTTCTAGCTTAAAGGATGGCTTAATGTAGAGGCATGCATTCATGCTTAGTCGCTCAGTCGTGTCCGACTCTGCAACCTCATGGACTATAGCCCATCAGGCTCCTCTATCCATGGGATTCTCCCTTAGCCAGGGGATCTGCCTGACCCAGGGATCGAACGTGGGTCTCCTGCATTGCAGGTGGATTATTTACCATCAGGGATTCAAGAAAGAGAAATTCCTGCTCAAGAACAGAGCATCTTCCTTATCCCAAGAAAGAAGATAAGTTCCTAATCTTTCCTTTGGGAGTGTTTCAGAGGCATCCCACTAGGACTGAGACAATCTGAAGTCACCAAGAAGCGTTCATACTCTTGGCCATGCTTAAAAGTGTACCCTCTAGGTTTGCCCCTCCCTTTTCAAGGGAAACAATTTAAACAGAGGACGGATATTTTAAAAGACTCAAAGCTACATTAGTTAAATTTTTTCTATTTGATTATTGGACCATTAATAAAATAAATTTCTACTCTGAAGGTCAATTGCAACAATATTTCATCTTCCTTCAGCTTCAGCAAAGATGAGCAGCAGGCTGGAGGAACCTGCTGCTGACTGTCTTAGAAATATGTACTTGGAAAATATGTGGATCCAAACTTGGGAAGGTGATTAAGAAAGTGACAGTTTGGGGGCTTCCCTGGTGGCCCAGTGGCTAAAACTCTGTGCTCCCAATGTAGGGGGCCAGGGTTCAATCCCTGGTCAGGGAACTAGATCCCACAGGCTGCAATTAAGACTTGGCACAGCAAAATAAATAAATGTTAAAAACAACAAAGGGAGAGTCTTTCAGATAGTACCTTACACAGGGCACTTGGTGCTAGACTGACTGACTTTCTTCAAAGTCCCAAGTCTTCCTGGAACAGAACACAAAGAACTTTGCAAAGGTGGGGGCTGCTTGCTATCCCCTAACCCCCTTCCTACTTTCACCCCCTGATTCTCCCTACATCCTCATGGTATGACTTACATCACAATCAGCAGACTGGCCAGGAGTTCAAAGGAGCCTCGGGGCAGGCTATGTTCTGGGGTATTTCTCAGTCACAGAGATCATAACCTTTTTGTGTCAAATCTTCTTCTTTAAGACCCTGGATCCATGGGGATAAGTGTCAAATGCAGCCCCGAAAAAGATAACAGATGCTCTGTTAATGTTAGAGTTAAAAATGGAAAACAAAACACCGTGTTCCAACTAGTGTTCAAAAAGTCCCTGGAAGCAAGATAAATCCGAATTCATAAACTCAGGGAACTTATTGGTACTGTTTGAACATCTAAAACATGAAAACTCAAAAGACACAAAGCTGAATATTGAAGTCTTATCAGTAGGTCAAGAGACAGATTAGTAGTATTTCTACCACTATCATTACTACGGTTACTACCACCGTTCCACTACTACAATTACTATTCCCACTGCTGTTATTTGCATTGTTGCCACCATTATTCCTAGAACACAGGGTTAAATAGAACTCAAATTCAAGGAATTCAAACTATGGTTTTTCCAGTAGTAATGTATGGATTACTAATTATATAGAACAATACTGCATAGGAACCTGGAATGTCAGGTCCATGAATCAAGGCAAATTGGAAGTGGTCAAACAGGAGATGGCAAGAGTGAACCTCAACATTCTAGGAATCAGCGAACCAAAATGGACTGGAATGGGGGAATTTAACTCAGATGACCATTATATCTACTACTGCGGGCAGGAATCCCTTAGAAGAAATGGAGTAGCCATCATGGTCAATAAAAGAGTCTGAAATGCAGTACTTGGATGCAGTCTCAAAAACGACAGAATGATCTCTGTTCGTTTCCAAGGCAAACTATTCAATGTCACAGTAATCCAAGTCTATGCCCCAACCAGTAACGCTGAAGAAGCTGAAGTTGAACGGTTCTATGAAGACCTACAAGACCTTTTAGAACTAACACCCAAAAAAGATGTCCTTTTCATTATAGGGGACTGGAATGCAAAGTAGGAAGTCAAGAAACACCTAGAGTAACAGGCAAATTTGGCCTTGGAATACGGAATGAAGCAGGGCAAAGACTAATAGAGTTTTGCCAAGAAAATGCACTGGTCATAGCAAACACCCTCTTCCAACAACACAAGAGAAGACTCTACACATGGACATCACCAGATGCTCAACACCGAAATCAGATTGATTATATTCTTTGCAGCCAAAGATGGAGAAGCTCTATACAGTCAAACAAACAAGACCAGGAGTTGACTGTGGCTCAGATCATGAACTCCTTATTGCCAAATTCAGATTGAAATTGAAGAAAGTAGGGAAAACCACTAGACCATTCAGGTATGACCTAAATCAAATCCCTTATGATTACACAGTGGAAGTGAGAAATAGATTTAAGGGACTAGATCTTATAGATAGAGTGCCTGATGAACTATGGATGGATGTTCGTGACATTGTACAGGAGACAGAGATCAAGACCATCCCCATGGAAAAGAAATTAAAAACAGCAAAATGGCTGTCTGAGGAGGCCTTACAAATAGCTGTGAAAAGAAGAGAAGCCAAAGCAAAGGAGAAAAGGAAAGATACAAGCATCTGAATGCAGAGTTCCAAAGAATAGCAAGAAGAGATAAGAAAGCCTTCCTCAGTGATCAATGCAAAGAAATAGAGTAATACAACAGAATGGGAAAGACTAAAGGTCTCTTCAAGAAAATTAGAGATACCAAGAGAACATTTCATGCAAAGATGGGCTCGATACAGGACAGAAATGGTATGGACATAACAGAAGCAGAAGATATTAAGAAGAGGTGGCAAGAATACACAGAAGAACTGTACAAAAAAGATCTTCACGACCCAGATAATCACGATGGTGTGATCACTCACCTAGAGACAGACATCCTGGAATGTGAAGTCAAGTGGGCCTTAGAAAGCATCACGACGAACAAAGCTAGTGGAGGTGATAGAATTCCAGTTGAGCTATTTCAAGTCCTGAAAGATGATGCTATGAAAGTGCTGCACTCAATATGCCAGCAAATTTGGAAAACTCAGCAGTGGCCACAGGACTGGAAAAGGTCAGTTTTCATTCCAGTCCCAAACAAAGGCAATGCCAAAGAATGCTCAAACTACCACACAATTGCACTCATCTCACACTCTAGTAAAGTAGCGCTCAAAATTCTCCAAGCCAGGCTTCAACAATACGTAAACCGTGAACTTCCAGATGTTCAAGCTGATTTTAGAAAAGGCAGAGGAACCAGAGATCAAATTGCCAACATCTGCTGGATCATTGAAAAAGCAAGAGAGTTCCAGAAAAACACCTATTTCTGCTTTGTTGACTATACCAAAGCCTTTGACTGTGTGGATCACAATTAACTGTGGAAAATTCTGAAAGAGATGGGAATACCAGACCACCTGACCTGCCTCTTGAGAAACCTGTATGAAAGTCAGGAAGCAACAGTTAGAACTGGACATGGAACAACAGACTGGTTCAAAATAGGAAAAGGAGTACGTCAAGGCTGTATATTGTCACCCTGCTTGTTTAACTTCTATGCAGAGTACATCATGAGAAACACTGGGCTGGAAGAAGCACAAGCTGGAATCAAGATTGCTGGGAGAAATATCAATAACCTCAGATATGCAGATGACACCACCCTTATGGCAGAAAGTGAAGAGGAACTAAAAAGCCTCTTGATGAAAGTGAAAGAGGAGAGTGAAAAAGTAGGCTTAAAGCTCAACATTCAGAAAACTAAGATCATGGCATCTGGTCCCATCACTTCATGGCAAATAGATGGGGAAACAGTGGAAACAGTGTCAGACTTTATTTTGTTGGGCTCCAAAATCACTGCAGATGGTGATTGCAGCCATGAAATTAAAAGACGCTTACTCCTTGGAAGGAAAGTTATGACCAACCTAGATAGCATATTCAAAAGCAGAGACATTACTTTGCCAACAAAGGTTCGTCTAGTCAAGGCTATGGTTTTTCCAGTGGTCATGTATGGATTCGAGAGTTGGACTGTGAAGAAGGCTGAGCACCGAAGAATGGATGCTTTTGAACTGTGGTGTTGGAGAAGACTCTTGAGAGTTGCTTGGACTGCAAGGAGATCCAACCAGTCCATTCTGAAGGAGATCAGCCCTGGGATTTCTTTGGAAGGAATGATGCTAAGGCTGAAACTCCAGTACTTTGGCCACCTCATGTGAAGAGTTGACTCAATGGAAAAGACTCTGATGCTAGGAGGGATTGGGGACAGGAGGAGAAGGGGATGAAAAAGGATGAGATGGCTGGGTGGCATCACTGACTCGATGGACCTGAGTCCGTGAACTCCAGGAGTTGGTGATGGACAGGGAGGCTGGCGTGCTGTGATTCATGGGGTCGCAAAGAGTTGGACATGACTGAGTGACTGAACTGAACTGAACTGAACTGAATGTATGGATGTGAGAGTTGGACTATAAAGAAAGCTGAGTGCCAAAGAATTGAGGCTTTTGAACTGTGGTGGTGGAGAAGACTCTTGAGAGTCCCTTGTACAGCAAAGAGATCCAACCAGTCCATCTGAAAGGAAATCAGTCCTGAATAGTCATTGGAAGGACTGATGCTGAAGCTGAAGCTCCAATACTTTGGCCACCTGATGTGAAGAGCTGACTCATTTGAAAAGACCCTTATGCTGGGAAAGATTGAGGGCAGGAGGAGAAGGGGATGACAGAGGATGAGATGGTTGGATGGCATTATTGACTCGATGGACATGAGTTTGAGTAAACTCTGGGAGTTGTTGATGAACAAGGAGACCTGGCATGCTGCAGTCCATGGTGTTGCAAAGAGTTGGACATGACTGAGCGAGTGAACTAAACTGCTTCTCTCTTACTTAACTGGAAGGATTTCCTCATAGGACAAGTATAGGAAAAGGATGAAATAACTAATTTGGGTTAAATTGTTTAAGCAAATTTAGGTTTATATGGAATACAAAAAAATGGTACAAATGAACTTCTTTACAAAACAGAGAGTCACAGATATAGGAAAAAAATCTATGGTAACCAGTGGGGAAGGCTTGTTGTTGTTACTTGTTGTTTAGTTGTTGTGTCCAACTCTTTGTGACCCCATGGACTGTAGCCCACCAGGCTCCTCTGTCCACGGGATTTTCCAGGCAGGATTACTGCAGCAGGTTGCCATTTCCTCCTCCAGGGGAGGGATAGAGTGGGAGATTTGGATTGACAAATACACAGTACTATATATAAAGTAGATAACTAATAAGGACATACTATATAGCACAGGAAACCCTATTCAATATTGTGTAATGGCCTATATGGGAAAAGAATCTTAAAAAGAGCAGATGTATATGTAGAACTGATTCACTTTGCTGTATACCTGAAACTAACATGACATTGTAAATCAACTCTACTCCAATAAAAATTTTTAAAAAATAAAAACGAGAGACTCCACAAAGGTGTTAGAAAACTAAAATGATGTAGTGCATGTAAAGCTCCTAGCTTGGTGCCATCGATGAGGCAGGACCATCCGCGTTCATTCTTTCCTTCTTTTCTCCCTAACCCCTCACTCTTCCTGCTCTTGAGGCTTCAACCTGGATGGAAGCAAGAGGTACGTGGAGTGGATAGAAGAGTTTGAAGGAGAAAGAGGAATAGAGTATAAAGAGAAATAGAAGGAAGGTGTTCCTTAAGAAAGCAAGGCTGCATGGCTCCAGGAACTGTGATGCGAGGCCATTGGTTCAGGAAGGCTGCTGGCCAGAGCGGGGGAGGAGAACCGTCCATGAACTAGTGGGCATTTATTTTTCCAAGAGTACAGAGTAATCAGTCTGAAAACACCAACTGACACAAACAAAAAGTTTACTGATCATTCACTGAGTGCTTACTATGTGCCATGCTCAACCTCCTATAACCCTTGTAAAAACCCTGATGGTTAACTGGCTCGAGTGGCTTAAGGACCTTTGCCAATGGCCAGATGTAAGTCACACCAGGAAAGTCCTTCTCACAGTGATCTGAGTCTGTATGTACCTCTGGAAAAATTAACATTGTGTTTCCAAAATTAACATTATGGAAACATTACCAATGGAAAGAAGATTCTTTCAGACAGCCTCTCAGAACAGAACAGTCAGCCTCTCTCAACAGTCCTAACCTGTACACAGTTCTCCCCGACTTAGCAATGAATGGGAAACAGCGGCTGTAAAACAGGATGCTCAAGCTGACAGCATCATAAATCTTAATCACAAAAATGGTGGGAAACACAAGGAAGTATTGTACTTAAGACCACAGAG
This sequence comes from Bos indicus, assembly GCF_029378745.1. Taxonomy (NCBI): domain Eukaryota; kingdom Metazoa; phylum Chordata; class Mammalia; order Artiodactyla; family Bovidae; genus Bos; species Bos indicus. The sequence goes on from NC_091763.1 coordinate 81,841,415, forward strand.
GTTTGGGGTTTTGTTATGTTTTAATTTTGATCACCCAAAGCTTTATCCAGACCATCTTTTCAAAGGTGATCACTGTCATGGTTCTATGGTCAAATAGTCTTTTAAAAAGTTGCCTGCTCTAAAGCTCAGGAGGCTGATTGTTGGGACTTCACAGTGTATTTCTAAAGAACTATTGTGAATAATTTTTTTTTTTCAGAGCTTCAAGTCTTTCCAATGCCTCTGTTACAATTTGGTTCATATATCCTATAAAATAAGGTCACAATTAATTTAGCATCCAACTTTCCAGTTCAAATAAGTATTTTTTATATAGGAATGAGTTTTAAGTTTTGACTTAAACTTTGGGATGTATGTTAATGAAACAGCAGGATCCTATAGTCCTTGTCTCCCATGTCTTTTGCCTGCCTTTTGTCTGTGGAAAAACTTTAGCCAAAAACTAAGTTTAATCAGGGAAGGGAGAATATACAGAAACAAAGAAAAACAAAGGAGACCAAATATTAATGTGGTCATTAAGCAGAGTCAATGAACTTTAGTCCCTTTTCGAGGGGTAAGGTGATATTCTGACCCATACCCTGTGAACTGGCTTATAGAGACTGAAACTCCCACCAGGTGGAAGAAGTTAACTACACGATGACCAGACTGTAGCCTTGACATCAGCTGCCACAATTCCGAGAACTGGCCTCAAACAAATGGGAACAAACTGACCTTGGAACTTCAGATTAACTATACCTAAAACAATCAAGATGACACTGGTCAGACTAGTCTCAATGACTGTCAGAGCTGACTATGCTGTTTCCATATGTTGCATCCTCCTTCCCTCCATCTATAAAAGCTCTTGCCCCAGATTGTCGGAGGTGTAGGGGGAGTCTGCCCTCACCCTCAGTTGCCAGCATCCAAAATAAAGCAAACTTTCCTTTCCACCAATCAAGCCTCTTTATTGGATTTTGAGCAGCGAGCAGCCAGACCCTGCTTTCAGTTACAATAGTATGAATTCCATGTCTTGTCAACTGTACTCAGAAATAGCAGTAGCCACACAAAATATGACTCTTTGGAAGATGATAACAAAATTAGAATGCAAACTCACAGAACTTTTGTCTTGTGCTCTTCCTTCTAATGCCCCAACAAGAATGTTCCCTCTTCCCAGTATGCCTGGAACTAACTCAACTCTCTAGAATCTTTCATTCCTTCTCGTAACGTCTTTTGTCTTTACTGCAGAGAAATGTAGAATCTTGCTTTAACCAAGGCCTATGTCTAGCTTGAAGAAACTGCCCAGAGATCGTATTAATGAAGTCATAATTTTTGAAAGAAATATGATGTGACCTCCTTACTCAATTACAGTAAACAGATTTCTCCTGTTGGTATTACCGCTGAACAATAAATCTCTTTGAGGAAAGCCAGTCAACCTACTCTGCTGAGATCCTGCCTGTTGGCAGTGTTGTGATTCAAAGCACAGCCAGGAGGAGCTGGGGGAAATGGCCAAAGAGACTTGCAGTCAGGAGCAGAATTCCAAATCCCTGAGTGTAAATGTCTTCAAAACACAACCATGCAGCTTGGAGACATGGAAGCTGCCTGTAGGCTGGAGAGGAAATTGGGACATCTTTCAAAAGAGCTGGACTAAATTCCCTTACGTGGTGGGAATTTCATCTGCAGGGTTCTGGCCAGAAAACACCCAATGTTTTCCAATCTCCACTGCCAGGGAATCTCCTCAGCACTCATCAGGAGGCCAGTTCCATCGTTAATGCTGACTGTCAGGTAATTTTCTTAGAAAACAGAAGAACTATCTCTCTGTAAGTGTCCAAATTCTATTTCTGTAGTAATGCCAAAGAAGCAATAAGAGATTTCTTTGATATTTAGGGTCCATTAATACATTTAGGCGGAGAAGGCAATGGCACCCTACTCCAGTACTCTTGCCTAAAAAATCCCATGGACGGAGGAGCCTGGTAGGCTGCAGTCCATGGGGTTGCAAAGAGTCGGACACGACTGAGCGACTTCACTTTCACTTTTCACTTTCATGCATTGGAGAAGGAAATGGCAACCCACTCCAGTGTTCTTGTCTGGAGAATCCCAGGGACGGGGGAGCCATCTATGGGGTCGCACAGAGTCAGACCCGACTGAAGCGACGCAGCAGCAGCAGCAGCAACACATTTAGGATCAATTAACAGAAAGGTTTCCCAGGTGGCACTAATGGTAAAGAACCCACCTGCCAATGCATACATAAGAGATATGGGTTGGATCTCTGGGTCAGGAAGATCCCCCGGAGGAGGGCATGGAAGCCCACTCCAGTATTCTTGCCTGGAGAATCCCATGGACAGAGGAGCCTGGTGGGCTACAATCCATGGGGTTGAAAAGAATTGGACAAAACTAAAGTGACTTAGCACGCATGCACACAAGTATTAGACTGTCCTGACAAAAAACCTTGCTCATCACCTTCTGGGTTCACTCTGAATCCAACATTTGAAGGGAATGGATGGGAAGAGATGGATTTGTACATCAAGGAATCGATTCATTCATTTAATGAATATCTGAATGCTTCTATGTCCCAGGCACTTTCTGGGGATACAGAAATAGGCAAAACAGATAATGTGTCCTTAGGGAAATTTATATGCTAGTTGGGGGAAACAGATAAGAAACAAGAGATAAGAACAAAGTAGATAGAGTATGTTAGATGGTGATGTAATGAAACAGGACCCTGTCAACAAGGCCCCGCCTGAGGTGGGGCAGGGGACTTCTGCCAGGGCCCTCTTTCTGCTGTTTACTCTTTGGGCTTTCTTTCAGCCAGTTCCATGTTTCTAGCTCTGGGTGATCATAAACCTGCCTTCCTCCTGGCGGAGAGAACAAAACTAGTGTGCTACACATAAGTTATTGGGTATTACCATTCAGCACCACCATGTATAAACTGAGTGGTGGTGTTCTCTTAATTTGGAAAAGAATCAGGCCTGTTTAATGGGACTGCACCTTCATTTTGAGAGGTAAGGCACTGACGACATTTTTCATCTGCACTTGAGGATTTGGATTTCTATCTCAAGACTGATTGTGGGAATGAGGGTCTTTATGAATAAGTTTGTGCTTATGGATGACAACTGCCTTTTTGTTCCTGAGTCTCATGTGTGCTAAGTTACTTCAGTTGTGTCCAGCTCTTTGGGACCCTATGGACTGTAGCTTGCAAGGCTCCACTGTCCATGGGATTCTCCAGGCAAGAATACTGGAGTGGGGTGCCATTTCCTTCTCTGGGGGATTTTCTCGACCCAGGCATTGAACCCACATCTCTTATATCTCCTGCATTGGGAGGTGGGTTCTTTACCACTAGTGCCACCTGGGAAGCCCCATGAGATGAAAATATAGACATTAGCGTATCGACCAATAAGGACACATTCCTTGCATACCTTGTATTAATATACAAAGCTGTTATTTTCCTAAGCATGTGTAATGTGTTGAAACTTACCTCAAGCTACTTTTCAATCTTGGAACTTACGTTTCAAAAAAAAAAGATTCAATGCATAGATCTGAAAGGCTTCCCGTTTTTTACAAGATTTTTTTTTTTTCTTTTTCTTTTTCTGCTCATTGTAAAACACTGAAGTATTACGCCGTGGGGCTATATACTCTGCATTGCCCTAGATTCAGGGAATGCAGAGTTAAGTCTCCAATGGTAACCTTAACGTTACCTTCTCAAGGGGTTACAGCAGTCTTTTGTTATGTGATCACACCGTCCAAAAGAGCTAAATTCTCCAGCGCTTATCTGCTATTCCACCTGCAAACCCCTCTTTGAAGTCCTTGGGGCTCTGGGCATGGGGAGGGGGCAGACATACTACTGGAAAATTAAGCCCTGAGCATTCAAAACTACAAAATGACACATATGTGTGCATTTCTTATCTGTGAGGAAAGGTTTTAAAGGCCACCATTTAGCTACTTGATGGTGCCTTCTGAAGGAGCTATGGGCGATAAAAGAGTGTGAGCTCTCCCGTTTATGTAAGTCACATTCTGTGTCATGTCACCGACTCGTATATAGTTGTTGGATAAAAGCCTCTATTGTACAGGAAAGGTAACCTTGTAAAAATGACAAGCGTAGGCTTTCTCGGCGTTTTATGCAATTAAAATGTTAACCTTGACATTACACTAGCCCTTCGGTTTTCTTTAAATGTCCTTCAGTTTGTGAACCTGAGGGAAAAAGTTTTTTTTAAAAAAACACTCTCTATAGTGAGGTAATCTCCTTCTTACCTGTGTTCTTTATGGATAGCCATGGAGATTGGTGTCTAGCCAGTGGCCATGGCCACTACTGGGGGTTTCCTTCACCATCTCCATTTCTTCCAAGAACTTTTCATCTCACCCTACCCTGCCTCCCCTGTTATTCAGAGACTAGAGGGATGGGGTAGGGGATGGAGATGATAGACAGCAAAGATTGTTCCATCCACCATTCCTCCATAGCATGGACACCATATTCTCACTCACGGAGGGTCCTGGCTACCTCCCTCCTGAGAGGAAACTTCTGGGAATCCCCTTCAAGTCTGATTTTTCAGAAATGGTAGTTGAGTCTGTTTCAATTCTCTCTCTATTTTGTGCCTCTCCCCTTCTTTGTTCTTATCTATAACCATTTCCTTCTCCAGAGGGTCTTCCCTGACCCCAGAGATCGAACTCAGGGCTCCTGCACTGCATGGAGATTCTTTACTGACTGAGCCACCTGGGAAGCCCTGTCTATACCCAGGAGAGCTTTATTTTTTATCTACATAGGGAAAAAACAAACAGGATGTGGGTGACATGGAAGGGGCCTTTGCACGGCTGCCTGCAGGCAGCAAGGTCCTCCTTGAGAGACCTCACAAAGGTAGCATGTGTATAGGTGAGTGTTTGAGCGATAGAACCTGAAGGGAGAAGCTGTGAGACAGCTTCCAAAACAGCTATCAATACCTAGGGCTGAAAATTTGCAACAACATGGATGAACCTAAAGACGCTCATACTAAGTGAAGTAAGCCAGACAGACAAAGTCAAATACCATGTGATATCACTTACATACTGACTCTAGAAAAATGATACAAATGAACTTATTTATAAAACAGAAATAGACTCATAGACATGGAAGACAAACTTTGGTTACCAAAGAGGAAGTGTGGGGGAAGGGAAAATTAGAAGTTTGGGATTAACAGATACACAGGTGCCTCAATGGTACAGTCTCTTTAAAACTCCTGGAGGGAGCCTAACACGGAGTTCATCTGATGACATGCTTTACTTTACTGAGATACTTTAACAGCAGCTAGCTTGTCCGCTGAATTTTTCCATTTTGATACCCATCCCTCCCCCTTCACTTTCCCTCGGTCAGGTGGTGCTTGGAGTGGTTGTGGGCATTTGTAGGGAAGTTGAGTTGGGACTGTATTTAGTATTGGTTTAGTGGGATGTCTTTCAGTTCAGTTCAGTCGCTCAGTCATGTCTGACTCTTTGCGACCCCATGAATCTCAGCACGCCAGGCCTCCCTGTCCATCACCAACTCCTGGAGTTCACTCAGACTCATGTCCATCAAGTCGGTGACGCCATCCAGCCATCTCATCCTCTGTCATCCCCTTCTCCTCCTGCCCCCAATCCCTCCCAGCATGAGTCTTTTCCAATCAGTCAACTCTTCGCATCAGGTGGCCAAAGTATTGGAGTTGCAGCCTTAGCATCATTCCTTCCAAAGAAATCCCAGGGCTGATCTTCTTCAGAATGGACTGGTTGGATCTCCTTGCAGTCCAAAGGACTCTCAAGAGTCTTCTTCAACACCACAGTTCAAGAGCATCCACTCTTCGGTGCTCAGCTTTCTTCACAGTCCAACTCTCGCATCCATACATGACCATTGGAAAAACCATAGCCTTGACTAGACGGACCTTTGTTGACAAAGTAATGTCTCTGCTTTTCAATATGCTGTCTAGGTTGGTCATAACTTTCCTTCCAAGTAGTAAGCGTCTTTTAATTTCATGGCTGCAGTCACCATCTGCAGTGATTTTGGAGCCCCCCAGAATAAAGTCTGACACTGTTTCCACTGTTTCCCCATCTATTTCCCATGAAGTGATGGGACCGGATGCCATGATTTTAGTTTTCTGAATGTTGAGCTTTAAGCCAACTTTTTCACACTCCTCTTTCACTTTCATCAAGAGGCGTTTTAGTTCCTCTTCATTTTCTTCTGTAAGGGTGGTGTTATCTGCATATCTGAGGTTATTGATATTTCTCCCGGCAATCTTGATTCCAGCTTGTGCTTCTTCTAGCCCAGTGTTTCTCATGATGTACTCTGCATATAAGTTAAATAAGCAGGGTGACAATATACAGCCTTGGCATACTTCTTTTCCTATTTTGAACCAGTCTGTTGTTCCATGTCCAGTTCTAACTGTTGCTTCCTGACCTGCATATGTCTTTATGTGGTCTTAAATTACTCCTGTGAATAGTTACATTGTTGCTAGATATCTTGACATAGGAAGAACTTTGAAGCAACATCCTTACCACCTTGTAACATGGATATACATGGACATAGGAAGTTGTTCAATGGCACTCAGCACTTGGAGGTATGCGGATGGAAGAGGCAACAATTACAATGTACAAAGCTAGAAGCTAGTTTGTGAAAAATTCTTCTAAATCTCTTTAATAAAACTAACTCAGTAAAGGCTTTTCTCAAATTTGACAATAATTCTAAAATTTTACCCGTAACAAATGAAGCTCTAAGAAACTTTTCTAAAGTATCACTTAAAAAACAGAGATTATCCATGACAGAGGAAACACTGCAACATCATTCAATAATTATAGAAACTGACCTTACAAAAGTGCCATGAGAAGAAGCAATAAAAAAATATTAACGAAGAATGTCAGAGATATTAGAGAATATGATATTTGGAAATTTGTGATATACATGGTTTTTCCCCAAGTTTTGTATTTGTAATACATTGTGACTTCTTTCCCCATTCTAAAAATATTAACTTAATATATAACTTTATATTCTTAATTTTATGTACTATTTCTTAAAGAGAGCTTTAGGCTCTATAACCTGAGACCTGCCCTTGAAGAGAGATTCTAATTTGTTAAATATTGACCTAATAAAAAGATATTTGCTTTTTAAAGACATGGCTACCTATCAATTATTTTAAATATGTAACAGTAACTGCAGAAATAGTCTTATGAGAGCTTTGTAGAAAATCACCACCATTTGAATCATTAGTTAGTAGGTCTCTTGAACATCTGAACAGTCCAGTGACCTCAAACATCTTCATGACTGACTCCTTCTAAACCCCCCCTAAATGATCTTCCAAAATTCTGAACCCAAATCAGAACTGAAAGTTCCTAATGTCAAAGCTGATTAAAAATAGGAGCAAAGAAGTCAAGGGACAATCTAAATCCCAACTCTGATGGAAACACCCAATAAATAGGTCCCTCTGGCACAGAAAATAAAAACCATCAACTCCTATTTTGACAGAAGTCCCTGATATAAGAATTAACATAAAAAACAATCTTTCACACACGTTGAGAATATACCCAAATAGCATGCCTTTCTGTTTGGAATGGAAACCCATAGGCTTTTGGTTCTGCAGAAAAATTTAAATTCCTGACCTGTTTTTCTGAATTTGGTTAAATATTCAGATTAGGTAGTAATCCCAAAGGTAATGCTGGAACTGAAAACCCCAAAGCAATGATTACAATGAATTCCAGAGTATAATAATACTCTGGAATTATTGTATTATGTATAATACAATACAATGTCTGGAATTAATGTATTATTATTATACATTTTAGAAAGTGAAATCATACAGAAGAGCTCAACTGGTACCTCTGTAGTGATATAAGGGGAACATGGATTTTGAAGCCCTGGGTTTAGGTCTCTAATACTTACTAACTGACCCTGATGATGTTACTTAACCTCTCTGAGCCTCAGTTTCCTCATCTATAATGCTAGTTTAATAATACCCACTCACAAGGATGTGCAAGCAAAAACATATAGCTGCAGTGTCTGGTAGATACTCAATGGATAACAGGTATGATTTCCTTTGTGGGTTTAAGCCACTCTTCTGTTTGAAGGTCAAAGTCTTAGTCTCAAATAATAGCTACTTTATAAACAAGTGTGACTATATTTTCAACAATGCTAATTTATTGACCACTGACAAGCTGGCAGTTCTGGTTGATTTAATGGATTGAGCTCTCTTGATTTGTGAACTTGGTTTCTATCTGTTAGAAGCCCAGAAATTTTCAATATTGTTCATGTATCTAGGACTTCATGGACTGAATTTGCAAACGTAACGTTTCTCCCTACAGTTAAGTATTAATAACTACAGATAATGAGGGTTATTCTTTTTTTAATTAAAAAAATAAAAAAAATTTTTAAGTCACATCTGTCATATTTAAAAATGAACCACAAAAAAGGAAAAAGATAACCTGTAGAAAAACAAAAACCTTCATGATTTTGAAACATGGGGTTATATTCTCTCTGATGCTGGATTTTCAATTTGATAATAATTAGAAACTTTGGGAGAAGGCAATGGCACCCCACTCCAGTACTCTTGCCTGGAAAATCCCATGGACGGAGGAGCCTGGTAGGCTGCAGTCCATGGGGTCGCTGATAGTCGGACTAAGCGACTTCACTTTCACTTTTCACTTTCATGCATTGGAGAAGGAAATGGCAACCCACTCCAGTGTTCTTGCCTCGAGAATCCCAGGGATGAGGGAGCCTGCTGGGCTGCCGTCTATGGGGTCGCACAGAGTCGATACGACTGAAGCGACTTAGCAGCAGCAGAAACTTTGGGAAGAATATTTATTCCTTTATTGTTGTTTTTTAGTCACTAAGTCTTGTCCGACTCTTTTTCAATCCCATGACCCCATGGACTTGTGAGGCTTCCAGGTCCATGGGATTTCATACAGGCAAGCATACTGGAGTGGGTTGCTATGCCCTCCTCCGGGGGATGTTCCTTACCCAGGGATCAAACCTGCGAATGAGGTTTATTCTTAAAGGAAAGGAAATTGAGCCATCCTCTGGGTGGTTAAAGAATTTACTATTTCATTCTAACAACAAAAACTATCTATTGAAGCTTTCTGGGAGTAAATTGAGCTCATTTCTTTTCTTTTACAAATATTCAGTGTGAATCATGTACTTGACAATTCAAGGTAGCATGCTTCAGGACATTCTTTGCACGCTGAAGAACATTAGCAAGCCCCTGTTTACCATCTTACATTTTCTGAGATGTGTAATATTGCCAAATTAAGCCAGCCTTTCCCCTTCAGGTTACACTTGTATATTCTCACTGGAATTGCACAGCAGGGAAAAACCTCTACAAGAGTCCCTACATGTAAAGATGATGCCTGAAAACCTCAAAATTTCTACCTCAAGGACTTTAACTCCTAATAAAAACCACAAATGCTTCCCGCACATCTGTATAAACCTCTTGATTACAGCGTGAACACTTGTGACCAGTCTGTTTATACTGGTCCTATGTTAATAAACCTGTAATAAAATCAGAGTGCTGTTCTGATTTTTGTTACTTCTAAGAGCGATGGGGAAGGTACTTTAAGCTGAACCTGTTTTTAGTTGAATCCGTTTTAGAAAACAAATGGATAGGCATTTGTCATTGATTATAGAGTAAGAAGTGCAAGATTAGTGATGTTATTATTAGTAATTGTATGCCTTTGGGCAAGTTACTTGATTTCCTTAAGCATTAGATTTTTCAAGAGGAAAGGGGAAGAATAACATCTTAATAAAGTTACTGTGAAGACGAAATAAAGTATCTAAAGAGCTTATCTCAGCACTAAATGTTCAATAATGATAATAATAATTATTATTTTGGCTTTTAAGACTCATACTGACTTTTGGAATCAAACATGCTTGTCCAACTCTTTGCAACCCCACCGACTACACAGTCCATGGAATTCTCCAAGCCAGAATACAAGAATACTGGAGTGGGTAGCCATTTCCTTCTCCAGGGGATCTTCCCAGCTCAGGGATTGAACCCAGGTTTCCTGCACTGCAGGTGGATTCTTTACCAGCTGAGCCACCAGGGAGAGACTTTCAATTAAATGATAGTCTGTATGATTCTACTTTCTAGAATTTATTATCACATTCTGGCATTCATAGTATGAAAAAGCAAGAGAGTTCCATAAAAACACCTACTTCTGCTTTACTGGTTATGCCAAAGCCTTTGACTGTGTAGATCAGAACAAACTGTGGAAAATTCTGAAAGAGATGGGAATACCAGACCACCTGACCTGCCTTCTGAGAAATCTGTATGCAACAGTTAGAACTGGACATGGAACAACAAACTGGTTCCAAGTTGGGAAAGGAGTATGTCAAGGCTGTATATTGTCACCCTGCTTATTTAACTTAATATGCAGAGTACATCATGCAAAATGCCAGGCTGGATGAAGTACAAGCTTCATCAAGCTTGCTGGGAGAAATATCAATAACCTCAGATATGCAGATGATGCCACCCTTATGGCAGAAAGTGAAGAGGAACAAAAGAGCCTCTTGATGAAAGCGAAAGAGGAGAGTGAAAAAGCTGGCTTAAAACTCAGTCTTCAAAAAAATGAAGATCATGGCATCTGGTCCCATCACTTCATGGCAAATAGATGGGGAAACAATGGAAACAGTGACAGAATTTATTTTCTGGGGCTCCAAAATCACTGCAGATGTTGACTGCAGCCATGAAATTAAAAGATGCTTGCTCCTTGGAAGAGAAGCTATGACCAACCTAGACACCATATTAAAAAGCAGAGACATTACTTTGCCAGCAAATGTCTGTCTAGTCAAAGTTTTGGCTTTTCCAGTAGTCATGTATGGATGTGAGGGTTGGACTATAAAGAAAGCTGAGCACCAAAGAATTGATGCTTTTGAACTGTGGTGCTGGAGAAGACTCTTTTAAGAGTCCCTTGGACTGCAAGGAGAGAAAACCAGTCAATCCTTAAGGAAATCAGTCCTGAATATTCATTGGAAGGACTGATGTTGAAGCTGAAACTCCAGTATTTTGCCCACCTGATACAAAGAACTGACTCATTGGAAAATACCCTGATGCTGGGAAAGATTGAAGGCAGGAGGAATAAGGGATGACAGAGGATGAGATGGTTGGATGGCATTATCAACTCGATGGACATGAGTTTGAGTAAGCTCTGGGAGTTGGTGATGGACAGGGAAGCCTGGTGTGCTGCAATCCCTGGGGTTGCAAAGAGTCCGACATGACTGAGTGACTGAACTGAATTGGCAGTCATAGTAATCATTGAGGGATTTCAGCTCAAGGCTTACATTGGTGTGTGTGTGTGTGTGTGCGTGTGTGTGCGTGTGTGCGCGTGTGTGCGCGTGTGTGCATGTTAGTCGCTCAGTTATGTCCTACTCTTTGCAACCCCATGAACTGTAGACCACCAGGCTCCTCTGTCAATGGGATTCTTCAGGCAAGAATACTGAAATGGGTTTCCATGCCCTTCTGCAGGGGATCTTCTCGACCCAGGGATGGAACCCAGGTCTCCTGCATTGCAGGCAGATTCTTTACTGTCTGATCCACTAGGGGTCACTCCGTAATCTAAGTGGGCTTCCTTGGTGGCACTAGTGGTAAAGAAGCTGCCTGCCAATGCAGGAGACATAAGAGATACAGCTTTGATCCCTTGGTTAGGAAGATCCCCTGGAGGAGGGCATGGCAACCCACTCTAGCATTCTGGAGTGGTTTAGTGAAAGGACTGGTTTAATGAAAGTATTGGATATCATATTTGGGAGAGTTTGAAGTGGATTGAAGAGAAAAGAGGGGCAGTGTTGAGTGTAACATTCTTAGTAAGAAATAATAAAGTTTGATGTAAGTCTTCGATGAGTTATATTTTCCTAACTACTTTTTTCTCTAAGAGGAATTGATGAGATTACTTCTTAGGACTTATGTGCATTTTGTTCTCTATCCCTCCTCTGTTTTTCTGTAAACATGGAGACCTTGTGGTCATTCCGAAGGCTGCAGCTTTCTGGGACTTGGCTGTATAGGACAAGGTTGGTACCCACGTTTTGTTTCCATGTTTCCTGAAGGAAGGGAAGTCAGTCCCTGATACTTTCAGAGTATCACTCACCCCATCCAGGCTACAAGATCGATTCCTTTTGCATCTCTCAACAGTCACAGGAACGAGAACATTGTGAAAAGATACAGGATAAAGACCATTATAAGCTGAGAATGTGAGGTGTTCGTACAAATCCACATAAGATATCCAAGTAGAGGAATGAAACCATAAAGCAGGGTCAGTAGAAAGGGCAGTAACTCTTATAACAACTGTTGCCTTTGCAAGCACATTGGCAAGAGCATTGGTTCCCTCAGTGTGGTTCCTCACCAATCGAGCAGCATCAGCATCACTTAGGAACTTAGAAGCAAATTCTCAGGCCACATCCTAGATCACCTGATAGAAAAATCCTAGTGGAGCCCAGCAATCATTTTTTAACAAGCCCTACTCATTCAAGTTTGAGAACCACTGCACTAGATTAGCCCTCAGGTCTTGATCACTGACAGTCATGCATCACTCACCTAACATTGAATACCTACTATGAGTTCAGTTCTGCAAGCTCTTTATGCTCTGCCTATAACCATCTCTAAGATGGATGCTTAAGTTACAAAGGAAGGAAAGATGCAGGCACACATGTCATGAAAAACATAGTTTGGATTTTACCCTAGTTTCTTGGTTATTAACTGTTTCTTTCAAGTTCAGACAATGACTATGTATTGAAATTCTGTGAGTCTTGGGCTGAGCTGGTCATAGTGGAGGCTCCTAAGGAAAGAACAGACATAATTCTGCCCTCAAGGAACTTGAATTTCATTGGGACCAACTGAACATGTAGGAAAGAGGCATGATCAAGATAAGATGTGGATTAAACACTCATTTCAAACTTGGAACAATTGAGTTTCTCCTTTCCCCTGTACTAATCTTCAAATAATGGTCTTATCTAAGACATTGGCTTTGGAAAAAAAATCCACAAGAGGAAATAAATACCATCTATAAAAGCCCTATTTCTGGTATTGGGCCCATCTATTTTGATTTTTCTTCCTAGGGGGCAGATCTGCCCCTTTTGGTGAGTTCTTAGGTTTCAATAGTTCAAAGCTTATTTGACAAAACTTGCCTCACAACTTTTGAATTTGCATAGGAGAATGGAGTGTGAAATTGAGAAAATGTGGTAATTTTCAAAAGGGGAAAGAGGGTGGTTTTGGAAACTATCGATGGGAATAATTGACGTTATTCTCATGCAAAACTCACAGCTAACGTATTAAATAGGTGATTTGTAACTGCTTAAAAGGAGCTGTGTTGATAACTGAAAGCTAGCACATATTAACCATGAGCAAATTAAATGAAAGAATTCTTTGCTCCCCCTCCAACCCCTGAAAAACTTAGCTTTGTCAATTTGGAGGAAGCTGTATACAAAGTACTATTATTATTTGGATTTAGGCAGAATTAGTCAACAAAGTCACTCATATGTCTATGTGAATAAGTTGGAAAAATGTAGGCTACATGGTTATAATGTTTAGTTGAGTCTAGTAGAAGTCAAACTTTACAAAATCAAATTTATTCATCTTTTTCCTAACAACCTTTTAGTGAAGGATGTTCTTCTTGACACTTGGTTTGAGAGTCTTGTTAGTGACTGAAGAGTATCAGTTTTGGGGGAATGTTCCGGGTCTTCCCTGTTTGACTGGCTTTTGGAGGGGTCCGAGGGCTTTGGCTCTCCAGTCTGAAGTCAGGGAGGCTGCTCTGGGACTGCCAGGAGAGGCAGGGAGGGTGCTAGGATGGAACCCTTGCCTGCTAGCTGGGGAATGAAAGTGCAGTAGCTAACAGCAAAAAGCATGGCCTGAAGGAAGTTGCCTAGGGCAGATGCCTGCATGCTAAGGTAATCATGTCCTGCTCCCCACCTTTTCCCAGCCGTGAACTCTCCAGAGTCCTGCCTGGGGGACCTTGACATCTGCAAAGGCCCTTTGGCATTGAATGAGGACCTACATGCAGAAACAGCACAATGTCAGTGAGATGGGGAGCCTCTGAGCATGGTTTAGGTTTTAAGCAAATGCCCCTTAAATCCATTGTATGTAATTCTCACAATTTCTAGATTTCAACATTCAGAGATGAATGAAGCCTGGACCCAGTCTGAAAACAATTCCAGCTCCTCATTACCTATTTACTAGGAGTTTTCTGCTGGGAGGGTGCTCTTCATGGCCTGCTGTGAAATTGACACACTTCAGGCTGGTTTGGTTTTGTTTACTTTCCCCGTCTTTCAGAAGTACCAGCGCTATGGGCACCATTCAGGGAATGGGTTTATTAATTATTTGGGCTCCCTCTCTAAGTGAACCCAAACAGATCTTTATGAGATAGATGAAATACACAGCAGGAGCCAAAAGGGTCGACAGATAAGATTGTCTGTTTATTCAAAAAAGATGAAAAGAAATATGTGAAGTAAGTGATGAAAAATAAAACTGCAAGTATCTGACAGGCCAGGCACAGAAAGTAGGTACGGGGTAGTTTAATTTGACTGTTCTGGATTCCGGCCCACACTGCCACTGACATATCACAAACAGGACTGCTCCAGCCTTGCGGCTATTTTGTAGCAATATCTGCCAGGACACCTACTTTTCTTTAAGAGCAGAATTTAGAGGAGGGTAATGTGTAATCAAAGTGGTTTCACAAACAAATTCAGGCTGTGATCATATAAAGCAATGGGTTTTGGACCCCCAACTTTCTGGTTCTAAGAACAGATAAAAGATTGATCTGAGGCAGAACTATATACTTCATAAACTTTTCCTTTTAGTATAATAATGTGGCCCATGTCATCACTTGTTAAATGTGAGTTGCAAGTGACTTCTGTCTTACAGTGAAGATAAAAAGAACAGGAAACTGATGATGGATATGGTGTCACGGTACAAATTTCCAGACTTTCTACAGGCATGTTTCATTCATTCCAAGGAAAGAATGTGTGTGTATATGTGTGTGTATGTGAGGGAAAGTGTGAAAGTATGTGTGTGTGTGTGTGTGTGTGTAAAAACCCTTATTAAAATAATTAAGCACAGGGACTTCTCTGGCAGTCTAGTGGTTAAGACTGTGCTTTCAGTGCTAGGCATGTGGGTTCAATTCCTAGTCAGGGAACCAACTAAGATCCCAAATACCACGTGGTGTGGCCAAATAATAATTTTAATAATAACAATATGATTAACTTGAAATTTATTTTTAAAATAATTAAGCACAAATATTAAAGAATATAATTTAAAGAGAATTTTCATTAGAGATTTTACCTTAATCATTAATTCTGCTTAATTTCTCTTTAATGTAGAAACAGATCTAGGCTCTTAAAAGTATTTGAGTTAAAAACTCTCTAGGCTTTACATATTGTGATACCTTAGAGTTTCAGAGCATGTCACTGTTAAAAACTCTTGTATCTTTTCCTAAAATTATGCTATGCTATGCTATGCTATGCTAAGTCACTTCAGGTCGTGTCCGACTTTGTGTGACCCCATAGACGGTAGCCTACCAGGCTCCCCTGTCCCTGGGATTCTCCAGGCAAGAACACTGGAGTGGGTTGCCATTGCCTTCTCCAATGCATGCAAATGAAAAGTGAAAGTGAAGTCGCTCAGTCGTGTCCGACTCTTAGTGACCCCATGGACTTCAGCCTACCAGACTCCTTCATCCATGGGATTTTCCAGGCAAGAGTACTGGAGTGGGGTGCCATTGCCTTCTCCGCTCCTAAAATTATACTCATCTCTAATTATTAGAGAAATGCAAACCAATGCATTTAATACATTTGGTACCACCTCACACGGGTCAGAATGGTTATCATTAAAAAGTCTACAAATAGTAAATGCTGGAGAGGGTGTAGAAAAAAGGGAACCCTCCTACACTGTTGGTGGTAATGTAAATTGGTGCAGCCACTATGGAAAGCAGTATGGAGGTTTCTCAAAAAACTAAAAATTGAGTTGCCATATGATCCAGTATCCCAGTCCTGGGCATATATCTGGGGAAAAGTATAATTCAAAAAGATACATGCACTCCAATGTTCATAGCAGTATGATTTACACTAGCCAAAACACAAGCAAGCTAAATGTCCATTGACCAATGAATAAATAAAGATGTGGTACATATATACAATGGAATGTTACTCAGCAATGAAAAAGAATGAAATAATGTCATTTGCAGCAACATGGATGGATCTAGAGATGTTCATACTAAATGCAGTAAGTCAGACAGATAAAGACAGATACTTTATGATATCACTCATATGTGGAATCTAAAATATGACACAATGAAACTACCCTATGAAATAAAAACCGACTCACAGACATAGAGAACATACTGTGGCTGCCAAAGGGAAGGAGGGTGAGAGAGGGATAGATAGAGAGTTTGGGATGAGCAGATGCAAACCATTATATATAAAATAGATAAGCAATAAGGTCCTACTATTTAGCACAAGGAAGTATAGTCAATATTCTGTAATAAACCATACGGAAAACAAAAATACTCTGGTGTTTTTCAGTGACATTGGTTCAATGAAACTTTATGGAGCAGTAAAACTCATTTATTAATTTGCCTATTCATTGCCAGACACTGGCCAGGTATGGGGAAATGAGAGTGGACCAAACCAGGCACAGAGCCTGTTGTCACAGAGCTTTCTGTGTTACAGACTTTCAAGAGGACAAAACACATACGAGCTCCGTAACCACATATACAAATGCAAAATGACACCTTATTTTCTTCTGGGAGTGGTGCAGGCAGGAAGGCAAGCTGCCCTGAGGTTGAGTCTGGGTCAATGAGATGAGGAGGAAGGAACTTCCAGGTAGAGGGACAGCACATGCAAAGACTCTGAGCAGGAGGGAATGGGCATAGCTGAAGGTGAAACTGGAGAAAGAGGCATTGGGACTGTGTTTAGGGACGGGATGGTCATTGCACCAGACCTATAAGGGTGCCATGTGCTCAGAACTGCATCTTAAAAAGATTATTTTAGGTAGGCTTCCCTGGTGGCTCAGATGGTAAAGAATCTGCCTACACTGCAGGAAAACTGGGTGTGATCCCTGGGTTGGAAAGATTCCCTAGAGAAGGGAATGGAAACCCACTCTAGTATTTTGCCTGGAGAATTCCATGGACAGAGGAGCCTGGCAGACTACAGTCCATCGGGTCACAAAGAGTCAGACATGACTGAGTGACTAACACTTTCGCTCCTTTTTTTCACTCTAGGTGTAAAGTACAGACTGGTTTTGGGAAGGAGAGAGGATGGTCACTTATTTAAGTGACGAGACATGGGATCTCGCTCACCAGGGAGCTTCATAGGGTAGGTAAAAATTAAGACTAAAGCTTAGTTATGGAAAATAAAGGGGAAAGTGATTAATTTTAGAGTTCTTACAATTAACAAGCCTCAACTAACTCTTCTACTTTCTTATGTTCTCACAAAAGTTCCCACAAAAATTCCTGAATAATTGACTTAGCCTGTGACTAGTTTTTACAACGAATGGGTTCTATTAGCAAACTCTCTCCTCGTTTGAATACCAAAAATTGTTGGCTTATCTTTTTTCCTTCTTCCCTTTTACCTTTCAAATATTTTGCTCCATTCTTGTTTACCCCAAGCTGTACATCTCCATCGAGTCTTCCCTGATAATTTGGGCAATGACGATTTCTATACCAGGGACAATACAATTCACGTCCACCTCATAGAATTATGACAAGAGGAATATTACCATACATTGGATTTAAAAGGATACTGGACTTTAAAAAGAAACTGCAGAACTTATCTACAAAACAAATGGAGTTACAGATGTAGAAAACAAATTTATGGTTATCAGGGGGTAAGGGGAGAAGGGACAGATTGGAAGACTGGGATTGACATATATACATTATTATATATAAAATAGATAACTAATAAGGACCTACTGTTTAGCACAGGAAACTCTACTCAGTACTCTGTAATGGCCTATATGGGAAAATAATCTATAAAAGAGTGGATATATGTCTAACTGATTCACTTTGCTGAACATCTGAAACTAATACAACATTGTGAATCAACTATACAGCAATAAAAATTTTTTTAAAAGAAATTGCAACAAGTTTTTTCAGATAAAAATTTTAACTTAGGCTTAAGATGCTGTCGATTGGATTCCACATTTAGATTTTACACAAAATTTGACCCAAGGACTGGGTCCATATAATTCTCCCTTGTCATCCTGGTTCACACACAGCGCAGGGAGCAGCCCATCCATCCCTATGAGGAAGGGAGACCATTTACCCCGGCTATGACGTCATCCAAAGTAATCATGATTTCCTGTGGATCAGAAAGGGAGGCCAAGGAAGAGCCAACCCACAGAACAGGAAGGAAGAAAGGACAGCAAATTCAAGGGGAGCAACGACGGGCCCCCAGTGGCCTTATTATATGAATAGACTGCAGATGACTCCATCTCTCTACCGCAGCGCTTCATAAATTCTGTCATCTTGTTAGGACTGTCAGAGCACTGACCTCACTTCCTCCATTAACGAGCTCACCCTGTTTTGAGGGGGGATTCTTTATGAACATACAGCCCAGAAACCTCTCATAAACAGCTTGTCAGCCTTGTGATACTGGAAGGAATGAAGTCCAGTCCAAGGAGAGGGGTGGTCACACCTCGGAGACCAGTTGACCAGCCAGATGGGGCTGCGGGATGTACCTGGCATGGTCATGGCCAGAGAAAGGTGGGCATAGGCCCAGGTTTGGGAAGAGGTTTAGGGCTAAGAGTGATGCCTATTTACTGAGAAAGATGTCAGCGACAGATTGGTGGCTTTTCACATCATATTTGGGCTTCTTTTTATTTTCTAGGATCCTTTTTCTCTTCAGTAAGACGCAAGGCAGTCGGAACCTATGACTCAGGTTTGGAAATGTGCTATCCAAAGGGCCAATTTGTACACCACCCACTCCAATGTTTTGTTTCTGTTTTTGACAACTATTGCAAGTCTCCATTCATCTTCCCACACCCTCCAACCTGGCTCTCTTATTTCAAGCCAGATGCAGAAAACAGCTCTGTGCTCCCAGTGATCCAGGATGGATTAAATGGTCAGAAATTGCATTCTGCTTCTAGGAGACTGTGCTTGTGCTGATAGTCTCCAGCCCAGCTATGAAAAAGCATCTCAACTCTATAAAGGCAAGAAGTCCCTGCGGCCAACTTATGCACCGGGCAAGCTCCATAAAGTTTGCTTTTGCTGACTAGCCCGGGTTTGAGAGTTTCGGGACAAACTGCATCAAATTACGTAGAGAAACAAAGCACTTCCAATGCCAAAGAAGACCTTATCTCTTATTCCTAAGGTGTCTCCTCTTCCTCCCCAGTGAGATGTTCCTCACCCCTGCTGATTTACGCAAGGTGGACAGAGCATACTGCTTAGTGCTTGCACTGGTGCTGTTAACACATCCTGAACACAGCTTGCAGCCTGCACCCACCGCCCTTTCTTTCCTATGATAGTGGCACTGAAACCCTGGCCAGCACACACTGTAATCAGAGCCTGTGGACAGGGAATGGATTCATCAAAATTCATTTGATGCCTTTGGGGGTGGGGGTAGGTGGGAAGCAGAGGGGAGGCAGGCTTGGATCTCACCCCCAGTCTTCGGGGTTTCACATCTAGACTGGGTGGATGGGGTCATCCTTTATTTCCAGTTGCTATTTTGGTCAGTCACATAAAAAACATCCCTGACAATTCTGAATTGCATGTATAAACCATTTTATGACTGTTGGTCTGGTTGTTGCTCTCTTCTCTCTTTCTCAGTTTTTCCCCCCCCTTCTAAGTATCCCATATTTCCTCCTCTCTGCTATAGACAACATAAACATTTATCTTCTTGGACCATGTATTCAAAAAAAAAGGTAAAGGGAATAGTAAAAATCCAGAGTCAAATGTGAGTGGCAGAGCTATAATTCTTTATGAAGTAGCAGGTAAGATTGATTGTCAAGGGTCAAAAGGCTAGGTCAAACTCCGCTCATTCGTCAGCTGAATGTCATTTTTGTTTTCCCTGTCACCAGATAGCTTTAAAAAAATTGCAACTCCTTCCTCATTATCTGGGACTTGGCTCCTTTTCTGCCATCCAGTATTAATGAAACTGTGCTTCAAGCGTGGCCCTCATCTTCTGAGGTTCTCCTGCTTCCTGTCCTTTCTCTAGCGCTCCAGAGAAAGCACTGTTTTAAAGGCCATTTTCTCCCACAGCCACCTGGGGAAATTGCCCCTGGAGTGAGAATAACTTGAAAACACACACGTGGTATCAGTGTTTGAAAATGTAATTAAATCTTAGCAGGTGGAAAGCTTGTGAGCCAATGTAATTGGAGGATGGCAAGATCTTTGCATCTCATAAAGAGAAAAACAAAATGGAATGTAATATCTGGAAGCCATCTAAAATGATGTGTCGTCTATAAGGGAAATTTTTTTTCTCCTTATAATTACAGCTGGTCACAACAACATAATGAGAAAGCTAACATAATACACCAATTTTGCTGGGAATCTCATATGCCATCCACAGTGGGTCAAATGTAGGTTAACACTATCAAATGATTCCACCTCCCAAAGACTCAATTAGCTCATGTTTAATTTTCCTAAAGTGAAAGAAAATGATGACTAGTTATATGGGGATTCATTTGTGAATTTTTAAAGCATTGATCTGCCAAATGCTATGTGTCATCAGCAAAGAGAGGTAATTCATGAACCACAAATTTATATCCATCACTAGATAACAGTTTAAAGTTGAACAATGATGATGATTTTCTCAATTTGTAACCCTTTGGTGTATTGTTTTCCATTCTCTTTGCCTCTAAATATTGTTACAAAGACCAAAGTAAATTGATAAAATCTAGGTTAGAATTTGCTTTACGGTAGTGACATTATTTAGACCAATCATCTAATGGTCTCTACAAGATTTGTAATTTCATTAGTCCAGCCCATTCCTATTGGATGGCAACTGGATTGTGTGACTAAAGTCTTAATATGGTCTGGTGAATTTCACTTTGTTTCTATCTCATGCTCACAGATCTGCAGTCTCTATAGAAAGTTCTTCCAAGGATCTCAGGAGGTTGGAAAGAGAGAACAGGGATGGATCTGTATAAGATTAACACACAATCTCCTTCTTAGAGAGGAAAAATAATAACAGTAAATAAAAACCTTTAGTGAAATTCTAGGCTAATTTCTATTTGCCAGAAATTATGATTAACTTCTAATATAGCATATATTGATTTTGTAGCATGGTATGTTTGGTCCTTGAAAAAAATGGCACCTGCAAAGCCATTTGCCAGGTTCAGCTTGAGGATGTGGATTCAATGGAATATAGCACTGCTGTGTTTAGAACCTGGAATATAAGAACAAATAGCTCAAAGAAAAAAATATAGGTGGAGTGGCTTGGTGTAGAGACTTATCCAGGCAGCCTAACGCTGTGAACCTGACTCCAGGCAGATGCTCCAGGTAGAAGCTGAGTGGGCTGCAGCACAGGAATCCTGGAAGTGAAATCTGGATTCTGAAAGGAATTGGAGGGGGATGGGCAAATCCCATAGATGGAGGAGCCTGGTAGGCTGCAGTCCATGGGGTCGCTAAGAGTCAGACACAACTGAGCGACTTCACTTTCACTTTCACGCTTTAACAACTCAGGAAGCAGATTTAGAGAAGGGAATGACTACCCACTTCAGTATTCTTGTCTGGAGCATTCCATGGACAGAGGACCCTGGTGGGCTACAGTCCATGGGGTCACAAAGAGTCAGATGTGACTGAGCGACTTCACTTTCACTTTCATGCATTGGAGAAGGAAATGGCAGCCCACTCCAGTGTTCTTGCCTGGAGAATCCCAGGGACGGCAGAGCCTGGTGGGTTGCCGTCTATGGGGTCACACAGAATCGGACACGACTGAAGCGACTTAGTAGCAGGGCAACCCTGGGGGTACTAGTCTTGAAGGACAATTTAGGCAGTTCTCCCATGAGGAAACAGACCAACGTGAAAGAGGAAGCTGATAACCCAAACTGTGAAATGGATCCAAAAAACCCTGAAAATTCATACATATAAGAAGAGATCTAAAATAAACTTAACATGTTATGCAAAAAGTATATACATTTCCTTATGTTATAGTTTTTCCAACTTTGGATGCTATTTTACTTGATAATTTCTAGTAAAAAAAATGGCTTTACATTTGTAATTATGAATGCTATTCTTTGTGAGTATTGTTGGGACTTTGTGGTGGTCGTTACAAAGGCCAAAGCCCGTGTCATTGAGCTAAGATGCTTTATAAGGAACAATTTGTTACTGCTGATGGAGAATCTGAGGATGACATATCCAAAGGCGACATAATAAGCTCCCTGAAGATTATCCCAAACTACAAACAACAATGGAAATGCAGTGTCTCTAATTGTAAATGACCTAGCTTCTTGCTTGTGAGCCTAGGGTATTTGTGTTAATCAGCTACTATCAAAAGCAGTAACAACTTTTTTCAACCATAAATTCAGATTATGGAGAAAACTGTTAAAAATTGACTATTTCCATTTTCCTTTGAAGGACCATTTTAATGATGTTGAATGATCAATAGTCATACTAGAATTGCACACAGCCAGAAACCAGATCACTGATAGACATTACCAATGAAAAATGATGGCTAGTATTCTCCACAGTCGAATCAAAATGCTGGAAGACCTTGATCGACATTAAAGTGGGCCTCAATAGAAAAAATATGAAGTCCTGCTTTTTTGGTTTTAAAAAAAAGATCTACAAATCTAAGACCAGAAGAACTTAGCTTTATAGTAGTGCATAGGAACCAACCAAAGGGTTTTAGTTGATTATAACCCAACTATTTGACATGGCTAGAAAATGATCATGTGGTGGGTGGTTTAACAGTTGGAGTGGTGTCTAAATCAAGGGTACACCAGCCCTTCTGGGCTTGGTTGTCTAGTTCCCAGGGCTGGGTTAGATGGCCTGGAGAAGCATAGACTGTGTCAGGTGAGGCTAGAATGAGGGGGCCTGTCAACCAGAGCAGCCAGAGGGAAGCACTAAGGTGGAAGAGATTTGGGGGAGAAATGATGAGCAGAAAAGAGAAACATGAGTGCTGTCCTAATGTATGTTAAGATATTCCCCTGAGTAAAGAAATTATATTTGGGTACAGTACTCTTGCCTGGACGGAGGAGCCTGGTAGGCTGCAGTCCATGGGGTCGCTAAGAGTCGGACACAACTGAGCGACTTCACTTTCACTTTTCACTTTCATGCACTGGAGAAGGAAATGGCAACCCACTCTAGTGTTCTTGCCTGGAGAATCCCAGGGATGGCGGAGCCTGATGGGCTGCCATCTATGGGGTCGCACAGAGTCAGACACGACTGAAGCAACTTAGCAGCAGTAGTAGCAGCAGCAGTATAGCTCTAGTTTAGGGCAAGATCAGAGTCACCGTTAGGAAGCTGGAGGAAAGTGAAGTTTGGGATCAAAATAAAACCTTGGGACTTGGGAGCTAAGATATTTAGCCTGGATTTATGGCTTGTCTTCCTTACGATTTTCTTCAGACATTTGGAGAGCTGTAGGTGGACAGAAAGGTGGATTTATTTTATGTTTATTCGGATAAATATTTGCAAACACTACTTGCTCGGCTATTAATCTTGAGAAAGGCTCTGTGGAAACAACTGATGCTGGGATCACAGACTTGCCTTGTGCCCACTGCTCAGAGAGATTAACAGCATCCATTAGTCTAGTCAAGGCTCTGAGAAGTCCCTGAGCAAGTAGGATATTTTGATATCTTTGAAGTTAGGATTTCATTCTTTTTTGACCACAACACTCTTTGCTCCCTTTAAAAAATAATACTTCTTCACATACCACGCAAGTCATATCCTCAGGACACTCTCTGGAAAATGCTGATGTCAATAGCTGAGTTAGGGCCAATGAATGAAAGTCGCAGGGAAGCCAATACCAGAGCAAAATAAATGCATGTAATTTCACATTTCTTTCCTCTATGGCTGATTAAGATAGATATATTTTTTCAAAATATAATTCATATGATTAAAAGAACAGTTTTAGTTCTTTAACAGGGGAGTGTTTTAGTTTTACAAAATGTTAAGATCGATACACTTGACATCCAAATTTTTGGAAACACTGCATAGCAATTCAAGTCCTGCCCAAATAGCATTTCTTAAAACAAGTTGGTAACTCTCCCTATAGTCCTAAGTTGGAATTCCTGAATCTTTGCTACTGGCATTGGAAACAAATCTCATATTTTAAAGGCCTTTTTGATAGTTTACAGGTAAGAAATCTATCACCCAGAGAACCACCAGTGACTAGTGCACAAGTACAATGGACATAGTAGCTGTGCACCCTAAGTTTCTGGGGCAGTCTTGAAAAAATGCTGTCTCATTGTCAGTCAATGCATCATACACATAACCAGTCATAGCATCAGAGATTTCAGAGGGACATAGGCTATCTGAAGTGAGGGGGTGTATCACAGATGAGTTACGAACACTGCAGGGGGAAAAATCCAACGAATATAGCTGTGACAAAATAGGAAGAATTGTTGATTCAGGATCTGAGAGTAAAAGCCAGACTTTGACATGTTCTGTATGACCACGGCAAACCACTAAAACAGTGGGCTTTCCTTGTCTGTAAGATGGGAGGTTATCTCCTGTGAGGGACCCCCACCAAACACTGTGGGCTCAAACGCTATGTGGAGGTACCCATGCTCTGTGGAGATACTTGATAGAGAGGAAGTGAAGCCTTCAGCCTTCATTTGAAAGGAGCCCCACAAGCCTGGCCAAGAAGCAACAGCTTCTAGGTCCATCCATGTCTCTGTAAATGGTACAGTTTTGTTCCTTTTTATGCCTGGGTGATATTCCATTGCCTATATTTGCCACATCTTCATCCATTCCTCTGTTGATGGACATTCAGGTTGTTTCCATGTCCTGACTATTTTAAATAGTACTGCAATGAACATTGCGGTGCGTGTATCTTTTGAGACTGTCGTATAGTGTGAAGTAAGTCAGAAAAAGAAAAACAAATATTGTATATGCAGGCATATATGTGGAGTCTAGAAAAATGAGGCAGATGACCTATTTTCAAAGCAAAAAGAGAGACACAAATGTAGAGAACGAATGAATGGACACCAAGGAGGGAAAGGGGGAGTGGGATGAATTAGGACAATGGGATTGACATATATACACTTTGATGTGTAAAACAGGTAACTAGTGAGAACCTACTGTATAGCACAGGGAACTCTACTCAATGCTCCGTGGTGACAAAGGGGATGTATGTAGATACGTGTATACACATAGTTGACTCACTTTGCTATACAGCAGAAACCAACACAGTGTGAGTCCGTGCTAAGTTGCTTCAGTCGTGTCCAACTCTTTGCAACCCTGTGGACCATAATCTGCTAGGCTCCTCTGTCCATGGGATTCTCCAGGCAAGAATACTGAAGTGGGTTGCCATGCCCTTCTCCAGGGGATCTTCCCGACCCAGGGACTGAATCCCTATCTCTTAGTCTCCTGCATTGGCAGGTGGGTTCTTTACCACTAGCGCCACCTGGGAAGCCCATTAACACAGCATTGTAAAACAACTAAACTCTAACTAAGAAAAAGAAGCAACACCTTCTGAGAAGTCCCCTAATTGAGGACCCAGGTCAGTGTTGAGAGCTACATACACCCAGGGATCTTATATGGTCAGAAGAAGAGGAGACAGCCCCTAAAATGACTTAATATCATATTCTTACCAACCTTGACTGCATTTAACTTAGGGAGGAAAATCCATTTCTTATTCCTTGAGCGGCATGGAGAAAGTCAAACTAGCTATGATTTTAATGTTGAGCAATTCACAAACAAGCAAGTATTTGAAAGCTAGCTCACAAAAAAAGAGATGGGTGTTTCTGCAAAGGATATAGTATCTTACTCCTACTCTGAACGCAGTCTCACTATTTTAAAGAACAAAGATCAAATTAAATGTTCAACGCCACCATGTGCTGTCGCCAAGTATGTCAGTATATTTATGAACAATTTATAATTTGAACTGTTTTCCAGACAGCTGGTCATATGTACGTTAAAGTAGTCATAATAACCTGTCAGGAGAAATTTCCTACAGCACATTCATAGGAGAAAATACAGGAAAGCGTGGCAGCCCTTTAAAGCTCTACCAGATCCCTTTATCTTGTGAATAGCTGCCTCCACAGCTGCAAAACCCACGGAAAGCCCAGAGCTCACAAGGCTTGATTGTGTCCCTGGCTTGTAAGTTTGCTTCCTACTGTGAAAGCTTTGGGCTAAATATGCATTTATATATACAGAGCTGTACCAGTCCTGCATGGAATCAAAGAGAGCTCCAACATCCACACTAAGGATTTATTTTAATCATAGGCTTGAAGGGAAAATTGATCTCAGTTACCAAGGCTCTTTTACAAAGGAATTGTCTGGCTTCATGAGACTGTAAGATCTTTTTTTAAAATTACACTTATTTAATTATTTGGCTGTGTTGGGTCTTAGTTGCAGCATGTGGGATCTTCAATCTTCGTTGCTGCATGTGGCATCTTTAGTTGTAACATACAACTTAGTTGTGGTATGTGGGATCTAGTTACTTGACCAGAGATTGAAGAGGGAACATGGAGTCTTCACCACTGGACTACCAGGGAAGTCCCCAAAGCTCTATGATCTTGATGAAATGGGTAGGGCTTGGATGGTGGTGTAGGGAAAAGACTCATACTAGAAGTTACATAGACAGATTTGCATCCTGGTTCCATCAGTTACTAGCAGATGTATGTGGGCAAGTCACTTAAGTCTAAACTTTTGTATCCTCATTTGCAATTATTGCAATAATAATGTATGTCTCACCTTTTGAGAGGGTTAGGTACTAAACTTTTAAGAAGTCAGGTAGGAATATTATTAACTGTTAACTGTTAATATTATTAACTGTTAACTGAAACTGTTTTTAGCTGAGCTATTCAGAAACTGTGTTCATTTGCCATGATTAGTGGATAAAATCAGTGGGTTCTGGCAGTGAGTTAAAGTAAGCTTAAAAAGTCATGAATGGCAAAATTGCAATGAGATATCACCTCACATGGGTCAGAATGGCATCATTAAAAAGTCTAAAAATAACAAATGCTGGAAAGAGTATGGAGAAAAGGGAATTCTCTCACACTGCCGATGGGAATGGAAGTTGGTGCAGTCATTATGGAGAACAGTATGAACGTTCCTTAAAAACTAAAATAGAATACCATATGATCCAGCAGTCCCACTTTTGGGCATATGTCCAGTTATAGCTATATTTCAAAAACATGCATGTACCTGTATGTGCATAGCAGCACTGTTTACAACAGCCAAGACATTGAAGCAACCTAAATGTTTATGGACAGGTGAATGGTTAAGAAAAGATGTGAGATATATATATATATATATATACATACACATACATGCACAATGAAATATTACTAGCCATAAAAAGAATGAAATAATGCCACTTACAGCAACGTGGATGGACCTAGAGATTATCATCCTAAGTGAAGTAAGTCAGAAAGAGAAAGACAAATATCATACATCACTAATGTGTGGAATCTAAAATATGATACAAATGAACTTACTTATGAAACAGAAACAGACTCACAGACATAAAACAAACTTATGGTTAACAAATTTATCAGGGAGGGAAAAATTAGGAGTTTGGGATTAGCAGATACAAACTACTAGATATGAAATACAGAAACAACAAGGTCCTTCTGTATGGCACAGGAAACTATAATCAACATCCTATAAAAAACAACAATGTAAAAGGATATTCAAATAAATAATGCATATGAATATATAGTATATTATAATATATATAACCAAATCATTGTCATATACCTGAAACGAACCCAATATTATGAATCAACTGTACTTCATTGAAAAAAAAGTCATGACTAGCACATGAGCCAAAAGGTAGAAACAAGTGTTCACTGATGAATAAGTGGATAGATAAAATGTAATAAAAACATTAATGGGATATTATTCAACCTTTTAAAAGGAAGGGAATTCTGACACATTATAATATGGATAGAACTTGGACACATTATGCTCAATAAAATAAGCCAGATATAAAAGGACAAACTCTGTATTTATATGAGGTAACCAGAGTAATCAAATTCATAGAGGACAAACTCATAGAGACAGAAAGTAGAATGGTGGTTACTAGGTGCTAGGGGGAGGGGGAGATGGGAAGTTGGTGTTTAATGGGGACAGAGTTTCAGATTGGGAACGTGAAAAGTTCTGGAGATGGATGGTGGTGCTGGTTGCATGCCAGTGTGAATGCACTTAATGCCAATGAATTATATACTTAAAAATGGTTAAACTGGTAAAGTTTATGTTATATACATGTTACCATGCTTAAAAGAAGAAACTAAAAAAATAATCCATGATTTGTAAGTGAATCTGTTCTCATACGTCTTGCCTTCTCTATTTCCATCGTTTTTTTCCATTAGTAAATGTAACACTAAAACTTTTAGAAGACGCATTTATCTTGCAAAACATCCTTTAGTGCAGCCCTAAGAGATTTTGTATCAGGCTGCTCTGGATTCTAGAAGGATCGTGGCTCTCTGGAACTTCACTGGTGTCTGCCAGCTTGTGAGGATCACTGCATTGCAGGGCCCTAAGATAGTATTTGATGATCATTAAGTACGCAGACAATGTCTTAACACCCAGATCTTTCCCAGCGCTTCACTTGTGAGATTCTAGCGAAATCTCAAAGCAATCAGCATGTTAACTTATATTTTCTCTTGGATGTATTATCTTATGCTCACTTATGTCATTTTCTTCCTCCATTACGTCGTTCAATTATCTAGTGTCTGCTTTCAGTGAAAGAACTCACCTAGCCCACTTCACTGGCCCCTGAAATTACCTGTGAGAAATATAACAAATACATAATTTCAGTAAGTAGTCATAATTATTTCCATTACCAACACGTGCCAGTAATTGCATTTTCAGCAATTTTCAGGAGCAATTGAAAGTAAAGTTCCAGAGATATGGTCCATGTGAATCTTTATCTTTGGGCTGGTATCATATCTAAGTGGCATAGTTTCTTTCTTTCTTTAAAATATTTATGTATTTATTTGGCTGCCTCAGGTCCTGGTTGCAGCACGTGGGATCTTCGTTGCAGTGCAAGGGCTCACTAGCTGGGGCTGTCTGGCTTGGTTGCTCCATGGCATGTAGGATCTTAGTTTCCCAACCAGGGATCGAACCCCTGTCCCCAGCATTGCAAGGCTGATTGTTAAACACTGGGCCACCAGGGAAGTCCCAGTGGCATAGTTTCAGATTCTGGGGTCCCTAAAGGTCCACTGTAAATGCACACTCGGGACTGAGGGACGGAAAGGCAGCAGCACCAATTGTCTTTTCTCTGTTGAAGGAGCACATTTAGTTGCCTGTTCTGGATCCAGGGATTTTCCCTGAGAGTGGAGGGAGCGAGACTTCTGAACACACTGTGGGAAAACACAGGCTTAGCACATACTCAAAACTTTGTATTATTTCTCATGGGCTGAATTAATTTCCCCTTAAAAAGACACATTGAAATCCTAACCATCAGTACCTGAGAATGTGAACTTGGAAATAATGTCTTTACAGAAGTAAAGTCAAAATGAAGTCATGAAGGGACACTAATTCAACATGATTGGTGTCCTAATGGATGCAGTCCCTAAGGGGACATTTGGACACACTCAGAGGGAAGATGCCCGGGTGAAGAAGATGGAGCATTGCAGCGATGCATCTATAAGGAAGGGATGCCAAAGACTGCTGAAAGTTAGGAAGAGGCAAAGAAGGAAAAGGCAAGGAAAATCCCACCTGCCAGCACCTTGTTGCTGGACTTCTAGACTCTAGAACTGCGAGACAATGAACTTCTGCTGTTTCAAGCTACCCGGTTTGTTCTGCAGGCCAGAAAGGAGTAGCACAATGTATTTAAAGTAATGAAAGGGAAAAAACCTACAATGAAGAGTACTCTACCCAGCAAGGCTCTTACTCGGATTTGACAAATCAAAAGCTTTACAGAAAAGCAAAAGGTGAAAGACTTTGGCATCACCACACCAGCATTACAACAAATGCTAAAGGAACTTCTCTAGATGGGAAAGAAAAGGCCACAACTAGAAACAAGAAAATTACAAAATCGGAAAGTTCACTGGTAAAGGCAAACATACAGTGACGGTAGGAAATCATCCACACACAAATAAGGTATTAAAACCAGTCATCGTGAGAGGACAAGAGTATAAATGCAGGATATTTGAAATGCATTTGAAACGAGGAGACCAGCAACATAAAGCAATCAAGTGTATATAGAGACTGCTATACCAAGCTATCTGGTTTGTGGTACTTTGTTATGGCAGCCCTAGGAAACCAGCACATTATTTCATCTCGAGACATACAACTATGGAACAGATATTATATTTTTCTCTCCTACTTTACAGATGTGGAAACTGAAGCTCAGAAACATAGGACTTGAACACAAGTCATATGAGTGTCAAGGGAACTTCTGGTGGCGGTGGGTGGGGGAGCTGCTTGGGGCGTCTGGGAGGTTTGGCTTGTGGCATCTGAGTTGGGTTTATTTGGGGTGATATCAAGAAAGAGGATGCTGGGGATGAAGAAAAGTGCTTGATGACTAGAATACAGGATGTGTGGCACAAAGATGAGGCTAGATGGGGTGGTTGGAGCCCAACTCTGAATGGCTCTGTATGTCATGTCAGGTGGTTTAGAGAGACTAGAGTCAGAAGGGAGGAGCTGGGAGGTTGGGTGGTTCCTAATACCAGGTAGAAGCAATGAGAGTTTGGATTTAGGATATGAGGATGGAATTAGGGAGTAGGAAGTGAATTTAGAGATGGAATCCAGGATATGGGTATTCTTGGGTTGGAAGCAATTCTTCTCAGGAAGAAGGATTCTCAGGAAGAGAATTCTTCTCTTCTTCTCAGGAAGAAGGAGGTTCAAGATCCAGCTTTCCAGCCTGAAGGACCCTGGATGGTGATGCCTTGACTGAGAAAGGGGACACTCAGGAAGCAGTGCACAAAAATGCTTCTCAGCTGAGTCCCATGCTTTACTTGGTGACAGGCACTTAGCACATTGTTCATGCCTGCAGAGCCACCCCTGGATACTGCTATGAAGAAGGGGTACAGACATGGTGTCCTTCTGTGAAGAAGCTTTCCTATGTCAGTGAAGCCTTCCCTGATCAGTGATGGGAAAGAAGGGCCCCAAAGCAGTGATGGGGATTCTGCCACTTGGAACAGAGAGGACCAAGTGCAAGGTGGGAGCTCAGATTTAGCCACCAGCAACCTAGTCACCCTTATGAAGATGTGGAAACCAGTATCAGAATCCACTGAACAGCCTTGGTTTATTGCATCTCCCTATATACAGAAAGTTTGCAAACAATCTCATCAGAGAATGTGGGCTCAGCCATTCTCCACTAACTTCTTTTTTTTTTTTTTTTACATCATTCTAATTTTATTTTATTTTTAAACTTTACATAATTGTATTAGTTTTGCCAAATATCAAAATGAATCCGCTACAGGTAGGACAGAGCTGAAAAACACTGGAACCTGGGCCATGCAGACCCTGTCTGGCATCTATGGAGAATGAGTAAAACAGGATGAGCAAGCTTCCCTCACCCTCTAATACCACACAGAAGGTGGATGTAAGCAAGCTCAATGTCATTGGCTTGTGCTTCTTGTTGCTATTCAGTCACTAAGTTGTGTCCAACTCTTTGACCCCATGGACTGCAGCACTCCAGGCTTCCCTGTCCTTCACCGTCTCGCGGAGTGTGCTCAAACTCATGTTCATTGATTTGGTGATGCCAGCCAACCATCTCATCCTCTGTTGCCTTCTTCTCCTCTTGCCCTCAATCTTTTCCAGCATCAGGGTCTTTTGCAATGAGTCAGCTCTTTGCATCAGGCAGCCAAAGACTTGGAGCTTCAGCTTCAACATCAGTCCTTCCAATGAATGTTGTGCTTCCTGGACTTATATATATGGAGCTGATTTTCACTGTCTGACTTTTCTAATGCTGAAGTGTCCAGAGGTTCCTATTTCAGGTGCTTTTCTGAAAACTCCTTTTTTGCCGTAGCCAAGAGTCCCTCTTGCATATGACCTAGAGGAACTGTTCCTTACCCATGGTTCCCCTGTCCTACACCATAAGGCAGCTTGATGTCAACAGCTTCCCTACAGAGATTTCACCCTGACCAGATTGGTCCCCTTCCCTCCTCCTCACCCTCGAAATCTTATGAAAGGAAATCCAACCAGGGCATAAATATCATAAATATCATAAATATTTTCCTTTTTTGCTGAGTCTGTCCTTCTCAACTGATGATGACAAAAATTCTGAGGTCTTAGACACTCCATACTTTTCCAGGCCTAAAGCAGAGCACCAGTGCTGGAGACTCGATCCTATGTGTTTTTCTGATTGTGTTGATCTGTTAGTTAAGGGGTGTGAAAAACAGAGACTTTCCTATCTACCTTTGTTTACTTGAAATTGTACTGTTTGTTAAATCTTATTGTTTTTCCAATTGAAGTACAGTTTCTCCAGAAGTTCAAGGCTGCTAGCTATGTTTTGAAAGATAATTTCATAAAAATTAAATGCCAGTGGGCAACAATAAATATATTGGTAGGTAGTTTGAAGGTGAAGTGAGGGGTTCATCTGATTCTTCTATACAGCTGCTATTTATGTTAAGCAAATTAAATTTGTTGGAAGTAAACCTGCAAAACTGTTATACCCATATGCCTATTGTTCATATTATCCATTATTCTTGTTTTTACCCTTTGCATCTTATAAATGAATTTCCAAAAAGTGATTTAACTATATCATATTTTAGTCATTTACATTTTTGTCATTGTTTATCACTACAATTGTTGCCAACATAGACTTCTTTATTTTTTTGGTAAACATTGTTAAGAGAATTCTTCCCCTCCAGTTAATTAACACATTCATCATCTTTTCTTTTTTTTGGTGAGATCATTTAAGTTCTACTTTCTTAGCAAATTTCAAATATAATATAATGTCAGCAACTATAGTCACCTTGTTTCACATTAGATCTTTAAACATTTAAAAATTGGAATTTTCTTTAACTTTTCTGAAACAACAGAAGTGTTATATTGAGAAAGTAGTTGATAAGTTGTAATAGTTTGTATCTATTCTGACACTCCTCTCCGCCCCCCCCCCCCCCCCCCCTTTTAAAGTAAACTCTAGGCTTTGTGTGGCTTTCACTAGTTTTTCCACTGATGGTCTTTCTTTCTCAGGATCCAATCCAGGGCACCATATTACATTTAGTTGTCATGTCTCCCCAGTCTCCTCTGGTCTGTGACAGTTCCTCATTTTTCCCACATTTTTTATAACCTTAAAGTTCCAAGGGGTTCTGACTAGGTATCCTGTAGACTGTCCCCCAGTATAGATCTGCCTAGTGTTTTTATCTTGATTCAACAGTTATGGGTTTGGGGAGAAAATGCTGCATGGATGATGAGCCCTTTTCACCACATTCTATCAGGAGATTCATGATATCTACAAGGCATTACTGGGGATGCTCGCCTTCATCACTTGGTTAAGATAGGGCCTGCCAAAGTTGTTCACTGTAAAGTTCTACTTTTCCCTTTTCATACTCTGTTCTATGGAAGCAAGTCATAATATCCCTGGAGGGTAGGGTGGGGAAAAGGGCAGAATTAAGCTCCACCTCCAGGAAGGTGGGGGAATATGTGTAAGTTATTTTGAATTCTTCTTTAAGGAAGATTTAAGACTTCTTCTTGTCCTATTCTTACCTGTGACTTGCCTGGGTTAGTATTTAAGGATTCTTGGTTAATATCCTGCAAAGTATCATATTCTCTCACTTTCCCCCATCATCTCCCATTCTTTCAATCCCTAAAATGTTTATAATTTGCTTGAAGTCATCTT
The DNA here is from genome assembly GCF_029378745.1 of Bos indicus. Classification (NCBI taxonomy): domain Eukaryota; kingdom Metazoa; phylum Chordata; class Mammalia; order Artiodactyla; family Bovidae; genus Bos; species Bos indicus. The sequence goes on from NC_091763.1 coordinate 81,875,178, forward strand.
TCATCTTCATTATCAAGGAATTCCAGAAGGAAGTTAGTGGCTCTAATTGTCTCACTGCTTGCTCTTTAGTGTTAACTGCTTGTTTAGTAAAGTGCTCACTAACTCCTCTGCTACTTATTTTAGAAAGGAATAATTTTGGGAAGGAGAACTATTTTGCCACTAAATAAATCACTTTAGGTAACACTGTCCTTTCTTCTTAAAAATAGATCTTTCTAAAAGCAAATAATTATAAACCCACAACAAATTGACTCTTTTTTTTTTTTTTTTTTTTACTGAGGTGCATTGAACCTCAAACTGAGTTTAAGAAAGTCAGTTCTGAAATTTAAGTTTGAAAAAATGTTTTGTGCTGTAATACTTAGTTTCTTTGTCTTCAGAGAGATCCAAAACGCAACAAGAAGTTCCTCCTCTCCCCACCCTCTTGGTATTTGGCTGTGTTCAGTAAACATTTTATTTGTTGGGTTCTACTATGACTCTGGCCTGCACGGTAGTCCTTGGATTCACTGAAGAATAAAACTCTGGTTTCCAGGGGTTTCTAGGTTGGTAGAGAAGCAAGACCTATCAACAGAAATATTGAATGCAATCTGACAAGTGCTGGCCAGAGTGTGCTCCTTGTGCTGTGGGAGCACGAGAGAAGGTCCCCTGGCCCTGAATGAGGCTGGCTGGGAAGACTCTAGCAGCTGACTGCAATGAAAGTGAAGTAGGAGCCAGCCTGGACTCTGAACCTCTTTGTGGTTACTGAGAGGATCATGAATTGACAAGTTCTTAACAAATTTCTATTTGGAATTTATGGCTCATCTTTATCAATGCCACTACTTAATACAAAATAGATAACCAGCAAGGGCCTACTGTATAGCACAGGGTATATCAAATATCTTGTAATAACCTAATGGAAAAGCATCTAACTGAATCATTTTGCTGTATATACCTGAAAATAACACAACATTGTAAGTCAACTATAATTCAATTTTAAAAAGCATGGAATAGAATAGTAACCCTGTTACCCTGGGTTATCTCTGGACCTTCCCCAAATTGTCTGCATAGTCATCATAATATTTAAATTTATCTCCATCTCTACCACCTGAACTGTCTAGCTTTTTTGGAGTCTAGTCTAATAACCACCACCACCACCACAACCACTACCACCACAACCATCACCACACACACACCACACACACACACACACACACTCACAATTACCAGTTCCTCATTCTCTTCATATGCTTATGGACTAAATCATGCCAGCCTCCTATCTGATCAGAAAAAAAATCATCAGATTTTTTTCTTCCACAGCAAATTGGCTTTCCTGAAAACATTTCCAATTCCAGGATTCTTAGTTGTTGTTGTTGTTTTTTTTAAAATAAAATAGAGTGAATGACTGGCTGAACTACTCCTGGATTTCTTACTCCCACATTACAGCAAATTATCCCTCCAGGCAGAGATAATGTTTGGAAATGAGTGTTTAGGCATGTTACTGATGGAAAGCTGTGGCACATCAAGCAGGCTTCCTCGACCACCAGAGGGGCACTTTGACAGTCTCCCACTGCTGAGATTATCTGCAAATCCCTGCCGCTCACACAGCCACCATGGCCACTTGTGTGGGCAGGCTGCCAGCACGGGGCTTTCTGTAATTTCTTGACTCTTGGGACTGCTCCCCGGTCATCAGGGTTATTTGTTTCACTGACTGAACACGGGACACAATCTGGATTTCCTTTGTGAAAGAAAAGCAGAACAAAGCTAAACCTGGAAACATTTTCTCTTGTTGCTCATTGAGATCCAAGGTTGGCAAACTTTTTTGGTTAAGTGCCTGATAGTAAAGGTTTTAGACTTTGTGGCTTTCTCTGTTGCGACCCCTCCGTTCTGTCGTCAGGTACAAAAGCAGCCAGACTTAATATGCAAACAAATGAGAAAGGCTGGCTTCTGATAAAGCCATTTAAGGATGCAAATCCGAATTTCATGTCATTCGTGTGCTATGAAAACGTGATTCACTTTTTTATTTCTTTTCAATAATTGTGTGTGTGCATGTGTGTGTGTGTGTTTGTTAGTTGTTCAGTCATGTCACCTCTTTGCAACCGGCCAGGCTTCTCTGTCCATGGAATTCTGCAGGCAAGAATACTGGAGCGGGTAGCCATTTCCTTCTCCAGGGGATCTTCTCCAGGGATTGAACCCAGGTCTCCTGAATTGCAGGCAGATTCTTTACCATCTCAGCCACCGGGGAAGCCCTTTTCAACCATTAAGAAATGTTAAGTGATAAGAAATGTTAAAAACATTCTTAGCTCAGGGGTGTAAAAAGCAGAGTTGGACTGTTCTTGGTGCAGGACTCTAAAAGAGCATCCTTGAACCCTCAAGGGGGAAGGGGTCTCAGAGATCATTGAAATAGAACAAGCTTATTTTACAGGTGAAGAAAGCAAGTCTCAGTGAAGGTAAGTAGCTGACCTGAATGAAGCTGGGTGACTAATTGGGAACAGAACACTAGTGTGTTGACTTTCTGATCTAGAAATATTTTTATTTTCCCACATTTTAGCAGATGTAAGATAACTGATAGGAAAATGAAGTTTGAGTGGCACAGTGACCAAGTCTCTTAGTGGCCTGCATGGATAAATATTGCATCATAGCTTAGCTTGTTACCATGACAAGATTCAGGTCTGGGCAGTGTGGGCTGGGGAAGCAAAAGCCTGCAAAGGCTATGCCTCTCTGCTTCCCTCCACCACATAGGAGAAGGAAAGTGAAAGAAAAGGGCACACAGTAGTATAGCTACCACTCACTATGGGCTTCCCTGGTGGCTCAGATGGTAAAGAATCCACCTGCAAGGCAGGAGACCTGAGTTCAATCCCTGGGTTGGGAAGATCCCCTGGAGAAGAGAATGGCTACCCATTCAGTATTCTTGCCTGGAGAATTCCACAGACAGAAGAGCCTGGTGAGCTACAGCCCATAGGGTTGACACCTTTCCTAGAGGCAACAGAGCATAGATGTTGGAAGCAGAATCTCCAAAGTCAAATTGTCTGGGTTCAAGTCCCCTCTCTATCACAAATTCCTACTGGACCTTGACCAGGTCTTTATTCTAATTGTGTGCCTGATGTTGTACCTATAAGGTGCTTAAGATAGTACTTGGTACACTGTAGATGTTTACACTCTCTCATCATTCTCCGAATGACCCTTAAAGGTGGGTACTAATCATGTGTCACATATAAGGACACCAAGACTTGGGCAAATACTTTCCCAAGGTCACCTCCATTGGAATTTGAAGCGAGGTCTACTCATTTTCTTCACTGTGATGTTGCTTTCTCTCCCCTGAAAGGAAAAACTGGGATAAATGAACAGGGGTTGCCAGGGAATATTCCAAGTACTCTGTCTTGGTTCCTCTCTTAATGATTACTGTTTCAACAATAGTGATAAGCCTATTTCCTACTTTTAAAAATACTTTGAGAGCTCGCCTGGACTTTGTCTTGACATTGAGAGTCCAGCTGATCCTGGAATGGGATGCTATGATGTCCTTTTATCTGCTTTCCTTTATCTTTGATGGACTTTACAATGGCAACAAAAACACCATCAATATGGCCTGTGACTATATGACTCTCACCCTTTCTTGCCTCATTTTTCCATGTAAATGATACAGAAAAGAGAGCATTCCAAGCAGTGAGTTTGCACCAAGAACTGAACACAGAGCTTTAGCCCTCACTGCTGTAACAGACTCAGGGCCTTCCCGAGATGTGCCAGGTGACAAAGGCCTGCCTCATTCTCTTGAAGATGAGACATCTTGCAGAGGCAGAGACTGTGGCTGGAGTTAAAAGGAGCTGATGATGAACCATGTCAATGGGGAGAGGATGTATGATGAATTAGAGAGGACAGCTTGACCCTGGATGACTGACTTGTCTTACCCAGGCTGGGCCACAGAGGGCTGTGTCATGGGTTCTGGAGTGTCCTGGGAAGAACGTAGGGAATGTCAAGGCCTCCCTCCTGATCCCTGAAGCACCTGCATTCCCACAGTGGGAGGAGTCTTCCAGGGATAATCAATACCATATGAAAATGACATAACCGAGGTGCCCTGCAGTGGCCAGGACCACAGCTTTCACTGTGAAAGCTGCACATCATGAGCTTTATGCCTTTCTTTCCGTGCACTGGGCCATTGCATCAAACCCACACCTTCTTATTCATAAAAATTATTTTTATAGCATTGGCCTTGGCACTATAACCTATCTATACACTACATTTCTTAAAAAAAAAAATCAATATAAACTTTCAACTATACCAGAAAGGAAAAAGAAAAGAAGCTGATTTATAAGAAAAAAAAAAAACATGTATTAAAAGACAAAGGGAAGCAGTCGGATTTTCGTACCAATAGGGAGAATCCCATGAAGATTACATTGTAAAGAGAGTGGTCCAGAAACATGAGATAAGCATCATAAATACCACCAGCAGCATTTGAAACTCTTGGTGAATTTGGTGGCAAAGCTGAACAAAACAAAGCTCAGTCCTCATTTGATGTCAGCACCAAGCAGATGCATTCCTGGAAAATTCAATGTGTATTTACTCTGTACCAAAATGTATCTGGATTCAGATGTCAAATGGATTTATCAGCTCAGATCACAATAAACACGACATTTCTCATGAATGTGAATGTCTGGCAGGACAGGTGAGAGCCATGCTGGGTCAGGGGACACTTCACAGTGCAAGGCTGGCCCCTGTGTTGTAAGACATCAGCTTCGCTGTCCCTCATCCATTACTCTATGGAATATGAAGCGACAGAGGAGCTCTTTTTAAACACAGTCGTTTGGAATGCCCTGTAGACACTTTTAGTTCTATCCCTTTGCTTAAAAACATCCACTAAAAGTCATCACACACCTTTTGCCTCAGCGTTTTATGGACTTCCCTTCTGTGATCATCCCGCAAGTACACTCATAAAGATACCATCAGGCAGATCTAAACTGGCACCAATTAGTGCCTCGGCACTGAAATTCCAGCTTGGGCGGGTGCAGAATGAGCCTGTGATTTTATTTTATCTACTTTCCATTATCTTTGATGGACTTTACAGCAGTCACAATACGACAGTCTGTCTGCCACGTGACTCTGTGACTTTCACAGTCTGTTGCCACATCTCCCTATGCAGACAATACATAAAAATGTGGCATATTAGCTCAGAGGCTGAAATGAAGAAAGTCACCAAGAGCTGATGCTTCTCTGGAATTCATATATTTTAAAGAGAAGTCCAGCATTGCCATAGGATGTACCTGAAGGATCAACCTCAGTAAAGCCGCCTATTCAAACTCTATTCACAAGCAAACTGTGTTATTAGTTACCTTATTGAATGACCTGATGGATGGACAAATGGCTCGGGCAGAGTAAACCTCATCATATGAATAAATTAAGTATTGGAAAAAGTCTGACAAGAACTAGACTGTCAGTTGACTAGCTCTTTATGGTTCATCGTATATGCTCAATGAAACTTTAATAATTTTATGAAAAGTCAAAGCCAGTACTAGTTAGGGATATTACAGAAGCATCTCTTTTCCAAATCATGCAAATTACAGAAAGTCACTGGGATTCTCCCCGTATCAGGCTGAAACAAACTATGTCTTCAGGAGATGTGGTGACAGGCAACAGATGTGGGGTCCTTGCTGCCTTCCCAGGGCCTGGCTCATGGCTTGTTTGGAAGAAGCCTTTCAGTAAACATGTGTTGATGATAGAAATGAATTAATTCATAAACAGATCAAAGTAAAGGGTGGCTCAAAGATGTTAAGACTACAGAAAATCCCGCTGTACACCTGAAAAACAGAGAACCCAGAGGCCCACCTCCTTTTATTTCTATAATATGATTTTTAAAATAGATTTTATTTTTCAGAATAGTTTTAGCTTCACAGCAGAAGGTATGGGAATTTCCCATATTCCCCTGCTTCCATGCATATATAACCACTCCAATTACCAACATCCCCCACCAGAGAGATACACTGGTTACAACTGATAAATCTATGTAGGTGCTTTATCATCACCCAGACCCCATGGTTTATGTTAGGGTTCACTCTTGACATTGTACATTCTACAGGTTTGGACAAATTTATAATAATATATATCCACCACTATAGTATTGTGGAGTATTTTCATTGCTTTAAAAATCCTCTGTGCTCTGCCTCGTCATCCCTCCCTTCCCCTAACCCCTGATGACTACCCATCTTTTTTACTGTTTTTATAGTTTTGCCTTGTTGTGTGTGTTGGAACCACAGCGTGTAGCCTTTCAGACTGGCGTCTTCTTTCACTTGGTAACATGCATTCAAGTTCCCGCCATGTCTTTTCATGGCTTTATAGCTCATTTCTTTACAATACTGAATAATATTCCACTGTACAATGTACCACGCTTTATTTACCCATCAACCTACTGAAGGACGTCTTGTTTGCTTCCAAGCACAAGATAATTTTCATGTGTGTGTTCTCTTTCTTATTCCACATCCTCCTCAAGCACTTTATTCACCTTTTACTTTCAACCTGCCTCTTTTTTCCTTTTCTATATTGCTGCCATTTCACTCTCTGGTTATGCTATTCAAACAAGCCCTCCAGCCCTGGCACCCACCAATATAATCCTTGGTCACGATAATAATGAAATACAGGAAGCTTGTGTTCAGAATATGGAATCTTCATCTCAAAATCAATTCACAGGGAAATGTAAAGGCCAAAGCCTAGATCTGGGTTGAGGGTGATTCATGAAGGCCTGAAATAGCGTGGATGAACAGGGCCTGAAGGATGCCCCTCTGTTATATCCTGGGGAAATCAGCTCGCTCAGGAATTCTCGGCTGACAAACCTACTGTCCATATATCCTTGCTGTCTGTGCAAAATTATGTCTGATGACCTTGAACTCTTCTTCCTGGTCAGTGCAAGCTTCTCTCTGACCCTGCTCACAAGGCTATCCCCCACCTCCAATTAAAGTTATCTTCGGACACTTTTTAACTGTAAAAACTTCATTAAAGTCTGCCGTGGCTCTTTGCCAAGGGAGCTCAGCTGATGGGTCAAATACAAACCCAGCTGGATACCCGTCCATGAAAAGGCCTGGGGAATGAGAGTGTCTTCACGGGGATTCTTCTTTCCCAGTGGGGAGAGATGCTTTGATGCATCTGAAAACCCACACTTGGAAAGAGAGGGCAGAGCAGCCTTTCTCTCCCCATTATTACTTGATATTTTAACAATTAGAAGATGTACAGGCTTTGAACATGAAGCTTTAAACAGACTTTAACTGATAAGGGAGCATTCTTCCTGGAAACTCCTTGGAGACACTTGTAATTAATTTGATCTTCTTCAGTCATTAACTCAGGCCCATAGCGAGTCATCCACACACGGCTCTATTAATTCACTGGAGATCACTTCCTGGGATTCATTTAGTTAAGCAGCACTGTTGGATTACATTTTAAAACCCTTAAAACTGGTTGTAATTGATGTCTGTTTATAGAAGCTTATTTTAATGGAGTCAAAGTCAGATGGAAATCTCGCCTGCCAGTCTTATCACATAAAACCCAGCTCTGGGAGGACCAACTTGAATAAAAACACTGCTGATGAAAAAAGTCATTATTAATATTTTAAACCCAATAATAGGTTCTAAACTGGGGAGTATTTCAATTGCAATATGGATAACTTAATGAAAACGGCATGTTCCTCTTAGAACACACATGTAAACATGTGTAAATGCATGGACTTCCCTTTCAAACAAACTAAACTACTAAACATAAGTATTAATAACATGGGGTTAGATGTTACAAAGAAAAGCCTCGGGTCTGAGATTTGTGGAGTCCTGATTTTCTCCCTGAAGGAAGTCAGTGTAGAAGGGCAGTGACACCCCACCAAGCCGTCCCCAGAGTCACCCGGCTCTCAAGCACACTACAGGCCGGGCTGGCTCTGGGCAGACCTGGACTTCCTATGCCAACCCTTCCTATGCCAACCCTTCTCCAGAACCTGAGAAGGGTTTTCACTGGGCAGGGTGGGTGGGGGGCTTTATTTTTTCTATAAAACAGCAAATCAAGAACTACCTGAGGTCCCCATTCTGACATTTTCCATTTATTTCACCAGGCCAGCCTTTCTCTACCTGACCAAACTTGACCTTTCCTTGAAAGCTCACCTTGAGGCCTAGAAACTTCTCTCGTAATCCTTCTCTGGCCACACCTGATGATAAGAGCAAATGCTTTTTTTTGGAAAGACATTTGCAGCTTATTCAATCAGATTTAGATTCCTTCTTTTATTCTTTAGCACAATTCTTTGTGGTATACATGGAATATGTGTGTGTATATATACACATATACACACGTATATGTGTTTATGTGTGTATATATACACATATATGTGTTTATGTACACACACGTACATATTTATATACACACAAGTACACATATATATAAGCACTCTTAACATCTAGATTATTTATTGAATGTATTATTTATTGATCTATTCATCCATTGAATATTTATTTATTGAACTGCAAGCATCCAACAGGCCCCAAGATAGGTACCAAGGATACAGGTTTATGGGGGAGCCAGATGGGTAAAGACAACTGATGACCTTATCCTTCAATCCCCCAGACATGACCATACTTGGCAGAGTCACAGAGGTTAGCACAGTTTAGGCACAGGTGGGGCCCTCACCGCACCCAAAACAACACACTCAGGGAATAATCTTGTGTTCCACAAGCCCAGTCTTGGGATCAGAATGGTATTATTCCCAGATTTTTCATTATAACAGTGAGACTTAATTTTCTAACCAGGAAATTCACTCTGTTTGAAAAATGACCATTTCCCCATGTCCAGACCTCAGTTCTCTACTTGTTACCTACCCTCTAGGGGACACACACGGCAGCATCCCTCTCTTGTTCAGTGACATTTTTCTGGAAGAGACAGGCTAAAGTGAGTGGAGGCTATGACAAAAACTAGCTGTTTAAGTCCATTGGGAAAATGCACCTGCCTTCCTACTTCCCAACTCTCTGATTTCCTTTAATAACAACTGACTCTAGTAGAGCATCTCCTATGTGCCAGGCCTTATTCTAAGAGTCTCATGGATATTAAATCATTGACTTCTCACAGCAATTGAGAGACTGAGGAACTGCTCACATCCACACAGGTAGGAAGTGAGCAGAATGGAGTCAGACTCAGAAGTCAGCTCCAGAGCCCATGTTCTGGATAGCACTTTGCATGACCTGAACTTATTGCATAGAGACCGTGGGACTGTCCAGAAGTACTTCCCAAAGTCAGTCCTTCCTGCCAGTGAGCAGAAAATCAGCAAGCTGGCCCCAGATGCCAGACCCAGGGGTGGCATGAAGGACAAGAAATGGTCCTGTGCACATCTCTACCCCGTGAGCACTTGTTGAAGACCTACTATGTGCCAGACACTGTTCTAGGTACTGGAGATATCATGGTGAAGTAAACAAAGTTCCTGCCTTTGTAGAGCTTACATGCGGGTATGGGAGGTGGTGATAGTGGTGGGAGGTACAGACAGTAACCAATGGGATGCAATGTCCTGTCCGGTTGTAATGAGGGCAATTAGGAATGTGCAGTGGGCAGGGGACAGTGCATGTGTGTGTAGGGGTCGGGGGGCTACCGTTTTATTTTATTTTGCCAAACAGTCTGTAATTTTTTAGTTTCACCTCTTTCCAAGGAGTGAAGCTTAACCTGAGAAAAGTGAGGAGTGAGCCGTGGGAATATGCACAGGAAGAAACTTACAGGCAGAGGGGATAGCAAGTGCTAAAGCAGCGATCAATGCAAAGAAATACAGGAAAACAACAGAATGGGAAAGACTAGAGATCTCTTCAAGAAAATCAGAGATACCAAAGGAACATTTCATGCAAAGATGGGCTCGATAAAGGACAGAAATGGTATGGGCCTAACAGAAGCAAAAGATATTAAGAAGAGATGGCAAGAATACACAGAAGAACTGTACAAAAAAGATCTTCACGACCCAGATAATCACGATGGTGTGATCACTCACCTAGAGCCAGACATCCTGGAATGTGAAGTCAAGTGGGCCTTAGAAAGCATCATGACGAACAAAGCTAGTGGAGGTGATAGAATTCCAGTTGAGCTATTTCAAGTCCTGAAAGATGATGCTATGAAAGTGCTGCACTCAATATGCCAGCAAATTTGGAAAACTCAGCAGTGGCCACAGGACTGGAAAAGGTCAGTTTTCATTCCAATCCCAAACAAAGGCAATGCCAAAGAATGCTCAAACTACCGCACAATTGCACTCATCTCACACGCTAGTAAAGTAATGCTCAAAATTCTCCAATCCAGGCTTCAGCAATATGTGAACTATGAAATTCCTGATGTTCAAGCTGGTTTTAGAAAGGCAGAGGAACCAGAAATCAAATTGCCAACATCTGCTGGATCATGGAAAAAGCAAGAGAGTTCCAGAAAATCATCTATTTCTGCTTTATTGACTATGCCAAAGCCTTTGACTGTGTGGATTACAATAAATTGTGGAAAATTCTGAAAGAGATGGGAATACCAGACCACCTCATCTGCCTCTTGAGAAATTTGTATGCAGGTCAGGAAGCAACAGTTAGAACTGGACATGGAACAACAGACTAGTTCCAAATAGGAAAAGGAGTACGTCAAGGCTGTATATTGTCAACCTGTTTATTTAACTTATATGCAGAGTACATCATGAGAAACGCTGGGCTGGAAGAAACACAAGCTGGAATCAAGATTGCCGGGAGAAATATCAATAACCTCAGATATGCAGATGACACCACCTTTATGGCAGAAAGTGAAGAGGAACTCAAAAGCGTCTTGATGAAAGTGAAAGTGGAGAGTGAAAAAGTTGGCTTAAAGCTCAACATTCAGAAGACGAAGATCATGGCATCCGGTCCCATCACTTCATGGGAAATAGATGGGGAAACAGTGGAAACAGTGTCAGACTTTATTTTGGGGGGCTCCAAAATCACTGCAGATGGTGACTGCAGCCATGAAATTAAAAGACACTTACTCCTTGGAAGGAAAGTTATGACCAACCTAGACAGCATATTCAAAAGCAGAGACATTACTTTGCCAACAAAGGTTTGTCTAGTCAAGGCTATGGTTTTTCCTGTGGTCATGTATGGATGTGAGAGTTGGACTGTGAAGAAGGCTGAGCACCGAAGAATTGATGCTTTTGAACTGTGGTGTTGAAGAAGACTCTTGAGAGTCCCTTGGACTGCAAGGAGATCCAACCAGTCCATTCTGAAGGAGATCAGCCCTGGGATTTCTTTGGAAGGAATGATGCTAAAGCTGAAACTCCAGTACTTTGGCCACCTCATGCGAAGAGTTGACTCATTGGAAAAGACTCTGATGCTGGGAGGGATTGGGGGCAAGAGGAGAAGGGGACGACAGAGGATGAGATGGCTGGATGGTATCACTGACTCGATGGACGTGAGTCTCAGTGAACTCCGGGAGTTGGTGATGAACAGGGAGGCCTGGTGTGCTGCGATTCATGGGGTCGCAAAGAGTCGGACACGACTGAGTGACTGATCTGATCTGAACACATCAGCACTCATGTGTGTGTGTGTGTGTATGTGTGTGCAAGTGTATGTGTGTAATTCAAAGCATGTTTAATAGGTTTCATGAATCAAAGGCTAATATCAGTTATATCAGAATCTCTTTTGACTCTATTTTTCTTAATTCATATATTGTATCCAAGAGATAGCCACATTCTATAACTGTGTGTACCTTAAGGAAACACATTAATCCCCAATCTACACAGATTAACTTAAATTCAAAGCTGAAGGCACAGCTTGACGAATACATTCAAAACAGGATGCTAAATTAAAAATCCTGACTACTATAGAGAGTGTGCTTTAAATGTTTAAATATACAGACACAATCTATATGAGTAATTAAAACGTAGATAGGAAGAAACACCAGAACATTACCAGTCGTTAACCGGAATTCTAAGATACCAAGTGATTTGAAAATGAACTTTTAGTTTTAATAATACTGAAAATAGAAATAGGGAAGCACTTTTTTCCCCTAATCTCATGACGAATTAGAGGAGTATTGTAGTTTTCTTTTTAATACTCTTCTGCACTTCTTTGAATTTTTGAGTTGTGCATGGTACGTCTTTATAATAATGAAAAGTACACAAAAGAAGTCTCTAAAAATGTGATTGAATTTCTGGGGACAGCATGTGGTTTCCCAACAAGAGGAAACAAATTGCCACAATCATCTTTAATGTGATCTCATATCAGATGAGCTGAGCACCCTACCTTAGGAAGCCCATAGAAACTTGGCTGTTTTCAGTCAAATAAAAGTGAGAGGGAAGGGTGATTTTCTGAGCAATAGCACTCTTGTTGTCAGAAAATAAGGGGAAGAGAGCGGGATACTCTTCACAGAAAATGCACTAGGTAATTTTGTTAAGTATATGTTATAGGTTCCAACGCATTTTGTATTTTAAAAAAGTCCGACTCTATGATTCATGTAGGTTGGAAAAAAACTACAACTATGCTATAAATAAAATGCATACTATAAGACTTGAAATTAAGGATGCTTATGTTCTGATAGAATTCTACATATTTCTGGGCTGATAACTTGAAAGTTTTCCCAGTATGGTGTTGATCAGTATATTATTATGCTTTTCTTAAGTATTAAAACCTAGTTATTTATTTTTTTAAAAAGTACAAAATTTCTCTATGCAGTTGTATAGCAGCTGGGTTTGGCATGTATAAGATGAAACGAACAAGGATCCAATGTGAATTCCATCAGTGAAGTTTTACTAATATAGAGGCACAGGGGGAAAGAAGATGGGTCTGAAATCACAGCCAAAAAGCATCTGTTGAGACTTGAGCATGTTGGAGTCTCTGGCCACTGTGACTATGCATGCAAGTCATTGGGACAGTTGATGGGTCACTCATTCCTACCCTGTTAGGCTGTCCTTTCCCCAAAACTGACTGTTGGCAGTTGGGTCTCTTCCTCTTGATGGCTCTCTGAAGCCTAAATACAACCCTCTTTTCCAATCATGAGTGGGAATCTTCTGGGCCACTGTCTTAATCTTAGTTATGTAATGTATGAAGTTCATATTTAGCTATAAACTTATTGAAGGTAAAAGATTTTGAACCTTTAGAGGTGCCCCCAAACTGATACTGTTGAGTGATTTTCTTGTGTCCCAGACCCTCTTTCCAGTGTTACTCCATTTTTTTAAACTACTTCCAGCGACAGCCAACTCAGAAAACTCACTTTAAGCTCTTTCTCCCCTACTGATTCCCGGAAAGCCTAACATCGAGACGAGAGAAAAAACTGAATGTGTTTTAGATTTACTGGCTCATTTCTTTTCCATCTACCCTGACTTCTTAAAGACATAAATACTAGTGAATTTTCTGGTTAAGCCAATCTGCATAAATATGACAAAATAAAAAGTCATTTACCTGAACAGCATAGTCTGAGACAGATCACAAGCTATAGAAATGAAGAGGACCTTTAGGGTAACTAGCTACATTTTGCAGTTGCTTAGATGAGAAGTGACAGCATAGTGTAATGTGGTCTGGGCCAATTTTAATCCTGTCTCTGCCACTTACTTGCTGAGTGGTCTTGAACAAGTTAAACATGCTGTGCCACAGTTTTCTCATCTGTGAAACAGGGTTAATAACAATACCAACCTCAGGACTGTAGGGAAGATTCAGTGAGACACTTCAAGCAAATTGATGAGTACAACACCTTATAAAAGTCAGATCCAAAAAAGCTAAACCTTAAATGACATGGCTAGTAAGGGGTTAACATCCAAAATCTATACACACTTCTTGATGAAAGTGAAAGAGCAGAGTGAAAAAGTTGGCTTAAAGCCCAATATTCAGAAAACTAAGATCATGGCAACCAGTCCCATCACTTCATGGTGGGTAGATGGGGAAACAGTGGAAACAGTGGCTGTTTTTTTTTTTTTTTTTTTGGGCGGGGGAGGCTCCAAAATCACTGCAGATGGTGATTGCAGCCATGAAATTAAAAGATGCTTACTCCTTGGAAGGAAAGTTATGACCAACCTAGACAGCGTATTAAAAAGCAGAGACATTACTTTGTTAACAAAGGTCTGTCTAGTCAAGGCTATGGTTTTCCAGTAGTCATGTGTGGATGTGGGAGTTGGACTATAAAGGAAGCTGAGCAGTGAATAATTGATGCTTTTGAACTGTGGTGTTGGAGAAGACTCTTGAGAGTCCCTTGGACTGCAAGGAGATCCAGCCAGTCCATCCTAAAGGAAATCAGTCCTGGGTGTTCATTGGAAGGACTGATGTTGAAGCCGAAACTCTAATACTTTGGCCACCTGATGCGAAGAGCTGACTCATTTGAAAAGACCCTGATGCTGGGGAAGATTGAGGGCAGGAGGAAAAGGGGATGACAGAGGCTAAGATGGTTGGATGGCATCACCGACACAATGGACATGAGTTTGGGTAAACTCCGGGACTTGGTGATGGACAGGGAGGCCTGGCATCCTGTGGTTCATGGGGTCACAAAGAGTTGGACACGACTAAGCAACTGAACTGAACTGATACACACTTCATACAACATAATATCAGAAAGAACCCAACCAGATTTAAAAAATGGGCAGAAGACCTGGCTATACCTTTTTTCTCCAAAGAAGATATACAGATGGCCAACAGGTACATGAACAAATCTAAATGTCATTCATCATCAGTGAAACACAAATCAAAACCATGATGAGGTATCACTTCACACCTGTCAAAATGGCTATCATCAAAAAGTCTACACATAACAAAGGTTGGCGAGGATGTGGAGGAAAGGGAACCCCAGTACACTGTTGGTGGGAATGTAAATTGGTGCAACCACTATGGAAAACAGCATGCAGGTTCCACAAGAAACTAAAAATACAACTACCATATGCTTCAGCAATTCCACTCCTGAAGAAAACAAAAACATTAATCTGAAAAGGTACATGCGTCTTTATGTTCATAACAGTACTATTTATAGTTTCTAAGACGTGAAAGCAACCTAAGTGTCCATCAATGATAAATGGATAAAGAAGATGTCACACACACAGACACAGACACAGACACAGACACATACACACACACACACACACACACTAAAGTACTATTCAGTCATAAAAAAGAATAAAATCCTGCCATTTATAACATGGATCGATCTTGAGGGTATTATGTTTAGTGAAATGTCAGAAGAGAAAGGCAAATCCTGTATGTTATCACTTATATGTGGAATCTAAAAAAAAAAAAAGAAATTAATGAATATAAGAGAACAGAAACAGACTCACAGATATAGAGAACAAATTAGTGGTTACCAGTGTGAGAGGAAAGTAGGGGTAAGTACAAGATAAGGGTAGAGGATTAAGAGGTACAGACTACTATGTATAAAATAAATAAGCTACAAGCATAAATTGTATAGCACAGGGAAATATAGCCAACATTTTGCAGTAACCAAAAATGGAGTATAAGCTATAAAAATACTGAATCACTATGTTGTACAGTTGAAGCCAACCAATATAATACTGTTATCAACAATTCTTCAACTAAAAAAACAGAAAAGCTAATTCTTCAAGACAGCCAGAAATTTGAAGTTCATTCCAAACAAATTGAGAAATACATATCATGGCTTGGACGAGTGTTAAAAGGTAATCATTTGAAGTATGTACTTTAATAATAAAGTGACAGGAATCACCTGGTGGTCCAGTGGTTAGGACTCCTTGCTCTCATTGCCAAGGGCTTGGGTTCGATCCCTGGTCAGGGAACTAAGATCCCACAAGCCATTCTGGCATGGCCAAAAGAATAAGGCATTAGGGAGGAATTTGACATTTTGGAGACACCTGTCTGATGGGAGAAGAGCTGGCAGGGCAGGAAGTGTCCCATCACAACAGAATGCCTGTAGGACAGACAACCTGGTTGGGTCTTAATTGGCTGTGGGACCAGTGGCTCAAGCTTTGTCCGGGATTGACTCAATGGTAGCTTTTATTGTTGGCTGAAGGAGGCAGGAGACAGACTGTGTGTGTGTGTGTGTGTGTGTGTGTACTCTTGCACCTGGGCTCCCAGCCCCGCTGGCACCCACAGGTCCTGAGGCTGCAGTTATGCTCATAAGTTGGGGAAGTCCAGTTGAGAGTGGGTAAATGGCTGAAAGGAACACTCCCCAAATTTCCCTGAGGATTAGGGGAAGCTGTTGAAGGATTAAAGGAAATACACAGAGCTATAATCTGGAGCAGCCTGGTGAGGGGCTTTGAGACAGAAATTTCCAGTGCATATACAAGTACACCCGTAGCAGGAAAAGGCCAGAAGGAATTGGCATTGAAGTGGAGGGATGGGAGGCAGTGGTTGAAGAGAAAGGTGTCATTCAAAGAAACAGGCATGGGTAGGAGCTGATTTAGTGCTTGAATGGGCTTCTATAGACCCAACTTCTGCTCTCGAGGCCTGGGAAACTTGCGACCACACAGTCAGACTACTTCTGTGGCCATGGTCATTACTGGCATCAGAAGAGCTACACTGAACTTGGAAAGTCCTCAAGGAGGAGTCTGGTCCTAAGGGCTTGGACCTGGCTGCACACCCCTGGGACCTCCCTGTCTGCAGTCGGGCTGCCCTCTAGCCTTTGACCTCACCACACCATGGGAACAACACTGTCACCTCCCTAGGGGCCCCAAAGGCCATTCAGTTTTCTCTCTTCTCAAGGGTAAGTAGTGGTTTGTGCACACTTTAGATGGATGGTCTATTTTCAAGGGCTGGGAAGCCCTCAACCCCAAATCAAGCTAAAGCCCTCATCAAGGGTTACTTCTGATAAATTGTGAGTTGGCTTCAAAAGCTGTCCACTGTTGTGGAAACAAAACCAGCCACTCCGAAGTTCAGGGACTGTATTGTTAGGAAGCCAGAGCAGTTGGCTTGTTGGTTTTTATCAAGTTGTGTCTTTACACATCTCTGTTTAACATGGCTGCTAGTTTCATCACCCAACTTTGGATGGAGTGATTACCAGGTAATGTTATCAAATAACAATCATGATTAAACAAGTTACATGAGCCCTCAGGCCCTGAAGCAATTTCTATGAAGAATGAGTTTGTCCTTCAAATGGCATAATAAGAAAAAAAATTAGGTGCAATTCACCCAGAACAGTATGTTATATCAAGGAGAAGGGTAATATGTTTACCCATTCTTAGCAGTTCTGAATGCCCTACAATTCACTCGCTTTCTTTTTAGCGCCCTTCCTTTCCATTTCTGTTTTACATTCTTTGTCGTGTGGAAGGAACAAGGTGTTTTATAGCCACTGCTGTGATTTTCTGTCCACCTGGATCACTTGACAGGACAAATCCTGGCCTTTCCCCCACTTTTTTTAACCATGTAGAGTAAAAATACACAAAGCAGCAAGGAAAAAAAAAACAATTGTGACTTGATTTTTACACTTCCAGATGTCAAAATGCTGTTAAACATGGTTTGAGCCCAGTAAGAAATTAGCAAGTGACAATTGTGTTACCGTATTCCAGTTGCTGCAAAATGAAATGATCAGGAAAAAGATGAGTTGATGAATTTATTATATATGAGGTTTAGGCGTAAGATTGTTCAAATGTAAAGCTTGGGGCTCACGCCAGCTACTAATGAGGGCAGAACATGAAGCACCAGGTAAAACTGATATGTAAATCCGCTGGATGAAACCCAAAGCTCCAGAATAAAGATATGGTTCATATTCCTTCCTATTTTTCTCACTGACACCCAGAGTTTTCAAAAAGTAAAAGGCAGATCTGCTTCCTTCAAATCTCTCAGAGTACAGTCTAGTGCTCTTGCCTCTAAGTATTTTTTTTCTATTTAATGAGACAAATCAATGAAAAATAAAACTATGGAACTCGTGTACATTACAATCATAACCAAGCCATCTATGCAGTATTATCTGAGAGTTAATTCCCTGACCCAAGGATATGAAAGCTAAAAATATTTGATGTCCTTACCTGTGTTTAGTCTCAATTTACATTAAATTTCTTCTGCCCAGCAAATCCGACATTGGTATGAAACAAGGGGATGCACTGACAGACCTAATAATTTAGTTTCAAAATTGTGGATGTAAATAGTATTAAGTATCAGTATTTTCCTTCTAGAATTTTGTTGCCTTTGCATAAAAGTTATAGGTGTCTGAAAGCTTTTATGTGTGTGAAAGCATCTCTACAGAAAAGAATAAAAATAGAATAAGCAAGGGGGTACAGAGCATGTATAAATCCTCTTTGTGCTGGCTCTGCTTCCAGGCACACAAAGGTTCAATGATGTGTCTTTTCTGAGTGGAATTTTTCACGCTACGTGTGATTTTTATTCAGATGTGTAAATATTATCTTTTTATTTTAGGTATTTGAGGCTTGGAGTTTCAGCTTTAGTCTCTATTTTAGGCCCATTTCCCTTGTCATCTTCGTTTTGATCTTTATTCCCTAGTAAGCTTCTTCTCAAAGCTTGATTCCTATGTACAGAGTCCAAGCTTGCTCATTTCACACCTCCCACAGCTGGTTTGTAGGGGTATAGTCATGTGGAGACACTGTATAGATGGTTTATTTTTTAAATTCATTTATACTGGAGCAGAGTTGATTTACAATGTTGTGTTAGTTTCTGCTGTATAGCAAAGTGAATCAGTTATACATATATTCACTCTTTTCCAAGATTCTTTTCCGATATATGCCATTACAGAGTACTAAGTAGAGTTTCCTCTGCTATATAGGTCCTTATTAGTTATCCATTTTACATATAGCAGTGTGTTTATGTCAATCCCAATCTCTCAATTTATCCCTCCCCTCTCCCTCCTTTCCCCCGTGGGAACCATAAGTTTGTTTTTGTGTAGATGTTTTAAAGAAGGCTGATTATCATTTTCATTACTGGATAACACATAATGATTTTCAGAGGGGCAGCAGAAGAAAAAAACACCCAACACAAATAGGAGTGTAAAATGCTACTGTTTTAGTAAGATTTTCAGAAGTTGAAAATTATATCCAAGCACTTTAAATGATTTGAAATACTAAGTAGGCTTTACGATGTTAAGATTATCTGGGTCTTATAGAACTTAAAACTTACTTCTATTTCCAGGCACATATATTGAATATTTTTCCTAAAGTGTTAGAAAGTATGTTGGTCATCCTTGTATCATCTCGCATCATCATGACATGAGAAAGTAGAGAATCTCCATCTGTTTCTTCCCTACTGTTCTCCTTTGTTATCTAGGCTAAGCTCCCCAACTTGTAAATGTATGTGGTTGATGAGCTTAGCTTTGCTTGTGGAAACAAACAGATGGGAAAACCTTCATCTGACAGGGTCTGATGGGAGTTCCACCTAAGAGAGCTGGTGAACTTGTAGGTACACACGTGCCATTTCCTGATAGACTCCCATGGTAGGTATTAGTTTTCTGTTTGCTGCTGTAACAAATTACCGCAAACTTAGCAGTAGACACAATATGAACTATCCTAAATTACTGGATTCAAATCAAGGTGCTGGCACAGTTGCATTCTTTATTCTGCCTTCTTGGGGAGAGTCTGTTTTCTAGCCTTTTCCACTTTCTAGGACTCCCACATTCCTTGGCTCATGGCCCTTTCTTCCATCCTCAGAACCAGTCTGTCTTTCTTACATCCTATCACTTTGACCTGTTTCTGTCATCACATCTCCTTCTTTAACTCTGACGCTTTCACCTCCCTCTTCTGCTTAAAGGACCCTATTGATTGGCTGCATCCAATAATCCAGGATAATGTCCCTCTGTTATAGTCAGCAGATTAACAATACCTTAATTCCATCTGCAACTTTACTTGCTCTTTTCCATATAACACAGTATATTCACAGGTTCCAGAGATTAGGACACAGACATCTTTGGGCAGGCATAATTCTGCCTACCACATGGAGAGTTTAATATGGAGTATGTTCTCTTCTGGTCTTCCTGACTCATCTCCTTCCCCCTAAAGAATAAGTAACCTCTACCACTATATCTATTATTCCTGCCCTGGAAATAGTTTCATCTGCACCATTTTTCTAGATTCCACATATATGCATTAAGATATCATATTTGTTTTTTTCTTTCTGACTTACTTCACTCTGTATGACAGAATCTAGGTTCATCCACATCTCTACAAATGGCCCAATTTTGTCATTGATGCTTTACAACATTGTAAAGCAAATATATTCCAACAAAAATAAATAAATAAAAGTGGATAGGGTGCCCTGAGAATGAAAAAACAAAAAGAATAAGTAACCCCTCCCTGTTTGCTCTTTGTCCTATGGCATTCTCTTTCACGGATTTCAATATCCAGGTTTTCCTTTGAGCACATTGTTCTTTTGCCCCTTCAGATTCCATCCTTCTTGTACTAAATAATTGTTGAGGGCCTACTATGTGCAAATTCATGTGCTTTATTAAATAGGAGTGCTGCTGCTGCTGCTGTGTTGCTTCAGTCGTGTCCAACTCTGTGCGACCCCATAGATGGCAGCCCACCAGGCTCCACCATTGCCGGGATTCTCCAAGCAAGAATACTGGAGTGGGCTGCCATTTCCTTCTCCAATGCATGCATGCATGCTAAGTCACTTCGGTCGTGTCTGACTCTGTGCGACCCCATGGAGCCCGCCAGGCTCCTCTGTCCACAGGATTCTCCAGGCAAGAATACCGGAGTGGGTTGCTATTGCCTTCTCCAAAACAGGAGTATATAAATGCAAATCATATGCTCAGGGTGATGAAAGCAATGAAAAAGAAAATGACTGGGACCAGAAAAGCAGAGCACGTCAGATGATCTTTATGTGGAATGACCCTGGGAAGGCTAGCAACCATTCCTATAATTGTAGCTCTCACAAGTACATCAATGCACTGGGACCCTATTTCTATCCTCCTAGGTGATTTTTAATTTTGTCCATGTATGGAAAAATGTATTCATTCAGCAAACAAGTACTAGGCACTGTCCAGAAAATGGAAAAGCAGAGAGATACAGTTGTTCCCCTGAAGGAACTCCTGGTCCCCAAACTGGGAGAGTTGAGTAGGGAAGCTGTTTTTAAGGGGGAAGAAGGGGACACATATACACACACCAACTTCCTCAAATGAAATCATCTAGAATCTCCCAGAGTTCCCTCAGCTATGGATGGACAGCCTGCCCGAAATATCTTTCCTTGCCCCAAACCATGACTGTCACTTCTGAAGTTAAGACAGGTTATAGGCTAACTATGATTTATCTGATGACTGCTTCACTCAAGCCAGGCATTTAGCTGGTTTAACTTTTAAGTAATAGGAACTAGAATCTTTTTACTTCCCAAAGTAGTTTACATTCTGCTCCATTTCCCAAAATATTAAGGCCATTTTCATTTATTTTTAATTCCCCAAGCATTATTGGCACAAATAGGTGTCAGGTTCTGAGCTTGACACCAGACACACAAAGATGAAAAAAAGGCATGCTTCTTTGTCCTGAAATATAACATGGGAATAACATGTTTTCTTTCTGTTAGGCATACCTCATAATTTAGTGAAGTGCATTCTTATCTACTCTGTGAAGGTATACTGTTATAATTCAGTTTTTTATTTAAACCTTTTAAAGATTTTCTTCTAATCTAGCAGCTGTGACTTATTGATTCCCAAAATCTTATTCTCAGTGAAAATTTTGACAATAGTGACCATTTATCATTAAGTGAGAATGCCACTTGTACTTCAGTTTAAAGAATCCAAGTTGATTTTCAAAACTTTTCATGAAAACTAAAAGTTTTCATGAAAAATGAAAACTGAAGTTTCATTTTTAGGAGTATTTCAAACATCTTTTATATTTATATACTCAACTATTAATCAACTGATACAGTCAGACTCTCAAAACTGTCTACATATTTTACAAATTTTCCATATTATTTATATCTTCTGCAGATTAATCTATGTAGCTGTTCTTGGGCTGCTGAATGACCTGAATGGGTTGAGCAGAATAACAAAATTTTGCAACGTTCTGTGTCTGAACTTTGTGCCCCTTCTGAGGCCTTGAGCTGGGCCCACTTTCAGGAGGAAGCCTCCACAGTATTCTAGCCCACAATTAATTCTATCTACCTTAGAAGGTGCGTGTGTTGTGACCCAAATAAATGATCAGAGCCAATTATACTTCTCTTTGAAATGAGAAATTAGGGTCTGAGAGAGCTGTAGTCATGAGCACTGAAGCTGCATTTACAAAAGGAATCTGCAAAAGAATAGATATATGCATATGTATAACTGAATCACTTTGCTGTTCACCTGGAACCAACAAAACATTGTAAATCAATATACTCCAATATAAAATAAAAATTAAAAAAACCCAACCCCCATAAAATGTTAGCGTGCGTGCTTAGTCGCTTCAGTCATGTCTGGCTCTTTGCGACCCTATGGACTGTAGCCTGCCAGGCTCTTCTGTCCATGGGATTCTCCAGGCAAAAATACACTTGAGGGGGTTGGCATTTCCTCCTCCGGGGGATCTTCCTGACCCAGGGATCGAACCCTTGTCTCTTGTGTCTCCTGAATTGGCAGACGGGTTCTTTATCACTAGCGTCACCTGGTAAGCTCCTAAAATGTTAGATTAAAAAATAAAAAGAGGATGGTCAAGATGACTGTAAAAAGCCAAAAGTATAGAGAACTGTGAATAATTAGAGTCCTCCAGTTTGTAGAGGGAGTGGAAGAGGCAGATCCATGGAGAGACGCCGAGATGCTATGAAAAAAAGCCCCTGGCAGGATGACATGGGATCCCAATGGCTTCTCAAAGCTTGTTCCCTGAGCTCCACTTGTTTGGCAGATTCTCAAGAGATCCTCATGAATACTTATAATATTATATTCATAATAGACTCCCTCTGACTTGAAGCAACTCCGTGTGTCTCTGCTTCTCACACTAAAGGAGCCAAGCCAGCATGGAAACTTATTTTATAAACCGTGATTCTCCCATTTGACAACTTCTGGTCATGCAAGAGCTGCACTCTTTTTTGAAGGAAGGGTGCACAGAAGATTATCGTTTGATGGGTATTAGGCTGTTGGAATATTTTAGCAAAAAGTATGAAGTAAATCTCATTGTCATTGACTTTCAAATTATTTAGTCTTCCATCTTTTCTACAAATATTTGGGCAGGGGTCACAAATTCAGAGACAAAGTAGCCAGTGCCTGCCCTGGAGATTCTGGGAAGGGGACTACACAGTGAGCAAACTATGACACCAAGTAGCGTATGCCATGACCGAAGAAGGCATAGGCTGATGAACATCTCCTTTCACTAACTTTCTGATGACCTTAAAGTATGCCCTGGTTTTTTTTCTTTTATGCTAAATAGTTTTATTTCAAAGTTTGAAATATGTTGTGTTATCAGTTACTTACAAAAAAGTATAATATTAACCAAATTCAGAAGAAAACTAAAAACAAATCCTGTCATTGATGCTTTTACCAAAATGTGTTTGGGGAAGTTACTTCACCATTCAGTACCTCAGTCTCCTTCTATCTAAGATGTGGGTAATAACAAATGCTATGGCAGATCAATGTCATTCCTGGTCAGGTATGTAACATTCTAGGCAATAAATTTTAGAAAAATCAATGGAGATGAATGCATCCATAAAGAGGAAGAATTCTGATAATGAGTAAATTCTAAGGGAAAAAAGTAACAGTTTGGTTATCTTCATGCAAATCATAATAGGTACCAAATAGTTAAATAACTTCATTGTAAACTTACAAGAGAAAGGAAATAGAGGTTTCTTGGCAGTGGCCCATTTTCAGTGGTTGCTTTAGGCATCTCTGTGCCCACTTTCCCATGCCTTCCTCTACCTCCTCCTCCACTTTGCATGACACTGGGGTCCCCAGCTTCTCAATACTGTGACCTAAACTACATGCTTCTCATTTAGGCAGCAGGCAGTAGTGATCGGCTGTTGTTCTGTGGTTGGTAGAGATTCTGTAATTTCATTCCCTCATTAGAAGGTGTGTGTTTATTTATTAAAGTTTCACTGTGCCCAAAGGCAATGTACAAAACTATAGAAATACCAAAATTAAATAAAGGCTATTATTGCTGTTATTCTATAAAGCTTGTCTATCATGAGCCACTGTGTACCTTTATAGAATCCAAGCTCTGTTAACCAGGTGCTCCCCGGCACCTTGGTCAGCAAACTTTTCACCTACCCTGCTTCCTGCCTCTGTCAGCATACAGGTCCCCTCTATCTGAGGTGAAGAAGGGGACAGACACATTTAGAATCCTGCATCTTTTAGGGAGGCTCCAAACCAAGTGGGTACAAGGGTCTCTTCATGGAGTCTTCCTGTTTTGCTCAAACTGGGGACTTTGTCCTGAGCAGCATCCTGGGATCAAAGGGATATCTCTATTTCTAGATGAGGTCTCTCCTCTGTTGGATAGGGAGATGGAGAGAGTCATTTATGCTCGCTTCAGAGTAGGGATGTTGATGTGCCCATGGGGGCAGTGCCTCAGGGGCTTGGAGACCAGCAGAGAGTACACACATCTATTACCTTCTGGGGCTTACATTCCAAAAGGGAGGCAGGAAATGGACAAATACCCAGGAGAATGCATGGTTTGTCACTTGGTATTAAGAGCTGTGGCTAAAATAAAGGAGCAAGTGGGCTTAAGGTGTGCCAAAGGTGTAGCAGTTGGAGGGCGTTATTTTTGTAGGGTGGTTCAAGCAGATCTGGCTAATAAGATGCCAAGAGCAGAGACTTGGAGGCAGTAAGTGAGCCATATGGACACTGGAGGGAAAAGCATTCCAAGGGAAGGGAACAGACATCATAAAGACTCCAAGCACATGTGTCTGTTTCTCCAAACACAAGTGTCCCACCTCTGTACACAGGAATAACCTAATGGAAGAACCATTTCCACGGCAGAGAAAGCTGTGCAAACACTGAAACATGTTTTGAGTTAATGTTTTTATTTCATACTGGCAATATTGCCTCTACTTCAAGCTGCTAGTCAGTAGATTTATTTTCCTACAATCTGAAATACTTACACTCCAACCAGGGGCAACTTAACCAACTGTGCCCCCAGCTCAGCCTGCGCAGACAAGCCTCTTCCTCCTCATTTTTTGTGCTAAGTTAATACCAATGTTTGTATCATGAGGCATCTGCTAGTGTAAAGAGGGCTTCTCTATGACACAGTGAAAAGAACATGAGTTTTGAAGTTAAAGAAACCAAAATGCAAACCCCGAGT
The DNA here is from genome assembly GCF_029378745.1 of Bos indicus. NCBI lineage: Eukaryota > Metazoa > Chordata > Mammalia > Artiodactyla > Bovidae > Bos > Bos indicus. The sequence goes on from NC_091763.1 coordinate 81,900,220, forward strand.
ATGTCATTGGTCATTTAACAGCTGAGAGATCTTGCCAAGTCAATTCCTTCCTTCCTCCAAATCTGTTTTTCATAAAACTTAATTTTTAAATAAAGAGAATGCTAAAATGGCAACCCACTCCAGTATTCTTGCCTGGAAAATCCCATGGACGGAGGAACCTGGTAGGCTACAGCCCATGGGGTAGCAAAGAGTTGGACATGACTGAGCAACTTCACTTTTACTGACTCAGAAGGATGATTATAAAGATTAAATCATGCAGCCATTATAAATACCTAGCTCCCTGTCTGGCACTTAGTAAACAAGAGTCTCCTCCTGTCCTCCTGTTCAACCTTTCTGTCTCTTTATTGCTTTTTCTTAACACACACACACATACACACACACACATCACCATTACATCTGGCCAGATCTGGGATCAGAAGAGGCTGTTTGGTCAGTATCACATAGTTCTCATTCCTAAATACCCACTGAACCTAGGAAAGTGCTAGGAATGCTCAGAACTATGTGTGTATCTCTGTATGTATCTGTTTCTGATAACTGTGGACAGTCTATAAGACCTATGGATCTAAACTTCACAACTGATCTATGGATAATCCTAAGCTCCCCAGGGTCCTCTCAGTGGAACCAGGTTCACATTCGGACTGAGGACCAGAGAAAGGGAAGCAAGATAGGGTATTTGCCACATGATGAAAAATCCCCCCAGAGCTCATGGGAAGACTCTTGCCAACAAGTCTTCTGGCCTCCTTTCCCATCATGAGATGGTCTCTCCACAGAGACTTAAGGAGAATGAGAGGAATATACGGACAGCACAGGTCTGGAAGAATGTAGAGCTGGCCACTACATTTCAGACAGGCCACTGAATGGACAGGAATCATTTTTAGACAGGGGGTGGGTTTGAGGCAATGGGCATGGAAATGACCACTGCCAACTCTCTAGCTGCTCTTCCATGTCTCTGAATCTATTTTTTTCACTTGTTGTGTAATCAAAATATGAGGGGACAATGGTGGGGGTGGGCATTTAAAGACAGATAAAACAAAGAAAAGAACAAAGAGAAGGAGCTCTCATCCTCTGCTAATGGTCAGGTAAGCAGATTCTAGTTTCTGGGTGCACCATCCTGGTTCATCTCCCAGGCCCTGTGTCTCTGTGTAACATCTCTCAGGATCCCAGAGCTGAGAACGCATTTCCTAAAGTAAGGGAGGAGCTTCAGCAGTGGGTGCTCAGCTGAAATCAGGAGCCATCTTCTCATTTTTATGGCTTTTAATTTAACATGAAAACATCCCCCCATTTAAAAAAATTATTGACATATAATTACTTTACAATGTTGTGTTGGTTTCTACTATACAACAAAATGAATCACCTATATGTATACATACATCCTTACTTTAACCCGCTGGTATTTGAGTCAATTTGAAGGGGAAGAGGCCATTCAATAAAGCATTACCAGGTGGAATTTGCTCTATTTTCTCCACGAAATTTCTGTTTCCTGTAAGAACAAACAAACTAGGCCTTCCCCTCACACTCCAGCTCGGAGAACAAGCTTAGACTCACAAGTGTCATTTTGCTCACTCGCCTTGGCCAGAACTCATTTCAGAGAACACTGCTCACTATAATAACTTTGGTTTTAAGTAGAAATATCTCCTGTGATGCCATCAACTGGAAATAAAAAGAATAATTTTCAAAACTCTTTTCAAACAACGAGCAGCGTTGATGAAGCCGATCACAGAAAAAAAGCAGTCAGCCGCCTCCGGAAAGGGGAAATATTAAAAGAATTAAAAATGGCAGAGTCCATATCTCCCTATGAGCCATGGGAAGATTCCAGGTGAATGCAAACCTCTTCTGTTTAAAAATAAATCAGATCCTGCTTACACTCACCATAAGCTAATGCTGCCAGTGTGTGAGGTTTATATCCTTCCTAAGACACTCCCAAGTCTGGAGTGGTTTCTACGTGGTTCAGCACCGCTCTTCCTCCAGGTTACCAAGCTTCATGGTGAACGCTGTCACTGTTATTCCTAATGGTTACCTAAAGAGAAAAACTGAATGCATCTGCAATTATTCATTAGTGAAAGTTTTTGTCTGCACCATGATTTTTATTTAGAAGAAAATGGTACTTCCTTCGGGTTGACTCTGTTTGGCTAATGGGAATTTTTAGTTTTAGTAGATAATTTTCCATCCAGGCTAATTCAACTTAGTGATGAGAATTCTTCATGCTGGAATATAAATTAATTACATCAAATGGCCCAAGGGTGTGTGACAGGGCAGGGTAGCTGGATCTGAGTTATGTGAGCAAATATGCCACTTAGGATAAGACACGTGAGGGTAGGATTATATTTGCCCCTTGTTTCCACTAAAAAAAAAAAAATCTCCTAATAGAATGATTGTGCTCCATACTGAACATTTTAAATCGTAAAGATATAAGATAAAGAACTATTAACGAATAAAGAGATCTCCAACAGGGCCAAGGCAGGGTGAATAGAACATGACTATTAGGTAAAGCTGGTGTTTCTTGTCCCTGGGTATCAACGAACCACATCTTTAGATAAGGCTTTTTTTTTCAGGCTGATCCCAGATCTTATCAAATGTCGTTATACACTGTTTATTCTCCAGGGCCGACACAAAAGAAATGCCATTAAGGATGGAATACAACCCAACAACATGGAGAAAACCAGAGGGAGGTGCAGGAAGCGAGGTTAGTCACCATCCCAGTGACTCCCTTCATAAAGTCCGGTCTTACCTGGAGTGAGTAGAGATGGGTCAGATGCTTGTGAATGAGTGTGTGTGTGTGTGTGTATGTGTGGCAGGGATTTTTAGAAAAGAAGATGTGAAAATACAGGAGGGAAGTAGAAAATACAATTGCACTCAGGCTGCCAAGATGGAGATGATATTTGTTTTCTCTGGCCCTGCGCGCCGAGGCGGCACACTTCCCAACCCAGCTTTTGTCCTTCAGAACTGCAAGAGCCCACGCTTTAATGCCTGCAGGTTGACCATGCATTGTTATTATACAGGCTTCATGTTCACATCATGTGTCATCTGACCAAAGGAGAGTCTACAAAGTGAAAGGCTCATGCAAAATTTATGCTTATATGGCTGTTTCAGTCAGTGGAAAAATCAATACTGCGGGCTTGATGCACAGAAATGACTGAGTGCTCTCTGACTGACACTAAAAGCACGGGGAGATTGAGAGCCGCTTTTGCTGTTCAAGGAATCGAGTGTATTAGAGCTCTTATAATAGTCTGCTCACCTTATATTAGCCTTTCCTTGGGATTATTTTTTGATAACAATTATGATTGTGGGGTTTAAGGCAATTACACTATTACAAAGAAAAAGCTGCTTTTTATGTCCTGTAAAGCTGTCATATATTTCACACCGCAACTGCCTTCCAATTATTTTGCTACAATGCACTTTGGAAGCAAAATGTCCTAACTGATATATATTAGTCCTTTACGTTTTATAAATAAAAATCAAAGCCGTAATGTAATCCTTCAAAAGGAGCTTCTCAGTTTCCCCAGACGTGATTTTAGAAAGCTCAGAAATGGAGTGGGTGCCAGATGTTTTGAAAAAGGCAGAGCACAGCATCTGTGGTTCCACAGGCAGACCATACACGCCCAGGGGTGATGTGGAGGATGGAGAGGGAGACTGGGTCCGAGCCCTGGTTTAAAACGCTACTGGCATCTATCAAGTGGAAGCTCAGGAAGGCTTACAAGTTGGAATTTAATGATGAAGAAAAAACAATCCTTGAAATTAATTCAGTCAGAAAGGAAAGCAAAGACATGTTGTGCAGCAATTAGCAGTCAGCAACAACATGGAGAAGATTTTTCTCTTACTTTCAACTCTGTCGCAACAAAGATTTTACAGCTCCATGGGGGTCCAATGTCAGAAGGGTGGGTGGGTGGAATGCAGAGACTGGCATAGGGGACCAGGTAGAAAAGCGAAGTCATGGACCAAGATGACTCATCCTAACAAGAATCTGGAGGTTAAACCGTGGCAGGAGAGCATGCCTTGTTGGTGAGCCATGAAAAATTGTGCTTATGTGGTCTTGCCCCGAGGGAGAGTGGGAAATGCTATTGTTTCCAACTCTGAAAAGCCTCCAGCGAGGTGGGCAGAACCCCCAGTGGGGATAGAAGAGCTCCTGTGTGGTAAGTGACAAAGCTAGCCTGTCCCTTTCACCATGTGACACACACCGCACTGAGGCAGCCAAGGCAAGTGAGTTAAGCCTCTAAATTAATGGTGTAAAGGTGGCTTTATGTCTGCATACCAAAAACAAAACAACAGAGTACTGAACACTGCCAGGAGCACCACGGTTATTCTGATGATAAGGATTTAAAATGTAGATATGGCATGAACTCTGGATGTATTTCACAAAAATGACCCCCAAAGAATTTTATCCATGCATACATTTAGAAGGACCTTTGCAGCTTAAAACTCAATACAAAAAGGATTTCCATGATCATGGGGCCAGCATGACACAGCAGAGAGGTAGAGACATCTGGCAATCCTAGAAGCATCCTCATGCTGGAGTTCTGAGGATGTTCTTTCATCCTCTGTGCCTTCCCAGGTGGCGCTGGTAATAAGGAACCTGCCTGCTAATAATGCAGGAGGCATAAGAGACGCAGGTTTGATCCCTGGGTTAGGAAGATCCCCTGGAGAAGGAAATGGCAAACCACTCCAGTATCCTTGCCTGGAAAATCCCATGGACAGAGGAGCCTGGAGAGCTACAGTCCATAGGGTCGCAAAGAGTCAGACACTACTGAAGCGACTTAGCATGCATGCATGCCTTCCTGAACATGCTTAATCATTTTGAAATACCTTTCTGTTAGCTCCCTGGTAAGGATTCTTCCCTAAGTTTTGTTTTTAACTGGGAAGATACTTTTTCCCTTTGCTTATGCTTAGTTTGAAAGTGGGCTCATTGGCCAGGAATACTATTTTAATCCTGTATCCTGTTAAGCATCTTTCTGACACTTGAAGTGTCAAAAATACCTCTTAATAAGTCAATACACCCACTTTTCCCAGAGTGGTAGACAAGACAAAGCTTCTTGTCTCTGAAAAGAGAACATGGACTGTGAGGTCTATTAGAATCAACACACGCAATTCACCTTTAATAACGGGTATATGTACCTTATAATGTACCTTATGATCTCTTGGGAAAGGATTCATCCCAGACTGCCAGGAAAGACCTAACTTCTATTCCAGAAATAGCAGTGGAAAATAAAAATATTCTAGAGTGCTTAGAAAATAGCAGAGGACTTTCAGAATCTCACAGAATTAACTCCTACCAGATGCTTTGGGTTGCTGTATCAAAAATGACCATGGACTTGCAAGTCTGTAGCCTCTTGGTTTTGGCTGAAGCACAAACTAGCTTAGGAGAAGTGGGTGATTTCTGAAATTCCTTCTTGGATTCTTATGGGAATTAGATTGGTCATTAAATAGGTGTTGATAAGTACCTGGTACATCAATGATTAGACTGATGTCTCATTGACTATTTTAGACTAGAAAGGGCATTGGACTTCAGTTTGGATAGCTTTGATCTCAGTCCTGCTCTGCTATTTATTAGCTGTATAACACTAAACAACCTTCTTGAGTCTATTTGAGCCTTCATTTCCTCATATGCACGGCAGAAATAATAATTCTAGACCAACAGTGGTTGTGAATAAATCGTAGCAACTCTAAGAGAAAATACCTAACACAGAGCTTCATCTGCTAGGAGACAGTGAGGTAATGTTAGTTCTTTGGCTTGTTCCCCAGTTAGAGTGATGACTGGCTGAAAAAAGCCATCCTCGATTTGAGGTGAGCTAGAATGTATCTCAAAACTGAGTAGAAAGATGACTTTTTTATATCTCTTTTTGGTTAGAAATATCCACAGAACAAACTGTTAAGGAGAAACTGAGTGCAAGAGTGTCTTGATTTCAGGGGTCTCAGTTTACTACTATTATCACTGCTGGCAGCAACCACACCATTGATGATGGTGGTGGCAATGGTGATGATAACTGCTACTTATTAAACCATTTATGGACTTCCCTGGTAGCTCAGCTGGTAAAGAATCTGCTTGCAATGCAGGAGACCCCAGTTCGATTTCTGGGTTGGGAAGATCTCTTGGAGGGTTAGGCTACCCACTCCAGTATTCTTGGACTTCCCTGGTGGCTCAGATGGTAATGAGCCTACAGTGCGGGAGACCTGGGTTTTATCCCTGGGTTGGGAAGATCCCCTGGAGGAGGGTTTTCTTGCCTGTAGAATCCCCACAGACAGAGGAGCTTGGTGGGCTAGGATCCATGGTGTCGCAAAGACTCAGACATGACTGAGAGACTAAGCACAGCACATTTATAGGAATTAGCTCATTCTCAGAGAACCATGCCATCATTTTCATGATACAGGTTATTTTGTCATTCCAATTTTACATGACATAACCACAGTTCAGATTGGTTAAGTAAATTTTCCAAGGTCAAATAACTAGAACTGGAATTGAGACCCAATACAGGCAGCTTGGCCTAGTCACTCCATCACACTGCCTTCCATGAATGTTCTTTAAATGACACTTTCAGGAGGGGGTCAACCTGAGCTATTTCAATATAATTATATCCCCCTATTTTCTCTATCTGGACACAATATTTTCCTTCTTCACACTATCGGTAAGTACTATGCTGTCCAGTACTCTTACCTGGAAAATTCCATGGACGGAGGAGTCTGGTAGGCTATAGTCCATAGGGTTGCAAAGAGTTGGACACGATTGAACGACTTCACTTTCACATACTGTCTATGGTCTTACATGGCTAAACGACTGTCCTCCAGTAGAATGTCCCTTGGGAAATCAAGCTTTTTGGATCTCCTGTTATAGTCTTAGTGCCTATCTCAATGCCTGGGATGTCAGGAGGACTTAGTATATATTATACTTGCTGATCAAACAAAAACATGATTTCATTGATAGTGTTTCTAAATGTTGACCAACAATAATCCAATTAGACAATTTTAAAGGGTGGTAGCAGGTGGTAAAAAACCCTGGGTTCAGTTTTTATCACCTTAAAGTCTTCTTTCTTTCTTTCTCTTAGCAGTTCTCCCAAGACTTAGGGATAGGCAGGTTCCTGAAATTATCAATAAAGGAGAAGGGAAGAAGGTGACTTATAGATAATATTTAAGTTCTTCTTCTATAATCCTATTGCTTATCTTCAAATGCTATCTTTGTGCCCTTCACATGTTTGTAGGAAAAGGGCTGGAAATATTTAAGGCAGCAATAAAGGCCATCAGAAACAAGATACACTTGGTCAAATGGTTTGAGCTTCTGCTTTCTATTTGTTTGCTTTGTTTTTAATTAATCTTATTGGAGTACAGTTGCTTTACAATGCTGTGTTAGTTTCTACTGTACAGCAAAGTGAATCAGCTATAGTATACATATATACATATATCCTCTCTTTTTCTTCCCACTTAGGTCACCAGAGAACACTGAGTAAGGTTCTCTGAGCTATATGCAGTAAGCTCTTACTATGTTATACATAGTATCAATAGTGTACATATGTCCCTTTCAATCTCCCATTCATCTCACCCTTCCCTTTCCCCCTCTGGTGTCCTTATGTTCATTCTCTGTATCAGTATCTATTTCTCTTTTGCAAATAAGATAATCTATACCATTTTTCTAGATTCCACATACATGCATTAATATACAATATTTATTTTTGTCTTTCTGCCTTACTTCATTCTGTATGATAGTCTCTAGGTTCATCTATATCTCTATACATGACTCAATTTTGTTCCTTTTTATGGCAAAGTAATATTCCACTGCATATATATATATATAACATCTTTTTTATCCATTCCTCTGTTGATGGACATTTAGGTTGCTCCCATGTCCTGGATATTGTAAATAGGGCTGAAAAGGAGAACACTGGGGTGCATGTGGCTTTTTGAATTATGGTGTTCTCTGAGTATATGCTCACCAGTGGGATTATTGGGTCATCTGGTTGCTTTTAAAGGATAATTTCTTCTCCCATCAGTGTCCTTCACTGAAAATCTAGGTGGAATTATATGCAATCCCTTATGCTATACTTGGGACAACAAAGGTTTTCACTGGGGATGGTAACATAATTTCCTGCAAAAACTAAGATGGAAAGAGACTAGCATTTGTGTTCAATCCTAATCCAACATGTAGAATTAAAAGACTCCCAAACACAGAAGGATAAATCAGGGACAGCTGTATTTTGCTAATAGGTTTAAGGGGAAGGTGAAAAATTCATCAGAAAGCAAATTTTAGGGAACAGTTTTCTTTCAAAGGAGTGGGTATTGTTATTGAGACAATATTTTGGCCTAATGCCTTGACTGATATTCTCCTAATGGGTCTAAATGATAAATAGAATGGACAGGCCCATTGACTTGTATAGAAGTGAATGGGTAAATCATTTTGGGCTTCCCTGGTGGTTCAGTGGTAAAGAATCTGCCTGCCAATGCAGGAGACACGGGTTCAATCCCTAGGTTGGGAAGATGCCCTGGGAAAGCAAATGGTAACCCACTCCAGTATTCTTTCCTGGGAAATCCCACTTGGAGCCTGGTGATCTATAGTCCATGTGGTTGCAAAAGAGTCAGACACAACTTAGTGACTAAACAACAGCAACACAGATAATCGTACATAATTTATACTTTACAGAATTCAGGGCAAAAGGAGAGCTGGGCAGTTCTCAAGAAAATGTGAGTCAAGTTTTAAGTGAATCAAGTTTTATGAAGCTGTCTGCTAGCTTTTAATAAATTAATTTTGACATTATCTTCAACTCAAGATCCTAAAATAGGGCCAGATATTTTCTCCAAGCAAGTCTAACCTTTAAAGATATTTATTTCCATGATTTATAGAACCAAAGCAGACTTATCTTTGCTCAATAGTAATTCACTCAACAAAATTCTTAACTTTGGTGATTCATTATCAAAGCCCCACGTTATTTCTATGAAATACCTACAAGGTTATAGAATTTGGACGTCTTCAGGACACATTCCCCGCTACCACCCACCCCCCCCACTCCATGGGCTTCTATTAAGTTCAGAGATTCTTAATATTTCTTTGGCAATATTAAAGGTTATTTGGAGCATTTGTGGCTGCTACTGACTTCTGGCTCATTAAAAGAAAAAATTTTTATAAATCAAATCTTTTTCAATGGAAGAATCACTTCTGGGCTAGGGGCAGCTATAAGGCAATGCTGAGGAAGAACAGCTTTAGGGACCCGAGATGGAGATGGTGGTTCTGTTAATGGTAAGTGTAAATGGGAACCATGACTGTAAACACTTGGCTTGGATTGGGAACTTTACATGGTAGATTTTCTTAGACTAGGATCTCTCCTATATGAACATGATATGGCTTGTTTGAAAAGTGTGTGTGTGTGTGTGTGTGTGTGTGTGTGTGTGTGTAGGAATGAAAGAGTACATGAAATTCCTTGTGATATTATGATATAATTTTATAAAAAAGAAGCTATCAATGATTTAGTGACTATTCTGTTATAGGTATTTCACAGACATTAATGTACTTAATCCTCATGATAACCCTAGATATTAAATATTTGTATACCCTGTATCGGAGAAGGCAATGGCACCCCACTCCAGTACTCTTGCCTGGAAAATTCCATGGATGGAGGAGCCTGGTAGGCTGCAGTCCAGGGGGTCGCTGAGTCGGACATGACTGAGCAACTTCACTTTCACTTTTCACTTTCCTGCATTGGAGAAGGAAATGGCAACCCACTCCAGTGTTCTTGCCTGGAGAATCCCAGGGATGGGGGAGCCTGGTGGGCTGCCGTCTATGGGGTCGCACAGAGTCGGACACGACTGAAGTGACTTAGCAGCAGCAGCAGCATACCCTTTATATGGAATCTAGAAAAATTTTACTAATGAACCTATTTTTAGGGTAGGAATAGAGACACAGATAAAGAGAATGGACTTGTGGCCACAGTGGGGGAAGGAAAGGGTGGGATGAATTGAGAGAGGAGCATTGACACGTGTACACTACCGTGTGTAAAACAGACGGCTAGGGGGAAGCTGCTGTCAACACAGGGAGCTGAGCCCAGCGCTCTGTGACAGCCTAGAGGGGTGGGATGGGGGCTGAGTGGGGGGCAAGCTCCAGAGGGAGGGGAGATATATATATATATATTTATGGCTGATTTGTGTTGTATAGTAGAAACCAATACAACACTGTAAAACAATTATCCTCCAATTAAAAATAAAAAATGAAGGTAAAAATAAAATAAAATTTGATGAAAAATAATAAATAGTTTTATGCCCACTTTATGGATGAGGAAATTTAGTCTCAGAGAAGGAAATTTGTCACGGCCACATAAGCAGTGAGTAGCCTAGTACTTGCCACTTCCCACAGTTAACCAAAAGGTGGAAGTCTGGGATTTTCTGCAATATTAATATGTACTGGGGGATAAAAATGTTGTTTTCTGTCTTTTTAGAAGCAATCTAAAATATGACTATGCCTCAGAAAGACACTGCACAATCTGAAGTTAATGATAATAGTTGAGACTTACAATAATATCTCATAACAAAATTGTTTTTTTAAAAAAATCTAATGTTTTAGGGGATTTCATTTTTTCAATCTGTAGTCCTGTTGTTTCTGGAAATATAGTAACCCAAACTTTCCTCACCGAGACAACCTACTTCTGAACTCATAGTAGACATTACTGTGGAAAGACTAAGTCAATTAGTAAGAATTTATCAAATGCTGTTGCCTTTTTTATTAAAAATTTCCTTTAATCTCCTTTCTCAACAAGCATTTCATGTTAAGATGTTGAAGACTGACGTTTTATCGATGGACTGAAAACTGTCTAGCACCAAAAATAGGCCTGATACTTTGCTATAACCTCCCATCCCATCATTGTCCATAGATGAACTTTACTAGAGCCTAGGGTCAAATATGTTTCAAAGAAGGTTCCCAGTTAAAAAAAAAAAAAAAAAGCAAATTCTCAATTTCCTGATTGACTGAGAAATGAACTAGATGCATCCTGGGGACTTCATATCTGGGGCTTAATGTTCTATCCTGACAAATCTGGGCTTTTTGCACTCTTGCAATATAAAATCTCTAAAAATGTATCTGTTTTGATCTAGTAGCACAATTTGCCATGGTCCCTAGACTAAATTATTGATAGTACAATTAGCACCTCTTATCTCTTCTTGGGGCACTCAATGAAATAACTCCTAGAGCTGAGCCATGAAATGAGAAAGGATTAAAAAGGCTTTCTGTTGTGCTTTTCTGCTTGTTTTCCCTCATCCTTCAAGCTCTGTAGAAGTGGTTTCAAAGGTGGGTGCTGCCATGCCCCTGAGGGGCATAAATGCTCCCCCAAAGTGATGCTGGTCTTCCACTAGAGCATGATGTGGAGAGGGCATGCATCTTGCCAAGTGAAGAAATGACTTGAATATGCACTGGCTAAGTGAGGTAGGGTGGCAGTGGGGGATAAAGTGGGGTGTCTCTCCTTTCCATCAGCAGGAGGACAGATTTGAGACAGAATCACAGAAAACGGATAAAGAACCTTATAGTGTCTGCTGTTTTGGGACTACCACTCTTGATTCAGGTGGCACTAGTGGTAAAGAACTTGTCTGCCAATGCAGAAGACATAAGAGAAGGGTTAAATCCCTGGGTCAGGAAGATCCCCTGGAGGAGGGCATGGCAACCCACTCCAATACTCTTGCCTGGAAAACCCCATGGACAGAGGAGCCTGGTGGGCTATATAGTCCACAGGGTCGCAAAGAGTCAGATACAACTGAAGCTACTTAATGCACACAGACTCTTGATCCAGTTGGATAAATAAAGAAGAATATTGTTATTATCATTGTCCAAACAATATAGTACATGTGCTGTATATCATTGAGACAAGTTTCATCTCATGTCTTTGTCAATCAGTTTTTATTCTAAATAGGTATGACTGGTGACTATTTACAGTTTATTTATGCACGCTAAGTCACTTCAGTCCTGTCTGACTCAGTGCAACCCTATGGACTGTAGCCTGCCAGGTTCGCCTGCCAGGTTCCTCTGTCCATTGGATTCTCCAGAATACTGGAGTGGACTGCCATGCTGTCCTCCAGAGAATCTTCTTGACCCAGGGATTGAACCATTGTCTCTTAAGTCTCCTGCATTGGCAGGCAGGTTCTTTATCACTAGCACCACCCGGGAAGCCCTTAGTTTATTTATTCAGTTCATTCAACAAACATTAATGGAAGTGCTTCTCAGGGGGCAGTATCATGTGATGGGCACATGAGGCAGACAACCTGGGTTTAAATATCCTTGTAGTCACTTAGTGGCTGTATGATGATCTTAAGTGAGCAATTTTGCTCTTTGTATCTCGGTTTCCTCAGATGTAAAACAAGGGAGAGAACCAGAATTCCATGGTGGTAGGAAGGTGAAAGGGTTCACAGCTGTAAGGTGTATGAGTATGCCTGCACGTGTCTGGGCATTGTAAACGGCAGTGCAAAGTGTTTTCAATGTTTGTTTTCAATGTCTATTGGTGAGGGTTGCCCATTTATAGATACCACTAACTAATACACTGGTTAGAGATACACTTGAAGAAAGCAATGGCACCCCACTCCAGTACTTTTGCCTGGAAAATCCCATGGATGGAGGAGCCTGGTAGGCTGCAGTCCATGGGGTCGCTAGAGTTGGACACGACCGAGCGACTTCACTTTCACTTTTCACTTTCCTGCATTGGAGAAGGAAATGGCAACCCACTCCAGTGTTCTTGCCTGGAGAATCCCAGGGGTGGGGAAGCCTGGTAGGCTGCCACCTATGGGGTCACACAGAGTTGGACACAACTGAAGCGACTTAGCAGCAGCAGCAGCGGAGATACACTGTCCCATTCATCACCTCTGATTTGACTTAGTCAATAGAACCCATCCCATTTCTATATTACCAATAGCCTCCTTCCAAATTCAGATTCATCTTTCTAAAGTTTTGCTTTCACCACGTCATGATCCAAAAATAAATAATAATAAAACCTTTCTCATTAGACACTTAACTGAAGTTATATGGAAGGAAGAAGTTATATGGAAGGAAAATAAGCAGATGAAAAGATGTTCAATATCATTATTATTACAGATGTTATTAGAGAAATGAAAATTAAAGCCACAATAAGATACCACTACACACCTGTAAGTAGAATAAATTAAAAAAAAAAAAAAACAGAAAGAAAAGAAAGGAAGAAAATTGTCAATTCAGGTGCTCACAAGGATGTGGAGTAAATAGAATATTCATATGTTGATGGTGGGATTGTAAAGTTGCAAAACAACTTTAAAAAACAATTTGGCAGTTTCTTATAAAGTTGAATGTACACTTACCATACAGTCCACCAACTTCACTCCTAAATATATTACCAAAGAGAAATGTAAATTTATTCACAGAAATACCCATAAGCAAATATTTAGAGTGGCTTTATTTATAACTGCCCCCAAATTAGAAACCATTCAAATATCTTTCAATTGATGAATAAACTGTAGTATATCCATACAATTGGAGTGGGTTGTCATTTCCTCCTCCAATGCATGAAAGTGAAAAGTGAAAGTGAAGTCGCTCAGTCGTGTCCGACTCTTCGTGACCCCATGGACTGCAGCCTACCAGGCTCCTCCGTCAATGGGATTTTCCAGGCAAGAATACTGGAGTGGGGTGCCATTGCCTTCTCCCATACAATTAAACCCTAATCAAATGAAAAAGGAAACAATTATTGCTACACACAGCATGCAGGAATCTTTGATGTCTGAATACTAAATGAAAGAGACCAGATTCAAAACGCCACAAACAACTTTTAGGAAAAGGCAGAACTATTGAACAGACAACAGAGTGGTGGTTTCCAGGGGCCGGAGGTCAAGGAGAGGTTAATTACAAAGAGACATGCGGGAAAGTTTTTGTAACTATTCTGTCTTGATTGGGGAGGTAGTTATTACTGGCTGCATGTGTCTGTCAAAACTCCCAGAACTATACACTAAAAAGAGTGAATTTTACTTATGTAAAGTTCAATGAACCTGTCTGAGAAAGAAATCCTTCCCATTATCAACTGAATAAAATCTAGAGCCAATTAGCTGAGTGATAACATCTATCCTTCTAAATTGATCCTTAATTACTGTCCCCTATTGACCCTTCCTCTCTTCATTCAACGTCCCCTTGGCTATTAATACATGCTAGACGTATTTCTGTCCCCTCAAATGAAATGACTTCGCCCTGAGCCACACCAAACCATCCAAGTTCAGGCCGTGAGCCTTCATATCAGAGGCCCCTTCTTGCTCACACCAGTTTACAGCCATGTCTCCTAGCATTTAAGCTTTGGATCACTCATTTGGAATTTAAACATTTGGCTTTTTATCTTCACATAATTCACTTCTCCGTTCATTCACTTACTCTTATTGTTGATCAGATACTTACCACACAAATATTTAATACTGGGGTGATCACTACTGGTTGACCACATTAATCTATTCTCATAGTTTCCTTCTGTCTCGGAGAAGCTTAATTTTGTACAGGGTTCAACCATGTGCCCTAAATTATCTCAGACAGCATAAATATTGGCACTCTTGCCAGTGATAGATTAAGGGTGGATATCTGACCTGATTTTGGCCAATGACAAATGAGATGAAGTCTGCTGGGATATTCTGGAAAAGATGACACCTGGAAATGAAACAGCTATTTTGCAACCAGAGGCAAGGCAGTTGCAAGAAAACTAGCATGCCAAAGACAGCAGAGCCTAACATGTAAGAATCCTGGGTCTTTCATGACTTTCTTGAGCCCCGAATATGCCAGTAAAAAACCTGTGTACCTCTTGAATTTTTATTAAGTGAGATAAAACTTTTTCCTTGTAAGTCATTTTGAGTTGTGGTTGTCTGTGTGCCTGAAAATATCCTACCATGATTTGCAAGAATCATGAAAATAATATAACCTTTACTAGTATTTATTTATCAAAGAAACTATTGTTGCCTTAACATCAGACTTATCACTAAAATAATCATTTATTTCAGCAATACATTTTGGGTACCTACTTTGTGCCCGGCAGTATTTCAGATACTGGGGTGCAACAGTAAACAAAGCACTTATTTATTTATTTATTTTTGGCCATGCTGCATGGCTTGTGGGATCATAGTTCCCTGACTTGGGATTGAATTTGAGCCCTTAGCAGTGAAAGCATGGAGTCCTAACCACTGGACTGCCAGGGAGTTCCCAAAAGGCATTTTTAAAGCCAGTTCTTTTATGAATTTTGTCATGTCTAGAGCCTCAGGTCATGTCCTGTGTAAGATTTTGAAATGATTGGTAAGAGCTGGTTTCTAGCCTTCCAAAATTAACAATCAATTCATAGAATTGGGAGGAATGTTAGAAATTAACTTTAAATCTACAATATCCCTTCAATTTATAAATGAGGAAACCGAGGCACATCCAAGGTTGTCAAGCTAGTAGTGGCAGAAGCCAGGGCTGGAGTTTGGTATGTCTTTCCACAGAAGCAGGAGCATTTTCTCTGGATGAGTTCCAAGTGCTGAAAATCCTTCTGAAGAATCCATTACACAATTTGCTTCTTCAGTTAATTTTTCCTTCCCATGTTCTAACTTGAGAGAATTTCCCAGCTCACTGCCACCTTAATCCCAGCAGAATCAGAGAGGTCAGGGACAGTGGAGTCCTTTCAGGGGAGTGCTTCAAATCTGCACGACCCCGCTAGAATGCTATAAATGGTGTAGTTTTTAAACTCAGGTAGAATCAGCACTAGATAAAATCCCTCTCCTAGTCCTTCAGAGAAACCCTCATACCCTCTTGAAGGACACTTAGCAATTTCTGTTTTAGTGGAAGAAGTAGCCACTTGAAGATGTGGTAGAAAACAGCCTCTTTTAAGAGAGTCTCATTTGTGAAGTTCCCCTGGTGATAATTCAGGGCTTTTCCCCTCCGTGAGTTTTTCACCTCTTTGCCATAAAGTTTGCTCAAGGGAAAGTTTATAGACTCTGGTCCTCAGAAATCAGGCTCATGACTGTTTTTTCACAATTGGTGTCAACTGGCCCCAAGGAAAACAACAGTCACAGGCTTTCTTAGAATGTGAACAGAGATCACAGTAAATAATAATATTAATATTTGTTGAGTGTTTCCATGAGATAGGCATTGATTTAAGGGCTCTTTAGGTGTTACTTTATTTAATCAACTCCATGAGGCAGATACAAATCTACAATCTTTTATAAAACATGAAAATTTGGGGGGGCATATTAGAATTTAGAATTTTTTATATTTTAGAAAGTTATATGGAAAATATACACCATACATCACAGTACAATCTAGAAAGCGTTCCATAATCAAACACATTACTATTTCTATAGCAAAATCTATAGTGGTATTGATAAAAACGTGAAATATCCCAGTACTGGTTAAGCTCAGTTTTGTTGCTAAATAAATTAGGGACACACTTTCGCTTTTCAGAGATTCTGGATTTGGGAATTATAGATAAGAAAATGTAGACCCATGCAACTATTCTGTCATTGAGGAAATTGATGTACCACAAAGACAGAGGTCTCAAATCCCAAAAGTAGTTGGTGATGGAATCAGAACTGAAAACAGTTCAGAGCATTCTCTTTCTCTGTTTCTTTTTCTCTCTCTCCCTCTGCCTCTCTCTCTCTCCTCTCATTTCATTTCGGATATAACATACCAGGTATGGAAAGTGTGCTGCTTTTAAACATACATCTTTTTTTTTACATATGTAACTATAATCTTGAGTGGTGTGATCAAGGTACAGAATATCCAGCAGCTCAGCAGGCTTCCTTTGTACCCTTTCCCAGTGACCACCCTGTTTTCCACTACTCTGATTTAGCACCATGAATCAGTTTTGCAGATTCCAGAACTTCGTTAGATGTAGCCATATATGTGTGCTCATCTACACCCACCTTCCTTTGTTGAATCCATGTTTCTTCTCACTGATGGGTCCTGTTTTATTGTACAAATGTACCATGATGTATTCATCCATTTTCCTAAAAGTTGAAGTGTAGTTGGTTTACAATGTTGTGTTAATTTCTACTGTTGTAGCAAAGTGATTCAGTTATAAATATAGATACATAGTTAAAAAAATTCTTTTCCATTGTGGTTTATTAAAGGATATTGTGCTATACAGTAGGTAGGACCTTGTTAATCCATTCTGTCTATAATGGTTTGCATCTGATAACTCCAAACTCTCAATCCATCTCTTCCCTACCCTCCCTTCCCCTTGGCAACTATAATTCTGTTCTCTGTATCTGTGAATCTGTTTCTGTTTTGTAGATAAATTCATTTGTGTCATATTTTAGATTGCACATATTATGCTATCATATGGGGGCTTCCCAGGTGGTACAGATTCTAGTGGTAAAGAATCTGCCTGCCATTGCAGGAGACCTAAGAGACGTGGGTTTGATCCTTGGGTCAGGAAGATCTCCTGGAGGAGAGATCTCCTGGCAAGGCAACCCACTCCAGTATTCTTGCCTGCAGAATCCCATCGCCAGATTACAGTCCATAGGGTTGCACAGAATCAGGCACGACGGAAGTGACTTAGCATGAAATCACACACGCTATAATATGGTATTTGTTTTTCTCTTTCTGACTTGCTTCACTTATGATAATCTCCAGTTCCATCCATGTTGCTGCAAATGGCATTATTCCATTCTTTTTTATGACTGAGTAGTATTCCATTGTATGCATGTACCACATCTTTATCCATTCATCTGTTAATGGACACTTAGGTTGTTTCTATGTCTTGATTATTGTGGTTAGTGCTGCTATGAACAATGGCAAGCATGTATCTTTTTTCAGTTTTGTCTGGCTTCATCCATTTTCCTCTTGATGGACATTATAGTTGATTTCAGTTTGGCGTTGGAGTCTTCACTTTCAGATCTTATTGCCACCGACTGTCATCATCTACCCCACATCCTACCTCCAAATGGCAAAGTCATAATAAAGATAAACAGATTTCTCCAATCAAAATGAAGGGAACCAGCTGCAACTGACCTTGACTTTTATTGGTAGCTCTATAGCAGAGGTTGGAAGACTTTTTTGGTAAAGAACCTGATAGTTAAGTATCTTGGTTGTGAGAGCCACATAATCTCTAGGACAGCTACTTCACTCTGCCATTGTGGTACAAGAGCCATCACAGACAATGTAAACAAACGAATAGGATCGTGTCCCAATAACGCTTTATTTAGAAAAGCAGCGTGCCCGGTCAGACTTGGCCCTGCACTGCTTCCCAGTGGACGACTGGTTCCCGTAACTTCATCAAAGAAAGAAAAGAAAACCAACACTGACTAAGCAGCTACACGTGTCTGGCAGAGTTTGTCCTCGTTCACTTATTGTTTTATCTCATCTCCATGATAACCCACACAGGCTTGTTTGTACTCTTTCTGTGCTCATTTTACAGATGCCCAAACTGAGTTCTGAGAGGCTGAATCACGTGCTCCAGTTAACAGCTAGTGATTTGAACCCAGCACTCTTTCTGCCACATTCAGGGATCCACGGGTGAGCCTCAGAGCACTTGTACCCGATGACTGATAAGCAGACCTCTGTATGTCCCAGGGCATGTGCCTTTTTCTGTGGAGAAGATCCTCACTTTCATTGGCATCACATAGACTTTGTGATCCAAGGAGCAGGAAGAACCAAGGCCTAGAGTCTTATCAACATAAGAAATGGAGACAGTCAAATGGTTTGTGACCATTTATCTAGATGAGGTGTTCGTTTGGTGGCAGAAGGGATGTGACATTTAAATTCTGTGTCCTCATTCTAGGTTCTAAAAAGGGAAAGTCTTTATAAAACAATAAGTGAGTTTTAATTTGAAAGGCATCTGCCCTTTTGTAGGAGCATCTCCCGTAACACAGGCCCACCTGGGCTGTGTTGACATGTGGGCAAGTGAGCTTGCTGCTGGAATATGCCATGGCCACCATTTTTGTTTCTTCTTTCTCTCTCTCACTTTTAATTTTATTGGAGTGCAGTTGATGTACATTGTTAAGTTAGTTTCAGGTGTACAGCAAAGTGATTCAGTTATACACACATACATCTTTTTTTTTCAGATTTTTTCCCCTTATACATTATTACAAGATACTGAGTATAGATCCCTGTGCTCTATAGTAGGTCCTTGTTAGTTACCTATTTTGTATATACTAGTGGGCGTATGTTAATCCCAAACTCCTGATTTATCCCTTCCCACCACTGTTGTTTCTGAAGGACAGCAGTCCTATATAAACAAGAACACCTAGGCCTTGACTTATATTTATATCTTTATGTGCCTATAATCCTTGCTTGTCCACATGGGTTCTATTCAGCTAAAGTACTTAGACTGTAAAGACTAGGGAGACAGCAACTGCATAATTGTTAGCTGTATTTCATGTGCACAATTCCTTTGAGAAAGGGCCTAATTAGTCTAAGCAGTGTTTAATGTAAATCAAGTTTCACTTTCAAAATTTCAAGGGCCCCATTCTGACAGGATGTAGATTTTTTTATGCTACACATAAAACATGGGTGCTACTAAAGGACTGTAATGACAGGCAGGGGAAGAGCAGAAATCAATACATGAAAAGTTACTGAAATTAAGTAGGTTTGACCTCCTGAAGCAGCCTTGGAAAATAACCCTCAAAAGAAAAAAGACTGTCTAGGGTAAATGCTTGGAGCTTTGTTTTTCTTGCTTTCATTTCACAGATGCCCATCTCCTCTCTTCAGCCTCATTCAAACTTCTCAAAATGTTGGTTCTGATGGATGGCAGTTTTCGCTTAAGGTAACAGAAGGAAATGTTGAAGGGCTTCCCCCAAGGAGAAGGGTGGCACCAGAGAACCGTTAAAACACTGCTGAAATTCCCAACACCCTGATTTATTTCACCATGTAATTCAATTATTGAAAACAGATGGCATTTTTATATCTCCCAATTCTCTTATGCACCAAATTGCCAAAGCCAGATCCTTTCTATTAGTGTTTGATAGCGTGTGGTTAGTAGGGTAATAAAAAAAATAAAAGATACTTCCAGATTTAGTATAAACTATGATTAATTTTTATTAAGAGGATACATTTATATATCATAAATGGGCAATTTATTTGAAGATCTTTGTGTGTGTGTGTGTGTGTGTGTGTGTGTGTGTGTGTGAGTCGGGTAGTTCCCCTCTGTGCAGAATGCAGAATTGTTTATGAGATATTTGAGTGTCTAAAACGATATATGATAAATGAAGTAGCATGCTACTTATACGCTTATCATGTTTCCTGACTAGCAACAGGTTCAGCAAAGGGCACAGCCAGTAAATGAAATTTTCCACCAGGACAATATATCATCACAAGAAATGGATGCGCTGGAAACTTACAAGCTTGCTCAAGATGCGGACAAGGTGTGAAATGGTAAAAAATGAAAAGCAGAAGCATCATATAGTAAATTTCAAATTCAACTGCATGTTGGTTGGAGCTGATGCTTTAACTGTTTCGAACCACAAGGATGAGAAAAAAAAATGCAAGCACCTTCCAAAGGAAGGAATAAGTTTCCATGATTACTGAATGTCTAAATGGTTTTTATCATAGGCACCACTGAAGCAGAGAAAAATAAGGGGTGCAGGAATGTATAGAACTGCCATGATATTAATTTGAGAGAGAGAGACACTTTCATTATATACTTGAGGAGACTTCACTACATTTAACTTTGAGCAAGTCCTTTAATATTTGTATACCTCAGTTTCTTTAGTTGCTAAGTAGAAGCTGGGGGACAAATAATTTCTACACATGTATACCTGTGGCAGATTCATTTCGATATTTGGCAAAACTAACACAATATTGTAAAGTTTAAAAATGAAATAAAATTAAAAAAAAAAGAAAATTTTGTGATTTCCTGATTCTTATCTTTGAGTACTCAAAAGGAAATGGTCAGTGTCCTGTGTTTTTCAGTACATATTATGTTCATAGCTTTTTTTCCAGAGAAAATTGCAATTGCATTTTGCTACTAAACACCAGAATTATTAAAAAAAAATCTACTAGAGCGAATGCAGATGCACTCATCAAATATTTTAGTTCAATAATGATCATATCTTAGGGGCTAATCCTCCCTTACCGTTTTTGCCAATGTCATCAAATGATGCTCTTTTTGGGAAACAGGACATCTATGGATATGGGATATGAGATATGAGGAGGCTCATATCTCCCCACGTATATTTGCATCAGGTAACAACAAGGCCTCAGTGGCTAGGCACCATGCATATGATTTCTTTTGCTAGCTACTTCTGGTGACAGTGGAAAGCGAGTTTGCAAGGGTGAATTACCTGCAATGAAGTGTCAATAGGTATAAATTACAATGGGCCCGGGTGACAGCTATTCTAAGGCAAGGATCCCTGGATGTTAAAACACTCTGTGGAGACGATGCAGAGGAAATAAAGGGATAAGTTGAAATCTGACTGAGGCTTTGTTAACACTAAGGACCTCAGAGAGGAGACAGGCTGGAACTTGGACTTCTGGGGGGAAGGCCCAGGGAACAGGAAGAACAGCCAGTGAGGTGCAGTGGTTAAAGCAGAGAGGGACTTAGGTTTTTTATCTGAGCATCATGACCACTAGCTGTGTGACCTTAAGCAAGTGCAGTGGAGTTGATGCTAACAACTTCACGAGATGATTATGTGTATAAGTGGGGCACTAAATGGTAGTTCTGAGCACAGTACTTGATACTTGGGAGCTCTTTCTATGATGATCTGCCCAGATACATATATTCTATTTCGTAGGTTGCTTCTTTCATAAAAATGAGTGGCTACCAATCTGGGTCAGAAGCTGCCAGGAGAAGTAAGCAGGAGAGCAACAGGTATTTATAAAGTGAGGGACAGAAAAAGATGGTGTTAATTACAATTAATTAAGGTAAAAGTGGCAATCATAGAATGTCCAAGGTGGAATCAGAATAGCCGTCTTGGTGGTACAGAGTGTAGCCTCAAAAGGGCATCAGAGTAGGGCTCTACAAGCATTAAGAATGCATGAATTAAAAGTAGGAAGACAGATTTTGTGTTGAATTAGCATGGAAGAATTGGCTTCTGAACACAGTGAGAAAGCCAAGATCAGGGAGTTATGCACAGGACAGCATTTATTCAGTTAGCAGTCTGGCAAAAAATAATAGTTATTTTGTTGGCTGCTGCCCTATCTGGATAGTTTTACTTCTAGAAAAATGTTATGTGTAATAGAAATAGATGGGAACAATGGCACTAATGATGCATGGAAAATTCAATGTGTCGGCAAGAAAATTGACATTAGCAGAGAACGAATTTAAGTCTCGATTAACTAGTAGTTTTGCTCATGTGAAAAAGGAGTGAGCGGTTTCATTGGAACAAAAGATGCTTTTGCATCTGCTGAGAGGTTGCCCATGAGGCAGCCAATAGACAAGCAAAAAGTATGAAGAGAAGTATTTCCAAAATCATAACAGTGTGATCTCATTCCCTTACTGTCAACCTCCTTCCCAGAAATGAACACACAGTGACGTGGTTGCATTTTGTGTTCACCAGAAAATATTAGTAAATCCAATAACTGATAAAAATAAGCCTCTGCACAAAATCCATAAAGACAAAGGCTCAAGAGTCCACAGGCTACATTGCATAATACCATGGGCACCATTTATGCTGTGTTTCCTTTGATGGGAGGCACTCACTAGAATACAGGTCAACGGGGCCACGTTGATAGCACCCATGCCCTAATCAGAGGTCCACCAAGTATTTTTATTCAGACTCCTCAATAATCTAATTTCAATCGCAAGAAATCCTTAGAGTGTCATCCTGTTCAATATTTGAACAGGCCAATTTGTCACTAAATGGGAAACATGCATTTTATCTAACAGAGATGTGACAATACCCTTGAATTACTTTCTACAAGGGGAGGGGGGAATCTCATGGCGCTGTATGCTCGGCATATACTAAAAGATGTAGTCTCCATCAAATTTATACTAAAACAAGTGAGACAGGAAGCCCACATATTTATGGGGAGATGAACATTAAAGATTCAACACTGCCTTTCTCTGTGCTGAATGCCATTTAATGACAAATCTCAGAGGACGTATCCACATGCTCTGATTTCACAACTGGGAGCCTGGAAAACACAAGTGGAGGACAACTAAGCAGATGGATTGATATAATTAAAGTTCTCGGGTTTTATGTTTTTTTAAAGACAGCTATGCAGGAGAAAATGAGTCACCAGGAGTAATGTCACCATATTGTGTACGGTGGCTCTCACTCACTCTCTTTCTTCTGGGGATGGCTGGCTGGTGTTTGCCTAACCCTGGCCATTGGAATGAGCAGTGCGGCCACAATGGAGAGCCTGGGAAAGGATGCTGGGACCCGGGTCCTCATCCTGGCTTTCCAGAACCCACTCATTGCTCAGCCCCTTGGACATGCTTCTTCCTCCAGGTAGTGAGGGATGGGGGGGAAGGTCATCCTTGGGACAGACCCTCCCTACAATCCCAGAGAACGAGAACAAATAGCAGTGCAAGAAGCTTTGCAGTAACAGAGTTCTACAAATATTATTAATTATTGGCCATTGTTGTTGCTGTTTAGTTGCTAAGTCATATCTCTTTTGTGACTCTGTGGACTGTAGCCTGCCAGGCTCCTCTATCCATGAAATTTTCCAGGCCAGAATACTGGAGTGGGTTGTCACCAGGGGTTCTTCCTGACCCAGAGATCGAACCTGCGTCTTGTGAATTGAAGGCAGTTTCCTTACCACTGAGCCACCACAAAACCCCTATAAAGGTATAATTAAACATACATCATAGTATTCTGATGATTGTATGCTTATAAAGCATAAAGTAAATGCCTAACAAACAGTAGGTGGACAAAAGGTGCTCCGTATTATCATTGCTATTTTCCAGGAACCCTTGTGGCTCAGCTGGTAAAGAATCGGCCTGCAAGTGGGAGACCTGGGTTTGATCCTTGGGTTGGGAAGATCCCCTGGAAAAGGGAAAGGCCTCTCACTCCAGTATTCTGGCCTGGAGAATTCCATGGACTTTATAGTCCATGGGGTCGCAAAGAGTTGGACATGACTGAGCGACTTTCATTCACTTCACTTTCCAGGAATTCAGCTCCATCTCGATCGAAATTTCTTAGGAGGCTAATCCTGTTAAACTGTGAAAGACACTGAAATACTTTTTCAATCAAACTCCCAATACTGAGACTCGTTTCTTATTGCAATCTCTAGCCAAAACACACTTGCCCTTTGAGATTATAAATTCAATCAGATTTCTTTACTCTTTGTCATTTTTTCCTCTAATATTAATCCTTCAGTGTTTCTCGGTCTTAGCACAACTGATGTTTGGGCCCCAACAATTTGTGTGTGTGTGTGTGTGTGTGTGGAGGCTGTGCTGTGCCTCATAGGATGTTTAGCAGCATCCCTGGTCTCTACCCTCTAGATGCTGGTAGCAACACCACCCTCAATTGTCACAGCTAAAAATGCTTCCAGATATTGCCAAAGGTCCCTTGGTCTGGCATCTTCTCACCCCATTAGCACATACACCAATTTGGGTGAGGTTTATACACTAAATTAAAAATTTTTTTAAAGTTTTAAAATTTTAACTTAAAAATTTTTAGCAATTATATTCATTGGACACAAAAAGGTCACATTAAGTATATTAAGCAGTACTGATTGACATTTTTCCATTACTTATTTATATTATTTTTCTTTTTTTTTTTCTGTTCAGTAAGCATTGTAATTGTCCTACTATGACATACTACAAGGCTACTTTATTAGCATTATAAAATATCTTTCAAATGTGTGTTTCCTGAACCTCAGTTTACTTTGTGGTTCTTTTTTAGGTCAGAGAGAAAGAAAGTGATTTACATAAGTAACCACTGTAATATCTGATTTTTAAAATTTTTTCATGTGGTAATTTTATTTAAAAACATTAAAAAAATTTGGAGTATAATTGCTTTACAATGGTGTTAGTTTCTTCTGTCAAGCAATGTGAATCAGCTATAAATATACATATATCTCCTCCCTCTTGAGTCTTCCTCCTACCCCCTCATTTCCATCCCACCCCTCTAGGTCACCACAGAGCATTGAGCTGAGTTCCCTGTGCTATCCAGCAGCTTCCCACTTGCCTTCTATCTTACACATGGTAGTGTATATATGTCAATGCTATTTATTTTTAAAATGACAGAAAATATTTGAATCAGTACTGATACTACTGTTGGGCCCCAGGTGATTCCCTCCCTGTCTACATTCATTTGCAAATTCTTCCACTGCTATGGGAAGAAGAAATGCTATTATATATTAAGAGGCATGAGGTGGTTCCAGTTAATTTCATCCATCATTTTATTGAGCATTCTACCATAATAGCAGAATTACCTAATCCAACCATGCTACCTTGGACTAGAGCTTATGGGAACCATTTATAATCTTCTAAACTAATGGCAGGTAACATAGACTCTCCAAATCACTTCAGCCTTATAGTGGAAGGAATAAAGGAGTCCCATCCAGAAAGCTCAAGTTCAAACTCAGACTCTGCTGCTTCCTAGTGGTATTGACACTATCTTGAGCAAAGCTCTGCATCACACCTGCGTCTTTTTTAACTACTGTGCACAGTGAGAAGGGTCATGCCAGGTTCAGAGTGTGGGTGAGTTTTGAGTGCTCAGCACATGCTCAGTAAATGTGAGCTCAATTTAAGTCAGAACACCACCATCAAGATCCTCAAATTGTTTGAGTTAACATCTCCCCTTCTCTCATGATGTCCAACATCACATGGGTTGTTCAGGGCAAAGATCACAAGGCATATGAGACACATATTGCTATTAAAAAATGCCCACCTGTTTCCCTAACATGTACACTTGGAGAACGTGGATGTGGATACACCTTTTGTGTAAATATATTTGGATCATTGCTGAGAAAACTTTGATCAGCCATGGTTTTTCATACATCATGCACACATCTGCTTATACAATGAGTAAATAAATCAATGACTCTATTAAGAATCGGCTTCTCCATAACTAATATCTCCTCAGTGAAATCAATCAGGCTCCAGGATGAAGCTATAATGTGGAAGGTTTTTTCCTCCCTTTCCAATAATTCCCAAATCCAGTTATCTGAGACCTGACTTATGCCTTTGTTTCCCTATAAATGTTTCTGGAAGCATTATTGGGAATTATACCTCAGAACACGCAAGCTCATGAGAACCTTTTCTGAGACAAGTTTGGACCAGAAAAGGAAGCAGAGGGTCTTAGTGGCTTAGACAGTTGATGGCAAGTGAGGAGGGCAGAGAGTGAGCATCACTAAAGACGGAAAAGGAAACCTGAGGGCTGGTAAACAAGCTTGGCCTTGTTCAGTTTTGCCTAAGCCTGATCGTTCAGACAAGAGTTTATCTTGAAGAGATAGTGAACTTGAAGTACAGCTAGGTGGAGGAGACACAAACAAAAACTATTATATTCTCTCTCTTGGGTTCTTTATCAGAGTCCCAGGCAAATGTCAAGAGGGCTACTGTCTTCCCACCAGAGCTATCAATCCAGTGGAAGTAGCGTACATATAAGGCTCTCTTGGCTAAACAGGAAGTTAAGGCTGAAATGGATCTCTTTGTCCTACTCCACCACCACCACCCAGCACTTTGTGGTCTGTGGAGAGAGCTATCTGATCGCCAGGGATGTTCTTGTGGTTAGAAAAAGACAGGGGTCAGGAGGCTTCTGAGAGTCTGAACCTGGTCCCCTGAGTCTGTTTACCCCACTGACACTTTTTGCAGAGCCCAGAAGATATTCCCAGGACAGCAATTCTGAAATCACCCACATGCCCAGGGAGCAAGGGTGCAGGTTTAGCAGCTATTAATTAGGGTAATGATTCCCAGGGCTGCAATTACAAACCCAGAGATCCACTTAGCATCTCTTCTTGAATCTCTTATTTCTGTAATGGTGATGTCCCTAAAAGATTCATTTGCAACCACTTACTGATTACATTTACTGTAGTATATTGTTTCGGATGGACAGGACGGAAAGCCAATATGGAATATTGACCTCGGCGGCATCCTGTGATTACTCGGGCTGCCCTAGCTATCATTAACCACCCCGTTTTATTTTCTGAGTGCCACAAACACTGCTGGTGACAGATCCATGACCTTACCCCTAGAAATGCTATGAACCAAATGTGCAGCAGAAATGACAGGAGGGATGGATGTCAAATAGTGGTTTAAATGCTACGTCAGCACCCACAGCGACAGTCTTGGTTTCTGACATTCGGAGCTATGGTGGTAGGGGGCTCACTGCTTTCCACTTGAATGAAACAATGAAAAATCAAGCTTCAACAATGGAAGTAGTAGGCTTCCATCTGCCTATAAGAACAGACCCTTCTAGCTAGATCTCAGGAGTCAGTTTCAAGGTTTTTACAATTTCATTTTGGGGTTAGGGAAATCAGAAGTCTCCATTTAAGTCATCAAAG
This sequence comes from Bos indicus, assembly GCF_029378745.1. Lineage (NCBI taxonomy): Eukaryota > Metazoa > Chordata > Mammalia > Artiodactyla > Bovidae > Bos > Bos indicus. The sequence continues at coordinate 81,927,527 of NC_091763.1, forward strand.
AACAATAAGCTAACAGATCCAAAGTATCTTTTGAGTATACAGTTGAATATGCAAATTAAATAAGCAACACAGAACTCTCTTATATTCTGTTTTGCATACATTTGGGTTCCATGCTCAAATCCAAATATCATGGGCCAAATAATGATTTCTGGGATGCTAAAAATGGCACACAGGAGAAGGTGGAGTTGTGTCCCTTGAAAAAGCAGGAGTGAATCCAGTTCCACCTCCTCCAATTCTCCCCAACTCTTCGCCCACACCCAGCACAGAGTCACTCCACAGGGAGTATCCTATGGATGTTCCTATGGAACCATAGGCTCAGCTCTGGCTGCACATTTAACTCAACCAGGGAGTTTTAAAAATGTACCAGTGTCAGGAGGTACCCTGGATCCTTTGAATCAGAACTCTGAGATGGAGCCTGCTGCTGCTGCTAAGTCACTTCAGACCTGCCTAGGAGCTGATATTTTCTACAAAGTTCCCAGGTGATTCTAAAGGGCAGCCCTGCTTGAAGACCCTGCTGTAGTTAAGGGGATAGAAAGTTATCATTCTGGCTGAAATAAATATGATATGATTTTAACCTAAAAATAATGAGGTGTTTCCTTATTAGAGCAAATCATAAGAAAAGTACAGTTGAGAAACTTGACAAATGAAAAATATTAATAGTTGATGAAAATAATTTTAAATAAAAGGATATACAAAACTGCCAATTGTAAAAGATTTCTCACATCTAGTTGATTTGTTTAAATATAGTACAAGAAGGATCAAGTCAGCCAAAGACCTTAATCTTTAGAATTTTTTAGAATTTCTACCTATATTCAGCTGTGGATCACAGAGGCAGAGATTAAAGGAGAGAAAAGAAAAGACACAGAAAATGGATTTTGAAATTCTAAGGCCTATAATTTCATGGCTTATGCTTTAGCACAGGGTCAAAGTATTTAAATGATACCAAATGTTTAAGGTACAGTAATTCAGATGCTGCATACTTTTGAAAAATCATGACCATCTGCCAAGCAGAGTAAATGCACAAGGGAACAAGAAAAACATGGAATTAAATCCACTATGCTTTCTGCTTTGTAAGATTCACATCAGTTAATAAATGCTGAACTATGATGGACATTCCTGATCAAAGAGAAGAGTCTTCATCTTTCTTAAACCAAACATACTTCTCTGACCACACAAACAATTGTGATTGCTTTTATAAAATAGGAATAAAAAGGGAGAAAATGGACAAATTTTGAAGGACTCATTTCTAGGAAGATATAAATCTCCATTATGCTAATATATTCTAGTTTTGGTGAGGTGTTAATCATATTTTTAAGACAAAAAAGGGAACAGGTTAAGGTAAAAGCTTTACATTCAGTGCACTTGACACTCTCGTGTACATTTTGAAGGTGCTTTCTTGGACATTACCTAAACAATGCAGAACTAGGGGAAGCTGCAGTGTTGCTTTTAAATGTGAGGTTAGATTGTATTTGTGAGCGTTTGATGTTCTTCTTTAATAACCTCAAGTAAAAGGCTGAATGCATTCAACAACAGTAGCTGAAAAAAGTGCAATGAGTCATATTATAGTAAAATGGAGAAAAGGATACAGGACTCTCCACTGAACACAATCCTATATTGTAGGCAATCTGAGATAACACCCTTTTCATTTCAGTTCAGTCCCATAAAATTACCACTAACATTACAACTCATGCAGAACACAGATAAATGTAAAAATGTCACAGAATTCTTCCAGATGGGACTTTTAGTTCCACTAGATCACCATCTACTTTTTAACTTGTCTAATATTTCATTACAACCTTCCATAAGTTAATTTTCTTTCCACTGACCATGTAAATCACAAATCAATTTTCATTTAAAATGCCTGACTCCAGATTGCTCCTGAAAGCTCAAGGCATATGCTTCAGTGAACTTCTCCCACATCCTTAATGTACATTAGAAAAATGTTGTGTTTTTAAAAACCTTTTTTTAAGGAATTAATTTTACATTAAAATCTGGCATGAGACCCAAGGCATCCTATTTCCCTCTAAAATGTAGATGTAGTTTTAAAGCATGCAATCACACATGGTCAAGCATGTGTCACAATAAAATTAACAAATATGGCAACATTTTATACCAGCAAAAACCAGAGCACATTTGCTAAAGAACACAGACAGGCGCATAAAGCTATTCCATACACAGGCATGTGGGTATACTGTCTAGTTTTCAAAAATATAATGATGGATCAAGTATTAGATCAGGACTCTTTATACCCAACAGTTCTGTGAAGGTTTTAGATGTGGAAATTTGCCCTAATGGGGAACACATTTTGGGAATGCAGGTTTCTCCTTGATGGAGAAGACAGAATCCAACCTCAGTACACTGAGAGCTTCTTAGAAATATCAGACCAAAAAGGTCATCTTTTGCTTTTGTTTTGAGAATGTAAAATACCCTGATTAAAACAATAATATGGGAGAGAGCTGGGAGATTATGGAACCCCAAATCATCATAAAATAGATCTCTTATTGAATTTTAGCTCCTTAATTAAAAGTTTATTATTTTAATGGTATTCTAAATTGAAAAGGTTTTTACATTGGATAATATTCCTAATGTATTCCAAGAGCCTGTGAAATTCAAAGTGGTTTAACTTTTTTTAAATTCATAAATGGTATTTTTATGTGAACATGATTGAAATATTTTAGGTGAGAAGTGCTTGGAGTTCTCAGTTTTAAAACACAGCTGACAGATGATTGTAATTCCGTACATCACATGGTCACATAATATTCTGGAACATTTAGGAAGCAAGAGACAAGCATGGAAGCCTTTCCCAGGTTTCAAAGGGAAAACTGTGCTTATACTCTCAGTCACATTTACTGAGGGACTCCCAGAATTTCTGAGAAGCTGTGATGGTGATTGGGCATGTCCTTTTCCTGTACTCACTATGGGAGTGAATGTGTAATCATAGAGATTCTCAGGCCTGATCAATTGTTATTTGTTTTTCCAGTAGCAGTGATTTTTTTTTTTGTTTGCATTTCATAAGATTATCAGTCTTATAACAGATAAATTATATTTTCAAGTTGTTAGTTGGAATTAAGCGGCTCTAAGATGTGTACTGGAGAACGGCCATGGGAACCCTGTGTACTCTCTAGCATCCTGCCGCAGGTGCCTCATCTTCATCCCCATGAAGCAGGGGGTTTAGCCTAAGGCATAACTGAGCTGAAGACTGGATAGATTAGCCACTTCCATAGCTGCTTTTCCTCTCTGCATTTTTTAAAGTGAGGAAAAGTGACAGCACTCGTGCTTTAAACTGCAAATATTCTCGGAGCAAAGCTTTTCCACTTGGAAAAGCACTACCTGGGAAACACAACTTTGTGCCTGGAATTCAGCCAAAAATTAATGCTATTTTATGACCCATTCATTAATCTCCTGAAAAAAGTGGGCAATATAGTTTTATGAGCACCAATAACTTTGTGGTTTTGAGGGGCTTTTGTACACTGACTCTTTCCTTTGAGGCAACCTGCCCACTTTATCCTGCATGCTGTTCTCTGCCAGAGTATAGAGCAAACTGTATATTAAGAAAATGCAAAAGACAAAAAAACTTTCAGGTAAAGTGTAGCTCTGCTACCTGCAGTCATCACTTGACTTAAACCATACCATCTATTACATATGAAAATGCAACAGAAATGTCTAAAAAAACCTATTAGGCATATAGGATTGGATAGAAAAGCTAAAGGAGAGAATGAACTTACTTTTTAAAATATACCTTGAAGTTTTGAATGATAAAAATTTAGACTAGAGTAAAACAAGAACTGGAGCATAGCATTTACTCAAAAAGTAAATGCCACACTCCGATTGATTAGAAAATCGTCCTAATCAGACCAAACCACGAGTATGGTAGAAACATTCATGGCATAAAAAGTAGGAAATAAAGCAACACTCTAGCATGGAAGAAATTCTTATGACTCAGGAAGGAGTTTAGACAGCCCTCAAAGGTGGGGAAGATTTTAAGACTAGAAAAACAGAGGGAGGCAAATGAGATCTGAGAGTGTTACAAAGTGTACTTTAACTGTATTTGTAATGTTTTTCTAATAAACAGTATACAGCAAGAGGACTTCCCCAATGGCTCAGCAGGTAAAGAATTTGCCTGCAATACAGGAGACACAGGAGATGCAGGTATGATCCCTGGGTCAGGAAGATCTCCTGGGGTAGGAAATGACAATGCACTCCAGTATTCTTGCATGAAAAAGCCCACGGACAGAGGAGCCTGGCGGGCTATAGTCCATGGGATCACAAAGAGTCAGATACAACTGAGCATGTAGCAAGAAAGGAAAAACGTTAGAATTTTCTAGAACTGTGTGGTAGGTACATAGGTGTTATTTTGTTATTCACTGTACTTCTATGTAATGGTTTAAATATTTCAAAATAAAAATATTAAGAATTTTCTAAAATGGAGGATTAATTCAGAATTAAATTCCACATCTGTAGTAAATTAAAAATTTATTAAATTAATACATTAAAATTGATTTTAATTAAAATTTTAAAATTAAAAAATATCATGTATGTTTGGAATTCACAGATTCCTTAACCTATTTCTGATCCATGTTTGTTATTTATTTTCAAAACCAAAGGTTAGCTGAGTAGCTTTGGGCATCCACACAGAGTTTGGTTTGTTTAATAAGAACCTAGGACACACCTTTTACCTAAAAGAATATCCTAGGGGGAATGTTAGAAAACAATATTGGATATATCTGTAATGGGTCTACTACTTTCTTATTGTGCTGGGAAAGTGCTAAACTCAATATGCCAGCAAATTTGGAAAACTCAACATTCGCCACAGGACTGGAAAAGGTCAGTTTTCATTCCAATCCCAAAGAAAGGCAATGCCAAAGAATGCTCAAACTATCACACAATTCCACTCATCTCACACGCTAGCAAAATAATGCTCAAAATTCTCTGAGCCACGTTTCAATAGTACGTGAACGGTGAACTTATAGATGTTCAAGCTGGATTTAGAAAACGGAGAGGAATCAGAGATCAAATTGACAACATTTGTTGAATCATCGAAAAAGCAAGAGAGTTCCAGAAAAACATCTATTTCTGCTTTATTGACTATGCCAAAGCCTTTGACTGTGTGGATCACAACAAACTGTGGAAAACTCTTAAAGATATGGGAATACCACACCACCTGACCTGCCTCCTGAGAAATCTGTACGCAGGTCAGGAAGCAACAGTTAGAACTGGACATGAACAACAGATTGGTTCCAAATCAGGAAAAGAGTATGTCAAGACTGTATACCATCAACCTCCTTATTTAACTTATTTGCGGAGTATATCATGAGAAACACTGGGCTGGATGAAGCACAAGCTAGTATCAAGATTGCTGGGAGAAATATCAATAACCTCAGATATGCAGATGACACACCCTTATGGCAGAAAGTGAAGAAGAACTAAAGAGCCTATTGATGAAAGTGAAAGAGGAGAGTGAAAAAGTTGGCTTAAAGCTCAACATTCAGAAAACTAAGATCATGGCATCTGGTCCCAACACTTCATGGCAAATAGATGGGGAAACTATGGAAACAGTGACAGATTTTATTTTTTTGGGCTCCAAAATCACTGCAGATGGTGACTGCAGTCATGAAATTAAAAGATGCTTGCTCCTTAGAAGAAAAGTTATGACCAACTTAGACAGCATATTAAAAAGCAGAGACATTACTTTGCCAACAAAGTAGTCTAGTCAACAAAGTTTGTCTAGTCAAAGCTATGGTTTTTTGAATAGTCATGGATGGATGTGAGAGTTGGACTATAAAGAAAACTGAGCACTGACAAACACCACTGATGCTTTTGAACTGTGGTGTTGAAGAAGACTCTTGAGAGTCTCTTGGACTGCAAGGAGATCCAACCAGTCCATCCTAAAGGAGATCAGTCTTGGGTGTTCATTGGAAGGACTGATGCTGAAGGTGAAACTGCAATACTTTGGCCACCTCATGCGAAGAACTGACTCATTTGAAAAGACCTTGATGCTGGGAATGATTGAAGAAGGGAGGAGAAAGGGATGACAGAGGATGAGATGGTTGGATGGCATCACCGACTCAATGAATGAGTTTGAGTAAACTCCGGGAGTTGGTGATGGACAGGGAGGACTGGCGTGCTGCTGTCCATGGGGTTGCAAAAAGTTGGACATGACTGAGCAACTGAACTAACTAACTTTCTTACTAAAAATTTTCAGTTATTCCACAAAGGATATTTGTAAATTTTTGAAAATTCCAGAAAAAACTGATTTAAGTCACTACCAAATGCAATTGAATGCTTGAAATTTTTAGGAATTATCTATCTGCTAAGGATTAGTTATCCAGACTTGATATACCTAGAGAAATGGACAAAAGGAAAAAGAAGAGACTTTTCATGGCAAAATATTAGACTGACCCTACACAGACAAACCTCCTACTTCCAATATGTAGAAATTATGGATAAATATACAATGTATATTTAAATATACAAGCAGAAAAGGAAATTCTCAGGCATCAGAATTCAAGAACAGTGAGACCAGGTACAGGCCTGGCCAGCCTGGAGCTGATGATTGATCATGAACACAGGGAGGGGATCTCAGACCCTGGGCCCATGCAAAGAGATCCATTTAGACTGAGTCTCATAAAAATTCAGCACCCTGAAAGGACTACTCTAGCATTGAGAAGAGATGAGACAATCCCCATTCACTTGCCCAGGAAATTAACAAAGATGTTATTTCTGTTAAAGGTTCTATCAGTTCAGTTAAGTTCAGTCACTCAGTTGTGTTGACTCTTGGCAACCCCATGAACCAAGGCACAACAGGCCTCCCTGTCCATCACCAACTCCCAGAGTTTACCCAAACTCATGTCCATTGGGTCAGTGATGCCAAACAGCCATCTCATCCTCTGTCATCCCCTTCTCCTCCTGCCTTCAATCATTCCTAGATCAGGGTCTTTTCAAATGGGTCAGTTCTTCGCATCAGGTGGCCAAAGTATTGGAGTTTCAGCTTCAACATCAGTCCTACCAATGAATACCCAGGACTGATCTCCTTTAGGATGGACTGGTTGGATCTCCTTGCAGTCCGAGGGACTCTCAAGAGTCTTCTCCAATACCACAGTTCAAAAGCATCAATTCTTCGGCACTCAGCTTTCTTTACAGTGCAACTCTCACATCCATACATGACTACAGGAAAAACCATAGCCTTGACTAGCTGGACCTTTGTTGGCAAAGTAATGTCTCTGCTTTTTAACGTGATGTCTCAGTTCAGTTCAGTCACGCAGTCGTGTCCAACTCTTTGTGACCCCATGAACTGCTGCACGCCAGGCCTCCCTGTCCATCACCAACTCCCAGAGTCCACCCAAACTCATGTCCATCGAGTCACTGATGGCATCCAACCATCTCATCCTATGTCGTTCCCTTCTCCTCCTGCCCTCAATCTTTCCCAGCATCAGGGTCTTTTCAAATGAGTCAGTGTTTCACATTGGGTGGCCAAAGTATTAGAGTTTCAGCTTCAAAACCAGTCCTACCAATGAACACCCAGGACTGATCTCCTTTAGGATGGACTAGTTGGATCTCCTTGAAGTCCAAGGGACTCTCAAGAGTCTTCTCCAATACCACACTTCAAAAGCATCAATTCTTCAGCACTCAGGTTACTTTATGGTCCAACTCTCACATCCATACATGACCACTGGAAAAACCATAGCCTTGACTAAACAGACCTTTGTTGGCAAAGTAATGTCTCTGCTTTTTAATATGCTGTCTAGGTTGGTCATAACTTTCCTTCCAAGGAGGAAGTCTTTTAATTTCATGGCTGCAATCACCATCTGCAGTGATTACAGAGCCCAGAAAAATAAAGTCAGCCACTGTTTCCACTGTTTCCCCATCTATTTGCCATGAAGTGTTGGGACCAGATGCCATGATCTTAGTTTTCTGAATGTTGAGCTTTAAGCCAACTTTTTCACTCCTCTTTCACTTTCATCAATAGGCTCTTTAGTTCTTCTTCACTTTCTGCCATAAGGGTGTGTCATCTGCATATCTGAGGTTATTGATATTTCTCCCGGCAATCTTGATACTAGCTTGTATTTCATCCAGTCCAGCGTTTCTCATGATGTACTCTGCATAGAAGTTAAATAAGCAGGGTGACAGTATATGATCTTGACATACTCTTTTCCTGATTTGGAACCAATCTGTTGTTCATGTCCAGTTCTAACTGTTGCTTCCTGACCTGCGTACAGATTTCTCAGGAGGCAGGTCAGGTGGTGTGGTATTCCCATATCTTTAAGAGTTTTCCACAGTTTGTTGTGATCCACACAAAGGCTTTGGCATAGTCAATAAGGCAGAAATAGATGTTTTTCTGGAACTCTCTTGCTTTTTCAATGATCCAACAGATGTTGGCAATTTGATCTCTGGTTACTCTGCCTTTTCTAAAACCAGCTTGTGCATCTGGAAGTTCATGGTTCATGATTTTGAGCGTTACTTTACTAGCGTGTGAGATGAGTGCAATTGTGTGGTAGCTTGAGGATTCTTTGGCATTGCCTTTCTTTGGGATTGGAATGAAAACTGACCTTTTCCAGTCTTGTGACTACAGCTTAGTTTTCCAAATTTGCTGGCATATTGAGTGCAGCACTTTCACAGCATCATCTTCTAGGATTTGAAGTAGCTCAACTGGAATTCCATCACCTCCACTAGCTTTGTTCATAGTGATGCTTCCTAAGACCCACTTGACTTCACATTCCAGGATGTCTGGCTCTAGATGAGTGATCACACCATTGTGATTATCTGGGTCATGACGATCTTTTTGTACAGTTCTTCTGGGTATTCTTGCCACCTCTTCTTAATATCTTCTGCTATTGTTAGGTCCATACTATTTCTGTCTTTTAGTGAGTCCATCTTTGGATTAATGTTCCCTTGGTATCTCTAATTTTCTTGAAGAGATCTCCAGTCTTTCCCATTCTATTGTTTTCCTCTATTTCTTTGCACTGATCACTGAGGAAGGCTTTCTTATATCTCCTTGATGTTGTTTGGAACTCTGCATTCAAATGGGTATATCGTTCCTTTTCTCCTTTGCTTTTTGCTTCTCATCTTTTCACAGCCATTTGTAATGCCTCCTCAGACAACCCTTTTGTTTTTTTTTTTTACATGGTAGGGGGCAATGTCTGTGAGAAATTGAAACCCAGGTCTGATTCTTTCATAGTTTAGAGTCTAAATTTTACCATGTACATGATGCAGATATTTCCTAGCAGGGAGATAATTTGTGAAATCAGTTGGGCATTTTCCAGAAGCAAGTGCAAAGCCTCTTATTAGCAATGCTCACACAACTCAAAGTTTAAAGGATTTCTTAGGTAAAAAGGCTTCTGTTTAAAGTGAGTTCATAATTTTAAAAATTGCTTAAATCATAAGGATGAATTCTATTATGAGGAAAAGAGAGACAGCCATAAATAATAGCTCCTCAGGCACTCAAGCTAAAAGGCAGTCTGAAGAAGATTATAGAATAAGCATATTTAAAGTGATTAAGGAGAATGAAAAAAAGGAAGACATAACGAAAAAAATACAACTTTTAGAGGTGAAAAATGTAGTCTTTAAAATGAAAATTTAAGGTTAAACATAAGATTAAACATACTGCAGAGAGAATTAGTGAACTGGATGACAGATCTGAGGAAATCATACAAGTGCAGTGCAAAATATAAAGAGACAGAAAATATGTGAAGGAAGTTACAAGACATGGGAGACAGTGTTTATGTAATAGGAGTCCCTAGAGGAGAGAACTGAGAGAATCTGGGAGAATAAATAAGGACTCAAATGTGAGGAATCACAAGTCCCAAGGAGGATAAATGAAAATAAATCCATAGTAAGGTCTTTCAGAATAAAACTAGTGAATCCCAAAGACAAAGAGAAAAATCTTAACATCAAGAATTATTTAAAAAGACATTTTCTCTATGAAAGAATGACAATCAAACTGACAGTATATTTATTATCAGTGAAAAATAGAACCCAGAGAATAATTTCTTCATTTACTAAAAATAGTAAGCATTAACTTATAAGGCTAAGTCCAACTAAATAATAAGACAAAAGAATCACTAGAAGAATATGAAAGCCCTGTACAGAACGGAATACAAGACATAATGAAGAGTAAAAAAGAAAAAAATCTTGCAAATGGAATGAAAGCTAACTGAGCTTATAACAAAATAATATGAAGAATAATCCTGCTGGGTAATAATAAATAGAAGAAGAAAGGAGGTGATCAAAAGTTTGCGACTGTCATTTAGGAAGAAAGATGAAAATAATGATTTGTTTTTTTAAGGTAAACACATTTACAATATGTGGGTAACAACTAAAAGGATAAAAATAGATGTTTAACTTCTAATCCAGTAGATGGAAGAAAAACCCTATAACAGTGGGAATGTAACGTATAGCACACAGAATTCAGCCAATAATATTACATCTTTGTATGATGACAGATGGTAGCTAGACAGAATACTGTGATTATTTTATAATGTATAAAAATATGAAATCACTGTGTTGTTTACCTGAAGCTAATATAACATTGTAAGTCAATTATACATCAATAAGAAAAATAGAAAATGTGACAAATCCGTTAGAATGCAAGAAAGCAGGAAAATATGGTTTTAAAAAACCCATAAGATAAGATGATCAAAATGAGTTCTATTCCCTATCTATGGGTATAAACATGGATAAATCTCAAAGGCAAAATCTGAAAGAAAAAAGCAAGATAAAAAATATATCTAGAATGTGCTAGCATTATGTAGAATTTCAATACTTTCAGAATAATATTATGTATTTCATGTATATGTATATATGTGTTTATACATGTACACACATACACACACATATATATAATGTATATATACTTATAGTAAATTTATACACAAATGCACCAGAAGGGTAGTGGTTACTTCTAAGACGGAGAAAATGCCATGGAGTGACTGTGGAGAGAGAAGAGATCTTAGCACTGTTTATAATGTTTCATTTTTTAAAATAAAAATCTTAAGAAAATGTAGCAAATGTTATCTGCTGTTAATCCTAGGTCATGTATATATGATATATATTTCTTCTTTATTTCAAAGTACAAAGTATAATAATTTTTAAAAGGAAAGAGAATTTTAGATTCTGATCAATAAAAGTTGCTCATAAAAATTGTATCATTTTTCTCTATATATTGATAAAATTCCAAGCAGTTCCTCAACTATAGCCAAGAATCTACAAAGTGTATTCTTTCTAACTTTTGATACTAAAGAGGATCCCATGTGATTTTCTGCCTGGGGTCCAAAGTTTGAATATATGCTTATTATTTCTATTTTGAACCAACATTTCTTTTAACACATGCCACCTGTGTAAGAGTTTATAGCCTTCCAGGTTAGTCAATGCAATCCAAAAGAAATATAATTTGAGCCATAAATATGAGCTACACATATCAATTTAAAATGTTCTAATATCCACATAAAAAAGTAAAAAGGAAAGGGTAAAGTTAATTTTAATAATATATTATATTTGACATAATAAATCCAAAGTATCAGTTTCAACAGGTTATGAAGATAAAAATATTAATGAGATATTTGGCAACTGGGTTGATTTTGCACCTACAGCATATATTAATATGGACTAGGTACTTTGGAAAGGCCCCATATTCACATGTGGCTCATGGCTACCATATAGGACTTTGTGGCTCTAAGTAATAAAAGTGGCTCTCATTCATCTGAGTTTCCCAAATGGTGGCTCAGAAGATAAAGAATCTGCCTGCAATTGAGGAGACCTGGATTTGAGACCTGAGTCAGAAAGATCCCCTGGAGAAGAGAATGGGAACCCACTCCAGTATTCTTGCCTGGGAAATACCATGGACAGAGTAGCCTGGTTGGCTTCAGTACATGGGGTCGTAAAGAGTCGAACATGAGTGAACAACTAACACTCATTCATTTTGCACTGAAGTGTCAGGCACTACATGAGGCATGTTCCAATAAGTATCACATTTATTCCTTTGGTAAAGAATCCATCTACCAATTCAGGAAACGTGGGTTTCATCCTTGTGTTGGGAAGATCCCCTAGAGAAGAAGATGGCAACCCACTCCAGTATTCTTGCCTGGGAAATCCCATGAACAGAGAAGCCTGGCAGGCTGCAGTCCATGAGCTCGCAAAGAGTCAGACATGACTTAGTGACCAAACAACAATAAAGTATCAGTTCAGTTCAGTTCAGTCGCTCAGTCGTGTCTGACTCTTTGCGATCCCAGAATCGCAGCACACCAGGCCTCCCTGTCCATCACCAACTCCCGGAGTTCACTGAGACTCACGTCCATTGAGTCAGTGATGCCATCCAGCCATCTCATCCTCTGTCGTCCCCTTCTCCTCTTGCCCCAATCCCTCCCAGCATCAGAGAGGTAAGCAAATAAAAGAAAAGCTCAGAAGTCAGGTCACAGCTAACAAGTGGTAGAGGTGGAATTAAACCAAGCCAGCGTGACTCATGTTTCACTCTGTGAATCGCTGTGCTCAAGGGTCACCTACAAACAGAGCCTTTCTCCTAATGAATCCTCCCCTGACCATTTAGCTTCTAAATTCACCCAGCACCTCAACTCTGATGCTTGCCAGGCATTTGAATTTTTAGTTGGGTAAGCATCTGTTATCTGGACCCAGAGATGGTGCTAAGCGTACCTGTGTCTTTTGCTCATTTCCTGTCTAGGGGCTGGAAAGTGGGATCTGGTATTTGCCATGACTCAGAATCATTTTCAAATGAGGTAAAAATGCAGGACAATGGCAAACTTGGAGAAGAAAGGGAGCGGCTGCTGTCACTCAGCTCAGCACACGGCTGCCATGTGCTGTCCTTTTGTCTGCATTCATTGTTCAACTACTTGACAAACTTCTATTTCTAGCTCCTCTATAAAAGTCTCTAGTTGGAGAAGTCATGCACCTTTCATGGTTTCATAATAAACTGGAGGTGAGTACCAGTTCGGAATCAAAGGAAATAAAGCTCCACTTGTGGCAGCTGCTGCGGTTGCCTTCTGAACGTGGCTTATACAATATTTCATCTGTGCTGACACCTTTCACTCTCAATTATTTGGCTGCTGTCAAAACAAATCAATCAAATTATAGCACTGTGTCTTCGTGTTACCATTCCATTGTAAGTTAGCGACATTAGCTTTGAAATGTATGGAAGTATAAATTTTATCTCTATTATTTATTTAATGCAACTTTCTCCCCTGTGAGTTATTTTCCAAACACAGCAAACTCAAATTATCTTATGTCAAATGTTGAATATATAGATGTTTTGTTAAGGAAACCTAAAATAATAGCACACAGGGGAACAGAGATGCATAAGGGTGTGTTAATGAACCTGCATATTCATGCTAATCCTCATCTAGTGACAAATGGCAACGGTCCTCAGTTCTATTTTTTTTTTTCTTTTCTTTTCGAGTTTGGGCTATAAACTTGGTGAGTATAGTTGATTAATATTATTTGGGAGAAGAAGACACTAAAACAAAGAAAAAGATGAATGTGGAACCAAAATGTTTTTGGAGGTTAATTTTGCTTACAATAAGACAACATTTTCCAGGATAAATCATTTCCCAAAATTAATGCTGTATTATTTAAACTACAGTTTTTCCCAAGCTCAGATGTCCTCCAGGACTAAGTACAACCTGCTCCTTCTGCTGTCCAGTGTGGTGGCTACAGTAGGCATGACCCAAAGTGCTTTAACAGGAAGAAAGGAGGGGGAAAAAAGGACTCCAACATTTCACTTTGAGATTTTAAGGTTATAGCTACATTTTTAAATAATAGATTTAAATCAATTGAGTAACTTTTTAGCAAAAGAGCAAACACTGTTGAAGCTTTTATGTACAAGCTCTTAAAATAGCTTATTTCTACATGGAAACTTGGCATGTCTTTAGAAGATAAAAAGCAAACTGACAGATACATTTTTTTTTTTTTTTTTGCCTCCTGTTCGTGGCACTCTGGCTGTATAAGGGGTAGGCAACAATCAAAAGTGCCAACATGAATGTGTAGATTATGTCCAGTGAAAGAGAATCTGAACACAGAGTATTACAGGAGCCCCAGTCAAACCTGAAGCAGAACATTCACGTTGGGCACTCTTCCTTCTTCCTCTTCTAGTGATTTGAATTGTGTTCCTTCTCTAATCTCTTTCCCCCCAGAAATTTATTGCCTTCCTGGCTTTAGTCACATATTGATGATTTCTTCATCATGACCTCTGGCACCAACCCCATTCTGAGTTTTAGATCCATGTATTTCCAACTGGCTACTTAATTACTTTAAATTCCAACTCCATTTAAATTTCGCACAAGAAACTCGAACCAGTCATATCAAACTCAACCAACCATCTCCCTCTTTCCTCTGATCCCTCCACATTTAATCTATCACCAACAGAACCCTCTTATACTACTGGTGGGAATGTAAATTGGTACAGCCACTATGGAGAACAGTACTGAGGTTCCTTAAAAAGCTAAAAATAAAACGACCATATGCTCCAGCAATCTCACTCCTGGGTATGTATCTGGAGAAAATCATAATTCCAAAGGACACATGTACTCCAGTGTTCACTGCAGCACTATTGATAATAGCCAGGACATGGAAGCAATCTAAATATCCATCAACAGAGGAATGGATAAAGAAGATGTAGTACATGTATACAATGGAATATTACTCATCCATAAAAAGAAATGAAATTGTGTCATTTGCAGAGATGTAGATTGACTAGAGAATGTCATAAAGAGTGAAGACAGAAAGAGAAAAACAAATATTGTATATTAACGCATATATGTGAAACCTAGAAAAATAGAATTGTTGAACTCATTTGCAAAGCAGAAATAGAGACACAGATGTAGAGAACAAATGTATTGATACCAATGGGGAAGGTGGGATGAATTGGAAGACTGGGATTGACATATACACACTTCATATTGTTATTATTTAGTCACAAAGTCATGTCTGACTCTGCAACCCCATGGACTGTAGCCTGCCAGGCTCCTCTGTCCATGAGATTTCAATAATACTGGAGTGGGCTGCCATTTTCTACCCCAGTGGGCTGCCATTTACTACCCCTGACCCAAGGATCAAATTCGCATCTCCTACATTGGCAGGCTGATTCCTTACTGCTGAGTCACCAGGGAAGCCCATATAAAGATAACTAATGAGAAAATACTGTATAGCACAGGGAACTCTATTCAATTCTCTGTGGTGACCTAGTGAAAGTGAAAGTGAAGTGAAGTCACTCAGTCGTGCCAACTCTTTGCGACCCCATGGACTGTAGCCTATCAGACTCCTCTGTCCATGGGATTCTCCAGGCAAGAGTGCTGGAGTGGATTGCCATTTCCTTCTCCAGGGGATCTTCCCAACCCAGGAATCGAACCCGGGTCCCCTGCATTGCAGGCAGACGCTTTACTGTCTGAGCCACCAGGGAAGCCGCCCTAAATGGGAAGGAAATCCAAAAAGAGGACCTATATGTACATGTGTAGCTGATTCACTTTGCTATACAGAAGAAACTAACACAACATTGTAAAGCAACTATCCTCCAATTAAAAAAAATATTCCGTCTTCAAGTCGAACCAAACCCATCTTGTCAATGTCGCCTAAATCAGTCCTCTGCTCTTCATCACTGCTACCAGGACCATCTTCTTCCAGATTACTGCCAGAGCCTCCTTTCTAACTGCACTGGGGTGCTTGCCACAGTGCCTGGTAAATTAGTAAATCTTTGTGAAATTGATCAATCAATCTTTGTGCACAGTCATGGCAGAAAATGAGGTTTGGCTTTTCCCTACAGGGAGCTGATAAATAATAGTTATACCCTCTCACTAGGAATCTGTCCTGCAAGTTATTACACACATAAGAGAAGACAGGACTTTTTTGGAGAGCATTAGCTCTCCATTCGGAGAAGGCAATGGCACCCCACTCCAATACTCTTGCCTAGAAAAATCCCATGGACGGAGGAGCCTGGTGGGCTGCAGTCCATGGGGTCGCTAAGAGTTGGACACGACTGAGCAACTTCACTTTCACTTTTCACTTTCATGCATTGAAGAAGGAAATGGCAACCCACTCCAGTATTCTTGCCTGGAGAATCCCAGGGACGGGAGAGCCTGGTGGGCTGCTGTCTATGGGGTCACACAGAGTCAGACACGACTGAAGCATCTTAGCAGCAACAGCAGCAGCAGAAGCTCTCCATTATCTAAACAGGCAGAGGAAACTGAAGACCACCTCCTATTTCCCTATTTTCAGTACCTCCCCATTCCTTGCTCTCACACACTTTCCTCAGATACAGAAATCATCTTTATTTTAGTGCCAGAGGAAATTGGAGTAAATAATCCCAATTCCCTGTCATCCTTGGTAATGTAGGGAGATTGTGAAGCATTTCAAGCAGTCTTTTCCATTCTAGTCTCCACCATCTTGGAAAAGTGCTCTGATCACCAGCTTGGAATCTAATCCAGTTTGCACACCTTAGTGTAGACACATGGGTAGATGCCATCAAGAGCCCAGATGGATTTACAGACTTATTATGTGCAAACTGGAGATCACATTACTTTCCTGCCTTTTGCTTTGAAAATAAATGCTTTGGCTTTGCTTTGACATTTATGTGGCAGGTGGAAACCATTATCCTTTGACAATGCTTTATTCCATTGACAGTATCTCTTAAATACACACTATACTAGTCATACTTCTCATTCATGTGCTTCCAGTTTAATCCATGCCCCACTGCCTCAGTGAAGCCTGCTTCAAGGATAATGTACTCTAGAACGAGCTCTTCAGGTATTTTAAATAAAAAGTCTGAAGCCTCTGAGATATAGAGGTTTGAAAAACTGCCAAAGTAAGACGTTGCAACAAGTTTTCATAACTTCTTTATGGCAGATTTGGTATTATTGTATAACATGTGTCATGTGGGGCTCCTCTGAATAACACAGCAAATATGAATTTATGCTCTAGGTATTTTTAATATTGGACTTTGAGACAGCAAAGCCACTTACCAGAGACTGACAAATCACAGCATACTAAAAGCTAGAGACTGCTCTTCTGTGTCTGTGGCAGGTACTGAGTTGCTCTTCCTGGGAGGGGTATTAGATTTCTGTTGTATGTACATCACACTCCTAGGGATGCAACTTTCTTCTGAGTGTGGGCATCACTAGACTAGCACAAAATAACAGGGAAGCCAGTGCACACATGGTCACCTAATTGTTTTATCCTTGGGAAGGATACTCCTCCCCATGCCCCACCCACATGTTTATTCTCCTTGGGCCAATAAAATCTAGTACATTTAAAGGCAACATTATAATGTTGCTCATACATAATAAATCCACAAAGAGTTGCTTTGTGGTTGTATTGTTTTTAGTTTGAAAATTAATTCACTTAGAGTTGAGTGATGCTTTTTAAAAAAGATAGTCAGAAAGTCAAGACCACAGACCCAGAGATTTAACCTTGTCAATGCTGGTAGTGCTTTTTTGGATATGACCTTGTACCTTCATGGATTCAAAGCATTCTGATTTTGCGATAATATTTAACACAGAAACTTTAAGAAAGCAAGCAATCATCCATAATCTCACTGTCTAGAGTAGCACTTTGTTGTATATAGTTTTTTTTCTTCTCCTCTGTCTGTGAGGAGTGTGTGTATGTTTGGGCTTTTAAATGATTTGGATCAAACTGTGTACATGTGAAATCTTTTTATTATTTTAGTGTTATTAGCTTCTGCATCTATGAAACGGAGCCACAAATGTTTTCTTTAATGGCAAAATGAGGGTCTTTTGTTCCCATGAAGCTTTATCTAGCTTTCATTCCATTAACACACACATTTTTTTGTACTCACCCACATTTTTAAATGTTTTAAAATAAATTTGTATTTTATTGGTGTTTCATAAGCATCCACTTACTTCTTTTCTTTTTTGAAAAATGTTGAGGTTTATTTAACTTAAGTACAATTCACCCTTTCTAGTGTGCAGCTGTCCAAGTTTGACAAATGCATATAGTCCCCCAAATTCCCTATACTCCTTTACTATCAACTTCCACCCCCCTGTCTCCAGTCACCACTAATCTCCTTTCTGTTCCTATAATTTTGCCTTTTCCTGAAGGTTGCATCAATAAAGCTGTACTTTTACATGTGCTTATTTGCAATATTAAATAGTCCCCAATAGGTCCATACATTTATTATCCATTTTTATGTTTTTTATTTGAATGGTACTACTTTAACATATTGTTAATATGCTACATTCTAATCTCTACCTGGATAGTCCATATTTCCTAATGAGTTCACCTAATATAGAATCTCAGTGTTTGGAAGGATCCTTAAGGTCACCTAAGTCAAATACTCATGCTATGTATCTTTAAGGCAATGACCTCTGAACACCACAGCCCCTTGTAATGTGGTTTCCATTATGTGCTCTGCCTTCCACACCTTAGAAGCATCTTCATTCCATTGGCAGCAGGTTGACCAGGTGACACTCTGGCTCACAGGATGTGAGTAGAAGTGATGTGCACTGCTTCTGAGTCAAAGCTTTATGAGCCATTGTGGTTCTGCTAGTCTGTCTTCCCATTCTGAGAAGAAAACCCTGTTCTAGAGAGAGGCTGTCCTTTCAGCCTGTATCCAAGAACAAAGATGTGCTACAGAACTACTGCTTACCTGCAGCCCACATGTGTGATGAAATAAACAGAAAAAAATTAACTTTCCTTGTCTGTCACTGAAATTTGTGCCTGTTTTCTCTTCAAGCACAATTTTGGGAAAGTTAAAAGATAATGTCTTGTCCATCAGGTTGTTTGATATTTCTTCCCTGAGAATCTGTATCATTAACTTTTCTAAGCACCAAGGATTTACTCTGGGACATGCTTTTTCCAGATGTTGTAAAGCTTGGTCCCCCGTGTCCTTTAGGGCTCTGTCTAGTGGGGAGACCGACACTAGTGATCTTGTGTAAATACATCACATCCCTGTTCCTGCGACCCTTCATCCTTCCATCCCTTTACTCCCCCACAAGCATAGAAGTGCCTTTAGGGACTCTCTTTGGTTTGTTTACTGGTATATCGCAGGTCAAGATCACAGCCTAGAACATGATGAAAATTTCAATATGTATTTGTTGAGTAAATTAATAAACTTAGTAAAAAAGAAAAACAAAAATAAATAAGCCCATTTCTTGTTAAGCTGGTATGATTCTTTTTGAGGATGAGATGGTTGGATGGCATCACTGACATGATGGACATGAGTTTGAGCAAGGAGTTGCTCAAAGGACAGGAGTTGCTAATGGACAGGGAAACCTGGTGTTCTGCAGTCCATGGGGTTGCAAAGAGTTGGACACAACTGAGTGACTGAACTGAACTGATTCTTTTTACTGTCAGATAATTAAAACTACATCATATGATGTGTCTCCCCTTTGACTTATCCTCTAGTTCTAAATCTCTAAGTTTCTTTTCTAATAAACAGCTTTTATCATTCATGCTTCTTACAAGATGCTTCGAATCCTTAGAATCACACAAGCACAAGCAAGTACACACAAACCTACATGCACGCAAATATCATAGCATAATCGCATTGCTTTAGGTATGTTTGTCTTTAACACATCAGACCTCAGAGCAAAATCTTCTTAAAGACAGTGCTATTATGTACTCATTGTGCACAAGAAAGGCATATAAGATTCCTCCAATATCACCCCTTCCTTCCCCTCCAGTCAGATTTCTTGTCATCTCAGACTCCCAATCTTCATTTCAACAACAGCCAGAACCAACAAGAGAACTCTGTAGAATCCATATTCCTCATTCCTCTTCTCTACATTGGA
Organism: Bos indicus; assembly: GCF_029378745.1. NCBI lineage: Eukaryota > Metazoa > Chordata > Mammalia > Artiodactyla > Bovidae > Bos > Bos indicus. The sequence goes on from NC_091763.1 coordinate 81,947,269, forward strand.
TGTTCTCTTTACTATTCTTCACTCAGTTAACTCCTACTATTTTTTTTTATTTAAGTATAGTTGATTTACAGTATTATGCTGGTTTCAGGTATGCGGCATAGTGTTTCAGTTTGCAGATTACACTCCATTATAGGCTAAGAGAGTGGCTATAATCCCCTGTGCTATACAGTATATATTTATTGCTTATCTATTTTATATATAGCAGTTTGTGTCTTTGAATCCCATACCCTTGCTTCCTCTCTCTTTTGATAACCACAAGTTTGTTTTTAATATCTGTGAATTTGTTTCTGCATGTGAATTTGTTTCTATCCTGCATGTAAGTGATATCATATGATATTTATCTTTCTCTGTCTTATTTCACTAGGTACAATATTTCATTTTTTATGGCTCAGTAATATTCCATTGTGTGTGTGTGTGTGTGTGTGTGTGCGTGTGTGTATCACAACTTCTTCATTCAATCATCTGTTGATTGGGTTGCTTCCATGTCTTGGCTATTGCAAATAATGATGCTATAAACACTGGAGTGCATGTATCTTCACTAATATATCCATCTATCATTTATTATTGTTTACCTAATGAGCCAGCACTGTTCCAGTTCTTGGACCACAACTAACCAAAGATGCCTATCACAGGGCTTACATTCCATGACAGAGCCAAGCACAGACAATACATATTGTAAATACTTTATATGCAATAACACCCTCTAGAGCATGAGGGCCAAGCATCACAATGCTGCCTCCACTGCTCCACATGCTAGAGTAGGCATGACCCAAAGTGCTTAAAAAGGAAGGACAAACAAGAATCAACCATTTTTTGAGGTTTTTAAGGTTATGTAGAAGGCAATGGCACCCCCCTCCAGTACTCTTTCCTGGAAACTCCCATGGAGGGAGGAGCCTGGTAGGCTGCAGTCCATGGGGTCGTGAAGAGTCGGACACGACTGAGCGACTTCACTTTCACTTTTCATTTTCATGCATTGGAGAAGAAAATGGCAACCCACTCCAGTGTTCTTGCCTGGAGAATCCCAGGGATGGGGGAGCCTGGTGGGCAGCTGTCTATGGGGTTGCACAGAGTCAGGCACGACTGAAGCAACTTAGCAGCAGCAGCAGCAGAAAGTAATAAGTGTTATGGACAAAGGACCTAAGGGAAAGCAGATGAGGGGGAAAGGAGTATTGGGGTGGGGACAAGGAGGTAGGTAGGCTTGATGCTTTCTAAGGATACAGTTTCTGGAGAACAGCCTGTGCAAAGATCCCTGGGTAGGAGTATGTTTAAAGAACACCAAGGATATCAGAGACCCACACAGAGACCGACTGAATTGGAAGAGAAGCATGTGGGGCTGAGAAAGCAAAATAAATTAGACTGAAGATGTATGTCTCAGAAAAAACTCTGGTACCTGGAACCGACTGGAAGCAAAAAGGTCAGAAATATTCTCAGTTTCATAGGGAACTTGATTCCCAAAGAAGCTACAAATTTTTAATAGTTGGAAACTTCAAACAATCTTCAACCCTCAAAGAAAGGTATATTCCTCAACTTTCTCTTCAAATATAGCCAAGGACCAAGGTGAACAATGACTAAGGGTGCTTTTTGAGAAATTCCCATTGGAGGAACCTCTTCTCCAACCCCTCAAGGGAGGAGACCGTCTTGATGCTGCCTCCTGGGATGTGGGAATGGCTATGGATAAACAAAATGTGGTGCATTCTCACAATGGAACACTCCTGGAAAATGAAAAGAAACTATCGACATATACAACAACATGTATAAATCTCAAAAACAGACTTTCTGAGATTATGCTGAGCAAGAAAAGCCAGACAACAAAGAATACACTCTCTGTGAATCCATTTATATACAGTTCTAGAACACACAAAACTAATGGATAATGACAGAAAGAAGACAGGGAGTTCTCTTCCTCCTTTGGGAGGAAGAAGACTGCAAAGAGACATAAGGGAATATTTGGGGGTAATGAACTGTATTGATTGTGGTGGGTGGGGGTTGCACAGATACAAACAATCAGCTCATTGGATTGTGCACTTAAGATCCATGCATTTTGTTACATGTAAATGATACCTCAATGAAATCAACAATAACAGCACAAACAAAAAAGGCAATGTAAGCCACTTGAACATAAAATTCCTAATCCCCAAAATTCTTCCCATATATTTTAGCCTCTATAGACTTTAATTTGTAGAGTTGGAGAAAATCAGGCCAGATTTCCTGCCACTGCTAAGGGCAGGAAAACCATCCTTGGCCTTGATTTTCCAACTTGCCTTGAACTTAATTGCTTTTCCATGTTCAGGGAAAGCAGCACTCTTTAATGTATTCTTAGTCATTAATTTAAATGTTATGCTTGACTTAACTGGAATGTTCACACTTTGATATAAATCTTCTACATAGCACATTTATATTCTCCATTTACATTGCCCACAGTGATGAGTGGGTTATCTTGGCCTGTGTGATGGGAACAACTCACTAACTTGAATCTTCAACACAACTGCTGCCCCATTAAACCCTCAGCTGTTTTCATCTCTTGTGTGGAGGTTGTTTTTAATCTATATTTTCTACCTACATCTAAGAAAGCCAAAAATCCAACACATTTGCATGAGTTCCCTAATGGGGACTTTGTCACATAATCATAATCCATTTGTCAATAATAATTATTTGGCATATTTTGTTAAATAATAATCTCATTCCCACATGAGGGCAACTGCAAATTATATTTTTAGTATAGCTATCTGTGTTTCCAAATAATAAGAAAGATGGAAGACTCTGACTTAAAGGAGTTCATAAAGTATGTCATGGAGAAACCTTAGGCATTTTCTTTCCTTGAGGTTTATGATCACGATTAATCTTATTTCACAGGCTGTGTTTGCTGACAGGTGCTTGAAACCAAAGTCTTATGAACACACAACAGACAGTGTTCACAGGAATGGAGGGACCCAGAATAACAATGGTGGGAGGTACCTGGAAGGGGAAAAGGCGTATAAAGGTAAGAGAAAAGAGAATGCAAAACTGCACCTACTTCATGTAAGGACACATGATGTCGAGGAGTAGGTTATTTCCTGGTCTTATCTAAGTATAGAGAATTTCTGGGCTTGCATCCCAGCCAGGACATTCAAAGACTTTCCTTAAAACATTCAGAATCTAGACCCCAGCTTTGGCATCTCCCAATTCAGAACATAGGAGGTCCCAGTGGTTTCTTAAATAAGTTGCCCGTGTATGATACCATGTCATCCTGGCTTCCCTCCTATCCCCACATTACAGCTGACTGGACAGGAGAGGATACTTCCACCTGGGTAGTCAAGCTCCAGAGTGGCCAGGTAGGCAGTCTAGAATGCAAAGGGTCAGACTGACAGAAATATGAGTTTCAGGGAGCTTAAATTTTAGATAGAAGTGGAGACATGGATAAAGATAGAGGTGATGGAAGGAGAGATATCAATGGAGAGTTCCTGAGAGGTATATGAGCTGGGAAGTTGCACCGACTCCAAGAAGACAGAATTGAATATGAATGAACCAAAATTATGGGTTAACTAAAAGTCATCCAGCATGGTAGGGAAGAGTCACAAGGAGGAACAGGGGAAGAGAGCAGACAGGTCTCATTCCATCATTGATGAGACAGGAGTGTATCTCTTTCTCACTTGGAAACATCTGAAGACAAAGAGAAAATGATCCCTAAGCCAAGCAGATGGGTTTTCTGCAGGGCAATATGGTCTCTTTTTCAGGATGCAAAGCTTTTGCTGGATAAAATCTCAGAGCAAAGGCTTCCATATGTTTTAATTATGCAAGAAAATGCCTCTTGGTCTTGGGGATATGACTGTCTTATGGAAACAAAAATGTTCTCAAATAAGTTATTCCTTTTGGTCATTATCCTCATTTAGAGGCCTGGCATGGTAAGAGAGAGCAGGAGAATTAATGAAGGTGCTTATCATAGTTACATGGCTCCCGGTGATCTTAAAATACTCAGAGTCCTGAAGAGGTTGCTGGAGAGAACAGAGGAGGGGCCAAATGAGTTTTGAAAATGTTCCTTGAACCAGGTTTTCTTAAACTCGTGTGTGTGTGTGTGTGTGTGTGTGCGCGCACACGTTAGTTGCTCAGTTGTGTCTGACTCTTTGCAAACCCATAGACTGTAGCTCACCAGGCTCTCTGTCCATGGGATTCTCCAGGCAGGAATACTGGAGTGGCTTGCCATTCCTTTCTCCAGGGGATCCCCCCAACCCAGGGATCAAACCCAGGTCTGCATTGCAGGCAGATTCTTCACCATCTGAGACACCAGGAAAGCCCTTAGTGTACATTGGGATCCCCTTTTAAGAATGTAGATTCTGTTCAAGGTGTCTGGGATACAGCCTTGATAAGATGCTGAAGCTGCTGGTCTGGAGACCACACATAGAGAAAGACAAAAAGACGGTGATAGGACCCCTGCTGCCTGAGCAGAGAGAAGCCGCTCTCATGTAACGTATCATTAGTACTCATTAAAATACATGCAGGAATCAGGCCTCTGAGGCTCTGAGAGCTATTTCACATCACTTGATAGGGAACTTAAATGAACCAGCTCTTGATCCTTTAGTAAAGAGGAAGATACTTGAAAATTTATCCCTCGGATTCCAAACCATTAAGAAATGGATGTCAGTATTTTTTTTTCTTAGCAAACTTGTGGCTTTTGAACTTGAAGAACAGACAGGCTGAAGGACTAGGCAGGAGAGCTGGAGAATAATCAGAGATAATTCCAGCTGGCAGACTCACTTGATGAATAAGATCTTAATGCTTCACAAGGAGGAAAAGGGGAATCATCCAGAACTAAGTGCCTCCTATGGAAACAGGCCCGACTTCAGACCAGGGGTTGAACACTTGAGCCTCTCCCCCTCAGAGTGATGAATCAAATCTGTCTTGTAAAATTATGGGGGAAAGTGGGCTAGCTATTATAGGTGGGCAGACTTACTGGTTGTTTTAAAAGACTCTTAAAAAGCCCTGGGCTGAAGTTCCATTTTCATTGTCTAGAAGCAGGCCATAAGGAGGAGGCAGAGCATTCTATTCTGTTGGCTATATAAACACGTGTAAGCACTCCTTCTCAAATACTGTCTCCCACTTACAAGACCATTACCCTTGAAAAAGGATGAAACTTTAGGACTTCTAGGACTGGCTCAGTCTCAGAGTCAACCAGGACCACTGCAGATGACTTTCTGGCTGCCAGCCATTCACCCACCATCCTGAGTCCCATAACCTTCCGTGACATAAACTGGGGAGCTATACAAGTCACAGACACAGACAAGGGATTGGCTGTAAGGACCATAGTAGGTTTCCTTAAGGTGGTGAGATCATCTTCAGCTTGGCTGCTGGGCAACAAAGTGACCGACTGGCATTGTCCTTCAGGTGGTGGACACTGATCTTGGATACCTTGCAGAGATGAGACTTTCCCTGACTCCTGTCCTTATTATCCTTGGATGTTTTGTAGGATGACCATCTCTTTTTGGTTTGTCTGGGACAGCAAGAAGACCAAACCAGTCAATCCTAAAGGAAATCAGTCCTGAATATTAATTGGAACGACTGATGCTGAAGCTGAAGCTCCAATACTTTGGCCACCTGATGTGAAGAACTGACTCAGTGGAAAAGACCCTGATGCTGGGAAAGATTGAAGGCAGGAGAAGAAGTGGACGACAGAGGATGAGATGGTTGGATGGCATCACTGACTCAATAGGCATGAGTTTGAGCAAGCTCCAGGAATTGGTGATGGACAGGGAAGGCTGGCGTGCTGCAGTCCATGGGGTAAGAAAGAGTCTACACAACTGAGCAACTGAACTGACTTGCTGGTTTCAACAGTGAAAGTCCTATGTCCAAGAAAAATCCCCAGTGCTCTGCAAACAGGGATGGTTGTTTTTTTCTCAGGCTAGTGAATTCTGGGTGGTGAAGAACTTATGTAGGAAGATGTAACAGGAACAGAAAGCCCAAGGAAACTGGGAGAGAACTTTCCCAGACTCTAACAGTGACTTAGAGTTGGGATTCATTCATAATGATATACAAGAGAAAGGTGTTTGGAGGAAGAGTTTGAGTGTTAAGAATATATAGGAAACTTCCTATAACTGGCTGACTTACAACTGGGAGGTGTTTATTAATGACCTCCTGGTCATTAACATGGAGAAAAAGGGACAAATGTCCCCTTAGAGAAGAACTTGACCATCAGTTTTAATACTCTTCTGAAGAGGAGCAATATGGATATTGTGTGAGAAGCACCCACTAAGGGATAAGAAGAGCCAGCACTGTTATGGAAACTACTTAAACAGGATACAAATCTTAGGATTCATCTTCTGAAACCAAAGGTGCCAAATTCCAAAGAACCAAATTCCAAACTAAAAGCTAATACTAAATTGAATAATTAAAAAGAGAGACAGGGGGAAATCTTGATGGGAGTCCACACTGGACCAGTCACTCATACTGAACCCTTAAAAATAATCAGGCACTAAAATCCTAAGAACACCAAATCATAATAAAGATACAAAAAGGCTGGCCTTTTTAGACTCTGTCTTTGGCATCCACTTTAACCAAACAAGATTAATTCATGACCTAGGAACTCCGTGAGCTTATGTTTATTTATAATATTCAATATTCCCATAAGCGCCAATGTTCCAAATGGAAGATTGCATTTTGATAATGCCCGTTTCTTCATTAAGTTTTCATCATCCACCTACATTAAAAAGCCTCTCCCTACACTTTGTTGCTTTAGCTTTCACCTTGTTTATTCCTGCCTTATTTGCTTAATCTTGAGATCCTGGCTTCCCAGGCACTCTCAAATTTGAAACAAGCAAAGTTTGTGCATTAGCGTGTCCTGAACATGCATGATTTATGAACGGCAGGTTTCTTGGCACAATTTAATGGTATAAGAGAGACTTTGTTTTAAACATTAAAGTGAAAGTCAAAAAGTGGCCACAATGGGTGGGACACTAAAACATAGAGTGTGTAAAGAAGTTTGGGTCAAGAGTTAACCAGGTCTTACTTGGTCTGTTCCTTAATCTATGGACTGACACTCTGACTAATTTAATAGGTTTTAAGGGGCCCTGACTTTTGAGCTACAAAAAGTACTTTAAATTTGTTATTCTGATAACTTGCTCAACCAAACTCTCACTCCATAAAAAATTCAATTGCTAACATTTATACCAATGGAGAAAACAGAAGCCCTGACTTTTGACCAACTAAAAAAGTACTTTATATCATTATTCTGATAACTTGCCCAACCAAAGTCTCACTCTGAAAAAAAAAATTTGCCAACATTTATATTAGTGGAGAAAGCAACCTTCTTTGACCGGTCCAAAATAAATTTGTTTTCTCCTTTTTAGGCATCGTCATCATATTCAAGCTATTTTTCATCATAACAGTTCTTCCTCTGACAGTCTTTTGTAAATCAGTCTATCAGTCAGTGTTACCAAATCTTCTAATGAAAAATAAAAACTTTCATGCTATCAAGAGAACTACTCATCCTGAGTAAAGTTGGAGTTCAATTCTTATTATATGCTCATGATTATATAAGAGTTCTCTATATGTCTGTTTTCCCTATTATAAAATATGATCTCAAATAACATAATTTTTATTTAATAATTATAACTAAAATATATTAAGAAAAATAAGTTAATTATTCCAAATGATACCTTTTATTTGAGATGTTCTAAATACTTCACACACAAACAAGTAATGTCTAACCTTTCTTTGCAGGTGGCTAAATTGAAGAACTCATGAGATTATATTTCAAGTCCTCAAATAATGACACAATCATCTGACATCTAAGTTTTTGATGTGTCATTCAATGATTGCTCATAAATGCTTCCAGAAGCCCTGAAAAGACTCAAATCAATATTAAAACATAAAGACTGATACAGCCCATGACTTGAGCAAACTCAGAATTCACAGACACCCTGAAACTTTGCTTCCTACATAAACCTTCCATTGCCTTTATGGTGAAAGCAACTTTAAACCACATTCAACATTCAGAGCACTTGTCCACTATAGAGAACAGGGGTCAGTGGATAACACCCTATAGGACACAGAGACACAGTGGGTTACCTTGTAGATTTTGCAATGGCAGAGTCATAATGCCTCCGGCTGCAGCTGCTGCTACCAGCCCTTGGATGTTGGTGAGATTCGCAGTAGGCAGTGTGAGGACCAGTCCTTGCTGCCCCCCTAGCTGTCCGGCCATGTTGAAGGGGATGAGGATAGGCTGGTTGAGGGCCGGCGTGCCTCCGGGCATCACACCAGCAACTGCAGAGGCTAACTGCTGTGCTGTCAGAAGTGGCTGCAAGGGAACAGACAATCCCAGCTCACTTTCCAGTGGAACTAAGATATGGGCTTTTAGAGCATTTTTCTTCCACTTAAGCTCCATCAGAAAGTTCCTGAACAAGTAGCAAAGAAACAAGTCCTATTCCAGAGAAAATGAGTGACTTGTAGAAAAAAAATTGAAATTGTATTTCATTAATTTTTTGGAAACTTTTATTTGGTTTGGAAAGCACAAACATATTTCAAAGTAATACTCTACATTTATATATTATTCTTTAAGTGGATTTTCACTTACATATTTTCTTCCAATGAACCCTACTCTTATATATCTGAAACTCTCTGTTAACTTATTCTGTTGTTTCAAAAAGAACTCATTAGAATCAGTGGAATTTGTTGATTCAAAAAGAGCAATGAAATATTATTTTCATTTATTACATTAGCAAAAAATGCAAAAGATTTACCCAAAGCTGGTAAATCTATAGTGACATCACTGTATGGATTTAGGACACGTGGACTGGCATAAGCCTTTTGGAAAGCAGTTTGAAAATCTGTATCAAGAGCTACAAAAATATTCATCCTCTTTTGACTCAGAAAATATTCCTGGGATATATTTCTGAAGAAATAATTTTTTAAAAAAGATAAATGAAAATACACATTACATTTAAAAATACATAAATGTTGAAAAAGTTTGTTACAGTACTAAACATGTTAAGATATTATGTAGTCTCTAAAATGGGTCATCTGACATCTCTAGAAAAATAGAAAATATTTATGAGAATATATAAAATTAACTGGATAATAATTAAGTAAATGATTAATAAATCGCTACTAAAATGGTAAAATTACACATTACACATGTATAATGACAAGATCTAAAAAGGAATATAGGAAAACAAAGACATTTGATGAGGATAAATTTTAAAAGCTTTAAAAAATTTCTTTGGCTATTATGCTAATATTCTTTGTCCAGTTAAAACAACACTAAAAACATATTTATATCCACTACTTATCCAACAGCCATTGTTTGACATGGCAAGGCAGCTGCACAGGTGTGGAATTCTCAGCACCAGATGTATCTGAGCTCAGGTGTGAGCACAGGTGCGGCTCTTCAGGATGACTGACGAGTAGGAAAGACTCCTTGAGCAACCAGACCAGATAACCAGAGGGTGATATATGGGACTTCCATTGCACCCCTGAAGGAGCAATGGACCTAATTCCATGCTCATTTTTCTTCTAGAGGAACCAATAAAAAACTCTCATTGGGGAGTTTCAACTTTTTTGTTTTTAATGCAGTATGATTCTATAAAGTAAAAGGTAAGCATAGTACAAAGCCCAATGCATAATAGCCAGACATGATTCTAACATATATTAACTCTGATGTCCTACCAATGACATATGAGAGTTAGTAACATGCTCAAAGTTACATACTCAGAGAAGTGGGGTCGGGGGTTTTAGATCCAGCCAGGATATTCCAGAGCCCATACCTCACTCCCCTCTCCACACACAGAACAGATTTGGAGAAGTGGGGTGGCTTTATCTCAAGCATGGTGGGGAGAGCTGGGCCCACTTTCTGGTTATTCCCTAAAGTCACCCCTCAAGAGCCCTTCCAGAGAGCCCTCTGAAGAAGCACTGGAACCCCATGCACCCTGGTTTTAGAACCACTCCTCTGAACTCCACGGGACTAGTACCTAATACATCTGCTAGACTTCGCTAAATTCTCACAAAGTAGCTGTGCCTCTCTTTAAAAGTTACACTAAAAGACAAAATAAACATTTTTTTAGGAATAAGTACAAAATGATAAGCTGATCTTCAGATTGCTGGTGTCATATCGCTGCCAATAGTAATATCAGGATGAGAGGGTAGGCAAACAGGCAGTATCAGACTGTGTACAGGCCACAGATTTGGTTGATGCAGCCTGTAGCATTTTTAAAAATTGAGTTCATGGGATTACAGCAGGGCATGTACTCTTAGCTTGTCCCAGTGTCTCTCGCTTCTCACTGGGTGTGTTGTGCTCTGTTTCTAACCTGAGGCCTTAGAGTTGTTACACTTGGTATGTTCATACACACACACACACACACACACACAATGTCACAAGCATGAAATTAGAAAGGGCATGACCAAAAGAAGTTAGTTTCTGAGACGCCCAGTAAAATTCTCTCTGGGCTCCATCAGAGTTCAGGCATCTCCCCAGGCTTTCTGTCTGGAGCACAGAAGTATCCATGCTCTGAGATGGATGTTGGAATCTGAGGCCACAGGGAGATGTGATGGCAGCTGGAATAAGAAAATCAAGACCAACTTAAGCTCTAAACGTGGGTTTTCAAGCTTTTCTTGGACTGATGAGCCCCAAAATGCTGAAAGTGACTCATTTTCAGGAAAAACTATCACAGCCAAAGGGGGAGAAAGGCTCAAGGATCAGCTTCTTTTTCCATAAAAGTGAGTGAACTCTGAGAGCTTCACACTTAAGGACAGAGATTTTTTTAAAAAAATGCCCAGCCTTTTATAATTGCGTTCTACATCTTCATATAACCACACCAGGCGGCAAAAAACAAATATTGGACTTTAAAAAATAATGAATGTATTTCTTTATTAATGCAGGAGCTATATGTGATGTACAATATTGTCAAACCCAATAAGCTGAACTTGCATTAAAATTGCATTAACTTTTTTATATTAAATCATGTCTTGTATTTCAAAAAACGGCTATGGTAAGGTTGAAATAACTTAATTTTCTTCACACTCCAGTCATTAAAGTTTTACTTTCCAGAAAACTGAATGGTAACCCACAGCACAACTGTAGTGGGTTTTAAGGAAAAAAAGTTTCCAAATGATTAAAATCAAGATCCCCTTGAAAAAGAGAAGAGTTCTGCTAACACATTCTTTTTTCTTGATGGTATTTCATAAATAATGTAGTCATACAGCTTCCCATACAAAAATTTATCACCATCTTTGCTCTGTTGGAGTTAATTGGTTTTAACTCATTCTTATTTTATTTGTTTGGTTACTTATATGGTTAAACCATCGGAAATGCAGCCAAATGCAGCAGTTGAAAGATACTGACCTGTGGTCCAACTGGGAAAGGGGGGTGGGTCTGACTGGCCTGGTGTTCAGGAGTGCCTGGGTCTGACAGTGCTGGGTTTCCTCTGGCCCCTGGAATTCAAAAGAGAAGTGCGCCCTTAATATAAAATCCACCCTGGGAACTTCACATGACCCCATTTTCCTGTGATGTCACATAACATTAAGGCACAGATGATATGCCAGAGTGCTTTATCAATAGCTCCAGAGCTCAAATCACTTGTCAGCTGCATACATTATGCTAACAGACATTCGGGATGGACAAAGTCATTCCAGGAGGGACAAGGCCGGCCGTGACAGCAGAGAAAATGACACCATCATCCGTCGTGCTAATAGGCTTGCATTATACATCAGCTTGCAGGGGGTGTGCCAACGCGGCCCCTGTGTGCGAAACCGCATCCTTTATGCACAGGCGGGCAACACCTAATCTAATTTCCCAAAGCCAGGGAAAGCCTGATCTCAGACATGACCAAGCACATCTATATTATCCCTTAACATGGCTTCCTACCCTTAAGCTCTTTCTCCATACATACTTCAGACATTGAATCTCATGGATACATTTTCCAGAAAACAAGAGCTTTTCCTTTTTTAAATTGAATTATAGTTGATTCACAATGTTGTATTAATTTCAGGTGTACAGAACAGTGATTCAGAGATATATATATATATATATACACACACATGTATATATATGTTCTTTTGCCTTATAGGTTATTACAAGATACTGCTGTACAGAAGGTTCTTGTGGTGGCAGTTAGGTCCTAAAAAGTTCATGTGTCTCCTTAAGCAAATTTCCTCTGTGCTAACTGACCATCACCCTACCCTCAAGGAGCCCCACTGTGGTGAGCCTAGAACATAACATATTTGTTTTGCTAGAATCCTGTTGGATGCTAAAGCATGGGAAACAAAATTCAATCAAAATAGCAGATCTTTCAAATCTTCTTAAATCTTCTCTGAGTATATGCTTATATGCTCTTTTTCAGGACCAACCAAAGAATGTGATATAGTGGCTATAACAATAAATACAGGAATAAATGAACAAGTAAATAAATAAAGCTAGCAGCCATTTTTTAGGGTTCTTAGTTGGAAGCTTTTGTTTTCTTGGTGGTTGAAATCCAATTCCAAGCCATCCTTAACAAGATCCTCTTTTCTGATGTTTGTCATATGAATAGCAAGTGGAAGACAATTCAAGCCCTGTTTACTGGCAGGCCATGGATGACCAAGAAGAAAAGATATGATTCTGTCACACTTATAAATTTTAAAGAAGGTGTTATTGGCTCATTTAAAACGAATTCTTCTATATATTCTCCAAAGGGACAGACTTATAAATAATGGAAATGGGGAAAAAAATACTTCAGCGCATTAAGCTACAAATAAAATTGACTGCTACATATTATTCAATTGACTTCTATCTCCACAGCCATGTGTCAATCATAACAGCATTTTATAATAGGATTAAGCAATAAATGTGCAAATCCATTATGCAGAAATCTGAAAATCTGATTAATTTGTAATATTTTTTTTGTGTGCAGAAAGTCAGGAATGGACATTGCTTGGGGAATACTTACAAGCATTCTATTGAAATTTCTAAATTGATTTGGAACAAACTAATAAAAACACAGACTTGCTGACATTTTATAAAGTGAATTCTGTCAAAATATGTTTGGCATTTTAATGATTGCTGTCATTTAATAACAAGGGTAAGATGACCCATCATAAGATGCCCACAATTTTCCCATAATGTGCAGGAGACTTTTCTTCTAAATTTTTTATATGTGATTTATTTATTATGCTTGGGTAGCAGGGCACTTTAAACTGGGAGGTGCATTATGCAGTGTAAATCTTACAACTTCAGTTCTTATACACTCAAGTCCTATTTTGCCTTCAAATTTTCCGTAGAGCTTTATCTTCTTTTATAGAGCTAACCAGATATCTAGTGATGATCAATTAGGTAAATTCTCAAATGGTTAAAAACCTTTGATGCTTTTTATGAAGATGCTTTTAAAAATTGATTTGTTCTTTATATTTTCCTGACGTGGATTTTTACATCTAACTGTAAGAAGGAAGTTTTACAATGCACAGAAAAAGAGAAAAATCTGTGTACACAATTTAAACATACATATCTTGAGTAAGGAGGGAACAAACCTCAGCCATTGATTCATTCTCCTGTTGGAATGCTCGAACTATCTCATTTTCAGAAAGGAGCAATGATTGCCTGCAGGACTTTTGGATGAAAATAGGAATGATAGCTGATGTTGATCATGTTGATATTGATCATATCATGATCATGATGTAGGTATGTTTCTTTCTTTATATCTTTAGCTCAAGTTATCTGCAAACACATGCCTTGTTTTTATTTTGCAGTAATGACCTCAACATATCTTTATGCTTTCACATTAAACTCTCTTAAACCACATTCCCCAAAATACATATATCTTAATTTAAAATTTTTTCTATACTGTGCCAGGCCCTTCTGTCTCATACTTCTTTCATCAGTACTGGGACCACTTTTTGATTCTGTTTCTAATGCCACATCATGTAATGTTTGAGATCTGTCCCATTCAGGCACAGTGTCACAAGATGGTGTCTTTGTTACCCATAACTTGACACAGATTACATTTGCTTACATTTTATTCTCTGTTGCTGGAGGCTCTCACCAGCGCACAGCAGCTTGTTTTGAGGCTGGTTATTCTCAAAAACCATGTTCAGTGCGGTCCAGGGCAATTCCACACAATTTCATGTGTAAAATGAAGTCTTTCACAGGCTCTAGAGAAGATTATGTATGCTCTTCTGCCTGGATCAAAAAGTAATGTTTCTCCTTAATGCGCATCTTCATTTCCCCCAAACGTATGTATCACGCACAACCTTGCAGGACCATAAACTAATCAGTCTGGGTCGTAAGGCAGCTCCCAAATCAGGGGCCTTCTCAGAAGTTGGAGAGGGGATACAGCAGTCAGATTGAATAAATGACATTGGCTAAGGGTTTCAGAGAGATTTGAAGCAGGGCTCAGCTGTAAGTTAGCAGAGAATTTGAGGTTAGATATGGGCACAGATATGAAAACGTGAACTTAAATGGGTCGGGCAGGTTACTCCTGATCACAGTCCCAGGAAATATGCTACCTCTCTGGAGATCAAAGAAGCACAGAAAGCTCTCTGTGGCCTGTTCTGAATTTAATAGTCTAGACTTTTCAGGCAGGAACTGTGAGATCTAGAAGGGCAAGGACTGTGTTCGCTGGTTTAATGCTTTATGTCCAGCTCTTAATGTAGGTATCATTCACATTGATTCAATACTCACTCAATGGAAACAGAGGTTTGGCTTTTAATTGGGAACTGGTTTAATTCCTTTAAAATAGGTATGGGCATCCACTTCACTAGTTACTCTTGTTTAGCATCAATTTTGGAAATATCTCTAAATTATTAGCTTCTTGGTAAATTCAATCACAATTCCAATTTTTGTTTTGTTTTTTGCTTGTTTAATTTTATTGGAGTATAGAGTATTGAGTAGAGTTCCCTGTGCTATACAGTAGTTCCTTATCAGTTATATATTCTAGTTTAGATATTAAAAGCAGTTTGGTGGACAGGTTAAAAGCAAGGACTCTTAAATTTGAAACTCTACTTGGGTTGAGATTTAGCCTGGCCAGTTAACTATCTGTGTGAACTTGGCCGATTTTCCACTTTCTTCGTGTGTATACACCAGTTTCTTCTTGCAAAAACCTGGGGAAATAATTCTATGTCTTTTCATAGGGTTGCTATGGTGATAATTAAATGAGCACATATATTTGTAAATATCTTAGAAAAGTGCATGTTTGTCATAAAATTGTTATTTCTCTTGACTAGTTATAAGATTTAATTTATATTCAATACAATATTTAATGTTATTTAATTTGCCCATCATATCTTCTTGCCCCAAGTCAACTCAATACATACTCCCGTGCCTACGTGTGCTGTCCCCATTAACTCACACCCCACCCTACCTGTATGCTCTGTACCACTTGATAAATGTTTGGATCTGAACTAAACGGTCAGGTCTGTAAGAGCCTACGAAGTGAGATGTTCATCAATAATGCTTCCTTTGGTCCACGGTAACATGACCAGGTAATAGGGCACAAAGATATTGGCTATTTGCTCCCAAATTCTCACCAAGACCATAGCTTAGATCAAAAGTTCTTAACGAGGCCCGTGAATCAGAATTCTCTGTGGAGATTCCTGAATACATCCTTCATAAGCCTACTGACAGACTGTCTAAGAGGTGGCCAATGTGTACATTTTTATAAAACTCCACTGGTGATAGAAGACCATGGGAACACACAGTGGCTCAGATGCTGTCCAGACAAGTCTGAATCTCTCTGTGCTGAGGATGTCACGTACAATCAGTTTTACAACAGCAGATGGGTCATCAGCCAGCATTACCCCCTTGGCCCTCCAAGTTCCTTCAGCTGAAGCATTCCTCCATTGCAACCCTGGTGGCATTCCAGCTTAGCAAGGGGACAATCCATGTCAGATGCACCTATTTTATAATGTTCATAGGTACCTCAAGGAGTCTAAAACCTGATTTTAAAAGGGATCATAACATAAAATTTAAAATAGCTATATTCTATTTCTTATTTCTTTTGTAGCTTTATCAGATGCAATTAATGAATGTTGTTGACTGAAAAGCAAATGAATTAGTCTCCTATAACATTTACAGTTTGGGGTCTTCATTCAGTTTTTTTTTCCATTGTCAAAATATATTAATGGGCTTTAATTTTTGAGTACCTAAAGTTAAAAATAATAAGATGATCAGGAAATAAAATAAAATAGCTATATAATAGGAGTCACTTCTCTAAATACAGGGATCCCTGATAGAAGTCTGCCAAGGAAAGGATAAGTCATAAATGTTGGAGACACTGAAAGACTGATCAGGAGTTTGGCTGAAATACCACAATAAAACTTAATTTTAATCATTAGGATGCCTGCTTATCAGAGCATTGGTTCATTTAACACTACCTTTCCAGTATTGGTCTTGTATCTAATATCTGCAAAGCTGCTGGCTGCTCTTTCTGCTCTGGAGGGCCTGGCCATCCACAGAACTGGGGAGGGGGAAGGTGATACCTCTTTAGTACCTTCTGGATTGAAGGAGTCTCAAAAGTTGCATGCCTCCCCGCCCCCAAGTCAAGGTCAGAGTTCCTGAATGACCATTACTGCATTCCTTATAGCAATTTAGCTTTGCTTTTGCAAATTAAAAAAAAAAAAAGACTGTTTTGTATAATGATTTTTATTAATTGAGGCAAACAAGACTTAGTACGTCTTAGCAATTCTAAGAGTAAAACAGATGTGCGCTCCAGAATAAAGGAGCAGATGGAGGAGAAAACAGAGTTGCATGTTTGAGTGGCTCATCAGAATACACCAGTTCCACTTTCTCCTCGGCCATCTCTCGAACAGTCAGTTTATGAGATTCCCTGGCTAATGACCAATGCATTTTTAATGAATCAGGTTCTTCAGAGGGAGAGTTTGGGTTTCTGTCTGTGATGCATTAGCATAAACATAATCACACGAAGGTCACAGGGATCCCTTAGCTTTTTCTGGCATTTATACCTTTCCTGCCCATTGTCTGCTGTTTTCACCAGGGAGTGAGGTGATGCAGAGGTTGCTTGTTATAAGATGGGTGGTTGAATGCATTATTATTTCATGTTGGGCATGTGAACTCAGCTAAGCAGGGCAGAAGCCCCCTCAAAATTAAACTTCCCTTTCTTTCAATTTCTTCAAGATTCCTAAATGCCAAAAGGGAGCGGAGGTTGTCTATAAACACCTTTCCAGAGCCATTGCTACTGTCTGCAATTTTTTTTATTGCCTGTCAAGTTTTCTTTAGGATACTCGTCACACATGTATTTATGTCCAGAACACTATACAGATCCCCAGTGGACCTGGAGACTCTAAAGTAATAAGCCACACTTGAAAAATCTAACATTTATTAATTCACACAGGGTTTGTGCATTTTTGCAAGTTCTGTTGTCAAGTACTTGTAACTTCACCCACTGAGGGAGGCAAGGAGAACAGTAAATGTCCATGACATTAATGGGAAGAATGGATCCCTTTAGTCTGTTAGCAGGTAACTTATCTGGCCTTTGGTGGTAGGAAATTCAGTTATCTTTGAGTGAGGGGTCTAGATCCTTGATGGTTTTAAAAGCTATATTTATGTAAAGGCTGTACAAAAGCATGAAAAGTTAAACAGAGATTCAAGATATCCAGGTAAAGGAGAACAAGAAACCCTACAAATCCCTTATTTGGACTTGACTATCTGAAGATGCTTTTGTAATATCTATCAAAGTTATTCAATAATTGCTTCAGTCCTCCATGTAGACTTACTCCATGTGTGCTCTGGAAACCTTTACAGACATTTTTTCCCTCTCAAAATTTCCTAAATCTCCCTTCAGTCTTTGTTCAACAATTTTTACCATTTATTTTCACATCCATCTCATAAAAACAGAGCTGAACTCCTGTGATATCCAGGCCAATAAAGTTCCCAATTTCTGTAAATGCTTCCTCTCAGAAAAGAGATGAAAAAAGAGACAGTCATCAAATATACTTAAGCAAAATTCCACAACACACTCTTGGCATGTGGAGAGCTTTGGGGTACGGATTATCCCTTGAGCACTGCTGTCTCTACAAGAGTATAGATTCTTTCAGGGCAAACACTCTTTCTCACTCACCTTTGTGTCTGCTGCAGGCCAGCTCTGGGCTTGGAATGTATATATGCTCCTATGTATGTATGTATATAGGTATGTTGGTGTTTAGGTGTGTGGTTCCTAAAATGAAGAAGATGTGTATCAACATGTGCTGAAACAGTTTAAAAACAGATTTTAAGACACCTGAAAATGATCTGTCTCATTTTAAAAATGTCTTTCCTGATCTAAGAAGCTTTACTAACTTCAACACCTTTTTGCCAATAAGTGGCCACTTCCTCTGGCAAGGTCACTACTAGGGGGTCATGCTCAACACTGCACTGGACTCAGGGATGATGGCCTTGCTCTCAACCTACTGAGGGGATCCTGGCACAGCCCCTCGGGACACAAAGGTTGTGTCCATCCTGTGTTTCAGCGTCCATCTAGGGAGTTGTTTCCGTGCTTAGGAGGGCTGCCTACATAATTTACGGTGTTCAATGCCAAATGCAAAGGCAAGTCCCTAGCCTGGGGCTGAGAAGTCAATCTCCCCCTTCCTCAGGATTGCTGCCTTAGTCCATGGCAGATGGGTAAACCCAAGGGATTGCAATCTCCACACTGGGATGCATTGGACACCTGGATTGTGGTGAGTTGCGTGTTGATTGTATGACTCTCCCCACACCTGAGCCCAGATCGCCAAAAAGGGCAGAAGTGTGAAGGTGACAGTTACGCTCCAGCTTTCAGGGTTCCCAGGGTGGCTGAGAACCGCTGTGTCCTGGGGAAGTGGGGACATAGTGGCTGGACCCCCAGAGCTCCAAGCTTCCCGGCGTCCCACCCATGTTCTTGTTGTCCCATTGGACCTGACCACAAAACACAATTTCAAAGATAAATTATTAAGAATTTCAAGATGGTGACCTCAGAGCATTAGGTTCCAAACATGGGGCCCTGCTGGGAGCTGAGATGCGTGTGCCTGCGATGGCTGATGGCCCATGAAGCAGGCCCTGCCCAAGGGACCTTCTTGTCAAAGGTCTTTAAATTTTGAAAATTACATGTAAACTTACAACTGCTTTGAGGGCCATTTTCCAAATCAGCGCAAATTCTGATAAGAGTGTTTGTGTCCCCAGAGGAACTTAGACATGGCTTTTTTCTCCCCCCAAAAAGACTGAATTCACAAATCAGCATGTTAATATCAATGACCATGTAAATATACCATTTGGTGGAAAATTAAGATAAAATTTTGCTTAGTTTTCTATCAGTTCTCAGTAACTATCCCTAAAATGGGGAGACAGGGCATGAATTGCTTAAAGGAGAAATCATAGAGAAGATGTATTTTCTCAGTTGCAGACCTATCTTACTAACACTGTTATACTTTCACTAACAAAAAACAGATTTTTCCCCCTCCTGACCAGTTTCCAAGTTTGATGACAAGGGTCTTGGAATGAGATCAAGACACTCTGAGGTGGAATCACTGGCCTAGTTTTAAAGGTCGCCTGGGTTACATACCCATGGTAAAATATGCATGAATTACTGAGAACTAACCTTAAATAGGCTTGAACTGGTCCAAGCTGATAATTTGCTTTAAAATTTTGGTGCAAGCTTATGTGAAGAGTGTGTGTATGTGTGTGTGTGTGTGTGTGTGTGTGTGCGTGTGCATGCGTGCATGCATGTGCTAGGGTGGAGATGAGGCAGAAGGGAGGGAAACTAGTCCATTTTTCTTGCCATCGTCACAGTACAAGTGGAAGGGTCAGAAGTCGCTATGGTTCTTTTTGCAATAGCCCTTACAGCAACTTTTGTTTGTTTCTAATATCTGCAAGGCTTTCCTTGCAGCTACCCTGACCTACAGACCTGCCCCAGCAAAAGTCTCATTGAGTTTTTAAACTGTTTTCAGTATATTAAGGTTCTTAGGTGAGGAGCCCCCAAGATGGGCAGACCTTAGGAACACTGTGGATCCAGTTCCAGACCACCATAACAAAGCAAATAATGCAATAAAGCAATTCACACAATTTTGGGGGGTTTCCCAGTGCATATAAAAGTTATTCTGACACTATACTGTAGCCCATTAAGTATGAGATAGTATTAAGTCTAAGAAATGTATACATTGTAATTTAAAAATACTTATAAAAATGCTGACCATCATCTGATAACACAGGGTAGCCATAGATCTTCAATTTGTAAAGAAATGCAATGACTGTGAAGCATATTAAAGCACAATAAAACAAGGTGTGCCTGTAGATACTTGGACCCCAAGTCTGAGAAGGAGATGAGGGTGAAATAGAGGGAGCTATGTCGTGGTTACACGAGCTCAAACTCCTGGCTCAGACGGAAGTCAGGTGGAAACCACAATGATGTATGGGTTCCCTCTTCTCCAGACCTACATGCCTTCCAGAGGTCTGAACTCTGCACAACCTTTCAGCAGCAAGAAGGCTGCTGAACTGACATTCAGAATATGATTTAACCATGAGCCACAATGGAAGAAATCATTTCTTCAATTGGAAATGATGGCCTCTGGGTGCAGTCGCTTCTGATAACACATGCGGTACAAGATCTCAGAGACCCTCAGTACAGTAAACGCATGGCCCTAGATCCACAGTGACTGCAAAGAGCAGGTGATTAGATCATCACAGACTGTTGACTTTCCCAGACTGAGATTTCACGGGGCAGTCCAATTAAAGCAGCCAATTAATGATTGTGAGAATAGAAAGATCTCAACATTTCATTTTGCCAAGTACAAATATTTTTTAAATTGCTACATACTCTCATGATCTGATAATACACACATTTTAAAGCCTTTCTCACACCCCAAAGGGTGTATTCTCCGATTAAAGGAAGATCCTTTAAATTGAAGCAATTCAGATTAATGAAAAACTCATTGCATTGGACATTTTTTCCCATTCTCCCTTTGTCTTGTGTCTGCTTTGTTGCAGAGGGACACTGGTCTGTCCCAAAGCATTCAGGAGCTTCTGGGTGACCTGATAGGATTTGAGGAGTCATAGCAGTTCTCTCTTTTCACTCCTCCAGGCATAAGAAATGTCTGACCAACTCCCAAAATGTTTCTTCTTTTGAATAAGTAATTCTTTTGCCTTGATCATTTTATAGAGATATCAGTATAATTTGCTTGACATATGAAGTTCTATGTGCCAAGTAATACATTAATTACACACATATATATGTATAATTAACCCTTGGGCTTCCCTGGTGGCTCAGATGGTAAAGAATCTACCTGCAATGTGGGAGACCCGGGTTTGATCCCTGGGTCAGGAAGATCCCCTGGAGGAGGGAATGGCAACCTTCTCCAGTATTCTTCCCTGGAGAATCCCATGGACAGAGGAACCTGGTGGGTTACAGTCCATGAGGCCACAAAGAGTCCAACACGACTGAGCGAATAAGCAGCATCATTAACCCTTATGTGTGCATGTGTGCGTGCTCATTCACTTCAGTCACGTCCAACTCTTTGTGACTCTATGGACGGTACCCGGCCAGGCTCCTTTGTCCTCTGGATTCTCTAGGCAAGAATACTGGAATGGGTTGCCATGCCCTCCTCCAGGGGATTTTCCCCACCCAAGGATCAAACCCACACCTCATGCATTTCCTGCATTGAAGGCGGATTCTTTACCCACTGGGCCACCTGGGAAACCCATTAACCCTTATAATAACCCTATAGGGTGCTTATGATTATTATGTCCATTTGTACAGGATACTAAGGTTTATAGAGGGTAACTCACTGCTATGTACATACCTAATTAGTGACAGTTGTTGTTGTTCAGTTACTAAGTCATGTCCAACTCTTTTGCAAGCCCATGGACTGTAGCCCACCAGGTTCCTCTGTCCATGGGATTTCCCAGGCAAGAATACCGGAGTGAGATGCCATTTCTTTCTCCAGGGGATCTTCCTGGGCCAGGGATTGAATTCTTGCCTCCTGCATTGTTAGGTGGATTCTTTACCTCTGAGCCACCTTGGAAGCCAGTTAGTGACACAGACATGACTATATCCCAGGATATCTGATAGATGGAAAGCCCACATCTGTATCAGCTAGACTACTCCACTGCTCAAATATTTTATAATAGCTAGAATCCATGGAATACTCACTTTAGGCCAGACACTTTGTTTAGTATTTTGTATACATTTTCTCATTAAATCTCCAAAGAAGCCCTGTGTTACAGGATTATCATTCCCCTTTCACAGATCTGGAAACTGAGGTTTAGACAGTTAAGCAACTCACCTGTGGCCACAGTTAGTGAATTTGAAATTGGGATTTGAACCCAATTCCATCTGACTCCAAGACTTACACTACCCTATAAATCACATGAAATGTCCCAGAGAGACAGAACACAATAAATCCCAACATCGTGATAGAAACTGTATTCGGGGGATATTTTCTTCTGTACCTAGTGGACCCCGGCTCCAGAGACCTCTAGGTACCCGGTCTGGGAGGGGTGATGGAAAAAAGAAAATGGAACACAGTGAGGGAGAGCGACTTCCACCAGAGAAGTCCAGTGACTTCCATAGGTCTTTCCTGTGTCCCATTTGTTCCCAGATATATCCTGACAAGTTCCTAAGAAGCATCCCAATCTACTTTAAAATAATGTTCATAATCAGCAAAAAGACAGCTGCATTTAGTTTAGGATCTCTGTATTCAAGATGTGATGGCTGGACCAGCAGCATCAGTATCTCCTGGGACCTTGCTAAGAAGGCAGACCTGCAGGTCTCAGTCCATCCAGGGTCTCAGACTCCCTGAATCAGAACCTGCCTTGAAAGAAAATCCCCAGGTGATTCATACTCACAATAAAGTGTGAGAAGCACTGGTTTTGAGTTTATAACTCCTTTCCTGCCTTCTTCCTCCCCTCCCTCCCTCCTACGTTCCTCCCTTCCTTCCTCCCCAACTTCCTTCCTTCATTCCCTTAGGTGGCATTTGAAGTGTAACTGCACGTAAAACGCCCACCTTTTAGCAGACTTCGGCAGTGGACTGTTACATCCTCTCTCACGGAAGCTGGGCGGGGACAGGTGAGAATGCAGGGAAAGCAAACATTCCAGAGACACACTCTCTCACAGTAATAACCCCGGAGCACGTCTCACCCGTGCAACCCGGTGGGAGGACTCCCAGTGAAGAGGTTCACAGCGGGAAGAGTTGCTCCTACATTCTTAAAGGGAAGCGTTTTTGTCCTTTTAAAAACACAACAAAACTGATGCCAGATGTAGCCCAATATCCGCGCTCTGTGATTTATGGCAATTTTCCTGACACTTTCTCTTTCCATATCCATATCTTTGCTTTTCCGTTTGTGAGGTTCCGTGAAGATAAGAGTCTGCCTCTCCATTTCAGTTATTTACTCTCAGAACAGCACATTCTTTGCAAAAGTAGCCAGAGCACTGCTTTTAAAAAGGGGGAATAAAAATTTTAAACCCCTTAAAGCTGAAATAAAACTGCATTTCCACACAGATACTCCAAAAGGGTAGCAGCATTTGCGATCATTCTTGCGTGCAACTAAAGATTGGTGAAAGTGGGGTCATTTAGAACCCAGCAAAGGACAGGAAGGAAATACCCCGGAGGAATTACATTGCATGAAATCGTAGCATCACACCTAGTTAGCAAGCCCTTACAGTAATGGAGCTTCTATGACAGCATGACAACACAAGATTGGGCAGGAAGAAAAGGAGGTTGCACAACTCACTGTACAGATTGCTAAGTGCTGCCAAAGCTTTGGAGCTGGGGCAACAAAACACTGCCCCTGTAATAAGATGAAGTAGATCCAGAATATGGAAACTCAAATTAATGACCCATCAATAGATTGTTGGTTAGATTTCTGCCCCTTGAGAATTGGTTATAAAAAACCGAACAGTCAAACAACTAGTCCAATTCATGTGTCTCTGACCATTTTTCTCTCACTTAGCCTATTTATTTCTTAGCATTACTGTAATTGAAAAAGTATCTATTACTAAAAGATGCTATTAACTTGAGTGCATTCATAGAGTGTTCTATCACTAATAGATTTAGGTCATATTTTTTCATCCTTTTAGCAAAGCATTATTTTGTTGTTCTCTTGTTCTGAAGATTTTGCTCCACTTAAAGTCAAATAGAACAAAAGCTTCACAGAACTTGTTCAGATTGTTTTTTAGCATTATTTTAACTCCATTACATGACAGGATCAAATGCGTAGCGATTTCCATTTGCTATATTAACTTATTTTTGGATCTGTGTCAGAGCTCATATTATACAAATATGTCTACGAAACATGACTTGGACTCAGATGATAACAGCAAAGTTTTAAGTCCAAATACTTTAAAAACTCAACTTCTCGAGCTTACATTTGGCTTTACAATGGTAGTTAGTCTCTGAATTTAAATAGAAAACAGAGCCAACCATTAACTACAATGGTGAAAAGGTGAAAGAGTGGAAGAAGAGCTGTCCAGTCATTTAAAAATATATACCACATTTCATCAAATCTAGGATGCTACTGATATAAAATTCATGAATATTATATGTTCTACCAAGAACAAAAAAAAAAGCTGCCAGTTAAACGAAGACATGACACTGATTATAAGACACATCCCAATTTTTATCCTAAAATCTTCCCTTTAAGATGTCACATTAAAATACGAGGGAGAATGCTGTGTATCTCAGAATGAATAAAATGCATTAGTATTCATTGGCCTTAATATATCTATAAATTATGGCATAGAGAATTGGTTCAGTTCAGTTCATTTCAGTCACTCAGTTCTATCCAACTCTTTGTGACCCCATGGACTGCAGCACGCCAGGCTTCCCTGTCCATCACCAACTCCCAGAGTTTATTCAAACTTATGTCCATTGAGTCGGTGATGCCATCCAACCATCTCATCCTCTGTTGTCCCCTTCTCCTCCTGACTTCAATCATTCCCAGCATCAGGGTCTTTTCAAATGAGTCAGTTCTTCGCATCAGGTGGCCAAAGTATTGGAGTTTCAGCTTCAGCATCAGTCCTTCCAATGAATGTTCAGGACTGATTTCATTTAGGATGGGCTAGTTGGATCTCCTTGCAGTCCAAGGGACTCTCAAGAGTCTTCTCTAACACCACAGTTCAAAAGCATCAATTCTTCGGCACTCAGCTTTCTTTATAGTTCACTCACATCCATACATAACTACTGGAAAAACCAAAGCTTTGACTAGATGGACCTTTGCTGGCAAAGTAATGTCTCTGCTTTTTAATATGCTGTCTAGGTTGGTCATAACTTTTCTTTCAGCGAGCAAGTGTCTTTTAATTTCATGGCTGCAGTCACCATCTGCAGTGATTTTGGAGCCCCAAAATATAATGTTCATCACTGTTTTCACTGTCTCCCCATCTATTTGCCATGAAGTGATGGGTCCGGATGCCATGATCTTAGTTTTCTGAATGTTGAGCCTCAAGCCAACTTTTTCACTCTCCTCTTTCACTTTCATCAAGAGGCTCATTAATTCTTCTTCACTTTTTGCTGTAAGGGTAGTGTCATCTGCATATCTGAGGTTATTGATATTTCTCCCAGCAATCTTGATTCCAGCTTGTGCTTCATCCAGCCCAGCGCTTCTCATGTTGTACACTGCATAGAAGTTAAATAAGCAGGGTGACAATATGCAGCCTTGACGTATTCCTTTTCCTATTTGGAACCAGTCTGCTGTTCCATGTCCAGTTCTAACTATTGCTTCCTGACCTGCATACAGATTTCTCAGGAGGCAGGTCAGGTGGTCTGGTATTTCTATCTCTTGAAGAATTTTCCACAGTTTGTTGTGATCCACACAGTCAAAGGCTTTGGCATAGTCAATAAAGCAGAAGTAGATGTTTTTCTGGAACTCTCTCAGCACAGAGAATAAGTAATAGCATAAACTAGAAATTTTACATTAATCTCTAAATATCCTCAAGATTTGGTGAATCAGACTTCATGACTAGAATATGATAGTTGGATAAAATGCCTTATTTAGAAGAAAAGATTCAATCAAGAAAGGATCAGTGAAAGAAACTAACATTTCTAGAGCATCAGTCTGGCAATAGACTAGAATATTCTACATATGTCACCTCATTTAATCCTCATACCAACCCCACCCCCCAACCATGATATGAGAACTCATGTTCAGAAAATTTCAGCAACAGACATACATCCACAGCTTATTTTTTTTTAGAGGAGGAGGAGAAAGAGGAGATGGGATTCAAACCCACATTTGGTCAAGTCTGGGGCTTTAAGACACACTGTAAGCAAATGTATGCTGCTACTGCTGCTGCTGCTAAGTCGCCTCAGTCGTGTCCGACTCTGTGTGACCCCATAGACGGAAGCCCACCAGGCTCCCCCGTCCTTGGGATTCTCCAGGCAAGAACACTGGAGTGGGTTGCCATTTCCTTCTCCAATGCATGAAAGCGAAAAGTGAAAGGGAAGTTGCTCAGTCATGTCCAACTCTTAGCGACCCCATGGACTACAGCCTACCAGTCTCTTCCATCCATGGGATTTTCCAGGCAAGAGTACTGGAGTGGGGTGCCATTGATCTAAGAATATGTATGATGAGGTGTGTTTAGAAATGTCAACATGCTTCAGCCAAAGACTACCATGTAGTTGAACTTGATTTACAGACTCATTGACAGAAGGGAGACTGCAATGGGGCATCACAGTAAGAAAAGATGACATCCATCTGGGCTTGGGTTGAGTGATTTTTAGAGAGGGTTTGAGGAAGTGAAGCTTTGCTCTGGACTGGATGCTATCTGGAAGTCAGAGCAATATTATGATTGAATATTTTAATAATTCTTGTATAGAAGATAGGAAAGGAGGGATTAAAGCTATAATTGGAAAAAGAAAATATTCACTGATTATTAGCCAGGATGGGTGACTAGTTGGTCATTTTGTGGTCTTGACAATGTTCTTGTTTTTGTCTGTCTTTGGACATGATTATGAGGTGATCTTGGTTTTATCCCAGTCCGTCCTGGTCAGAGTGACCTTGTCTGATGTTATTCTGTGAAACTGTGTTCAGGAAGAGGACACCGAGGCCTCCTCTGAGTGCCCAGACATTGTATTCTGCCAATACAGCCTGGAGTTAGAAAGAATTGTGTCTTCATCTTTGCTTCACCTGTGATGTCTGTGTGGCTCTGGATAAGTTACTCAACCTCTCTAATCTCGAGTTTCCTCAACTGTAAAATGGAGGTAGTCATGGCACCTGTATTATAGTTGTGATAGGGAAACAGATTACAGAGTGAAAAGAGCCCAGTGCTGCGCTTGACAAAAATAAACTCTCAGCAAAGTTGGCTTCACTATCAGTTATTAGTGGAGCATTATTACAAATGATTATCCACTCACAGGTGATCTTGATGAAGAAGCAATGAGGAAAGCACAAGACCACAGAGAACACCCTTGAGAGGAACCTGTAAAATCAGACATATGCAACCAATATCCAAGAATGAATTCAGGTGTAGGAAAAAATGCAGGAAGACTGGAGAATGAGGATGATGCCTGAATCTAAATTGCCATATCTAAAAACTCCTCTGAAGTATTGCCCAGTGATCTGAACACATTTCCCTCAAGTCTAAAACAAACAAACAAACCAAAAAACTCATCATCTCCCCTCTCAAAAGCTCCAGTTCCTCCCAAATGCACAATTCCCATTCGTGTTCACCCTTCTCATCACACATGCTCCAAAAGCAAATCTCTAAATTCTCTTTGCCTGTTCTTCCTGCTTTTCCCCTTCTCCCCGAGAGATAGCCAACCAGCATATCCCCAAATCTTGCACTCCAGCCTTGCATGCCACCCCTTTCTCTGTTTCAGCTGCCCTCTTCGTCACTCAGACCATGGGCACAGTCATCCTGCCTCCGACCTCTCCTGTTTCTCATCCATCCTACACACTGGTGCTGGTGAGCCCTATAAATACTGGAGATACCCCCACCTTTGGCTTCTACCTCTCGGATCTGCAGATGGGGGTGGTGAGGACTTGGCGTGAGCATGGTGACACTTCTGTCAGGAGACCTGTCACTGGTAAAGGCCAGCTCCAGGGAGAGACGTAAAGGGAACAGGAGTGCCTCATGGTGGGGAGCACAGGCTCTGAAGCCGGATTGCTTGCTGTCTCTACCATGTACCAGAGATGGGAGCTCAAGTGACTTATCTTCCTCTGCTCAGTTTCATCATCTGTAAAATTAAAATAAGAATAGTACCTCCCTCATAAAGTGAGGATTATGTACACTAATCCACATAATCAAAGTTTCTGGTACATAGTGAACAGTCAAGTTGAGCTTTCTTATCATTGTCATCGTTGTTGTTCTTATCATTACTGTTACACTTCAAGGGAGACAGAGCCCTACGCTGCAGTCCACATATCTGAGTGCATTGTCCAGAAGGGCTGTTGTACACAGAGTGGGCAGCACTCTAGACAGCAGGCCTGGGAACTGTGGCCACAGCTGTTTGATCTGACAAAGATGCTCAACATTAGCTTCAAACATTGTCAATGCCTCAAGGGCAGGGTAGAGCTCGCAGGTGAGTCAGGAGAGAAGCACAGAGACAAGATGGAGCAGGATCCGACAGCAACCTCCCCTAGAGGTTTGCAAGGGCTCTGAGGCACAGGGAAGACAGGCACTGCTCCCAGCTCTGACCCGGGGGAGAGAGAACTCAGGCCAGAAGGACACACTGGCAAGTGTGAGCTAAGGTACAAAAGTAAAAAAGAAATTACACTTCCCAAGTGGAAGGTACAATTTTTAGGGCAATGTCTGGCAGAGATGGCTTTGGCCACAATGGTGCAATTGATGCCTGGGAATCTATACATGGGCTTGGTGGCATACAAACATGAGTCCAGAAAAGAACTTGGCTCCTAAGTGGATTCTAAGCACAGATGTATATATAAGCGGACTCAAAATCTGAATAGACACAGCCACAAAGGAGGTAGTGACTGCCCTCACGAGTGCGTAAACAGCAAGTGACTGCTCAGGGCACAGCCTGGATTCTGTTTGTATTTTATTGTGGTAAGGACACTTAACATGAGCTCTACCCTCAACAAAATTTTAAGTACACAATATAGTATTGTTACGATAGGCACAATGCAGTACCTATATAGAACTTATTCATTTTGAATAACTGAAATGTTAAACCCACTGAGGAGCAAATACCCTTCCCCATCCCATCTCCTGGCAACCACCGTTCAACTCTCTATCAGTTTGAAAATTTAAGATACTTCACATAAGTGGAATCATGAAGTGTTTCTCCTTCTGGCTTATTTCACTTAGCATAATGTACTCCAGGTCTGTTCATGTGGCATACAGAGGATTCTTTCTCTTTGAATAGTATTCTATTGTATGTTTACATTACATTTTCTTCATCCATCCCTGGATGAACATTTAGGTTGTTTCCATATCTTGGCTATTGTGGACAAAGAGCTATCATCTCACACCTGTTAGAATAGCTCAAAAAAAAAAAAAAAAAAAGACAACACATGTTGGCAAAGATGTAGAGAACATGGAAACCTCATGTACTGATGATAGGAATGTAAAATGGTGCAACTGTCATGGAAAACAGTATGGAGATTCCTCAAAATAAAAACAGAACTACCATGCAATCCAGGAATCTCATTTTAGGGTATATACTCTAAGGAAATAAAGCAAATTCTACACTCCCATGTTCATTGAAGCAGTAGCCAAGATATGTTTGTATTTTCTTATAGCCGCAATTTATCTGCACTTGCATCAGGAGCAATCAGGTTCTTGATCTGTAGGGGAGTTATTCTTGTGGGATTCTGAGTCCTAAAACCTGGGTCTGGGTTCTGAATCCAAAACCAAATGTGAGCTCTAGCCACCTCATTTGAAAGTTGGGATCCTTAACTCTACTCTTTGATCATTCACTCATCATGACATTAAGTTCTTGCTAAGCAGCAGGTTGGAGAAGGCAATGGCACCCCACTCCAGTACTCTTGCCTGGAAAATCCCATGGATGGACGAGCCTGGTAGGCTGCAGTCCATGGGGTCGCTAAGAGTCGGACAGGACTGGGTGACTTCACTTTCACTTTTCACTGTCATGCATTGGAGAAGGAAATGGCAACCCACTCCAGTGTTCTTGCCTGGAGAATCCCAGAGATGGGGGAGCCTGGTGGGCTGCCGTCTCTGAGGTCGCACAGAGTTGGACACTACTGAAGCGACTTAGCAGCAGCAGCAGCAGCAGCAGCAGCAAGCAGCAGCAGCAGCAAGCAGCAGGTATGTTATAAGATGCTAGGGACTCATAAAATAGTATTGTGTTGTCCTACTTCTCCTGCTCACTCAGTCCCAACAAATATTGACTGAATAATGACCAGAAATGGTTCCTGGGCTTCTGAGGCTTACAGCTTAGCAGGAAAGCTATGCATTAAACTAATAGTTAAATAAAGACTTGTTTCAGGAGATCCCTTGTACAAGACTTCCTGGACCCCTGGAGGATGAGGGGCAGCCCCAGGATGTCAATCTCCATTTCCATCACTTGCCCCCCAAGAGAAGATGTTTGGGAGTTCTTGACCCTCTCCATTAAAACTTCCTTTGAAATATATCCTTCATTTTTTTCCCCCTAAACCAAGATTTGTAATAGAATCTTAATGGCTTATATAACAAAATATAAAGGAAAGTTTTAAGACCTTGATCCTTGAACCCAGCTGTCTCCATTGACAGCTTTCCTGCGCTGGCAGGAAGGAGGAGACTCTATCTGGATCTGATGAACCCAGGATTATTTACTATATATTTTAGCTGTGCTGAGACTCTTGTCCTTATGTCCCTCTTGTTCCTTGCCCCCTCCTTTCTTTTCCCCAAGCCTATCGCGATGCTGTTCTAATGACTGCACAGAGGTATGTGCATAGCCATCACCACTTCCCTAGGCAACAATGGATAAACATCAGCTTGAGAAATCCCAGCTCTATATTATTTATGAAGCTGCAATTCTCCTGTAAATAACCCAGTTGTTAAAATGATATGTATCTATGTAATTGAGTCTTCTGTATACAAATAAATAAGACTTTATTGCAATGTCAGAAGTTAACAGACCAGTCAATAAAATCAATAACTCACTTTTTCTTGCTTATATATCTAACTTTTCTCCACCTTTCCTATGTCCTCTGTTTGTTCTGGTTACATATTACCACTCACATGAAAACACAGCTCTTGTGTTTCTGTTGCTGAAATGGTAGGTGAGAGGCGAGATGGCAAACAAAAGGGAAAAAGAAAACTGAGAAACCCTCCACCCAGGTAATGTTTCAGATTTCACGTGTATTTATTTAATCAAACTAAAGAGGAGGGAAAAATGAATGCAGATATTTTTAATCTGAGTGCCCCACCAAAGTGAAAAATCACTCAGTTGTGTCCAGATCTTTGCGACCCCATGGACTATACAGTCCATGAAATTCTCCGGGCCAGAATACTGGAGTGGGTAGCTTTTCCCTTCTCCAGGGGATCTTCCCAACCCAGGGATCAAACCCAGGTCTCCCACATTGCAGACAGATTCTTTACCACAAGGGAAGCTCTTAGTGCCCCACCAAAGGCACAAACAGATCAGGTCACAGCATGGGAAGCATCTCCAGGCCAGTGTTGCCTTGTTCCTAACCTCTGTCAAAACAGCCCTGCTGGATTAGAGCTGCACTCTTTCACCACCATGGCTGAGATCATGTCAGCATTTCCCTTTCAAATCCCCTGCATTGAGAAATGGGTAATTCAACTGGAAAATTTTTCTCTGCATAAACCTTGCCATATACTATCTCTGAAGTAAGGAAGAGGTTTATTTGGAATTGGTAGGTATTTTTGAAAGCAATTTGCTTAATTGATTTGGCTGAGTTCACTATAAGAGCTTAAAAGAACAGCTTGATATTTTTGGTACTTATTTAAAAAATCCAGTTAAACAAATTGGCATTGACCCAAAGTTTCTGCACCTGAGGGGGGAAAGACAACTGAAATTGAGAAAAAGAAAAATTAATAGATTGAGTGACTCTAATCTTCATGATGGTTCTATTGCTGTGCAAATAAGTCTGTGATTTAATGGTCCATCCACATGGACCAGTTTGTCCTTTCTCGTGGACTAAACTGTCCCTCTTTATTGTCTATTGGAGAAGGACTGAGGCTTTTGGCATAGGAGGAGGCTGGCATTTATGACAACTGACAAGGAATGCAAGTGTCATCCTGGACTTGCTATCAGGTCAGTGGAATACTGGATTCTTAGAGGTTTGATGTTGAGAATATGGTAACTCCGGACTTCAGTTTGGAGTGTGTAATAATAATTGAGATTTGTATATCATCTTCTGTATTATAATAATAAGGAATTAGGAGTTTGGGATTAACACATACACACTACTGTACATAAAATAGACAACCAACAAGGACCTATAACACAGGGAACTACAGTCAATATTTTGCAATAATCTGTACACCTGACACTAACATAACATTATAAGTCAACAATACTCCAATAAAAATAAGTTATAAGAGGAGAAATTATATTCATCATAGTGGATCATGAATAGAAATCCCAACTTTTAAATTCATTCTTTGGCAAATGGAAGCAATGGGACAAGGTGGTCTAAAAGAAGTCTCAGCATCATCAAGGCCAAGCAAACATGAGAATTATTGCTCTAACGGACACTGCCAACTGCTCCTGACCCAGGTTACAAAACCCATGATTTTCCTCATTGTATTTTTCCTGGAATAAAATGTTCAGGTTTGAAAATAATACATCCTACATGCCTCTGGGACTCCAGTGGAGAGGTTGATACTGCCAGATGCTCAAGGAGGAGGATGTAGGGTGGAGACATAGGCCTGGGAACCATCAACAAACAGGCAGTATATAAAACTATAGAGTGGATGGACTCCCAGGAAAAGTGTATTGAAGAGCAATGACTTAAGGTCAGAATTCTGGGGATCAGCAACAGTTTACAGCTGTGGCAGAAAAGAAGAGGCCAGGAATGAACCAAGAATAAAACACTCAATGAATGAGATAAGAACTCAGAGTTCAAGACCATCCAGTGGCCAAGAAAGAGATTTGCAGGAGGACAGTACAACTGGTCATCCCAAATGCTTTGGAAGGAGTCAAGTAAGAGAAGAAGAGAAAAACATCCACTAGACTTGTTAATATGTTAACATATACTAGCTAATTAAAATACTGGAAGAAGAAATGTTAGTACGAGCAGTTTCATTGGAATAATGGACCTTGAGGCTGCATTTCAGTGAGGGGGAAATATATAACAAATGAAGACCTGTATACTATGTGTTTAATCAGGCAGGTTGGGTTAGATCAGTGATTTTCAAATTGTGGGCTGTAGTCTATTAGTGGGATGTGAAATAAGTTTAGTGAGTTGCAATCAGCATTTGAGAAAAACAGAATGTGATAGAAGACAGTAGAATAAGATTGCAATAGAATGCTTGGTGGCTCCCCTGGTGGCTCAGCTGGTAAAGGATCCATCAATGCAGGAGACACAGGTTCGATCCTTGGGTCAGGAAGAACCCCATGGAGAAGGAAATGGAAACCCACTCCAGTATTCTTGCCTGGAAAATTCCATGGACAGAGGAGCCTGGAGGGCTACAGTCCATGGGGTCACAAAGTGTCGGACACAACTGAGCATGTGCACACACACACACACACAGAATGCTTGGCACACATTATTATTTCAAGAAATAATAGGGCAAATATTATTTCAAGAAATCTTAGTTTCAGTTACATATTATATTTAAGTGTATTCTAAGTCCCAATATGAAACATCTCTTGTACTGGAATTTAAGGTCAAAAAAGTTTGAAGTCCTCTGGAATAGAAAGCAAAAAAAATTCTATGGCAGCCAGGATGGGAGGAGAATTTGGGGGATAAAGGATACATGTATATGTATGGCTGAATCCCTTTGCTGTCCACCTAAAATGATTACAACATTATTAATCAGGTGTATTCTAATATATAATACAAAGTTTTAATAAAAAGATAATATGGAGTAAGGTTTTTACCTTTCCTTTTATGCTCTTTTTCTCTGTTTTTTGAATTTAACATGTCATCAGTTCCCTGGGATGGAACCCTGACTGATTCGCTGTGGCTCTCAAACAGGTCCACACACAGTGGACTTAGCTGCTTCCATCTTTGTGCTGTTTGCTCCATTAGCAGTTACCTCCATCTAGCCCAAGCTCAGAATTTACTCTTCTGGGGAGCTCTCCGTCACCAACCGGCCCCTCCTTCTGCTGCTATTGATCCCTTTACAACTGGTAGCACTTTTAATTTTTCAAAGAGCTTTTCACATACATTTTCTCATTTGACCCTTACAACAATCCTGTGAAGTAGCTAAAGCAAGGATTATTATCCCCATTTGGAAGATGGGGAAAATGAAATACAGTGCACTGAAGTGGCAGGCCCTAAGTGACAGGACACGCAGCTGGTCAATGGCAGGCGCAGGGCCAGAACTGAATCCTCCCCAGGCCCCGCCAACTCTGGAACTTTCCAGGACACAAGGAGTGATTCTAATTGGGGTTATGTTAATTCCTCTGTCAGTAATAACTTCTGGTGACTAACAGAAATAAACATGGTGCTTCATACGCTCTAGACCCCTAGTGCTGAAAGTATGGTCTATAGGTCAGCAGCAAACACAGAATCTCAGATCACCCTGGTCCCTCTGGATCCCAATCTATGGTTTAAGATACTCAGGTGGTTTCTATGTGTATCGAAAATTGAGAATTACTGCTATTGGTTGTGTGTGTATGGTCCCTCTGAGTCCCACAGTTAATAATAACAATAGCAAGGACTCACACTGGATTTTCTAGGCACTTTGACTCTTCTAAACTCGTGACACTAACTCCACTGATCCCCATGACAACACTAGCTAGGGTAGGGGAAAGTTTCGCTCTGATCTACATTTTACAAAGAGCCAAAGCAGTGCCCAATCTTGTAAAAGTGGCAGCACTGAGGTTTAAACCCAAGAAGTGTGGCACCACCATGCATATTCTCAATGCATTTTCCCATTCCATTTCACTGATGAAATAAGAGCATCCTTGCTGGTCTTTTGGGATCATCCACACCATCTAGGACAGTCTTGAAAAAGTAGCAGTGACTGAGGTTTTCTTCATTGATCAGTAATGCTATAATAATGTGGAATTTGGAAAACTCAGCAGTAGCCACAGGACTGGAAGAGGTCAGTTTTCATTCCAATCCCAAAGAAAGGCAATGCCAAAGAATGCTCAGACTACCGCACAATTGCACTCATCTCACACGCTAGTAAAGTGATGCCAAAATTCTCCAAGCCAGGTTTCAGCAATATGTGAACCATGAACTTCCTGATGTTCAAGCTGGTTTTAGAAAAGGCAGAGGAATCAGAGATCAAATTGCCAACATCTGCTGGATCATAGAAAAAGCAAGAGAGTTCCAGAAAAACATCTATTCCTGCTTTATTGACTATGCCAAAGCCTTTGACTGTGTGGATCACAATAAACTGTGGAAAATTCTGAAAGAGATGGGAATACCAGACCACCTGATCTGCCTCCTGAGAAATTTGTATGCAGGTCAGGAAGCAACAGTTAGAACTGGACATGGAACAACAGACTGGTTCCAAATAGGAAAAGGAGTTCGTCAAGGCTGTATATTGTCACCCTGTTTATTTAACTTCTATGCAGAGTACATCATGAGAAACGCTGAACTGGAAGAAACACAAGCTGGAATCAAGATTGCCAGGAGAAATATAAATAACCTCAGATATGCAGATGACACCACCCTTATGGCAGAAAGTGAAGAGGAACTCAAAAGCCTCTTGATGAAAGTGAAAGTGGAGAGTGAAAAAGTTGGCTTAAAGCTCAACATTCAGAAAATGAAGATCATGGCATCTGGTCCCACCACTTCATGGGAAATAGATGGGGAAACAGTGGAAACAGTGTCAGACTTTATTTTTCTGGGCTCCAAAATCACTGCAGATGGTGACTGCAGCCATGAAATTAAAAGACGCTTCCTCCTTGGAAGGAAAGTTATGACCAACCTAGATAGCATATTCAAAAGCAGAGACATTACCTTGCCAACAAAGGTTCGTCTAGTCAAGGCTATGGTTTTTCCTGTGGTCATGTATGGATGTGAGAGTTGGACTGTGAAGAAGGCTGAGCACCGAAGAATTGATGCTTTTGAACTGTGGTGTTGGAGAAGACTCTTGAGAGTCCCTTGGACTGCAAGGAGATCCAACCAGTCCATTCTGAAGGAGATCAGCCCTGGGATTTCTTTGGAAGGAATGATGCTAAAGCTCAGACTCCAGTACTTTGGCCACCTCATGCGAAGAGTTGACTCATTGGAAAAGACTCTGATGCTGGGAGGGATTGGGGGCAGGAGGAGAAGGGGACGACGGAGGATGAGATGGCTGGATGGCATCACTGACTCGATGGACGTGAGTCTTAGTGAACTCCGGGAGTTGGTGATGGACAGGGAGGCCTGGCATGCCGATTCATTGGGTCGCAAAGAGTCGGACACGACTGAGCGACTGATCTGATCTGATAGTCATATTATCATAATGCCATTGTAATTCCAGCTATTTGGCAGCAGAACCCTAGAAACTCAGGCTTCCAGAAGACCTTCAGAGCAGAAGACCCATAGCTCTTTAATTATGAAAAGACAGCCTTGATTCCCCCTAATAAAACTCAACTGAGAAGGCCATGCCCCAGAAACATACTTGGTCAACGTACCTTGGATACATAAAGAAATGCTCTTATTGAATAAAAATATCTGGAAAAGGGCCTTTTTCTACCACAGCCATAAAAAGAAGTGAAATGAGCCATAGACGGAGAATACCAATGTGTGTGCTCTGCCCAGAAGGGCCTTTGTTGATGTCAGGCCCCTAGAAAGGTGGGCAGGCTCTCCCTGCCAAGCAGTCCCATTGGTGAGGTCACCACAATGAACTTGAGCTGGCTCAAACTCCAGAAGGAACAGACCTTTTTATCTACTGCCCACTCCATGTCTCTACAGTTGCCCCATTCAATATGATAGCCACTAGCTCCCTGTAACTGTTGAACTCTTGAAATGTAGCTAGACTGAACAGAGGTGTGCTGTAAGTATAAAGTACACAGCAGCTGTCTAACAGTTAATATAAAAAATATAAAATATTCCCTTCACTTTTTTTATATTGACTGAAGTAAAAATATGAAAATATTTGGAGTAGACTGGATTAAGTATATTACTTAAAATAATTTCCTGTTTCTTTTTATATTTTTAATGTGGCTACTGAAAATTTCAAATTATATCTGTGCCTTGCATTTGAGGCTCATATCATATCTCCATGAATTATGAAGCCTTTGCTAATTTTTATCTTCAATTTTCTGGAACATGGAGGAGAGTTCTGCAGCAACTGATCCTCAGATATTATTTTAACTATGCTTCATTGGTTCAAATATCTTAAAAATAATAATACCTAGTTAAGAATCATGTTCAGTATATCAAGTTCTATAGAATAATCCAGTATATTCTATGGAGTAAGCTACTTATAGCTATGTGAGCAAGGAATTAAACTGATGTAGAAGTTCAGATCTAACACAATGTTTCGTGAACAACTGGTAATGGTTTGAATGTCCAACAGTAGAGATGCTTACGTAAATTATAGACTATATCTGAGACTGAATGTTAAGTAAAATATTAAAAATGATGCTTCTACAAAGATTACAGTAATACAGAAAAATGTTTTTGATCTTGATCTAATGTCAGTTGCCAGTATTATCTGAAATATGTGAACACCAAAATGTTAACAATTCCTCCTCTCTTGGAGGAAGTGAGGCTTGGGACCTTTTTTTTGAAAAAGAGACAATCTCTTTTTATCTTTCCGATTTACTGATTATTCTAAAAAAAGCAAACATTTTTTTTTGTAAAAATGCAACTTTTGTGAAGTCAACCACCGTTTCTTTTCCAGATTCCTTCTGCTCCCCTTCTCCACTCCCAATAAAAACCAATAAGCAAAAGAAAAAAAAAAAAAGGCAAACATAAAACTTGTTTGATGGTCCTACTCTTTAACAAACCGTTGAGCAGGAAGGAAGGAAGGTAAATTCTTCTGACTTTGAAAGTTTCTAACAGTTGAACATGTTAAAAGGCTGAAGTGATTTTCAAAGAGAAGACTGGGTATATGGGTCTGCTGCCTAAGACAGAGCCAAGGACAGGGCACCATCTCTTCCTTTCTAACACTACGTGAAAAGAAACAATAATAGATATCCTAGGGCTAAATACTCTGAAATTTGGATTTCTTGCTGGAGTCTATTACTGCCATTAACCAATTGAAGGATTATTTTTGTTTTATAGTTGAATTTTAAAAACCTAATAGTCTCTTTTCCTTCTTTTTTTATTTGATTTTTGGGGGGAACAAAAATAATGTTCAAAGATAGATGCTTGCTAAAATGTCTAAGAAAAATCTAAATCTAACTGATAGAAATTTTATAATTTGCAGGCTCTTTCCCAAATTAAAATGTGCTCTGATATTTAAAACTCAGATGTTCTGTCTTTAAATATAACTATGAAAATATCTAAGGGAAATTGTTAAATTTGAAATTAATAATTTAATAGAATTCACAGCAATATTTTATAGTAGAACTTATAGGATAAAATATATTATAAAAACATCTAAGATACACGTGAACTCCATTTCAATTCTGATTTTTGTTCCATAATTGCTGAAAAGTCATTTAAAATAGCTAATCATTTTATAGGAGTATGTAGGTTCTTGGATTAGGTAAATGAAGATGAGGAAGGTCTTAATATATCTTCTGTCTCTATGGTTCTTAGTTTATGATTAAATACATATAAAGATATTGCAATATTGAAATTGCATGGCTATGCTGTTCAAATACAGGATATTAGAAATTCTAGTTCTCCTGGCCATGTCAACTTGTCCATGATACACAGACCTAATTGTTTTAACAAAATTTTTATTACAGTCTATTGTTGCTATTATTCAGTCACAAAGTCATGTCTAACTCTTTGTGACCCCATGGACTGCAGCATGCCATTACAGTCTATATCCAGGCTATATTTTACAAAAGATTTTGTGTATCTTTTAGGTTTAATATCAGTTTTTCCTTTGCAGAAGATAGACCAAATATAAGAGTATGCATTTTTTAACCAATACAACTCTCTAACATGCAAAGTTAAAAGTATAGTAAGTGGGGCTTCCTTGGTGGCTCAGTGGTAAAGAATCCCCCGGCCAGTGTAGGAGTCATGGGTTTGATTGCTGGCCTGGGAAGATCCCACACGCTGCAGAGCAGTTAATCTCATGAGCCATTACTACTGAGCCTGTGCCCTAGAGCCCATGCTCCAGAAAAAGAGAAGCCACAGAAATAAGAAGCCTGTGCACCGCAACTAGAGAATAGTCCCCCCAGTTGCCACAACTAGAGAAAGGCTCGCACAGCAATGAAGACTCAGCACAGCCAAAAACAAATAAATAAATAATTTTTAAAAGTATAGTGAGAGGCAGAAATATGCAGACCTGAGCAAAAAAAAAAAAAATTTGTAACAACCAACAGGATATTTTATCTTTTAACTCAATTTTACATTCACAACATGTTACATAACATTTTATAAAAAACAACTTCATGGCAAGACAAATACATATTTTGTTCTGAGCATTCACTTTTATTTCATGAATTTATCCAGTCATTTAACAAATAATTGCTGTACCCTGCTGGACACTGTTCTCTGTGCTATTACAGGTCAGATATCGAGTGTGTGGGGTAGAAGGTCTAGGTGTATTTAGTTACAATCTGACTGTATGTCTAGAACAGGTGCACGACAAACACGTGATAAAAAGTTCTGAATGTGGTATGATTTGATGGCACTTTATTCATCAGAGTGGATATGTATTGATACCTATGATATGTCAACTCTATTCTGTTCAGACAAGTTTTGTTGCTCTGTTTTTTTGTCGTTTGTTCATTTGGTGTGGGGGGGATGACAATTTTTGACCATGTCTGAGCTCATGCTTATGCTTCATAAGCCTAACAATTCTCCCCTCAAAGCATTCTCAAAGCAGCATGTCCTTTTAAAATTAAGTTTAAAAAAGAGAGAAATTAAAGAGGATTTCAGTTCATCTCAGAATTTTCTCTGGGAATAAAAATCAGTGGTCATTAAACTAATGGTGTGAAAACTAGATGCTGGATATAATCAGATCTAAAGAATAATTGATCTAAAAGAACACTGGACCAAAAGAGAACTCTGTCCTACTGTTTAAACTTTTTCTCCCCTAATTTGCATTCTTTTCATGGTTCAGACTTTCTTTGGGGACACTACTGAAAGCTACAACTCAGTTAATTTAATGATACAAGAGTGTTAAACATAAAATAATGTACAGAGATAGAGCATCATACCATCCATCCCAACAGACAACTCAGAAAACAGAAAAGCACTGCATTTTCAGAGTAAAATGCAATATAATGACCATTGCTTTGAAATGGATCAATCTGGCCACACCGGCGCAGCTGCACGGCATTCAAAGCAGCAATCACTGCTGGCTCTGGTGTGGTAGTTTTCTTCCCAATGTCATCTCATTTTATCCCCTCGGAAAATGACAGTGGGGACAAAAAAAGATGCAGGAGAGACACATCAGGTTTTCCTTCAGAGTCCTTTCTATTGTGTTAACAACTCTCAATTGTGCGAGCAATTTTCCACTGTCTTGTATTAGGAATTACACTGGCACAATTTGCACCTCTCCAGTTAAGCCTGCACCCGGCACCCAACCCAGTCTCATTTCTAGAAGGTTGGTAACTCAGTCACAACCATTTATGTCAGGCCAGACATGGGAAGAAAGGGCTAGTGACCAAGGGTTTTAACAAATCTACATTGCTTAACTTCTTTTACTTTTATTATAGTCCAGACATTCTGCCTTGGGATTTTTTTTCTAATGCAGAGTAATGCTTAGTGCACAGATTTTAATTGTTATAAGAGTAGAAAGAGTACTGGGAAGTAAAGGGAGCTGGTTTCTAGTATCAATAAAACCATGAATTATCTTGGAGACTTTAGATAAGTCATTCATTTAAAACAAATAATAGCATCTGCTCTATCTCCCTTAAAAGGCTGTAACGATGCTAATAAAGAGAAGACAGACACAAAAATGTTTGGAAACTTTTAAGGCCCTACTCAGACATGAAGCATTTTGTCATGTTATAACTCTGGAGAAAATAGACTTACTGTATAATTGGTGCTTGGGCTTCCCAGGTGGCACAGTGATAAAGAATCCACCTGCCAATGCAGGAGATATGGGTTCTGTCCCTGGGTCAGGTAGATCCCCTGGAGAAAGGAACAGCTACCTACTCCAGTATTCTTGCCTGGAAAATTCTATGGACAGAGGAGCCTGACAGGCTACATACAGTCCATGGGGTCACAAAGAGTTGGACACTACTTAGCAACTGAGCACACAGGCATAATTGATGCTTGGCCAAAATATCTAATTTTATTATTACTAAGGTTTTAACAAGTCTTTTATAAAATGTAATTAATAGTTTTACAATTGTAAATATGTGTTCTGTGGTATTCTTCTCAACATGAAAATTCCTACCATAAGCCATCCACAATATAAATTACAAACAGATTAAATAAATTTTAATAAAACATATTAAGATGGAAAAAGTCCTGTATGAAAATATGAGTATGGTTTTATAGGTCTGAGTTAGAAAAAAGCCTTTCTGTCATCACACAAAATCTAAAAGCCAAGAGAAAAAGGGTAACATGTGTGGTTACATACAAATATATAACAACTCTGAGGCACAAATACATTTTGAAGACAATGAAGAATTGGTTTAAAATATATCTACAAATGTAATAGACCATTAACATCTATAAAGTATAACACTGCCTATGACTCAACAACAAAAGAGAAATCATTT
Organism: Bos indicus; assembly: GCF_029378745.1. NCBI lineage: Eukaryota > Metazoa > Chordata > Mammalia > Artiodactyla > Bovidae > Bos > Bos indicus. The sequence continues at coordinate 81,988,990 of NC_091763.1, forward strand.
AATAAAACAAGTAAAAATATGAATAAACAATTCATAAAAGGAATACAAATAGCTGACAACAAACGAAAAGAAGTGCTTAGCATCACTAATAATTGGAGAAGTATGTACCATGGTACAGGATTTTGAAGGGAAATTTTGTAGTATCTATTAAAGTGGAAGATATTCATACATAAGACAGCAATTCCATTTCTAGATGTCCTTCCTATTGTAATAGTCACACTAATACAAAGATGTTCAAGCTACTCATGGAGATATCAACTTTATAAGTAAATATTTTACAAATGACCCAAAGATAAATCGATCAGAAAGAGACTGTTTAAATAAATTATGGGTCATCAGAAGATCTCCTGGAGTAGGAAATGGCAACCCACTCCAATGTTGACTGAAAAATTCCAAGAACAGAGAAGCCTGGTGGGCTACAGTCCATGGGGTCACAAAGAGCTGTACATGACCAAGCATGCATGCACACACGCGCATGTAAGAGATACTAGGATACTATGCAGATGTTAAAAAGCAAGCCTTGCCCAGAAAGATGTTTATGGCTTTTGTGGGGTTATGATATTCATAGGATGAGACTATCAGGTAACAAAACAACTGTATTTATATACTATACATTATCTATTTCTTTATTGTCATATGTATCAAGTTTGTTTGAATATGTAGAGAGGTTTGAAGAATTTAAACTAACCTATTCAAAACATTTACTGAGGAACAGATGAGGCAGTGAATAAAGATACATATGATCTGAATATGTTACTAAGCACATCTCTTATTCATATGTCAACAACAAAGCCACAGTGATTTCCCAACATGGTAAGTTTCTTTCTACCTGTAAAACTTACTGTGGGTTTCCCAGGTGTCCCTAGTGGTAAAGAACCCACCTGCCAATGCAGGAGATATAGAGACGCAGGTTTGATTCCTGGGTGGGAAAGATCCCCTGGAGGAGGCCATGGCAACCCACTCCAGTATTCTTGCCAGGAGAATCCCCTAGACAGAGGAACCTGGCAAGCTACATCCATAGGGTGGCAAAGAGTCAGACACGACTGAAGCAACTTGGCACATGCACACACTTAAAACTTGCTGAGCTAATATTAGTCTGTAGGAAATCCCGCTCATGGTTGGGACACCAGTGGTCACAGAAATGTCTCCTTTATCCTCTAGAAAGTAAACCTACTTGCAGAAAAGGCTTTTGTCTTCCTAGGATGAGTCCAACGTTCCAATTGTATATTCCACTATTGGGTTTACCAGTTCACAGTTACAAACAAGGATCAGTTAGAGTAAACAAGGGTCATGTAGGGAAAAAGCTCCAGAGAGCCCAGCACTGGGAGTAGGTAGGGACAAGGTCCCGGTTCCCTTGGGTATGATTTTTCTAATCCCTGTGAAACTTGGACGACCCAAGTTTCACAGATAATAAGCTGATGGTGGGTTTTGCCAAAAATGAAGCTCACTATACCTCTTGCCAAGCACATTCAACTTCTCTGAAGGCCTGTTTCCCAACCAGTGTCTTACAGAATCTGAATTCCCTGGGAACAATTATTCAGGGGGAAAATAAAGTTTCCATGACCAAATAAGTTTGGGAAATTCTATGTCAAGCCAAGTTTAACTTAGTGAGGCTGTCTAACTACTTTTAATACGTAAAATGTACTGCAAATATTTCTAAGCGGTCATAGTATAGAGCATCTTTAAAGTTCTTTTTAGTTGTGAGAACAACCAAGTTTTCCACACTGTCTGCAGAATACCAGTTTGGAAAATAGGACCTAAATGATAAAATGTCTTAGGTCTTGGCAGCAAGGCTCGTCTATTCTTTTATTTAATCCAACAGCTTTTGATTAAATACCTTGTGTTTGACAATTTGCTGGTACTGAAAAAAATCAAGAGATATTACAGACTCCTGGATAAGATAGAGACAAGCACGTATTTGTACTGGTGGGTGTGAGGTGCAGTGATGGGGACAGAGACACAGCAGGAGAGCAGAGGGGGGACATAAGGCATCCTGAAGCCAGGCAAGAAATGAATGGGAAGAGGTTCTCTGGAGGATACAACAGTTCATCACAAACCAAGAGTTGTCACCCAGGATCTGCGACATTTTACATGGATTTGGTGAATTGGAATTGAAAAACTGTCAGGACAGCCTACTAAGTCCAAGAGCCAATGTAAATATCAGGAAGAAACCATTGCATTTTGCAACAGGGGGTCATCTCATTTCAACCCAATACAGTAAGTATTAGCCAAGATTGGTGAGTGTGGGCTTTGGAGCAAGAGGCATCTTTGCTGGGATCTCAGCTCTGTCAGCTGAGTAAACTTGAGCAAGCTACAAAACCTCATTGAACCTGAGAATCCTTGTGTGAAAGTTCTGCATTTATATCTGACTTTCAAGATAATCTGTGGAATGAATAAACCGATGTATGTAAAGTTTTTATTACAGTATATGTGAAACCGTGTTTATAAATCAGATTCTCAATATATGTCAGGTTTCTCTCTCAAAACTGAATCCCAGGACTTCGTTAGCAATCCAGTGGTTAAGACTTCATGTTTCCACTACAGGGGATGCAGGTTCGAACCCTGGTCGGGGAAGTAAGGCCCCACAAGCCCTGAGGCATGGTGCACAGGCACAGAAAAAATACAAACCAGAATCCCTACCAACACCAACGTTTGAAACCTTGAAGCCAGTTTCAAATCATTCCCTTCATCTTATATGTGTAATTAATCATTCAGTTTTTTAAAAATTGAAGTATAGGTGATTTAAAGTGTTTCAGTTGTACAACAAAATGATTCAGTTATATGTGTGCACATATATGTATATATATATATATATATATATATGTATTCCTTTTCAGATTCTTTTCCATTATAGGTTATTATAAGATTTTGAATATAGTTCCCTGTGCTATACAGTAGGTCTTTATTGTTTATCTGTTTTATATACAGAAGTATAATCATCCACTTTTGTGTGATCTAACAACTTATCTCACATCCTGTTCCCACAGTCACCAGCTACTCTAGATTCTCACTGCCTTGTGCCTGAAGGAATGTAATAGGCTCCTATCTGCCCTTTCTGCTGACTTTACTCTTCCCTCGCTTCTTTGTCTCCTACCCACTGTCCTCTCACTGATGTCCATCAAGCATCATTGTCATTAAGCTTTGCCTGGGCTCAGAGCTCTTCAGAGCTCCTCACACCCTCAGGACAAAGTATACACATTCTGGGTTGTTTCTGAATCCCCTACAGGCTGGCTCTGGATCCATATTTCAAGGCAATCCTGTCCTCCCAGGACCCCTTAAGATGCAGAGTGAAGTTAACCACAGCCTATCCAGCCTCTTTTTACTGAGTCGCCTGTACAGGTTTTCTGTGGCTTTGTGCCTTCATTCCTCCCATCTCTAGACCTGAAATGGCCTCTTTCCATTTGTTACCATCTCTCCTACAATTGGAGGGCCCCTCTGAAATACATGGATTTTTTTCTCTTAACAACTATGGGAAGATTTAATATCCATGATGATTATTGTGCACTCAGTCTATTAAATGGTTTCAAGGGAATAGATTTTATTTTATGCTGACTATAAGCTCCTTGAGGGCTTCCCCATGTGTTCTACTTTGCTTCCTTCCATAATGCTTAGAATAATCCTAGAGACATTTCAAGTGCTTGATAAATACTTATTGAAATGAAATAGATCTCTGAAATAGCCAAAAGCAATTTCATAATCATATTATTGATGGCTAGTTCAAAAATACTGTTACTAATAAATAAAAGGATTTTCAAAATTAATAGATAATGCAGGAGCATGTTTTTAGTGCTGGAGGTTCAAGAAGAAAAGAATTAATCTTTCTGATACAGGGGAGAAGTAAAACTAGTAAGGCATGAGGATTATATATAACACAAAGTACAGCACAAAAAAATGTACTGGAAAGACTGCTCAGCCAGGGTTCAGGAACTTGGCTTTTAATCTATAACCAGTTCTCACAGGTATGCTTTGTTCTCTGGGTGCCCTGCAAACGCATGTAGGGTTGGCTGCCAAACTTTGATAAATGTGTATCATTTACTTGTCCTGCAACTGAAGAGATATTTACTATGATGTCTATCAGACAGAATTTTGAGCAGAGAAGTTTAGACATTTAAAGTAAAATGGGATAGCTGTGAGTAAGGGACAGCAAATAAAAGGCAAAACCAGGATTCCTGTCTAATAGCATGTTTAAGAATAATGCAGTCAGAAGAGAGAGTGCTGTTTGAGCACAGGGCAGCTCAAGTGAGACAAAACACAATTGGCTGGGGAATAGAGTGATCACTGTAGGGCTTTCATGGTAGCTCAGCAGTAAAGAATCCGCCTGCAATGCAGGAGATGTAGGTTTGGTCCCTGGGTCAGGAAGATCCTCTGGAGGAGGGCATGGCAACCCACTCCAGTATTCTTGCCTGGAGAATCCCCATGGACAGAGGAGCCCCGTGAGCTACAGTTCCTGGGCTTGCAATGAGTTGGACATGACTGAAACGACTGAGCATGCACACAGAGTGATCACCGTAGGAGGACGGTTTTCTTTGCATTTGGGGTTTTTAGTTCTCTTTTACTTATTTTTTTTTAAATAATTGTATTTGTTTTGGCTGTGCTGGGTCTTCAGTGTTGCATGGGCTTTTCTCTAGCAGTGGAGAGTGGGGGCTACTCTGCAGTTGTGGTCTGCAGGCTTCTCATGGTGGTGGCTTTCCTTGCTGCAAGTTTCAGTAGTTGTAGCACATGGGCCCAGTATTTGTGGCTCCCAGGCTCTAGAGCACAGGCTCAATGGTCGTGGCACATAGGCTTAGTTGCTCCATGGCATGTGGGGTCCTCCCGGATCAGGGATTGAACCCATGTCTCCTGCATTGGCAGGCAGATTCTTCACCACTGAACCACCAGGGAAGCCCCCTCTTATTTTTTAATGGGAATGATGTTTTTCAACTTGGTAAGCCACCAAAAACTCTAGTATACTAAAAGGTGGTAAGAACAGAAAAAACAGAAAGGCTAAGTATGACGGCTACTGGCAATAGCATGGGCTCAGAGTGGTGGTGGGTAGGGCGGTAGGGGAGGAATAAGCTCTGAGCCAAACAGAAGGGGTGCAGGCCAACCCAGCCAGTCATAACTGACCGTGCAGACTTACAAACTTGGACAATTTAGCTCTGCAGCTCTCAACTTTCTCATTTGCAAAATACAGGTACTAGTTCCATCCTGGTCATGCACAGAACCCTGGAGAAGGAAATGGCAACCCACTCCAGTATTCTTGCCTGGAGAATCCCATGGTCAGAGGAGCCTGGAGGGCTACAGTCCATGGGGTCGCAAAGAGTCGGACATGACTGAGGTGATGGAACACAGCACAGCACAGTGCACAGAAATTAAATACCATAATAGATACAGCACCTAGACTGTGCTTGGCGTGTTGCAAAGGCTTGTAAATGTTTGCATCATCTTTGTTCTCACTTCTAAAGTCACTTCTCTCCATTTTCTCACACGAAATGGGATGGACTCAGATAGATCACATGATCTCGAAGATCTCCTCAGGCCCTCAAGTTCAATGAGTTTTCAGCCCATCAGACACAACCAACACATACCCAAGGCCTGGCTGGAAAGGGTTAACCTGTGAAGGAGGGGTTAATCATATTTGGGGGCTCACTTTCTGAAGGGCTGGGGGGAGTGTGGCTGCCTTTTCATCACTTACATTAGGTTACAGTTGGGCTGGAAAAGCACTGAGTGTGCTGCCCGTCAGAGTGGACTATCATCCCCGGGGGAGCACAACATAATGATTGATCCCAGTGAAGTTGCACTCTTAGGAAAGACAACTCCTTGCATAATTTAAATGAATAGGCCAAGGATGACTTAAAGAAATAGAAATAAAGGATGGCACTGTGGTTGGTTAATATTAATGAGAAAGGGGAGGGGGCCCGTAACTAAGGCAGAGTTGGAAACTGAGCTCACTGAGGGTGGAGAGCCTCAACTAGCTCACAGTGGGACCAGCATCATTTGTAACTGGCAGACACAAAACCTTGCTAGAAACCCACCTTTGACTTCAGTAGACTCAAGCTTTTCCTTCTCATCCTTGTGTGCCTCTGTTATAAGACTAATACGCACTGTTCCTCCCTTCCCTGACATAGAACTACATTTCCGCATAAGATTATTTGTAAGCTCTGGGCCCACGTCCATGTAAACCTGGCGACTGGCAGCAGCTTCAGACAGTGAGTGCCTCCAAAGTGTTCCTCCCACCTAACACAGCACTTAGCCCTCATCAGGACTTAGCTGGCACAAAGCCTGAGGGATGATACAGGCCTTAGGGAGAAAGGATGCTCCTATCCTGGCCCACAGTCCTACCTGGAGGTTCCAAGGGGTGCCCTTGGGAAGTGATAGGGCAGGAGAGTAGTGGAACTCTGAGTCTCACTACAGTTTTAGCACATATGCTTTTTTATTCATTTTATAGAAATGAATTCATTTGAAAAAGCTTGGAGGTGAGAAGGAAAAGATGATGAGAAAAAACATCAATGGTTTAGCCATCATATGTTAAAGAGACAAGTGAGGCCAAGCGAGATTTTAAGGGACTTGTTCATGGTTATCGGGTAAGTAAAGGGTCAAAGCCGGGACTAGATCCTGCATCTGCATCTAGAACTCTTCTCACCACAGACTGGGCTTCGTGTGTGATGGCTTGTTCTCTCTGCTCTTGCTTCCAACACCAACTAGAAGTGTCTCTAGAAACTTCTTTGTGACTGCAATTGGCTTCAACAGGCAGCTTCCTACCCCACTCAAACAGGGGAATTAGTGAAGCTCCTTTAAGTCAGTACTGATGGCTTTTAGACCCGATTCTCAGCAGCCTTTCAGAAATCATCTAATTAATTGCCCGGACAATTTCATCAGGCTTGGTACTCACTTCATCTCACTCAGATTCTAGTTGGTGACACTTTCTCTGACACCATGAATTTTCATTTGTCTCTAATGAGAAAATAAAAGTTAAACTCATACTGGCAAAAAGGCATAAGCCAGCTGTCTAAAGGGTAAGGAAGGGATTGGCTCAGTGGTGTATGGATCCTCCAGAGTGAGTGGGCAGCAGTAAAGATACACAATTACTAGGCTCTACTCTGTTCCTGACCCAATCTTCCTTGTAGTGATATGATGAAACGATGTTCCAGATGCCTGGGAAACCCAGGCTTTATAACAGCATTTACCCAGTGTCTTAGTTTTTCAAGACATCTTCATGTATGTCCTAGGGAAAGTATTTTATTTATGAAAAAGTCTGGGAAATCCTGAATACTCTCCCCGTCCACTTAGAAATTTACCAGCAGAAAGGCATAAGGGCTCTGAGAATGTCAAGACCGTTTATCTTTGTTTACATGAAACTTACTTGACCCAAAACTATGGCTTTGTATTATACCACATCCTGCCAGAGTGGTACCCCACCAGACACACTTTGGGAAACATAGTATCATAGGCGGGATAGTGGCTTGCATCATGGGGATTTATCTGACTTGCTAAATGGACACTATCTGATCTTGGACAAAATGAAGGGTACCAGGAATAAAACCTCAGGTTCTCACAACCAGGCATGCTTAGTGAACATGTCTCAGTCTTTTAAAGAGATTCTAGAGATCAAAATTGAAAAAAAAAATTCTAAGTACTTTAAATGCTCTCTACTAAATCTTATTTGCACACTTCTGATCATCTCCCTTTGAGAGCTTTCCATAAAGTGACACAGTTTTATTTACCAGGTTTCTCTATAGTGACATGCACTTAGTTTCTCCGTGTTTTATGGCCTCAGACTGTACCCCAAACCCCTAACCAGGTGTTTTACAAAAATGCATCCTGGTCATCATGGAAATTTGATGCAAGGGAATAAATGGATTAGCAGAAAGGCATCCCCACAGATAGGAAAAAAACATCCAAAGCCTGTATCATGATGAATGGTGAGTCTTATTTTCTGATCCAAGGACAGCATTATTGCACCATGAGGGTTAAATGAACATTGAAGATGACCAGTAGACCACAGAGGATGACGATTCATAAGACACCAAAATCCTGGGTCTTCAATATCACAGCAAAGTAGACTTAAGCAGAGGCAGGACAGTCTATCTCTTGTCACTCATGATCCATTTATTGTTTCCCATATTCTTCATCCGTTTTTCTCCTGATAGTCCCTGATTTCCATAGTATTGCTTTTGTATCATGAAATTGTGGGGAGATAAGGCACCTGTCACCAACCACCAAGGCCATGAGCCAAGGAACACCCACATGGCTTTGCTCTCAGAACTGGAAAGATACCTCATCAGTTTACACAGGCCATTTTGGAGCTAGCTACCTTGAGCAAACCGTTTGACCTCTCTGGGGTCCTATTTTCTCTTCTATAAAACCAATATGGATCTGTCTGGCAGGGTTAATACCCATACCAACATATCTGTCATACAACTGTCTTTGACAGATTGAAAACTGAGGAAATACTAAATTTTAGTACTACAATTCTACTGACCTTAGCAGAAATGAGACCAACTTGGCACAAAGAAATATACTTAAGGCAGATCAAGATGACTCAAGTAGCATATCAGTTTCAATGAGATGCAGGTGATGTTCTTTTGAAAAGATAAAGTACTACATGAATTGTAAGGTATTAAACTATTTGCCAATCAAAAGATTTGTGAGGGTACATCCCAGTATAGGAAAGAAAAAAGATAAATGAATCTAAAAGATTGCAGTTAGGAATAGATGATGACCAAAATAGGGGAGAAACTAGAACAGATAACTAAGATGTGGTGAATCTTTCCTCTAATATCCCTTAGTATTTGCTTCTCTCAAGATCTAGTAGTTCTGATAGTCTAATTCAGAATTTTCATCAGAGTGTGTTTCTACATTTTTGCACAAGGAGGGGAGACTTAAGGAATAATGAAATATATTAGTGATTGCCATGAAGTCAACTCAGCATCTGTTTTACAAGCAACTATTACATGAGAGATACTGTTTTAGGCACCAGAGGGGACATCAGAAAAGGTTATATTCTTACTCAACAATTCTCTGACAAAAGTTATCCTCTGGGTACTTACAATACTAAAGGGATTTAAATCTAGCAAGAAAGAATTTTACAAGTTTATGGCAATCACCCAAGTTAGAATATTGTCAGTGCTAATAACACTGAGACAAGCAAGAGGAAGAAACCAATTGGGAAGAATTCATCAGCCATGTTTTCAATAATTATGCTGATTTCTAAATAGAGCTTAAAATAGAGGCAGGATTTTGACTAATGAAGATGAAGATGGGCTTGAGAAAAGAAAGACAGAAGGCCCAGTTTTAGATGGATATCAGGTGCATAAAGACACAACATTCCATGAGGAAGAACACAGATTGGCCCTTTTGACTCTTGTAGAACGCTGTTGTTTTTCAGTTGCTAAGTCGTGTCTGACTTTTTGCAACCCCATGGACTGCAGTATGCCAGGCTTCCTTGTCCTTCACTATCTCCTGGAGTTCTCTTCTAGATAGCTGAGAAATTTGCCATAGATTCATGGGAACATGGGAGTTGAGGAAGGTTTTGGAGCAAACCAAGAGACCAGATGGAGATTCTAAGGCATGGAATTCTAAAGAAATGGGAGGGTGTCAGTGAGACAGAAAAGTAAGGGACGAGCTTACTTTTCTCTTATATTGAGTGACTTTTCTCTTAGACTACTCTTATCGAAGCTCTGATAAGACTTCCACCACAAGATTACTGAAATGATAAAATCTGCCTGCCTTTTCTTAGTCTTCATCTAACTGGAAGCTCCATTACAGAATTTATGAGTGATTTTAATAACTGGCATTTATTCAGTGCTTCCCATGTGCTAGGAGCCATGATACATACTTTATTCCAGCCACATCCTCTTTCGGAAACTCTCCTTCTCAACTTTTGGGACATTGTCCTCTCTTGTGTCACCTGATCTTCTGACTCCCGCTTCCTACTGTCCCTTCCTGAGTCCACTTCTGCACACCCCATCAGAGACACTGAATCAGAAGGGCTGTTCTTTCGTGTTATCTCAGATTCTCAGGAGTAGGAGGGGTGGCTTACTTAAATTGCCCACATCATATAAAGATTCTGAGAAGGCACGTCTTTCTGGTGGCCTCTTCTTTTGGACTAGTTTAAGTAAATTCTTGGCTATTCTCTTCCCTCCTCTCCCTGCCCCATCCCTTTCTTCTTCTTCTCCCCTCTTTCTCTCTCTTTTATTTTTACTCATTGCCAAACCCCAAGTTTCAATTCTGTGCCTACAAACAGTACAATTTTGCCTTGTTTTCCTCTTCCTTCCTCCCTTCTCTCTTTCCTCTGGCTGTCTATTTGTCTATTTATCTATCTCTTACCTCTTCCCCACTACAGTACCTAATATGACAACTATTTTAATATATGTTCTACGTATTTATCTCTTGCTGGGTCGTGCACTGAGTAGGTATGCAAAGAATTATCTAGGCTCATCTCAATATGTTTATGTGTTTACAAAATGGAAAGGCATGTACATTTCAACCCTCAAGAAAGACTCTAGATCAATTAAAGATGGCAGCCAAGACTATAAAAGTATAAACCTGTGGACAAAAATTCTGAGTGGGTTAATTCTATTCAGGTGCTCTACAGTGCTTAGATTTTGAGGAGATTTCTGCTCAACACCACTTCTTGGATAAGTTTTGAAGGATGAATTGGGGAAAAACAGAGAAGGAAAAAGTAGTTGTTATATTATGGGATAATTAAAAAGTGTCAATGAAAGATACAAAGATGGCTACAAGAACACTATCCTATAAGAGCCCTGGACAAGAGTATTTAAGCTCCCAGATATTTCTCAGTCAGGTCCAGAAATTTGGCAAAATCCATGAAATTCAAGGACAGCTGTTTATCATTGCACCCTCAATCTTGCCACATTGTCTATTTAATATTTACTTACTGAATGTGTGACTGAATGAAAAGCTCCTTTTTAAAAGTTAACTAACAATTATTGAACTGGATAACCAACATGGTACTTAATGTGTATTATTCCTTGAATCTTCATTACACCCTAGGAGAAATATATTCTTATTACTCCCATTTTATGGATGAAGATAACAAAACTCAGAGCAGTTTTGCAACTTGCTCATGTTGGAAAAATGGAATCCAGATAGCGTGCTTCAACCCCTGCACCACCCCTCCCCCAAAGTAGGTGATAGCTGGCATGCTGAATTTTTATCTATTGCATTAAACATCTTCTTCCAAGGAGATATACTGCCTGCTAGTCATCTAGCATTCATTGTTACTGTTTTATTATACTCCCCAGAAGGAATAACAGGGATTCCTTTAGGGATACGTCAAACTGTTTAGGGATACTTCAAAACTCTGGCAGTTTATTGACGTCACCCTTCTAATAATTAGTTGTCTGTTGAAAAAATGTACATTTAATCCAACTTATTCTCAGGACCTGTACATGATTCTGCTGTAGGACAAAATGACTTGTTGTCATCAAAACCATTCACTGAAGGCATGTATCGTAAACATGCATTAAGTGCAACAAAAGGGTAAAACCTTGAAAAGATTTTATTTGCCAAGTAAATGTAGCTGTAAATTAATTTCTAGTAATCACCGTCCATTAATATTTAACATGTTTATATAAAGGATACCACTTCAAATTCCCTATACATTCAGCATTTAATAATGTAGAAACAGCTTATCTTCTTCAACTCACTGAGATGAGATTTGCAACAACTAGTAATGTTAAACGTATTTTTAAAAAATCAATAATAAATAAATGCATAAGCACTTCCCTCTAGAATGCTTCTGATGTTATTTACAAAATTAAAAAAAAGATGACAGATCCACAAGGGACTTTATAACCATTTCATTACCACCTCCCTAATTGTATATGGTGGAACTGCGTAATCTGTTTATTGAAATTGAAATCTTTGAAACGGATCCTCCCCACAGACATTAGCAATAAGCATCTTGTGCAATAACATCATACTTAATGTAATATTAACATTATATGTAGCAGGCTTTAACTGCTCACTGGTTTCCCCACTGGAGTTTAACATTTTTAACACTCTGTGCTCTGCCACAGTATTCAGTTCTATATCTAATTTACAAGCTGTAAAACACAATATTCACAGATTACAATAAATACAAAGAAGTTCTAAAGATATATCTGGTGGTGACAAGGCTGAGAGAGACCACTTTTTCTAAAAGTAGAAACAAAAGAAAATATAAAACAACTTATGGTTACCAAATGGGAAAGGGCTAGGGGAGGGATAAATTAGGAGTTTGGGATTAAATGATACACAGTACTGTATATAAAATAAACAACAAGGACCAATTGTATGGCACAGGGAACTATACTCAATATTTTGTAATAACCTATAAGAGAAAATAATCTGAAAAAGAATATATATTTATATATACATATATATGTGCATAACGGAATCACTTTGCTATAAGCCTGAAATCAACATAACATTGTAAATCAACTATAATTCAATAAAAGAAAATCTAGGACTAAGTCCTTCATATGCAATAACTAATTTGAAAAGCTCTTTCTGAGATTTTTTTCCCATTATCATTTGACTAACACCTCTGAAATTTCTGGCTCCTTTCTTAGGAACAAAGCAATTATAATGACGTTTGTCTCATGCTTTACAATTTCCTAAATCCTTTATATATATAATCCCAATTAATCTAAAGCACAGTCCTGGACATAAACTATGTGTTTGTGATGAAGACTAGAGACAAGGCTAAACGGGCAAAATCACATGAAACTGCAAAATAGCTACTGAATAATGGAAAAGCCTCAAAAGTCAATAAACACTAGCCAATTTCTTCATGATCATTCAGCTAACTAAATGGCCTGATGGTGGTGTCAGGTTAAGATGTCCTTTTGTAAAATGCATGTTTGGCTATCATATCATAACCCAGCAATCTTGGTCACATAGACGCTGCTCTACCATGTATGCTACTGCCTGTACCAGGCAAGACGTTCATAAATGGGATTTTACTTGATAGTTTAGAACAAGATATGGACATTTCTTTAGGTCATTGTGTCCCATCAGCCAAAATGCATACTTGATATGTAGTCCTGTTAAAAGTGTCTGCTGCTGCTGCTGCTGCTAAGTCACTTCAGTCGTGTCCGATTCTGTGCGACCCCATAGACAGCAGCCCACCAGGCTCCCCTGTCCCTGGGATTCTCCAGGCAAGAACACTGGAGTGGGTTGCCAGTTCCTTCTCCAATGCATGAAGGTGAAAAGTAAAAGTGAAGTTGCTCAGTCCTGTCCGACTCTGAGCGACCCCATGGACTGCAGCCTACCGGGCTCCTCCGTCCATGGGATTTTCCAGGCAAGAATACTGGAGTGGGGTGCCATCGCCTTCTCCTAAAAGTGTCTAATACCTATTTAATACTAACGATAATGTGACTTGCCAAATGCTGGATCGATCAGTGTTATAATTTGGAAGTAGGGAGAGGACTTTGTTTAAGGAGGGGTACTCAGAGGCTTCAATACAAATAATGTTCTATTGTTTAAGTGATAAAATAGTGTTTGCCATATTGTTATTTACACATATTATTCTACACATATACATTAAATTTTCATGCTATAAATTAAATAATAGGTTCACCTTCCAAATGGGCTTCTGAAAGCTCAGGGGACAAAGATTAAGACCACAGAATTAGAATGTGAACTATAAAATTGGATGTCTGTCCCTTATTTAGTTCACTCTCTGATACAAAGTGGGGTTACCTCAAATTTAAAATGTAACAGAAAACAAACCAGTTTAGACAAGCATAAGAGAATACATTGGATTGAAATTTGCCAACAAAGTTTTTCAAAATTTTTTCAACTTCAGAGCTTACAAACTGCAAATTGAGGTTTTCTACATGGAAATTATAGTCTTTCAGAAAGACCTTCCAAAAGTCACCCTCTTAACCTCTTCCTTCTTTCTCCTCATGTGAAAACCACTTTTTCGCCATTTTCCACAGACCTTTGGAAGTAAGGCATCCTGAGTATAATGAAAGAGATACTTAATGTTCTTTCCATCTCACCTCTTCACCCCCTTCCTCTCACAAAAAGTTGCTCTATCTTACAACTAAAAAAAAAAAAATCAACACATGAAGAGAAATATTGATTTGGAATGATCATTCCTTTCCAAAGTTGCTCACTTCCCTTCAAACTCCAAGTGCTTATCTTCAACCTGATCTTGCTTTCTTGCTTTGAGTATGAGATTGCTTGGTTACTCTCTGCACTGCCTTGGCCAACTAGGAGAATCATTGTTAAACTTTCTGACTTTTGAAGAAGATCCTTCAGGTAGGGTTTGTTATTGTTTTGTGGGCCTGTGTACTGGAGTCATTTTGCCCAATGGATCCACCTGCTGGATAAAACTCCAGCTGTCCTACAACCTAGGAGCATGAATTAGCATATTGGGTCAATTGGATGGGGCATGGTGAACTGTTTTCATGTTTCTATGCCCTGAAGTCACTATAGAAACAGAGCCAACTTGTTCACTGTTCTGTTTCTCCCTAGATTCGCAGCAAACAGATGGAATGGTTACCGTGCCTTGAAGAAGGACACTCATCAGTGCATCCATTTCAATAGAAATACTCCCTTCCCCAGTCTCTTCATTTCAACTCAGCCTCACCCACAGAACCTCTACACAAAAGGACCCGAATTCATATTTCACTCAGGGTCCATCAACACTTGGAAACGGCTCTGCCTACGGTTGCAATTTCTTTTCTTAACCATTTTTATATTTTAAATTTATTTTTTATTGAAATACGGTTGATTTAAAATGTGTCAGTTTCAGGTATGTGGAACAGTGATTCAGTTATATATATATATATATATAAAACCGAATATAGATTGTAATGGCACCCCACTCCAGTACCCTTGCCTGGAAAATCCCATGGATGGAGGAGCCTGGTGGGCAGCAGTCCATGGAGTCCCTATGAGTCAGGGCGACTCCACTTTCACTTTTTACTTTCATGCATTGGAGAAGGAAATGGCAACCCACTCCAGTGTTCTTCCCTGGAGAATCCCAGGGATGGGGGAGCCTGGTGGGCTGCCATCTATGGGGTCACACAGAGTCGGACACAACTGAAGTGACTTAGCAATAGCAATTAATATAATTATATATTATGCATAATACATGACAGTTATATATACATTCTTTTTAGATTCCTTTCCTTTATAGGTTACTACGAAATATTGAGTAGAGTTCCCTGCCATGTAGTAGGTTCTTGGTTATCTCTTTTATACACTGTTACTGCTGCTACTAAGTCGCTTCAGTCGTGTCCGACTCTGTGCGACCCCATAGACGGCAGCCCACCAGGCCAGGCTCCCCCGTACCTGGGATTCTCCAGGCAAGAACACTGGAGTGGGTTGCCATTTCCTTCTCCAATGCATGAACGTGAAAAGTGAAAGTGAAGTCGCTCAGTTGTGTCTGACTCTTCGCAACCCCATGGACTACAGCCTACCAGGCCGCTCCATCCATGGGATTTGCCAGGCAAGAGTACTGGAGTGGGGTGCCACTGCCTTCTCCCTTTTATACACAGTAGTGTATAAAATCCCAGACTCCAAATGTATTCCTTTCTCTCTTTCCCCTTTGGTAATCATAAGTTTGTTCTCTGTGTCTGGGGTCTACTTCTGCAATTTCTAATACAATTAATTTCAATAAAATATATAACAATTAGAAATATGCAAAGTTCTTTAGAGAAGACCTTGACATATGTAAGTCTTGCCCTTGTGTATCTTACATGTTAATGAACTTAGACATAAAGATCAGACACATGAAGAGCACATAACAGTAATGTGTTGTTAGGTGAGCAGTTATTGCCCAAGTAACGAAGTAACAAGGTATATGTATCTCATTTAGTTCTACAAAAATTTTCAGAGCCAAGAGAGCTTACATAGCAAGGCCAGAAAGGACTGTAGAAGCAGGGAGCAAGCCCAGGATGCAAAACCCATGCTCTATCTAACCTCTGTCTTACAAGCCTTACATGGCTATCATTCAGAAAATAGAAGAATGAGGAGTTTGGGATGAGTGGGAAACACAGGCTTTGTCATTTGATTTCAAACAACTTTACTGGGTTAATGTTTATACTTTGAAATCTTTGGTTAGAGCAGATACAAACAACGGGCTGTGTTCATTGTGTTCCCAAACATTATTTCTCAAATCTAAATAATCAGTTTTCATTTCTTAAAGCTAATTTTCAGCACAGAATAGCCAAGATTTCTAATGGATACTGCTCATGTTCTTGTGTACTTACCACTTACTTGTGAACATTGTATGTGTCAGAGGATATTAAATTAGCTTTCACTTATCTTTCCCAGCAGAATAGCAGGGGTGCCAGTTTGGTCTCTTGCCCTCCCAACAACCTGGCTAAGTGCATTTGTCAAAGTGCAGCAGCCCCTTTGCCTTAGAGGCCAATGGTGGCACTGCAGGCTCTTGCCAGGATGTTCAGGCCCCCAACTGAATGCTATGTTTTCACTCGTCAGTAACACAAGCGCCATACAAAGATGAAGGAATAAAACTGAACAAACGACACCACAATTTTATTAAGGCTATTGAAATTTAAGACCTCTTTCTTGACTCACAGATATAAAGAACAAACTAGTGATTACCAGTGGGGAGAGGAAAGGGGAAGGGCAATATAGGGGCAAGAGATTAAGAGGTACAAACTATTAAGTATAAAATAAACTATAAGAATATATTGTACAACACGGAGAACATAACCAATATTTTATAATAACTATAAGTGTAATACAACCTTTAAAAATTGTGAATGGTAGCCTTGTAACTTACACAATATTGTCCAGCAACTATACTTCAATTCACAAAAAGTGGAAAGGAACTTACTTCCCTAACAATCCAGTAGTTAAGACTCTATACTTTAAATGCAAAGGGTATGGGTTTGATTTCCGGTCAGCGACCTAAGATCCCACATGTTGCATGGCATAGCCAAAAAAATTTTAATATTTTTAAAATTTAAAAAATGGAAAATTAAACACTCTGCTTAATCACTATACCTTTATTTAACTTTTTTAATAATTGTGAAACACGGTGGTGATATGAAGACCTACTGATTTCATTTCACTAATTTATCCTGACCTAGAAATGCATTAAAACCCTTTTGTTGAGACCCAGAATCCAGAGTTTCATAAATTTAGAAATTTTTAAATGATTCTTATTTTTTTTCAGACCCTTAGCTCCCTTTTCCCTAACGGATGGAAGCCACCATGTCTGTGAGCCTTGACTAGTGCCAGGACAGTGCTAAGTATATCACATGCATCTCAGCTAAGTCTCATGAGCAGATGTCATATCAGTTCAAGTACAAATAAATCTATTTGTCTATTTGTTAAATGAATAGAAACTGCCATCATTGGTGTTAAATGCTCAGGATAGCTCTTCAACTCTGTAACCTTAAATACATACAAACATATATATATATATATATATATATATATATAAAATCTTTTGTCCATCCACATTATACTGGCTGCTGGTTTTTGACACTAAGTCTTCCCAAACTACCTTTGTCCAAAGCATATCACTGCAGGGACCATTTCTTATTGGCTAAAAGCAGATAAACCTGCCAAAAGCCAGTGCTTATTTCTTTCCCAAGAGACCACACTTGAGTGAGCGTAAGTGAGCATAACTCTGTGTGTTTTCTTACCCAAAGTGACAGGCAGCCTGAGAACAGAAGATCTCCGTTTCTTAACTCCGCACGCTGGATTTGGATGATTTAACTATATATAAAGGCAGCACTAGGTTGATTTGAAAGATACATTTTATCAAGTTGTCAGCTTTCCAGGGCCAACTGTTTCAGAATCACTTATAAGTAAACTAGAAAATGATTTGGATGGTAGGAAATTTAAACCTTCCTCTCCCAGAATGTTGCAGCAAATAGCTGAAAAATAGACATAGAATCAAACTCTGAAATTAAAGTGTCCTGAGTGTGTCTCACTGGCGGGAGAGGCGGCATGGTCTAATGGATGGAGAGCAGGATACAGAGGCAGAGGACCTAGGAACTGATTTCCTCTCTGGCAGCAAATCACTGAGTGACCTTGGGAACCTCAGCCAGCCTAGCCTCCGACAGACTGGAGTTCGGTGAGCGGGCTCACACCCCTCACTGCTTGCCTACCCATTCCTATTAGGGGACTGCACCAGCAGAAATGGGAAGCCTCTTATTTCAGAGACAAGGGAGACAAGGTTTGGACCAGGAAGAGAGCTGAAGCCTGGGACACCTTCCTCACATCTCTCCCCTGCGGCCAGGATGACAGGCCAGGAGGACCTTTGGGAAGAGAATGGTTGTCCTGCCCTTTCCAGGCCAGTGAAATAAACAATGGTCACGATCAGTTCCTAACGATCAACTGGGGGCCACTTATCCACCCACAAGCCCAGAAGATAATATTGGCCCTTAGTTGATTTCCCAGGATTCACTGAGGAGGATTAATCAGGTACTGATTGTTTAGGAGTTTTTAAAAGGATGCTGAGCATCTCAATTATGGGAATAATTCCTGATGCTTCTGGGGCTTCCCTTGTAGATATAACTGTACCCCACTAAAGCTCATAGCTTGATGTGTTTTCTAACATTGCAAGCAGAAACATATATAGGTACACAGTGTGAACAATGTCCCTGAGCCTGTGAATCACTTCTTCCCCCATCATGGGCCCTCCTGGTTACAGAGGGAAGATAAGGCACCATGAATGCTACTCTCATCCTGATAACCTCACCAGTCACAAGGCACAGGAGAAAAACCACTTCCAGGAATCTCTGTAGCCACATGACAGGCAGCACCCAGGCAGTGGGATCTTTGCCTCAGCATTTGCAGCACTGCCCTGGAATTACACATGTCAGGACGTGGTAGGCAGCCAGTTTCCTGTCTTTCAAAGGGGTTGTAATGGTCCCATCCTTTTTTAATTCCTTCCTCCAATCCTCTGCTGTCGTTTGGGAACCACCAGATTTGAAATCGTGTTTCTCCTAACTCCTCACATCATCTGTGTGTGAAGGCTGTGAGATTATCGACAAAAGCCCTTATTGTCATGACATTCTCTTTTCAAGAATCAAGTGAATCCAGCCATTTCAGAAGCCACAAATATGCCTTACTTGACAGTTAGATGAAAACAGAATGTACAAGGATAGGAGCAGGCATTGTCTCTTTTTTTTTTTTTAAAGGGGGATCATAGACATATATACACACGTAAAATAGATAACTAATGAAAACCTACTGTATAGCACAGGGAACTCAACTGTGGTGACCTAAATGGGAGGGAAATCCAAGAAATAAGAGAGGATATGTGTATACACATAGCTGATTTACTTTGCTGTACAACAGAAACTAATACAACACTGTAAACCAAATATACTCCAATAATAGTTGATTTTTAAAAAGGGGGGTCATAGATACTGTACTGCCACTTGGTGGTGGTTGATGCTTCACAAAAATCTCTGTACAACAAATTAGGTGAAGCTCAATTTATCTAGCTCTGAAGAGTCGAGAGCTCCATCAGCTCAACAGAGATTTGAACTTGTGGTCCCAAGAACTTCTGGTCTAAGGAGGCTGATGGCAAGATGACTGAGTCATCACACCAACTAATGGGCCTCCAGAAAGGATCCATGTGATCAGAATGATTTATTGATTAATGCTGACCTCTAAAACTACTTTAGGACAGGCACTGGAAACATAAAACCACTTTTACTGTGCAGTGGTTCAGGCCATCTTTACTTCAGCTTTGTAAATTGCCACATGGGGCTGGATCAATCATGGCTAGACCTTGCAGCTTGCTGACCTCTTCTCAGTGAAGAGGCCTTCTAGAAGAGGCCTTCTAGAAGAGGCCTTCTAGAAGAGGCCCCCAAAAGTCCATGTTTAATAGCAAAGAAAACAATGCCATTTAAGCATGTATTTGAAATCATAAGATCTCAGAGGGTAGAGTGCCACTTCCCATAGGACAGAAGATTTCTGGGAACATAAAAGGAGTGGGAAGAGTCAATTTCACATAGTCCCACAAAAGAATAAGCTGTATTATCAGGAAAAACTCTTTTTTCCTGAATGATCTTCCCTCTCCTTCCTTTCCTTCTTCTATAAATGACCTCCTGTATTATTTCAAAGGTATTCTGATGAGATTTGGCCATAAAATCCCCTGTAGTTAAGGAAATGGCTGGATATGGATGCAAATTTTAATGCGCTAATTAATGGACGTTGCACCATCACTAATATATGGCAGGCACAAGTGATGACTTGCCAGAGAGACTGAAACAGTGATGGATGCATCAAAGCAAATATATCATGACATACAGAACACCCACTCAAGAATGCCTCCCTGAGAGTCTGAATCCTCCTAGACTCCTTTTCTCCTGCTTTCTCACAGTCTCCCTTCATCAGCAATCCCCCCTCTCTCCTGGATCCTCAACTTTTTCTCTACTAGTGCTTTCTCCTCCATAAATAAATATACTGAAAGTTCTACTATCAAAAATCAAGCCCTCTGGGACTTCCCTTGTGGTCCAGCGGCTAAGACTTCATGCTCCCAATACAGAGGGCCAGATTCGACTCCTGGTCAGGGAACTAGATTTCACATGCCACAGCTAAGAGTTTGCATGCTGCAATTAAAGAACCCACATGCCACAAGCAAAATCTGCTACAGTCAAATAAATAAATGCTTTTTTAAAAAACAACAACAACAATTCTTCCATCCTTCCAAAGGAATCCCTCCCACTCCTTCAACTCTTTACTACCAGAAGCCCTGGATGTTATCACTCACAGCATCCTCGTCAACCCCATCACTAATCAACCCCACCATTTTTACCAATAACCCTGATAAAGGAGGATTTTTTGGAGTCAGAGGCAGGATTGGAAGCTGAAGCCATATTTCACTAGATATGTCAGTGTAAGAAAGTTACTTAACCTCTTCATCTGTGATTCTTCTGTACGTGAATGGGACGACAATAGTATTCCCTTACAGAGTAATGCTTTGCCCACAGAAAGCTCTCAAGAAGATAATTATTATCATCATCATAGTTAACACTATTCTTGGGGAGGGTATCCAAGACCAAGAGTGACTGAAGGAACAGAAGCTGTGACAAGCAAGTGGTCATGCCAGAGACTGAGAAGAAAAATATGAAACTCTGAACCCAATGAGAAGGGAGCAACAGGCAGCCGGGTATGAGAACACAATCAGGAGGTGAGCCAGCTTCTGAATCTAAATGCCCGTTGTCTCATCCTCTCAACTCTTAAGGGATCCAAGCTGAACTTGGAGCCACCTGTCCAGAGGGCAGTGCCCGTGGCAAAGAGACAGACCATACTCTAGTCAAGATGAAGACTCCTTTCTTTTCTGTTGATGGCTGAGGGACCCATCCCAGTTGTAAAAGTTTCTTTATGTCCCAGGGAGAGCTCCTGCCAAGCTCACGGTATGGTGAAACCAATTAAAAAGCACATGGTTGGAGGTGGTACCTGGGGTGGAAAGGAGCAATGTCCCCTTTGGAAAATGTGAAGTATTTAAAAACTGCTTTTGAAGATTTGATGAGTGTGTGTGTGTGTGTGTGTGTGAGTGTGTGTGATTTACTGTATAAAGTGACAGCAGGGGTGGATTTCTACCTTTTCTAGGGACCTCCTGTGGTAAGGGGGTCTTCCTGAAATAAAGTACAGTTCGGTAACTGTACACAAGCTATAGCCTCAAGTTGTCTGTATTCTGGAATGAGAGAAGTTTATTTCCCACTATAATTTCCAGAGCATCCCAAGTTCCCCCAGTAATTCAGCCCTTCTCACCAATACAAGTTACTCTGTGAAGAATGGAGAGGAAAATAGAAAGGCAAATACCCTGGAGCATTTTTCAATGGTAAGAGAAGAAAGAGAAAGAGGGATTGGAGAGGACGGAATGGTGTGGAGACATGGAGAAGCCAACCTGGTGGCTCTTTCCCCTTCACTTCAAGTATGTTTCATAAAAATCAATCTTTACAAATGAAAACTTGTTTCCTTGTTCGGTCTTTATTAGTTTACAAGCAACTTCAGCTCACCCATAGGTTAAACTTGTATTTTTCCAGAATGTTTGTGTTCTATAAACTTAGGTCCAAACAGCTAGCGTTCTCTCCTACAATTAAATATATATACATGTGGGCTGTGGTTTAAGTAGGATATACTTGATTATGCTATGTTTAGTTTCCTTGAAAATTTTATCAGAGAGGATAATATTTACAACCTAAATTATTTTTAATAATTTAAAAATCAATGCATTCTTATTGTAGAAAATTCAGAAAATATAAATAAATATGTATAAAGGAGTTAATAAAACCTGTCCAGTCATCCAGATGCTCAGATAAAATAATGTTTTAATATACATTCTTCCATTCATTTCTCTATGTGTATGTGCAAATACACTTAAAATATATATGGAAATATATTTACATAGTTAAATGCTCATTTGTATTTAGTATTTTGCAGCTTATTTTTTCACATAATGTTACCTAGTTTTAGAATATTTAAGCTACTGAATTCTTTATACAAGTACTTTAAATGATGTGAACCAATAATAAGGGGCTGCCTGGTGGAAAGTTCCCTTGCCTGGGAGGGATAATTTGAAAGTGAAAGTTGCTCAGTTGTATCCGACTCTTTGTGACCCCATGGCCTGTAGCCTGCTAGGCTCCTCTGTCCATGGAATTCTCCACGCAAGAATACTGGAAGGGGTAGCTGTTCCCTTCTCCAGGGGATTTTCCCAACCCAGGCTCGAACCCACATCCCCCACATTGCTGGAGGATTCTTCACTGTCTGAGCCACCAGGGAAGTCCAAGAATACTGGAGTGGGTAGCCTATCCCTTCTTGAGGAGATCTTCCTGACCCAGGAATAGAACTGGGGTCTCCTGCATTGCAGGAGGATTCTTTACCAGCTGAGCTACCTTTATTCTGCCACTAACATACAGTGTGACCTTGGAAAAGTCACTGTACTTCTCTGTATATCAGTTTCCTGTGCTTTGATTGAGAGTTAGGGATAAAGTAATTTCAACCAACCCATCACAGCCACTTCCATGGAGAAAGCTCAGGCTTTGAACTTCTAGCTCTCCACAACCCTTGGGGACTGCTGGGGAAAGCTTCCTCCCCCTGACACTGCTGCATCTCCCCCTGTCCTCTGCTAGGAATAATCTTCTTTTGCTCCCTCTAAGTCATGATCCCAGATATCAAATTATGAAACCTTAAAATTTAGATTTGGTGCATTCATTGTACCCTGACATCCTTTTATCTCTCTTGCATTCACTGTAAAAACAAATCTAACACATCACTCTCTGGATAATACCCACCAATAGACCAAGATTGCTCTTAAAAAAACTTTTGCTTGTGCTGACCCCCAGTGACCATCCCCATGCTTATTTATTTAGCCTTTGAGGAATGCTGATAATATCCACCCTCCCTCCCTTGAGTTAATAAGAACATAATATCTTGTGCTCCAGTCCTATAACATTTATCATGTGTGTGTATGTACTTTAGACTAGAAGCTCCATGCAAGCAGGACTGTTTGATTTATCAGTTGTATTCTGAGCACTATTGTAAGCACTTAATACATGTCTGTCTAAAAAATGAATAAATTCCTCTTTGTCAATTTCCTCCTTCCAATAGTTTAAATTGCATTTTGCCTAGAGTGGTCTATGTTTAGTAAGCTTTCTCACGTTCTTTCTGATATCAGGCACAGAAAAGTACATAAATAAAATCATACGCAGGATGAATTATGTTATTCTTTCTCTCTCTACAGAAAACATAAAAAATAAAAAAGAATCATTCACAATCCCACTCCCTTATTAATATATACAGCAGCTCTTGAGGAAGGGGTGGGGAGCAGGGATAATGGCCCTACCATGGGAATTCTTCCTCTTCTGACTCTACTAAAATTGACCAGTGAGATGAAAATCCCCCAAACCCAACTGCTTAACCTGCAGCAATGAGTATGAATCTCCCAGGGCTAATGAAACACTTGACAAGACATTTTCCAAGTTGGTCCATTTTAGTCATGACCTCTTAAAACCATCGCCAGATAGAAGCAGGAAGGTTGAAATGTTCCCTCTACACATTTGCAAATAAACCCCCCAAATGTGCCAAAGACTGATTTTTCTCTGTTGAGGCAAGTTTTAGTTGACTGCTTAGAATAAATGGCCTATGCCAGTCAAAACTGTCTCTCTCTCTCATATACATCATATACCCACCAATTCCAAGTACAGTCCGATGCTGCTGCTGCTGAGTCACTTCAGTCGTGTCTGACTATGTGTGACCCCATAGACAGCAGCCCACCAGGATGCCCCGTCCCTGGGATTCTCCAGGCAAGAACACTGGAGTGCGTTGCCATTTCCTTCTCCAATGCATGAAAGTGAAAAGTGAAAGTGAAGTCGCTCAGTCGTGTCCGACCCTCAGTGACCCCATGGACTGCAGCCTTCCAGGCTCCTCCACCCATGGGATTTTCCAGGCAAGAGTACTGGAGTGGGGTGTCATTGCCTTCTCCGAAGTACAGTCTAAAATGACAATATAACTGTTTTCAGAGTCTATTTTTATGTAAGTCTAATTTCTTGTCTCATTGCAGATTTCTCAAAGAATATACTGATCCATCAATTTGCAGAGAGAATAAAACATTTGTTTGATATTTTATAAAATTTTAAAAAGATATTATAGAGTAGCAACAATGGGCTCACTTCCTATTTCTTTTATCCCAAAATATCATATGTAAGTGAAGAGAGAACTCAGAAGAAAGTACAGGTGGCAGACTGTCTGGGAATGTCCACTGTAAGTTGTCTAACATGTTGCAATGCGCATTAAGCCTTCATGACAGAAGCCCATCTGTGAGTAAACAATGAAGAACCCTGAGAAAGGAGGCCACGACAGCCAGAGAAACCTCTGGGAGGAGGAGCCAGGAACACTCCAAATCTTCAAAGTTGTGTCCCCTGCAATGTGTCTAACACCCCAGATGAGGAATACAACCTTCAGTCAGTTCAGTTCAGTCGCTCAGTTGTGTCTGACTCTTTGCGACCCCATGAATTGCAGCACGCCAGGCCTCCCTGTCCATCACCAACTCCCGGAGTTCACTCAGACTCACGTCCATCGAGTCGGTGATGCCATCCAGCCATCTCATCCTCTGTTGTCCCCTTCTCCTCCTGCCCCCAATCCCTCCCAGCATCAGAGTCTTTTCCAATAAGTCAACTCTTCACATGAGGTAGCCAAAGTATTGGGGTTTCAGCTTTAGCATCATTCCTTCCAAAGAACACTCAGGACCCATATCCTTTAGAATGGACTGGTTGGATCTCCTTGCAGTCTAAGGGACTCTCAAGAGTCTTCTCCAACACCACAGTTCAAAAGCATCAATTCTTCAGCACTCAGCTTTCTTCAGGGTCCAACTCTCACATCCATACATGACCACGGGAAAAACCATAGCCTTGACTAGATGGACCTTTGTTGGCAAAGTAATATCTCTGCTTTTGAATATGCTATCTAGGTTGGTCATAACTTTCCTTCCAAGGAGTAAGCCTCTTTTAATTTCATGGCTGCAGTCACCATCTGCAGTGATTTTGGAGCATCAAAAAATAAAGTCTGACACTGTTTCCACTGTTTCCCCATCTATTTCCCATTAAATGATAGCTAATCCTAAAAGAATTTGTCATCACAATTATACCAAATGAGAGTTTTTCCTGAGATCTCCTAAATAAAAAGGAAGCATTTAGAAAGATAGTTGGTAATTTCCATGGGATAGAGAAACAGAGATCATCCAAACCCTGACAGAAACTCACAGAGATGCTGGCTGACCATACAGAAATTACATGGCAATTACTCACACTCTAAAGGCCACTTCATGTTACAAAAAATAATGCTCCAAATAAGCTAGCTATTTACTTATAGTGACAAAAGGGGATGGATAGAGGATGAAATGGTAATAGAACAAACCTAAAAGAAACTGAAGCCATAGCTGCCTCCAATGCCATCAACAATTAAAGTAGAACTCCGAAGAATTTATAATACAAATCAAAGGAAATATACTTTATTTCAAAGTATACTTTATTTTGAATGATTAGATTTGTCCATAGTTTTCTCAGAAATAATCCATGATGTAATATGAGAAACTTTTAAAAAGAGCATACTTTGCCGCCCAATAGTTTTATTTCCCATATACAATAATAAGATCTGGGCACTTCTTACTGAAAATGAATTTTTCATATATTTATCCTACAACTTCTTTCAGAAATGGAGAGTATAGTGGTTTCTTTGTTAACAAGGCAAATTCTTCAAAGGCAGAGGCCAAGTTGTGCTCAATTTCTTGTTCTCAGTAGCACTTAGTAGCAACTTAATAAATGTTTGAACCCACTCCAGTACTCTTGCTTGGAAAATGCCATGGCAGAGGAGCTGGGCAGGCTACAGTCCATGGGATCTCAAAAAGTTGTACATGACTGTGCAACTAACTTTATTTCTTACAAATGTTTGAAGATGGGAAGGAGGGACAGAGGGAGCCAGAGAAATGAGAAGAAAGGACTATTTTGATGTTCTGAGCTGTTGGGCTTGTGGTGGTAACCCTTGTATTTAGACTTCTTAAACATGCCCACTGGAGAAGGGAATGGCAATCCACTCCAGTGTTCTTGCCTGGAGAATCCCATGGACAGAGAAGCCTGGCGGGCTACAGTCCATGGGGATGCAGAGTCAGACACAACTGAGCGACTAACGCAACGCAACGCAAAACATGTCCACACCTTTTGGCCCGCTTGTCCAAAGCCCTCAATTCAACCTTTTTGAAGATTTCTCAGGATCTCAGCTTCTTCTGTCAGTGAATCTTTAAAAAGTGCTAACTGTAGTAGATCAATAAACCTTACACATAGAATGAATTAACTCAAGTTTCAACTCTTCAGCCTAGCAGTCCTCCCTTCCCCTGACCTCCTCTTCCTGTCTCTATTGCAACAATTCTCACCCTTTCATTGACGCTTATCCCCTAAATGTCCACTTCTGCTTAGCCAAGGCAACTTGCTTACATAAAGCAGATATGGTTTGGGTAAATTTTGTTATTCTTTTGAAAGAACATATAACAGTCTTTCTTTTTACTACTTTTTAAAATTTTCATCTTCTTCAAAGTTTGTAACAGTTTTTTTAATTAAAAATTTTTATTTTCATTTAAAAAATTTTTATTTTATTTTTTTATTGTATTTTTTAACTTTATAATATTGTATTAAGGTATAGTTAATTTACAATGATGTGCTAGTTTCAAGTGGGTCAGCAAAGTGATTCAGATATATATATATATATATATATATATATATATATGCATGCATATTCTTTTTCAGATTTTTTCCATTATAGGTTATTACAAGGTATTGAGTATTGCTCCCTGGACGATATCATAGGTTCCTGTTGTTTACCTGTTTTATATACAGTAGCCTGTATATGTTAATCCCAAACTCCTAATTTATCTCCCCAACTCCAGCTATTCCCTTCCTTCTCTGATGACTCAAATCTGACTGCAGTCAACCTTTTCTGCATGTTCCTTCAGTAGTTCTCAGGGAGCTGTACATAATCATTTCACCTCCTCAGTTAGACCAAATCCTTTGCAGGTGAGCTCAGATCCCTGCCTTACCATGCCTCACATAGAGGACAGTGTAAGCATACTGAGATGGTCATTTCCTTTCATTTATCCATGTTTGGCAGCTCTCTTATGATTCAAAATTTCATCACAATGAAGTCCAAGTTAGAGACTACTGAAAGTAAGGGAGCTCTATAAAATGGTTTCAAAGCATCATACTTCTCTAAACCAAAAGCTATTCCAGATCTTGAGACTTTCCTCAGAAAAAAAAAATACACAAGAACATAAGTGAGGGCAGGGGATTTTATTTGTTTTGTTCAATGCCATTATATTGCCAGATCCAGAAAAGTGATGGACACATGATACTTCAATAAAAATCTGTTTAATGAGCTATTATTTTAAATAAATGTTTATTAAATAAACGTATACAAGATTTGTAAATCTAAATGTATTTACAAATGCTTTAAAATGTGTACAAAAGCATACGCTATACAGACAAGGGCATGGACAACTGTTAACGTTCATTAATGTTAACAGGCTAACTTAAAGGAAAGAAGGTGTGGTGGGCTATATACTTTTGTCTCCTGTACAAGGAGAAAGAGATTTTGAGGACTTTAACTAAAACTTCAAAGTTCTTTGAGGGCCAAGACTACATGACTCAAGGTATTCCTGATACAAAAAACATCAATAGGGAAACAAAATCAAATGTGTATTAAGTTTCATGGAATATCTAATTTCATCATGTGAACGTCAAGAAGTAATATTTTTATGTGTTTCTTTAAGCTGTCTTTATCTTTTCTTTTTCATTAGTTACATGTGAATTCTTTCTCTTCCTTAGAAACAGACTTGCATTTATCTTTCTGACTTACTTCACTCTGTATGAAAGACATATTAATGCATGCATGTGGAATCTAAAAAATGGTGCAGATGAGTCTATTTGCAGAGCAACAACAGAGACAAAGATGTAGAGAATAGCTGTGTGGAAACAGGGTTGGGGGATGAACTGGGAGTCTGGGACTGACTTATGTGCACTGCCATATGTAAGACAGACAGCTAGTGGGGATGCTGCTGTATAGCCCAGGGAACTCGGATCAGTGCTCTGTGATGGCCTAGAGGGGTGGCATGGGGGGTGGGTGGGGAGGGAGGGCCAAGAAAGAGGGGATATATGTATACATACAACTGATCTGTTTCACTGTACAGCAAAAACCAACACAACCTTCTGAAGCAACTATACCCCAATAATAACAATAATAGAAAAAGTCTTGTAGCTAAATGCAAAGGGACATCTACAAGCTTGTAAAAATGTCCAGCAGTTCATTACCCACCTCTTCTGCTCTACAGAAGGTGTAAACACTAGTATGACAAACGACTTGAACGTTCTCCTCTACTGGCTCATCATACAGGGTCCTGAGACCAATGAGCAGACCACTGCTCCCTGCAAAGGCAGAGATCAAGCTGCCAGCCAACAGGGCAGGCCTTGATGCTTTAATTCACACCATTGAAAGTGAAAGTGAAGTCGCTCAGTCGTGTCCAACTCTTTGCGACCTCATGGACTATAGCCTACCAGGTTTCTCTGTCCATGGGATTTTCCAGGCAAGGATACTGGAGTGGGTTGCCATTTCCTTCTCCAGGAGATCTTCCCAACCCAGGGATTGAACCCGGGTCTCCCACATTGTAGGCAGATGCTTTACCATCTGAGCCACCATTAGCTTTTCACAAAAAAAGGCTAAAGAGTTCAGTTATAGGCTAGAAGATATCTACTTGATATTTTATTAAGACAGCAAAGATTTTATTTCGTTGTGACACTTTAAATATTTTTTCAGTCTTCTTTCATAGCATTCCCCAAACTCCATCTATAAACATAATTTTAAATGATACAAATATTCATTATTATTGTTATTATTGTTTACTGTGAGATTGAGGCAGGGAACTTAAGGCCATAACATTTCATTTTTACTTGCAGTATCTGTGCTCAGGACTGTGAGATAAACTAAGAATAGAATTAAACAGCATTAAGGATCTCTGGAATTATGTTTAAGATGTATAAAGAAAATGATAAGATCATAGTCAAATGAGGCCACTGGTAACTTAAAGAATAAAAAAATCACTCAGGTCTCCCTGCCTTTTTATTCCCCACATCTCAAACTGTAAGAGAGTTCTGTATGTCTAGGTGTGAGTTAGAATTTTGAAAAGTCACTTCATGGGAAATAGATGGGGAAACAGTGGAAACAGTGTCAGACTTTATTTTTCTGGGCTCCAAAATCACTGCAGATGGTGACTGTAGCCATGAAATTAAAAGACGCTTACTCCTTGGAAGGAAAGTTATAACCAACCTAGATAGCATATTGAAAAGCAGAGACATTACTTTGCCAACAAAGGTCTGTCTAGTCAAGGCTATGGTTTTTCCAGTGGTCATGTATGGATGTGAGAGTTGGACTGTGAAGAAAGCTGAGGGCCGAAGAATTGATGCTTTTGAACTGTGGTGTTGGAGAAGACTCTTGAGAGTCCCTTGGACTGCAAGGAGATCCAACCAGTCCATTCTAAAGGAGACCAGTCCTGGGTGTTCATTGGAAGGAATGATGCTAAAGCTGAAACTCCAGTACTTTGGCTACCTGATGCGAAGAGCTGACTCATTGGAAAAGACTCTGATGCTGAGAGGGATTGGGGGCAGGAGGAGAAGGGGATGACAGAGGATAAGATGGCTGGATGGCATCACCGACTCGATGGACATGAGTTTGAGTGAACTCTGGGAGTTGGTGATGGACAGGGAGGCCTGGAGTGCTGTAATTCATGGGGTCGCAAAGAGTTGGACACAACTGAGCAACTGAACTGAACTAAACTGAAGAATAAGGTGGACTTTGCCCATAGAGGGAGGGAAAATCCATTCCCCCAATCAACCAAATCCATTCCCCCAAACAACTAAATCCATCCCCCCAAACTCCCACCCCCACTGCTTCCTGACCCCAGAAATCCCAACCGGGTAGCTTCATGAAGATCTGTTGCTCATTAAATTAGAAATGTTTCTGAGAAAGGTGCGATTAGGCAGTAAGGGTCAGTTCAGCTTGTGTGTGCTCTCAATCCCTTTCCTGGTGAAACAAAGAACATGTGAGTAGCTGAACCTTTTGGAAGGGAATCAGGTTTAGAAAGCAGTCCATGACATCAAAAGCAGAAGCAACATACTTTCAGCAAAGCATACAAATAAGACAAAAAAGACAGCAGTTAGCTTTCACGGCCAAAGAGTACTGGTCAATCTTACAAATAACTCAGGTAGCAGACAGGACAAGTGGAACTAGAGAAGCTCTAGATGTAGATTCCTAGGATGAGCAGCAAAATGTCAGTACATCAGCATGGAGTAAAAGTGAAAGTCGCTCAGTCATGTAATGATTCTTTACGACCCCTTGGACAGTCTATGGAATTCTCCAGGCAAGAATACTGGAGTGAATAGCCTTTCCCTTCTCCAGGGGATCTTCCTAATCCAGGGATCGAACTGAGGCCTCCCACATTGAAGGATTCTTTACCAGCTGAGCCACAAGGGAAGCCCAAGAATACTGGAGTGGGTACTCTATCCCTTCTCCAGGGGATCTTCCCGACCCAGGAATTGAACCCGGGTCTCCTTCATTGCAGGCAAATTCTTTACTGACTGAGCTATCAGAGAAGCCCCTATCAGCATGGAAGTGATCCCCTAAGACCAGTCTCCCAAGATGCTGCCTCTTTTGGTTAAAGGCTGCTTCTCATATTATATATAAAGGAAGTTAGACAAATCATATATCTTTAAAGCCTCAATATTCTAGGAACTGTGACAGTCCATTGGTGAGCATAACCTTTCAGTGACCACTGTGGGGATCAGTAAGATGGGTGTATGTTCGTTGCTTGGTAGTGTTCGACTCTTTGCAACCCCAAAGCCTGTAGCCCACCAGGCTCCTCTGTCCATGGAATTCTCCATACAAGAATATTGGAATGGGTTGTCATGCCCTTCTCCAGGGGATCTTCCTAACCCAGGGACTGAAACCTGGTCTCCTAAATTGCAGGCAGATTCTTTACCATCTGAGCTACCAGGGAAGCCCACTGTAGATGGGAAAGCCTACTGAATGGGGCTACCTGCAAAATTTGCAGAGCCTGGTGCAAAATGAAAACATGGGGCCTCTTGTTCAAATTATTATAGATTTCAAGATGGTATCAATGTTAAACGTAGGCTCCTGACCATGAAGCTGATCCCCACAATGAATGATAGCTCCCCCTCCAGACAGGGGGATAAGTTACAGTTTATTGGATTGAAGCACAATATGGGGGAGAGGGAGATTCTCAAACCCTGACTTTACACAGACAAAGAGAAAGATGCAGGACATTCCAGTCAGACAATTGAAAACATATGAATTCTCCTGATGATGTATTTGCTACATAAAAGATTCATTGCAGGGCCAGGCATTTTGCCCGTAAACATGCATCATCTTATTTTTCACCTCCACCTACCAGTAAATAATATTGTTCTCCAAATTTTATAGATGAAGAAACTGATGTTCAGGAAGGTTAATATTTCCAAAGCTAAAATGTCTTGTTTGTAATTACTACATTACCCTCTTTCCTTACATTGAACAAGTATCTAGAAAAGTGCCAACCATCTAAATCAATAGCACAATATTTCAGATTCCCAATTCCTATAATACACATAAAGATATCCATTTGCTAAGACAGCCAAAACTCTGCAGTCCTGTTCCTTGGTCTCTGTGTTAGTTATATGGTTACATGACCACAGGCTGTGGACACCTCTGGGTTTTGGACTATTCCCATAGGAAATCTTTAGTCAAGTTGGGCAACCCAGAGGAGCTTAGAATTAAATGGAGGCAGTCAACTAAAATGGAAGGGGTGCAGACATTTAACTCACCCAGGACTGTTATATATAGGATTGTAAAGAGATATGTGGAGTTTTAAGAATTCAGGAGAGGGAAGATTAATTGCAATTAGGAAATCTGAAGAATTTGCAGAGGATGTAATAGTTGAGCTGGGCATGAAATGACATAATGTTGTGCTTATTAGTATTTATTTTATGACAGCTGTAAATCTTGAAAAATTAAAATTTTTATAACTATTAAGAAATCTATAAACTCAACATGTCAAGAATAATCATTGTTAATAATATATTTTAGGATATTCTGCATGTATACATATTGAATAAAGTTGGGATTGTACAGTGAGTATAGTTTCAACCTTTTTTTCACTTCGTGTATTGAAAATATACATTTGAATCACATTTGCTAATAGTCTCAAAATATTCCAATTTACGGGCATTCCATAATTTATTTAACATTTTCCTTGTTGCTAGTCATTTGAGTTTCAATATTATTATTACCAATGTTTCAAGGAATCATTTTTATACCTAATATGCACCTTTATTATTCACTTCTGGGATTCTATGAGGAAAAATCATTGAGTCAAGACCTTATTCTTGTATGTAAGATTGCATATTTTATAAGAATATGAAAATTACTTTCATAAAAAGTTTGTTTCAACGTGTACTAAGCTTATTTGCACCCCAGCCACATTAGACTTCAGTTCTTCAATTTGGCAACCCCTTCTACCCCAGGACCTCGGAACATGCTGTCCCAGTCACACTGCTGTAACATTCACACATCCTAGGGTCTGTCTCGGAGGTAAGCTCTTCTTTGAGTGGACCTTTAATTCTCAGGACGGTACCTTGCTGTTTCAGCATTTATACCATTATAATGCACTTCAGTATCTAGTAGGGCAAGTTCTCCTCTACTCTCTCCATCATTTACTTTTTTAAAAAAATGTTTGTATTTCATAATTTTTAATTTTTTATACTTAGGTTTTGTCAAATTAGCTGAATAATCTCATACAGATTTTTATTGGCATTATATGAAAACTGTTAATTAGAGGGGGAAGGAAGATCATTTTATTTTATGGTATTTCCATCCAAGAATGCATCTGCACTTCCATTTATTTAAATCTGCTTTTATATTGCTCAATAAAATGTTGTAGTTTTCTTCATATAGGTGTCACACATCCCTTGATAATTCATAGTTCTTGTTGCCACTCTATCTTCTAACATGTTTATTGCTGTTATATAGAACTGTCACTGATGCTTCTATATTTATCTTGCAGCCATCTACTGTTGATGAACTTGCTTATTAATTCAAAACATTATTTAGTTGTTGCCCTGGATTTCCTAGATGTGTCTAATCATGCTGCCATCATATAACCATAATTTTATCTCTCTTTTCTATAGCTATTCTTCTTATTTTCATGGTTTATTGTATTTGCCTGTACTTTCAGACAACACTAAATAACCATGGTGACAGTAAGAATTCATCTCTTGTCTCCGGTTAACATGGAAATTCCTCCACTGTCTCAACATGAAGTATGATGTCTTGGCTTCAGATACCCTTTATCAGGTTGAGGGAATATTCTCCTTTCTTAGTGTTCCAAGTGATTTTTATTGGGAATAGACAGTTCATTTCACTGAATACCTTTCTAGCATCTACTGAGATCAACATTCTTAAAACTAGTGGACTTATGGATTTGATACTTTATGTTAATGCACTCGCTATTATTAAACTCTCATTAAAATCCTGGAATGAGTATAAATGAGTACTCTTTTAATGGGCTGTTGAACTTTTAGTGTGCTGGTCTTTTACTTAAATTTATTCATCTTTATTTATATATTTAATTGGTCTATTTCCCTCTATGTGTGGGCTATTGAGTTTGACGTTTGGGTTCATAAAAAGCAAACTTCACAAGGGCTGGGACTTTCATCCCTCTGTCTATGACAGTGCCTGATACAAAGTACTTGATAAATATTTGTTGAGCTAATAGAATACATTTGGTATTTTTTAAAGTTAGTGAGCCATGTTTATAATTGTTTTCTCATAAAGTTGCCTGTCATCTATTTTCCAAATTTCTTGGGGTATATTTATTAATGTATTAATATTTATCAGAGGCTTGAGTATCTTAGTTTCTTCAAGATCTATTTTCTTTTTGGCTGCATCATGCAGCTTGTGAGAGCTTAGTTCCCCCGCTAGGGATCGAAGCCAAGCCCCCTGCATTGGAAGGCGGATTCTTAACTACTGGACCGCCAGGGAAGTTCCTTCTATTTTTTTTTTTTAAGTTTTCTAATTTACTGAATTCTCTTGTCTTTATTTTTATGTCCGTCTATATTTTTTCTTTTATTGTTCTTGATATAATTTATTTCCTTTTTATTAATTTTTTAATATGAAAGGTCATAAAATTACAAACTGGCCTTTGACGACAACCTTGCTCACATCTTATAAGTTGATAGTTTAGGGCAACTGTGCATCAGGATTATCTGTGAAGTTTTCTCAAAAGTCAGGTCTCAACCGGGAGCTATGAATCAGAATCTCTGGAACAGGGATTCAGGCATCTCTGTTCTGGGAGAGCTCCATGGATGGTTTTGATAGACAGCCAGAGATGAAATTTATAGTTCTATTGTGCCCAGAGCTCACTCACAGGGTTTGGGTTGCAGTGGAGGAGAAAGGCTGATGACTCAGTGACGGCAGCTGACTTTCAGCACTGTGGGAAAGCACTAGGACTTTGTGCTGTAGATACAAGGAGCCATCAGAAGTTGATAGCAGGGTTAAAGCTTAGATTTGATTGGTTCTTCAGGATAATAGCGCTGAAATTCCAATGTGAAAGGTAGAATGGAGGTGAAAGAGGAATCGTCATTGGTATCATCTCTCATTCCCTTTCAGATCAGATCAGATCAGTCACTCAGTCGTGTCCGACTCTTTGCGACCCCATGAATCGCAGCACGCCAGGCCTCTCTGTCCATCACCAACTCCCGGAGTTCACTGAGACTCACCTCCATCGAGTCAGCGATGCCATCCAGCCAGCACCCTCATAATCTGTGGGTCTCTTAGCAGTGGTTCTGGACCAGCATTAGCTCCACCTGGGAATGTAGTAAAATGCCACTTTTTGTGCCCCACCTCAGATCTGCTAAATCAGGGGCTATGGGAGTGAGGCTCACCAATTTGTGCTTGAGAAAAATTCCCTAATGATTCACATGCATGCTAAAGAACCACTGCTGGATAGTGATGCATTATTTAGCAATAAAGAAATTGGTATTTTCATGCTGGTCAGAATGGCCATCATTAAAAAGTCCACAAATAACAAATGCTGGGGAGCCTGTGGGGAAAAGAGAACCCTCCTACACTGCTGATGGGAATGTAAGTTGGTGCAGCCACTGTGGAAAGCAGTATGGAAGTGCCTCAAAAACTAAAAATAGTTACCATATGATCCAGTCTTGCGTGGGTTTTCCAGATGGTGCAGTGGTAAAGAATCTGGCTGCCAATGCAAGAGATTGAGGAGACGCAGGTTTGATTCCTGGGTCAGGAAGATCTCCTGGAGTAGGAAATGGCAATCCACTCCAATATTCTTGCCTGGAAAATGCCATGGACAGAGGGGCCTGGAGAGCTACAGTCCATGGGGTCACAAAGAGTTGGACATAACTGAGCACACACACAAACAGTCCTGGGCATAAATCTAGACAAGACTATAATTCAAAAAGGTACATGCAACCCAGTGTTCATAGCAACACTGCTCACAATAGCCAAGACATGGAAACAACTTAAATGTCCATCAACAGATGAATGGAAAAAGAAGATATGGTACATATATGCAATAGAATACTACTTGCCCATAAAAAAGAACAAAATAATATCATTTGCAGCAACATGGATGGAGCTAGAGATTATCATACTAAGTGAAGTAAGCCAGAAAGAAAAGACAAATACCATATGATATCACATATGTAGAATCTAAAATATGATACAAATGAACCTATCTATGAAAGAGAAACAGAATCAGGGACATAGGGAATAGATTGGTGCTTGCCAAGGGAAGAGGTGTAGGAAAGGGTTGGACTGGGCATTCAGGAAGAGCAGAGGCAAATGGTATATGTAGAATGGATAAAGAACAAGGTCCTCCTGTATAGTACAGGGAACTGTATTCAATATCTTGTGATAAACCATAATGGAAAAGAATATGAAAAATAATGTATTTATATGCATAACTGAGTCACTTCGCTGTACAGCAGTAATTAACACAACATTGTCATCTAACTATACTGCAATAAAAAATTAGCTAGTTAAATAAAATAAAGTGGTATTTTATAGGTCACATTAACATAAGAAAAAAATTCATTCATTTGTTTCAAAGAGATTGTCCCCTGTGTTCTGGTTTGTCAGGGCTACCATGTAGAGCTTATCCGGCTGCACATTGTAGTCAATGTTAACAGCCCCCACTCCAGACTTAAGCAGTGTTCAGCACAATCTACCAAACAACAGGCTGTTACTCTGACCATGGTTTTGCATTCAGCTGATATTACAGAGAACAAGATAGACAATGTTATCGTATTCATGAAGTCTATCTTCTTTGGGGGAAGACAGTAAATTGCTAAAAAAAAATGCATAATTGTAGATTGTGAGAGTACCTTGAAGAAACTTAAATGGGCTACCTAAAGGAGAAAAAGATTTCATATTCAAATCCTTGAGTATATTCACCAATGCACCTGCAGTCATCATGAAACACAGTAAGGAGACAGATCTTTCCTCTCAAACATATTCCATCTCTTGACTTTATCCATGGCAGAGACAAGGCACTGACATAGCCCTGCTTCCCCTTTCAAAATACCCCTGGAAACAGCAATTGATGTGGCTACTCTGACTCAAACCACAGACACAGGCTACAGGCAGCAGCTGACTTGTTCTGACTGGGATAGTCTCTTATCAGTCTTACGTGTGCCTGTGGCAGATGGAGCCCAGAAACAGCTGACTCCAGTGCTCAGAGGGACTGTGAGGAATGATAGGGCCTGGCTCTCCTGGCTGCAATTTTTTGCAATACGATTTGATTTCATGTAAAGGATGGAAAACCCTCTTAGAATTTGTATTTGAAAACAAGATTCCTTTTCCTAGGCAGTGATATGGAATAGGGTAGAATGTGATCTTTTAGGAATTAGGTTGATTTGTTTCATTGTCCACACGAATCTCTAGGACATCTGTCCAAGAGGTAGTCTCACACACCACCAAGAAGATATTCCTTGAGCAAAACATCAAATCTGAACTTTAAATGAGCTACCTCTAATTCCCCCTTCCATGTCACCAATGGAAAAAACTGAGATGCTCAATGTGTATTCCATTGTGAAGTATAGTGGCTAGAGAAAACAAAATCACGGTTTAAGCAGATGGCGCTAAATCATTCTCTTTTCTCTTGGCCCTTCCCCATAAACACAGAGTTGAAAGGCTTCAGGCTACTTTTACCCTGAACTCCACTTTTGTCAGATCAATGACAAGTCACGTTAACAGCAGTGTTTAATTCTATCAATATGTGACCAATTGTGTTAGATTGTTTGGCCATTGATTTCACTTAGTGCTACAGTTGAGTCTGAAAGGAACTGCTTTTCCTTGCAATGCCTCATGCGGTGACAAATGCTGAATGCTGACTCTCTGTCTGGCTTGTACACACCACCAATTCCACTTTCAGGATAGTCAGCTCACATCTCAAAGCCCAGCCTGCATGATACGAATATCTCTGAAATCATAAAGTTAGCTCTTACACCCTTGATGAGCCTTGAAAGAGACCATCGCCTAAAATGAACAGCAAAGAGATAAGAAGTCAAGAGGTAGAAGAATTAGGCAACTGAAAAAAAAAATCCAATATCCCATTTGGCCACAAAATACAGGTTTTTGAACAACACTAAATTCAGATGGTTAGACTTTGGTGCTCTTCTATGGCTAGTCCTACAAAGAGTTTTCCAAAATGGCCAGACCAATTATTTTCAATCTAGAAATATGGTTATTATTGACTTCTAAGCATTCTTCCTGTCACATACTAACATGCACTCATAGATAGATTTAGTAGTACATCTTTTACTTCTGAAATGACCCCACTTGTAAGAGAGGGAAGCGTACCATTTCTTAGCCACCTAAAAAAGCCTCTCCATGCTTCAGTGAAACATCAGAAGATAAAGCAAAATCAAGCTAATATTTTCCTAAATACCAACCCACAATCTCCTGAGCTAGTCTATTTCTCACAATGGTCTGATAGCATTTAAAATATCCATTCCACCTCCAGGATATGGACAATGAGGGTAGTCCTTTAGGAAAGAGGAGCTCCCAGTCATTCAAGGTGACCTTAGATTTAGCGCCCTTGTTCCTCTGATCCAACTGAGTCACGGTCAAGGGCTCTTGTTAAAAGCCGGCATCAGAGGTGGATTTAGGTGGTCAGAAGGCATACTCCCTCCCCTGGATGCTCCCAGGCCCCAGCGGCAGCATGTAACCCCCCGTTCCCAGCCCTCGTGCGCCGTTACAGCACTCAGCTTATCAATTTACTTGCAAATGGCTCCCTGAAGTATTAACCCAGGTTAATTATTCGTCAAATATGATTATGCAATGGTAATGTAAAAAATCGGAAATGCGGGATGGAATTTTTCACTCCAGCGGTTTGGCAATTGTGGCAGCTGGTGGAGGAGCTGGAGTAATTACCAGGCCATTCCAGCCCGTGGATCAGCCCTCTGCTTCAGGAGGGGAAGGGGAAGAAAAAGCAATAAAGAACTAGAGGACCGGGAATATGAGCCGTGCCAATCGACGTGGGGAAAATTTCACAGCTGCCGGTGGTGATAAATGAGAAACGGTGGCCCTACTTCTAATCAATACATGTAAATGCTACTCATTACAGCCTTTATACACACTTCTCAATTAGCCTTTCCTCCCACTGGTAACAGGGAATGTCATGCTTTCTGGACTGTGAAAGTGGTTCTGTACCAGCTTCACCTGCATCTGCGAGCCCCGGTGACAGCGCTGGCGGCGCGCCGGGCAGCAGGTGGGAGGGTTGACGGCCCGGATGCCTCCCAAATGCCCGGAAAGGATATCCCAAGTGTGCGCTTTTAATTAAACAGCACCTTTTAAGATACCACTTGTTCATTCAGGGTGACGGACAATCCCACCCAAACCCGACTTAGCATCTTAAAATTTCAGACGCATTTGAGGACACTGGTCCAGAAGAGATTGTTTTTTACGAACAAATCATTTTCTTCCTATTTGAAAAACACGTATTTTCTGCTGTTCTTCTGAGTAATAAACTTCACTGTGCCCTTTCTATATATATTTGGCAAACTGTTTTCTAAAAGACAATCTAGGAAGGATTCCCTCCTTAGTCACGATTATTGAGAGTTTCATTTTACTTTTGTGTAGGGAGAGAAGGAAACACTTTCAGTCGGAAAATTCCAAGCCCTGGCACACTCAGCTCAGTGTGTTGGTTGTACCTACATGACTTCTCCCAAGTGAATTTTTTTTACAGCTCTGATGCAGTATGAAAATACATTGTCAACCAAGTCAAACAGGATAGTCTTTGTGGGTCTAAGTTGGGCATCCTGTTTTTAAAGAGTAAAATTCTTAAGGAAAAATGCAAGTCACCTATTCTAGAGGTACAGTGTTGCTTTGCCTTCCAAGAGTGGAAAGTTACTTGAATTTGATGACCTTCATTTGTTTTTTTCTTATAACAAAATGTAATTTCCCCAGTTAATAAAGCAGATCCTACAGAAAGAAAAAGACATTAAAATGCACACACTTCTCTTTAGTTTTTTTTTAAATGATATTCTGTTAGTCTATGCTGTGAGAAAAAAATTTATAATAATTATAATAATGCTAAAGTTTGAATTGTTATCTGATGGGGAAAAAATTCTCTAATTATGTTAAAAATAATGATTAAGGGGCCAGAAGTTTGACTCTATTAAACAACTATCTATCAGGCATCTGGACACATGAAACACATTTTGTTAGTAGTTTGAGAATAACATTCCAACGGAAAAACAGCCATTATGATTAAATGCCAAAGAACATCCATCACTTGCAAACCAAATCACATAAGTCCATTGTCAGTTAAACTGAAGATGGGGGTATGGGGGAGGGGAATCAGTTGTAGTTCTAAAGGTTTTCTTAAAGAATATTTTATACTTAAGTCCATTCAGGTTAAATTTTATGTCACTGATATTTCTAGAGCATCTATTGTAGATTAAGTGCCCTTGTAGACAGTAAGAATGCAATGCTGAACAGGATAAGCACAATTTCTGTTCTCATGGAGCTTGGGATTCTAACTGACTTCTTTGGTGTTACTGAATCTTGAGATTCTCAACAAGAGAGCTGTTCTCCCAAGAAAGCACTGTTATAATGACCAAGCACAACTTAAAAACAATTTTTCTGACCACACTAAGAAATAACCAATTACCAAGATAAAGACTCTCCCGTTTGAATCCTTCGCCAGGCTTTTTTATTCAGTCTGAACTCCTGAGGGGCATTCATGTCTTTTCAGATATGTTTATTTTCACCATGATATTCTAAAAGCAATATCCACTCTTACCTTGATCCTGGATTTCATCCTAACTGCATTTAGAGAGTCTTTTACTAAATAAGGATGCTGGCAAGAGATTTGTTCTTAGAGTCCAATATACTTCCACAGAATTTCAGTTGAATTCCTTTTCAGAGGTAAATGTACTTTTTTTCACTCTGCAGAAAACTTAAATCAGGGAGCAGGAATAACTTGTGATTCTAATAGGAGATAAGAAATGGCTTATATCCGGCTGCGAGGCTGCTTGAGAACACATGGCAATCATAGATTCAAGCAACTGGATACCTTGGTTTTCTTTCTTATTTCCTAGTGATACACACTTTGAATAAGATGAAAATACTACCAATACCATCCTGTGCACATTCATCACTGTTGATAATCAGAATTTTGTGTAAAGACTGACAGTAGACTAGAATTCTACATGCACACACCAAGAAGCCCAAACATGCAGTCCTTATGCAAGTATATTTCCCATTGCTAATCATCAAAATAAGATACACATCTATTACAACCCATTTATATGCAGTAATCTGCACATCCCATTTTTTGCTTATATTCAGACTAACTGCTTGATCTCTGCCCTAACGTGCAATTTATGTCCAGGATTCGGTTCCTCTCTACTGGGGAGGCAGATCTCATCATTAATTCCTTGATGAACAATAGTATTGTTTGACTAGAATTTAGAAATGTCATTTTGCTCCATACTGAATTTAATCTTCGAGTGATGATATGCTTAAAAGTAGATCAACACAAAGAAATACAAATATAAATGCATACACACATAAATATTACTCAGATGTTTAAGCAGAATGCTAAACTGTCTCTTCTCCATGGAAAATCCAGATAGATCTTGTTATATCTTGGCTCAGAACTTTCAATTAAAGCCAGAGTTCTTACAGTGGCCTACAGGAGAATATGAAATGTATTCTTCTACCTCAGGGCCTTTGCAGTTGCTCCCTGAAGCAGTCTTTCCTCAGAGATCCACAGGACTCAGTGTCTCCCTTCATTTGAGGTCTCTGCTCAAATGTCCCCTTACCAGACACCTTTGTCACCCCATCCAATCCAGCATGGCAACCCCATCACTCTCTAGTTCTCTCCCCTGTTTTATTTTGTCCATCTGAAGGGTTACTCAATTATTTGTCTATCTCTCTCTTCCTGTACCCCTCACTGTAATGTCAGCTTTATGATAGAAGAGACCTTTTTTGTCTTTTTTGTCTTCTTATCAGTTCAGTTCAGTTCAGTCACTCAGTCGTGTCCAACTCCTTGCGACCCCGTGAATTGCAGCACGCCAGGTCTCCCTGTCCATCACCAACTCCCGGTGTTCACCCAAACTCATGTTCATAGAGTCTGTGTCTTCTTATACACCACCCCTAATCCTACAAGACAGTCCTTTGCATTCCTTACATGCCCAGTACATAACAGGCCCTGGATACTGGTTGAATGAACTACTGATTGAATGCTAGTTGCTTAAACCAAGATACTATCAAGAGCCCTGCTATGGTCTTAATGTTTATTTCCCTCTGAATGTCATATATTGACATCCTAATGCCCAATATGATGGTATTAAGAGGTAGGGAATTTGGGAGGTACTTAGATCATGGTGTGGGGTCCACATTAATGAGATGAATGTTCTCATAAAAAAAAAGACCCCACAAAGATCTCTCACCCCTTGTACCAGGCCAGGACATACTTGAGAGTTTGTGCAACTCAGAAGAGGGTTTGAATGAGAACCTAATCAGGCTAGCACCCTGATCTGGGACTTCTAAGCACTGTGAGAAATAATATTTCTGAGTGGATAATTTTTTTTTAATTTGCTTAAATTTTACATGATTTTTAAAGGTTACACTCCATTTATAGTTATTACAAAATATTGGCTATATTTCCCTTGTTGTATATGTTGTACAACCTTGAGCCTGTCTTACACCCAATGGTTTGTACCTCCCATTTGCCCACCCCAGCCCTGCCCTCTCCTCCCTGGTAACCACTAGTTTGTTCTCTACATCTGTGAGTCTGCTTCTACTTCTTTTTTTTTTAATGAACGATGGACATTATATATATATATATATATATAGTTCTGTAGACTGAAAATCCAAGATTGGGATATCAGCATGGTCAGGTCTGGTGAAAAATCTCTCCCTGGCTTTCAGGATGCTACGTTTTTGGTGTGTTCGCTATTTTGTTGTACACTGGTGCAGCCATTGTGGAAAGCAGTACGGAGGTTTCTTTAAAAACAGAATTACCATGTGACCCAGCAATTCCATTCTTGGTTATATATCCAAAAAAAACAAAAACACTAATTCAAAAAGATATATGCACCCCAGTGTTCATAGCAGCACTATTTACAATAGCCAAGACATGAAAGCAATCTAAATGTCCATTGACCAATGAATATATAAAGAAGGTGTGGTATATACATACGATGGGATACTATTCAGCCATAAAAAAAAAAGAATGAAATTTTACCATTTGCAGCAACATGGATGGCTTTGGAAGGCATTATGCTAAGTGAAATAAGTCAGAGAGAGAAAGACAAATACTGCATGATATCACTTATATGTGGGATCTGTAGGATTTTTTTAAGCCACTAATTTGTTATGATACTTTGTTATAGCAGCCAGAACAGACTAAAATAATTCCTCTTCATTATTTTTCAACTGGCCACATTTTGGTAAAGGAATAATAACTTCTCAAGAGTCACTATGTCTGTCTAAATCTCTGCAGCAGTCACAAGCCACGTGTGGATATTTGAGCACTTAAAATCTGCCAAGTCTGGTTGCAATGTGCTGTGAAGTGTAAATGACATATAGGATTTGAAGGACTATAAATACAAACAAGAAGAATATAAAATATCCCAATAATTTTAACTTTAACCCATATACAGTTTTAATGTGCATGTTGAAATGGTAACATTTTATATATATTAGATTAAATAAATTTTTAAAAACTTATTTCACCTATTTCTTTTTACTTCTTAAATGTGCTTACTAGAAAATTTAAAATTACATATGGGGTTTCCCAGGTAGCTTAGAATCCATTTGCAATGCAGGAGATGTGGGTTTGATCCCTGGGTAGGTAAAATCTCCTGGAGAAGGACATGGCAACCCACTCCAGTATTCTTGCCTGGAAGATCCCATGG
The DNA here is from genome assembly GCF_029378745.1 of Bos indicus. NCBI lineage: Eukaryota > Metazoa > Chordata > Mammalia > Artiodactyla > Bovidae > Bos > Bos indicus. The sequence goes on from NC_091763.1 coordinate 82,032,969, forward strand.
ACAGAGGAGCCTGGTGGGCTACAGTCCATAGGGTTGCAAAAGAGTCAGACATGACTGAAGTGACTGAGCATGTGGCTTACATTTAATTTCTACTGAACAGTGGTTGGAAAGTATATCTAAAACATATTTCAAGTACTTTTCAATCTTTTACTTATTTCTCTAGCCCACTGAGCAAACTCACTCTCTACACTCAACACCAATAAACATCTTGCAGGTAAGTATACCTTTGTATAGATTATAAATATCTGTGTGTACATATCTCTGTGTAAATTTAAGAAAGATTATACACACAAAGGGTTTCAGCTTTCTCATATGCAGCATTAGAGAGGGTCAGTCTTCAAATGAAGGGGAATAGATTATTAAAATACTGAGAATCTGGACTCTGAATTGTTGGCTGTGGTCTGCTTAGGAGAAGCTAAGGCCAGATTTGATAACTTCAATTTTTAAAGAAAGACTGAAATTGGCAGAAATCCATGAACCATGCCATAGTTCATGAAGACACTCCTAGAAGAAAAAGAAACTCAGGATACATACTTAATTGGCACAGGCTGATCCAATATCTGACAATGACTGCATGGTCATGGCTGAGTGTAACAGTCAAGAGTAGGCAACAGAAAGCCAAGGAGCCTTACATCGTTTTCCAGATCTACATCTTAAATTTGCCTTCACCATGTCATAGCTGGACCTTCCTCAGAAGTTTTATTGCCCTTTAAGTGGTGGATTTGAACCAAACTGAAGCTTTCCAGTTTGTGAGTCCTGAAGAATCCATGCCTTGCCTCCACATTCCTTTTCTTTGGCTATGACATGGTTTGCACACAGGCCCACATGACTTTATACTGCATACCTCAGCCAAGCCAAATTCAGTTTTCATAGCGATGCGGGTTAATTCCAATGTGCAGATAAAGATGTATATCCTGGCTGTCTGGTATAAGAGCTGATAATGAGCCAGCCTGAAATGGAAGCTGTCACTTTGCATCGCATCAGAGCGACCTGAACAATGTAAAGAAATTAAAAGCTCCCGGTGGCAATGGATCCTATTTCAGTCATTAGCTGCGTGGGAGGGACAGGCACCATTCAGGAGACTGGGACCAGTGGGAATCTTGGGTCCTCAGGGAATTTACCACTAATGCTGCTTTCTGCCCCACTTCTTTTTAATGCACACCAAATACAAATGAATTGCTATTCTTTGTTTTTATTATTATTTAGGTCTAGCTACTGTGGATAGAGGGGGGAAAAAAGCAAGACAAGGGAAATAAGAAAGACCCAATGCATTAATATAGCAATCAAGAGAGAAAAAAAAAAAAAAAGTAAAAATGTGTATGCAAAAGTATATCTGTGTGCTCATGTGAGAGATATTATAACATAATGAATATAAAAGTGTGACATCTCTATACTTTCTCTCTCTACTCCCCCTCTTTTTTTATCTCTCTTTTTTTAAGCCAGCCTGCTGAAAATGAATGAGACAAGCAAACCCAGTACTGACTCTCATTTCAGGCTCAGAAATATGAAAAAAATGTAATATATTTTTTAACAGAAAGTCTCAGAATATATGCTTCAATCTTGGAATTTCAAAAGAGGCAGCGAATCAGGCAGAAGGACAGAAGGTTACAGATTAGTACTGGTCATTGCTCAAAGAGTACGGGTTATAAATAATAAAGGAGGAAAGGGTGAAGGACACTAAAATATAACTGGGGACCCACAATGGAATAATCAAAGCAGAGAATCTAATTTCAGCTTTTAAAATACCATCTAATGTTGAATTCCAACTGTATAGGAATCTTTCTGCTAACACACTACCACAGATACAGAAATGCTTACCTCATATGGACATGCTGCCTAAGTTTTAAAGTAGGGACTTGATTTCAAGTCTAAAGGCATGCTTTTTTCCATTTTTGAAGTGAATAATGGTATTCTTCTATGGAAGTTAAAGGGCAAATAAAAAGAAAGATTGAAAAAATAAAGGGGATTCTGATAAGAATCTTCACAGAAGGGCTCACGATCTATAATGCTATGTAAATTATGATATATAATGTTATTAGATTATATAAGACATTGACATTTTAATAGACATTTAACATTAGTGGCTTCATACACACTTGGATTATTTTGGTAAATCTGTCAGTGTTTTCACAGACAACCTCAACACTGCTTTCTTCTATGAACATACACACACACAAAATATAAAGAAGGGACAACAAGTAAAAGCCTGACCAGAAACCTAAGGATGTATCTGTACCTCCACCAACTGTCTCAACCAAAATGTAGGTAAATTCTACTGCTGAAGATATACTTGGTTTTACAGAGAGAGACAGGAAAATTTATCAGAAGAACCTTGGCCACTAGCGAGTTATTCTATGGAAGTCATGTGATTCATATCCACTGAATGTTTGCTGTGGTGTTGCTATAAGACTCAATTGTAACCAATGGGCTTTTGGGTTTTGTGGTGGTTACCAGTTTAATTTGCTTCTATGAAATGAGCCCTTAGTACTGTGCAGGAGAACATTTGAGAATTACACTCTCCAATATGTCTCGGAAGCTACTACTGACACCAGAATGATGACAGTAAGAGTCCTCCCACTGTCTGGGAAGTTATTTATTCCAAGGATGGGCATTTCATTAAAAAGTATGATTGTTGACCATCAAACACTACATTTTCATGGTGCATTTTCATTTCTGAAAATGTGCAAAGATAAATACAATTTCCGTGTTGGTGAAAATTTACTAGCAAACTAAATTTACTGGCAAACCAGCCAGGAGTGTTTTTTCCCCACTGCCCTTGTTTCCCTAAGCATTCAACTATAATGTTACATAGACATTGACTCATTAATCTGTACCAGATCTGCACAAACATAAGTCAGGAAAAGCCTACTCTATAGACAAGGAAATGAAGGTAGGGTAAGGTTATGTAGGCTTGGAGACCATTTTTGGTTTCCTAGTCATGTATAGTCACGTGGGTGTGCATAGATGAAATGTAATCTATACCATAGGTATGTGTACAAATACTTTTAAAAATTAATCTACAGATTCTAAAGTAAGTTACTTGGTTTTTTCTTCTTGACATGTTGAAGTCATTGAAATGTTAGTATACACACTGTAAATTTTAAAAAAGAATAAAAAATAGAATAAAGATTAAGGAGTGCTAAAACTCCCTCCCCAAGAAACTGAGGAGTCATTGCTCTGAGGCAGTACAACCAAACTAGATGCTTTAAAAATAACCAAGACATTTTGAAAATGAGCGAGAGATAATAGAAATGTTATTGTATTTCAAATCCTGGTCAAGCCAAAAAGGATAATAAGGAAAATCCACAAATTTTTGAAAATGCCCTCAAATTCAAAAGCAATTGATTTTGTAATATATGAGAAATTGTGCTTAACTACAAGGAATTGCATTTTAGAAGTAGATGTTTTAATTTAGGACCAAAGAAAAGAAAGTTGAAGAATTTTTTTCCCCCTGCAAGTATCTAGTCAAACAAGTGTTCTGCTGCTGCTGCTGCTAAGTCATTTCAGTTGTGTCTGACTCTGTGCGACCCCATGGACTGCAGCCTACCAGGCTTCTCCGTCCATGGGATTCTCCAGGCAACAGTACTGGAGTGGGGTGCCATTTCCTTCTCCAATACATGAAAGTGGAAAGTGAAAGTGAAGTCGCTCAGTCGTCTCCGACTCTTAGTGACCCCATGGACTGCAGCCTACCAGGCTACTCCATCCATGGGATTTTCCAGGCAACAGTACTGGAGTGGGGTGCCATTGTTCTATTTCCTACCAACTCTCTGAACACTTGATTCCTTGGTTATTAACTTACATCTGTGTTTGGGGCTTTCCTATTTCTCTGATGAAGGAACCAATCATCCAGTTGTTGTCCCCAGGGGCTGGGGAATATGTATTCTTGTCACAGGAAAGTAAGCTGACAAAGAAAGAGAAAGTGCATATGACATACAGCAAAACCAAATGGTGGTTTCTATTGTTTAGATTATCCATTTGCAACATTTTAGCACTTATTGAGGACCTACTATTAATACTTTTGTCTGTTTCCATGACAGTTGATTTATGCATGTCAGCTCTCATTGGCACAATAACTGAAAGTGGTTCTGTATTTGAAAAAGCGAAAGAAAGTTAGTTACAGAGTCATGTCCAACTCTTTGCGATCCCATGGACTGTAGCCTGTCAGTCTCCTCTGTCCATGGAATTCTCCAGGCAAGGATACTGGAGTGGGTTGCCATTTCCTCCTCCAAGGGGTCTTCCCCACCCAGGGATCAAACCCAGGTCTCCTAGATTGCAGGCAGATTCTTTACCAGCTGAGCCAGAGGAAACTTAGAAACATTAAGTCTATTACTTGCTCATAACTGGTGGAACATTGAGAGGCATCTGTATCCGTGACCTCCCCAGTTTAGGTTTCCAGCTGAACCCCAATCAGCAAGCAAGTTGAGACAGAAGTGGTCAGTTTAAAATAAAGAAAAAAGAAAAGAGCATCAGGGAAAGGCAATATTCCTGCTTCCTCAGACTCCTTCCCCTCTCCCAGGTATATGTACACCTCAAATTCTTTTGTTAAAGGTATTTTTCCTGCTTATTCTGCAGAGGCCCTGTGCTAAATACTTTGCAAACTTTATTTCTCACAGTGGACTATAAACTTGCCATTCAACTGCCAGAGAAATGGAGTCTCTTTAGAGGTTAGCTTGCACCAGGACCTGCTGTACCAGGTGGAGCTTTTGAGTAGAGGTCTGCTCATTCCAAGAGTGTGTGCTTTTCCCACTAGGTCCTGTTGCTCCTCGTGCTGTGCCCAAATCCCAGTGCATCAAATTCTGTTGATGGTATAAATTAGCCATATTCTAAACACACAAGGAAAATTCACGACTAAAGGTAGGTTGCAACACAAATTTCAGGAAGTGCAAACTCTTTCTGCAAAGTATATATACTATACACATTTCATAAAACAGATATTTGCCAAAATCACATTTCAAATGATGGGCTTAAGATTTCATTGCAAATTAGGTAGGAAAATGGAAATGGAATCAGATCACTTACTCTCAGCTTATTACCAATGCTACCTAAATCTAATTATTAAATACTTATCCATATGGCATCAAATAAGCTAAGCTAATGCACATTAAAATTTTCCTTTTTGGTGGACATAAAAATTTTTGAACAAAGATACACTGGCCAAATCACATAAATAAGAAAACAGCAGAAATCTTAGCAAGTAATGAATGAAGAAGAATGAGAAGCACAAGTTTGACAGACAAATACTGACCCATCTTTCCCAACCAGCTGGGCTTCACCAAGCATGCACGCTCAGGTGTGTCCAACTCTTCTTGACCCCATCAACTATAGGCCACCAGGCTCCTTTGTCCATGGGATTTCCCAGGCGAGAAGACTGGAGCAGGTTGCCATTTCTTCCACCAGGGGATCTTCCCAACTTAGGGATCAAACCCAAGTTTCCTGCATTGACAGGCAGATTTTTTTTACCACTAGTATCACCTGAGAAGTTGGGGAAGTCATTTATAAATTGCCAGGCTTAACTAGGCCACTTGGCAAAAAAATTCTGGTGAGAGACATGTACAGGTGAGAGAAAACCTTTGACAATGAAAGCTAGCCTCTACTGAGGGTTTTCTCTCTGCCAAGAACTCGGAAAAGTGTAACAGGTATCATCACATTTAATCTTGTAAAGAATCATATGAGGAAGTTATTCTTATTAGCAAATGAGGAAATTGAGGTTTTCAAAGGATAAGTAACTTGCCCTAGTTATTGATTGATCTATCTATCTGTCCATCCAGGGGTTGCAAACCCTGGGCCATGGACTAGCACTGGTCCTTGGCCTGCACAACAGGAGGTGATAATCCCCATCTCTCACATCACCACGAACTCTCTCCTGTGAGATCAGTGGTGGCATTAGATTCTCAAACTAGATTCTCATATATCACAAGGTAATAATAATAGAAATAAAGTGCACAATGAATGTAATGTGCTTGAATATCTTAAAACCAACCCTCCATCTGTGGTAAATTATATTCCACAAAACAATTTCTGGTGCTAAAAAGGTTGGGGACTCCTGTACCTATCACTGAAATAAAATTTTATAGACCAATGATTGCCCTCACTGAGATTCATTGCATCAGTTCAGTTCAGTTCAGTCACTCAGTTGTGTCCGACAATTGCGACCCCATGAATTGCAGCACGCCAGGCCTCCCTGTCCCTCACCATCTCCCGGAGTTCACTCACACTCACGTCCATCAAGTCTGTAATGCCATCCAGCCATCTCATCCTCTGTCGTTCCCTTTTCCTCCTGCCCCTAATCTCTCCCAGCATCAGAGTCTTTTCCAATGAGTCAACTCTTCGCATGAGGTGGCCAAAGTACTGGAGTTTCAGCTTTAAGCATCATTCCTTCCAAAGAACACCCAGGGCTGATCTCCTTTAGAATGGACTGGTTGGATCTCCTTGCAGTCCAAGGGACTCTCAAGAGTCTTCTCCAACACCACAGTTCAAAAACATCAATTCTTCGGCGCTCAGCCTTCTTCACAGTCCAACTCTTGCATCCTTACATGACCACTGGATAAACCATAGCCTTGACTAGATGGACCTTTGTTGGCAAAGTAATATCTCTGCTTTTCAATATGCTATCTAGGTTGGTCATAACTTTTCTTCCAAGGAGTAAGTGTCTTTTAATTTCATGGCTGCAATCACCATCTGCAGTGATTTTGGAGCCCAAAAAAATATAGTCGGACACTGTTCCCACTGTTTCCCCATCTATTTCCCATGAAGTGATGGGACCAGATGCCATGATCTTCATTTTCTGAATGTTGAGCTTTAAGTCAACTTTTTCACTCTCCTCTTTCACTTTCATCAAAGGGCTTTTTAGCTCCTCTTCATTTTCTGCCATAAGGGTGGTGTCATCTGCATATCTGAGGTTATTGATATTTCTCCCGGCAATCTTGATTCCAGCTTGTGCTTCTTCCAGCCCAGTGTTTCTCATGATGTACTCTGCATATAAGTTAAATAAGCAGGGTGACAATATACAGCCTTGACGTACTCCTTTTCCTATTTGGAACCAGTCTATTTTTCCATGTCCAGTTCTAACTGTTGCTTCTTGACCTGCATATAGGTTTCTCAAGAGGCAGATCAGGTGGTCTGGTATTCCCATCTCTTTCAGAATTTTCCATAGTTTATTGTGATCCACATGAAAGGTTGTTGTTGAATCACGTGAAGACACCGGGATTCTTGGCCCCCGGAGGAGAAGAATTCAATCCGGGGCCAGAGACGAGGCTTGATTGCTCAGAGCTTTTGTGTAATAAAGTTTTATTAAAGTATAAAGGAGATAGAGAAAGCTTCTGACATAGGCATCAGAAGGGGGCAGAAAGAGTACCCACTTGCTACATTGTTAACAATGAAGTTATATAATCCAAAGAACTTCTGGAGGTTGTAAAGACCTCATCAGACCTACTCCCATAATTTACATTTTAAGATAACAGAATTAGCCAGAACGTTTGATCCAGAGACTGTCCTTAGGCAGGATACATTATTGTTATATAATCCTAAGGAATGTAGAGAAAAAAAAAAAGTTTGTCCTTTCTCCCTCCTTGAGAATTCCAGACCCCTCTCTCCTTGGGGACCTCTAGACTCCTTATCAACCTTCCTAGGAAATGACTCTCACACACAGTCAAAGGCTTTGGTATAGTCAATAAAATAGAAATAGATGTTTTTCTGGAACTCTCTTGCTTTTTCCATGATCCAGCAGATGTTGGCAATTTGATCTCTGGTTCCTCGGCCTTTTCTAAAACCAGCTTGAACACCTGGAAGTTCATGGTTCACGTATTGCTGAAGCCTGGCTTGGAGAATTTTGAGCATTACTTTACTAGTGTGTGAGATGAGTGCAATTGTGCGGTAGTTTGAGCATTCTTTGGCATTGCCTTTCTTTGGGGTTGGAATGAATACTGATCTTTTCCAATCCTGTGGCCACTGCTGAATTTTCCAAATTTGCTGGCAAATTGAGTGCAGCACTTTCATAGCATCATCTTTCAGGATCTGAAATAGCTCAACTGGAATTCCATCACCTCCACTAGCTTTGTTCATAGTGATGCTTTCTAAGGCCCACTTGACTTCACATTCCAGGATGTCTGGCTCTAGGTGAGTGATCACACCATCGTGATTATCTGGGTCGTGAAGATCTTTTTTGTACAGTTCTTCTGTGTATTCTTGCCACCTCTTCTTAATATCTTCCGCTTCTGTTAGGTCCATACCATTTCTGTCCTTTATCGAGCCCATCTTTGCATGAAATGTTCCCTTGGTATCTCTAATTTTCTTGAAGAGATCTCTATTGTTTTCCTCTATTTCTTTGATTTGATCGCTGAGGAAGGCTTTCTTATCTCTTCTTGCTATTCTTTGGAACTCTGCATTCAGATGTTTATATCTTTCCTTTTCTCCTTTGCTTTTCGCTTCTTTTCTTTTCACAGCTATTTGTAAGGCCTCCTCAGACAGCCATTTTGCTTTTTTGCATTTCTTTTCCATGGGGATGGTCTTGATCCCTGTCTCCTGTACAATGTCACGAACCTCAGTCCATAGTTCATCAGGTGCTCTATCTATCAGATCTAGTCCCTTAAATCTATTTCTCACTTCCACTGTATAATCATACGGGATTTGATTTAGGTTATATCTGAATGGACTAGTGGTTTTCCCTACTTTCTTCAATTTATTCTTTGCATAGCAATGTTTTTTTTCACTATGTAAAATGGTTAAAAAAACATTTTCATTAAGGGATTGAAAAATAGCTGAGTAGCCTAGAAGACTTTTGCAAATTGGTTAAAAATTCTGTGGAGAACCAAAACTGCTGGTTTGCCAAATTTCTCTGGTTGATATAATTCTCACTATTCTTGGCACTTCTCTAGCAGATTCTAATGAAAAATATAGTAAAAGGGATAGGGTTTCTATTAAGGAAACAATATGGAATTGTGTGGTATAAGGAAGCAATATGGAATTGTGTGTTTTTATTCAAATTGTATCACAAATATTCCTTTCCATAATGTTCTGCAACATTCTATTTTATTCTATTTTTTAAAATAAATGCTACCATTATTTCACTTTGATTGATTTCATGACTCTGGAAAGAAATTAACATTTAAAAAACAAAATATAAAAGAATGGGATAGAAAATTTTTTGATATAAATGTCACCTTGCTGAGCTGAGCCAATAAATTTGAAAATTTGGGTTTCTCTTCATCTATACCTCTCATGGGATAGCTACAAAAAAGAAGCATACTTTATTGATCAACAAATTAACATAATAGTCAGAAATATATTATGTACAATGTATTGCTTTTTATTAAAACTATGAATTTTCAGGAAAGATGGAGGTCTGTTTCATTGGTTGGGGTCTTATCCTGGTGTTATAGGTAATTAAGTACACAGGGCATTATAGAGTCAGATGTATGAAGTTTCATATAGTACTGAATTTGTTTCATAAATATTATCATTTATAAGGAATTAATGGGCTTCTGGTCAGTAAATGGTATAATGCTTGTCAAGCTCTGGTAAAGAAGTATTAGCATAAAATTCCTCCCTATCATGCAGCACCTTAACTTTTATAACACACCATTTCAAACAGCATCATATAAGGGCCTTGTGTGCCCCTTCTCTAAGACCTTCAATTCATCACAGACTCCTTCCTTTTTTATGAATTGCAAACTCTTGGTTTTATCAAACATTACCTTGTACTTGAACCATATATAGCATTTATTTTTACCAACCTGAAGATATGATAGGGCTTCCAAGGTGGTGCTAGTGGTAAAGAGCCTACCTGTCAATTCAGGGGACTGCTTCCCTGGTGGCTCAGAGGTTAAAGAGTCTGCCTGGAATGTGGGAGACCGGAGTTCGATCCCTGGGTTGGGAAGATCCCCTGGAGAAGGAAATGGTAACCCACTCTTGCCTGGAGAATCCCACGGAGGGAATAAGCCTGGCAGGCTACAGTCCATGGGGTCGCAAAGAGTCGGACATGACTGAGTGACTTCACTTTCACTTTCAAGAGAGAGATTCAGTTTCAATTTCTGGGCCAGAAAGATCCCCTGGAGGAGGATATGGCAACCCACTTCAGTATTCTTGCCTGGAGAATTCTATGGACAGAGGAGCCTGGTGGGCTACGGTCCATAAGCTAGCAAAGAGTCGGACACAGCTGAAGGGACTTAGCACTCAATCATGGAGATATGATAATGAACCAAAGCCACTATTAATTTATTTTAGGTCTGAAATAAAATTACTTTTTCTGTAAATCAGATTTTCAGGTTTGTAAACTCACTTTTAATTTTTACTGAAGCAACACACCAGCAGATTTTAAGTTGTACAAAGCTTAAAGGAGAAACTGCTTATCCTGCCCCTTCTTCTTTACTCCTTAGCTCCCCTCCAGACTCATATTTCTAAATAATATGCTCACCATTCTCTTTCTTGATTTTCCTATTTTAGCCATTATTTATAGCTTTCTCATTTGGAAGATGAGAACTTAGTTCTCTATCTCATTTTCTCTCTCCCTTGCTCCATTCTTCTTTTGGCTCCCTCCCCAAATAATGACATCATTGCTTTTGAATAAGTCAGTCTTTGATGTTTACATTATTATTGTTATGTACTTGTTCCCAACTGATACAGTGAGCAATTATTATATTTACTTATTTCTTAAAAATTTTGGTAATTAATAATTACCTTGTCTATTTATTTAGTAATTCTCTATCCACGAATTCTCTATCTCTATCATTATTTCTTCTCCCAAACTCTATAAAATGCCCTCAATGTTGTTGAACACATCAGGCATCTGACAGTGCCCTTTCAAACTTTTGAGACAGCCCTGAATGCCCCAATATTCTCCAGTTTCAAATGGAAATGCCTGTTCTCCAGGCCTTGTTTACCATCCTCCTGGTAATTCACCCCCTCCCTCTGGATTGCAGCTCCTATGGCTCTCAGTCCACCTTTCTTGATTTATCCTCTCATTTTGGTGGAGGACATCCTTCAGGAACTCCCCAAGAAGCAGTTTATGGGAGATACATTTTTTGAAAGCTGAAAATTATCTCTTACCTTGTAGAATTCTAAGCATTGCTCTATTGTCGTCTAAGCTCTTAAGTTACATCAAGAAAATGAACACCATCTCAATTCTTGATATGTGCCCCTTTTGTTGTTTCTGAAAATGTTCAGAATGCTCTAAAATGTCTAAATGCCACAATATTTTGTCATCCATTATATCCAAGGTATGTAGCAGACTTTTTGATCTTTTGATCTGGAAGCTCATGTCCTTCATTTATTGGCAATTGGTTTGTGCTGCTTCTTTGATAGCTTCCTCCCTTCCATTTTCTGCATTCTTCTTCTACTATGCCTGTTAATTAGATGGTGAATTTCCTGGTTCTACCCTCTGATTTCCAAGTATTCTATCTTACGCTTAATCTCTATTTTTCTGAAAATGAACCACAGCTTTCAATTCTCTCTTCCAAACCTTCAACTGAATTTTTATTTAAACTCTCATATACATATTATATATATATTATATTTATATATTATATTTATATATTATATTTATATATTATATATATACATATTATATATATATATGTATAATTTCAAAGAGCTTTCTCTTGATCTCTGAATGTCCCTTTCCTGTAGCACTCTTTTCTTGTTTCATAATTGTAGTATCTTAGACTGCTGAGGGGATTATTATTTTCTTCAAATTTTATCTTAGTCTATATTTAGTTCCATTTTTCAGAACTCTTCCTCCAAATCTGTTTCTTTATCATCTTCCTTTCATATTGAAGGTTTTCCTCTAATATTAGGTAATCCTTAGCTGTCAGTAGTTATATAAAAGTACAGCAATAAAACACTGATTAAGCCAACTATATGTTGGTAGGTTTTATCAGCTTACAATTTATTAGGTAGAGAACCAGGCATTTTGCTGGGGAACACTCAATGTCATCCCTGTAGGTTTTTTCCACTGGACTACCACCATTTCTCTAGAGAAGATTCCTCTAATCTTCTGTTTAAGGGAGAATGTGGTGGTGGTGGCGATATGAGGGAGTAAGACTAACTACTGGTGTTCTAGAGGCTGAACAGGGAATGAGAATCGAGAGTCCAACTTCTGTAGGTCCGGTTCTCACTCAGTGCCTTTATTTTTGGAACTTTGGGTTCCCCCTTATTAGTCTGGTTGTTCCTGGATGTCTGAGTTGGTCTGAATCTCTTTGTTTCAGTTTCCCTAGAGAATGAGGTTGCTGTCTCCACTGGGTTGGGGAGAAACCACTCACTTTCTAAGAGGGGATGAAAAAAAAGTCTTGGAGCTCCAATTGCCTTTTATATAAAGATTTCAACCAATCCTCTTGTTTCCCTAACATAAACTGTGCAGAGGGATTAGGCATCTCCAAGTTCCAGAGAGGGCTGGGAGCTCTGGCACATGAATTGGCTGCAGTAAGGTCTCACATTGTCTTTTCTTAGTTACGTCAGTTATTACTCATCCATTTCCCCTCTTCTAAAAACTTGTTGACAGAGCCTATTCAGGACCATCTCTTCTTTCCTCCTCTTTGTCCTTAGAGTTTTATAACTTTAAAAATTCCTTTGTGGTTATTATTTTTTTTTAATATTTATTTTTATTTATTTGGCTGCATAGAGTCTTAGTTGTGGCATGTGGGAACTAGTTCCCTGACCAGGGATCGAACACAGCCCCCCTGTATCGGGAGCACAGAGTCTTAGCCACTGGACCACCAGGGAATTCCCCCTTTGTGGTTATTATTGTGTTTTGGTAGCAAGTAGAGAGAAATGCATGTGTTTTCAATCTCTGATATTTAACCAAAAGTCTTCTGTCATGCCTTCATTTGGTTTTGTTTGTTTTATCTCTCGCCTGGGGCTATCAATTTGGGACTTGGTTTTCTGGGGAGGATAATTTGGTAACTCAAGTTTTGTCCTTCCTTGTGAGTCATTTCTGTTTACTTCTCTGCTGCTCCACATCCCCAAGCTCAGGCTTTCAGCAACTACACAGATTTATTATCATAGAAATTTATTATACAACAAGTGAAGCAATAATTTATTTGCTATTAAGTAATTTTCTGGGTACACACTGCTGAATTCTCTTGAAATAAGCCTATCTTTCAAAAAGCACAAAATTGATAAGTGACTCTTGGCTGTAATTCACTTTGAAAAGGGAGTTTTCTCAAGTTCCACATACAAATAAGAAGGTAACCACAACATAAGGTCATTTCAGAGAAATCAGGATAGATGCTTAATTCACCCTTGAACCCCTAAAATTTCTCCCTAAAATTCTTTTTTTTTTTTTTTTTTTTTGGTCAAAGACTTTTTCTCCTTGATGTGCAAATACTCTTAGAAGGTGTTATATAAAAACCTGAGTGTAAATGAAAAATCTGAAGATTTTTTATTTGGAGAGACATTATTAAGGTACCTAACACCAGAGGGAAGAGGGAAAGATGTTCTGGAAAAAGAGAAGGGCATAGGTCTGCAGAGAGTGAAAGCACCAAATATCCTGTTAAAGTGGTTGAAAGTGTTAGCTGCTCAGTCATGTCTGACTCTTTGCGACCCCATGGACTGTAGACTGCCAGACTTCTCTGTCCATGGAATTCTCCAGGCAAGAATACTGGAGTGGGTAACCATTCCCTTCTCTAGGATATCTTTCCTACCCAGGGATCTAACTTTCGTCTCCAACATTGCATGCAGATTCTTTACTGTCTGAGCCACCATGGCAGGGACGTTAGGGAGCTTAGATCAAAAATTGAGAAGAAAGGAGAGGGCTTTGGGGATTGGAAAGACCTGGCTTCAAATCCTACTTTCCTCGTTGTTTGCTGTTGTTGCTGTGGGTTTTTTTTTCTTTTAAGTTATACTCAGATTTTTATTTTAAAAATCTGATCTGCTAACTTAGTGTTTTCCACCAACTCAAGAAGCAGAAACCTTCACAGTCTTCACAATCTTTTGCTTAGGTGCTGCCTTTGTGGGAGCCTTTGCAGCAGCCATTCCTGTCCTTTGAGATGCTTGCATAGCCTTTTTTGCTTCCTTAGCAGCCCTGATAGTTTGTTCTCATTGAACCTTTCTAACTTGGGTTTCTGATTCCTCTTGGCCATTGTATCAGCAAGAGATGCTCCAGTTATGGCACTCTGGAATTCAATTGCACGGCGGGTTCTTTTCTCATTTATGGGTTGTGTAATATTAAACAGTTAACCTATTTCTTCATTTTCTCATCTGCAAAACATAGATGATATCCATGTCAAGGTGTTGTGGGATTAAATGAGATCATATATGTAAAGTGCTTAGTAAAGTGCCTGGCATCACATAAATGCTCAATAAATGATAGTGATAATGATAACAACTGCCTTGCCAAATTGAACTAGAGATGGCTCTGAATGTCTCAGTGCCAAAGATAAAACCCAGGTACAGACCTGCTGAGTACATGTACCGTACTTTACTGTAAGAAAATGAATGCGGTAGTTAACTAAGAACAATCTCTTACTTTCTCATCTGTAAACTCTGAACAAGTGCTCAGAGTTGAATTCGGCCTATAACCAATAAATGCTTCCATAATTCAGGTAAGAATAGCCACTGCCAGAGCCACAAACCTACATTAAAGAAAGAGAAGATGGCTTTTTAAAAAGGAGATCTTTCTTCATTTTATTTTTGCCACATCCTCTCATTCTTCCCCCTGTTAAAAAACAGTCGTATCTGAAGGTGTGGTACATGTATACAGTGGAATATTACTCAGCCATAAAAAGAATGAAATAATGCCATTTGCATCAACATGTATGGACCTAGAGATTGTCATACTAAGTGAGGTAAGCCAGACAGAAAAGACAAATATGCGATACCACATATATGTGGAATCTAAAAATATGGTACAAAAGGAATTTTTTACAAAACAGAAATAGACTCACAGATATAGAAAACAAACTTATGGATACTAAAGGGGAAAGGGGGAGGGATAAATTAGAAGCTTGAGATTAACATAAACACACTGCTATATGTAAAAAAGATAACCAACAAAGACCTATTGTATCGCACAAGGACCTATACTCAATGTTTGTAATAAATTATGTATACTATACCCCTGAAACTAAAACAACATTATAAATCAACTAGACTTCAATTTTTGAAAAATGATGCCATGTGGGAAACAAATAAACCTGATACCTGAGTTCAGGGAGCTTCAACTTGATCAACAACTACCTTTCCTCAAAACACAACTTGGCTTTTGTCTCAGTAAATACAGAAAAGTTTTCTGCTCTCACTTCTAAAGAGTTCCAGGCAATCAAAGACACCTCTGTGGATTAGGTAAGCCCTGGTCTGGCTGTTACAGATGTGAAATCTCAGTGGGAGGTAGAAGAGCAGCCTCCAGAGAGATATAAGGAGGGACTTCTAACTGGAGTTGTCCCTTTGGAGCTCCAAATATTGGAAAACAAGAACAGAGGAGGAATGAAAAGAAACATAAATCGAAGGCATAGTGGAAAAGCTTTGAAGGTTTTGAGGAAAGCTGAGATTTAATAAAGATGAAAAGGTGAAGCTGAAGTTTTCCAAGAAAAAAGACAGGGTGCTCATCACACCTCCTGACACTACACCAAGTAATAACTGAGAGATTAGTTATTAGTATTAAAAGAGAGAGCTGAAGAATGTTGGACAGAAAGTCAGGAGACCTCAGTTGGGTCTGGCTTCCCCTCAATGGCTGCAGGATCATGGGATCCAATCCGGTCTCATAGTTCTCGTTTGCGAATGAAGAGTAAGGCCAATAATCCTAAAGGCTTGCTTTCTATGTTAACCTAATAATGGGGGTATCTCTTCTCTCTTCACAACAGGGAACATAAATTGTTAATTACATGTATTTTAGCTGCTATTATGTATTTTTGCTGCCTAAATCACTATAATTTACACCTGCGTAAATCAAAGGAATACAGGCATGTAACACAAGCACAAACCTGTATCTACTACCTAGCTATCTACATATGAACTCATATAAGTATTTAAGTAATTTGTTACGCATCTTCTATAAAATTTAAAATTCCTCTTTGGCTAAGATACCTTGGGAATTCCTCTAATTAGCAGCACAGTGCTCACAACACAAAAAATTATTATTAAACATTAAAGGACAATCATCTTCTTTTGCTGTAAGAGTTAATAACTTCATTTTAATAGCATAAAACTATAATTCTGCATCTTGCCAACAACAGTTTTTTAAAATGAAATTCCTTGCCTTTAATACAATCAAAAATCAGAGTTTCATCTTTTTTTCCCCAGAAAAATCACATTTTTACTAACTTGAAGTGATGATTTCCATGTGAATGATACTGTTTATCTGCACTTTCCCCACATTTGACCTCATTTCTTCTAAGAAATATGGAATATTGCTTAGGGCCTTTGAAAGGCAAGGGGCTGGAGGAAGTTTCTATAGAATAATCACCACCTAAAGAGGTTTAAGACTCACCTACCCATTGACCCATGAAGGGTACATGCTAAATTCCTACAGTCAAATATTCATTTTAACCCTTAAAAATAAATGAATGAGCTTACCTCTTATTTAAATTATTCTAAGATAGATAAGATTTTTACTGTCAGGTAAAAGGTGATAATTATGACCACCATCACCATCACTTGGCTGTTCATGATGACAAAAATGACAAAGAAATTTGGCTTTATCCAATCACTTCCTCTGTAATATTTGTGTGCATGTGTGTGAGACAGATCTAAGTACTTTTGTATGCAATTCCATGTCCATATTCAATATACGCTTACCTATTTACAAAAGCATTCATGCATTTTTGTAAACTTTATAGTCTAGCACCCTGGTGGACCTCAGATTAGGGTTTTATTGAACTACTTCTTAGGAGGTACAGCTCTGACCACCCCACATATCATAAGTATGATGTTAGGGGAGTTTTCCTGGAATTTTTTTCCTGGTAAGTGGTACTTATGCACTTTTCACTTGATCACCTTCAGTCAGCCTATAACCACGTGATGCACCATGTTGGAAGCAAATGTAGTTTGGTGAATCTCCATTATAAGCTTTGTTCACAGATTATTTTGATCTAGGGTAGATGTTATTGAACTGAGGCACTTCCCTAGGTTATAGTAAGGAAAGATGAACTGTTTCTGAGGCTCAGTCCCTGAAAAACCAATTTGCAATGAAAATAAACAAATCTAGGATGAGAGATGCAATAATATCACCGCCAATTTGCCCTCAATTTCTACCTCATTTGTGAGTAGACTGGGGAGGTAGCCAGGTCATCAGGAGTCATGATCTTCCTTTGACTCACTTAAGCTCTTATTTCCTTTCTTTAACTTAAAAAAAAATCTTCTACTCCCTCAACTCTTCTCTTCTTGAATAATCTTTTTATACTGATTGAGAAGAAAAGATGAGGTATGTTTTCCCTTAATGGGCTGCCTCAAAGAGTAGCCTGGGCTGATGCAGCCAGGAACCTCTGAGACATCAACTCTTACCCCAGGAAAAGATTGGTGGTATTGTTTTAAAAGTCTACCAAATGTTGCACATTCATTTTACTTATGTTTTTCTTTCCTATTCCTGATGCTTAAAAAATTAGTATCACAGTAATCCAAGTCTATGCCCTGACCAGTAATGCTAAAGAAGCTGAAATTGAGCAGTTCTGTGAAGACCTACAAGACCTAGAACTAATACCCAAAAAAGATGTCCTTTTCATTATAGGGGACTGGAATGCAAAGGTGGGAAGTCAAGAGATACCTGGAGCAACAGACAAATTCGGCCTTGGAGTATAAAATGAAGCAGGTCAAAGGCTAACAAAGTTTTGCCAAGAGAATGCATTGGTCATAGCAAACACCCTCTTCCAACAAAACAAGAGAAGACTCTACACATGGACATCACCAGATGGTCAATATCAAAATCAGATTGATTATATTCTTTGCAGCTAAAGATGGAGAAGCTCTATACAGTCAGCAAAAACAAGACCGGAAGCTGACTGTGGCTCAGATCAAGAACTCCTTATTGCCAAATTCAGACTTAAATTGAAGAAAGTAGGGAAAATCACTAGACCATTCAGGTATGACCTAAATCAAATCCCTTATGATTATACAATGGAAGTGACAAATAGATACAAGGGATTAGCTCTGATAGACAGAGTGCCTGAAGACCTATGGACAGAAGTTCGTGACATTGTACAGGAGGCAGTGATCAAGACCATCCCCAAGAAAAGGAAATGCAAAAAGGCAAGATGGTTGTCTGAGGAGGCCTTACAAATACCTGTGAAAAGAAGAGAAGTGAAAGGCAAAGGAGAAAAGGAAAAAAAATACCCATTTGAATGCAGAGTTCCAAAGAATAGCAAAGATAAGAAAGCCTTTCTCAGCAATCAATCCAAATAAGAAGAGGAAAATAAAACAATGGGAAAGACTAGAGATCTCTTCAAGAAAATTAGAGATACCAAGGGAACATTTCATGCAAAGATGGGCTCAATAAAGGACAGAAATGGTATGGACCTAAAAGAAGCAGATGACATTAAGAAGAGCTGGCAAAAATACACAGAAGAACTATACAAAAAAGATTTTCACAACCAGGATAACCACAATGGTGTGATAACTCACGTCAAATGGCCTTAGGAAGCATCACTATGAACAAAGCTAGTGGAGGTGATGGAATTCCAGTTGAGCTATTTCAAATCCTAAAAGATGATGTTGTAAAAGTGCTGCACTCAATATGCCAGCAAATTTGGAAAACTCAGCAGTGGCCACAGGACTGGAAAAGGTCAGTTTTCATTCCAACCCCAAAGAAAGGCAATGCCAAAGAATGATCAAACTGCCACACAATTGCACTCATTTCACATGCTAGCAAAGTAATGCTCGAAATTCTCCAAGCCAGGCTTCTTCAATAGTACATGAACTGTGAACGTCCTGATGTTCAAGCTGGATTTAGAAAAGGCAGAGGAACGAAAGTTCAAATTGCCAACATCTGTTGGATCATCGAAGAAGCGAAGTTAAAGAAGATCCAACCAATCCATGGACCACAAGAAGATCCAACCAGCCCATCCTAAAGGAAATCAATCCTGAATATTCATTGAAAGGACTGATGCTGAACCTGAAACTCCAATACTTTGGCCACCTGATGCAAAGAACTGACTCACTTGAAAAGACACCCTGATGCTGGGAAAGACTGAAGGCAGGAAGAGGAGGGGACGACAGAGGATGAGATGGTTGGATGGCATCTCCAACGTGATGGACATGAGTTTGAGTAGGCTCAGGAGTTGGTGATGGACAGGGAAGCCTGGCATGCTGAAGTCCATGGGGTCTCAAAGAGGTGGACATGACTGAGCCACTGAATTGACTAAACCAAGGACACCGTCTCTCTACTTTCATTGCTTTGCAAGCAATGGTGATACACTTTCATAAAATGGGTAGCAAGAGACACTCTTGAGTTTAAATTCAAGACAATGATATATTTCAAAATTTTTCCTTATGTTTCTCTTTATTTCTTTGTTTCTTTGTAATTTATATTCCAAACTGGCTCAAGAATAAAACTAGGATATTCGTGTGAGTTTTCTGATCCCTGGAAATAATTTTTTCCCTGTCTATGAATGAAATTAAAATTTAAACATTGCAACTGTCTTGTAAAAATCAAGAATAGTTAATTAGGGCATTAAAAATATAAACATCTAATCCACAATAGCTTAAGATGGCAGTTATCTTTTCTCTGGGGAAGAGAAACTTTAGAATTCTGATTAGCATTGCTAATCAACACAGATCCTTTCAATACCTAGTTATCATATAGCTACATGCCAAATATAATTAATATTCCAGAGTGCAAGTCAAGATTCATTTCTGTTAATTTGATCTATGAACTTTTTCAAGCAAAACACTGATTTGTAGGGATAATTGGCCCCTGGAGGGTATAATGTATTTTTAAAGTAAAACAAAAAATACCCTACTCAATTCTCATGGCCCATGCAATTGTGGATACTTATTGAAATAGCTTACCAGTGGCAACTCAGTTTAAACAGTATTTTTGAATGTTTCTTCTCTTCCCTGCCCACTTTTTTAGCTGTAAAATAAGTGTATTGAGAAATGAGTGGGCAAAGACAGAATTCGTGATCAAGCATAGCACATCCTAGAAGCATACAATATGTCATCTACTATTAATAGATAACAGGGCTCGCATGCTATATGCTATATCCAATATACAGAAACATTTTTGTTATAGAGAATACTTCTTTGTAGAGGGATTTGTTTCAATGTGATTTTACTAGAATTCCTTTATTTAAAGGTAGTATATGATCATGTGTGTATTTCACCTGTTCACATCTGAAAGATTAATTTCAATTTTTAACTTTTTGAACTGACAAGGTCAGCCAGTTTTCAAATAAGCCAGCACAGGTACAAGGGCTGGTTCCTGCTTTGGGTTTAATATACAATGAGCAGTCAAGTAATGCACAAAATTATAGAATTGGAAGCATGACCACAAAGATCATCTGAATTCCGACTATAACAATCCTCAGCTCTGCTTGAGGACTTTTAATGACCAAAAAAAAAAAAAAAAATCACCTCTTAGGAGGTACATTTTAATTTTGGATAGTTCTAGTTATTAGATAATTCTCCTTACATTGTGCCAAATGCACCTCTCTACAAATCCATTGGGATTTGTTAAACCTTCCGAAACCACCCAGAATAAGGCCCGTCTTTCTCCAACATTTTTTAAAAACCTTCCATATGTACAGATCTCTTCCATGGTGACATAAGAGATGCAGGCTTCTATCCCTGGCTTGGAAAGATGCCCTGGAGAAGGGCATGGCAACCCAGTCCATGATCAGGCAGAGCCTGGCGGGCTACAGTCCATAGGGGTTGCAAACAGTCAGACATAACTGAAGCGACTTAGCACCCATGGGTTTCTAAGTTTTCATTACTGCAGCTTGACTGCTCTGTTTCATGATTCAGTCCTTTGTGACATGACTGTGAATCCTTTTCTCTTTCAGGGCATTCTCATCAGAATGTGCTGTCAACCTTCACTTTCTAAACAGGTGGCATCTAAAACTTTACTTTCAAGAACATATCATAAATGTTCCTCACTTTTAAGAGCATATCATGTCATTTTGGTCTATCTACATATATCTGTATAACTATACTTAAATATGTACCCTTATCTAATGTAAGTATGTATATATACACATAACTATAGTTCAGCTAGGGAATATAATAGGTAACATCCATGATTGTATTATTTCTTAAATTATTATTCAGAGAAACACTAACCAAAAACACTGAATGATTAGGCAGAAAAGCTATGTTGATCTAAATTTGCTACAATTTCACTTAAATTTTACTATCCATAAAAATCTAAATAGTATTAATAATTCATAAACAGCTTCTTCTGTTAAGAAAAAATAAATAAATAAGTTGGCACTAGAGCCAAAATACTACCATGGTAATCCTTTCTAAAAGTCTTCATGATGGTTTTCAGATCAAATTATTCTTTGTAAAACTTCTTAATCTCTTTGTGGGCCCACACAACCCTAAAGCTATGTTGAGACCAAGATACAGAGTTTCTCAGACTTGTTTTTAGACCAAATAGCATCCAATCAACTGTGTGCTGATAACAGCTTAATGGCCAGCTCTCAGGGGTAAAAGAGTATGCATATATACATTTGTTATACATACATACATTTGTTATAAACAGATATAAAGAACTGTAACCTGGTTTACAAATAATAACAAAATAGGCAATACCCTTTATTTAAAATTATGTAAAGCTATAACTATGATTTACTATTTCTTACAAAATCTACCGTAAGTTTTTTTTCCTTTTATTTATTTGTCGTACCACACAGCTTGTGGGATCTAAGTTGCCCAACTGGGGATTAATCCTGGGCCCTCAGCAGTAAGTGGGCAGAGTCTTAACCACTGGGCAACCAGGGAATTACCTATTGTGAGTTTCTATTATCAACAGTGGTGTTACAAAATCAGATGACTGATAGATACTTGATTACTCTCTGATTCATCAAAAAGTCACTCATGCCATTGACAAACATCCTGACTAAATGTTGGTTGATATTTTCATGTATGTTAACAAGTAAGATGAAAGTGAAAATAATAAAAAGATATGCCAAACTTCACTTGTTTGTCAATGGCATAGTGATTTCCCTGTAGACTCATATAATATTTTTTGAATACAGGAAGAGTATTTCTTCATGTCTTTGCACTAATCATAATATACACCCATAGAGATAACATAGTTATAAGTTTAATCTACATTAACCTTAAAATCACTTAAGTCTAGACAATCAACAAGACAATAAATAAAATCCTGATTTTTAGCATTTCCTGCTTCCATGGTATAAATACTTTCTCCAGGGCCAGCTTCAACATCATGTCACTGAATGCAGAGTTGGGAAAAGATACACAATACTGTTCTATAGTATTTCCATCATGCATATGGATCTAAATAACTCCAAGAGCATAGATTTAAAATATCCAGACAGATATTCAATTTTTCAAAATCTTCCTTGATCTACTGACTCCACTCTGAGTTTTGAAATCATCGGACTCAAATTGGAAACATTACTCACATTTTAAAGCCAAAATAACTTAATCTAATGTCACTCATGTGATTTACATTTCCTACTGCATAATAGATGTACCAGAACTATATGTCTAATATTCATTCTAATTCATTAGAATAAAATATAAATTACTCTACAAAACTTAACAATTCTTTTTACCAACCAATCCTCTAAAAATATGAATTTTTTATTCATATAGAATAATTTAAATTGCTTCTGGAAGCTCATATAGAAAAATTAAAATTGCTTCTCAGCAGATGGAGAGGATGTCTGATTATATCCATGGTCACATTTTGTTACTATTCATCAGAAAGTATTTATTCCCTTCTAATACCAACTCGGGTAAGCTATCAATGCCTTGGTTTAAAACAAATAAACACAAATGTGGCAATTTTATACTTCTTACTGAGTATTAAAATGGTAGTAACTGTATATAAAATTATTGTTACTTTACTTAGAAAGTAATAAGAAACAATAAAATTGGGAAACCTCCCAGGGAAAATAAATAATTTTTGTGTATAATTGTATTCTTGAAATTTTCTTCTAGTTTTGATTGGGAAGTTCTTCTACTAATGTTTTAAAAGAAAACACACTTTGGTTGCAAATTACTGCCTAGAAAATCTGAAGAGTATATATATAACTGGATGTGTTCATGCATATTCAATATACAAAATTCTCCACGTATAGATTTTGTTGGGTTGATGATTTTGTTTTATTTTTATCTAGAAAACAACATTGAAACAAAAGTCTGTGGACAGCTGCTAAAAGCTCATCTCATATGGTTATTTTTTTAACTTTTTATTTTTTATGGAATATAGCTGATTAACAATGCTGTGATAGTTTCAGGTACACAACAAAGCAACTCAGCCATGTATTTACATGCATCCATTCTCCCCCAATGAATATTCAATCAGTAATGAATATTCATTGGAAGGACTGATGCTGAAGCTGAAGCTCCAATACTTTGGCTACCTGATGTGAAAAACTGACTCACTGGAAAAGACCCTGATGCTGGGAAAGATTGAAGGCAAGAGAAAGGGACAACAGAGGACGAGATGGTTGGATAGCATCACTGACTCGATAGACATGAGTTTGAACAAGCTCTGGGTGTTGGTGATGGACAGGGAAGCCTGGCATGCTGAAGTCCATGGGGTCGCAAAGTGACAGACAGGCAGTGAGTGACTGAACTGAACTGATTCTCCCCAAAACTCCCCTCCCATCCAGGTTGCCATATAACATTGATCAGAGTTCCCTGTGCTATCAGATAGGTCCTTGTTGGTTATCCATTTTAAATACAGCAGTGTGTACATTCATATGGCTATTGTGAGAATAAGAGAAAAATTCCCTTTGGGGGATATATTTATTTTATTTCATAATCTCTCTGAACAAGTGAAAGCATCTCTAGGAAATATTTTCTCAGAGTATATGCCACAGTTGGAAAGTGGTTAGGCTGGAAGAATATGATGAAATATCTGGGGACATGGCATGACATACCCCAGAGCACCCCCTGCATCAGTGGTCAAAGGATCAATAGGGTGATATGCACGTCTGTTTGGATAGCACGTTGCGCATTGCCATGAACCATCTAATTGAGGGCTGAGGAAAGGAATAGGGTTGGCCCCTGATAATTTACACTCCAGATGCCCAGCCAAATCTCAACCAGCAACCAGGCTAGGATAGAAGTGGGGATTATTAAAGGAGAGGGAGAAAGAGAAAACATCAACACAAGCAAACAGCTTCCTTAGACCCTCAACTGCCTCTACACTATACACACTATATGCCAAGACTATACCAAATGCTTTATCTTCAACTATCACAACCATCTGAGGTGGGCACTATGGTTATCCTCATGTTACAGATGAGGATCACCGATGTTAAAGAACAGTTAAGTGGCAAAACTGGGGAAGTGAGCCTTCTTGAGACCAATTTCAGAATCATAGTTCTACCCCACTGTGCTAAAACCATTTGTTCCTACAGATTATACTCTACTCTTTTCTATTTTGCTCGGTGCCCTGAGGGGCTGACCTATACACACTATGTCAAAACCTTTCTTTCCCTCTGGCTTCCAGTTGGGTATTGTCAATGGAAGGAGGGAAGAGAATAAAACTGGGACATTCAGTACCTTGCCGCCCTTCCTGTAGGGTCTTGGGATGGCTGCATACCTCAAGAGAGGTGGTCCTTTCCAAATAACACTCTTTCTCGGTTTTTGTATCTGTCCCTTCCTTCACCCTTTTGAGGTAACTTTATCCTTTTAGGAAAGGGAGGGAGTAATTGGTCCAAGGGTGATGAGCTCCAAGGGTCCAAGAGTGATCAGGGCATTGTGTTACTTATCTTGGAGAGGGGGAGACCATTTCTATTATCCCTCGTACTTCCTTACATTCTATCCAAACATTTATAAATAGTACTATTGTTATCAGATCAGATCAGATCAGTCGCTCAGTCGTGTCCAACTCTTTGCGACCCCATGAATCGCAGTATGCCAGGCCTCCCTGTCCATCACCAACTCCCGGAGTTCACTGAGAGTCACGTCCATCGAGTCAGTGATGCCATCTAGCCATCTCATCCTCTGTTGTCCCCTTCTCCTCCTGCCCCCAATCCCTCCCAGCGTCAGAGTCTTTTCCAATGAGTCAACTCTTTGCATGAGGTGGCCAAAGTACTGGAGTTTCAGCTTCAGCGTCATTCCTTCCAAAGAAATCCCAGGGCTGATCTCCTTTAGAATGGACTGGTTGGATCTCCTTGCAGTCCAAGGGACCCTCAAGAGTCTTCTCCAACACCACAGTTCAAAAGCATCAATTCTTCGGCGCTCAGCCTTCTTCATAGTCCAACTCTCACATCCATTTACCTAATCTGACTGTGCCATCTCTTTCCTGCCAGGATCATGATGAAAATAGCTACTATAATATTTTGCTATGTATAAAACAATTGTTGGCCTTTAGATAAGTAGATGATTCAAAAGAAAACATTTCCCATCACATTTTTGTTACACGTCTTTTTTGCTCTATCTAGCAATGTCTATGAAAGTTTATAAATAAGGGAAATTTAATACTGATGTTTTTCTATATAAAGGGCTCACAAAAAGCAATAAGAAAAAAGATGGATTTCCCAGGAGTAGTCAAGAAGAAGCAATTCTCCAGAGGAATTACCAATAGACAAAAATCATAAAAGATTTAAGCTGGATTAGTAATCAGAGAAATGTAAAGTATAAGAGATATCATGTCTTACCTTTCAAATTATCTAAGACTTAAAGATAAAAATCAGTTTTGCGTAAAGAATCAGAAAATGGACAGTCTCAAGTACTGTTTATGATGTAAAAATTTGCATATCCTTTCTGGAGAGCATTAAAATATGCATACCTATTAATCTAATAATTCTACTTAATAAATTAATTACACTAATTAATTCTAAGGACATAATTAAAGATCTAAACAAATTTTATCTACAAAAAGGTTCAGTTTTAAAAATTGGAAAATATCTATCTGTCCTGTAATGGATGATGACACACCCATATGACAAAATACCTCATAGCCATTTAAGCTGTTGCCATAAAAATATTTTTGCCCAGGAAAATATTTACCATATAGAGCTCCAATACAAAAGCTAAATAAGGAAAAGGCAAACTTCAAAAGCATTTTATTTCAGCATTGCTATAGATTACTTGCAGGTCAACAGGGGGTGTATAGTTTGGAACATGGGAGCCATGTCCTGGTAGTTTGAAATTTATTCTGAGTTCAATAGGAAGCCACCATAAGGCTTCAGGTAGTGGAGAAAAACAATACTCATAATCCTATAAACTCTATGTTACCTGAAGTCTGATGACCAAATCCTGATAAACACATATCTAGAATTTCTGCAAGAAGAAATACTTTGAAGAAGCTAGTCTATACAGCTATCATCATCATCATCATTGTCGTCATTGTCATTGCTAAAGAAAGTCTGGAAGTAGTAGAGATTTAGCTTGTAGACACACCTGGAAATCTACTTTGTCATTACATTTGTTTTACTGGATTTAAAGGAAGTGTTTTTTGTAAGGAGTTCTGTAGACTGGCATCTCCTACTGCATTTTTGTGCCACATGCCCTAACCTATAGAGAATGGTTAGGAGCCCAAGCTCCTTTTCCCACAGTTCCCTACTCCCTGTTCCCACCCAGGGACCTCATTGACAGTCCCGTGTGTGAAGGCTGGTGACCAGCAGAGTTCTAGCTTGGCTTCTCATGTATTTCCTGGGGGAAACAAGGGCTGGAAGTTACTGATCCAAGGAAAACAGGATTCTGGGTTGTAACTCTTCTAATACTGAAAAGAATTCAGCTCACGACTTTTCAGTTACTGAAAGCCTCTTGGTCAGGCCACCATCTAAACAACAAATAGGAGTCCAGGACCTTTTAATTTCCTGAGTCCATACTTAAAATAACCACAGCTAATTCTGAGTTTCCATATTGTTTCTTGCTCCCTCACTTTTCTCAACAGAACCAGAAAAAACCTTCTACTTCATTTATCTATCTAAACCACAGAATACTCATTCTTGCTTCTGGTGACCCTTTTTATAGAAATTATCAGACATTAGAAAGTGTGGAATCAATTTTTTATACAAATTCAAGATACATAAATTTTAAAAGTTAAAAAATATATGTATGAAGAAGATGTATACTTCATATAACCAGAAAAATTTTGAGGTAAAACTCCTCAAATGTAGAAGGTATTTAATACTTAAATGTTTTTTAAAAACTATAATAAGATGATTTTCTTATAAATGACAATAGTTATATGAAATGCCTTTGAACATACCAACTTTAGAATGTCTGATGGAAGACATAAAAGCTCAGAAATGGTTTATTATAACTGAAATTTCTGTGTGTTATTACCAAAGAGAAATGTATTGGAATTAATATGTTAGGTTTGGGAAATCTATTTTCATTTGCTATAACCAATGGTCTTTCATAGTGGGGACATAGTGGTCTTCCAGATTCTAGCTTCCATCTGCCTCTGACACTCTAAAATAAGACTTCTTTTATTTATTCATGTTTATAGAGTTAAGACTCAGTTTCCAAAATCTAAAGTAAACCTCTTCATCTCTGTGAGAAAAATGAAATTGATAAAAGTAAGGTAAACTTCAGTAGGATAAATACAGAAATATTTAGAAGATATTCAGCTATAACTCATTAAATGATGCAGAAGTTACCCCCATATAGCCTTGCCTCAAACAAGATCTGATTATTCATTTAGAATGTCTGTTCACTAAGAGGACATTGCCTCCAAAATGCATTTACTTATGTTAATTTATCAGAGAGAAAAGAAATAGATGTGCAGAAGTAATATATTACCATAGTGATGGCTTTATAACAAGCAGTAGAAGTGATGCTGCTGATTTCCAATGACAAGTTAGAAAACTCTCGTTTAAGAAAGTCATATTCCACCTGGTGTCACTATCTATTATTTATCTATCTATTTTGCTTTCTCTCTCTCTTTCACTCTCTCTCTCTCTCGCATTGCTTGCCCTGGAATTCAACCACCATATTATGAGGAATTCAACCACCATATTGTGAGGAAGCCCAGGTCACATGAAGGAACACACAGGTATTCCAGTCAACAACCCTAGATAAAGTCCCAGACAATAGTCAGGACCAAACACCAGGCATGTGAAAAAACAGGCCTTCATATGATTCCAATTCCTAGCCTTTGAACTGCCTTAGTTGAAACCATGTGGAAGAGAAATGGCCTCTACCAATCACTTACCAAACTGAAGATTTGGGAGCAAAATACATTTTGTCGTTGTTTAAGCCACCAGGTTTTGATGTGGGTTGTAATGCAGCAATAGATAATGAGGCTAAGCAATCATATCATTGTAACTAGAGTATTTTCACTTTAAAAATCAAGTGGTACTTTAAATCCAAATTTAGTAGAAGATCCTTAGGACTGGTGATGGACACTCTGGCTGGGTCTCAGGCTAGACAGGAGGAATGAAGGGAAGCAGCTACACAATTTTAGTCTATGTAGTTTCCCTCGAGATCTCCAGCTTTGCTAATTCCAAAGGCAGATATCAGTATTTATAATGAACACTCACCTGGCCCTACCACTTTGTCTACTAAGACCTAATTCTTTACTCTCATCCTATAAAGTTATAACTGAACACAACTCTCTCCCTCTGTTCCTTTGCCCAAGCTGTTTGCTCAACTTGGAATGCCTTCTCTGTTCTAACTTTGAGAAATCATCCTTAGAAAAATAGCTTATCTAAATACAGCTCTGGAGATAAGAAACATAGCAGTGTAAGAATTCTTTAGTTTTAGGTAACATGAATTTTTTCCCTCCCCTCTTTCCTCTTTGGTAACCATGAGTTTGTTTTCTATGTCTCTGAGTCTACTTCTGTTTTGTAAATATGTTCACTTCTGTCATTTTTTTTTGAGTCCACATATAAGTGACATCATACATTTGTCTTTCTCGTCTTACTTCACTTAGTATGATCATCTCTAGGTCCTCACTTAAACAAAAAGAGAAAGGAAGAGAAAAGCCCTTGTCATAAGGGATTGGGGGTAGCTCACAGAGTGAAATGAAAATGCTAATGATCTAGACCTCAGAAAAGATGATAACAAAGATTCTTCCAGGAATCAAGGTGGTGAAAACTAGTGAGAGTCTCTGGGGTCACTACCATCTAGAGGTACTCTAGCTGCTTTTCAGACCTGGGATCACTCAATTCAAGAGTGATATTCCCAGGAGTGAGCACCTGACCACCTACTTTGAGCACCTGATGGTCACATACAACTCTTTTGTCCAGGAGAAGATAGGACATCTTGTTTGATAGTTCCACCAGGACTATATCCAACTGGAGAGGAGTAATTTGTCAAAGTAGCAACTACATATTGTCCACTCAATGTCCACTATCACATATGAACCTTCAAACTAAGTCACAATCCCTTATTATTCATTCCTATAGGATTCCCACTTCTCTCACAAAGCATTTCTTACAATGGTAAATTACTAAATTTCTAGACAATCATCACTTCATATTTGAGTTCCCTATCATCTGTAAACTCCATGAAAAAAAATTCAATTCTAATTTGTCACTGTATTTTCAACACCTAGGACAATACTAAGCACAAAGGTACTCAATAAATATTTGTTGATTATGTGAACAAACACTTCTTTACCTTTATTTTTGTTTGTTTTGGCCACGTGGCAGGGCTTATGGGATCTTAGTTCCCAGATTAGGGATTGAACCCATGGCACCTGCAATGGAAGCGCAGAGTTTTTACCACTGGACTGCCAGAGAAGTTTCTTTACCTTTGCTTTGTCATTCATTTTTGTTAATACACACACACACACACACACACACACATTCTTACTTTAGTTGAATAGTAGACTCCTGTGGGTAGAGTCTATTTCCCCTTAATATTCAGTAAGTATTTACCAAGTGTGGATGATGTCCAGAAACATCCAATTCAGAAGCAGTTCGATTCAAAAAACATTTATCTGACACTTAAAATATGCAGGATCTATTATCTGTCCTCTGGAGGCTTGCTACTCAACAAGGGAGGCAGACAAATGCACAAGTCATTGTATTACGAGGCAAGCACTGGAAATGGCTGCAAAAGAGGTTAAAAAATGAGAGAACAGTTGGAAAGCAAGGGAAGGAAAGATTCCATTGTAATCTAGGAAAGCAGGAAACTTGGTCCAAAGATTTTTGACCACAAAAAAGGGTGGGCAGCAGACTGGGACACAATAAAGGATTTTGAATAAATTAACCTCTCAGTGAGTTCATAATGAACAACTTAGAGATCACATCAAGATAGTAAATGGTTATTCACACCTCACCCCTTTAACCTAATTGAAATCAAGTGATATTAGCTAACACGTGCTGCAAAATAGAGTCTATAGATTTTTCTCTAAAAGGCTGATATCTGATAGGAAAAAAGCGCATCTCTGAAGGATAAGAAGACCAAGAACCAAGATGTCCTTTCAAAGGGTAGCATAAAAGCATGGGGCTGTTTGCCTTCAAGAAAGCCTAATAGTTAGCACATCTATTTCAAAGCTTAAATACAAAGATAAACTACGAATGCTTAGGGGTGTTTAAGACTGTTAGAGTCTTGAGGATTTTGAGAAAGATTTTTAACCACTATGGAACACAAAAGCAGAAAAGTCAGTTAAGCAAACAAACAAATCTTACCTGGAGGAAGCAATTCTTCTTCTAAGCACTGACTTTTAGTTAGGACAGATTAAGAATGCAGCTTAACTTTTATGAAAAAATGAAAAATTGGAAGATTCAGCTATAGGGGGCAGTACTTGATGAAAGTATCTTCTGGGTGGTAGCCAGAAGGGAAAGGCATGAGAGAAGCACATCAGAGCTGGATGACAGGCTCAGTAAATAAATCTGTACCCAACTCCTGGCATGGCCTGAAGAGGTGGGTTTTCTTCCCTCTGTACAATATAAACCCTGAAATAGACCCAATCTTGTATTAGTTTTCCCACTAGCATCTTTTCCATGCTGCCTTTACCCAGTGGCACAGCAAAGTGGAGACAGACCTGTTTATTTACCCAGTAAGAAATTCACTAAGGAAACAGTAACAAAAGCTAGGACATGTAAAGGGAAAAATAATCTATACATTCAGAGAAGAAAGTCAAAACTGTCAAATACACTCATTATATATGAAGGGGATGGTTACTGCCACTGGCTTCAAGAAGAGTTTCTCTCTTCTGCTTAATATGAACACAACCATGTGCATTAATTCAATCTGAAAGCATGATTTAATATTTTTCAATATCACTGCTTATTTATTGACATGAATTGACACATTAATATGTGGTTTAAGAAATGCCAATAATTTCTGATAAATGTGCATAATACATGAATAAATATATAATTAAAAATTATGTGAGGTTACCATGGTAACAACAACAACAGAAAGATTCTCCCTTGGTGATTCTGACCACTTTGGTATCTATAAAAGGAAGTAAGTTTTATTAATCTCAGCCAAAAGTCTCTAAATATCCTTAATAAAGGTAATAACACATTTTCCACAAATATGGCTTCAAATGTAAATTTAACCCATTCAAATATTCACAGCATGTTCAATTCTTAGTGGTATTGCACTGAAAGAGTTTTGAGATTGATATCTTAGTTTTGGTTTATTCTTTTAAAAAAAAATACAAAGAGTTCATTCTTGAATATTAGAAAGTCCTAATTAAACATTGGCTATAAAAATCTCCAAAGGTATGAAGACACCATGGACTTCTATTTGCAGCCAAGTATCTAATACCTCATCAACACACAACTAACATTAGGAGAGAAGTGCTTGACTTTGGAGGCAAAAAGAGCTCCCCAGTGGGGTGGAAAAGACACATAACCTAACTGAATCCACTTTATTTCTAGAGCAGAGATTACAGTCTTCATTTTAAGCTGATGTTTGGCTTTTGTGGATAAAGTTAAATTCAAACACCAGATCTAATCATTCAAAACCCCTGCCTCATCTGATCATTAATATCTGATCCAGAATCTCTACAGGGTCACTTCTAAATATCAGAAAGATACATTTGGTCTAAGAGGTAAGGAAACTAACTCCTGTTTATTAAACACTCCCATGAGCAGGCACCTAACTTGTTTTCCTTTATGTAATCTTTAACACCCTGAGTGTGTGCTAAGTCACTTCAGTCATGTCCAGCTCTTTGCGACCCTTGGGCTATAGCCCACCAGGCTACTCTGTCTATGGGATTCTCCAGGCAAAAATACTGGAGTGGGTTGCCATGCCCTCCTCCAGAGGATCTTCCTGACCCAGGGATCGAATCCACATCTATTATGTCTCCTGCATTGGCAGAAGGGTTCTTTACCTCTAGTGCCACCTGAGAAGTCCCTTAAACACCCTAGAGGAAACAGAGACAAAAGAGGCACAGCTCTGAGAATAGGCCAAGAGCAGTGATTTGAACCCTGGTTACAATCTTTCTGCTGTAGCTTCTTCCCCTAGCTTCATGTGACTTCAGTGGGATGTTTAACTCTCTCTGAAACTTTGCATAGTTCACCTTGATAAGGTCATATAGGCATCTTCTAAAACTCTCTTGACCATTTAACTGGAGGCCAATGCTACGTTCCTCATTTGGCAACAATGTGGTCAAGGTGGAAAGAAATAACTGCTTGGCCTGAGAGTGGCGAGTTCCATCAGCGAGAAAACTGTCCACCTCAGAGGAATACCACCCATAGTCCACCACCAGGCGATCCAGTTGATCTACAAGTTAGAGAAGCATTTGCTGTCGCCCACAGACATATGGTTTCATATCACTTCCCACTGCCAAAATTATTTTTTAAATTCCTATGATTTGAAAGAATCACATGCTCCAACTTTTCAAATTTAGAAAAGAGGAAGATATGGAACTGTCCCTCCACCCTTGCTAATCACTTGGCCCGCATGCTCTTCAACATGAAGATCATCAAGTACTGTCCCTTCTAGAAACTGCTCATAATCTATTGTAAGTCTGAATCCTTTCCTGAACAGACTTTGGGAGAATGCAGTGACTCACATTCCTAAAGAAGGAAGGGTATTGTCATCAGAAGGAAAGATGCACAGAATCTTTTTTTGACCAAGAAAATGTGGGGGGCTGGAAGAAGCACAAGCTGGAATCAAGATTGCCGGGAGAAATATCAATAACCTCAGATATGCAGATGACACCACCCTTATGGCAGAAAGTGAAGAGGAACTAAAGAGCCTCTTGATGAAAGTGAGAGAGGAGAGTGAAAAAGTTGGCTTAAAGCTCAACATTCAGAAAACTAAGATCATGGCATCTGGTCCCATCACTTCATGGGAAAGAGATGGGGAAACAGTGGAAACAGTGTCAGACTTTACTTTTTTGGGCTCCAAAATCACTGCAGATGGTGATTGTAGCCATGAAATTAAAAGACGCTTCCTCCTTGGAAGGAAAGTTATGACCAACCTAGATAGCATATTCAAAAGCAGAGACATTACTTTGCCAACAAAGGTCCATCTAGTCAAGGCTATGGTTTTTCCAGTGGTCATGTATGGATGTGACAGTTCGACTGTGAAGAAAGCTGAGCACTGTAGAATGGATACTTTTGAACTGTGGTGTTGGAGAAGACTCTTGAGAGTCCCTTGGACTGCAAGGAGATCCAACCAGTCCATTCTAAAGGAGATCAGTCCTGGGTGTTCTTTGGAAGGACTGATGCTAAAGCTTAAACTCCAGTACTCCAACTCATGCGAAGAGTTGACTCATTGGAAAAGACTCTGATGCTTGGAGGGATTGGGGGCAGGAGGAGAAGGGGACAACAGAGGATGAGGTGGCTGGATGGTATCACTGACTCAATGGACATGAGTTTGGGTGAACTCTGGGAGTTGGTGATGGACAGGGAGGCCTGGCGTGCTGTGATTCATGAGGTCGCAAAGAGTCGTACACAACTGAGCGACTGAACTGAACTGAACTGAAGCTTCCCAGAAGCATGGCTCATTCCAAAGTCCTCACAATTTTGGTTGTTGGTTTTTGGATCTCTGTTGCTAAAAATTAATCAAGTTCTTTCTGAAAATGGCAAGTTCATTTTCAACTCTTAATAAAGTGTGGTAGGCTGGTGTTTGTTGGCTGCACTACAGGCACTCAGTAGGGCTCTACACATATCATCTCATGTTAACTTCAAGACTTTCCTATAAAGTAAGTACCATCAGTAACTCATTTAGAGATGGGGAAGCCAAGGCTTCCCTGGTAGCTCAGAAACTAAAGAATCTGCCCGCAATGCAGGAGAACCAGGTTTGATCCCTGGGTCGGGAAGATGCCTGGAGAAGGGAACAGTGACCCACTCCAGTATTCTTGCCTGGAAAGGTCCATGGGAGAAGAGCCTGGTGGGCTACAGTCCATGGGGTTGCAGAGTCCAGCACCCCTGAGCGACACACAGCTGAGGCTTAAACATTTTAATGTACTGACAGGTAGCAGAGCCGGACTCAAATCTAACCAGCTCACTCCAGAGCCTTGCCCATTATATTACATTGTACAATAAACAAACAAGAATCTTGGAATGATTGTAAAAGCAGGAGAGGAAAAGATAAACCGACTTCTTGTATCCTTCGGCTATGACTAAGGGACAATTGCTAAAGAATCACATTTGTTTTAAATCATAAGCACCAAACTAATGGAAACGCTATGAACATCTTCTGGCCTGAATTACTTCATAATCCTCTCTTCTTTCTCACTTTTTGGAGGTCATATTTTTTCTAAATTCTTAGGTTATGACCAATAAATAACTTCTGGAATGCATAACACTGAAGATTAAGATTTCCTGAAGAGTCTCATGACATGAAGAAGTAAATATAGAATGTCAGTGTATAATGTTGGTTGTGGGCTCTTTACCGGTGGGGCCACCCTGTCTTGTTCATTTTTGCATCCTCAGCATCCTGGTAGTGGGAGAACTGGACTAGGTGATTGATTCTCTCTGATGATTCTCCACTGAGTCCTCAGAACACAGCTCCTTTCCACAAAGAGGACACTCACAAATATTTGTTGAATTGATGAATTGACTGTAAAGAAAAGACTTATAGAATAAGGAGGACAGATTATGGTTTAATTCTATGACACCATGCCGTAATTACGTTGTATATACGCACACCTCCTTTGTTTTGATATGTGAAAGTAGCAAAAGGTAAGAAGGTCAGTTTCAAAACACTTACAAAGAAGAAAAATGTAAGAAATGAAGACACATAGAGTT
This sequence comes from Bos indicus, assembly GCF_029378745.1. Lineage (NCBI taxonomy): Eukaryota > Metazoa > Chordata > Mammalia > Artiodactyla > Bovidae > Bos > Bos indicus. The sequence continues at coordinate 82,068,155 of NC_091763.1, forward strand.
GATGAAAATTCTTAGGAAAAGTAATTTCAAAGATTTAATATAGAAATGATCCCAGGATGTCATGCTTTTGTTTTCATCAACTGTTTTATTTTGAGAGGAAAAACTGGTTCCTCTAACTCCTATAGACTTGCCCCTGCCCCACCACCAAAAATAAAAATAGAATGCTTCTTTGTATGGCTTTGTGAGTGTCAAAGAGCAAAGGAGGAAATGTGATGAATTTTGACAGAAAATAATAATAATAACTTTAAAATTCCTTTATTTATTCTTTAGTACCCTCTCCAGAAAAGGGTATATATACTAAGAATGGCATAAAATGACAAATATAATAGCATTGTAATTTCAAAGAGTACAAAATGTTAAAAATTTGATAACCCTTATAAACTAACCTCATAATTACATTTATATTGAAAATGTCATCTTTTATCTTATAATAAATATATGAAATCAATTTTTCAAGTATTTAAAAATAATTTCACATATATATTTCTCTCCTCTGATAGGCACAATTGTGCTATTTTGCTTTTACATTGCATGAAGTATTTCATTATATAAGCTAATTTCAAATATTGTTATACTAAAAGCATTAAATCATTTTTACGTTCACTTGTTAAATGTTCAAACATGGTTACATTAAAGGAGACAATTTTAGCTTTCAGCCATCTATTTGCAATTTTTAAGTCATCTTTTTTTTTCTAAGCTGCAAAAGTGTATTACCAAATAAACTGACAAAATATCTCAGCAACTAATATAAACGTGCAATTTTAATGCCTTCTAATCACACAAATCAATATGAGATTTTTGTGCTTCTGCATGACCTTTTTCAAATTATCCCCCCATTTTGGCTGAATCAGAACGAGTGTGGGCTATTTGATAAAAAACCCTAAGTGTGTGAAATAAGAGCCCTCGCCTCTTCTGCCAGACTCCTCTTGACAGAAAGATGATAGAAGCATCACATCCCTGAGAGAGTAAATGCAAACTGACAAGAGATGAGCCTTTAGATGTTGAATATAATCTTGAATTGTGCTTGAAGTGTCTTATTATCTTGTCTTTTGATGTCTGAAGGGGTGGCTCATTGTTAGAAAAAGGAAAACCCTCACGCATCTTTGCCATCTTTAAAAATTGTTTGGCCTTTAACAACTGCTCTTCCAGAGAATGTCCATTTCTCCTGACAATAAATATGGCAGGTCGTCGGCAAGTGACAAACAATTTACTTTACATGCCACACTTTTATGGGTTTTGAGAGCTCGTGTGGAAGTGTATTTTAAAAAGCCCAGAGAAATTAGCAGTATTACCAATGTTAAGAAGATTGATATCTGTGGGCATAAACTGATGTGAAGTTACTTGTCCTGGTTATTTCCTGCTGCTTCTGGTTTTATATTTCATGGGTGCCAGATTCAAAATTCAAGTTTTTTATTTATCATTGACTAAAAATTGTCAGGGAAAATAAAAAAGCAATCACGAAGTCCAATAGATCCCAGGAAGGAAATGTAGTCACACCGATTTCCAGGGCACATGGCACTACTCAGAACAGTATATGAACAAAAATTCTTTTTCTAAGTAGAATACTCAGATCAACATTGAGCTTGCTGAATTTTGCCTTTTATCTCAGACCCTTCAGCACTTTTTAATTTCTGCCGTCCTTCTGGGTACGCTTTGCCCTTCATATCTACCATTTGTCTTGTGATTTTTGTTTTAACTTAAAAGTTTAATGATGTTCCCAGTCAATAGGATTCCTTAGCAGCTAAATCACAGTCATGCTAGCTTTCTGTCACCTAGCCAGATTTTGTGAAAGCTTTCAAGATCTTTTTTCAGACCTCCGTCACTCTAAGAATCCATAAGAATTCTCAAAAGGACCATAAACTGTTACAGGGTTCAGGTTATTGTATCATTATAAAAACATATTGATACACTACAGCCGACAAGACAGGTACCTACCATCCTAGGCTAATACAACCATGTCAATGCCATCAGCAATCTCCAATCTGACCAGTTTTTTTTTTTTTTTTTCAAAGCAGGCAGCTGTAGACATTAATTCCTTTTAAAGTAATGCTTAATTTCAACACTTCTGATTGCCTGCAGATTCCTATTAAATTGTTGCAGAATTACTATGAGCATGAAATATAATTGGAGAAGTAAAGATTCAAGACTAAAGTGAAGAAATAGGCTTGTATAGCTGAAAATTTGAGCAATTCCTTAGGTAGCTTATAAAATCTGCCTTAATTTTAGAAGTCAGAATAAGATGAGCTAATCTACATCTAAAACAATGGTGCATGTTGCTTTCCAAAACTGTATGAAAGTTTTCCCACAAAAAATCAAGTAATCCCTATCTTGAATATTTACCCCTGCATACATAACAGTGAAGTACATAAATATAATTAAACAGAGCCATTAAAGTGTTAGCTTTATTTGATATTCTTTTCATGGTTCTCCTTTTGAAAACTGGATATTTCCTTTTGGACACATTTCTATTCTGCAATATTTTACTAAATGAAATTAGGTATGCTAAAGAAAAAAAATTCAAGTTTGGAAGAGGGCATTCCACCCTACAAACCACTTCTGCATCTGTATACTTTTTAGTATGGGAAAAAATGTGTTTTCCTATTTAATTTTTTATTCTCTTCTACCCTTGGTTGGTTTTGCAAGAATTCATTGTGCAATAATAATTTTTCATGCTTTTTAAACAGCTTCAAATGTTTGCATTTTTAAATCAAATTAATCCTCAGTTCCTCTTCTACTTTAACCATGATGATTCTCTCATGCAATAAGTAACCCCAAACCATTAATTTATAAAAATAGATCTTGCCATATTGATATGAAAAGACAAATCACCACATATATGGCCATCAAGAACTGCAAAAGGAGATTAATTACACCACACTATTTTAAAAGCAAATGTTTAAGATGTGATTTCTTTTCATGCATCAACCACCTATCATATCTTGCTATGTGTATATGTAAATATATGTTTAGGCACATGTAATTCTTACAGAAATGTGTAACCAAAATTGTGCTTACTGCCTATTGCACAAATAAATGCCTTTTACTTTAAAAAAGAAAAAGATAAATATTACATTGTAGCATATGTATATCCCACAAGTAGACAAATATTTAAGTTCCCAATATTTAAAGTATTCTTTAGCATGGGCAAGTTTTGTATGTTTTTAAAATCTGTTCCATATAAATCAAACTGTATAGAAACCCCCAAATCTCTTTACTGAATTAAACTGCACAAATTCTGAGAAATCCTGTTGTCTCCTCTGCTCAGTGAATAGCAGCTTCAAAGAAGACACTGAAACTTGGATTAGAGCCCAACTGTGCCTGAAGCAATGCTATATTATAACTAGTTGTCCTTTATTGGCAAGCTATTAATTTTATCTGGAAACAGTTTTTTAAAATATACATAGGTATGGGAGAAGGACATTTAAGTTATGTATGGATACCATTCTTAATTTTATGATAGAGAAAATACATGCATATTACAAATTTAGCAAGACAATTTGAAGTATCACACAAACACAGGAGAAAGACCAGAGAACACACAGTAGACATTCACAGATGCTTTACATGGGTAGTGTTACATTCATTCACTGTGCATTCATTGTACCTTAGAAAGAAAATGCAGGATAACAAAGATAAAATATAGAAGTGATAAGAGAATGGAAAATGTGCATTGTTAATTTAAAACACTGTATTAATACTGATCTTTAAATATGGATTTCTTGACTTTCACAAACTTTTATCTCACGTGAGTTTTTTTTCCCCTCATTAATAGGATGAAATTAAAATAACACAATATATTTAAAAAGTACATCTACCTGGAAAATACTATTATTTCATAGAAAAAGATAAAGCACTCAGAACACATTCATTAAATTGTCTTATTGTTTCATGTCAGGTGTCATTGGTCCATGATAAATGTCCTAAAAATATCTTAATATTTTACCTCATTTTCAGGCTAGCAGGTTTTAAATTATTCACCATCTTAAGGAATGCAGGTTTCATTATAGAATCCCATTTTCAAATGATCTTCAGTACAACAAAATTCTTATGTAATGTATTTAATTATGTAATGATGTTACTTAGTTTCTTTAATTGTAATATGATCATTTTTTCTATTTTCAAATAGTTTTGATAGCAGTACAGTCCTCTAATAAAAGTGACTCATACTATATTAACTATGTTGTTCCAGGTATGTTGTTGTTTCATTTTAATGAAAATAAAAACCAGTATGTTCTTGCCACTTAAAGACCTTAAAAGCACTTTAAAAGAAAGAATAAGAGAAGTTTGAGCTTAGACTCTCTTTTAAAAACTCAAATGAAAAAACCTAACATCTAGGTTTTTTTTAAGTATCAGTTAACGATTAAAAAGAGGAATTATGTGCCTTGTTTAGGGTGGTTTTTAAAAATGATCTTTGAGCACTTACTCAAAAAGTTAATTTCCACTTCTCTGAGAATGGCAACAACCAAAAGTGATTCCCTGCTACTTCTCCTGACCTCTGCATTCACATTAAAAAGGATTGGTCCATTTTTGATAGCTCACAATAGTGTCTCAACATAAAGTAAGAGATGTAACCAAACTAGTGTGCCCTTGTTTCATATTTGTAGGCAATCTGATTTTTTTTTTTAAGGTGGACTATCTTTTCCTTACATCATTTTTTAATTGAAGTATAGTTAATTTAAAATGCTGTGTTTGTTTCAAGTGTACAGAAAAGTGATTCAGTTACAAAAGTTATATGTACTCATTTATATTTTCTTCTTCAGATTATTTTCCATTATAGATTATTACAAGATATTGAGCAGAGTTCCCTGTGTTATACAGTAGGTCTTCATTGTTTACCTGTTTTATATACAATAGTGTGTATATGTTCATCCCAAATTCCTAATATATGTTCCCCTCACCTCCTGCTATTCCCTTTTGTAACCATAAATTTGTTTTCTATTTATGTGAGTCTATTTTTGTTTTGTAAATAAGTTCACTTGTATCATTTTTTTTTTAGATACATTTTCTCTTGATTTTGAGAAGCAGAAGGTGGGAGTTTATATTTCAAACACTGAGTCAGGTCAACAGGTTTAATTAACACACCTCATCAGAAGCGCCCAGAATGCCAAAGCACAAGTAGTTCTTTATGAATGAATTTTAATATAACCATTACTTGAAGCTATTTTGAAAGAAAAGCCCAGTGTTGACAGATTTAGAACCTCATTCAGGCTCATCGCATAGGGTATATGTGCAACGGTAAAATATCATTTCAAAACAAACTACGCTCACTTATTTCCTTCTCAAAGAAAAGACATTGGAAATTAAAATGGGAAAAACATTTAAAAAGTAAGACTGAAATGGCTTTCATAAAAGGACAGCTGAACAAAAACACCAGCGAAGTACAGAGGCTAGGAAGGCAATAAACAAGAAAATTTCAGAGCCACTTTGGCCGTCCACCCATCCAGTGGAGGATGGCAACTGTCACTCTGAGCTTTCTCTAGCTACCTCTTCCTTTGGATATTTTTAAAAAATTTATTAACCTGACAGCTGGAAACTTTACACAGATTGCCCCCTGACAGGGTGCCAGTTTGGTATAAACACTTTGCTATCTTTTTCTTCAGCATAAGAAAATCAAGAAACATGAGAAGTGGAGCCAGGTGCAAATTTGGGCAAATGCGCTGGCTCCTCCGACGGCCCCCATTCCCAGGGAGGCCCCGGATAATCAGGAGCAGCCCAATAGCAGAGCCGCATCCTTCATCCTTCCTCCTTCACATCTACTTTCTTTTTAATGTGTGAATGTCTGATGTATTATTAATCCCCAAACATAAACCAGCAAGGTCGCCAATCAAAGAAAATACCTGCTCTCTCACAAATTATCTGTTTACTGTCTAATAACCAGTAAAGTCCACTGCCAAAAGTCACTTATATCTCATTTTTGAAGTGGGAGAAATATTTATTTGGTCAGTTCTTGGAAAGAATAATACTCTGTCATTAAATTAGGTAATTAGAAAAGAAAACAACCTACTAAAGGGCTGAGCCTTGGGAGCCTGAATCCAGAATGCCCCTCTATTTATTAATTATGACATAAACCAAGCTGTATGAACTACAAAAATATTAAATGTCATGTAGCCTTTAAATCAAAACCTCCCAGCCATTAAAAATACTAAAAAGGGATCATTTGAAGGGGTGATGGTACAGAGTAATATAATTTCTAATACTTCATCTTCTTTCCAATTGTTTACAGGACCACTTAACCACAAGGACAACAAACTACAAGCATCCTAGGAATCAAAATGAAAGAAAGAGTGTAAATTTGTATCTGCATTTCAATTCATTAATGTATTACGAAGCAGCAGCATCCTCAGATACTGCAATATAGAACTATAGTCTTTATACAGAGGTCTGACCTCCGTACCCCAGGCATGGCAAAGAGATGGAAAAAGAAAACACTGAGAAAGTTCCCACCGAATCTATGTCATATATGGTGCACTTTCGTCCATCACAGTGACCCATAGAGATGAACATAGTTCAGTGTAACACAGTGAGAACATGGTGAGAAGCTTGAACAGCAGAGACATTTCATAGTAATTTATTTTTATTTCCAAGCTTACACATTAGTGCTATTCAAAGTGGATTTATTTATCAGTGCAGTATATTAATACTTTTTGGTGGGGGGAGGGACACTAAACTTAATTTGTCTAAACACACACAAGGGATTTTATAAAGAAATACCTTGGTGCAGTAGACTTTCTTAAATGTTAAGAAATGCCCCTAAAGGCACACTCCCCACTCAGTAATCAGAGAACAACACCGCATGGGCTTGTTTGACTATGAAACCAGAATTGATTTTTGACAAATACCTTATCATGCACCTCACTTACTTATGCAAATTGAGGTTTCTACTGGTTTCTTTTAAATCACTGGTTAACTCTAATCTCTGACTCAGATTAGTTGACTTTAAAATATGTTATTTTAAGGTTTCTCTAGCAAAACACACTTTCCTCAGTGAAAAACTAGTATTTATTTTCAATAGCCATAATATCAAAACTTTTAAAGATCCAAAGCATGGTACATATTTTCAATACATCTATTTCTCTAGGGAATTTTCCTTATCAACTCCCAGCTAAATCCCTCTTGGGCTTAAGCCCCATTACTGATTCCTTGGCCCCAGCCTATTTTATCAGAATATTATAAATATCAAGACACTGAAAGATGTTTAAATAAAGTAACAGAGTGATGCCATGATGAAGGCCTTCACTAATGCACAGGCGAGAGGCAGCTTTACCACAAAGTGCAGTTCTTATAACACCCCATCAATGATCTCCACGCTGACCTGCAGAGACCACTGTCTCAAGGGGTGACAGACAATTTAGTTCTTTATCCTTTTGTCATTGGAAACGACTCCACTGCCATAAATTCTAATCAAGTCAAACTGGATGGCAGTTAAAAAAAAAAATCTCCTAATGCATGTTTCTATGAGAAAGATAACAGAAAGGAAAGGAAACGAAAAACCCCATAGAGAGTGCATTTTATAGGCTAAGAATCACTGACCCAACTTTCAATCCTTTCACAATTGTTCATAAATAAATGACATTGAAAATACCCACCCTTATAAGTATCATTGGATGCAAGTATCATTGCTTTTAACCTAAAAACACACACTATCATAAGAGAAAACCAACCACCAATTTTTATTTCAGGTACAATGTTTGTAAATGTTTTTGTTTGTTTGCTAAATGTCTCAGCTCAAGGCTTTAGAGCTGTGTGCCCAGTTCCCGTGCAGTGGGTATAAGTAAGCAACTAACCCAGCCACCCAAGGTAGTTGGGACTGCAAGAAAAGCAATCATAAGATTTAACTTGAAACAATAAAAATATTCCCAGGAGGAAGACTGTTAATAAATCATCTTTCAAATTTCAAATATATATGAGAGAAAATATTTAGGGCATGTTTTATATGATCTCACTTCTGCTGCTGTGACTGCATGGGAAAACTTTAGTACAGATTTTTTTCTAGGGATATATATTATTTTTATCCTTTCTGGGGCCATTTTCCTTACCAAGTTGTTGATGCTACCATTTGAATTTTAGCATCCAACTTGACTGAATGTGGAACATTGAATTCTTGATGGGCATAACTAAAAACGAAGCACCACATTGACACAAGTGCTATAAATGTCACTAGAGAAACACAGCAACCTCTTCCCTTCGAGATTGTTTGCCAAAGGCCAGTTTTGAGAGTGGTTTCGAATATGGACATCACTCATCACATATTAAATGACTGGTCCTGTGTGGCATCACTCATCTGATCACAAGGCTGAAACACAGGGAGACACAGAACCAGATTCTCTGATAATACTTCCTGAAGTGCAAGTCTACTCTTCCTCCATACTGCTTCCTACAGCTCAGAGCTTAGCATAACAAAGTCAGAAACTGAAAAGGGAAGACTTCTTCCACAGTCTTTACAAGAACAAATAATGCAGTACTTAATGATATCACAGAGAACGAGCTAAGCACATGCTTCTCAATGAAATGTGAATTCATCTCTCCTAAGTGTACTTTAGTTTCCATGGCTGTTCAAGTTAAGCAAAACATTACCTCTGATGTAATTACTTTATAAAACACAAGGGTCCTTTTCTGAACTTTCTCCTTAGGCTGGCATATGGCTGCTGGTGTCTCCTTCTGGTATGCTGAGCGGCTCAGAGCACTGAAACAGTCTGCCCAGTATGTTTCCCTTTGGATGCTGTTAAGTGCAGAGGTGCAATTTAAGGAGAGGCATAAAAGGCCCAATGGTTCCTGGAATTTCCTTTGTTTATCCATAGAGGGCATCTGTATTAGCCTTTCTCTGTACTTTTGGGCTGAAGGTGTCATACTGTGAGAGAAACAGACTTGTCCTCTGGACTGCTAATTTAACAAGACACAAAACAAGGATGGAGCTCCAAAGAACTCTATTTATACTGAAATTTCGGTTAGAATAAAAAATGGAACTTTGTCTCCTGTCAGTAAATGTCTCTCCACAAAAGTAAACAGATCATACACACAAAAAATTATCTTAATCTTCTCCTCTCATTCCAGAAGCTTGATTTTCAAAAATACAAGGAACATGCTATAAGAAGCATGGTTTGAGAGAATATGTTAGAAAATCATTGTTTAGAGATAAACCTGGACGCTCTCAGTTATTTAGGACAAATGCGATTCTCCATTACCAAGAGAAAAGTATAATCATAACCATTTATTAAAAATGAAAAATTTGAACATACTCAGGTCAAATAATAATCATCCATTTGATTAGTATCAGTTAAGTGTTGCCAAAGTTGCGAAAAATTCTGAGAGAGTTATACTAAAAAGTTTTAGCCAGTTACATAAACTAGAATTCCTAATGCTAAGTCCCAATAATATTTATTAAGGTGAGAGCAGAACAGACCTAGTAGCTAAGGATACCTGCAAGAACATTGAGATAAAAAAATGGCAAGGTTATTGTTAAATGAAATGGACAGGATAAATATTCAATTTAATTTTCCATCTATCAGAAGTTCACAGTAAAATCAGTTTGGAAAAAAACGCATCCCTCTAGGGTGCTTTCTAGTCTGTCTATCTCATATTTTCTTCAGTTTTTTTCTTAAGTTTTCAAAACTGCTCATCTGCTGGTTTCTACTTTATCTAATAGAAACTGGAAAATATTCACATTGTGCTCAAAAAGCACTCTAGAGATCAAATAAAATTAAGTAAATAAACAAGATATATTAGATATAAGATGTAGATTTTTCAGGTTTCTCAGCCACAGACTCAGAAGGTGAGCATTCCAAAAAGTAAAGACGAGTATCATCTAAAACCTACTAAGATTTCTAAATTTCTCTATGGTTCTTCAGTTTACTCCGTAAAGATTCCACTTTAAAAATATATTTTCAAAGAAATTTTCATTCAAATTTCTTTGATCCCCCTCCCACCTTGGATTTTTTTTTTAAGTTTATTTCTCTACACACCACGCCAATCAGTAAAAGGTGACATAACAAATCTATGACAATTTTCAACACTGGAAAATCTAAACAAATGTTGAGAAGTCAAAGTAACTGCTTTACTTGGGAAAAAAAACCAATTTGGGGTTTCAAGTCAAAGTCTACAAAGAACATTTACTTTTAAAAACCGCACACAAAGTTTAAGAACACATAATTCATTTTCTGCAGTTATGTTGAATTCATAATTGATTATATTTTAAAAGTCAAAGTGCTTGGTATTAGTATATTCAACATCAAAGAGCCTGGAGTGCGACTTTGGCCTTCCTGTAATTTACAATTTTATCTGCCTTCTCTCACTAACCCTTTGAAATGAAATGAGTGTTTTAGGACATAACTCTTCCTACACAGCTAAAAACTTGGACTACAACAAAATATTTCTTGAGAGTGAAAATGCTAAAACCTTAATGCCTAGGTTTGGAAATTTTATGTTAGAGATGAAACTGCTGCTTTTCCAAGAAAGGGTCATAGGACCAAATTTCTTGTAACTGGCATCTATTATACTCTTAAGTATAAAACAGCATTTTACCAACAGAAAATTTGATACAGAAAGTTTCTCTGCAACACTCCTCTAATGTTGGATTGAGTGAGTATTTAAAATCAGATGAAAGCTCCTCTGCTGAAGCTGGCCTGAAGCTGCCAAACTATCTATGGTGCTTTCTTTCTATATTTTGCATTTCTCAGCTTATCTTTTTAATTGAATGGATAACTTTCTTAAAAAAGCAGTCTATACTATGAAGCTGTGTTTCTTTAAAATTTAGGCACTTGACTGTTTTTAACTTGTTCTCTTCCTGAGACACACACATATCTCAGGTTAGTATATATAGGTATGAACAGGTTAGTATGTGTTATATATGTGTATATATAATATATATTTAGTGTCATAAGTATATAAACACTTGGAAATAATTAAAAGCAAGTGTTTCAGGAACAACTGTTCTGAAAACCTAATGTCACTCTATCCCATAAAGTGCTTCTCCAGCAGAGACATCTATTACCATCCATCACTCAGTCACACGCCTCAACACAGCCTGGTCCCCTTTCTGATTAGAGATCACAGTTGCTTGAGTTGGCTTACAGAGTCTCATCTGTTTGAATGACAGATGTCTTTGCTGGAGTGGCACTCTGCTTGTTCTTGTTTTGTTTACGAAACAAAGATTTCTAAAAAGGATCTGGGCTGCCTCCACATTTAGGATGAGGCTGTAAACATCTGTTAAAAGGAAATGGCTGAGGGGAGGGATGCCAAGGACCTATTTTCTTCCCTCATCACGCTTGTAAAAGAAGAGACGTTCATTCTAATTGTGATTACAAAATGTTATGTCTTTGAGCCATACCAGGAGCCACCTTTGTTTACCTGCAGAGAATGACCAGTATTGATATTTTTTCAGTTCCCCTCTTTGGTCTTTTGACTACAGATAATAACTCTTTACTCTCCTTCCCCTTAACAAAAGGCGGCGAAGCAACCCGAAACTGAGTCGATATTTATTCAATAAACGTTAACCAATTCTCACAATGGAACTGATTTCCTGATGATGATTTTCATCTTCTTTTTTTTTTCCCCCCAGTGATTTCTAGCCTGGGGACGCTAGCAATATCTGACCAGTCCAAAGGGGCAGGAGGAAGTTCCTGGTTGGAAAAAGTTTGGAGGACACCCTCCCAGCCAGCCTGGCATCAGCTGGGGTGGCTCAGCCCCCTCCAAGATGCCAAGATCCTCTTTGGTACTTAGAAGAAAATTGAATGAACAACAGGGGGGGAAAAAAAGAGGAGGGGTGGGGGTGTGGATGGCTCTTCCGGACACCATGGTAGGAGTGAAATGAAATACCTAGACAGACTTACCGAAGAGCTTGCTGGGAGTGTCCTCGCTGTCATTTGATTCCACGGGCGCAAGCAGGGGCTCATTCAGCTCGCTGTCTGAAGTAGCAGCCTTGTCCTCACCTCTCAACTCCGCATTCATTTCACTCCGCACTGACAGCAAGGGCTTACTGACTTGTCCAGCTATCATTGGATCCTAGGATGGGGGAAAAGAGTGAAGGGGAGGAAAAAAAGTGGCCGCTTGAGTGTGTGCGTGTCCTTGTCTCCCTCTCCTCTTCTCTCTCTCTTCCACACACACACACTCCCTCTCTCCCCTCTCTCTTATCTCTGACTGCTCCCGCTGTTATTGCTGGCTGCAGTCAAGTGAAGAGCTATTACAGATCCGAGTTCTCCATTCCTCCCCACCCTATTAAAGCTCAACTAGCATGAGAGAGATGCAGGAGGCTTCCGAGAGGGAAAAAAAAAAAAGGAAAGAAAAAACTTCTTTGAAAGCAACCTAACCAACACAGCTTTAATTGTGGGATGTGCTTTTGTGCGAATGTTTTTACACCTTGTGCTGTCTTGAATGCAGGAAGGGGTGGGGGGAAAGTGCGGGGTTTGTACTTCGGCAACAGACTCAAAGGAAGGAGCACCCTAGGGAGGACCCATGGGCTATTTTAGGAAGCCCTCTCCCTGGGGGAGAAGCAATTAAACCCTATCCCGAGAGCAGAAAAAAAGAGACAGGGAGAAAAGAGTCCTCCAAAGGCTTTCAATGGAATGAAAGAGATTTCTTATGTAAATTCTAGCAGTACCTTTAGAAGTTGACTTTGCTGGTCCCAGATTTGGGACTGCAGCTGACCCCAAATCAAATGAACATTTGAAAGCAAACAACAAAAGAGATGAAAATTGGTTTACAGTTTTTGAAAGGAATTGGAAAAAAAAAATACTTACAAACTCTGTTCAACAATTCGGATACCTAGAGCACCCTACGCCCAGAGCATTAAAGAAAAAGAAAACAAAAATCACCTCCGAAAAGGCAAACTTTACCCCCCCAGTATTTTAAATCTGCTTTATCTTCAGCTCATTAGGAGGGCATTTTAGGTTCAGCAATATTTTCCAAGGGAAGCCTTTTATTCCACTTGCTAACCAAGACGCATGATACTGTGGTCGCACCGATATCGGATGCAGAAAAGCCAAAAGTGCCCCTTTTGCGTTATCTGGGAGCTATTTATTGCCAAGTTCATGCCTAAATGGTTCCTGAGCAGGAAACAGGTGACCAGTGCCAGAGCAGGTGGGGCCACAGGCTCCCTGTCCCATCATTACATTGGTTGTGGTTTGCCTGTGGTTATTTTTTTTTAATGTATTCATGCCTGAAAAGTGAATTTGATATGACACATGATAATCTATGAAAATGTTAATCAATACAAATAGTTTAAGCTGTCATCAAATGCACTTCTTTAGTCAATACTCATACCACAGAAAACAATGTCACTGTCACCAGGGCTTAATTTGCACAGCACTTAAATATTGGACTCTGTGCATCAATGCACTTCTTCTTCAAATACTGTAGGTAAACACATTTTCTCCCTATTTAAGGCTGAAGCACTCAGCACGCATTTAGCTGAGCTGAATCCTCCCTTTTGAATACCTTGATAGGTCCACTGGAGGGCAAAATTAATACTTAATTGAATCTCACAGTCATCAAAATAATCAATACTTTTTTATTATTTATTCTTTACAGTCTGTTGACTGTTTCAAACCTCTGAGGGAATGGTGGAAAGGATTCATGGCTTTGAAACACTGTCATTTAACAAGGTAATTTTCAGTGGGGCATTAGGGGTTGTGAAACATATAATAAAACAAAAATGGTGGCTTATAATAGGAAGAAAGAAAAGAATTATATTTCTGCCATCTAACAAAACAGGATAAATAAAAAAGCAAGTGCAGAGAGAGGGAGAAAGGAGGGGGACAAGGGAAACGAGGAAGACTGGCTTTTGAAGGGTTTTATCATATCAAGAGCAGAGCCGAGCTTTCATAATGCTGACATTTCTCATCCTGACAATCCTAAACAAGTGGAAAGGATGAGATCGCAGATATCATCTTTCATCACATTCCCCAGCTTAAGAACCAACATGACAGCTTCTCTCCCCTTTACACTGTTAATTACTAAATAAAATACTACTCTCTGTCAGCATCAGATTATTGCAGATAGCAACCACAAACATTCCTCCATTGTCTTCCCCCTCGAAAATTGTGAGACCTACCTTGAACTCTTTAGAGAATAAATTAGGCTTGTCTCACTGTATTGTAAATATTTGAAATGTAATCAATGTCATCAATGCAGTCGATGCACAGTATTGTCAGCCTAAATTTGCTGGTGATAGATTAGCATTTCATTTACTGTGTTTGGAGGCAGAGGTTTGGAGCACTTGAAAATTGGTGGTGGGGGCGGGGGGAATGGGACAGGCAGAGGGGAAAGGAGACACAATTTTCTCCAAATTTCCCCCAATTTCTTTCCTGTGTAGCTAAGAAAGAACACGTGTTTGGATTCTTCTGATTTGGTGACTAGGGAAGGGTAAGGCAGGAAAAGGAATATTACCTTACCTCGTAGTTCCACATGGAGAGTGCCCAGGTTTAAATTCTAGGACATTTATTTTACTTTATGCAACACTGAATCCTCAGTCTCTCTGATCCAAAGAAGGGGGTGTGACTCATTTGAGACATTCAGTCTCTGGCCACACTGCTCATTTGAGCATTTTTGAAGATGGTGTTAAAAGAAAACTTGTGTTGAGAATGACGTTCACTACCCTCGTGATAAGCCAAACATGGCTATTTATGTATCTGGGCAGACTTCAGAATCTGGGTAGACTTCAGAAAAGAACATTCTATTCCTGCTTTATTTGTGAATGGTCAAACTGAATCCTGAATGCCATAGAGGAGCTGAAATGCAGCTGCTAAGTTCAAGTGCACTTAAATCTTTAAGATGTTTCAGTCTAGCTGATGTGTACAAAACATGTACTGGCAGATGGTGTATATTCCTGACCATTAGCTCTTCTTCTTTAAATTACTTTTATGTACCTCATCCATGGCTAGGTTTCCAACTAGTGTCTCAGTGACTTGAGCTTCGAAAATTCAGGAGTTTGTCATTCATATACTCATTTGATTTTTCATGTTACAAAATCCTCTACCTTTTCCATGATGCAGCTGTAGTCCACATATATATGTGCTTGACATGGTTAAACAGCAAACCCCCAGTGAGGTAGAGAGCAGACAGCTTTTAATCACAGCTGCAGCCACTGGGGGGTCCATTTGAAAATGTGTCACAAGCAGTAACCACAGAGTACAGTCTTATAAGGGATTGGGGTGTGTGGGGGGGGTGGTTACCTCTTTCAAGTAGCACTTGACTTGGAAGTTGTTTTTTCCCTGCCCAAAGAGATGGCAGTGTGTAAAATACTTTCTGCAAAGTAAGGAAAGGATTTCCAACATGCATCGACCTGGGTACGTGTACAACTTCCACATGTACAAGGATCTCTGAAGCAGCAGATAGGAAGAGAAAGAACTACTGCAAGCCAAAAAAACAGTAGGTGAAGATTTCGTACTTGAAAATTTGAAACTGTCACAACTAGAGTTGTAGAAGTTGGGATTTCTCTGCAGTTCGTTCATTGGCCCCAGTTAAAGAAAGGGACTGGTCCAAGATGGATCTCATACTTCTCAAGTATGAGCAAGAACAGGACATGCATGTGCCAATTTAGGGCACTCACAAGGGTCATAAGAGACCCAAGAGCCAGACAGTAAAAAAAAGAAATGAGAGATTCAGTTTCCATTAACAAAATGTCAACAAAAATTTTCACGTCCTACAATGAATGAACTGCAGTCAACAACAGAACCACAAATAATTATTTAAATCTCCTTTGGGTATTGTTAAAGAAATAAAAATAGATCACATATATTGACTGCCTTTACCAAATAGGCAACTCAGCTATATTTAATGTCACTCAGAGTATGCAAGGTATTTACCTCATTTCAGGGAGGAAGGACTGAGACGCAGAGAAGTTAGGTGACTTATCCCAAAGCCACACAGCTAGTAAGGCAAACCTGTATTTTGAACCCTAGGAAATTCATTTCCAAAAATCAGCATTTTTTATACAGCACCCTCTACTGGGTGAAAAAAAACGAGGCTCATGGATTAGGTAATCCACAGTGTTTCCCAGAACATCAATTATGGACCAGGAAAGGCTTTAAATCCTGGATGACTAATTCCCACAGCATGCTATGTATACTGTCTTATATGCTTCAGTCTCTAGAAACAAAACACCTCTCTGCCTGATGCTGCCTGAGTACAATCCGTGGGGTGACAGGGTGTGGTATGCGGGACGTCAGACAGCGTCACACCCAACATAAACTCAGCAATCACTTAACTACTTTGCCCTCGGCTTTCTCATCTGGAAAATGAAGGTGTTGAAATAAAACAGTATTTTCCAAAGTGAATTCCACAGAACACTTGTACTAAAAAAGACTCTACAATAAAGGAGTTTTGCAATCATACACACGTGGAAAATACACCAGAAAAGTCTACCAGGAAAGAAACCAATTCAACTCTGATTAAGCTAGCATTTCCCCAAATTATCTGACCGTGGAAGACCTCTTCCTTATAATCTGCATTATATTATCTAACGGACCTAGTGCTTCTTGAAACATTTTAGAATGTGCCTGCTTAGATTACAGCTAACGTAAATTATAGTTCTAATTTTTAACCATCCTATAATAATAAGCTAGAAGGCTTCAGCAAGTACATAATTGTTCCAGTGCTTCTCATACTCTTTTACCCAATTAATATTCCTTACAGTTGATTCACATACAATTATCCACAGCTTCGTATATACTAACTGTAAATACTCTCTTCATATGCTAATTTCTGATGCCCTTCAATTTTTAAATAAGGATGTCCCCATGTATTTCTGTCATAAAACCTTTATGTGAAGAGCAGATACAGGGCACTGTGAAAAGGGAAGATTCAACTTGGACTTTCACCAGGTTGTTAAAAACAATACCAAATAAACAAAGATATAATTCAGCTAAGGCTTCAATAACTTAACCAACAGAGTTTTTGTAAGCATAATCATTCTCATTTTATAGTCAGAGAAAACTAAAGATAGCGAGATTATTAACTCAGCAAAGCATCCGTGTCCGGTGGCAGCCACGCGTTGGAAATACCCTCGCCCCTCTAAACTGAGCTTGAACTCAGTCCAGCATATTTTTATGTACACACAAGCCAACTATGAAGCAGGCAATCAGAACAGCTTTGAGGAAAATGTAAATTAGATAGGCAGGCAGGCTTTAAAAATCCAAGGAAACAATTCATTTGGTCACAAAGTGCTAGAGTAGGGCAAAGTTATACTCAACAGAGCTATTTCTAGAACTCAATAGAAAAATTACATCCATTATAAAGAAAAACAACTATATTGGATTTCTCTTCCCCCACCCCTTAAAATGCCCTATTTCAATTTAGGAAACAGTAGAAACAAATTACCTACAGCCAATTTAAGATGCAAAGACAGCATCATATTTTGTATTTAATTTCCCCTACTGCGAAGAAGTAAAAATCAAAATCACAAATGCATGAACAGGAAGAAACAGACCTTAGTGGGTTTGGGGAGAAGGAAACTTCAAGTGTGGATTTTGTTACCTTAGTCATGAAAAGAATTTTGTTTTTCTCTTTCTTTAACCAATTACCAAGTATTAATGAGGTTAATGAAGTTAGTTATCAATATGAAATTTAATGTACTAAAGAATGTTTTCCCCCCAAAGTTACAGAGTTTCTAACTTAATATTTTACCATTCAATACTTCTTCCTTCTAGCAATACATTTTAAGAAGACATTCTATTTGACTTTTGAATATAAGACCATAGTTCATTTTTGTCTTTTCTTTATATATGTATCTATATATCCATATCTATATACCTATATCTAACATACATACAGTTGAAAATTCTGAAAATTGATGAAGTCCACAAGACAATAAAATTACCATAAATTTACCCACAACTGATTATTTTATTTTAAATATCATTTCCTAGACTTCGAACAAAAACCATTTTTGAGTAAAGCAGGAAATCCCACATTTTCAGCAAATACCGAACAGACAAAATTTGCATTACAGTAAATTTGATTATAAAGCTCAAACATGTATACACCTTCAGTAAAATCACCCCACAGTAGATTCACAGCCACACATCAATCCCAACCCAGGTTGCCTTCTTCAACCTGATACTCCCAACTGTTATTTCTTTCCTGTCTCTTCACTTTTAGTTAATCCTACCCCATAATAAAGAAGACGAATGCTTTATGAAAATTAAGCAGGGCATTCAAAACATAAAACGAATGCTGGACTTTGGGAGTAAAGTACTCAGGAAACTCCAGGACGCTTCATGGATGTCCCCTGATTCAGCGTCTGCATGACTGGCATGAATCACTGTCTCTTCCATCTTGCATTCTGGGCCAACATGGCTTTATTTATCTCAAGGAAAAAATATGAGACCTGAGCAAGGTCCTCTATAGATAGTGGCATAGGAATACGTTTTGAAAGGTAGAAAGTGTTACACAGAAAGACCATTTTTCACCACACCTCTTCCCTCGTTAAGGCATCCAGTGAACTGTGGGTTACTTTTCTCTCCATACCTTCAATTGGACCAGGAAGATAAGCTGTAGTAGATGCTGTGATGTGCTACATAGATCCTTGTTTCAGGACCAAGGCACTCATTTCCCAGCTGCCAGAGATGCTGGCCGAGGATGCTGTTCCCAGGAGCCACCTTGCCTAAATGGAGCTTCTTCCAAGGTCATGTCCCTTCTTTAGGGGCAGCCTAGATTCTGCTTTATGGCCTTCAAAGTCAAGACTTATTCTCTGCCCCTGTAACAGAAAAGGTTTTCAGACCCCTGAGGTCAACTCTGAGTTTGGTCAGTTGCCTTAATCGATATTTATGATCCAGAGCTGGTATTTAATCAGAAAGTCCCCACTCCAGGCATGGCCACCACAATCCCACAGCTATATCAATTCTCTGTCCACCACTCCCTCAACCTACATTTTGCTAATTAGTACAAAGCTAGTGGAGGTGATGGAATTCCAGCTGAGCCATTTCAAATCCTAAATGAGGATGCTGTTAAAGCGCTGCACTCAATATGCCAGCAAATTTGGAAAACTCAGCAGTGGCCACAGGACTGGAAAAGGTCAGTTTTCATTCCAATCCCAAAGAAAGGCAATGCCAAAGAATGTTCAAACTACCACACAATTGCACTCTTCTCACACACTAGCAAAATAATGCTCAAAATTCTCCAAGCTAGGCTTCAACAGTACGTGAACTGAAAACTTCCAGATGTTCAAGGTGGATTGATAAAGGGCAGAGGAACCAGAAATCAAATTGCCAACATCCATTGGATTGCAGAAAAAGCAAAAGAATTCCAGAAAAATATATACTTCTGCTTCATTGATTACACTAAAGCCTTTGACTGTGTGGATCACAACAAACCGTGGAAAATTCTTCAAGAGATGGGAATACCAGACCACCTTACCTGCCTCCTGAGAAATCTGTATGCAGGTCAAGAAGCAACAGTTAGAACCGGACATGGAACAATGGACTGGTTCCAAATTGGGAAAGGAGTACATCAAGGCTGTATATTGTCACCCTGCTTATTTCACTTATAATCAGAGAAAATCATGTGGAATGCCAGGCTAGATGAAGCACAAGCTGGAATCAAAAATTCTGGGAAAAATATCAGTAACCTCAGATATGCAGATGACACCATACTTAGAGCAGAAAGCAAAGAGGAACTAAAGAGCCGCTTGATGAAGGAGAAAGAGGAGAGTGAAAAAGCTGGCTTAAAATTCAACATTCAAAAAACTAAGATCATGGCATTCGGTCCCATCACTTCATGGAAAATGGATGGGGAGACAGTGGAAACAGTGACAGACTTTATATTTTTGGGCTCCAAAATCACTGCAGATGGTGACTGCAGCCATGAAATTAAAAGACACTTGCTCCTTGGAAGAAAAGCTACGACAAACTTAGACAGCATATCAAAAAGCAGAGACATTACTTTACCAAGAAATGTCTGTTTAGTCAAAGCTATGGTTTTTCCAGTAGTCATGTATGGATGTGAGAGTTGGACTATAAAGAAAGCTGAGCACCAAAGAATTGATGCTTTTGAACTGTGGTGTTGGAGAAGACTCTTGGGAGTCCCTTGGACTGCAAGGAGATCCATCCAGTCCATCCTAAAGGAAATCAGTCCTTAAAATTTATTGGAAGGACTGATGTTGAAGCTGAAGGTCCAGTATTTTGGCCACCTAATCCAAAGAACTGACTCATTGGAAAAGACACTGATGGTGGGAAAGATTGAAGGCAGGAGGATAAGGGGATGACAGAGGATGAGATGGTTGGATGGCATCACCGACTTGATGGATGTGAGTTTGAGTAGGCTCTGGGGAGTTGGTGATGGACAGGGAAGCCTGACTTGCTGCAGTCCATGGGATCTCAGAGAGTTGGACATGACTGAGCAACTAACTGAACTGATAGTAATTTTGAGTGAAATTGTTTATCAACATGAATGGAGTTTAGAATGGAGTTTCCATTTGGTTAAATTAGTCATATTTGAGATATATGTTTTGGCTAAAATATTTTGGAGACGTTTCCCATCCTTGCAGGGAACCAGAGAATATTAAGAATCCAGCAAGTCCTGTCACCTATACTCTTGGGGCTAGTGCCCTAAGGTTTGATACTCAAACTGTCCCATGTCCAGTCTTTGGGTCAGAGAGTTCTAGTTGCCTAATGCCGACCATGAGGGAAACTCATCCTGCTTCTAGAATCTTGCCATATCTGCCTTAAAGAACTTTCCATACCAGGTGTACACTGTTCACCTAAAATGACAAAGAGCTATGACTTTATCAAGCTTACAGAACAAACTATTTGGGGATGATTAACAATTTGGGGACTAATAATAATAATGGGTGATATTTAATAAATATATTATGTATGGCAGCTTTGGACTCAGAACTTGTTTTCATTGTAACCAGGTAACAATGCTTTGGAGATGAAGCAAGGTCTCTCCTATATCAAATCATTACTGACTGCAATCATCCACCAAAAAGAGCCCACTAATCATGCAAATGAAATCTGTCTTAGGCCATTGTAACATAACCCATTACACTGGGTGATGACCCACAGTGTCTTAGAGGGTATGTAAGGTCATTTACAGAGTGATAAACAGTCCAGAACTCATTTTCAAAAAATGGCCCAGGAAACTTACACTGTTTGTTGCCTCCACCAATCCCCAATATGTTATCTAGGGGATAGTTAGTTAGGATGAATGTCCAGAATCATTTGGAAGGATAAAATAAAATTGCAAAATATCTGATTTGCTGTGGTGTCAGAGGATGATATTTTATTTCATACATACAGGCAGAGTTTAAGAATCTTGTCTTTTTGTTGAGGTTTGTGGAGCTTCAGCTAGGGGTTCAATCTCCTCCTTCCCTCTCACTTGCTATCAGAGTTTCTATCTTTCTCCATGTTCAACCATGAGTGCCACATCCTCTTAACTATGCTAACTGTCTAGAGACAACTCCAGTTAAAAATCAGAGCATCAGACACAACTGTATTTAAACACAAACAAGCAAAGCATCCCATCAATGTAGGAGGAGATAGCAACATCATAATCAGTTGTCTGCTAGTTCTGGACTTCTGCAAAGCATCTAGTATGCAGATAGACATAGTCCCTCTAGCTCATCACCTTGAACCTCCATACTTCCTTTGCTCCCAAGAGGTTAAAATGACTGTATGGGTGATGCTTCATGTATACTTATCTAGGAAGAAAGGGAGACACTGATATTGACAACCTAATAGCACCATCAATTCAATTTCCTGCTGCCTTTGTGAAAAAACATCAATAAGAGTTCAATCCAGGCTCATCTCGATCTGGTCTTTTGGTAATGGGGTTATATAGCAGTATCGACATTGCATACACATATCCTATATTCATACATTCTTTATAATCTGATGGCTTCAACTAGGTATCAGAACTTAATCAGAAAACAACACAGATTAAAAAGGACTTGCATTTAGAGATTTGAATGTACAGGAGTTACAAAGAAAAAACTTGTTATCTCTATGCCACAAAACTTACTTTCTAGCATCTTAAAAATTTTAAGAAGTACTTTATATATTTATAGCAACTTTTTGCAAATGTGGATGATATAGTTGATTCACAGAATGGAAAGACTTAGTCTCTAGTTTCAGAGTTCTCAAACTGACCATTGAAACCCTGAAGTTTTTAGGGAGGAGTTTCTAGGACCTCAGAGGAGGCAGGGGAGGACCAGAGTGACTGCTCCCAGTTTTTAACACCATTTGGCTTCTCTCATCTATTCTGTATGGAATCTTCAGCGTACTTGAAGAAAGGGTTTCACAAGTTTGCCCATGTTACGTATTTGCAATGCATCACAGATGCAATAAAATCATGACAGTTTTTCGGTTGGTTGGTCACTTACTTTTCCTAAAGACTTAAGCGATAGACTACAGCTGAGATGTTTGAATCCTTTGCAGACAGATCTGTCTCAGAATCCCCAGTACCATGTCTAATGCAAAAAAAGCCTCTCACAAAATGTGTTGTGATTGACTGAGTGATTGTGAGGATGGAGGAAGGAAAGAAGGGAGGGAGGAAGGGAGGAAGGAAAGTTAAGAATTGTTCTGGGTTGATATTTTTAATATTTTAAACATACATCTAATCATGTCTGAAATTACACAGTATGGAACTAAGGCCTCACTTTGCCAGCAAAGGTCTGTCTAGTCAAAACTATGGTTTTTCCAGTAGTCATATATGGATGTGAGATTTGGACCATAAAGAAGGGTGAGTGCTGAAAAATTCATGCTCTTGAACTGTGGTGTTGGAGAAGACTATTGAGAGTCCCTTGGACTGCAAGGAGATCCAACCAATCCATCCTAAAGAAATCAATTCTGAATATCCATTAGAAGGACTGATGCTGAAGCTGAAGCTCCAATACTTTGGCCACCTGATGCAAAGAGCTGACTCATTAAAAAAGACCCTGATGCTGGAAAAGATTGAAGGCAGAAGGAAAAGGGGACAACAGAGGATAAGATGATTGGATGGCATCACCAACCCAATGGACATGAGTTTGAGCAAGCTCTGGGAGATGGTAAAGGACAGGGAAGCCTGGTGTGCTGCAATCCACGGGTTCACAAAGAGTCAGATTCAACTGAGTGAATGAGCAATGACAAAGGTCTCACTTGACTATCTTATTCATCTGGCATTGAACACATGTACACACTGATCCATATTCTACCTCCAAAAATGTGAGTTTGGTTTTATGTGATTCTATTTGTTTGTTTACCATAAGACAAGAACGGAGGAATTTAATAGTAATGCTTGAAGAAGAAAAGGAAAGTTCTTTTTTTCTCCTTAGGACTGAGGCTGACTGGAAGTAAAGCTACCTCTAGTCCAGGGGATAAGCTTGACCAAGCAAAGGCGTCAATGCTGGACTCAGGTGGTCCCAGATGAGGGCCTGGCTGGCCTCACATGGGCCTCAGCCTCATAGCTCTGTCCATGCCTCTCATTAAGCCTAGAAGATTCTCCCTCTGACGCTGCTCCTACACAATTCCCTCTCGTTCCCAGTTACCCCATGGTCGTTCAGGAGCAGTATCATCAAACACACAGCACATTAGAAATATTTTATTACAAATGTTCTAACTCTATCATTTTTATCAGAAGCAAATATTCCAAGAAATGAATGAAATGAATAATCCATTAAATATGTGGACACATCTAATTCTGTCCTTCCATTCTGAGTAGCCAAAGACGGACAGTGGAGGAGAAAACCTTTTTATTCAGAAAGTATCGAGTTCCTTATAGTTTGAAATTTCCATAAATAAATAGAAAAATCCATTCTTCCCCCTGCTGTCAGACTAACATTCCTAAAAATCCAGTTTAAAGCCTGAAGTTTTAGCAGTACCTTCTAAGTTGGGCCCAAATCTTACTTAACATGCCAGACCCTCCCTCTCCGACCGGGTCTAGCTTTTCTCTGGCTGAGTACAGCTAGGCAATGTATGGCCATAGAAAGTGCTGTTCACATTTTTGTAAAGATTTGTAAACATACTAAGATGATTTTCTGGCAGGTGTCAGTAAAGTGTCCAGGACTGTCTGGTCTAAGTTTTTTTAAATATGTATCTATTTAATTATTTGTTTGGCTACATCAGGTCTTAGTTGTGGCATGTGGGATATCTTTTTACCAGGGATGGATTCTGCGTCCCCTGCACTGGGAGCACATCGTCTTAGCCACTGGACCACCAGGGAAGTCCCTGTCTGGTCTCATTTGCACAGAGATGCCTTCCCTTTGGTCTACGTAGGCCTCCTGTAGCCAGCCTCACCAGGATCTTGTACATCCCCACTTTTCAGTGCTAGGATGAGAACTTGGGCACTGGAGGCAGAGAGCCTGTGCTAGAGTCTGGGGCAAGGACCTTCTACCCTCTCTGAGCCTCAGTTTCCCTGAGAGGAAATGGGAGTAATAACAGTATATGCCTCATGGGAGAGCTTTGCAGGTTAAATAAATAATTCACAAAGAATGCTTACAACAGGTGAAGTGCATACGAATCACAAGAGAGATATATATATATATTGCTCAAGGTCTATGACTCTCCTAACAAAGTATGAATATGTGAGCATTTTATCTTGGAAAAGTTCCTTACCCTTCATCTCATTTTCAAAAGGATTCATGGTCTACCTCCTCATCTCCTCTGCCCCTCCCCCTACCAAAAAAAGCAGTAAGTAATCATTGCTGAGGGGTAAGGGCCTGTCATTACATCTTCCTACTCCAAATGTTAGGATGGTGTCTGGCATTTCATAAGCCCTCACCAAATATCCATTGATCTTATTTGAAAAACAAAAACAAGAATCGACATCTATAGACAATGGGAGAAAGACCACAAATTTGTTTGATTTTTAAAAACCAAGTTACTTTGATGTCTTTTTGAGAAGGAATTTGCTTTATATAAAAATCCTCAGATCTTATTATTTTAAGAATGGTCAGGGGGTTGTAAGTTCTGCAGAACTGTATCCCTGAATTGTAACAGTATCTGGTTTTTAATTTTCCAGGATTCATGTAGTCAGGTTCTCTTGAAGGAGCCATTCTCTCTCTGTTCAAAAGGCCGTTGTCTAATTGATTTCACTAATAGGTATTTTCCTTTCTTCTCCTCTCAGAATGCAATAACCTGGGCAGGACTAATAACATGGTTTTGCTACCTTGCTACTTCCTGTCCTTCCTAGCAATTCAGGCAGCTTTTTCTGAGCCACTCTAGCTCCTGCGGAGTTTGCCTCTCCTTTTCTGCCTTGGGTCGGTACAAGGCTGCGCCTCACCCCAGCTGCTCCCCTTCCCTCTCTCTTCTGTAATCCACTCTCCTTTAATATTCCAAGGGTGACCCTTGACTGTCCTTTGAATGCCGCTCCAATTCAAAAGGTTTCTGAGCTTTTAAGACTAGCAGAGATAACATAATTCCAAGGAGAAGGGGGTGGGGAGGGAGGGAGAATGTGATTGGAAAGATTAGCTAAATCTTCTCATTCCTAGGGATTTGGGCTTTCACAAATACATGAGCTGGGAGTTTTGTTTTGTTTTTTTATGGATTCTCCCCACCCCCTCAGCTATCTTATTAACCTCTATTAAAAATATTTTGTTTCCAACCCAACCATAAAAAGAGACTTAACTGAATATTTCTTTAAATCTCTAGCCTTTGAAATTGAGGGCAATTTTATAGCAAGGCTGGCTTGTATTAATATTTATTTATGTCCTCTTTGGTTTGCATGATTGGGGATGGCTCTGAATCAGGGTCTCCTTAAGGCAAAACTGATGCAATTCAACAAATACTTATTGACAGTTCATCATGTACGAGGTGTTGTGTTAGGGACAATGGGGAATGAAAGGCTCGAGAAACATTTGCTACCATCAAAAATTTCACCATCTATAGATATCAGTAAAAGAATGGTTTCAGCATCCTCTCTGAGCCATGTATACTTTCTTTCTCATATACAACATTTTCTTGGCATCCTTTATCTCCCTTTTCTGTAAAGTGTCAGTGCAAACTAAGCATTTGGACCATGCCTGCATACACCATACACCTGCATAACACCATTTCTTTGAAGCATTGTTTTAATATCATTACAGATGCTAATGAAATAAGTATGTTGCTTCACTCAGGGCATTTTTAACTGGACTTTTCTAACCTTAACCTGCATCTGATGACCAGCTATCTTTTGACTCAGACACTAAAAAAAGTAGCAACACAGCTATCCACAGAATCACTGGCAATCAAGGGCTGTACTACCAAGTGGAGCAGATGAAAGATCTGAGTTATGAATTAAAGAATTGCTTCCCTCATGTCCTCAAGCACCTACAGTAACAAAAAAGGGTAATGGGTTGTCAAGAGGAAAACAGACCTGTTTTAACAAATCAGTATGGCACACTCATAGAAACAGAGAAAAATAGATGTGCTGAAGTCTTTATATACACCTGGCTCTTTCAGTGGGTTTAGAAGCCTTCATTCCCATTCCCACCCCTCAATGAATTTGCTTAGAAGATTGTTTCAGATTAAAAATGCACAATTTCAACTCAAGGCCAGCTGACTTATCCTGAATCTATGTAAGTAGGTCCATCCCAATGACATTAAGGTACCAGTGGCCCCAAGAAGGTTCAATCATCATCCACAGCTGGAATGCAGACTCATTATATAATCCTCTTTTATTCTACTCCACTAAGCTTCTGCACAATTTCTCCCCCTGCACATGCATTGTGCCTGAAAAGTGTTCCTGTTTCCCACACAAAATGAATGAGAATTGGACTATTGCTGAGTTCTCCTTTCTCACTACTTAGACTACACTGGCTCATGTCTCTTCTTTTCACCATGCCCACTAACAGACGGGTCCTGCTGGGCAGCTCTGCGGGATTCACACTCTGCCTGTAAGGCTCACCCTTGGCTTCTGTATCTTGAGGGGGCCACCCGTGGACAGTCATTTCCTTAGCATGTCAAGCAAAACTCTAATCAAATCTGTAGAGTACTCAGTTGAAAAAAATCAGGAGGAAATCATTTTTTGATTGAAAACAAGCAGAAAAATAAATTCAAATTAGCACTGAAATCAACTAGGAAACACATTCCTGAGCTTTTGATATAAAAATAGAGGCAATGGTAATAGATTTTTAAAAATCGAGTTTTTTAAATACAGTGGAAAATAGTTTGATTTGTCATTGAAAAGTTGGACAAAAAGAAAGCTGAGCGCTGAAGAATTGATGCTTTTGAACTGTGGTGCTGGAGAAGACTCTTGAGAGTCCCTTGGACTGCAAGGAGATTCAACCAGTCCATCCTAAAGAAAACCAGTCCTGAATATTCATTGGAAGGACTGATGCTGAAGCTGAAACTCCAATACTTTGGCCACATGATGTGAAGAACTGACTCATTTGAAAAGACCCTGATGCTAGGAAAGATTGAGGGTGGGAGGACAAGGGGACGACAGAGGATGAGATGGTTGGATGGCATCACCGACTCAATGGACTTGAGTTTGAGTAAACTCTGGGAGTTGGTGATGGACAGGGAGGCCTGGCGTGCTGCAGTCCATGGGGTCACAAAGAGTTGGACACGACTGAGCGACTGAACTGAACTGAACTGAAGGATTATCAGAGATTCTTTACTCTTCATTTAACTTGGATATTGGGAGTGGCTTTTTAATGCTATTTATTTATTCAACAAATATGTATTGAGTGAGTACTGTGTGCCATGCCATCACTCTTCATGGTTTTGGGAACACATCATTGAGCAAGACAGGTCAAATGCAGGCCACCCTGCAATTGCAATAGCTTGGGGAGACTGACAATAGCAAATTTAATAAATAAGGAACCATCATGATACTGGGTGGTAATGAGTGCTATGAATAGAAACCATAATTCAAAAAGTGCTATGAATAAAAATCATAATTCACATGCACCCCAATGTTCATTGCAGCACTATTTATAGTAGCCAGGACATGGAAGCAACCTGAATGTCCACTGACAGATGAATGGATAAAGATGTGGAATCTGTATCTATATACACAGTGGAATATTACTCAGCCATAAAAAGGGAAAATGGGTCATTTGTAGAGACGTGGATGGATGTAGAAACTGTCATATAGAGTGAACTAAGTCAGAAAGAGAAAAACATATATCATATATTAACACATAAATATAGAATCTAGAAAAATGGCACAGATGAACCAATTTGCAGGGCAGGAATAGAGATGTAGACGTAGAGAATGGATGTGTGGACACAGGGCGGGGTTGGGGATGGGTGGGCTGAATTGGGAGAATGGGATTGACATACATACACTACAATGTGTAAAACAGATAGCTAGTAGGAACCTGTGGTATAGCACAGGAAGCTCAGCTCAGTGCTCTATGATGACCTAGATGGGTGGGATGCAGGGAGGGGATGGGAAGGAGGTCCAAGAAGGAGGGGATGTATGTATATACATGGCTGATTCACTTCATTGTACCGCAGAAACTAATACAACATTCCAAAGCAACTATTCCCCAATTTTAAAAAAAGAAACTTAAAAGAGAGAGAGAAAACAGAGGGAAGTGTGGGGAAAGTGTGGGTGTGTAACCTATAAGATGACCAGAGAGGTGGCACAAATAAGGAACCCTTGAGCAAAGGCCACCAGGACAAGGGGAAGGCCATGTGAACATCATAAAGGGACTCTGAGAAAGAGTCTGGCCTGGGAGCTTTTATGGAGTCTTCAAAGACCAGGAGGCTGAGCTGGCTGAGAGGGAATGAGTGGGTGGTGCATGGGAGGCCAGAAAATTGGGTGCCAGAGAAATGGGCATGGCCAATGGGCATGATCAATGGGCATAATCGAGTGGGGTCTTCTGGGCCATTGGGGGATTTGGGATTTAATTCCAAGTATGAGTGGAAACCATTTTGAGCAAGATGCAATAGGATCTCCCTTGTCTTTCAAAAGATTGCTTTGTGGGAGGCAGAGTGAAACCCAGAAAGAAATGCCTTATAGTTTGGGTACTAGAGTAAAAACATTTTTAACAGCTTTATTGAGCTGTGACTGATACACAAAAACTGTATATATATATATAATGTATATAATTTGGTGAGTTTGGACATATACAAACATGTGCAAAACCATCACGAGAACATATTCCATCACCTCTAAAAGTTTCCTCCTTTTATGATAAAATTTTATTAAAATAAAAGTTTATAAAATGTCTATTGTACCACTTAAAAGGTATTATTTCTATGGAACCAGAAAACATTTCAGTAACTTGAATCTTATAAAACCCCAAATTTTAGCCACATTTTTTTCTTGCTATCTTATTCCCAATAGCCTTCGCATCAACTTAACTTCTTTTAAGAAATTAATTAAATGAATGATCTCTCAGCCTTACCTGCTTTTCCAGAAGCTGCCCTGACTGCTTCCTTCTTGTTTCTGAGGATTGATTAAATTATTACTCAAGTCCAATTGGGCGCATGCAGCCAGGTATGGAAGGAAGGGAGTCCCTAACATCACTGAGGTTCTTTCTTATTGACATTTGACTAGCTGGTTTCCCTGATAGCTCAGTTGGTAAAGAATTGGCCCACAATGTGGGAGACATGGGTTCAATCCCTGGCTTGGGAAGATCCCCTGGAGAAGGGAAAGGCTATCCACTCCAGTATTCTGGCCTGGAGAATTCCATGGACTGTATAGTCCATGGGGTCACAAAGAGTTGGACACGACTGAGCCACTTTCACTTTTCACTTTCAATTCAGTTTTATTTATTTTTTTAAATTTTATTTTATTTTTAAACTTTACAAAATTGTATTAGTTTTGCCAAATATCGAAATGAATCCGCCACAGGTATACATGTGTTCCCCATCCTGAACCCTCCTCCCTCTTCATACCATCCCTCTGGGTCATCCCAGTGCACCAGCCCCAAGCATCCAGTATCGTGCATCGAACCTGGACTGGCAACTCGTTTCATACATGATATTATACATGTTTCAATGCCATTCTCCCAAATCTTCCCACCCTCTCCCTCTCCAACAGAGTCCATAAGACTGTTCTATACACCAGTGTCTCTTTTGCTGTCTCATACAGGGTTATTCATTCGAAGTCTCCTTCACCTAAACCTTCTGTTGGATTCAGGGCAAATGCTTGGTCCTGCTCTACAACTGCTAACTATGATTCTCATATTTCATGGATTAGAACCATTTGAGGGTGATGGGGTGAGGGGTTCAGTACAGATTCCTGGTTCTTTCCTCAAACCTGCCAAATCAGAATCTCAGAGGGCATGGCTCAGAAATATATATTTGGAACAAGTTCCTCAGAAAATTCTTATGAACACTAAAGTAGGGGAAGCCCTACCTTAAAGGTATGTTCTGAGGAGTACGAAAGGTTACCAGATTTTCTCAACATTTCAGAAGAAAGCATGCCACAGCAATGCACAGATTCATAACTTTTAAGTGAGAGAACACTTTATAACTCCCTCCTATTCTGTCCTCTGAGTTGTAAAGTTTGGGGTATTGAACCATTTATTGCATATTCTCTACATTTCCAACTTTTATCTTCTATCCTTTCAATATCATCATTCATTTTGAGTCTATTATTTTTTTCCTGTCTACCTTGAACTTAGGAAATATGAATCTCATTGTAGAGATCTTTGAAAGCTGTATATCTATATGTGTGCATGCATCTATATATATACACACATACATATAGTATGTCTATATACAATCTTTGTTACCTTTATTGATGTTTATAGATCCATACTGCATATACAAGTTAGTATCCTGAGCTTTTTGATGGCTATCATTATTTGCCAATAAAGTATTTTTTTCTGCCAAGCATTTTTAAAAATTGAAGTATAGTTGATATACATTGTTATATCAATGTTGTGTTAGTTACAAGTGTCAGCACAGTGATTCAGTGTTTTTTATATATATATATATATTCATTTTCATACTATTTTCCCTTATAGGTTGTTACAGAATATTGAGTAGAGTCCCTGTGCTACAGAGTAGGTCCTTGTTGGTTATTGATTTTATATGTAGAAGTGTGTACATGTTACTCCCCACCTCATAATTTATCTCTCCTACTAGGATCCTGCTTTTATAATTCATTTTTCATTCAATAAATATTTGTTAGAGCTCTAACAATCTCTATCAACTACCATGTGTTAAGCCAGCTGAGCACTATATCTGCCATTACAGATGTTATTATAGTATAGTGTAACTATGTTCTGCAAATGAATTACTATCCAAAATTGTGATTTCAAGCAACTAAGTAATATTTACATGAATAGATGTGCCATGGCTTATTGAAATCTTTCCCAATTACAGAACAGTCTGGGCAGTGATCTTTGAAATGGTGTACATGAACACAAGAAATGGGGTACATGTAATGCTTTGAGGTTCAGGAAGAAAGTATTAGGATTTTTATTTTTATTCCAGTTTTTTCAGTTCTATTTTGTGGATGATTTTTAGCAGTAAAAATGGATAGTATCAAAAAAGCACTAAATAAATTTACATATATTAATAGTACATGGTAAAAATTACTTTCATTGACAAAGCTGAGTTATCACAAAACCCTGCAGTTCTTTGATTTATGATATATTCAATTATTCACACAAAAATAAAATTTTGACAGTTTTAAACACATTCTCAGGAGTGAAATTACAAGTAAAAGAGGATGGATCATTGCCAAATTGCCTTCTAGGTCAGTTGGTGGAAAATTTATGCTCCCAGTGTCTGAGAAAGCTTCTCTTTCATATTATATTTAAAGTTGTTCTTATTTATTACACAGAAATTGGCATTTTATTAATGTTTTAATTTGCATCTCATTAGCAAGACAAAAATTTTTAAGCTTAATAAGTAATTAAGTTTCTTCTTTCATAAATTACATCTTTTGTCTGTCTTTCTATTGAGGTCTAAGTTATTTTTATATGGAACTTCATATAGATATATAAAAATAGCACTAATCATAAAAAACAATGGCTGACACACTGTGTTGAACACCGACTATGCTGTAAATAGACTAGACTTGGTTTCTAGTCCTTTAAACAACCAAGCATATTATTATCTCATTTCATTGACTTTTGAGATGAATGTAGTTAAATAACATGTAACAGGGCAGAGTCTCCCTGATTCCAAACTGCAAGAGTTTCATTTTTTTTTTCTTTAGAATTTGTTATCCTTTTGATTGTTATTAATGTTGGTTAATAAATATATCTTAAAAGTTCTACCCAGTCATATTTATCAATATTTTCCTTTATGTCTTATTCTATTGCTTTTATTATGGGAAATCATCCGTGAAAGGACAAAGTCACCAATTTTTTTCTGATTTTACTTTTAATGTAATTCTAGAATCCATCTAGAATTTATGTAAGTATATGGCATTAACTGGAGAAGGCAATGGCACCCCACTCCAGTACTCTTGCCTGGAGATTCCCACGGACAGAGGAGCCTGGTAGGCTGCAGTCCATGGGGTCGCACAGAGTCGGACACGACTGAAGTGACTGGCGGTAGTAGTAGTTGAACTTAATGAATGTATTATGAACCCAATGATATATTATGCTTTTTTTTTACGCAAAACCTCATTTCTCATATAACAGAGCAAATATCTTTTTTATACTCTATTTCTCTTAAAAAATTTTTTTTACATATTTTCTGCTGTTTTACCAGAAGAACTTTAGAATCATTTTATCTAATTTCAAAATTAAACAGATTGAAGTTTTTAAAATATTTCCATGTCAACATCAGGAAACTTGGCCCTTTTCTTCATTTATTTAAATTTTCTCGTATTGTTATCAGTGACATGAGGTTATTTTTTATGTCTATTGCAGACGTTTTGCTTTAAAATTCCCAAATATGTTTTGGTTTGTTCCTATTGTAAATAAAATCAATTTCCCTTTCTAGGATCAAGTTCTATATGGTTATTGTTCTTATTTAGAAAAGCTATTCAGTTTCTAGTTGATTTTATTAGGACTGTACATATATATGCATATTTTTCACAAATAAAAATAGATGTATTTGTATTTATGGTTATTTCATGTTTTACAACACTATAAGAAAAATAGTTCATAACAATAGTGCTTTGAGATCTCAATGTTTCTGGTGTATTTGCAGGATTTTTGGTGTTGGTTTAAAGACCAGCTTTGTCATGGAGGAAACTCGAAAGTCATTTCTGATTTTTTTAATCAGAGTGGTTGCTTCTATAGAATAGAAGCTCTTTTAAAGAACTAAAAATTGAGTAACCATATTATCCAGCAATTCTACTCCTGGGCATATATCCAGAGAAGATGAAAACCAAATTTTAAAAGATACATGTACCCCAATGTTCACAGTTGCACTATTTATAATAGCCAAGACATGGAAACAACCCAAATATTTGTCAGCTGATGAATGGATAAAAGATGTGGTACATATACACAATAGAATATCACTCAGCAATAAAAAAGAATGAAATAATGCCATTTTCAGCAACATAGATGCACCTGGAAATTATCATACTAAGTGAAGTAAGTCAGACAGACAAAGGCAAATATATGATATTGTTTATATGCAGAATCTTAAAAAATGATACAAATGAACTTATTTACAAAGCAGAAACAGATTCACGGACTTAACAAACTTATGGTTACAGAGGGGACAGGTGTTGGGGGGGTAGTCTGGGAGGTTGGTATTGACATATACAAACTGCTATATTTAAAGCAGATATCCAACAATGACCTACTGTACAGAAGAAACTCTGTTCTATACTCTGTCATAACCTAAATGGGAAAAGAACTTGAAATTGAATAGATAGAGGTATATTGGAATCACTGCTGCACACTTGAAACTAATACAGCACTGTTAATCTTATACTCCAATATAAAATAAAAATTTAAAAAGAAATTTTCTAATGAATTGTACCTGAATTTCCCATCTTACAAAAGACAACAAAGATACCAATCACACAAATGGAAGAACACCGAACTGTCACAAGTTGTTTTAGTGGCTGACCACATGGAGTCCCAAACAAACACTTCCCCAACACAAACAGTCCTCAACATCAGACACACGTCACAACCAACTGGCAAAAATGCCCAAATAGCACTTCATGCTCAAAAGAGAAGGCTGAGCAGGTGCAAATGGGTGGACTCAGTCTTGGAATTCATCAGCTGTCCAGGTGATGTTTTCCTTACACCAAGGAAAAGCAAACGCTGGCAGTCAGTGTGAAGCAGGGGAGAATCAGGGAGGGTTCCCCAAATAAATGGTTTTGGCTGCAGCTAGGAATGTCTCCCAAGATCTTCCACTTGGGGCCACCTAGCCACAAGCAGCTGGCTGACCGCAAGCATCTTGGCTTGTTAACTGCAGCCATTTGTTGCCATGGCTCTACTCAGAAAACTGCAGGGAGCCAGATGTCGTGAGAACACACACTCACACTGGGTGCCGAAGAGCTGTTACTGAAAGTGGGGAGTCTGGCTGCTTGCTGCTCAAAGCCAATAAAGAGGCAAGGTTGTAGAAAGGAACGTTTGCTTTATTTCCAAGACCAGCAACTGGGGGGTGGGGCAGGAGACGGCTGACTCTTGTTCAGAGGCTGACTCCCTGCACTGACAAAAGTGTTTATAGACGGAAGGAGAGGGCTACATACAGAAACAGCAAAGTCAGCTCTGATCTTGAAATTAGGTGTGCATTGCTCTGATAAGCGTCATCTCGACTGTTTTCAACACAGTTAGTCTTTAGGTCCAGCCTCTGCTTGAGGCCTGATGTAGCTCAAGGGTAGAGTGCATGCTTTGTATGTATGAGACCTCTGGTTCGATCCTGGAACATCTCCAAGATGAGAGGTTGTGTTTATTTGGGCTTCCCAGGTAAATAACCTGCCTGCCAATGCAGAAAACAAGAGGTGCAGGTTCAATCCCTGAGTCCAAGATCCCTTGGAGGAGGGCATGGCAATCCACTCTAGTATTCTTGCCTGGAGAATCCCATGGACAGAGGAGCCTGGTGGGCTATATTCCATGGGGTCGCAGAGACTCACACAACTGAAATGACTTTGCATGCATGCACATATCTTGGCTACAATCTGATCATCAGGTAATTAACTTCTTCCACCTGGTGGGGATTTCAGTCTGTACAAGGCAGTTCAAAGGTATGGCTCAGAATATTGTCTATAGCCTTTGAGGAGGAACTAATACTCCTTGACTTTGGTTAATGATTTTTATTATTATTTGGTCTTGTTTGAATGTTTTCCTTTGTTTCTGCATTTCTCACTTCTCTGATTAAACTTAGTCTTTGGCTAAAGTTTTTCTACTGACAAAAGGCAGGCTAAGGGCAAGAACCATGGAGTCCTGCTCCATTTCGAAACCACAGTGAGGTATCACTTCACAGTGGTCAGAATGGCCATCATCAGAAAGTCTACAAATAATAAATGCTGAACAGAATGTGGAGAAAAGGATGTACTTAACAAGTAAAAGTTGTTTAATCATATCAGACTCTTTGCAACCCATGGACTATTTATTGCCCTCCAGGTTCCTCTGTCCACAGAATTTTCCAGGCAAGAATACTGGAGTGGGTTGCCATTTCCTACTCCAGGGCATTTTTCTGATCCAGGGTCCAAACCAGGGTCTCCTGCTTGGCAAGCAGATTCTTTATCACTGTGCCACCTGGGAAGCCCTGGAGAAAAGGGTACCTTCCTACATTGTTGGTGGGAATATAAACTGGTACAACCACGGTGGATAACTATATGGAGGTTCCTTCAAAAACTAAAAATAGAGCTACCATACGCCCCAGCAATCCCACTCCTTCACAAAGACACATACACTCCAATGTTCACTGCAGCACTATTTATAATAGCCCAGACAAGGAGGCAACTTAAATGTCCATTGACTGATGAATGGATAAATAAGATGTGGTATACATACACAATGGAATGTTAGCCATAAAAATAATGAAATAATGTGAAGAAAGCCAGACAGGTGTACTATAGTATAACCCTACTTATTACTTAGTCAATTTGTATAATTAATATTTATTAAGATTTTGAAGTATATTTGAATAGAATTGTACATGATATCCTTTTATCATTTTTTTTCTGTAGTAAATTTCTAATTTGTTGTTGAGATATAGTTGATTTAAAACATTATATAAATTTTCAGTGTAAAACATAATGATTCACAGTTTCTAAAGCTCATACTCCATTTATGGCTACCTGATGGCAAGAATACACAGAAGAACTGTACAAAAAAGAGCTTCATGACCCAGATAATCACGATGGTGTGATCACTCACCTAGAGCCAGACATCCTGGAATGTGAAGTCAAGTGGGCCTTAGAAAGCATCACTACGAACAAAGCTAGTGGATGTGATAGAATCCCAGTTAAGCTATTCCAAATCCTGAAAGATAATGCTGTGAAAGTGCTGCACTCAATATGCCAGCAAATTTGGAAAACTCAGCAGTGGCCACAGGACTGGAAAAAGTCAGTTTTCATTCCAATCCCAAAGAAAGGCAATGCCAAAGAATGCTCAAACTACCACACAATTGCACTCATCTCACACGCTAGTAAAGTAATGCTCAAAATTCTCCAAGCCAGGCTTCAGCAATACGTGAACTAGGAACTTCCTGATGTTCAAGCTGGTTTTAGAAAAGGCAGAGGAATCAGAGATCAAATTGCCAACATCCGCTGGATCATGGAAAAAACAAGAGAGTTCCAGAAAAACATCTATTTCTGCTTTATTGACTATGCCAAAGCCTTTAACAGTGTGGATCACAATAAATTGTGGAAAATTCTGAAAGAGATGGGAATACCAGACCACCTGATCTGCCTCTTGAGAAATTCGTATGCAGGTCAGGAAGCAACAGTTAGAACTGGACATGGAACAACAGACTGGTTCCAAATAGGAAAAGGAGTTCGTCAAGGCTGTATATTGTCACCCTGTTTATTTAACTTCTATGCAGAGTACATGATGAGAAACGCTGGACTGGAAGAAACACAAGCTGGAATCAAGATTGCTGGGAGAAATATGAATAACCTCAGATATGCAGATGACACCACCCTTATGGCAGAAAGTGAAGAGGAACTACAAAGCCTCTTGATGAAAGTGAAAGAGGAGAGTGAAAAAGTTGGCTTAAAGCTCAACATTCAGAAAACGAAGATCATGGCATCCGGTCCCATCACTTCATGGGAAATAGATGGGGAAACAGTGTCAGACTTTATTTTTCTGGGCTCCAAAATCACTACAGATGGTGACTGCAGCCATGAAATTAAAAGACGCTTCCTCCTTGGAAGGAAAGTTATGACCAACCTAGATAGCATATTGAAAAGCAGAGACATTACTTGGCCAACAAAGGTTCGTCTAGTGAAGGCTATGGTTTTTCCAGTGATCATGTATGGATGTGAGAGTTGGACTGTGAAGAAGGCTGAGCGCAGAATAATTGATGCTTTTGAACTGTGGTGTTGGAGAAGACTCTTGAGAGTCCCTTGGACTGCAAGGAGATCCAACCAGTCCATTCTGAAGGAGATCAGCCCTGGGATTTCTCTGGAAGGAATGATGCTAAAGCTGAAATTCCAGTACTTTGGCCACCTCAATCAAACAGTTGACTCATTGGAAAAGACTCTGATGCTGGGAGGGATTGGGGGCAGGAGGAGAAGGGGACGACAGAGGATGAGATGGCTGGATGGCATCACTGACTCGATGGAGGTGATTCTCAGTGAACTCCAGGAGTTGGTGATGGACAGGGAGGCCTGGCATGCTGCGATTCATGGGGTTGCAAAGAGTCAGACATGACTGAATGACTGATCTGATCTGATAAAATACTGGCTATAGTCCCTGTGCTGTACACTATATCAGTATTCAATTATTGTAACTCTTAGTCCCTCCCCTCAGCTTGCCCTCCCCACTTCCCTCTCCACATCGGTTCAGTTTTGGTTCAGTCGCTCAGTCCTGTCCAACTCTTTGGCACCCCATGAATCACAGCACGCCAGGCCTCCTTGTCCATCACCAACTCCCGGAGTTCACTCAGACTCACGTCCATCGAGTCAGTGATGCCATCCAGCCATCTCATCCTCTTTCATCCCCTTCTCCTCCTGCCCCCAATCCCTCCCAGCATCAGAGTCTTTTCCAGTGAGTCAACTCTTCTCTTTACAGCATCAGACCTTGCTTCTATCCCAGTCACATCCACAACTGGGTATTGTTTTTGCTTTGGCTCCGTCCCTTCATTCTTTCTGGAGTTATTTCCCCACTGATCTCCAGTAGCATATTGGGCTCCACATAGATAACCACTAATTTGTTTTCTATATCTGTGATCTGTTTATTTTTTGTTATAATCAGTAGTTTTACTTTTTAAATTCTACATATAAGTGAAAACACACAGTATTTGTTTTTCTGTCTTATTTCACTAAGAATAACACCTTCCAAGTCCATTCATATTGTTACAAATGGCAAAATTTCATTCTTTTTAATGGCTGTGTAGTATAACATTGTGTGTGTGTGTATACACATATATATCTCACATATTCTTTATCCATTCATCTGTTGCTGGACATTTAGGTTGCTTCCATATCTTGACAATTGGAAATAATGCTGCTGTGAACACTGGAGTGCATGTTTCTTTTCAAATTTGTGGGATACTTTTTAAATATAAATCCAGGAGTGGAATTACTGGATCATACGGTTCTAGTTTTAGTTTTTCTAGGAATCTCCTTGATATCCATTTTATAATGTCATTTCATTAATGATGTATTTTTCCTATTTTATGTTGTTTAGATTTATCAAATCCTTTTTATTATTAACTCATTTCTTCAAAAAATTCTTGTATTTGTCAACTTTTTAAAAAATTATTTGATCTTTAGTATATCTTTCTGCCCCATATGCTTCTGTTTCTTAATTTTCACATTTAGTTAATTCATGTATCCTTTTAAAAAATAATAAGAGAGTTGAATGTTATGAGTTTGATAAATCTATGAATCCTTGTATTTATCCTTTATATTTTCATTAATTCATAAGTAGCTCATCTTGTGCTTCTGTTTTGTTTTTCGACCCAACAATTATTTTGGAGGAGTTTTAAATACAGTAAAGGTTTAAAAAATTAGATCTTTATCACTAATTTTTAATTTTAATTTTCTATGGCAGAGAACTTGATTTTTGAGTTTTTTTGGGGGAATTTTATGTGTGTGGTCTAGTTTTTGATCAGCTTTTTAAAATAGTCTATAGATACATAAAAACAAAGTATTTTCTCTGTTTGCATGAGAACCTTGAAATTAAACACTTGAAATTAAAATAGAAATTTTGTGTCATTATTTACTTTATGACTCCTTGGTCTAGCTAAAGTTTATTGACTCATATTGATATTTCTCAGAATTATGTTTTGTAATCAATTTTGCTTTGAATTTCTAAGAGTTTCTGCTTTATGTATATTTAATTTGATATTTGATGTGTAATGTCTCAATTAATTGTCAACTGCATTTTCCATCATTCTAAATGAACTATTTTTCATTTAGCCTTTTTTATCTTGAATTCTACTTTGGGTTTTTATTTGTTTGAATTTTACCAATAAACAATTGCTTCTTCTTTTATAATATTTTATTTTAGGTTATTCTCTCGTTACTAAGACATCTTGATTTTTTTTTCAGGCAAACTGGCAGATTGTATTTTATGGAAAAATTTAAAATATTTATGTTCATTTCCATAATCAGTATATTTTATCTTATTTTGATTACCTAAATAATCAAAGTTTGATATTTGACTTGGAATTTTATACCAAATTTACTATTTGATATACTTAATATTCTGAAAACTTTTATATCAATATTGTATTATATTTGTATTCTGTTAACTAAATATACTGTAATTATTTAGTCCACTTTGTATTTAATTGGCTTCAAAGTTCAACAGCAGTCCATTTACTTGTGATGTCCCTTTTCCTTGGTTCTTAATTTTGATTTATCTCTCATTTGTCTTTTAGAAATTTTTAAAAGATTATGTAAGTAGTATATTGTCTCAATACTTGTTTATCTGATAATGGCCTTCTATTCCTTTTACATATTAAAGTTATCTTGACTAAGTACTTTTCTTATAGTGCTACTTTGAGCTCAAAACTCTACAGAGGTTATTCAAATGTCTGCTAGAACTTGTTTCTGAATGGGAGTGTTTTTAGACTAACCTGATTTTTGTTCCTCTATAAATAACATTTTCCCCCCCTAATTTATGCTTATAATTATTCTGTTTCTCTTTGCTATTAAAAAAAAAAAAAGTCTAGGGCTTCCCTGGTGGCTGTGTGGTAAAGAATCTGCCTGCCAAGGCAGGAAACACAGTTTCCATCCCTGGTCCAAGAAGATCTCACAGGCTGCAGAGCAACTAAACCCTTGAGCCACAACTATTGAGCCTGTGGAAGAGCCCAGGAGCCACTACTAAAGCCCATGTGCATTAGATCCCAAGCTCCACAAGAGAAGCCGCTGCAGTGAGAAACCCATGCACTGCAACAAAGCGCAGACCCCACTCGCCACAACTAGAGAAAAAAGCCCATGCAGCAAAGAAGACCCAGCACAGCCAAAATAAATAAATTATTTTAAAAAATGTCTAACGTATCTCTGGGGTGGTTCTATTCCATTGGTTTTCTTAAAACTGAAAGAATCCTCTCAATCTTCATTTCTCACTTTTTTTCGCCTCCTACTCAGTTTCCATTGTTTTTAATTGTGGCCTTGATCACTGCTTTACTTTAAATTTTTTCAGCTAGTCTTCAGGAAGTCTTAGATTGCTCTCCATTCTCTTTCCTCTATATCCACTCTATCCCTCATCATTTTAAGCTCCACTGAGTCAATGTTCTGCAAGAGTTTTGCAAGGTGGCTCAGACGGTGAAGAATCTGCCTGCAATGTGGGAGACCTGGGTTTGATCCCTGGGTCGGGAAGATCCCCTGGAGAAGGAAAAGGCTACCCACTCCAGTATTCTGGCCTGGAGAATTCCATGGACTATACAGTCCATGGGGTTGCACAGAGTCGGACACGACTGAGTGACTTTGAGTTTGACTTCAGACGGTAAAGCATCTGCCTGCAATGCGGGAGACCCGGGTTTGATCCCTGGGTTGGGAAGATCCCCTGGAGAAGGAAATGGCAACCCACTCTACTAACTCTTGCTTGGAAAATTCCAGGGAGAGAAGAGCCTGGTAGGCTACAGTCCAAGGGGTCGCAAAGAGTCGGACATGACTGAGCAACTTCACTTTCTTTCTCTACACACAGATTTAATCTGCCGGTGGAAAGCCTCAGTTTCAATTCTCCAATGTTAAATTTTGATTTTGTCACTGGAATGCTTTCTCACTGCCAGAGCTCCACTCTGCATCTTATTCAGCTTTTTTCTTTGCTCCTGTGTCTCTCTCATTTTTTTTGGATACACTGCGTTGCATGCAGCACCATGGTTCCCTGACCAGAGATGGAACCTGTGTCCCCAGAAGTGGAACTGCAGTCTTAACCACCGGACTGCCAGGGAAGTCATGCTCCTTTTTCTCTTATGATTTTCTGATCCTATGGCAGGAATCCAAAAGATTTTATATACTTTTAATTACCATAAATCATATTTAGAAGCATGCTGTTATATTGTTCATGAGATGCTTTCATTTTCCTTGTTCTGTAGCATCTTTATATAGGTCTACTACTGTCCTTTCTTTTAATCTACCTACGAAAGAAAGCTATCTAGGCTACTATTTACAGAGCTAAAAAGTGACTTTGGCCTCATTTTCAGAAGCCCCCTTAAATGAATCACCAAATCTCTTTCTTAGATCTACACTGACCAGGAGTTGTCTTTACATGTAACTCCTGGTCTCATTTGCAGTCTTATAACTTTTCTTTTGTCCTAGCTATGATTGCTTCCTTCCAATGACTGCTGCTGCTGCTGCTAAGTTGCTTCAGTCGTGTCCGACTCTGTGCGACCCCATAGACGGCAGCCCACCAGGCTTCCCGTCCCTGGGATTCTCCAGGCAAGAACACTGGAGTGGGTTGCCATTTCCTTCTCCAATGCATGAAAGTGAAAAGTGAAGTGAAGTCGCTCAGTCGTGTCTGACTCTAGCGACCCCATGGACTGCAGCCTACCAGGCTCCTCCATCCATGGGATTTTCCAGGCAAAAGTACTGGAGTGGGGTGCTATTGCCTTCTCCGCCTTCCAGTGACTATTGCCACATTAAAGATTCAGTTCAGTCACTCAGTCGTGTCTGACTCTTTGCGACCCCATGGACTGCAGCACCCTAGGCCTCCTAGTCCATCACCAACTCCCGGAGTTTACTCAAACTCATGTCCATTGAGTTGGTGATACCATCCAACCATCTAATCCTCTGTCGTCCCCTTCTCCTCCTGTCTTCAATCTTTCCCAGCATCACGGTCTTTTCAAATGAGTCACTTTTTCCCATCAGATGGCCAAAGTATTGGAGTTTCAGCATCAGTCCTTCCAATGAATATTCAGGACTGATTTCCTTTAGGATGGACTGGTTGGATCTCCTTGTTGTCCAAGGGACATTAAAGATTATGTATCTATTAAAGTTTTATCCAGTATGACTTTGTTGGAAACTGAAGTTGAACCTTCTTCTACCCCCTCTGCCTGACTTTCTGAGACTGAGGTTGTACATGAGAAAGTACAACCTCTAGTAGCAATTCTCATCCTCCACTTGTATCTCTGCTCCCACCCCTCATGCTAACATGAACAAAATTTCTATCTTGAGATGAAATGGGCAATTGCCTCTACTCTCTAGTTTCTATGTCATTGCTTTTGGTAATAATAAAGTCAGACTGTACCTAAAAGGTCAAGAAAAGTGGTGGAAGGTTCACAATTAGATCTGGGTTCAAACTGCTTCAGTATATGATACTCCATGAGAAAAGGGGGCTTTACAAGTGATCTTACTCCATAGTTCTCAAAGCATGATTGGAAAATCCCTGAGACCCTTTAAGGGAGACTGCAGGGTCAAAATTATTTTCACAGTAATGCTGTAATATTATAATGTAAAGTATTTTGTGGTAATATCTCAACATTAGTTGCCTTTTCACTGCGTTGACATTAACACTTATGATGTGAAAGCAATGGTGGGTAAAATTACTAGTGTCTTGGTATAAATCATAATAATGGCACCAAATGAAGTAAGTATCCATGAACTCAGATTAAAATTTTTTAAAAAGTAGAAGACAGTTTCACTTTAAAATGTCCTTGATGAAGTGGCAAAAATGGTCAAATTATCAATTATATTAAACGAGTTCTTGAGTACATTTTTAAAATAATAATCTGTGAGATGAACTGGGAAGTACACACAAAGAGCTTTGTCTGCATACCAAAATATCATGATTTTTTTTTCAATAAAAAGTATTGGTTTGATTGTTTAAGTGGCATACTTGAAAAACCAGTGGAAGACAAACTATGATTTTTTTTCTTTTTTTTTTTTTTTGCGGGGGAGACGCAGACATTTTAAAGGGAAATGAATGAAATGAGTGTCACTTTAAGAAAATACCTGAAAGTATTTGTTGCTAATAATAAAGTTCAAATTCTAAAGAGAAAATTAAGATTTTGGAAGACTTATATTTGCCACCAAGAGTTTGAGAACTTCCCAAAACTTAAAGACTTTTCTGCTGAAATTAGCGGTGATATTAACAAAGAGTATTATTTTAATATTGTGCAGTGAAATGTGTCAACATTTGAAGGAGCTGCATGACACAATGAATCAGTATTTTTCAAATGACCAAAGCATGATATGGTAAAATTATGCACTGGTAAAAGATTAATTCAAAGTCCAAGGCCCATGAAAGGACTGTGTAAGTGAGTACAAAAAAAAAGTGTTAATATGCTCTTTGGTTCTACATTGCAATAAAGCTTTATGAAACTACCACTTGTCAGATTGTGGTGTAATGTCAAAGAATAATCATAACTACTTGTGATTGTGTTAAAACAACTTAAATACCCCTTCTTGTAACATACCTACTGGACAGTC
Source organism: Bos indicus (assembly GCF_029378745.1). NCBI lineage: Eukaryota > Metazoa > Chordata > Mammalia > Artiodactyla > Bovidae > Bos > Bos indicus. The sequence goes on from NC_091763.1 coordinate 82,111,928, forward strand.
AATGTCTTTGTAAACTTCGACCATAGGAACATATCACAACAGAATGCATGCTGAAATAGATATTAGACTCAGCTATCTTCTATGAAATTTTTATTAAAGAAATTTGTCAAAATGTAAAACAATATGGCTCTCATAAATAATTTTATTTCTAACAAAAATTTGTTATTGTTATCTTAAAAAGCTTTAGTATATAATAATTCAAGTTTTCCTCAATTTGTATTTCTAATGTGATAATATCAATAGCTATTACCCACATAAATGAAGCTTTTTGCAGTTCTCAACAATTTTTAAGATTGTAATGAAGTTTGGAGTTCAAATGTTTGAGAACTACCACTTCATTTTGTGCAGATAGAAAGGGACAAATTTCTACTTTCTGTTTTAAAAGTATTGTTGGACCATCAACTGCATTTTTTATTCAGACTTCTTCCATCTTGAAGTTAGCCAAGATTCCTTTCAGATTTGGAAAATAAATAGGTGAAGTGACTCAGCAGCAGCAGCAGCAGCAGTTCTACTTGTGTGAGTGCACGTGTTTAGTGGCTCAGCCGTGTCTGACTCTTTGCAAGTCCGTGGACTGTAGCCTGCCAGGCTCCTCTGTCCACAGGATTTTTCATACAGGAAATTCGGAGTGTGTTGCCATGTCCTTCTCCAGGGGATCTTCCCAACCCAGGGATCGAACCCATGTCTCCTCTGCCTCCTGCATTGCAGGCAGGTTCTTTACCCACTGAGCCATCAGGGAAGCCCCAGTTCTACTTGGGAATTTTGTACATTTTCATGTTATCCATTTCTTCATCTACTTCAGTGGAAAATTGAGAAATTTTTCTTTTTTTAAAATTTGAGATATAATTCACATACCAAAAATTCACCACTCTAAAAGTACACAATTCAGTGATTCTTGGTATAGTCAGAGTTGTGATATCACCACAGTAAATTTTGGAACATTTCAATAATTCAAAAACAAAAAAGAAAACTCCTTTAGCTCTGCCTCCCTATCTCCTCACTCACCCAGTCCTAAGAAACCACTAACATTCATTCCATCTCTATCGATGTATGAATGGAGTCATATAACATGTGACTTTTGTGACTGGCTTCTCTCACTGAGCACACTGTTTTGCAAGGTTCTCCATATTCTAGCCTGTATCAGTATTTCATTCTTTCTTATGGCTGAATAATATTCCAATATATACATATATCAATTGATAAGTACCTGGGTTGTTTTCACTTTTTTAGCTATTATGAATGATGCTATTATAGACATTTGTGTGCAAGTTTTTAAAATATACATCCATTTTTAAATTCTAGGAAATGTACTCAGGAGTATAATTACCAGATCATATGGTAATTCCATGTTTAAACTTTTAAAGAGCTTCCACTATTTTTCATAGCAACTGCACCTTTTTATATTCCCACCAGCAATGTATAAGGCTTCCAACTTCACATCTTTTCTGTGGTTGTTGTTGTTTAGTTGCTAAGTCATGTCTGACTCTTTTGCAATACCATGGACTGTAGCCGGTCAGCTTCCTCTGTCCATGGGATTCCCAGGTAAGAATGCTGGAGTGGGTTGCTGTTTCTTCTTTCAGGGGATCTTTCTGACCCAAGGATCGAACCCACATCTCCTGCAAGTCTCCTGCATTGGCAGGCAGATTCTTTACCACCGAGCCACTAAAGAAGTCCCACATCTTCTCTAACACCTGTTATTTTCCACTTATTTTTTATTATTATAGCTATTTTAGTGGGTATAAAGACTTTCCTCAGTGTGATTTCCAAAAACTGAGTATGTTTTAAATGTTATATTTATGAATGAGGTCTGCTCACTCATTTAAAACATTATATGTGAATTTCTGAATATTTTTAATAATCATTTCCCCTGCGTCTTTGTTCTCGCTTGAGTCTCTTAGAAGTACATATGCATTTATCTAAGAACTTAATCTAAAAGATCTCAACAATGCTTTCCTTTCCCAATTAAAATCTTTATATTATCTATAAATATAATATTCTAAAATTCTTCTTGAAGCTCATTACTGAGTCCCTATATGAACATTTAAGGATGATGTGACATTTTCTGAGAAGTCATTATGGAAATAACTATGCTGTTTCACTATTTCCATGCTGTTTTGTTAGCTTACCTGAAGGTACTATTTAAAATCATTCCAGGACTTCCCTCGTGGTCTGGTGGTTAAGACTCTGTGCTTCTAATGCAGAAGGTGCAGATTCGATCCCTAATCAGGGATCTAAAATCACACAGGCCTTGGAGCAACTAAGCTGGAGCACCAAAACTACTGAGCCCATGCGCCACAATTAAGAAGCCCACACTGCAACTGAGACCCAACACAGCCATAAATAAATAAATAAATTTTTAAAAAAAGAGTTCTTATATATGACTCCAAAAACACAGTCTATTTGTAAATAACACATATTGTTCAAATAATAACTCTTACACTTCAAATTACACCATAAAAAATAAAAAGCAAAGCGATAAACTGGGAAAAAATATTTGCAAGCTATATTTCTATCCAAGTACTTGGTAAAGTAATGCTCAAAATGTCTCCAAGCCAGGCTTCAGTAATGCATGAACCATAAACTTCCAGATGTTCAAGCTGGTTTTAGAAAAGGCAGAGGAACCAGAGATCAAATTGCCAACATCCGCTGGATCATGGAAAAAGCAAAATTGTTCCAGAAAAACATCTATTTCTGCTTTATTGACTATGCCAAAGCCTTTGACTGCGTGGATCACAATAAACTGTGGAAAATTCTTCAAGAGATGGGAATACCAGACCACCTGACCTGGCTCTTGAGAAACCTATATGCAGGTCAGGAAGCAACAGTTAGAACTGGACATGGAACAACAGACTGGTTCCAAATAGGAAAAGGAGTACGTCAAGGCTGTATATTGTCACCCTGCTTATTTAACTTCTATGCAGAGTACATCATGAGAAATGCTGGGCTAGAGGAAGCACAAGCTGGTATCAAGATTGCCAGGAGAAATATCAATAACCTCAGATATGCAGATGACACCACCCTTATGGCAGAAAGTGAAGAAGAACTAAAAAGCCTCTTAATGAAAGTGAAAGAAGAGAGTGAAAAAGCTGGCTTAAAGCTCAACACTCAGAAAACGAAGATCATGGCATCCGGTCCCATCACTTCATGGCAAATAGATGGGGAAACAGTGTAAACACTGACTGACTTTATTTTTCTGTGCCCCAAAATCACTGCAGATGGTGGTTGCAGCCATGAAATTAAAAGACGCCTACTCCTTGGAAGAAAAACTATGACCAAGCTAGACAGCATATTAAAAAGCAGAGACATCACTTTATCAACAGAGGTCCGTCTAGTCAAGACTATGGTTTTTCCGGTGATCATGTATGGATGTGAGAGTTGGACTGTTAAAGAGGGCTGAGTGCCGAAGAATTGATGCTTTTGAACTGTGGTGTTGGAGAAGACTCTTGAGAGTCCCTTGGACTGCAAGGAGATCCAACCAGTCCATCCTAAGGGAAATCGGTCCTGAGGGTTCATTGGAAGGACTGATGTTAAAGCTGAAACTCCAATACTTTGGCCACTTGATGCAAAGTGCTGACTCATTTGAAAAGACCCTGATGTTGGGAAAGATTGAAGGCAGGAGGAGAAGGGGATGACTGGATGAAATGGTTAGATGGCATCACCAACTCAATGGACATGAGTTTGGGTAAACTGCAGGAGTTGGTGATGGACAGGGAGGCCTGGCATGCTGCGGTTCATGGGGTCGCAAAGAGTCAGACACAACTGAGCAACTGAACTGAACTGAACTTGTATCTACACATAATCAACTCTTCATTTTAATAATATGACAAAAACTCAATATTAAAATGGGTAAAAGATTTAAATACACAAATGGTGAATTCCTACTTGTGATTATCCCAGGGACATAGCTTGCCCTGTTCTGAGTTCTCATCAAATGCAAATCTTATCTCATCTACTTCATAACACCTGTATAAAAGCAGGGGATCGAAGGCCTCTGTTAGTGATTTCTCTGTGGACACATGCACCCCATCCCTTGCAATGACTTTTCTTGAAAAGATGTCCAACTTATTTAGTCATTAGGCAAGTTCACAGGACACCACTATGCATCTACTAAATGGTTATAATGAAAAATACAGACAAGATCCATTTTCGGCAAGAATTTAGAAAAACTGGACCCTTCACACATTGCTGATGGCAACATGCAGTGGAACAGCCATTTTGGGAAACTATTTTGCAGTTTCTTTAAAAATGAAACATAGGTATATCATTAATGATCCAGAAATTCCAGTCCTAGGAATCTACCTAGGAAAAGTGAAAACATATGTCCACACAAAAACTTGTATGTGAATGGTCATAGAAACCTTACTCATAATAGCAAAAGACTAGAAACAATCAAACAACGATGAATGGATAAATAAACTATGATAGCAATTAAAATTTGTAAAGATAAACTATCTGGAAAAAGCAAATTTGTAGTGACAGGAAGCAGATAGGGGTTGTCTGAGGTTAGGGGAAGGAGTGGAGATCAGCTGCAAAAGGACATGAGGAAACATTTTGGAATGATGGAAGTGTTCTCAGACTGATATATGGTGATGGTTACACAACTCTGTAAATTTTCAGAAATTATCAAAGTGCACATTTACAATGAGTGAACGTACAGAAGGTAAGTTATGCCTCAGTAAAGATTTTTCTAAATTGAACCTAGTCATCCCTCCAAAGAGCCGAATCCCAATATGAGAACACAGATAATAATGAAAGAGAAGTCAGAAGAGAGTGAGGTTTAAGGCAAATAAATAAATATCAGGAAATGTCATAAAATCTGCAAATTGTGATCTTGGCAAAGAGAGTATCAACAGCTATAACCTTTCCTGGAAACTCCTTCTTTCACCTCCTGGGAAAAATAAGGGCTAGGGTAGCCATTGGTGTATATTTAGGCAGCCCTAATGCGATTCATGGGGTTGCAAAGAGTCGGACATGACTGAGCGGCTGAACTGAACTGAATGTTCATTTTAAGGTGACAGCGGGAATTCTAGGCCCCCCTCTGGCTTCCACCCACTGGCTCTGAAGTTGACCAAAGTGCTGACAATTTCTCAAATCTGGATGTGACTTCATGATGCCAACTGTGAGGAACTGAAACCAATACAGTGATGTGCCCACATCATAACTCTAAGATTGTCAACCTTCAAAAGTTTCAAGAAAAGTCATTGCAAGGGGTAGGGGTGCATGTGTCCGCAGAGAAGTCATTAACAGAAGGCCTTAGATCCCTTGTACTAGCCTGCTTTTACAGAGGTGTTATAAAGTAGATCTCATAAGATTTGTATTTGATGAAAGCTCAGAAAGGGGTAAACCCATACTCTTGGAATGAACACAAATAGGAATTCACCTTTTGTGCCTTCAGAGAGGGCTAATGATAATTCCTGGCTGATGCTTCCCAGCTAAACCAGTCACAATTGCAAAACTATCACAGTCTTCTTATAAAACATCATATGAGAAGATATCCTTTCTTCTTTTGAATGTTAACTTGAGCACATTTTTTTTCTGCACAAAAATGCTCATATTTATCAACTTATTCATAGTCTCAGTCAGCAATTTTTAGCCTGTGAGAAATGACATCCCTTGTTTGACCACAACAACTTGTAAGAACAGAAATGGCTTTCTAATTTAATCACATCACAGTAGTGGTCAGTCTCAGCAAACATTTATTATTTTACAACTGAGATGGCAATATTTTTAGAATCACTTTATAAACTTGGTTCAGGTTCAGAAAAACTAACATGTTTTAATTTCAAATAAAAATGCTACAGTCTGCTTCTTCACTAGACACAATTTTCTCAAAATATCTTGAAGCATTTCATTGTCAAGAATAGCACAGGTGAACTCCAAGCAAGGTCTTTACATAAAATATATGCTAATTCCTGTATAAGTATAAATATATGGGCAGGTATTACTATCCACAACAAATCTTTGAATATGACATGTTTCAAAGCAATATGAAAATTATTTGTAAAGCTGATATAAACTTGGATTTCTAGATTTCTCTGAATAAAGATATGACACAGATGTAAAACAAAATGAAAACAAAACCCATATACTCTTTAAAAATTTCATATGAGTCATAGTTGATGTACGTATTTCCTCACTGACAGGTTTCCTCTGAAACGGTGCCTAGTAACCCAGTAATTTGATACAAGTAGTCTGAGAATCATCCACTGAGCGATAGATACCACTTCAGATTCCCGTGCTCTGCTTAAAGGGAGCAGTATTTCCCAAAACTTTTGTACAGAAGCTGAGATATGAAAAAGTTCACAATGGAGAATGCTGGTTAGAAGTTCATGAATATCTGGACAACTGGAGACCGAAAGGACAGAACGGCTCTGGACTAAACCAAGGAAGCAACTTGAAAACACTTTCTTTTACATGGTTCAAATACATATTCTAAAACCAAACCCAAGCCACAGAACATCTGTGCCTTCCATGAGCATTCAAGCAGGACAATTGCTAATAATAACTCTCTGATTACTGAACAACCCTAAATGCAAGGCAGCCTGAGGAATCTGTGTGGGTATAACCATGCTCTTTTCTGGCCATAAAATCCAGTTGGTGTGCAATTACTCCAATGTGACACCTTGTATAAGCTAGAAATCATGTCTTCACACTCAGCATTGTAAATCAACAAAATTATATTGTCACTATTGACAACACATACAATTTTGCCTGTTTGATGCCCCATTACTGCAACAGCACTTGCCTAGGTTTGGAAAGGAGTCCTCTTCCCTAAGGGAGTATTACAGAAGTGTCCCCCTCCTTGGTCTTCTTGCATCTAGGACATACTTATAGGCAGCAGAATAATGTCACACAAATTGGTCTCACAAATACTCTTTCCTATTTTGCACTCCTGATGTCCATTCCTAGGCCAGACAGTGAAAAAATTTCCCACTGTATTTTCTTGCTATTTTTACACTTAAAGGCAGTAAAGTTGGGAACTGCATTCCTGAATTAAATGTATCATGTGTAAACATGGGAATGTGAAAAATATAAGTTGTTAAAATTTTGTTTCTGTGGTATAAATATAAATTATCACAAGAATAAAATTAAGGACAATGCTTTGTATGGAATATTAGGAAATCTAACATGCTCCATTACCCACTCTGGAGTTCAACCTACAGAGAACACGTACACACTCTAGAACCACTTGCCCAGTGAAGATTAAAATGCCAGTTTATTCATGTCCTGGTAGGTTTCCCCAACCCCTGAAAGGACTTCTGATAGGAAGATGCAGCAGGAGAGAGTCTGAGATGAAAAGATTTCTATTTCCTCTGCCCCAATTAAAAACAGGTCAGGGTACATTGACAGCATAACTTAGCCATCCATATGGAAGCAAAAAGCTGAAACAAAGAAAGAGCAGGCATCTACCCTGCAGAGACTCTGGGTCTCCAGTAGGCGCTGATAAGATTTGTTTACCATTTGGAGACAGGAGATGCAAAGCAAGCCTTACTAAAGAGGCTGATTATAAAGGGAATGAGTTAAAGGGTAGGGTCTACAATATTGTTGATGAATATGACAATCAGTATAGGCTAGGTTAGGCTGTAGTAACTAACCACTTCAAAATCTCAGGAACTTTAACGTTTTTTACCTGCTCATGCAATATTGTCAAACAGGTTGTCAATGTGGCTCTGCTCATCATAGTCACTCAGAGTCCCTGCTGACAGACTGGCCTTCTCAACACACTGTGCTTCCATGACCACTGCAATCAAGGATCTCAAGGCCTCAACTGAATGTTCTGGCTAGACAGTAACACACATCACTTCTCTCCACAATCTAGTGGCCAGAACTTGCTAAATGACTCTTCTTAACTTCAAAAAGAGAGCAAACTACAGTTTTCTCCCATGGACCAGAAAATTATAGCACTAGGGATATATACTACAATGGGGACTAGCATTTTAAAATCTACATTCATTTTACTTTCTATGTATCTCACAACTTGACCACTCACATTTTAATTGCCCATTTTCTTCTGCTTCCTAAAATGTCTTAGTTTCATCATCTAGACAAGTATTAAAACGGCACATCTACAAAAATATATACAGGAAAACCAACTGTTCTCTCATTCATCCCACATCCTCTTCTGCCCTCTCTCTCTCCAAACTTTAACATATATCCTCAAGAAGCCAAAGGCCATGCCATAGGAAACTTTGACTTTTAACACTCAGGCCACACATTTGAAAATTAGACCCAATAAATGCTCATAGTTCTTACCAATCAAATTAGCAATTACTCCTCTCATGGGGACAAGTAAAGAAGAGAACAGGTCATTTCAACATTCTTTGGGTTGAAGTTGATGGACATCACCTAATAATTTCATAGCCTTAGATTAGAGAACAATTTATAATTCTTAAATGAAACCTCAGATCAGATCAGATCAGTCGCTCAGTCGTGTCTGACTCTTTGCGACCCCATGAATCGCAGCATGCTAGGCCTCCCTGTCCACCACCAACTCCCAGAGTTCACTCAGACTCATGTCCATCGAGTCAGTGATGCCATCCAGCCATCTCATCCTCTGTCGTCCCCTTCTCCTCTTGCCCCCAATCCCTCCCAGCATCAGAGTCTTTTCAATGAGTCAACTCTTCTCATGAGGTGGCCAAAGTACTGGAGTTGCAGCTTTAGCATCATTCCTTCCAAAGAAATCCCAGGGCTGATCTCCTTCAGAATGGACTGGTTGGATCTCCTTGCAGTCCAAGGGACTCTCAAGAGTCTTCTCCAACACCACAGTTCAAAAGCATCAATTCTTTGGTGCTCAGCCTTCTTCACAGTCCAACTCTCACATCCATACATGACCACAGGAAAAACCATAGCCTTGACTAGATGAACCTTTGTTGGCCAAGTATTGTCTCTGCTTTTGAACATGCTATCTAGGTTGGTCATAACTTTCCTTCCAAGGAGGAAGCGTCTTTTAATTTCATGGCTGCAGTCACCATCTGCAGTGATTTTGGAGCCCAGAAAAATAAAGTCTGACACTGTTTCTACTGTTTCCCCATCTATTTCCCATGAAGTGATGGGACCATATGCCATGATCTTCGTTTTCTGAATGTTGAGCTTAAAGCCAACTTTTTCACTCTCCACTTTCACTTTCATCAAGAGGCTTTGTAGTTCCTCTTCACTTTCTGCCATAAAGGTGGTATCATCTGCATATCTGAGGTTATTGATATTTCTCCCAGCAATCTTGATTCCAGCTTGTGCTTCTTCCAGTCCAGCGTTTCTCATGATGTACTCTGCATATAAGTTAAATAAGCAGGGTGACAATATACAGCCTTGACGAACTCCTTTTCCTATTTGGAACCAGTCTGTTGTTCCATGTCCAGTTCTAACTGTTGCTTCCTGACCTGCATACAAATTTCTCAAGAGGCAGATCAGGTGGTCTGGTATTCCCATTTCTTGAAGAATTTTCCACAGTTTATTGTGATCCACACAGTGAAAGGCTTTGGCATAGTCAATAAAGCAGAAATAGATGTTTTTCTGGAACTCTCTTGCTTTTTCCATGATCCAGCAGATGTTGGCAATTTGATCTCTGGTTCCTGCCTTTTCTAAAACCAGCTTGAACATCAGGAAGTTCATAGTTCACATATTGCTGAAGCCTGGCTTGGAGAATTTTGAGCATTACTTTACTAGCATGTGAGATGAGTGCAATTGTGTGGTAGTTTGAGCATTCTTTGGCATTGCCTTTCTTTGGGATTGGAATGAAAACTTAAAGCAAGATTTTAACTCCCAGAAGGCAAAATAAGCCTTAAATAAGACAAAGAAAAATAATATATTGGAAGAAACTATTTACTACACATATAACAAAAAGATAGAATTCTTAATATGTAAAGAGCATGTATAAACCAATAACAAAAGACTAAAAAGAAATATATATGGACAATAAACTTTTAAAAATCGGATTAGCTTTACAGATAATTAAACAAAGTACCAATTATTTTGTCTATAAAATTTAAAAAGTTTAAAAGATTGGCTGGTGGTCCAATGGTTAAGACTCCACAATTCCAAAAAAAAAAAAAGACTCCACAATTCCAATGCAGGAGGTACAGGTTTGATCTCTGGTTAGGGAACTAAGATCACACATGTCACAGGGTACAGCCAAAAAAATGTTTTTAATTAAAAGATTAGAGGATTGGTCATCTCAAGTAGTGACTAAAGATAAAGAATTGGTTGATGTGCAAATTAGAATAATGATTTTGGACAGCAATTTGCTGTAGTAGCAGTCAAACTTTAAATTTGTGTTATATGACCAAAAAACACTACTTCTTGGACTCTGTCCTACAGAGTGACTAGCACAAGTACATCAAGAGATATAAGCATGATATTTCTTTTGTGATATTAAAAAAATTTTAAAGCATAAATTTTATCAACAGAAAGATCATGACATCATTGCAACAGAAGATCACACAACCATAAAAGAATTAGATAAGACTTATAAATAAGTCCTGATATGGAACATGGTCTGCATTGCTAAACAAAGAGGAAATTACAGAATGAAATACATAGTATGAGTCCATGGTGCACTGGGAAACCAGCTCTCATTTTTAAAGGAAGCTTTGATTTTTGGTTGCTGATTTCCATGAGGTAAACTCACTTGCCATAGTTACATTCAAACTACCAAAAGTTTAAAAATCCGCTTACAAAATTCCACAGATCAGTATATGGGACAATTTTCAGTTTTTAAAGACATATGTATGTAATTATGCAAGCATGTATTTGTGTGTGATGGTAGAGGCACAGACAAAATATCAGAAAAGGTAAACAGAAAGTGGAGCAGAGCCCCAGTGGGATAAAAGGAAAAGTAGGACCTCGTACTTCTCATACTTTGGTATTATTGTTTGGATTTCTTCCACTGAACATGTGTTGCTTTATTAGTTTCCTTAAATTAAGATTTAAGTATTTTCTTACGAAAGTAATACATCATTACCGTAGAAAAACTGCAAAATACAAAAGAGGATAAAGGAGAAAATATAAATTACTCCTAATTCTTCTACTTCAGGAAAACCACAAATTTGGTGTATTTTCTTCCAGTTGTTTTTCCTAGAAAAACCTAGGTTTGGGATTTTTCAAACAAGTTTACATTTTGTGAGCAACTGTTTGCTGTATATAAATTTTAAGTCCATTTCTGATTATTTCTTTAAGAAATAATGTTCATTATTTAAAAGCAGCATTCATTAATGATTAAAGGTAAAACTACAAAATAGATACTAAAGATAGAATGACTAGATTTTAGTACATGCAATTCATGCTAATACGAAGTCACCAAATTTTATTTTAAAATATCCTAAAACCCACTCCAGTACTCTTGCCTGGAAAATCCCATGGACGGAGGAGCCTGGAAGGCTGCAGTCCATGGGGTCGCTGAGGGTTGGACACGACTGAGCGACTTCACTTTCACTTTTCACTTTCATGCATTGGAGAAGGAAATGGCAACCCACTCCAGTGTTCTTGCCTGGAGAATCCCAGGGACGGGGGAGCCTGGTGGGCTGCCATCTATGGGGTCGCACAGAGTCGGACACGGCTGAAGTGACTTAGTAGTAGTAGTAGTAAAAACATAGATACGTTTTTAAGGTAGTAGATATAAAAAATGCTATTGATTTGTTATATACATACATACATTGATAAACACATGTACACACACACACATATATATATATACTTGTATACATGTTGTGAAAGTGAAAGTGTTAGTTGCTCAGTTGTGTCCAACTCTTTGCAACCCCATAGACTGTAGCCTACCAGGTTCCTCTGTCCATGGAATTCTCCAGACAAGAATACTAGAGTGGGTTGCCATGCCCACCTCCAGAGGATCTTCCCGACCCAGGGATCAAACCCAGATCTCCTGCACTGCAGGCAGATGCTTTACTGTCTGAGCCACCAGGGGAGGTATTACAGCAGCATACATGTTATATATATACAGTTACATATATATATATAACTTCATATACATTACTTTATAAGAAGAAAATGGTTATGCTTGCCGCACAAACAGAAAACAGTGGAAGATGATTGGGTTAATCCCAGATAATGGAGTTCAAAGGGAAGAAAGATTTCACAGATGTGTCAAGAAGGAAAGAATTATTTGAGAGCAACTAAGACCATTAATGGAGAAGGCAATGGCACCCCACTTGAGTACTCTTGCCTGGAAACTCCCATGGACAGAGGAGCCTGGTGGGCTGCAGTCCATGGGGTTGCTGCCAGATGGACACGACTGAGCAATTTCACTTTCACTTTTCACTGTCATGCATTGGAGAAAGAAAGGGCAACCCACTCGAGTGTTCCTGCCTGGAGAATTCCAGGGACGGCGGAGCCTGGTAGGTTGCCGTCTATGGGGTTGCACAGAGTCGGACACGACTAAAGCGACTTAGCAGCAGTAGCAAGACCATTAATAAATGGGAAGGATGATGATATTGGTAGTGACTCAAATGGTAGCGACATATACACATACATATTCACATCAAACTTTAACAAGAAAAATAAAACAAACCAGTGCAGACTTTAGGAAGTAGTGAAAATCCTGTCAGTATAGCTGCTGATAAAAAGCAGGTGATGGAATTCAGTACAACAGGCTGAAGCCCAGGATCCCAGACACATGTATTCACCATGGATTTGAAGTCATCGAATTGAGCTCTGTACTTAATCTGGTACCTAACCAAGTACATCTCCAATCAAACTTCTGGTTTCTACAGCCTCATTTCTAAATTCACCCTTCACCTAACCTTTGCTCATTGTTCAAAAACTAGAAATGCAAGTATTTAAGCATGTCAGATGCTTAAAGATGAGAGTCTCAAGTCTCAAGATGAGAGTCTGGGACATTATCCGTGCTTTAAGCCATTTGTTTTACTTGGGACTACTGACCTGTAGGCTGATGGTTCTTTACCAGCATACACCCCACTCCCTAAGTTATTTAAGTAATTGATAGAGCTCAAATATCCATTGAGCTAATTAGGATTACTTGGGATGGCTATTGTACCTTTCTTTTCTTTTTGCAATTATGGAGAATGTCTACCATGAGTGAGTGAAGAAAAAAAAAAATAGTCTCTTCTTTTTTACTTTAAGTGAAGCAATTAGTTGATGCATCCATAAAAGGGCTCATCTATACTTCACAAAATTAAAGATGTAGACATCCAAGGACAGAGATGACCAAAAAAAAAGTCAGATTTCAATGGAAATTAACTAACAGGCTTTCTTAACTATCGATTCTTCTTCTAATAAATTACTGAGAACAAAGTGAATGTCCCAGAACCAAGAAAATTAAATGTGGTGCCAATGTTCCATATAAGAGTAACCTCTTGTATCCGCCGTTCCCAAACAGAACTTTTGACCACAGTAAAACAGCAAGGGAAATGTTGAGGAAATCAGATAGAGAGTAATGGAATCGCAGAACCAATAAACTGCAAATCAGTAGAGAAACAGACACCCCAGAGGCCCTAACCTGGACTTGAGTCAATATTGTGATACAATTGTCCAACAAAAGTTATGTGAATTCAAACTGTCTGGAATCTATGCCCTTAATCCATGTATTTATATATTACTTCCTCCCAAGGACCCAGAAGCATTTTATAAGTACTTCTGTCTACCATCCTTATTAAGCACCCACATTTTCCCCTCTGATGTCTCCATAGTAACAAAATATTCTCTGTCCACAGAAGGTGAGACTGTGGTAAAAAAATTCTCTCATTTGGTCAAAACAAATCAGGAAGGTTTAACTAAAGTCAGCCCAAGAAGTGTTATTTTCATGGGGCCCACTCTCTGCCAGTCAAGATTTAAATAGAGAACTGAAAGGTAAGGTAACACGAAAAAACAAAGTGAATATGTGTAGTAAGACAAGGTTCTTAGGAGTTTAGCAGCATTACTAAAGAGATTTTTCAAAGGGATCTACAAGAAAGAATAAACACTGCTCTTAATTCCAAGGTTATCACAAACTCAAGCCATATTGAAAAAATGGGAAGAGATTATTACAAGATTCAAATTGTCTGAAGACTATGTTTTAGAGATGCAATTTTCTTGTGTGGGACCTTTGTTATTGGCTATCTTCTTTGATAGATAGTCTTCTTTGGGCTTCCCTTGTGGCTCGGCTGGTAAAGAATCCACCCACTATGCGGGAGACCTGGGTTTGATCCCTGGGTTGGGAAGATCCCCTGGAGAAGGGGCTTCCCACTCCAGTACTCTGACCTGGAAAATTTCATGGACTATATAGCCCATGGGGTCGCAAAGATACGAAGTGACTTTCACTTTTACTTTCACCTTCTTTGAAACTAACTTAAGCCTTTTGGAATTCAAATGCATTTGCCTTGAAAACACCATTTCCTGTGAAAACTAAAGGCTTCACAGAAGTATTCAAATTCCTTAGAAATAGCTTAATTTTCCCCTAAAATGAATGCAAATTTTGCAGTGTCCAGAGGGACCAGATGATCTAAAAGAAGGAAAAGGACAGTATAAGGAGGAGGTGAACATGGCAAAAAAAAAAAAAATGTGAACTGTATGTACATCTTAGTGAAACTGAGTAAGACCTGCACACAGTTCTTACAAGTGTGGAAAGGAAAAATCATGTTACGAAAGAGACAGGTTCCAGAATTGATGTAGATGGGTGAAATTTGCCATGTCAAAAGGTATCTTTGACATATGAATTATTTCAAACTGAAAACAATGAAGGCACCAAAGACTCAGGAAGAATATTTGATCTACTCCTAACTGCCTCAAAAATTTAGATTCAGGACTTGTTCCAGGAAGGGAGCTATCACCGTTAAGAACAGGGTCTGTAGACAGAGAAGAATCTAAAAAGGCTATTTGTTAAAATTCCTCTCTGTGTCCCATTATCTGTGCATGGTTCAGCAAACATTTATTTACCAAACATCTGCTTTTCCATGTCCATACCAATTGCCTTCCTCCCATTTGAGGTTCCAAACCACTACCCCTAATATCTTCTTTTGTCTTTAGCTGAAGATGGTATATTTCAGCCATTTTGAAGAGTTGCTCAATTTTCCTGGGTGTCTCCCTTGTATACGTGTTATTAAACTTCTGTTTGATTTTCTCCTGTTAATCTGTCTTGTGTCAATTTAATTCTTAGACCATGCTGAAGAACCTTGAAGGGTAAAGGAAAATTTCTTCCTCACCAACATTGCTGAGCCACTCTCTTCCTTAATTTTTGATTTCTCAGTCAGCTACAGTTTCTATCATCACAGGTCTGTGGACTACACACTTTCAGGTCCCTTCAATGGATTACCCAGCAGAGCAAACAATTCCAACAAGGGCCCGCCTTTTAAGATTATCGACATAAACCTACTATATATTTGAATTATGGGAGATTTACTGGAAGAAACACAAGCTGGAATCAAGATTGCCGGGAGAAATCTCAATAACCTCAGATATGCAGATGACACCACCCTTATGGCAGAAAGTGAAGAGGAACTCAAAAGCCTCTTGATGAAAGTGAAAGTGGAGAGTGAAAAAGTTGGCTTAAAGCTCAACATTCAGAAAACGAAGATCATGGCATCCGGTCCCATCACTTCATGGGAAATAGATGGGGAAACAGTGGAAACAGTGTCAGACTTTATTTTTCTGGGCTCCAAAATCACTACAGATGGTGACTGCAGCCATGAAATTAAAAGACGCTTCCTCCTTGGAAGGAAAGTTGTGACCAACCTAGATAGCATATTCAAAAGCAGAGACATTACTTTGCCAACAAAGGTCCAT
The DNA here is from genome assembly GCF_029378745.1 of Bos indicus. NCBI lineage: Eukaryota > Metazoa > Chordata > Mammalia > Artiodactyla > Bovidae > Bos > Bos indicus. Next base: position 82,127,651 of record NC_091763.1, read on the forward strand.
CTAGTCAAGGCTATGGTTTTTCCTGTGGTCATGTATGGATGTGAGAGTTGGACTGTGAAGAAAGCTGAGCGCCAAAGAATTGATGCTTTTGAACTGTGGTGTTGGAGAAGACTCTTGAGAATCCCTTGGACTGCAAGGAGATCCAACCAGTCCATTCTGAAGGAGATCAGCCCTGGGATTTCTTTGGGAGGAATGATGCTAAAGCTGCAACTCCAGTACTTTGGCCACCTCATGTGAAGAGTTGACTCATTGGAAAAGACTCTGATGCTGGGAGGGATTGGGGGCAAGAGGAGAAGGGGACGACAGAGGATGAGATGGCTGGATGGCATCACTGACTCTATGGACGCAGGTCTCAGTGAACTCCGGGAGTTGGTGATGGACAGGGAGGTCTGGCGTGCTACGATTCATGGGGTCGCAAAGAGTCGGACACGACTGAGCGACTGATCTGACCTGATCTGATCTATGGGGAACTGTTTACTATACTTTCCTCTTTGCCAAACCTAATTTGGGGGAGATAATGAGTGGAGAGGGATTTTTTTACTCTTGGCCTCCAGAAAACTAGAAAGATATCCTAACCTCTTTGGCTAGAACTTTTAGACAGGGTGATGGGGAAAAGTATCTCTCCAGAGAGCACCATCAGTCAAAACCTTTTGCCAGAATTAGACTCAAAAACTAGATGTTTGAGAAAGCCCAATAAACATGGCCTGCTGGACTGTAATACTGGAAACAGGAATAGAGGTGCCACCAAGTAAAAAAAGAAAAAGAATTCACGTGACTGCAGGATAAGAGCCTCTACCTCTTTACTCACCTGATCTATTGCTGGAGATACACAAGTAGAAAGCGAACCTAACAGGAAAGTGGGATTTTTCCCAGAAATAGCCACAATAAATGTCTTTTCAAAAAAAATTAAGACAAAAAAGAAGGCAGCCTTTGTCTCTGAAATAAAGCAAAACAAAACAAAAAGGCCTGTTTTGCTGTAAGGCATTGAAAAAAATTCCTCCTGAGCAGTTCATCCGGGTGAAAATATGACCTCTGTGATGTTGTCAAGGTCTCTGTAACCCGGGGTTCTGTTGAGTTAATGCTGGTTGCATAAGTTAGGACAGCGAGAGGGACACTTTAATTTATGTGCTCAATTTTTCTGAGATCTCAAAAAAGAGAAAAAATGAAGGTGGGGGAAGGGGATGAATGAGGTTAATTTTCAGGGTGGCACATTCAGGGATGCTTTTGAGATTAAGGATTTTTCTATTATTCCAGTATCCTCATCTGAAGGGAAGTGATTTTGTTGGAAGAAGCATCTCAGTGGCAGTCTTAATTCACCCTCCCCTAAAGGGTTCAAGATCTACAGGATCTTTAAGCAGTGACTGAGTCACTCAAATCCATTTTTCAAAGAAGGACTATTCAAGAAAGATTTAAAAATCATAATCCATGAGGGGTACACTTTAATTTTCCTGTGGACTCTATAAAATACTAGGACTCTATGAGTTAAATGGAACAATATATATAATATATATAAAAATAAAATAATATATAATATACGGAAAAATATAAAATGACATATGTTCCAAGTTCATATGAAAAGTATATTTCCTTTTTTCTACTTCTCAAGTTTTCCTGGAATGTAAAGCCTATGATATTTTAAAAATCTATGGCAGAGAAAGGGACTTCCCTGGCAGCCCAGTGGTTAGGACTCTGACTGTTCAACGCCAGGGATGTGGGTTTAATCCCTGGCCGGGAAACTAGGATCCCACATTCTACACATCACAGATGAAAAAATAAAATAAAATAAACCTGTGGCAGAGAAAGTCTAAGCAGCTTATTATTTTCACAAATAAACGTATTGTGGAAAATACGAATCACCACTACAAATCTCAGAGTTCCCCCTCCCTCTCACTTTTAAAGGGCCTCTGTCTTATAGAATCACTAGTAAAACAAAGGGAAAAAAATCACAAGTTAAATTTTGTATTTAATATTATGTAGACTAAATGTTGATGACTCACTTCAGAAAATAACTTAGTGACTAGACTTGAACAGTGCAGCATCATTCATGACAATTGATAATGATTAAATCACTCTTTTCCTAACTTTCAAAGCTTTATAAAGTGCATATTACAAATTCTTAAGATTTAAGGTCCTACTCCATTGAAAACATACTCAAAAATGTTATTTTCAGTAGTATATTTCTGAGTTGTTCTGAGATTATGATAATTAAACACACAAACTCAAAATGGTTTGGCTAAGAACTCTAATCATTCTTTCGGCCTCAAATTCTAGAGATCATTAAAAGAAGATTTTTTTTGAGGGATAAGGATATTAATGCAAACCAAACAACTCTGACTGGACCCTACACATAAAGACCCATAACTGCAGGCATAATGACACCCTGACCCAATCACAGAAGCCCAGCAACAAGATCCCACAGGCAAAACTTTTCACTTGTTACCTGCACACCTCCCCTCCCTTTTTCTCATCACCTGTTATTCCCTGAGCACATTTTTCCAGTTTCAGCAAATAAATTTAGGCCTCTTTGTACTTGGCCCATACTCTTACAAGTATACAAGTATTACAAGTCAACTGTGTGTGTTCAGTTGTGTCTGACTCTCTGTGACCCCATGGATTGTAGCCTGCGAGGCTCTCTGCTGCCCCATGGACTATCGTCCACCAGGCTCCTCTGTCCATGGAGTTCTCCAGGGAAGAACACTGGAGTAGATTGCCATTTCCTACTTCTGAACCCAGGGATGGAGCCTGCATCTCTTGTATTGGCAGGTGGATTTTTTACCACTAGCGCCATTTGGGAAGCAGCCCTTATAGGCTCTTTGCGGTGGGGGCTGGGGAGGTTGGAAGGGGGCAAATATTTATTTGAATGTGAAAAGGAGCCAGGGCCTGTGTGAGAGAGTGTGAACTTGGTTTTCTACCTCAGGTCAACAGAGGTATCAACTATTTCCTCTCTCTCGTCTTCTTTTACTAAATTAAAATCCTGGAAGTTTCAATTAAATTAAGTTTAAATTAAAAGCCAGGCAGCAATGTTGTCTTTTGGAATGGAAGAAAAACATCAAGTGGCCATTCAGTGGCAAAGGTGCTTCAGTGTGACAGAAGGTTAATTTTCCTTAATTCTTCCAGCTTCCTGGCCCTTCAGTAACTGGTAGAATGGCATTTCTCTCCGTGGATTAGAGTCCTGATTCACAGGAAGATGCAAAGTTTGGCCCTAAGTAACATGCAGGATCTATCAGTTACGTTTGTCTCAGTCACTGCAGTCCTCCTAGGTGACAGAGCAAAAGAGGTGTCCTTCATAAACTTACTCAGAATATTTTTGTAAATCCCAGTTTTTTCTCATATGGCTTCTCCCCGTTCCCCTGTAATCTGTTTCCCTAAATGACATACAGTGTATCTCAGTGGCAATGTGACATGATGAAGAGAAACCCATAAAAGATCCTTCAGTGGCTCCAGAACTTTCATTTTGGTGGGAAAACTGCGTTTATATTTTGTCCTTTCAAACAGGAAGCCGCTTGCCCCCGCAGAGAATCGGAGAACTTAAAGAACTAATGCAAAATCAGAAGTCTATCTAGATTTTCAGACAATCAAATTCTTCCATTCACATCTGACAGTTTCTGACAAACTTTCAGAAAATTTACTTTAGAAATGGTAGCGATGAAAATACATGAGAGAATTCTTCTAAATACCATCCAGTCAGCAAACATTATGAATGGTAGTGATAGATCTTGATGATGGAAAGATTATGGATGGCTAATATGGCACCCCACTCCAGTACTCTTGCCTGGAAAACCCCATGGACAGAGGAGCCTGTTGGGCTGCAGTCCATGGGGTCGTGAAGAGTCGGACACGACTGAGAGACTTCACTTTCACTTTTCACTTTCATGCATTGGAGAAGGAAATGGCAACCCACTCCAGTGTTCTTGCCTGGAGAATCCCAGGGACAGGGGAGCCTGGTGGGCTGCCGTCTATGGGGTCACACAGAGTCAGACACGACTGAAGCGACTTAGCAGCAGCAGCAGCAATAGATGGGTGGGTGGGTGGATAGAATGTAGAAAAGATTTAGAAATAGTTTGATTTTAGTAACAAATTTTTTTTTCATTTTTATATGATTCCCTTTATTCTTGACTCATTAAAAAAAAATCACAAAATAAACAGAGAACAAGGTATCTCCTAGCAATCAGGTGGCTACTAGTTCGCCTGTGCAAAGAACAAGGACGCCAAACTCGAAAGCGATGTTTGCAGACTGCCTCTCCAGTCCTGCAGTCAGCATCTCATCTCAGTCATGATAATAAACCACCTATTTGCATTGCCATCTACTCATAGTCTAAAAAAAGCTGAGCCAAACCACATCTGAAGCTTGAGGCTCACACCCAGCAGTGTCCACTTTAAACAGAAAAATCGCATCGATTGCATGAAACTCAGGGCTCATTTTGGTCCATTGATTCCCCTAGTGACCTTCTGCAGCATCAAAGCCCAGAGCGAACCCAGTCTGACCCCGACTTTATGTGCATTATTATATCAAGAGACAGGAGCTGCTTATAATCCATGCCATTGTCTCCACAGATATGTAATAAAGTATTCTAGAACTGCGCCTGCCGAGAACACTTCAGGTTCACGTCATTTTCGTCTCTCTTTCTCTCCCATCTCTCTTCTACTTACACGCAAACACATCCACACTAGCCTCCCACTGGTATGAATATTCTTCATTTACTGAGTCTTTCTTACCTCCCAATGCAGAACAATTCAAAAAAGCAACTTCAGACTTTAACTAATACCCATATAACTCCCAGGAAACAACATCCTTCACCCAAATCCATAACTAATAATAATGCTCTTTATTAAGCTCTTCTGTGAAGCAGTATGTCTGATACAAAGCTCCCCACCTTGCTGTTTTAATTATAATAAATCATCTTCATTATGATGCATACTTCAATATACCATGCAGGCTGCCTCACTACCACGGCTGATCCCATAATGAGGGCCAAGCAGATGTGTATGTCACTAAGAAAGTTATTTACACACACACACTGAGAAATTCTACAGCATCCCACGGCCTTGCAGCATGAATTTCAACAACTTTTATCTTACCTTACTGTTCATCACATCACAGCTGAGAAGACAGTGAGAAAAAATAAAAAGCACCGCATCTGAAAAATGCTATTTACACAAATAACAGTACTCTGAATACATCCATGAGCATGGAAAAATAAGTCCTTGCAGTACAATCATTTCTCTATAAATGTATGGAAGTATTTTACTGCCTGGTGCAACAAATCAGTGATGAGACTCTAGGCTGTGGTGTGTAAGTTTCAAGGGACCGAGCGTCAAAGTCAACTTCCCCGGCAGGTCCCCTGAGAACCACACTGGGTACATTCTCATGAAAGGTGTGAAAATCTGATTTTCTAAAATGGATCAGTAATTCTCTATGAAGGGGGAAGGATCGATAAATCTTTGCTAAGTAGATTGTAAAGGAAAAATTATTCTTTCAGTGACAGTACATTAGGATCCTCCAAACAATCTCAATAAAGTAAAGACATAACATCTCTCCACCAGCTCCTTTGACTTCTAATATATTTTTGTAATCTCAGATCACTCTGCAATGCACATACATTTATACGTGCTAAGCAATGTTCTGTGTCGATGTTGATTTACGGTTTGTGCCATTATAATGTTTGGCTGTGAGTAGAAAAAGAAAATTATAAGCTGCTTGTAACCTGATAGATGTGACACAAGGAAATGTCATTACAGCCATACACACATCTATGTTTCTAACCACATCAGTTTTCTGGGGAGCCACAGGATATGCTTTCTGAATTCCTCAGCCAAATATGTCTGTGTGGTTTTTAGGTACCTGTTCACCAATAGAGAATGTGTATTCTCCCAATGCCTAAAAATAGCAGGGGTGTAATATGCTTCTAATTCTGGGATGCTACTCATTTTTTCAGGAATATCTCTTTCTCTCTCCAGGCAAAGACCAAGGAAACCCCAGACACTGATTTTAATACACGTGTTCTATGACACTGAACTGATGTGGTTACAGCTCTCCCCACTTCCACATTCCCCATTTGTTTCATAAGTGGGTGTCCATGCTTCTTTTCACTCTGGGAGCCAAGAATCCTCACCAAAGAATTTAAACTGAAGATGTGTGTCATGAGAAAACAAGCCGAGGAGTGGATCGACGGCTCCCAGGAGTTTCTCTGCTTATAGCATCCTGAGCTGTGTGTGGCTGAGATTTCCCCTGTACTGTGTAAAAGTGGTTATTAAAAAAGATGGCCTGTGTGGTAGCAAGGTATTTCAGGGGCCTCAGAGCATGCTAAACATCCTGTGTCCTGTGACCAGGATAAAACAAAGCAAAATCTCAGCATGACAGGCTCAAACCTGAATTTCTCTGTTCCTCATGCAAGTGTATGTCAGAATTAACATCAGGATAGCACCTTTGGGGGAAAAAAGGTTTTTTGTGGATGTGCTATGTTCACATACAGCATCCTTGGACAAAGAAAGGAGAGAGAAAATTGGCATACAGGTATAATTAATGCATACGGATCTCATTGGATTGACTGTACACAATGTTATAGGAATTACATGTACTAGTATCTTTTCAGGGGTGGGGGCTGTGCCGAAGTTTTTATTACATGCCTCTTTTCCTTATTTTTTTCTTCATTAACTAATGCTATATTGACACTCATTCGTGTACAACAGAGAGTGACTATAATTTCTTTTGGAAGAAGAAGGACTCATATGATTGTATTCCTTCCCACAATCTGGCCTTTGTAATGTTTTCTGAGAGAGGGGGTTTGAGTTTCAAGATGCCAGGTCAAAGTTTCTACATAAAGTCATCACCCAATACCCACTAGTTAACCATATATGTTATCTAGGGAAGTCTGTGGGGGTAGCAAGTGAAACAAAAGCTCTTGGTATCTCTAAACATTTGGGGGAAATTCTTCTCCTCTCAAGCATCCAAAATAGAACATGGATCTAGAAACAATGAGTAGCATCCTTTTTGATCCAGATTCAGTGGGATCAATTATTGAAATATAAAAACTCAAATTCCTCTAAGTCAGACTTCCCTGGTGGCTCAGCAGGTAAGAATCCACCTGGCAATGCAGAGGACACGGGTTCCATCCCTGTTCTGGGAAGATTTCACACGCTGTGGAGCAACTAAGCCTGTGCACCACACCCACTAAAGCCCAGAAGCCTAGAGCCTGTGCTCAGCAACAAGAGAAGCCATCACAATGAGAAGCCCGTGCATCTCTATGAAGAGTAGCCCCTGCTCACTGTACTACGCCCGAGTGAAGCAATGAAGACCCAGCACAAACATAAGTCAATAACTTTTAATATTCCTCTAAGTCCACACTTGTGATAGCAAGGAGTCTGGAGTCTTTATCTATTAAATGCCAAGTGCCATTCTAAAGAACACTAAATGATAGGAGGGAGGAAATTCAGACCCCTTTCAAAGAAGAAAGAAGGGCAGCTTAGTAAATAAAATACTCATAGACAGATGTAGAGAGTAGGTGTTTTGTTACACGCTCCTATTCACAGGGGAACCTTAAAATGGAATGTTTCCTCTAATGTTTTTCCAATTTGCATTCTATATTAAAAAAGTATTATTAGTATCACAAGTTTATTTGCTGATCCTAGTAATCACCCTTTACTAAGCATCTAACAAAATGGCTTATGGATAATTTTCTAAAATCAATATAACTGGGGGTTCTGGCCAAAGGCATCACCTTTTGGGCAATATGATGAAATGACTGTGGCGCAGACTGGCTGGTGCTCATCAGACAAGAGAAGGTGCCAATCAGGTAAAAGGGACCACATTCTTGGTAAATTGAGTAGTTCTTCCTGACCACTTTGGTTTATGCTATGAAACTGTTTGGTTAAAGCAAACAAGCTCATTGACCCAAATTGGCTAAGCAAAATGGAAATCGTCCCATGGGTCTCTCTGGGCCAACTTACTCAAAGTTTGGGGAGAATCGACTCCTTTTGCTTTCTCACGACAATTGAGAAAAATGAGAAAAGCATCAACTTTCGAGAGCATGAGAAAAGCATCAACGTTCGAGAGCATCCCTTTGCCATTCAGGTACCAAGAGGGAAAAAGGGGAGTGTGGTGAATTGGGAGATTGGGATTGACATACATCCATTCTTGACACTATGTATAAACTAGATAACTAATGAGAACTTACTGTATAGCACAGGGAAGTCTACTCAGTGCTCTGTGGTGACCTAAATGGGGAGGAAATCCAAAGATGAGGGGATATGTACAGCTGATGCACTTTACTGTGCAACAGAAACTAACACAAGATTGTAAGCAACTATACTGCAATAAAAATTAATTTAAAAAAGAAAGTGTCCCTTTGCCCTCTAAATTGCCCTAGATGAACTCCATAGCTCTTGGTAATATCAATCTTTGGTTTTCTTGTTTCTCTTTTATCTCCAGGTCCTCCTCGTCTTTAGATAATATACACTATTATAGGTATTAATAGTACATTCTTATAACACATAAGAATGCATATAGGGTAATATGGAAAGAAACAGTGCTCACTGAAGATAATTTTGAAAATATATATATGAATTACAAAATGTACGCATTCCACAGTCACACTACTTGGCATATTTTTTTTAATACATCCACACATGAATTTGGTGTTATGTTTACTATTCTATTTCATTCAGCTTAAGATTTTTCAGACTCAGTATTCCTCATCAGTTGTACCATAATATTTAAGGTAATCACTGTATTATGGCTGGATATTTAAGCTATTCACACTATTTTAACATTTAAGGAGACTATGAGTATCTTTTTCAAAACATTTTTTTCAGATCACTGTTATAATCATACAACAGTTTCTAATATAAAAAATTACCTTGCTGAAAGTTATAATCTTAAGGGTTCTGGTTAAGTTGTTTTGACTAAAAAACATGATGTCAAATTGTTTTTCAAAATGGTCTAAGTATAATACCTTACATTTCAATGATCTTTTCCTTTAACATCTCTACATACTGTCAGTCATTTTTCATTTCTATAAATTTCCCCAATGAAGAATAGCATCTCATAAGTTTAATTACTTTCTTCAATTTTTGTGTACCTAGATGCTACCGCATGTATTTCTTATTTCATATGTTTATTATTTTTGTTGAATATTTTTTTGTTCTGAAGTATCATTTCTCTCATCAAATTGTATGAATTTTTATAGGAATGATGCCAATCCTTTGTCATATTTATGCAAAGTTTTAAGTGAGATCTGGTTGACATATAACATTATATTCATTTCAGATATACAACATAATGTCTCAATATTTGTACATATTGTGAAATAATCACCATGTGCAAATTCCTTTGAGTTTCTCATTTCCTCTTGTATTTTATTTACAGTGTTTTTTGACCTACAGACGTTTCACATTTATATTTTGCTGAATCTCTTAGTTTGCCATTCTTGCGTCTTCTTCCAGACTTGTTCTTAACTAGGAAAATTTTTTTCAAAACCAGTAACAGATAGCTGCTGCTGCTGCTAAGTCACTTCAGTCGTGTCCGACTCTGTGTGACCCCACAGACGGCAGCCACCAGGCTCCCCCGTCCCTGGGATTCTCCAGGTGAGAACCTTTAGTGGGTTGCCATTTCCTTCTCCAATGCATGAAAGTGAAAAGTGAAAGTGAAGTTGCTCAGTCATGTCTGACTCTTCGCGACCCCATGGACTGCAGCCTACCAGGCTCCTCCATCCATGGGATTCTCCAGGCAAAGTACTGGAATGGGGTGCCATTGCCTTCTCTGTAACAGATAGCTACTCCCATATTTTTCAATTTGACTTTCAAAAACTAATTTTCTCTTCTATTTAACTATTAAATCCATCTGAAACTTCTCTTGGTGTTCAGTGTAAGGTGAAGTTCTAACATTTTAAAAATAGATAATCTATTAAATAACAGGTCTTGGTGAGTGAGCCCTTTGGTCTACAGATTTGGGGTTTCTTTAGCACAGGACAGAGGAGCCTGGTGGGCTGCTGTCCATAGGGTTGCACAGAGTCAGACACGACTGAAGTGACTTAGCATGCATGCATGCACTGGAGAGGGAAATGACAACCCACTCCAGTGTTCTTGCCTGGAGAATCCCAGGGACGGCGGAGCCTGGTGGGCTGCCGTCTATGGGGTCGCATAGACTGAAGCGACTTAGCAGTAGCAGCAGAAGTAGCACAGGAAAGAAATTTTCTGTTAGAACAGAGATCGTGGATACCTGTCAACCTGGATGCTGCCCCTGACAGACTCTCCTACACCACTGGCCACTCCTTCTCAATTTCCTTTTCTATTCCTGAACATTCTAGAACTTCCTTGAGGAATATCAATAATGTATGGATTGGATTCATATCCTCTGCTTCATAGCTTCTACACTGGCATCATCTTCATACTCTGAATGCTTAATCCAGCCTCTGCCCATATCGATTATTGAAAGAGGACAAGGTCAATACCGTTTTTCACTCAATGAAGATTTTTAATTCTGCCACAACAGCACTGGCATCTTCCCCTGCCCCACAGGGCTTTTCAAGTCCTTCTCATCTTATCTTGAGGACCACCTCAAGACAGCCTCAAACTGAATCCCAGAGTCTGGCTGTCATCTGCCTAGAAGGAAAGGAACACCATGTCCTTGGTCCTGGTGGACAGCAGCCCCAGGGCATTAAGTCACTGGGAGAGTCTACAGGCTGGCCTCTGTCTGTTCCTAGAGAAACCCGGGTCTCTGGGACAGCAGCATATGTGTGGGTGGAAAAACCATGTGTTCTTCTTGGCAGCTGTTTCCTACAAAGCAAAGTACAAGCTGCAGCCCAGCAATCAGATGAACAGTGATGGCTAGCACTTGTTACTGGATGCTTCCACTGGCCAAGGCTTGATGTGTCTCTCTTCTCAGAAATTCATGAAGGGAGACCAGTTACAACACATTACTCTACTAAAGGTTACCAGGTCTGCCACACTTCTAAATCCAATAGTCAATTCTCAGTTCTCTATGCCTTGACCTTTTAGCAGCCTTTCACACAATCCATCACTCTCTTTTCCTTCAAACACTCCTGGCTTCCAGGAAATGATGCTTGCTTGTCACGTGTCCCTTCTACCTCTCAGGCCTCCAGAGCCTTTGGGGGTGCCTCTTCATTTCCCACCTCTGAGCCCTGAAGTGCCCTAGAGACTTGGTTCCCCTGGCTTTCTCTTCTCTACCTACCTTCTCTCCTTTGGACCCCTGACCCAGGCTCTTGGCTATAAAGTCCAGCGACCAGGTGACATCCCCAAATACTTCATTCCTGCCTAATTCTTAGGTCTCAAACATCCAACCACTCCCTCCATGTATTTCCACTTGAATATCTCATAGCCTCTTAAACTTTCCTTGTCTGTATGTGAATGGCTGCTTTTAAAGCCCACAAGAACCCCTGACAAAGCCTGTTCCTCCTCTAGGAGTCTGCATCTCAGTAAATGACAATTTCATCCTTCTAGTAGCACAGGTCCTTTGGGGGTTGTATTTGATTCTTGTTTTTTCCACATACCACACATAATTTGACAGTAAATCAAAATATATCTGGACTCAACCACTTCACACCAACTCCAGCCCTTCTACCTCAGTCCAGGCCACCACCACTCACCAGGATTATTTCGATAGCTTCCTAACTGGTCTCTTTATTGTCACCCATGCCAGTGATAAAATATTTGATTAACCTGGAAGCTTAAATATACTAAACTTACATGTACTTAGGCAATATAGCTTAAAAAATCTAGAGAGAAGTAATAAGATTACAGAGATATTTTAAAAATCCTCCGCCAGAGTGGGAGATTCTAACATATCTAAATTTTTGCTATGTAGTAAAAATATAGAAAATGTAAACAATAAAATTATGAAACATGAGCTATTGGCCTTTATAGAATTCTGCACCTAATAATAATAAAGTAAATATTCTTTTCAAAAACTGGAACAGTTATGCAAACTACCTAGGTCATAAAGTAAATCTCAGAAAACTTCAAAGAATCAAATTCAAGCATGTCACATCATCTCACTAAAATGTGATTAATTTAGAAATCAATATTAACATACATATTTTTAAATCTCCATATATTTGGTAATGTTAACAAAATCTAACAACTTAAGAAATAATAATTGAAATTTAAAATACTTAAACCTGAATTATAATGAATATTTAGCTAACCATTAAAATACGATTCCCGATTCCTGGCCCAGGAAGATCCGCTGGAGAAGGGATAGGCTACCCACTCCAATATTCTTGGGCTTCCCTTTTGGCCTAGCTGGTAAAGAATTCGCCTGCAATGCGGGAGACCTGGGTTTGATCCCTGGATTGGGAAGATCCCCTGGAGAAGGGGAAGGCTACCCACTCTCCAGTATTCTGGCCTGGGAAATTCCTTTGGACTGTATAGTCCATGGGGTCACAAAGAGTCAGACATGACTGAGCGACTTTGACTTCACTAAACAGAAAGAAATTGAAAGTGAAGTCACTCAGTCGTGCCCGACTCTTTGCGACCCCATGGATAGTAGCATGCACCAAGCTCCTCCATCCACGGGATTTTCAAGGCAAGAGTCCTGGAGTGGGTTGCCGTTTCCTTCTCCAGGGAATCTTCCCAACCCAGGGATTGAACCCAGGTCTCTCACATTGTAGACAGATGCTTTACCATCTGAGCCACCAGGGAAGTCCTAAACAGAGAAGAACAGCAAAAATTATTTCTTTGAAAAAGCTTATAAATAATCAGATCTCAATCAAGAATGATTGAGGCCAAAAAAAGAGAGAATGCACTAGTAAACCATGTTAGGAATAAAAATGGAAACATAACTGCAAATGAAACAGATATCAGAAAGATAATAGAGAATTCAGTGAAGAATATATCAATGAGTATAAATTCCTAGTCAAAAATGGACAATTTTCTAGAAAATTTCCTAAAAGATTTAGGAAGAGATAAAAAAGCATGAATATCTCCCATCATTTTAAAATAAATTGAATCCATAATTTTACTTTACATACACACATGCACACATATATTGTCTCAGATAATTTTAAAGATGAAAGTATTAAAAAGTCAATCTGATTTTTTAAAAACTCTTTCAAAGGAGAAAAAAGGAAGGAATACTCTGCAACCTATGAGGCAATAAATTTATACCAAAACTAGACTAGAATATAGGAAAAAAATATTTACAGGGTGATCTCATTCATGCAAAGTATATAAAATATCAACAAACAAAATAAAGCAGTGTAGATAAATAATACATCATGATGAAGTCACATTTATCCAAGAAATGCAAGGACTATCTAACATTTTGAAATCTATAAAGGACACTCAATATATTAAATGATTAAAGTGAACAATTATATGATTGTCTTTTAATGTATTGAGAAGAAGCATATCATTAAAATTTCACTATAGATGTAAAATATAAGAAAATTTTTAGCAAACTAGGAACAGAAGAGCATGTCATTATTTTAAAGGACATCTATATGGGAAACATTATCTTGATCATGAAAAATGTCAAATACTCTTTAAAATGCAGAGCAAGTCAAACATTCTCACTAATCACTATTTTTATTAAATACTGGAGTCAAAGAACTTGGCCAGTGTTAATAGGAGATAAAGCCAAAGGTATAAGAGATAGAAAAGTAGTACACAAATTTTTGATTATATAATTGTCTTCATAGAAACCCAAAAGAATATAACAAAATATTGTAAATGGAGCCCAAGAAAATAAAATCTATAACTGTTTCCACTTTTCCCCCATCTATTTGTCATGAAATGATGGGACCGGATGCTGTGATCTTAGTTTTTTGAATGTTAAGATTTAAACCAGCTTTTTCACTCTCCTCTTTCACCTCCAGCAAGAGGCTCTTTAGTTCCTCTTCGCTTTCTGCCATTAGAATGGTAGAGTGGTGTCATCTGCGTATCTGAGGCTGTTGATATTTCTTGTAGCAATCTTCATTTTAGCTTGGATTGATCCAGCCCAGCATTTTGCATGATATATACTCTGCATAGAAGTTAAATAAGCAGGGTGACAATATACAACCTTGGCATACTCCCTTCCCAATTTTTAATCAGTCCATTGTTCCATGTCCATTTTTAACTGTTGCTTCATCACCTGCATACAGGTTTCTCAGGAGGCAGGTAAGGTAGTCTGGTATTCTTATCTCTTTCAAAATTTTCCACAGCTTGTTAGGATCCACACAGTCAAAGGCTTTAGCATAGTCAATAAAGCAGAAGTTTTGGAGAATTCCCTTGTTTTTTCTATGATCAAAATGGATGTTGGCAATTTGATCTCTGGTTCCTCTGCCTTTTCTAAATCCAGCTTGTACATCTGGAAGTTCTCGATTCATATCCTTGTAAGCCTACTTTGAAGGATTTTGAGCCTTACCTTGCTAGCATCTGAAATGAGCACAACTGTACAATAGTTTGAACATTGTTTGGCATTGCTTTTCTTTGTAATTGGAATGAAAACTGACATTTTCCAATCCTGTGACCACTGCTGAGTTTTCCAAATTTACTGCTATACTGAGTGCAGCACTTCAACAACATCATCTTTTAGGATTTGACAAAGCTTATCTGTAATTCTATTACCTCCATTAGTTTTGTTTGCAGTAATGCTTGCTAAGGCCCATTTGACTTCACATTCCAGGATATCTGGCTCTAGGTGAGTGATCACACCATAGTGGTTATCCAAGTCATTAAGATGTTTTTTGTATAGTTCTTCTGTGTAATCTCGCCACCTCTTCTTAATCTCTTCTGCTTATGTTAGGCCTTTGCCATTTCTGTCCCTTTGTAATGCCTATCTTTGTATGAAATGCTCCCTTGATATAACCAATTTTCTTGAAGAGATTTCTATTCTTTCCCATTCTATTGTTTTCCTCTATTCTTTGCATTGTTCACATAAGACTTTCTTATCTCTCCTTGCTATTCTCTGGAACTCTGCATTCAGTTGGGTATATCTTTCCTTTTCTCTTTCCCTTCCTTTCCATTTTGCTTCTCTTCTAAGCTATTTGTAAGGCCTCCTCAGATAACCACTTTGCCTTCTTGCATTTCTTTTTCTTGGTGATGGTTTTAGTCACCACCTCTTACACAATATTCTAAACCTCCATCCATAGTTCTTCAGGCAGTCTGTCTACCAGATCTAATCCCTTGAATCTATTTGTTACTACTACTGTACAATTATAAGGGATTTGGGTTAGGTCATACCTGAATGGCCTAGTGGTTTTCCCTAATTTCTTCAATTTAAGCCTGAATTTTGCAATAAGGAGCTCATGATCTGAGCCACAGTCAGCTCTGGGCCTTGTTTTTGCTGACTGTATTGAGCTTCTCCATCTTCAGCTGCAAAGAATGTAATTAATCTGATTTTGGTATTGAACATCTGGTGATGTCTATGCATGCAGCCTTGAAATTAAAAGACGCTTGCTCCTTGGAAGGAAAGCTATGACAAATCTAGACAGCATGTTAAAAAAGCAGAGATATCACTTTGGAGACAAAGTTCTGTATAGTCAAAGCTATGGTTTTTCCAGTAATCATGTACGATGTGAGAGCTGGACCATAAAGAAAGCTAAGCACCAAGGAATTGATGCTTTCAAACTGTGGTGCTAGAGAAGATTCTTGAGAATCCCTTGAACAGCAAAGAGATCAAAGCAGTCAACCTAAAGGAAATCAACACTGAATATTCATTGGAAGGACTGATGAATGAATATTCAGCTAAAGCTAAAGCTCCAATACTTTGGTCACCTGATGCAAAGAGACCCCTCACTGGAAAAGACCCTGATGCTGGAAAAGACTGAGGGCAGCAGGAGGAGGGGGTGACAGAGGACGAGATGGTTGGATGGCATCCTCAACCCAATGAACATGAGTCTGAGCAAACTCTAGGAAAGAGTGAAGGACAGGGAAGCCTGGCATGCTGCAGTCCATGGGGTCACAAAGAGTCAGACACAACTTATAATTGTTGTTGAAAAACAACAATTATAAGTGCAGGTAAAAGGGTTAATTTATGACAAGATGACTGTTTTATGATCTTCACATCAGCAACTATAGTTAGAAAATCTAAATGTAAACGTTTTGCAAATAGTTAGCAAAGTTAAGTTAAAAACAAAAGCAACAAAACTACAAGGTAGTTAATAAAAAATCTAAAAGGATATTTAAGACCTGCACAAAGAGAACTTTACAAATTTTCTAAATATATGTATAAAGTTATAGAAAGAAAACCTATATCAACGAGGAGACATACCATGATCATTGATTGGAAACTCTATGGCATAAAAGTGTTAATTCTCCCCAATTTTCTTTTCATAAAAGACATGCAAGTTAAAAATCTTAACAAGGTTTTAGGTTTTATGAGGGAAAGGAAGGAGATGTGCAATGTAGGAAATTAACAATGTAGGAAAGAGGCAACTCATGGTTCACCATTTCTGTAATGTTACCGGTTTGTACTTTGTCTTACAGATCAAAATTTTCCATGCACCTTAGTCACAAAACCCCTTGAAATCAACTTCCAAAATATGAAAAGTCACAATAGTAGAGCTGCTCTAACTGAATTTGGAGCGATTGGGTCCAAGGGCGGGAGAGGAGGGGGACACAGCCCCTCCTTGCTCTCCTTGGTGGTCCCTGTGGATATACCATAATATTCCTAAGTCTTGGGCACAGGTGGGAAAATAAGCCCTTGTGGGCAATGGTGTTTTGAGCTCAGTAGTGCCACTCTTAATTAATATGACAGAAGCAACCAAGAAACTCAGTGCACTTGGGGGGTGGCAGAAAGCCTAAGTAAGAATTGTTTTTAGAGAATACCTGCTCAATCCACAGTAACGGGTAGGATTTCTGTAAAGATATCTAGTACAATATCAAAGGTATCCAATGTGCTTGAAAGGAGCTTCAAAGGTCTCAAGCATATAAATGTATTTCCCATTACTCATTCAAATTGCTCAAAGCACTCTGGAAATACACTATAATCTTCATAAGTACTTTACGTACATTGTTTTCTGTGCTGTCAGGAGAAATTGCTCATGTCTTTTCTTAGATCCTAAGCAAAGCCTGCTCAATACTACTTTCAATCATCAGAAAGTTGGACAGTCAAACGGAAAACAAAAACAGGAGGAGTAGTCAATTGCCAAAATCATTCCAGGGTATCAGATGAGGTACTTGGCCTCAGTTTCTTAGTTTTGGCAGTCTCTAAAATGGAAATAAAATTATCTCTATCATTGCTGCCCTACCTTTCAAATGAAATACTGTATCATCACAGCACAATACAGCACATCTATTTTTGAATATCAGCACTATTTTAATAGGCTTCCCAGGTGCCTCAGTGGTAAAGAATCTGCCTGCAGTGCAGGAGACCAAGTTCGATCCCTGGGTCAGGAAGATCCTCCAGGGTAGGAAATTGCAACCCACTCTAATATTCTTGCTGGGAGAATCCCATGGATAGAGGAGCCTGGCGGGCTGTGGTCCACGGGCTCATCAAGAGTCAGACACGACTGAAGCGACTAAGCACCACAAAGTAAAACAAGCAACTTAAGTGCTCATTTGTTTTATATGAAAATAAACACAAAAGAATGTTTAGAGTCTTAGAGTCAACTCTCACACTATCTAAATAGAAATCTTGGCTCTTTGACTACTGGGCCTTTTTCCTTTCTGGTTTCAGATTCTCCATCTGTAAAGTGGGAAGAACACCTACCTGTCATACTTCAGTGAGATAATACATACAGTACATAGAATGGAGCCTGCATCATAGTAAGTACTCAGTACGTGGTAGCCATAGTAAGATACAGGAGAATGTTCAGTTCAGTTGCTCAGTTGTGTCCAACTCTTTGCGACCCCATGAATCACAGCACGCCAGGCCTCCCTGTCCATCACCAACTCCCAGAGTTCACTCAAACTCACATCCATCAAGTCGGTGATGCCATCCAGCCATCTCATCCTCTGTCATCTCCTTCTCCTCCTGCCCCCAATCCCTCCCAGCATCACAGTCTTTTCCAACGAGTCAACCCTTCACGTGAGGTGGCCAAAGTATTAGAGTTTCAGCTTCAGCATCAGTCCTTCCAATGAATACCCAGGACTGATCTCCTTTAGGATGGACTGGTTGGATCTCCTTGCAGTCCAAGGGACTCTCAAGAGTCTTCTCCAACACCACAGTTCAAAAGCATCAATTCTTCGGTGCTCAGCTTTCTTCACAGTCCAACTCTCACATCCATACATGACCAGTGGAAAAACCATAGCCTTGACTAGATGGACCTTTGTTGGCAAAGTAATATCTCTGCTTTTCAATATACTATCTAGGTTGGTCACAACTTTCCTTCCAAGGAGGAAGTGTCCTTTAATTTCATGGCTGCAATCACCATCTGCAGTGATTTTGGAGCCCAAAAAGACAAAGTCTGACACTGTTTCCACTGTTTCCCCATCTATTTGCCATGAAGTGATGGGACCAGATGCCATGATCTTAGTTTTCTGAATGTTGAGGTTTAAGTCAACATTTTCACTCTCCTCTTTCACTTTCATCAAGAGGCTTTTTAATGGCTGAGTAATACTCCATTGTGTACCACAGCTCATCAAGAAATTTCCTTTTCACTTTCTGCCAGAAGGGTGGTGGCATCTGCATATCTGAGGTTATTGATATTTCTCCTGGCAGTCTTGATTCCAGCTTGTGTTTCTTCCAGCCCAGTGTTTCTCATGATGTACTCTGAATAGAAGTTAAATAAGCAGGGTGACCACCTCCCAGAATATTGGAAATAAAAGCAAAAATAAACAAATGAGACCTAACTAAAAAGCTTCTGCACAACAAAGGAAACTACAAGCAAGGTGAAAAGACAGCCTTCAGAATGGGAGAAAATAATAGCAAATGAAGCAACTGACAACTAATCTCAAAAATATACAAGCAACTCCTACAGCTCAATTCCAGAAAAATAAATGACCCAATCAAAAAATGGGCCAAAGAACTAAATAGACATTTCTCCAAAGAAGACATACAGATGGCTAACAAACACATGAAAAGATGCTCAACATCACTCATTATCAGAGAAATGCAAATCAAAACCATAGTGAGGTACCATTTCACGTCAGTCAGAATGGCTGTGATCCAAAAGTCTACAAGCAATAAATGCTGGAGAGGGTGTGGAGAAAAGGGAACCCTCTTACACTGTTGGTGGGAATGCAAACTAGTACAGCCACTATGGAGACAGTGTGGAGATTCCTTAAGAAACTGGAAATAGAACTGCCATATGACCCAGCAATCCCACTGCTGGGCATACACACTGAGGAAACCAGAAGGGAAAGAGACACGTGTATCCCAATGTTCATCGCAGCACTGTTTATAATAGCCAGGGCATGGAAGCAACCTAGATGCCCATCAGCAGATGAATGGATAAGAAAGCTGTGGTACATATACACAATGGAGTATTACTCAGCCATTATAAAGCATACATTTGAATCAGTTCTAACGAGGTGGATGAAACTGGAGCCTATTATAAAGAGTGAAGTAGGCCAGAAAGAAAAACATCAATACAGTATACTAATGCATATATATGCAATTTAGAAAGATGGTAATGATAACCCTGTATGTGAGACAGCAAAAGAGACACAGATGTATAGAACAGTCTTTCGGACTCTGTGGGAGAGGGAGTGGGGGATGATTTGGGAGAATGGCATTGAAACATGTATAATATCATATATGAAATGAATCGCCAGTCCAGCTTCGATGCATGATACAGGATGCTTGGGGCTGTTGCACTGGGATGACCCAGAGGGATGGTATGGGGAGGGAGGTGGGAGGGGGGTTCAGGATGGGGAGCACGTGTACACGCGTGGTGGATTCATTTTGATGTATGGCAAAACCAATACAGTGTTTAAAGTAATTAACCTTCAATTAAAATAAATAAATTTAAATTAAAAAAAAAATAAGCAGGCTGACAATATACAGCCTTGACGTACTCCTTTCCCTATTTGGAACCAGTCTGTTGTTCCATGTCCAGTTCTAACTGTTGCTTCCTGACCTGCATATAGGTTTCTCAAGAGGCCAGTCAGGTGGTCTGGTATTCCCATCTCTTTCAGAATTTTCCACAGTTTATTGTGATCCACACAGTCAAAGGCTTTGGCATAGTCAATAAAGCAGAAATACAGGAGAATGTAAGACCTTACAAATTTATAAATTAGATAGGAAAACCTTCCTAGTAAAACTCTCCAGTAGGAAAATAGAAAAACTCATTGGGAGTTTGTGTGTCCCTTTAAATGGGAGTTCTCAACCTCGACACTACTGATATTTGGGGCTGAATATCTGTGCTGTTAGAGGGCTGTCCTGTACACTGTAGGAGGCTTAGGAGTATCCTTGGTCTCTGAGCACTAGATGCTAGCAACCCCTCACCCACCCAAATTGTGACAGACAAGAATGGCTCCAGATATTGAAGCAGTTGCCAATGTCCACTAGGGACAAAGAACCTTAGACAAGATACAAAAAAGCACCAACCTACAAAGAAAAGTGGGCCAAGTTGGAATTCATCAAATTTTAAATTTATGTTCTTAAAAGTCTTTGTTTAGAAATAAAAGAGCAAGCTAGAGACTGAAAAAAATCACAGTATAAGGATCCAGTAAAGGCTAGCATATATCATACATTTTAAAACACCTTCAAAACAATTAACTTTTTTAAAAAACTAATCTTAGAAACTAAGCAAAAGACTTGAACAAATACTTCTCAAAAGCAGATATACAAATGATCAATAGGCATATGAAAAGATGCCCAACACATACTTACCCTAAGAGTTAGCAATTCTACTCCTAAGTATTTACCCAAAAGAAATGAAAACATACATCTGAGCAAAGATTTGTACAAAAATGTTCATAGCAGCTCATTCATGGTTTCTCAGACCTAGAAACAACCCAAATGTCTAAAAGATGTACTGATGAACCTATTTGCAGGGCAGGAATACAGACACAGATATAGGGAACTGACCTGTGGACCCGGGTTGGGGGACGAGAGGGTGAGACAAACTGAGAGAGTAGCACTGACATATGTACACTGCCATGTGTAAAAAAGATAGCTGGTGGGAAGCTGCTGTACAGCACAGGGAGCTCAGCTCAGTGCTCTGTGATGACCTGGAAGGGTGGGATGAAGGGGGTGGGACGGAGGTTCAAAAGGGAGGGGATGGATGTATACATACAGCTGAGTCACAGTTATACAGCAAAAACTAACACAACCTTGTAAGGCAGTTGTACTCCTTTCTTAAAAAATAAAAATGAATTGATGAACAGGTTGGTTTATCATCCAGTGGAATACTTCTTCAAGGAAAAAAAGAAAGAGAGGAGTGATGGGGGAGGAAAGAAATGAAAGAAAGAGTAGGAGAGAGGGATGGAGGAAGGGAGAAAGGAAGGCAGAAAGAAGGAAAGAAAGATGGATACATTCACAAATGTGAATGAATCTCGTAGACATTATGAGGGAAAGAAAGGACATAAAAGGGTACACACTGTTTGATTCTATTTATAAGAAGATCTCAGTTCAGTTCAGTTCAGTTGCTCAGTCATATCCGACTCTTTGCCACCCCATGGACTGAAGCATGCCAGTCCTCCCTGTCCATCACTAACTCCCAGAGTTTACTCAAACTCATGTCCATTGAGTCAGTAATGCCATCCAACCATCTCATCTTCTGTTGTCCCCTTCTCCTCCTGCCTTCAATCTTTCCCAGCATCAGGGTCTTTTCAAATGAGTCACTTCTTCGCATCAGGTGGCCAAAGTATTGGAGTTTCAGCTTCAGCAACAGTCCTTCCAATGAATATTCAGGACTGATTTCCTTTAGGATGGACTGGTTGGATCTCCTTGCAGTCCAAGGGACTCTCAAGAGTCTTCTCCAACACCACACTTCAAAAGCATCAATTCTTCAGTGCTCAGCTTTCTTTATAGTCCAACTCTCACATTCATACAGGTCTACTGGAAAAAAAGCATAGCTTTGACTAGATGGACCTTTGTTGGCAAAGTAATGTCTCTGCTTTTTAATATGCTAAGTTGGTCATAATTTTTCTTCCAAGGGGCAAGCGTCTTTTAATTTCATAGCTGCAGTCACCATCTGCAGTGATTTTGGAGCCCCTCAAAATAAAGTCTCTCACTGTTTCCATTGTTTCCCCATCTATTTGCCATGAAGTGATGGGACCGGATGCCATGATCTTAGTTTTCTGAATGTTGAGTTTAAAGCCAGCTTTTTCATTCTCCTCTTTCACTTTCATCAAGTGGCTCTTTAGTTCTTGTAGAAGAGGCAAAAATAAATGATGATGGGAAAATCAAAATAGCGACTGCCTCTGGGGAGCTAGGGAGCTTTCCATGTCCATGACAGTACTCTATGTCGTGGCTGTGTAATGGTTACACGTTTATACACATGTATCAAAACTGACTGAAAAGTACATCCGAGTGTTTTATTTTATTTATTGTAAAAAATAATGAGGATTGAGGAGGTAACCAGATGAGCAATCAAAATAATAACACAGAAAAAATAAAACCACAAAAAAGTGAAGTGAAGTTGCTCAGTCGTGTCCGACTCTTTGCGATCCCATGGACTGTATCCTACCAGGCTCCTCCATCCACGAAATCTTTCAGGCAAGAGTACTGGAGTGGGTTGCCATTTCCTTCTCCAGGGGATCTTCCCAACCAGGGATCGAACCCAGATCTTCCACATTGCAGGGAGACACTTTACCGTCTGAGCTACCGGAGAAGCCCACAAAACAGAGTGAATGTTAAGTAGACATATATATTCAAGTCATTTCAGTGAATTTGAGAAAATATCTTATCCAAAAAAAAGAGCAACCAAGCATGAAAAATGAGCAACTGACAAATGAGAAAAAAAAGACTTTTGGTAAACTGGAAAGCCAGAGAAAAGAACACAGAAAAGAAGCAAATAGAGCATATCACAAATGAAAAGAGAAAATTGATCAGAAATATAATCAAAGAAATTTTCCCCAAGTTGAAGAAAGTCACAAGTCTTATATCCAATGGTTTCCTTGAAAGCAAGGCAAATGGAAACAAAAAGAAAGCAGGTGGCAATATTACTATTGAAGCATAGCTCAAGCAAAATGCATTAAATTATACATATGAAAGGTATATTCTGCCAAACAGATATGTCAAGAAATTTTATACATTGAAAAAAAAACTGTAAACTCAAAATACATCAGATGAAGAACTTTTAGAAATACAATAAGAAATTGGCAAAAATTGCAATCTTAAAGGAGATAATATACAGATAGTTCTTTCAGAAAATGACAGAACAAGTAGATAAAAAACAGAGAAAGTCCTTGAATAACACAGTTAAGGAGTTTTATTTATTGAGGAGAAAGAGTAAAAGAGGAACACTGTATCTTACAGATATAAAATACATACTCTTTTCAAATTTTCATGGGACAGTAATGAAAAGGAGTCATAGATGAGACTACCAAGACCATCTCAACAAATTTCTCAAAGCAGAAATTGCAGTTAGTCTGCACTTTATCCTCAAAGCCATAATTGTGAAAATTAAGACATCAGCACAGACACTGGAAAGGAAATAAACTACATCAAGAGTAGACTAAGAAAATAATATGGCTATGCTGCTGCTGCTAAGTCACTTCAGTCATGTCCGACTCTGTGCGACCCCAGAGATGGCAGCCCACCAGGCTCCCCCGTCCCTGGGATTCTCAGGCAAGAACACTGGAGTGGGTTGCCATTTCCTTCTCCAATGCATGAAAGTGAAAAGTGAAAGTGAAGCCACTCATTCATGTCCAACTCACAGCGACCTCAGGGACTGCAGCCTAAGGGGCTCCTCTGTCCATGGGATTTTCTAGGCAAGAGTACTGGAGTGGGTTGCCATTGCCTTCTCCAATATGGCTATATCTTACGGTTATATAATAATAATCTAAGTAGAAAATTGACTATCTTGACTAGATTAAAATCTTTTATCCCTTTCTCTTACCTTTCTAAATATTTCATCTCACAGCCTTATTAAAAAGACATAATTTTGTTTAACCAGGGCCTGAATGAGGAAGTCCCCTCTTATCCTTGCCAACACTTTTCAAAATGGAGGCATTGGCTTCTAGAATGAGAGACAGGACCTCAGAGTAGAATCCAGCATTCACTTTGCTCACCTGCTGCTAGTTCCACTTGTCACACAGCAAAGTCTGACAGAGATAAACTACAAGGGAAAGTTGCAGAGCAACAGGTTATCATTATCTTATTCCTTTATTCATAAATACAAATGGACAATCAGTTATTGTCAGATGCATGAGATATATCACAGCAAATAACCAAAAAAGCTTAAAAAGAACAATCTACTGATGAAATAAATAATTCAAGGAAGAAGAGGGAATCTTAATTTAATTGGTTTTATGAAAGAGATTGGACAAATGATTTTATCCGTAAAACAAGAAGAGGTTGCAATGATAAAAGAAATAAGGGTTTGTGAAAACTCAGAATGTAATTGTTGACATTTGAAAGCTTGATAGAATACCAGATGAGACAGTCAAGGGAACTTTCTAGAATCTAGAAAGAATTGACAAACAGAAAATGTAAAATATTTCAACACAGACAATCAATCTATGAAGACAAACATCTGTCATTGTTCCAAAAAGAGGCATCTTAAAAAAGGGACATGATCAATTTACCAAAGGCATAAAAAATAAATAAATAAACTACCTAAGGCTTAAACAAACCAACAAAAATAATATAACTTCATTTCAAAATATTCCTTCTGGTGCTGAGCAGAAAGAATGGTGGGGGAAAAGTCTAAGGACAATATACAGTAAAATTTCAGAACGCCAGGATTCTAAAGATCCTAAAAGATTCCAAAGAGATTATAAATAACATTTATCTTCACAGGAAGAAGGACCAAATTGGTTTCAGACTAATCTTAAGCAATGCTGGATGCCAAAAAACATCCAAGTAATGCCTTCAAAGGTTCTGAGTGAAAATTATTTTGAACCTAGAATTCTAGCTATCAATCAAAAGTAAAGACAAAATAGTCATTTTCAGACATGCAAGAACTCACAAATTTTACCATCTACAGATTCAAAAACATATTCCAGAAATAACTACAACAAAACATGGAATCCAAGAGGGAAGAAAATAAGAGGTTTAAGAAACTACAGACCAAATAAGGCAGCAAAAGAAAGGGAAATTTCCAAGATGGACATGCAGTGGATCTGGAAATCCAGGCTGCAGTAGAACTTGAAGTCATACTCTGAAAGGAGTGATTCCAAGAAGCAAATGAATTCTAAGTAATAAATTTCTTGGTGGAGGGAGTGAATCTTCTCAATGAAAAGACAAAGGCATAATTAAACATTTATAAGTAAAAATATCCTGCTCCATTTCCCCTCCAACTTCCAACTTTTATTCATTGTGTCCCATCACTTCATGGCAAATAGATGGGGAAACAGTGGAAACAGTGGCTGACTTTATTTTTCTGAGCTCCAAAATCACTGCAGATGGTGACTGCAGCCATGAAATTAAAAGACGCTTACTCCTTGGAAGGAAAGTTATGACCAACCTAGACAGCAGAGACATTACTTTGTCAATTAAGGTCCGTCTTGGAGAAGGAAATGGCAACTCACTCCAGTGTTCTTGCCTGGAAAATCCCTGGGACGGTGGAGCCTGGTGGGCTGCCGTCTATGGGGTCGCACAGAGTCAGACACGACTAAAGCGACTTAGCAGCAGCAGCAGCAGTCAAGGCTATGGTTTTTCCGGTGGTCATGTATGGATGTGAGAGTTGGACTATAAAGAAAGCTGAGCACCAAAGAATTGATGCTTTTGAACTGTGGTGTTGGAGAAGGGTCTTGAGAGTCCCTTGGACTGCAAGGAGATCCAGCCAGTCCATCCTAAAGGAGATCATTTCTGGGTGTTCATTGGAAGGACTGATGCTGAAGTTGAAACTCCAATACTTTGGCCACCTGATGCAAAGAGCTGACTCATTTGAAAAGACCCTGATGTTGGGAAAGATTGAGGGCAGGAGGAGAAGGGGACGACAGAGGATGGTTGATGGCATCACCAACTCAATGGACATGGGTTTAGGTGGATTCCGGGAGTTGGTGATGAATAGGGAGGCCTGGCATGCTGCGGTTCGTGGGGTCACAAAGAGTCGGACACAACTGAGCGACTGAACTGACTGACTGATTTCCTCTTTTAGTGATACTGCTTTCAAAACATCAGAGAAGGAAATGGCAACCCACTCCAGTATTCTTGCCTTGAGAATCCCAGGGACAGACGAGCCTGGTGGGCTGCCATCTATGGGGTCGCACAGAGTCGGAACATGACTGAAGCAACTTAGCAGCAGCAGCAGCTTTCAAAACATAATTCTATATATTTTAACCTAGGAGGCACTCTATTTCATTTTATAATGTATATTTCAAATACTGGAATTATTCCCCATTTTAAGATTCAACTTACAGATAAATATAGAAAAGTTAATTATACTGGGTCATATTCACTGTATGATTTCACTGGAACAAGATAAAACTCAGAACCTAGAATTTTAGAGATTTTATAAGTATGATACAATACTTAAGACTATATATTAAGTAACACTCCTAGCACATTCCAGAACATCACACATTTATGCAGGGGAAATATCTGACATGTCAGTTCAGATCAGATTTTGTAATCAAGAGAATTCACACCATTGCCTTAAGCAAGGGTACTAGTGGTAAAGAATTCGTCTGCCAATGCAGGAGACATAAGAGTCTCAGGTTTGAACCCTGGGTCACGAAGATCCTCTGGAGGAGGGCATAGCAACCCACTCCAGTATTCTTGACTGGAGAATCCCATGGACAGAGGAGCCTGGCAGGCTACTGTCCATGGGGTCACAAAGAGTTGGATATAACTGAAGCTACATAGCACACATGTAAACACACATATGCACACACATGGTTAACCCTGCCATCTCACACAGGAGTTTAACAGAAAGGTGGGCTTGTAACCTCAGAAAGACCCAGCAGAAGCATTCCATATCTCCTACTACAGAGAGAAAGTATTTCTAATTATTCAGCTCAGTTCAGTCACTCAGTCATGTCCAACTCTTTGCGACCCCATGGACTATAGCACTCTAGACTTCCCTGTCCATCACCAACTCCCAGAGCTTGCTCAAACTCAAGTCCATCGAGTCGGTGATGCCATCCAACCATCTCATCCCCTGTCGTCCCCTTCTCCTCCTGCCTTCAATCTTTCCCAGAAACAGGGTCCTTTCTAATGAGTCAGTTCTTCACATCAGGTGGCCAAAGTATAAACTGATACAAAAGAAAATAATGATGAGAGATAGAGACAGAGATGTAGTCCTGATAAAATTATTTGAACTTCAAAAGTCTGCTTCTGCCTGAAGACAGTCCTATCCCTGGGCTTCTGAACGAGTTAGGTGAGCCAGCTTGCTTACCAGCTTGGTTTAAGTTTCTGTCATTTGCAACTGAAAGACTTCAGACTGGTTTTATATTTATACAAATCACAAAGACTTGGAGTAGGCAGGACCAAACAAAGATGCTTGCTTTTACCAAGAGTTTCTTATGTTAACATTCAAGTAATAGACAATGCAGTAAGATATGAAAAAGGAACAAGAGGTTTAACTATCATAAAAAGAATATAAATTAACATAATTTACAATAATATAAAAATCCAGGATAATTATTTAATAAATTAAGAGAATAATTCTTTAAAAAAAAAAACCCATTCAACTCTTACACACACAATATGTAGGAATAAGCTTAAAGTAACTTTTGAATGTCTTATAACAAGAAGGAGCCATGCCTCTATTTGGGGGCAGGTCATACTGAACAGGGAGTTCTCGGAGCTGAGAGCATACTTGGCACTGGGAACTCCAAGAATGCCTAGTGTGGCTACACTGGGGATGATGAGGGCCATGTGGCAGGAGATGTGGTCTACTGGACTACAAGAAGACGAGAACCTATTCGTATCCCAATTCCTAGGACTGTGCTTGTCTCGCAGTAGGGATTCAATAAGAATTTGTTAGCTGGATGGATGAAAGCAATTATCATTACCTTATGATTATTTGCTGACTTTTTTTTACAATAAGCCATAAACTCCTTGAGAGCAGAAATCATGTATATTTGTACTTTATCTTCAGCATTCAACAAAATGCATACCATTTACTAAAGCCAAACACATATCTCGTGTTTGATGGTGAATAATGAAATGAATAAATAAAATGAATGCATAAATGAATAAGCAAATAAATCTTTTTCCTAAAACCAACTTCCAACTCTGAAAGACATCTCTTTCCACTTTATGTCGTGAGAAAAGAGATGTAATCAGACCTACAGGTATGATTATGAGTCATCATAATTTTTTTTTAAAAGGAGGAAATAGATTTGAAGAACAAATTTTATATTAGGTATCTAAATATCTTTAAAATTCTGTTTGTTGACAAAATAGAATATTGTGACCCCCTTACTAATAAGATTTTTAAAATCAGTGTGGTTTTTTTATCCCAAGGTAAATAGTTAAATATTCTCAGTGGTCATTTGAACGGAAACGATGAGGAGGAAAACAATAATTTATTCTCATATATCATCCTTTTGCCAAAAGGCTTTTGAACCTCACTAACAGCAAAGAAGAGTCAATAGCACTAGAAAGGAAAAAGCAACATCTTTGTGGAAATAATTCAGCATTTGCCAAAAGGAAACTAAGAACTGGGAAAGGCCTGTCATTTATTAAACCAGGGATATATTTTTATTGCCTACCGTGAAAAAGATCTTTCCAACGTTTGTGAGAGAATGTTGCACATGACCCTCGAAGTTCAGAGAAGACCAGGAAAAGAACCAAAAAAATAAATAAATAAAACAGAAACCTGCAGTTTCCTTTCCAGGACTAAGCACTAGTGACAAGTAGAAGGTTACAACAGAATAAAAACAAATTGGTAAAGTACAGATACTCTGTAGTTCAATTTTGTCTGAACCCAAAAGACTGAACACGATATTTTAATGGGACTCATAAAGGGAATTAAGACTTGCCACAATCCCTTGGTTGGAAAGATCCCCTGGAGAAGGAAATGGCAAGCCACTCCAGTAATCTTATGTGAGAAATCACATGGGCAGAGGACTGGCAGGCTACAGTCCGTGTCCTAAAAGATGTCACAAACGAGTCAACATAGCAACTAAACACACACACACAATATCTCCCCTAGAGAATGGGTACATGCATATGCATCGCTCAGTCGCTCTGCTGGGCACCTGAAACTATCTCATTGTTAATTGGCTATACTCAAATAGAAAATAAAATGCAGTCTTTAAAAAAGTTCCCTAAAATTAATGAATAATGTTGCTTTCACATTACCTAAGGCAAAGAAAGGGGAAAGTTCAGCGTTGGAGTACAAAATGAAGCAGAGCAAACGCTAACAGAGTTGCACCAAAGGAACATACTGGTCATAGCAAACACCATCTTCCAACAACACAAGAGACAGCTCTACACATGGACATCACTAGATGCTCAGTTCCAGAATCAGACTGATTATATTCTTGCAGCCAAAGATGGAGACGCTGTATAGAGTCAGCAAAAACAAGACCTCATCATAACTCCTTATTGCAAAATTCAGGCTTAATTTGAAGAAACTAGGGAAAACCACAAGGCCATTCAAATATGACCTAAATCAAATCCCTTATGATTATACAATGGAAGTGATGAATAGATTTAAGGGACTAGATCTGGTAGACAGAGTACCTAAAGAACTATGGACAGAGGTTCACAACATTGTACAAAACTGCCCCAAGAAAAAGAAAAGCAGGAAGGCAAAGTGGTTGTCTGAGGAGGCCTTACAAATAGCTGAGAAAAGATGAGACATGAAAGGCAAAGGAGAAAGGGAAAGATATATCCAAATGAATGCAGAGTTCTGGAGAACAGCAAGGAGAGATAAGAAAGGCTTCTTAAGTGAACAATGGAAACAAATAAAGGAAAACAATGGAATGAGAAAGACTAGAGATCTCCTTAAGAATATTGGAGATACCAAGGGAACACTTCATGCAAAGATAGGTACAAGAAAGGACAGAAACAGCAAGGACCTAACAGAAGCAGATGAGATTAAGAAGAGGTGGCAAGAATACACAGAGCTGTACAAAAAAGGCTTTAATGACTTGGATTACGATGATGGTGTGATCACTCACCTACAGCCAGATATCCTGGAGTGTGAAGTCAAGTGGACCTTAGGAAGCATTACCATGAACAAAGCTAATGGAGATGATGGAATTCCAGCTGAGCTGTTTAGAAGACTTCAGGATGATGCTGTTAAAGTACTGCACTCAATATGTCAGCAAATTTGAAAAAACTCAGAAGTGGCCACAGGACTGGAAAAGATCAGTTTTCATTCCAATCTCAAAGAAGGACGATTCCAAAGAATGTTCAAACAACCATATAATTGTGCTCATTTCCATGCTAGAAAGGTAATACTCAAAATCCTTCAAGCTAGGCTTCAGCTGTATGTGAACTAAGAACTTCCAGATGTACAAGCTGGATTTAGAAAAGGCAAAGGAACAAGGGATCAAATTGCCAATATTCACTGGATCACAGAGAAAGCAAGGGAATTCCAGAAAAACATCAAGCCTTTGACTTCGTGGATCACGACAAACTGTGAGAAATTCTTAAAGAGATGGGAATACCAGACCACCTTACCTGTCTTCTGAGAAACCTGTATTCAGGACAAGAAGCCACAGAACCAGACATGGGAAAATGGGCTGGCTCAAAATTGGAAAGGGAGTATAACAGGCTGTACATTGTCACCCTGCTGATTTAACTTATATGCAAAGTACATCATGTGAAATGCTGGGCTAGATGACTACTCACAAGCTAAAGTCAAGATTGTTGAGAAACACATCAATAACCTCAGATATGCAGATGATGCCACTTTAATGGCAGAAAGTGAAGAGGAGCTAAAGAAACCTTCATGAAGGTGAATGAGGAGAGTGAAAAAGCTGGCTTAAAACTGAACATTCAAAAAAGTAAGATCATGGCATCTGGTCTCATCACATCATGGCAAATAGATGAGGAAATAGTGGAAACAGTTACAGATTTTCTTTTTTTGGGCTCCAAAAATCACTGCAGATGGTGACTACAGCCATGAAATTAAAAGACACTTGCTCCTTGGAAGAAAAGCTATGGCAAACCTAGACAGTGTGTTAAAAAGCAGAGATATCACTTTGCAGACAAAGGTCCTTTTAGTCAAAGCTATGGTTTTTCCAGTAGTCATGTACGGATGTGAGAGTTGGACCATAAAGAAGGCTGAGTGCCAAAGAACTGATGCTTTCAAACTGTGGTACTAAAGAAGACTCTTAAGAGTCCCTTGGACAGCAAAGAGATCAAAGCAGTCAATCCTAAAGGAAATCAACACTGAATATTCATTGGAAGGAGTGATCCTGAAGCTGAAACTCCAATACTTTGGCCACCTGATGTGACGAGCCTACTCATTGGAAAAGACCCTGATGCAGCGTAAGATTGAAGGCAGGAGAAGGGGCGACAGAGAATGAGATGGTTGGATAGCATCACCGACCCAACCGACATGAGTTTGAGTAAACTTCCGGAGATAGTGAAGAACAGGCAAGCTCTGTGTGCTGCAGTCCATGGGGTCGCAAAGAGTCAGACAGGACTTACCTACTGAACAACAACAAAAGAGGAAAGATTTCCTAAGATTAAAAGTTGCTAAACAATGTCTACAATTTTATGATTTCCTTAAAACAATTTTTTTTCATTTTTTCTGTACATTCACCTTCATTTTTATATTGGGTTGGCCAAAAAGTTCGCTTGGGTTTTTCTATAAGATGTTATCAAAAATAGTTCGATAGATATAGAATCTACTCTCTTGAAAACATGCTTTTCCAATTAGCTAAAAGAAAACTCCATGTCACCTGCCATTTCCACAAGCCCATCTGAAATAATCTCCTGTGGGGAAATTTCGTTTAAAGCAGCTTTACCAAACTGCCAGCACTGGGTTTTGCTTCTCTGAAAGTTCTCCTGATAAACATTGGCTTTCAAATAATCACTTAAAGACACCCTCAAGAGATACCCTGTTAACAGTCCCCTAATGAGTCACTTCTCTGGCAAGAGAAGATATTTCTGCCACATCCATATTTGATTTTCTGGAAAATCTATATAGTCTGAGCTCCATGCATGAGCCAGTATAAGCTTATTATAAGCCTATAGTTTTTCTTCTGCAACTCATGTAGACTCTCCCCATGCTCTGGGGTTGGTGGGGGGCAATTCTAGAAACAAAGTAACTTAGCAAGCTGAGCACATAAATTAAGTGCATAAATTCTTTACAAATAGGGCTCTTGATAGTACACTGAAAGCACAAATAGTAGTTCTACAGCACACCCACAGAGTGTATTTTTAAAATGAATGGAATGATGCTGGAATGATGACATTTTAGAATTATTTCCCCACTTGTTGACTTGCAGCAGCTCCACTCCCTCCATGTTTTCAAACAAATGCTACTATTAGCAAGAAAAGGGACATGGTTTTACATAAATGCTCCCTTTTTAAAGTTTTGTAACACTGTGAAACGGAGAAGGCAATGGCACCCCACTCCAGTACTTCTGCCTGGAAAATCCCCTGGATGGAGGAGCCTGGTGGGCTGCAGTCCATGGGGTCGGTAGAGTCAGACACGACTGAGCGACTTCACTTTCACTTTTCACTTTCATGCATTGGAGAAGGAAATGGCAACCCACTCCAGTGTTCTTGCCTGGAGAATTCCAGGGACGGGGAAGCCTGGTGGGCTGCCGCCTCTGGGGTCGCACAGAATCGGACACGACTGAAGCGACTTAGCAGCAGCAGCAGCAACACTGTGAAAATCATTGTCATGGTTAAATCAGTTGAGTATATTATCCCCAAGCTTTTAAAACTCTATAGCATGAGACATTTGGAAAACTTGTCCCATTTTAGAGAAGCGAATATCTGATAGAGAAGAAAATTAGAAAGCTGGAGACAAATTCTGTTCCCAGATCCACTAGCACTGAACTAGGTTCCCCTTGGACACAAAGTCCTTGGAGCCTTCAAGAGGAAGGAAGTACATTCAGTTTGAAATGTCCTTCCCAACTTCTTCATAAGGAAGCCCTAAGTATCATTGACTTAATACCCTGGAAACACTTTGGGCTTCCCAGATAAGCAGATTGATCAAAATACAAGAGTAAGGTAATATACCAAGACTCATAGTATCTTTCCTTCTAAAAGCCACATACTCTGTATCTTATTTTTAATGATATATAAAAATAATAAAAATTCCATAAGTGGTGATCCATAAGCAGCTTGTATTTGGAATATAAGCTCCATAGTTAAGTATGCAAAACAACACGTATTCAATGTAGATGTTCAGCAAAATAAACCATAAGACAGATACAGAACTAACCACAGGTGGGAAACAGGTACACTAAGTCCCCTACACACAAACCTTCAAGTTGCCAACTTTCAAAGATGCAAACACGCATTCACATGTCCAATCACATAAGTTAGTTCACATGTCTGAGACAGTACATTGTTCATGTGCGTGCGTCCTCTACAAGTGGCTGTGTTTGTCTGTACTTGACTGGATAGTGCTGTACAGAGTACAGTAGTACAGTACCTTTATTTCAAGCCCAGGATGTCCAGAAGCAAGCATAAAAGCAGTACATAGCCAACTGTGTTTGCCGGGTGCTTAGGCTAATGTTATTGGACTTACGAACTAATTGGATTTGCAAATATGCTCTCAGAATGGAACTCTTTTGAAGGCAGGGGACTTCTTGTAAAGCATTAAGGACAACTCTGACACAAAGTAAACCTAACTTTTAGTTAGCAACAGATCAGAGCACAGGGGTTCTAGTTCATTTGGCAATTCTTTCCCTTGGATTTCATACAACAAACTCACAGATTTTAGTTTTGTGGAAACTTTCCTATCAGTAGGCATTTTGAGAAATCAACAAAATAACAAAATCAACAAAATGAGGAGCACTCATTTGCCACTTCCTCTTGGATCTTTGGGCTTCCCTGGTGGCTCAGATGGTAAAGAATCTGCCTGCAATGCAGGAGACTTGGGTTCAATCCCTGGATTGGGAAGATCCCTTGAAGAAGGGCATGGCAACCCACTCAAATATTCTTGCCTGGAGAATCCCCATGGACAGAGAAGCCTGGCGGGCTACAATCCATGGGGTCTCAAAGAGTCGGACGTGACTGGGCGACTAAGCACACACACATGAACACTTGGATCTTTATAAGAACATTCTCTCAGCATCTTGACAGTAAACAGTAAACAGGGTAACACAACCCCAGAGAGTCCATGCCTAGAAGAAAACCCCAACATTTGATTTAAATGATGGTGTTGCAAAGAAAACTCAGCTAAACTGACACAGTTTTTCTAGGACTTGGCAGATGAAATGCTACCCAACTGAGTTCTAATTCTGACTCAGCCATAGACCCCCCTCCTCAAGGCACAATATGGAAAAAACAAAACACCCTAATGTCAGTCCTCTGACTTCATTTCCAAATAAAGGAAAAGTCATTTTGAAGGTCTGGCTTGTAGACTGCTTTTGTTTTGATTTTATTAATAACTACCCTGGGCTCTACTATTAATAATCAGGATGAGGAGCCTAGAAATGTGATCAAGTATAATAAGTTTCCAAATGCCTTTGACTCCCATTTCTAAAAACAAGACCCGCACCCCATATCATACCCCCAACACCACATAAATACTGGTGTAGCATTCCCTTCCTGTAGGGATTATTTTTCACGGGGAAATCTGTGACTGTACATTCTACAATTATAATGCACGTGTGCCTGCATGCGCGTGTGCATGTGTGCTCAGTCGTTCAGTCGTGTCCGACTCTTTGTGACCCCATGGACAATACCCCACCACGCTCCTCTGTCCATGGGGTTTTCCAAGCAAGAATACTGGAGTGGGTTGCCACTTCCTATTTCAGAGGAACTTCTCAACCCAGGGATCGAACACCTGGCTTCAGTGTCTCCTGCACTGCAGGCAGATTCTTTACCACTGAGCCACCTGGGAAGCCCCCAAATTATAATATCTTTATATTAATAAATTTAGTAGATTATATCGTTGGTTTAATTCATAAATACTGTCCTGGTGACAGAGGTTAAGTAACTATCAACTGGGGTGAGGATAGCTCCTTTCTACAATGCCTATTTTGCCACTTGATGCCAATATGCAATGAAGGGTTCCAATGGCTTCTGAGTATAAGCCTGCACTGGCAGCGATCTGATGTATCTTTTAGAAGAAGAGACACTCTTGGTATTATACAAGATTGGCCTTAGGAAAGCCTGTCCCCGAACAAAGAAAATCTCAATATTCAAAACCAGAGGATTGCCCATTCTCTCTTCTCTCGACTTAATCAATGTTGGATCATATTCACTTCTGGAGTGAAACAAACAAAAACAGAACCCTACCACTGTAGGTCAAGCTAACATGTAACCATCAACCAAACTTGCACACATGTTCCTCCCTTTTTTCCAAAAAGCCCTCATGGTAAATACCCACGCAGACAAAAGCCTTGATTTCTGTCTCGCTTTTGTATGCAGTGGCAGGAAGCAGTTGTCAGCTGCGTCCGTGAAAAATAACAGCAGCAGACACTCAGACACATGCCACAATGTTCCCGTGGAAATCAAACTCTGAGAAATTTTTAAAATGTTTTCAACACATCAGCATGAAGCATCGACCTAGTTGGAATCACTTAGATCTAAAGCAAATGCACTGATTGTTTTCACAGCAGGCCTTTCTTCTTGGAGCTGAAACAGGCACACCGGTGGGGCTGGCGAGGAAAGGTTTTCAAGCCCCCTGCCTCCGTCGGCTATAGCCTGTGACACGATCAATACCGGGGTGAGCGGTGGAGGAAGCTCAGGGAAGATTATGAAGATGAGGTGAGTGACAGGATTACCTTACAGGATTTGTTCTTTCTCTCACCTTGAATGCCATCCGCTTCAGACAGAGATGGAACACCATCAGAATGCAGACCAAGATCCAGGGGTGGACAGGGGATGAGGACTATCAGACACCCTATGAACTGACAGCCTGGTCATTGTGTCTTTGTACAGTTATAAGCATCAGTGAAGGCCAAGTCCCAGAGCGTACTGGGGCGGGCATCAGTGATTAAGGAGCAGAAACACGCCAGTAGCACTTGCAGGGCCTGGCACACTGCAGGGACACAATAATTGGCAGCCATAATTTTCAGCACCTTTTTATTACTATTTACAGTTACTCCTCTTGTTTGGACTTTTTTTTTACCCCAGACAGTTACCCTTTGTGTAACTATCATATATGAAGAATTTGCTTTCTGGTTAAAACTGTGGAGGGGGATATAGACAGGATCACATGTGTGTTAGTTGTGCTCTGATCATTCGTTTACGGAGAGTCTCTTCTGCACAGGGCATTGCAAATCTACAGACTTTCTTTCCCTGAGCCAGAGGTTCAGGGACCCCTAAGCAATTAGGTAGGTTCCTAGACCAGGTTTGTCGTGTAGCTTAAAGGGAACTCTGAGGTTAATACAGTCCATTCTTAGCCCATAAGTCCAATATGCAAGAAAATCTTTAGAAAGCCCTTCTGTTGCTTCTTAATCTGACTGAAGTCTCCTAATCAATTGACAAGAGTTGATAGTGTCTCTAATAATCATGTTAGCAATAACATGTCCAAACTTACACCCACTTAGACAATCCAATAATCCAATCCTAAAACTTGGTATTTCTTTGCATTTCTCTAGACTTTAGACAGTCTATACGACGTGTCCAAGAAATTCAAGGATATCATTTGCTATTGTTTACTTTAGCTACTGAAGGGATGAACATTTTCTAAGCCTAATTATTTTCACCCAAACATCTAAATAAATTCTTGTCTGTCATCTTGTTCTGATCTTTTTAATTATAATAATGTTTATGTATCTCATTTTAAAGGGAATGCCCATTCATCAAAAAATTAAGAAACATGATTCCTCAGTAGAAATTACTACTGACAAAAATTTGGTCTTTTTTTTCTTACATACATAATTAGTATCTTACTACATAAACTAAATTTTTTCACTTAACATTACGCACTATATGGTAGTGTTACTCACCTGTGTTACTCAACTTCTTTGAAAACACAACTTTAATGTCACATGATCCATGGATTTAACTTCATATATTCAGCCACTCCCCTCTTTTTAGACATCAGATCTTTCCTTTACACATGTGAGAGCTAATATAAGTGACAAAAGGGACACAATTTGTTCACCCAGATCTCTGGTTATTTTCTAAATTACTAGAATTACCAGGTGAAAAGCTAAGACAAACTATTGTTTTATTTGTGGTTTATTTCAAAGTATACCTTTCACTGATGAAATTTTAGAACTTAGGGAAGAAAAAAACATAATATTTTCTCAAAATATCCCACTAGTAAGAGACAGATGTCTTAATATATGTTTGATGGCTTTTATAGGTATATATAACAATGTCAGACTTTATTTTGGGGGGCTCCAAAATCACTGCAGATGGTGACTGCAGCCATGAAATTAAAAGATGCTTACTCCTTGGAAGGAAAGTTATGACCAACCTAGATAGCATATTCAAAAGCAGAGACATTACTTTGCCAACAAAGGTTCGTCTAGTCAAGGCTATAGTTTTTCCTGTGGTCATCTATGGATGTGAGAGTTGGACTGTGAAGAAGGCTGAGTGCCGAAGAATTGATGCTTTTGAACTGTGGTGTTGGAGAACACTCTTGAGAGTCCCTTGGACTGCAAGGAGATCCAACCAGTCCATTCTGAAGGAGATCAGCCCTGGGATTTCTGAAACTCCAGTACTTTGGCCACCTCATGCGAAGAGTTGACTCACTGGAAAAGACTCTGATGCTGGGAGGGATTGGGGGCAAGAGGAGAAGAGGACGACAGAGGATGAGATGGCTGGATGGCATCACTGACTCGATGGACGTGAGTCTCAGTGAACTCCGGGAGTTGGTGATGGACAGGGAGGCCTGGCATGCTGTGATTCATGGGGTCACAAAGAGTCAGACACGACTGAGCAACTGAACTGAACTGAACTGATACATATTTACATATGCGTTTCATAGTTTTCTATTATTTATAAAATTGAAGCATGTAGTACATAATGTATTATAACTTGTTTTTTCTGGTTTACAAAATAACTGAGATTCTATGTCATTAAATCTTTCAAATTCAAAAACAAAAAAGTAAATTGTGGCAAATTGTGTTTGCCACATGTGTTTCTCCATAGATAATGAACAACACGGACTATAATGAATAGCAACTCAGAAACTTTGAAAACACTATCTCTTTCATTGCTTAACATTAATACCTGATCCTTAATGATATCCTTATATTTCTATGCTGGGCAGGAGATGAGAGGTTACTTTGGCAGGTGAGAGAGAAAAAGGAAGGAAAAAAGATGGCAGGAATGGAGGACATAACCATCGGAAAATATTTAGAAACTCCTCCTGAAGAGAAAAACAAGCTTAGGGGGGTTGAAGAAACTGATCTAATCAAAAAATTACCAAAACAGCAGGTTAGTAATCAGTTTATTGCTCTTAAATGTTATTTTTCTCCTTGATACCTGTAAATCATTGACCTCAAGGCAAAACCAGTACTATATTAAAAAACTGGTTTCAAAACTCCTGAATTTTGCCTAAAGAAGAATAAAGTAATAGCAATCAAGTTTGTTTTTTCCTAGAATTCATGATCTACAAAAGGAACCACATAAACTATAGAAGTATAGTTTACTTCTTTGGTACTAAATGTACTTTTAAGGGTAAATTGTTCACAGATAAGATTAAACAAGTTATTTAATATTATCCTAATTATTTCCAGATCTCCTTAGATAAAATATCAAGGACTAACATTTGATGTAGCTGTTATTTTTACCAGAGAGTTGTTTAAAATCTCATTGTGCTTAATGATCACCATCATCATCACCATCACCACCATTAATACTACCACTTCATCCATCATTTTTACCACTGCCATTACCACCACCATCATCACCACCACCACCTTCTGCATCACCAGCTATACCATCACCATCATCTCTCCCATCCCATCACCAGCTCCCTTCTCCACAAGCTGACCATTCAACCTTCAAGACTTAGCTTAAACATGGCCTTCTCCTGTATCCTCCATCGGAAGTAGGTTTCCAACCCTCAATCAACAATTCACCATCTTAGCAATATTTTTTATGTCTTTCCTGCTGCTGCTGCTGCTGCTAAGTCGCTTCAGTCATGTCTGACTCTGTGCAACCCCACAGACGGCAGCCCACCAGGCTCCCCCATCCCTGGGATTCTCCCAGCACAAACACTGGAGTTGGTTGCCATTTCCTTCTCCAATGCATGAAAGTGAAAAGTGAAAGTGAAGTCGCTCAGTCGTGTCCAACTCTTCACAACTCCATGGACTGCAGCCCACCAGGCTCTTCCATCCATGGGATTTTCCAGGCAAGAGTACTGGAGTGGGGTGCCATTGCCTTCTCCTGCTGCTGCTAAGTCACTTCAGTCATGTCTGACTCTGTGGGACCCCATAAACGGCAGCCCACCAGGCTCCCCCATCCCTGGGATTCTCCAGGCAAGAACACTGGAGTGGGTTTCCATTTCCTTCTCCATGCATTCTCCTAGTACTTATCAAAAATTAGTATTTTTCTTTGTATTATTTTTTACTTAGTTCTCATCTTTTTCCTTATCCATCCTGCAATATAGATTCAGACAATTGCCACAATTTCCTTGGTCACCATTCTAGCCTCATGATATTATACAGTGCCTGGCCTATGGCAGGTACTCAGTACAAAGCATATGATTTAAATAATCAATTATAAACAACTGTCCTTAACTCTAACCTAACACACATACACAAATTGACTGTGATGCAACATGACCTTTCTAGTTATTTTGTCTCAGTATGGTGGTGGTGGTTTAGTCGCTAAGTCATGTCTGAATCTTGCAACCCCATGGACTATAGCCTGCCAGGCTCCTCTGTCTATGGGATTCTCTAGACATGAATACTGGAGTAGGTTGCCATTTCCTTCTGCAGGGGATCTTCCTGATCCAGGAATCAAACCTAAGTCTCCTGCATTGCAGGCAGACTCTTTACCGACTAAGCTATAAGGGAAGCCCATCACTATGGACTTTAGTGCTATTATACCCATAATTAGTCATTGAGAGGCTGAGTAAGTGATCCACTTAGAAATATCTCTCTCATCTGCCCAATGAGAAGTCCTCCAAATTATATTAATTCTTATTAAAGGTTAATATCCTGTAATGCCAAGAAACTCCTTTGAAAATATGAATACTACACAGTACTTCACATATTTACACTTAGGTATGAAATCATTTATCAGATTGTTTGAACAAAGAACACTCAACAGGTGGCTTTTGACTTTCCAAGGACAGGGAAAGGTGTTGGAAGATAGCGAAAAAGAGGTTACGTTTTTGATAAAGATGGACCAGACCCTGGGCCAGGTGTCCCTGTGCTCAGACGCCAAGAAGACACCAACAGAGAAGAGTGGGTAAAATGCCTTATTTAACTCCAGTCTTTTCCAGATAGTCTATAAGTAAAAATTTTTATTCCCTTTCAACAAATGTGTTTGAGTGAACCCACTTATGAAGGAGAAACAAAGATCTTAAATATGTTCAGTCTTGAGGCCAGGGGTCCAAATGTAAAAGATATAGAATCTACTGTTGTAAGTTGAGGAGGGAAGGGTGTGTGTGTGTGTGTGTGTGTGTGTGTGTGTGTGTGGTGTGTGTGTGTGCCTGTGTGTGTGTAGAGAGAATGGAAAGGTGAGAGATTAAAAGGGATTAAAAGAACATTTAGCAGAAGAAATACAGTGAAGAGGAATCTGAGGCTAGTTACCAAAGTGTGATAAATGTTGGAGAAACATCACCCTTGCTTCACTAATGGTTTAAGTGATCACTAGAAAGGTAAAATCTTTATAAGTAAACAAGTCTTAACAATAAGATGCTCTCAATTTAGAAAGACACAGATAGGCTCTGGTTTTCCCTGAGACAGTACAATACACAAATCTCTAAGCCTCGAGTAACACAAACAGAAATATCTGCTGGCTAAGGGCCAATTGGCTTAAACAGTGTGGCCCAGGATCCTCCCAAATGAGCTACTGGGACCTGGGGAACAGAGCACTATACTCCACTGGACTTGCCCCAACTGCCCCCTCACAGGAGCCTGCCCCCTTTCCTTTGCTTTCTATCCACAGGTGAATTACAAGAAGAACTAAGATAAGGCTTAGTTATTCCTCCAAGTTTCAAGCAAGACTTCTTATAAATCAGTAGATGTGCCTCAGTTCAGTTCAATTCAGTTCAGTTGCTCAGTCGTGTCTGACTCTTTGTGACCCCATGAATCACAGCACACCAGGCCTCCCTGTCTACCACCAACTCCCAGAGTTCACTCAGACTCACGTCCATCGAGTCAGTGATGCCATCCAGCCATCTCATCCTCTGTTGTCCTCTTCTCCTCTGCCCCCAATCCCTCCCAGAATCAGAGTCTTTTTCAATGAGTCAACTCTTTGCATGAGGTGGCCAAAGTACTGAAGTTTCAGCTTTAACATCATTCCTTCCAAAGAACACCCAGGATTGATCTCCTTCAGAATGGACTGGTTGGATCTCCTTGCAGTCCAAGCGACTCTCAAGAGTCTTCTCCAATGCCACAGTTCAAAAGCATCAATTCTTTGGCACTCAGCTTTCTTCACAGTCCAACTCTCACATCCATACATGACTACTGGAAAAACCATAGCCTTGACTAGACAGACCTTTGTTGGCAAAGTAATGTCTCTATCATATTAAATGAGACTATCATATTAAATGAAGTATATCAGACAGCTCAATACTTTGGCCACCTGGTGTGAAGAGGTGATTAATTGGAAAAGACCCTGAGGCTGGGAAAGACTGAAGGCAGGAGAAGAAGAGGAGGACAGAGGACGAGATGGTTGGATGGCATCATCGACTCAGTGGACATGAGTTTGAGCAAACTCTAGGAGACGGTGAAGAACAGGGAAGCCTGGCATGCTGCAGTCCATGGGGGTCACAAAGAGTCAGACACAAATGAGCAAATGAACAACAACAAATGTCAAACAGAGAAAGACAAATATTATGTGATATCACTTACACGTGGAAACTAAAATTGAAAGATGCAGATGAACTTAT
This sequence comes from Bos indicus, assembly GCF_029378745.1. Taxonomy (NCBI): domain Eukaryota; kingdom Metazoa; phylum Chordata; class Mammalia; order Artiodactyla; family Bovidae; genus Bos; species Bos indicus. The sequence continues at coordinate 82,169,710 of NC_091763.1, forward strand.
TTACAAAGCAGAAATAAACCCACAGACACAGAAAACAAACTTATGGTTACCATAGTGGATGGGGGAGGTAAATTAGGAATTCTGGATTAACATATACACACTACTATATATACTATATATAAAATAGGTAAACAACAAGGACCTACTGTATAACTCAGGGAACTATACTCAGTATCTTGTAATAGCCTACAATGAAAACGATCTGAAAAGTATCAGATCAGATCAGATCAGATCAGTCGCTCAGTCGTGTCCGACTCTTTGCGACCCCATGAATCGCAGCACGCCAGGCCTCCCTGTCCATCACCAACTCCCGGAGTTCACTAAGACTCACGTCCATCGAGTCAGTGATGCCATCTAGCTATCTCATCCTCTGTCGTCCCCTTCTCCTCTTGCCCCCAATCCCTCCCAGCATCAGAGTCTTTTCCAATGCAGGAGACAGTCATACAGCAAATGTTACCTCTGTGTAGACTAGGATGGCTAGCAAGAGCTTATTTTAGACAGAAGAAAGCCTGTGGTTCCCTACACAACTGTAACTTAACCAGTTACATATATAGTATATTATGACATGAAAGTTGACACCACATACAGAAATATTAAATACTATATATGCTCGAGGGGTACAAGTTATTGTTGCTATGGGAGCAGTAAGTTCTGAATGGCAATAAAAATGGAGTACGAACCACCTGAACAGCTTTGTAACCACATACTTACTGAAACCCTACGCATTCATACACTTGACAAATCCTTATTGAGAGCCTACTATGTGTAAAGCATTTTGTTAGAGGCTGCGGAGAAATATGGCCCCTGTCTCAAGTAGCTGATGAGGAGATACGGCCACTGAGACCTTTATGGTTCTGCAAGGAATGGGGAATTCCTTCCTCTGTGGCCAAAAGGCAGAAATTTTCCATAATACTCCTCAAATGACATGAAGAGGAGTCTATACAAAGTAGGGATGTTATTAGAATCTACCCCCAATCCTGTACCTCAGTCAGTCAGTTCAGTCACTCAGTTGTCTCCGACTCTTTTCAACCCCATGAATCACAGCACACCAGGCCTCCCTGTCCATCACCAACTCCCGGAGTTCACTCAAACTCATGTCCATCGAGTCGGTGATGCCATCCAGCCATTTCATCCTTTGTCGTCCCCTTTTCCTCCTGCTCCCAATCCCTCCCAGCATCAGGGTCTTTTCCAATGAGTCAACTCTTCACATCAGGTGGCCAAAGTATTGGAGTTTCAGCTTCAGCATCAGTCCTTCCAATGAAAACCCAGGACTGATCTCCTTTAGGATGGACTGGTTGGATCTCCTTGCAGTCCAAGGGACTCTCAAGAGCCTTCTCCAACACCACAGTTCAAAAGCATCAATTCTTCGGCGCTCAGCTTTCTTCACAGTCCAACTCTCACATCCATACATGACCACTGGAAAAACCATAGCCTTGACTAGACAAACCTTTGTTGGCAAAGTAATGTCTCTGCTTTTGAATATGCTATCTAGGTTGGTCATAACTTTCCTTCCAAAGAGGGAGTGCCTTTTAATTGCATGGCTGCAATCACCATCTGCAGTGATTTTGGAGCCCAAAACAATAAAGTCTGACACTGTTTCCACTGTTTCCCCATCTATTTCCCATGAAGTGGTGGGACCGGATGCCATGATCTTCATTTTCTGAATGTTGAGCTTTAAGTCAACTTTTTCACTCTCCATTTTCACTTTCATCAAGAGGCTTTTTAGTTCCTCTTCACCTTCTGCCATAAGGGTGGTGTCATCTGCATATCTGAGGTTATTCATATTTCTCCTGGAAATATTGATTCCAGCTTGTGCTTCTTCCAGTCCAGCATTTCTCATGATGTACTCTGCATATAAGTTAAATAAGCAGGGTGACAATATACAGCCTTGACGTACTCCTTTTCCTATTTGGACCAGTTTGTTGTTCCATGTCCAGTTCTAACTGTTGCTTCCTGACCTGCATACAGGTTTCTCAAGAGGCAGGTCAGGTGGTCTGGTATTTCCATCTCTTTCAGAATTTTCCACAGTTTACTGTGATCCACACAGTCAAAGGCTTTGACATAGTCAATAAAGCAGAAATAGATGTTTTTCTGGAACTCTCATGCTTTTTCAATGATCCAGCGGATGTTGGCAATTTGAACTCTGGTTCCTCTGCCTTTTCTAAAACCAGCTTGAACATCTGGAAGTTTGCGGTTCACATAGTTAAACTTAAAAGCTTCTGCACAGCAAAGGAAGCCATAAGCAGCAAGGTGATAATGCTGAGTCACAAGTAGGGGGTAGAGCCATCACCATAGCCTCTCTCTCCCCACACACCAGCATCAAACGCCTGACGCACTGAACTACAGAGCAGGACCCCACCCAGGGTTCTCCTTTGAGTGACTGATGTGCCAACTACAAAGTAGGACCCCATCCAGAGTGCCCCTTTAAGTGCCTGACATGCCAACCCACAGAGTAGGACCCCAGCCAGGGGAGCCCCTCTATGTGCCTGATGCACTCAACAATAGAGAATGACCCCAGGCAAGGGAGCCCTCTAAGTGCCTGAATGGGAAGAGCTACGGAGAAAGACTGGCCAAAGAGGCCTTCTGATCACCAGCTACAAGAGGCTCCAATAAAGACTCTGATAGGGCCATATTCCTGCAGCAGAGGCAGTCCGTGTCCCTGCACACTTGGTGCTGCGAGAGTCCCCACAAGCCAAGCAGCTGTGCCACTTTCACGCTCAACTCTCACTGGGACAGAGCTGGCACAGGCAAAAAAAAGTCTTGCGTCTATGCAAGCAGGGTTGCTTTGGTAGTGTCCAACTCTGCGACCCTGTAGACTGTGGCCTGCCAAGCTTCTCTGTCTCTAGGCAAGAATACTGGAGCATATTGGCCAATATTGGTTGCCATACCCTTTTAGAGCACTATATTACCTGCTGCCCTAGCCGCCAACTCCCCTGAGTACCTGGTGCTGCCAGAACCCCTGTGACCCAGGCAGCTGCACCACCTCCACACCTGGCCCTCACAGGGGCAAACCCAAACCCTCCAGGGCAGCCTCAGGAGCAAACCCCAGTGGATGACACACATGTAGAGGTGGAAATAAAACTACAATTGAAACCCAGGGGCAGTGTGGCTAAGGAAGAAGACCCAAAACCTTCCCACTAGCTGTACAAGCTGCAGATTAAATCCAATCAACTAGGCAGACTCTGTGTCTATGGAATATATAAAAGATCATTAAGAACTCCCTCAAAAGAAAACACACTAGTTCTGACAGCTGTGGACACTGGAGGCAAGAATACACAGGAGTAGGAGCAGGTTAGAATCTGAGCTGTGCCCACAGTAGGTCCAGAGATCAGCGAGGCGTTGGAGGGCATCCTAGGGAGGTAAGGTGGGCTGTGACTCCCAGCGAGGGAAAGGACTCTGACAGCAGTGACTCAAGGAAAACATTTATTATTCTTATGTTTTGACTTGTTCTGTAGATTCTTTAGTATTTTTTTTCTTTTTTCCTTTTTTTTCCCGCCTCTGTTGAAGTTGTCAATTTTATTGGCACTATGAAATCCAATTAAGCTTTTGATCTTTTTTTTTCCTCCATCACATTTTTATTATTATTATTATAAACCTCTGCCTCTACGTTGAGCTTTTGTAGTTCTGTGGTGTTTTCTTTTTTTCTCTCTCTCTTTTTTTAATTTTTAATTTTTTAAACCTATTATTCGGAGAAGGCAATGGCACCCCACTCCAGTACTCTTGCCTGGAAAATCCCATGGATGGAGGAGCCTGGTAGGCTGCAGTCCATGGGGTCGCTAAGGGTTGGACCTGACTGAGCGACTTCACTTTCACTTTTCACTTTCATGCATTGGAGAAGGAAATGGCAACCCACTCCAGTGTTCTTGACTGGAGAATCCCAGGGACTGGGGAGCCTGGTGGGCTGCCCCCACTATGGGGTCGCACGAAGTCGGACATGACTGAAGTGACTTAGCAGCAGCAGCAGCAGCAAACCTATTATTATTTTTTCTACATTTATTCATTTGTTTGCTTTTCCTACTGTTCTTTTCCCCTTGCAGTTAATCTTTAATGTACATAAATCTTCTTTATCTACCTTGATTTAACTTGGCATATCTATTCTTTCTTTCCTTTCCTCTCAACATATTTGTTAGTTTTGTTTTCATTGCTTTATTCTCCAACTGGCAACTTGCTTTACTTTTGTTTTCCAGTTTGTGCTTTAGTTAGTTTTCTTCTTAACTGGTAAATATAATTTTTGATTTTTTTGCTTGCCAGGCCAATCTATGGTACCTTATTTTTGTTGAACTACTCTGACTTTGCTCATGGGTGTATACATATATGTGTATATTCCAGTATTTTAATTATTATTTGCCTGACCTTGTAACTGCCATTTGTCTGGGGTTCATCTTTGATTTCTCATCTTTGGATATTTGTTTTAATCTCACTTAATGCCATAACAAACCACTTGTGAAATCTTCATTCCTGACCAGAGATCAAGCCCTGAAACTTTGAAGTGGGACTACTGACTCCAAGACCCTAAACTAGCAGAAATTAAGCCTAGGGAGTTTCAAATTAGCGAGAACTCACACAAATGAAACCACTTGAATACAAGACCCCTCATCACCCAACCACCAGTAGCACCCTGTGCAGGATGCATCATCTAAACAACAAACAAAACAAAAATACAAACCAAATCATCAGCAGACAGGATTACCACCTAACTCAGCCTTGCCCATCAGAGGAAAAATAAACAAACAAATGAACAAAAACTCAGCATAAATCTGACTCTATGCAAAGGTTACACAAACCACTGGACCAACCTTGCTAAGTCACTTCAGTCGTGTCCGACTCTATGCGACCCCATAGACGGCAGCCCACCAGGCTCCTCCGTCCCTGGGATTCTCCAGGCAAGAACACTGGAGTGGGTTGCCATTTCCTTCTCCAATGCATGAAAGTGAAAAGTCAAAGTGAAGTCACTCAGTCATGTCCGACTCTTAGCAACCCCATGGACTGCAGCCCACCAGGCTTCTCCATCCATGGGATTTTCCAGGCAAGAGGACTGGAGTGGGGTGCCATTGCCTTCTCCAGGACCAACCTTAGGAGGGCAAAAACAAAAAGGAAGAAAGAATTCAACTTTCTTCAAGGAAAAAATTCAACTTTTCTTGAAGCCTGGGAAAAGGAGACCTCAAACACAATAAGTTAAAAAAAAAAAAAAAAATGAAAAGGCAGAGAAATACTACACAAATGAAGGAACAAACTACAAACACAGAAGTCCAAATAAATGAAGAGGAAATAGGCAAACTACCTGAAAAAGAATTCAGAACAATGATAATAAAGATGGTCAAAAACCTTGAAAACAAAATGGAGAAAATGCAAGAATCAATTAACAAAGACCTAGAAGAATTAAAGAATAAACATACAGAGACAAACAATACAATTACTGAAATTAAAAATATTCTAGAAGGAATCAATAGCGGAAAATCTGAAGCAGAAGAATGAATTAGTGAGCTGGAAGATAAAATAACTTCTGAAGAGCAGAATAAAGTAAAAAGAATGAAAAGAACTGAGGATAGTCTCAGAGACCTCTGGGACAATATCAAATGCACCAACACTGGAATTATAGGGGTCCCAGAAGAAGAAGAGAGAAAGAAAGGGTATGAGAAATTTTTTGAAGAGATTATAGTTGCAGAAAAAACCTTTGACAAAATTCAGCACCCATTTATGGTCAAAACTCTTCAAAAAATGGGCATAGAAGGAACCTACCTCAACATAGTAAAGGCCATATATGATAAGGCTACAGCAAACATTATTCTCAATGGTGAAAACTGAAAGCATTCCCCCTAAGATCAGGAACAAGACAAGGGTGTCCACCTTCACCATTATTATTCAACATAGTTCTGGAAGTTGTAGCTATAGCAGTCAGAGAAAAAAAAGAGTAAAAGGAATCCAGATCAGAAAAGAAGTAAAGTTCTCACTGTTTGCAGATGATGTGATACTGTACATAGAAAACCCTAAAGATAGTATCAGAAAATTGCCAGAGCTAATCAGTGAATTTAGCAAAGTTGCAGGATACAAAGTCAATACACAGAAATCACTTACATTTCTATATACTAATAATGAAAATCAGAAAGAGCAGTTAAGGAATCAAGCCCATTCACCATTGCAACAAAAATAATTAAATACCTAGGAATAACTTAACCTAAGGAGACAAAATAACTGTACACAGAAAATTATAAGACACTAATGAAAGAAATCAAAGATGACATAAACAGATGAAGAGATATTCCATATTCCTGGATAGGAAGAATCAATATTGTGAAAATGACTATACTACCAAATGCAATCTACAGGTTCAATGTGATCCCTATCAAATTACAAATGGCATTTTTCACAGAATTAGAACAAAAAATTTCACAGTTCATATGGAAACACAAAAGATCCCGAATAGTCAAAGCAGTCTTGAGAAAGAAGAATGGAGCTGGAGGAATCAACCTTCCTGACTTCAGATTATACTACAAAGCTACAGTCATCAAGGCATCATGGTACTGGCACAAAAACAGAACTATAGACCAATGGAACAAGATAGAAAGCCCAGAAACAAACATGGGTACCTTATTTTTTACAAAGGAGGCAAGAATATACAATGGGGCAAAGACAGCCTCTTCAATAAATGGTGGTGGGAAAACTGGCCAGCTACATGTAAAAGAATGACATTAGAACACTTCCTAACACCATACACAAATATAAACTCAAAATGGATAAAAGACCTAAATGTAAGACCAGAAACTATAAAACGCTTAGAGGAAAACATGGGCATAACACTCAAAGACATAAATCAAAGCAAGATCCTCTATGACCCACCTCCTAGAGTAACGGAAATAAAAACAAAAGTAAACAGTTGGGACCTAATTAAATTTAAAAGCTTTTGCAAAGCAAAGGAAACTATAAGCAATGTGAAAAAAGACAGCCCTCAGAATGGGAGAAAATAATAGCAAAAGAAACAATGGACAGATGGTCAATCTCCGAAATACACAAGCAGCTCATACAACTCAATACCAGAAAAACAAACAATCCAAACAAAAAATGGGAAAAAGACCTAAACAGACATTTCTCCAAAGAAGACATACAGATGGCTAACAAACACATGAAAAGATGCCCAACATTGCTCAATTTTAGAGAAATACAAATCAAAACTACAATGAGATATCACCTCACCAGTCAGAATGGCCATCATTAAAAAGTCTACAAATAATAAATCCTGGAGATGATGGAGAAAAGGGAATGCTCTTGCAGTGTTGGTGGGAATGTAAATTGATACAGCCACTATGGAAGATGGTATGGAGATTCCTTTAAAAAGTAGGAATAAAACCACCATATGACCCAGAAATCCCACTTCTAGGCATATACCCTGAGGAAACCAAAATTGAAAGAGACACACGTGTATCCCACTGTTCACTGCAGCACTATTTACAATAGCTAGAACATGGAAGCAACCTAGATGTCCATCAACAGATGAATGGATAAAGAAGTTGTAGTACATATACAGAATGGAATATGACTCAGCCATAAAAAGGAATGCATTTGAGTCCGTTCTAATAAGGTAGATGAACCTAGAACCTAGATACAGAGTGAAATGAGTCAGAAAGAGAAAGATAAATACCATATTCTAATGCATATATACAGAATCTAGAAATATGGTATTGAAGAATTTATTTACAGGGCAACAATGGAGAAACAGATATAGAGAATAGATTTATGGACTTGGGGAGATGGGAGGAGAGGGTGAGATGTATGGAAAGAGTAACATGGAAACTTACATTACCATATGTAAACTAGATAGCCAATGGGAACTTGATGTATGTCTCAGGAAACTCAAACAGGAACTCTGTATCAACCTAGAGGGGTGGGATGGGGAGGGAGACAGGAGGGAGGTTCAAAAGGGGAGGGATATATGTATCAGATCAGATCAGATCAGATCAGTCGTTCAGTCGTGTCCGACTCTTTGTGACCCCATGAATCGCAGCACGCCAGGCCTCCCTGTCCATCACCAACTCCCGGAGTTCACTCAGACTCATGTCCATCGAGTCAGTGATGCCATCCAGCCATCTCATCCTCTGTCGTCCCCTTCTCCTCCTGCCCCCAATCCCTCCCAGCATCAGAGTCTTTTCCAATGAGTCAACTCTTCGCATGAGGTGGCCAAAGTACTGGAGTTTCAGCTTTAGCATCAGTCCTTCCAAAGAAATCCCAGGGCTGATCTCCTTCAGAATGCACTGGTTGGATCTCCTTGCAGTCCAAGGGACTCTCAAGAGTCTTCTCCAACACCACAGTTCAAAAGCATCAATTCTTCAGCGCTCAGCCTTCTTCACAGTCCAACTCTCACATCCATACATGACCACAGGAAAAACCATAGCCTTGACTAGACGAACCTTTATTGGCAAAATAATGTCTCTGCTTTTCAATATGCTATCTAGGTTGGTCATAACTTTCCTTCCAAGGAGTAAGCGTCTTTTAATTTCATGGCTGCAGTCACCATCTGCAGTGATTTTGGAGCCCAGAAAAATAAAGTCTGACACTGTTTCCACTGTTTCCCCATCTATTTCCCATGAAGTGATGGGACCGGATGCCATGATCTTCGTTTTCTGAATGTTGAGCTTTAAGCCAACTTTTTCACTCTCCTCTCTCACTTTCATCAAGAGGCTTTTTAGTTCCTCTTCACTTTCTGCCATAAGGGTGGTATCATCTGCATATCTGAGGTTATTGATATTTCTCCTGGAAATATTGATTCCAGCTTGTGTTTCTTCCAGTCCAGCGTTTCTCATGATGTACTCTGCATATAAGTTAAATAAACAGGGTGACAATATACAGCCTTGATGAACTCCTTTTCCTATTTGGAACCAGTCTGTTGTTCTATGTCCAGTTCTAACTGTTGCTTCCTGACCTGCATACAAATTTCTCAAGAGGCAGATCAGGTGGTCTGGTATTCCCATCTGTTGAAGAATTTTCCAGTTTATTGTGATCCACACAGTCAAAGGCTTTGGCATAGTCAATAAAGCAGAAATAGATGTTTTTCTGGAACTCTCTTGCTTTTTCCATGATCCAGCGGATGTTGGCAATTTGATCTCTGGTTCCTCTGCCTTTTCTAAAACCAGCTTGAGCATCAGGAAATTCACTGTTCACATATTGCTGAAGCCTGGCTTGGAGAATTTTGAGCACTACTTTACCTATGGCTGACTCATGTTGAGGTTTAACAGCAAACAACAAAATTCTGTAAAGAAATTATCCTTCAATAATAAATAAATAATGAAAAATTTAAAAAATACAATGAGATATCAGCTCACATACTCAGAATGCCATTATCAAAAGTCTACAGACTATAATTGCTGGAGATGATGTGGAGCAAAGGGACCCTTCCTACAGTTGGTGGGAATGTAAATTGGTACAGCCATTATGGAGAACACTATGGAGGTTCCTCAAAAAATTAAAAATAGAACTACCACCTGTTCCAGCAATTCCACTCCTGGGCATATACACAGGGAAAACCATAATTTGTAAAGATACATGTATCCCAATGTTCAGTTCAGCACTATTTACAATAGCCAAGACATGGAAACAGTGTAAATGTCCATCAACAGATGAATGTATAAAGACGTGGTACTATATACAGTGGAATATTACTCAGTCTTAAAAAAAAAAGTGAAATAAAGGCAATATGTTGCAACATGGCTGGACCTAAGGACTATCATACTAAGTGAAATAAGTCAGAGAAAGACAAATACCATATGATATCACTCATAGGTGGAATCTCATTTTTTAAAAATAATACAAATAAATGTTTACAGAACAGAAACAGTTACAGGCATTGAAAGCGAACTTATGGTTACCAAAGCAGAAACGGGCCCTAGCAGTAAAGCATCTGCCTGCAGTGCAGGACACTCTGATTCAATCCCTGGGTCAGGAAGAGCCCCTGGAGAAGGAAATGGCAACCCAGTATTCCCAAGCAACTCCAGTATTCTTGCTTGGGAAATCCTACGGACAGTGGAGCCTGGTAGGCTACATACAGTCCGTGGAGTCTCAAAAGAATTGGACATGACTTAGCATCTAAACAACAACAAACCAACAAGGACCTATTGTATAGCACACAGAACTCTACTCAATATTCTATGAGAAAAGAATTGGAAATAGAATTAATATATATATTAATTAATACACATGTTAATTAATATATTAATATACATATATAACTGAATCACTTTGCTATACATCTGAAATACAACATTGTAAATCAACTCTAATCCAAGAAAATAAAAAATTTTTTAAAAATCAACCCCCAATTCACACTACTTCAATTCTACTATCTGTCTCTTAAACTAACCCCCCAATGTCCATCCCTGGGCTTTCCACTGTTGAGTCTTTAAGCTTAACACAGTGAGCCACCCTTTCTTCTCTTGCCTCCTTCCAATTCAGCCTTAAAACAACAATGAACACCAAACAATGTTCACTGCTTAATTCTTCCTAACATTGCTGCTGCTGCTGCTAAGTCACTTCAGTCATGTCCGACTCTGTGTGATCCCACAGACAGCAGCCCACCAGGCTCCACCGTCCCTGGAATTCTCCAGGCAAGAACACTGGAGTGGGTTGCCATTTCCTTCTCCAATGCGTGAAAGTGAAGTCGCTCAGTCCTGTCCGACTCTTAGCGACCCCATGGACTGCAGCCTACCAGGCTCCTCCATCCATGGGATTTTCCAGGCAAGAGTAGTGGAGTGGGGTGCCATTGTTCCTAACATTCCTCTTGCATTAAAAGTATTTTTATAGCACCTGCTTCTACTTATTTACAAATGTTAAGATCTCCTAATGGCTTTCTAGGTATCCCATGAAATCTCAATAAATATCAAATAAATATCAAAATATACCTAAGTCTAGATCTAGGTATGCTTTTTAAACATGAGACACACTGTAAACCGTATAAACTTCCTCTCTTATTGGGAGCTAGCTGCAAAGCCCTCTTCCTGAGTTGTTAAAATTCACTCTAGTACACCTTAATCACCTAAAACAGCTTAAGCCAGAGTGTAGCTGATAAAGAATATGAGAGAAGATTCCTTTCCCCCACTTCTGACCTCAGAAAGTTTCAAGGTCTAGAGCAAAGTTACAGGTAACTTACTAACTGGAATGAGTAGTAAAGTGATGCATAAGTACTGGGTACATTGTTCATGTGATCATTGTTGGGGCTGGGAGAGGGGTGAGGGGGGCAGAGTGCTGGTAGGAGTTGGGAGGGAGAGGGAACAAGGGAAAGAGAAAAGAATTACGATAAAACTGGTCAGAGAAAATAGAGTAGAAAGATAATTTTGCAAAGATCAGTCTTGGGATTTCTCTGGTGATATAGTGGTTAAGACTTCACCCTTCCACTTCAGAGACCACAGGTTTGATGCCTCATTAGGGATGCCTTGTAAGGCTGGAGGAAGCACAAGCTGGAATCAAGATGGCTGGGAAAAATATCATAACCTCAGATATGCAGATGACATCACCCTTATGGCAGAAAGTGAAGAACTAAAGAGCTTCTTAAGGAAAGTGAAAGAGGAGAGTGAAAAAGTTGGCTTAAAGCTCAACATTCAGAAAACGAAGATCATGGCATCCGGTCCCATCACTTCATGGCAAATAAATGGGGAAACAGTGGAAACAGTGGCTGACTTTATTTTTCTGGGCTCCAAGATCACTGCAGATGGTGACTGCAGCCATGAAATTAAAAGACGCTTGCTCCTTGGAAGGAGAGTTATGATCAACCTAGACAGCATATTAAAAAGCAGAGACATTACTTTGTCAACAAAGGTCTGTCTAGTCAAGGCTATGGTTTTTCCAGTGGTCATGTATGGATGTGAGAGTTGGACCATAAAGAAAGGTGAGTGCCAAAGAATTGATGCTTTTGAGCTATGGTGTTGGAGAAGACTCTTGAGAGTCCCTTGGGCTACAAGGAGATCCAACCAGTCCATCCTAAAGGAGATCAGTCAGGGTGTTCATTGGTAGGACTGATGTTGAAGCTGAAACTCCAATACTTTGGCCACCTGATGCGAAGAACTGACTCATTTGAAAAGACCCTGATGCTGGGAAAGATTGAGGGCAGGAGGAGAAGGGGACGACAGAGGATGAGATGGTTGGATGGCATCACCGACTCAATGGACATGGGTTTGGGTGGATTCCGGGTGTTTGACGGACAGGGAGGCCTGGTGTGCTGCATAGTTCATGGGGTCACAAAGAGTCAGACATGACTGAGCGACTGAACTGAACTGAACTGAACTAGAGAACTAAGATACCCTATGTTGCCCAGAATAACCAAATAAATGAAACAAAATATCGTGTGTTTTTTTTTTTTTTTAAAAGAATGGTCTCTGTTTGGCACATTTTTATGAACCAACAAGACAGCTGCTTAGGTACCAATCAGAGGTGGTATAAGAGTAATGACATAATGCCCCGAGCGGAGTTTCTCTCACCGAGGTTTGGCCACTGACTTTAATCTAACCATTTCACTTTTTTGAATAAAACAAGGGACTTGGGTCAGTTAGGCCTGATGATCTCTTTTCTCTAAAACATCTATACTGTCTGCTCACGTGTATCCATACCTGCTGGTGGTGTCATAACAGCTGGGACCTTGTATTCCCAGGGCAAAGAAATTTGCCCCAAAAATGCCCCAGAACCACTGCTGAAGGAAGGAATTATTGTATCCCTTCTCATACTTTCAGATTCTACATTAAGATGTGCTAAAAATAAGGATCCACTGTGTCTTGTGGAGCATTGCTCCTACCTCTTATTCCCAGTGGTCATTGAGACGAGGGATGTAGGTGGGGAAGAGGTGGCAAGCCAAGATAGAAGATGTATTATACTACAGTGGGTTGCAAGCTCCAAGCAAAAAACACTGTCTCTACCAAGTGCTATGTTCACCTCTGATGTTCCAAAGCAGTAAGTACTTTGTGGAAGATCATGGTGATTCATTTTTCTAAATCATCCTATTGTTTGCTAACCACCTGTCTATGAGTTCTGACATAACTGAATTATGTGTAAAAGTTAAAGGAGATATTTAAGAGTAAACTCTACTTGATTCTATACCCATAACACACAAATGTAAACAAAATGGATGTTTTGTAAAAATTTCAAATTACTATCTAGGGAGAGATTTCTCTTTTTCAGCCCTACCAAGGCCTACCAAGACCTACCAATTATTTCTGCAATAAAATATGCCTTTATCAAGAGATGATGCTAAAGGGATTGCCCTGGCAGGCCAGTGGTTAAGACTTCACCTTCCAATGCAAGAGATGCAAGTCTGATCCCTGGTTGCGAAGCTAAGATCTCACATGCTTCATGGCTAAAAAACCAAAACATAAAACAGAAGCAACATTGTAACAAACTCAATAGACTTTAAAAATGGTCCACATAAAAAACATCTTTAAATAAAAAGAGAGATGATACTAAGAATCATTACCTCCCACAGGTAATATTTAGTGCCATGGTTCAACTCTGTGATTTTTGTGCATGATTAAAGATCTATACCTTGGCATCCAACATCCTTAGGTCAAATTCCAGCTTTACCACTTACTGTCCATACGAACTTGTGCCACCTCTTCTGTCACCTACTTAATGAAGTGGGGACAGTAACAGTAACAACCTCACAGAGATACTGCAAGGATCAAACAATGTCTATAAATTTCCTGGCACCAAGGAAGCACTCACTAATTGGTACGTTAGTAGTAGTGACGTAACTTTTGAAATGACTGACTGGCTCTTTTCTGGATGAAAAGTGTTATCAAACATTTTCTTGGCTATTCAATAAACTTACAAGCTTTCCACTGAAGCACACACACACACAAAAAAGTGAACACCAAACTAAATTCCCTCCTTTCTTCTCCTATGCATTTATGATTGAGTGTGTATGTGTGTGGGGTGGGGGTAGGGTGGGTCAACACTTTAATCTTCATTATCTCATTTTATTTAAAAAAACATTCATACAACTTAAGAGGCACTGTGATACAGTGCATTTGAATCACTGTAGCATGTAGCGTGTGTAGTGTGTGTGTGCTCAGACGTGTCCAACTCTTTGCAACCCTTTACACTGTAGCCAGCCCGGCTCCTCTGTCCATGGGATTCTCCAGGCAAGAACACTGGAGTGGGTTGCCATGCCCTCCTCCAGAGGATCTTTGCAACCCATGGATCGAACCCTTGTCTCCTGTGTCTCCTGCAAGGCAGGGGGAAAATTCACTGCTGAGCCATCGGGAAAGCCCAGAATCACTGTAAAGCTTCTTATAAATTCTCAATATTCAGGCCCTACCACGGTAAAGTGAATCAGAATTTCTAGGGATTGGTTCTGTGTATCAGTAGATTTTTCCCCAGTTGCCCAAGGTGATTCTAAAAGGCAGCCACAGTTGAGAACTGGTGTAGGAAAAAACAGTGAACCCTTAAAAAGAATATCTGGGTCCAAACCTCCTTTCTAAGCACAGCAATATGACTATAAATAAGACCTATAACCTCTTTGAGCATATTTTCACTTCCATAAAATGGGAATGACGACTTGGACCTACTTCTCAGAGTTGTGGGTTTCAAATCAAAGTATTAATTTCAGAGAGTTCCTCTGCAGTTTGTTCTTAAAAATCTGCTTTGAACTTCACGTGAGGGAGTTAGCCACTTTTAAGGCTATAAATGAAGCGTGATCATTTCTTATCCAGGTTACTTGTCCCAGCATCTGAGAGAAGAACAGAGAAGGAGGAAGCATATACCCACCCAACTAGGAGCTCCCTAGGATCAGTTCAGAGAACCTTGACTGTTCTTGTCACAATCAGCCTACACTTCCATCTCTTACACAAATACGATTTCCTGACTTCCACTTCTCATCTTAGTATATGTGAAATGATGTGATTAAAATGAATGAGAAATATATCGTAAAAAAGAAACATAAAACATAACTCTCAACTACTAAATATTTAAGTAGCACATATTTTGTCTACTTTATCAAAACCTTAAATTAGTTGATTTCAGGCACTATGTCTGGTTAATTTTGATTCAGCCCTCCTCCTGACTGTATTATTTAACCGACAAATCACAGTTGAAGGATTGGTCTGGTAATGTGAAATATAGAAAACAGGAATTTAACTGACATTAATTACCATCAATATCTTCTGGTCTCCTTTTCACTAATCTAGGTATACTAACTGAATCAGGCATTGGAAGCATAGATCTCTGTCAATTAGCTTAATAAATAGCACTGAGGCCCATGAAAGAAAATAAGTTACACATTTTGTTCAGCTTGGAACAAACAGGAGATTTTTTTTAGGTCATATCTTAATGAGAACAGTTTCTTTATGTTATTATCTCCTATTTTCCCTTCTTTGTCACTAAATACAGTACTGTGATCTTTAGTGTTAATTTTAACTGGTTTGAATATTCAATATATAAGTGATAAATATCTATTCTTGTGGCATAAGCTATCCTTCACTTTTAATACTACACCTCACCTTCTTTTAGGAGTCACTATTTAAAGTTCTTTTGATACAGCAAAACCCCTTTTAGAAGATTCTAGAATTTTTTATGCTAAGAGAAATGAAATATCTCTGCCAGCTAGTCTCGTTACAGAGAAGTTATATTTGAAAAACCAGGTGCTCATCAAGAGATAACTGGTTATTTATTGTGGTGATCATGTCACAATGTGTACAAATACTGAATCCTTATGTTATATACCCTGAAAGTAATGTTAAATGTCAATTATAGATCAATATTTTTTAAAAAAACAACAGATTAAAATTAGGAGGTTTAGATTAAAATACACACACTACTATATATAAAATAGATAACCAACAAGGACTTGCTGTATAGCACAGGGAACTATATTCAATATCTTGTAATAACGTGTAATGGAGGAGAATGTAAAAAAAAAAGTGTGTATACACACACACACACACATATATAAATGTGTGTATATACTCTTCTCTATAGAGAAGAGTGCAGATCCCCTGGTAGCAATATGGTATGTTAAAAATACAATTTTAAAATGCAAAAGTAATTCGCAAAACTCTGTACAATATGGATCTACTTAGCTTATATAAAGATTTTCTATGCTTATACATGAAGAGAAAATTTCTGGAGGAAGATATAAGAAATTACTGATGATGATTATTTCTGAGGAGTTAAATGATGGGGTACTTTATGTTTCACTCTATACTTTCCTGTGCTGAAATTATTTGTCATAAGCATGCATGACTTTTATAATTTGTTCAATAAAATTTTTTTAAAAGACTTGTAGGCTTCCATTATATAACTTTCCTCAATAATACGCATATAAGAATTGTGTTCATGGAATTCAGATTTCTTTTGAGCATAAGCCACCTGTTTTGCTTGCTTAGTTCTGCAATAAACCTTTATCTAGTCCCCCAAAAAAGAATTTCTCTGCAGGAGTTACTCAGATGCTTCACTCTCTGCCTGAACTAGTTGCTTAATTTCTATATGATGAATCATGGTAGAAAGAGAGAAAACAATTCCAGTTGATATATTTTAGTACTTGTAGAAAGCTGATATAAAATAGAACTACACTGCCCAACAAAGAACCCCTGTTTGGGGAAGGAAATAACCACAATAATCATTCTTCTGCAGCATATTGATCAACTATGTATTCAGATTTCTAAGATGATCTTGATCTCTAGAAATTGCAAAATATTTATCTATTGTCTTGAACAATTTAGTTGAGAGGAGGAGTATTTTAAGTAAACGTGATGGTCCATAATTTTTTCATGTATTAAAACCGAAAACATAGAGTTAACATATTTTTAGATTTGTTGTTATTTAGTTGCTAAATTATAGCCAACTCTTTTCTAATCCTATGGACTGTAGCCCACCAGGTTCCTCAGTCCCCGGGATTTCCCAGGCAATACTAGACTGAGTTGCCATTTCCTTCTCCAGGGAATCTTCCTGACCCAGGGATCAAACCTGCATCTCCTGCATTGGCAGGCAGATTCTTTACAACTGAGCCACCTGGAAAGCCCATTTTTAGATTATTAGAGGTTAAATCATCAGGTACCCCTATAATGATTAAGAGGTATGTGTATGTGTTTTCAATAATTAGATTGCCTCATTTTCAGTTTTATTCTAAATCCCTTTCAGTGAGTGAAAGTCACTCGGTCATGTCTGACTCGTTTCGACCCCATGGACTATATAGTCCATGGAATTTTCCAGGCCGGAATACTGGAGTGGATAGCCATTCCCTTCTCCAGGGGTTCTTCCCAACCCAGGGATCGAACCCAGGTCTCCTGCACTGCAGGCAGATTCTTTACCATCTGAGCCACCAGGGACACCCCTAAATCCCTTAGTCTCTAGAAATACATACATAGTTTTGTTTTAGGGTTCCCTGGTGGTTCAGTCCACAAAGAAGCCACATGCAATGCAGGAGACCTCCTGCAATGCAGGGTTTGATCCCTGGGTTGGGAAGAACCCTTGGAGAAGGAAATGGCAACCCACTCCAGTATTCTTGCCTGAGAAGTCCCATGGACAGAGAAGCCTGGTGGGCTACAGTCCATGAGGTCACAAGAGTTGGACATGACTTACTAACTAAACCACCACCACCACCACCAAATGTTTACAAATGGAAAACGTTTTCTAAAAAGAAACTTTAGTTACTGAACTAAGTATTAACCTTTTGTCAGGAACAAAGTATGACTGTCTTAGATTTGAGCCATAATGTTATTCATTGTTCCCAGAAACCTTTTGACTGTTACTACAAACACCTTTTATATTAGCAACATTAGAAATACACTATGAAATGCACCTAAGAATGTGTAAAAACTCCCTCTGTTAAAGAAAGACTTGAAGCAGAGAAAATTAATACAACAGTGATCTACTTTTCAGATCCTTGAACACCATCTGCTAATGAGTACTGAGAAAATTTCAAATGGGGGGTCTTATATCATAGCCAAATTTCCACAAAATATCTTATTTTCCCAAATTCTGACCTGGGGCATTTCATCCCACAATCATCACTTCTGCCTCCCATTCAACCAGCATCTTGTCAAATATGGCTGCAAGATTAAGTTTCCTGATTCAGAATTCAATATCGGAACCCTAAGGATATAAGATCCAAGCTGGAACATTCTGTTAAAAAAAAAAAAATGGATAAAATTGTTTCAACCCAGAGACCACAGTTTGCCCTGACCATCACGATGAATCATCAGGGCTGACACAGAGTGAAATGAGCCTGATGTTCTTGGCTTTATTCGCGCACACTAAGCAGCATTTTACATTTGTCCCAACTCTCAACCTTTTCTCCAAAAGGTTGAAAGAGCCTTGTTTTCAAGTGTTATTTAAGGCTTATAGAATTAACTGGGTCTGTCTGAAGCAAGTTTGCCCTGCCATAGCCTAATAGTAGGTGCCTGGCTTCATTCTCGTCCATGCTGCTCTTCAATTTTGGAGGAATATAACTGGAGATCTAAGAAATATCTACCTTTCTTGACACATATCTTCAATATCCATTAGGGCTTCTGGTACCCATGCCTCTGCATTGGTGCAATATTTGCCTCTCACTCTTAACAATGAAGTCTTTCATTAAAAAGTAATAATAATCTGTGTACAAATTCTGCACTGAAAACAAAGTTTTCTCTAAAGATGCAGTTTGTTCTTTTAAAGACAAGTCTACTAGAATTCTTCTGATCAAGGCTAAAAGCACCATTAATAGATATTTCATTTTTTTAAGTATATATGTTTAAGTTTTTAGGTGTTAGAAATAATGTTTTCTTCTTAAAATAGCTTCTGATTAATCATGAAAAGTCAAAGTTGTAAAATATGCAGAGTTCACATCATATAAATCACCAGAAACTGTTGTACACTGTTAATAAGGTTGCTATTTCACAGCACCCAGGCAGTCATAAAAAAATCTTGTAAAAAGCTCCAGAAAAAAGTGTTTCTTAATTTTAAAATTCTTTTTCCAGAACTATGAAGCTAATTCTTTTCCTTTCGGTTTTGTTTTTAAATTTTACAGGTCTTGTTCTAAAATACTGCTTTACTATGTATTTACATGATCTTCTATTGCAACATGAAATGAAGGAAGCTCATGAAATACCTCACCAAAAAATTAAATACAGAAGCAAGTGTGTTGGTGAGTTTTCTGCTAGCATTCTGCTTTGTTTTGCTTCAGGTCTTGTCTCTCTTTCCAGTGCCCTTTGCTGCCTGGACAGCCCACAAGGATTCACTTTTCACTTATTACTCATCTGACTGACTCTGGGTTACAGTGGAAAAGAGAAGAAAAGCTGATGGAAAAATGACACTGAAGGAAGAGAGCAAAATAACAGAGCAATGCATTTAAGTAACTATGTCCTTTTCATTCAAGATGTCCAGACATTGATTTGCATCTCTGACCTTTAGGAGGTAGGAGCTGGAAATTGTAGGAGTATCTCTTCCCACTGGAATAATCCACCCCTTGCAGGTGTACTGAAATCAGGTGAAATTTAGAATATTCTGTTGATCCTCAGTTTTCTTTCTTATTCTCTAGTTTAAAAAAATGCTGCCAAGGGAATAAGGTTACAGTTCATCTAGAATCAGTACCAAGTATCAACAGCTAACCTCTCTCTTTGGAAGAAAGAGTCCTTCGTATCATGGGGGTTTTAAAGCTAGCGATAAGACAAAAAGCTATTTTCCAAAACCAGCCATCTTGAAAAAGAAAGTGCTTTTAAAATTTTAGACAGTTGTCTTTAATATAAGTAATCAGAAATGTTTTCAATCATTTTTCTACTACTTACATATAATGGTTTTATATTTAAAAGAAGTGAAAACCTTGAAATAACAATAATATGGCCATTTAAAGATGTGCTAAAGAAAATAATACAAGCATAGGGTAAACCAGGAAAGAATTTATCAAATAATAGTCAATTTCCACCGTAATCGGCTCACGTTGTATAACTAGGAAGAACAAGAAAATAATAGCTAGAAAGGAAAATGAATCTTACCAAAATGTAATGACAATTTCTCACAACCTCTTCTATAAATTTGATTACAATTTTGGACCAGCTCAAGATATGATGGATCAACATAATAAATGACATGTGATCCCAGAACCAAGCTTCACTTAGTAATTTACTTTATTAGAAACACACGTCACTTACCAAAAAAAAAAAAAAAAAAACCAGGAAGGAAGGGAAAAAAGAAGAATATAAAAGCAAGCTTGAAAATATATTTAGAGCAACTATTATTTCCCAAGTAAAACTTTGGTTACAAAATACAAATTTATTTAAAAGTTTTATAAGCTGGATTTTCTTTCAGTGTTCAAATTCAGATCATTACTCACCTTTTTGCACACTGTTTCTTCAGGTCTGATCCTTTTATATTTGCATTTTATTTCCCAACTTAATTTTCTACTCAATCAAGCATTTAAAAAAGTAACAGTTTATATGAAATCATAATGCAACTGAAAAGTGGAGTTTTTCAATATTTATAAACATGTTAGTTAACCTGTAATTTTAGTAAACAATGAAGGTGAAAAAAGAAAGATGCTTCAAACTGTTGGACTAAATGCAGTTTACATAGCAAAAATGGTCAAGGAAAGAATACCTTTTTCAATGACCTACAGAACAAGTGCTATAGATTTTATATACAGGAAATATATTGTATTCAAATTTTCTTTCATAAGCGTTCATATTTGACATGTCTCAACAACCTCTCTCCTATTCTCGAGATATGAATCCAAAAGCTTTCAATTCTTAAGCACTAAAATAAATAAATAATACCTGAATAGTATATAGAGAAAGTTTCACTAAATCTTCTTAAAAATAGAAAGAAAATTTAGTTTCAAAACCAGATTTCATGTGTTTCTTGTTCAGTATTATTGTGAACATTATTGTATAGTATTATTACTATACTGACAAGTTTTACTTTAAAGGACAAAATCGGCTTTGCGATTTAAACTACTGCTCAAGCAACACAGTGAACTTCAATTTTAATATATTTTAAATATAATAAAAATTGAGTACATCTGATAAAATATATAAAGCTAACATCAACTTTAGTCTAAGTGGAATACTGCATGAAGCATTTAAGGCTAGTTAGAAATACACAGTACAAATTCAGTTTTGTTGAGCTCCCCACTTATAAAAAGCATCCAGCACGACTCTGTATTCAGAAAGAACAATCCTTAATTAATTTTCATTTTTTCTAATAGACTATTTTCCTGGAGGAGGAAATGGCAACCCACTTCAGCATTCTTGCCGGGAGAACCCCATGGACAGAGGAGCCTGGCGAGCTACAGTCCACGGGGTTGCAAAGAGTTGACACGACTGAAGCAACTTAGTGACAGACTATTACCTATAACAGTACTCTGAAAAAGTATTATTAATTAAATCCAAATGATAATAATTACATATCTTCAAAATATGTACATTTGTTTAAGTGAATATATCAGTTTCCCAAAAAATAGGAATTCATACCTACAAAAAATGACTTTTTAAATGTATATGAGGGTTATGCTTGGCACCCATAAGACAGGGTTAGGTTAGCCTCAAAGTTTAATTTTTACAGAAGGGGCAATGGAAAGCAGTCTCCATGGACTAAGAACAATCTGCAAGCATGTTATTTACAGGGTCCTCTCTCCCTAGGCCACCTCCATTTCACATCAGCTTGAGTATGTTCTAGGTAAGCATACTGTTCTTTAAGCATCATTAACATACTTCTGGGAACAAGGGAGGGTATAAACAAACCCACCACAAAATTGTTTTGATACTATAATATCAAAATATTTGTGTGTCTGGAAACTTCATAAGAAAAAAACACACACTGAAATACCATTAAGCCAAAAGCATCTAGTTAGCCACACTCACTCCCCTTCTAAGCTCTTAGCACACTCACTGGCCGTGGTCTCAGACAACTGCATTCACTTTCTAACGTGCCACTTCCAAACACTTTAAATTGTCCAAATCTACCTTGGGGGAAAAAAAGACCCATTTTACTGGTAAGGAAAACTACAAAAGCTTTTGATACGCTGTTAAATATGGCTTTCCCACTCTTCGCGTACTTTATCCATGTCCACTGGGAGTGCACACAGGAGCCCCTTCATCCTGCTGTCTCTGCTTCCCAGCAAACTCTTAGATCTGCCTGATACATATTTTTATCTAATTCGCCTCATCTGTTGTTGTTGTTTTTTTTTTCTTTTTAATTTTATTTTATTTTTAAACTTTACATAATTGCATTAGTTTTGCCAAATATCAAAATGAATCCGCCACAGGTATACATGTGTTCCCCATCCTGAACCCTCCTCCCTCCTCCCTCCCCATACCATCCCTCTGGGTCGTCCCAGTGCACTAGCCCCAAGCATCCAGTACTGTGTATCGAACCTGGACTGGCTATTAACAACAAATTTAATAGCCTCAGTCCTGTAATATTTGCAGAAGTCAACACAGCCAAGCCTGGACTTTCAGGCCTACACATCAAGATGGCAAGCTAGCCAAGGGTCCTCTGGGGACAGTGGTGCCAGAAGTGGGTTGGACACCATGACCCGTCTGCATGAGATGAGGAAAAAAAAGAAAGAAAAAAAACCAAGAGGTGTGTAATACTGATAAACTAATCTGTCACTCAGAAGCTCAGGTCTGCAAAAAAGATGCAGTAAACACTGAATGGCCATGAGAGGTAGGAATGTGTCTTCATTTTTAAATGCTATTCAAACTCATGGTTCAGAACCTGCTTAACTGTTTAGTCTGAATTGATTTGAAAATCATCTAAAGGTAAAATCCATCCTGTGCTTCCAAGGTTTAGTAAGCTTGCTAGAGATAACTATCAAAAATCCCGCTTGATTTCCCCAAAACTTTATGAATGAACCAAGTTTCTTGATCTCGAGATACTAGGCAGAGAGTCTGTTCATAAGTACTAGACTGCTTAATTGCTGGCTTGGGAAGGTAAGGCCCTGGGGGGAAGGCACGTAGGAGCAATATCTCTTCCAGGTAGCCCTTGGCACTCCCCAGAGCTGGATCTTGACCAGCAACACAGAGAAGTCTCCTTGTCCCCTCCAGTGGAAGCATCTAGGTATGTGATCCCAGAGATGAATGAAAAAACCTGAAGAACTGGTTCATGGAATCTTTCTGAAAGGAAAATATCATTGAAAACGAGTGATTTGCTTTTCCAACTCAAAGCCATGTAGGAACAGAACTCAGACCAGAAGGAAAAATAAAAGGACAAAAATAATTATTATTTCAGTATGTATTTGAGAAGGAACACTCACAAACATTTGTATCATCAACTGAAACTGATTCACACCTGGTGAGTAGGGAAAAGATGAAATTGAAATCAAAAGCAGAAAAATAAACCATCTCTTTCTGATTATGAGTCACTGAAAAGCAAGGAAAATTGTTTTCACATTCTTGTCCTTATTGTTAGAAGTAGTGGTTTGAGTCAGTATTATTATCTGTGCTATAACAATTAAAAGGAAATAATTTCAAATCTGGATATCATCTTTCTTTTTATAGCTATAGATACGAGTTCGATTAGGTTTTCTGATTTTTGTGATATGCATATGGGACAGGATGCTATCTTTCTTTTCTTTTGAATATTACTGTTTCAGTTTCCAAAAAATAGTGTTTCAGTTTCTGAACTAAAAATGTACAAACCATTTTTAGTACAAACCATTTTTAGTACAGAAAATTTTACAACCTTCAGAATAATTGCTTTTATAATTTACTAGTTGGACATAAGTATCTGAGTTTTTATAAAATAATTTATGAGAAATGAAATCCTCAGAAAAAAATTGCCTACTTTGATGCAACTGTTTAGTAGGTATCCATAACAAATAATTAACATATATAGTTTCTGGACACACGTAAAAGCCTTTAAAAATCATTTGAAGTACACACAAAATCCAGAGTGCTGTAGTAATAACAACCAATATGAAATCCTGACAAATTAGAAGTTTAAGTCTGATATCTGTAAAGTATATGCCATTTCCTATTTTTCAGTATGTTCTTGAACCTTTTAAAAATATACACGTCAACAATTAATTCCAATAAACAATATCAAATAACAAATTAGAAGTATCTCTTCTGTTTGTTTTAACCAAGCTTTCTTTTCCCAACTAAGGGAAATATATACAAAAGGAAATGTTTCATATTGGGTACTGAAACACAGTAATTTTGCACAGTATTAAGATCATACTATGATCTACAGAAGTGAGAACATGCTTGCCAACCAACAAGTTTTATTTAGCAGGACAAGACAGTTATCAGAGCTTAAGTTTTATTTCTACGTGAAATGGTTATCTATTTTAACAAGTATGTATTTATTTCCACATGGCACCATTACTTTAGGTATATTTCACATACCTGCTTGCTCATCAGTGAACACTGAAATGGGTATTAACAGTATATAAAATCAGTCTTTACATATTTTTTTCTGACAAATATATGCCCAGAGACTTCACTCTATTTATGTCTGTATAACAAAAACCACCTGGAAAGTTTTTAAAAATACTGTTCTGTTCAAGTAGTTATCTACCG
Source organism: Bos indicus (assembly GCF_029378745.1). NCBI lineage: Eukaryota > Metazoa > Chordata > Mammalia > Artiodactyla > Bovidae > Bos > Bos indicus. The sequence continues at coordinate 82,194,171 of NC_091763.1, forward strand.
CTTTTAAAATAGTGTGAACCTGTGGAAACATGGTATTATATATCTGACATTTTCCTTGTAAAATGCATTATGAAGCATGCTGGTATTAATAAACCATGTGCCTTCAGACCTCTAAAGTGCTTTGCTATAATTCTGTTGAAAACACAGTAAGATGGTATATTTCCTTCCATGCTATTAACATACAGCAAACAAATTTTAGGTCATCACCTCACCAGCCTGTCTTGATTGGAAAGTGTGCAAAAATATGAAAAGGAAAAAAGAAAAAAACTTTTAGGAGTTCATAAATATTCGTAACCATATTCTGATTTATGAGTTAACAGCTCGTAAGTAAGCAGAGATGAAACTCGGAAAAATTTTAGTCAAAAATACATTACAAAAAAACCCAGAAAGCAACCACATATATTCCCTTTTTCCTCACCCCACCCCCATCACAGTCAGAAAAATCACCCTTCTTTTGCAGCAGGGCACTCTCATCCCTCTCGTCCCTTCCGTTATTGGAAGGCAAATGAAAATACAACGACCCTTTCCTCTTCTGATTTACCTCAGGACGCAAACATTTACACACAAACAGAAACTACCGATTTCACAGAAAGCACCAAAACAGAAAAGAGCAAGACTCACTGACCCATTTGGAAGACAAAGACGACAGAACGGGAAAGCTCTAAAAATCAGCTTGTGAGGCCTCTGAGAGATATTCTTCTGGCATTTCATCACAGCAGCCCCAGACCAGTTCACCTCCCTGGATACAGGGAGGAGGCACTAAATAGAGCTGTTTATTAAAGCTGTTGTGTGGATTGCATTAGGAGGCGCGGGCAGACCACCTGGACCTTTCAGACTGTGGCAGTGTTTAATTTGCAGCTTGCCCCTCTGCAGCGGCCAAGACCACTACATACATCTCCCAGGCTCGATCACACACTATCTGGGTTGGGAGTAAAGGCACGTGCATTTATGTATTTATATTTTCCATACAGCAAGGGAGAGAGAGCAAGAAAGAGCGACAGAAGACAGTCCAAATCAAGATATTTAACAGAAAATTGTTAACTACTACCGAGAAAACATACTACTTTATTCTCTTCTCACACTTTCTTTCAGAGATTATTATCTCTCAACAGAAAATAAATTCTAAAATATATATATTTTTAAACAGGCCAAAGGATAAATTCAATTTGTTCTCTGCTTTTTTTTTTTTTTTTTGGTGGTTGTATTAGTTTGGGTTTGTAAGCATCGCATTGAAGTTTGAAGCTGAGCTCTCCTGGCTAGATTTTAATGGGTGCCTTTTCCCTTTCGCACTTTCAGCGCTACGCTGGCAGGTAGCTGAAGATACAGATAGAAAGATGGTACTGTAAATATGAATTATGTGAATCATATGGTGAGATCCTTGTGGAAAAAAGGGGAGTTGAGAAATGGCTGACTCCATACCTGACCAATTACAGCTTGCATGGTCCCCGTGTCCTGCTGGGCTGAGAGATCGCAATCCATCATATGTTGTCTTTGAAAAGGAGAATGGGGGTTTCTGGCATGCATCTGTCAATCAACTTCTGTACTCACAACCATCACCAAAAGCAAAGGGGGGGGGGGGAGTCAAGCTGCTCCACCAAATAGGATGAAACTGTCATGTGACCTCCGGCAGACACACACACACATTCACTACCTCCATAGAGCGTAAGAATTTTCTGTAGATATGAAATGACATTGACAAATATCCAATACCAAGTAAATAAAGTGAGACAAACAGCTATTCACCAAACACAAAACATTGGCTGTAATCTTCTACTAAAGGTTTAACAAGCCTAAGAGGATTTTTTTAATGCTCTGGAAACCTATGTTTTAAAACAAAAACAAAATTAACTATTTCATGTGCTAATTGAGACTTTGATATCTATGCTACCATATGATTTTTTTTCAATAATTCCTTACCCTATATCTCTTAACTTATCCCTAATGATTTTATCTTCAGATGCTCAAAGCAGTCTTTTGATACTATTCAGTAATCTCTACAGTTTTATATAATGTCACCTTTATGGAAAAGGGTGGGTTGTTAACCATCGAATAACACAGATACCTTGCTATTTGTTGACTGAAAATGCATATACACTCTCACCAGTGTAAACTGTGATGACCAGGCCTATAAAATATTCAAAGTGTGTAGAAAGTAGCTGTTCATCCTTAAAAGGTTAGGAAATTATTTACTTGCAAGTCATCTAAACTGGTAAAACATACAAGTAGTGACAAATATTTTAAGTAGTGACAAAAAATTAAATGAAAACTTATTTTCATTTAATTTAAGCTATTTGATTCCACACACCCTAGGATAAGATTATTGATGTGTTATGAGTCAGCTGTTGTAAGAGCGACCTAGAAGTTATTTAACCCTTTCAGGATTAAGATCAGAACCTGATTTTCAAGACAATCTGACAGATACTGCAAAATTGCTCTTTGAATATCCAAAAGCATAAATAGTATCCATTGATTTGGTGGCTTTGTGGAGTTAACATTTGCATTTGGCTACTTTTTAAACTTAAGTTCATTAGTTGGTGTATTCTAACTTTTCAAAAAATTTTACAGGAATACTTTGTATTATTAAAATGGGTATATTTTTTCAAGGTTCAAATCTAACGTTAAGTTTGAAAGGTAGAGGAGTATTGAGAATTGCTTAACAACAGAATACATATTATTATGTATATTATAACATTGTATCATTGCTTGAAAATTAAATAAAATGAACTTCAAGTAAGAAAAGAGAAAAAAAAAAACAACTTGCGACATAGTTAAAGAAAGCTTTAGGAGGGAAGAACTAAGGATTGAAATCTCATGGACTTCTAATTAAGAGTTGCCCCACAATATAAAGATTTACACACACACACACCCTTAAACGTGCATTCCCAAAGGAAAAAGAAATTGCACCAGCTGGGTAGCCCTCCTAGGAACTGAAGACAAGGAAGGTCCTCCTAGACAAGATTAAAATGCACAGACCGCCCCTGACACCCTTCTCTGCCCGCGGAGACCCGGACACACCAGGGTATTTGTGCAGCCACCCCAGATCAGACGCCGCTCGCGCGCGGGTCGCCACCTCCGCCTGCGCAGGGGAGGCGGGGACAGCGCCCCCCACCCCCGCGCCCGGAAATCAGGGCCGGGGGCGCCGAGAGACCCGCGAGGGCTGCGCCAAACTTGCCCAAAACCTGCGGGCTCGCAGAAGCCAGGTGGGGTGCGGCCGTTCCTGGCGTCGCCTTCATGGGACAGGAGAACAGAGACACACCGACAGGCAAACAGGGAGCGCGGCGGGACCTGGAAAGTTGCAGAGAACCGTCTGAGCCAAGTGGGGGATGGGCTGCCGCCCCCACCTCTGCAGCGCAGCCGGTGTCCTCTCGTTGCCACCTCCCTGAAGGCTCAACCTTCCCCTGGGATGGAAACTTCCTGGACAGTTTGGCTGGATTTGGGGTGGGGGACAGGCTACTGAGGCCAAAGACTCCCTTTGAAGCTCCAGGTTGGCGTAGAGACAATTGTTTGCTTAACGCTCCGGACCTTCTGACCTGTGTTAATTACCGTAATTACTCTCCACCGCGGAGGGAGCTCTGAGCCAGGCAGACACTTGACATTGTGTTCACTAGGGCCTCAACACCTTAGTGAGGCAGGGACAGTCATTCCCATTTTACAGATGAGCACAAAAAGACATAGCTCCTCAAGATTAACAGCGACATGATTTAAACCTGCGCCAAATCCAAAGATGGAGCTTTTCATATGAAACCAGAGGGTGGGGTTACCTTCAAAATGAAGGTTACCATATGTACAGTACAGACTCATTCAACAAATATTTATGGAACCTGTGCTATCTGCCACGTGCTGTGTTTAGTGCTGGCGATATGGCAAAACGTAGTTCCTCAGGGGTCTTACATTCTAGTGTTAGTACAGAAACTTGTCAGATAATCACAGGAATTTTAAATTATTCTGAGAGTGATGGAAGAAAGCAAAACCGTACTAGCAAAACCTGTATCAAAAACATTGACCGAGTCGTGGGTGTATAGGTTGAGCAAAGGGGAATTAAGCAATTAACTTGAAATAAAGTAAATTGAAAAAAATTTCAGGGAAAGGGAGAAAGGGCATGATGGAGTAAACATTCTCTGCAGAAGAAATGTGCAAAAGGTGTTGGAGGATTGTGGCTTATTGGAGGAGCTTTAAGCAGACTTTCTACCTTGATTGGATCGCAGACTGGAAAGGAAAGGAAAACTGGAAGCAAAGAACAGAAGCACTTAGGGTCTCTTAGGTATGGAAGATTCTTTACCCGAGCCAGGAGCACTGTGAAGGCACTGAGACTATTTTAGCAACGTCTCACACTTTAATTTTGAAAGATGTCTCTGGCAATAGTGTGGAAAGTTAGGGCTGGGGCTGGGATAATAAAAGTGGATTTGGTGAGACTAGTTAGATGTAGGGCCGCGGTGCTGGTGTTGCAGGGAACTACATGATTTTAAGATGAGAGGTAAAATTCACAGAACTTGATGACTGACTGATGGTGGAAATTGAAGGAACAAGAGATGTCTTTCTGGATGGCACAAAATGTACAGTGGGTGGTGCCATTTGCTGAGCTAGGGAATCAAAAGGAAAAGCAGGTTGGAGAAGGATGGTAAGGATTATACTTCTAGTTTTAAGGGTTTTTTTGTTTTTGTTTTTTTTTTCTGGCTTTGCCATGAAGCATGTAGGTCTTAGTTCTCGGAGTAGGGGTTGAACCTGTGCCCCCTGCGTTGGGAGCATGGAGTCCTAACCATTTGACCACAAGGGAAGGTCCCTTAATCATAATTTTAGTTTGAGATTTATTTTCACTGCAATCTTCAGGTTAAGAATGATTATCCCCTTTTTCTGATGAAAAGTCTAGGGATTTGAGAGATGACACTACTTGACCATGGTCAGGCAGCAGAAGGGAAGGTTCATCTGGGGGAAATCCAGGTTCTTGACATCTGCATTAGACTGCTTTGGAATGAGTTGGTGGGTCTGGGTTGCCCAGCAGATTAAAATTTTCCTACCAGGAAACCAAGGTAAAATTGATAACTAGAACTGTTCTTAAGAGTTCCCACAATGACAAGTCTCCAGATGACATGAAAGGCATCTTTGGTGTAAAAGATTGGTTGAGATGCTAGACCTTGATCAAATGAAAACTGGAGGATGGAGCTTCAGGCCTAGCATGGCAAGGAAAGAAGAATGTAAAAATAAAAAAGCCAGTTTTGAGTTATTCAATTAAAATCTTCTGTTAATGTTTAGTCACCAAGTCCTGTCGGACTCTTTTTCAACCCCATGGACTATAGTTGGCCAGGCTCCTCTGTACATGGGATATCCCAGGGAAAAATACTGGAGTGTGTTTTCATTTCCTTCTCCAAGGACCCTCCTAACCCAGGAATCAAACCTGTGTCCCCTGCATTGCAGGCAGATTCTTTGCCACTGAGCCACCTGGGAAGCCCCAACAGCTTCTATTTAGCATCACCAGTAAGATTTACTGTTAGGTCCTTGAAAAGGTCAGTTTTCATTCCAATCCCTAAGAAAGGTAACACCAAGAATGTTCAAACTACTGCACAATTGCACTCATCTAACACACTAACAAAGTAATGCTCAAAATTCTCCAAGCTAGGCTTTAACATTATATGAACCAAGAACTTCCAGATATTCAAGCTGGATTTAGAAAAGGTGGAGGAACCAGAGATCAAATTGTCAACATCCACTGGATCATAGAAAAAGCAAGATAATTCCAGAAAAACATCCACTTCTGCTTCATTGACTACGCTAAAGCCTTTGACTGTGTGGATCACAACAAACTGGAAGATTCTTAAAGAGATGAGAATACCAGACCAGCTTACCTGTCTCCTGAGAAATCTGTATGCAAGTCAAGAAGTAATGGTTAGAACCAGACATGGAACAACCGACTGGTTCTGTTGGAAAAGGAGTACATCAAGGCTATATATTGTCACCCTGCTTATTTAACTTATATGCAGAGTATGAAATGCCAGCCTGGATGAAGCACAAGCTAGAATCAAGACTGCTGGGAGAAATATAAATAACCTCAGATAGGGCTTCCCTCAGAGCTCAGTAGGTAAAGAATCTACCTGTAATGCAGGAGATCTGGGTTCGATTCCTGGGTTGGGAAGATCCCCTGGAGAAGTAAATGGCAACCCACTCCAGTATTCTTGCCTGGAGAATCCCATGGACAAGAAGGCCTGGCAGGCTACAGTCCATGGGGTTGCAATAGTCAGACACGACTTAGCGACTAAACCACCACCACCACCACATGCAGGTGACACCACCCTTATGGCAGAAAGCAAAAAGAAACTGGGGAAACTCTTGATGAAAGTGAAAGAGGAGAGTGAAAAGCTGGCTTAAAACTCAACATTCAGAAAACTAAGATCATGGCATCCGGTCCTATCACTTTATGGCAAATAGACAGGGAAACAATGGAAACAGTGACAGACTTTATTTTCTTGGGCTCCAAAATCACTACAAATGGTGACTGCAGCCATGAAATTATAAGACGCTTGCTCCTTGGAAGAAAAGCCATGACCAACCTAAACAACATATTAAAAAGCACAGACATTACTTTGCCAACAAAGGTCTGACTAGTCATAGCTATGGTTTTTCCAGTAGTCATGTATGGATGTGAGGGCTGGACCATAAAGAAGGCTGAGCGCCAAAGAATTGATGCTTTTGAACTGTGGTGTTGGAGAAGACTCTTGAGAGTCCCTTGACTGCAAAGAGATCAAACCAGTCAATCTTACAGGAAATCAGTCCTGAATATTCATTGGAAGGACTAATGCTGAAGCTGAAGCTCCAATACTTTGGCTATCTGATGCAAAGAACTGACTCCTTGGAAAAGATCCTGATGCTGGGAAAGACTGAAGGCAGGAGGAGAAGGGGATGTCAGAGGATGAGATAATTGGATGGCATCACTGACTCGAAGGACATGAGTTTGAACAAGCTCTGGGAATTGGTGATGGACAGGGAAGCCTGGTGTCCTGCAGTCCACGGGGTCACAAAGAGTCAGACATGACTAAGCTACTGAAGTGAACTGAACTGAACTGGGAGGTACTCTGGGTAATATAGAGATTTGAATAATATCTGCTTCTTGACATTCAAAGATTCTTAATTTAGCACGTAACACACATATATGTAAATGACTTAAATACAGCACAAATTGCTATTTAAAAAATAAACTAAATGCATAAGGAAGTTTATCTCTGGGGATTGTTTGATTCTATTTGGTGGAAGATTCTTACAGTTTTAGCTACCATAACATAAAGGTTTGGGTCAGAATCTCCTCCAGCCATTACCTCTGACTGGTCTTCAGAAAGTGGCCACTCCTCTGTGTTTTGAGTTTCTCATCTCATAACTCCTTAAGGTCACTGTAAGAATGTGGGGAGATAATGTCCTGTGAGAGCTTATTGAGTTATATTCTGTAGGTACCCAGCCAATGTTAGTGATTTTCCCATATGGAAGGAATATAGGAAGGCAGGAAAGATGAATTCTTCACCACCATGAAGATGGTGGAAGGATTTTGATTATGATATAAACAGAGGGTATCTTCTATTTGGGGCAAAGGGAAGAGCATGAGAAAAACCATCTGTTCCTGTCAGTGTGGGTGTCAGATGCTTTTAAGGTTAAAACAATGGAAAACAAATGGAGAGGGGCAGAAAGTATTTCAGTTAATTTTTACTCCCAGGTTCACAAACAAATTTAGGAAAGAAAATTCCTGAAGTGGAATGTTCATCATTACCATCACCTCTTCTGCTTTCCCCTCTCCCCACCAAATTTTCATAAAATGATACTTTTCCAATCCTGTAAGACCCCTTCTTGCATCACAGATCATCTAGACATGACAATTTCCCAATAGCCCCAACACCTGATACCATCTGGTATATAAGACAACAACAGGTCACCAAAAATCAGACTCAATCTACAACTTCTCAGGAAATGAAATAGACATGTCCAAATTTCTTTTTTTTTAATTGAAGTATAGTTGATGTACAATATTACATAACTTTCGGGTGTACAATATAGTGATTCACAATTTTTAAGGTTATGGATAGTTATTATAAAATATTTATAGTTACTATAAAATACTGTTTATATTTCCCAATATGTCCTAAATTTCTTAATGACTAAAATCCTATGGATACTGAGAGATAAATACCATATAGGGAATCAACATAAAATAGAGGTTTTGGTTATCTGTTTTTCAGTAAATCTTCGGCAGTGTTTAAAAGGAGAAGAGATAATATAGCTGAGGTCTGCAAGAATCAAGAGAAGAAAACATTCAAAAAGTCACCAGGAAGAATCCACTCCTGCTCAGTCTATTTCCACTGATGCCATCACAACATGCTGGTTTACTTCAATTCTGTACTACCTTCCTTTTCTCTCTGTTAAGACTTGTTCTTTCTCTGGCTAATTGTTTCTTCATTTGTTACAGTTTTAATTTTGTTTGTTTGTTTGTTTCTCTCCTACTCTTTGCTTTTTATTCTTCCGCTTTCTGGTCTAAATGTTTCTCCACTATTAATAGTTTATTTTTTTCACCAGATCTCCCAACTCTTATTCTTGTTACACGTCCACATGACTTCAATCTTCTTCCTAGAGTATGAATCATGACAGAGCATCCTCTGGAGTATGCCTCACCATGCAGCTGTTTTAGGATTTTCAGGGCTGATGTAGGAACCAGGATAACAGGTAGACAAGAGACAGTACGGTGGAGTTAGATATACATAGTCAAGGCATCTCATGGACCTTCTTTGTAGTCTTTAGTTCACTCTCTTTTGGTTCATCTTGTACCTCTTTTTCAAGGTTAGGTTTTCCTGAAATTTCATTTGGCACCATCAGTCTTTGAAATGAGCCATTCCCTTCTCTCTTTGCACTCATCCCCCTAATATCACATTTTTGCCTCCACTTTTAAGTTTTGTAGATCATTTCTCTGGAATAGTGTTTTCAATCATTTTCCCTAAGCATTCTCAACATTAGATGAATTTTACTTCCACAGTTCCTTGAGCAGTACAGCGACTCTGTATACCCTGGGATCTTTTGTTGTTATTTTCATATTTCTGAGGAAACTGAAGACGGGAAAAATACCAAAAGCAGAATGAGTATTTTTAAAAGAGAACAGGGGGAAGAGGAAAACCTACACAACAAGACCTAGAGAATATAGGATCCAGAGTGGTTTGGCTTGCTGAGCCAAACACCATCAGTCATGAGGACCTGTGATTTTTTTTTTTTTTTTTTTTTACAACATAGCTTGGAATCATTATTTTTCCCTGAGAGACAATGACAAGACTTTGCCTTTAAACTGAATAGCTAAGAAGTTCAACACCTTGTTGTCTGGGCAAGAATGGCCCATGAATATACTGATGTACAGGCAGAACTTCAGCCTTGTTACCTTTTCTACCAAGTGACCATCCTCGATAAAAACAGAAAAGTCCAGGCAAGGGAGCCAAGATCCTTTAGTTTCCATTTTCCCCTTTCATGAAATGCTTTGGTTACAGTTATGCATTTTGGTCTTCCAGAATATATTTCTTCTGCCTGAACATCCTTGAAAAAAGAGCATTAGAATGCTCTTGGGTTTCACTGTACTATCTGCAGTTCTGCTGTCTAAGCCCAATGCTAACACAAAGTTTCTCATGAAAATTTTCCATGGTGGTGCAAACACACACTTTGTTTCCTTATAGAAGGCAATGGCACCCCACTCCAGTACTCTTGCCTGGAGAATCCCAGGAATGGGGGAGCCTGGTGGGCTGCCATCTGTGGGGTCTCACAGAGTCAGACACGACTGGAGTGACTTAGCAGCAGAAGCAGCAACAATGCACTAAGGGGACTTTTTCCTCTACTTCATGGCTATAGCTCCACATGTATGTAAAAGCTAAATACAACTGTCCATTTATTCTGAATATCAGTAGGTTCACAGAATTTCTTCACCTGACTTTTATTGATTGATTGATTTTACTTTTTGGCAACACCACACAGTATGTGAGATCTTAGTTCCCTGACCAGGGATGAAAGCCACGCCCCCTGCAGTAGACATGTAGAAGAATCTTAACTGCTGGAGCTCCAGGGAAGTCCTGGTTCACAGCATTTTAACCCAAACCTGGTTCCACTTTTTCAAAGACAAGCACTTTTTAAAGGATATCTGCAAAGAACTAGTTTTATTAAAAGAACTTCACACACAGCTCTAACTTTTCTATCCTGGCTTTCTCCATCAACATCAATAACCATAACCATAGTAAAAATAGGAAACATGGAGAGGGAGTCTCAAGTTATAATTCAGTCTGAGGACTCTAGAGGGTCCCTGAGACCCTTCTTGGGGGTCCGCAAGGTCAAAACTTTTTCACATAATAATAAAATGAGATTTGCCTTTTTCACTCTCGTTTTCTGAAGAGAGCACGTGGAATTTTTCCAAGGCTTCCTGCTGTGTGATTTATAGCAGGTTGGATGCAGAAGCAGGTATGGTTCCAAGTCTCTTATAGAAAGCCAGATGCGTCCCAGGTGAACAAAAATGTAAAGTAATGCCACTCTTCTCACTAATTTTGGGGGGAAAATGAAGTTATTTTCTCATTTAAAAATTATGTTATCATGTAGTTACTTTAAATGACCTCATAAATAAACCTTTTTAAGGTTTCTTGGCTTTAATTTCTAATGTAGTAAATATTGATAAATATAACCCATAAACACAAAAGCTGGGGCGGGGGGATGGGTGCTAAACAATTTTATAATAGTGTCAAGAGGTCCTAAGATTAAAAAGTTTGTGAATGGCAGACATAATACAGTGTTTAATATATGCCATGTACTGCCCTAAAGCACTTTATATACATTAACACATTTAATCCTCACATTGACCCTAGAAGGTAAATATTTTTATCTTGACTTTACAAATAAGGACACTGATTGCAATATTTTATTGGCTATTATATCTTCTTTGGGAAAATGTCTATTCAGGTCCTTTGTCCATTTTTAAATTGATTTAGTTTTTTGTCAAAATTCTTTATGTGTTCTGGATATCAATCTCTTATTAGATCTACCACTTGCAAATATTTTTCTCATTCTGCAGGCTGTCTTTTGAGAATTGCATTTATACTAGTCAATTAAATTCTACAACTCAATAGCAAAATAAAAAATCCAATTTAAAATGAGCAAAGGACCTGAATAGACATTTTTTCCCCCAAGGAATATATATGAATGGCCGACAAGTACATGATAAGGTGCTCAGGATCACTAATCATAAGGGAAATGCAAATGAAAACCACAATAAGATATCACTTCAGGTCCATTAGAATGGTTTTCATTAAAAAGACAAGAGGTAAATGCTGGTGGGGATGAGGAGAAGAGGGAAACTTTGTGCTCTGTTGGTGCAGCCACTGTGGAAAACAGTATGGAGAGTCATCAAAAATTAAAAATAGAACTACCACATGATGGAGCAATTCTATTTCTGGGAATGTATCTGGAGGAAATTAAATCATGATATTGAAGAAATATTTGTATCCCCATGTTCATTATTTACAGTAACCAAGATATTAAAGCAATCTAAGTGTCTATCAGTGGATGAACAAATATCTGGGTTTTACTCTAGAATACTGTAGCCAAGAAAGCAGAAAGGATTTAACAAAACAAGTCTGGTAGGGAGGATGTTTGTTGAAATTGGACAGTAACTTACTCAGAAGTTACTTGTATTCTTTGATTTTGTATATTTCTGCAATTTTTCCTAATAAAAAGTAACAAAAGCAAAGTCTCTTAGCAAAGCACTAAATTTAAATAAAGACTAAAACTTTTCAAATAGACATATGAAAATGGTCACCTACAAAAGAGTTTTATTCTGAAATTTTAAATGGCAAGAAATCATGGGGAAATAAATGTCTATAATGTTGAAGAAAATCTAATGCAACTTACCCAGTAGAGAGATAAAAGCCAATAGAATACAATCCATTTAATAGGAAACAGGAAAGAAATAAAATATGAAAGAAACACAATGTAAGTATAAAGCAAAATATTCAAGTGTGAAATAAATGTATATTGAAAAGTTTAAAACACAAACCAGGCAACGTGGAAGGAAATTGGAACTATTTGCATTATGATGAGAATATAATTTGGAGAAAATTAATACTTTGTCAAATTGAAGAACTGAAGATGTGTATTGACCTTCAAATTGACCCTCTTGTAGAAGTCTACTCTGGAGAAAATCTCACATCCATATGTGCTTAAGGAAACATATAAACAGATATTTACTCCATAACCACTTACAATTGTAAAAGACATAGAAAATCTCCAGTAGGAGAATAGACAAACTGAGGTATATGTATACTATAGAATGCTATGCAACAGTTTAATTGACCAAAATAGATCATCATGGAAAAACCTTTTAAAAGGAAGTATTTGGTTGAAAAAGAAAAAAAAAAAAAAGTTGCAATTTTAATGCATGTAACAGAAGCCGGGAAGACCCCATGCCCGAAGGGCGGCGGCCAAGAGGAGTTACCCCATGTCCGAGGTCAGGGGGGGCGGCCGAGAGGAGATACCCAGCGTCCGAGGTCAGGGGCAGCGACGAGAGGAGATACCCTGCGTCCGAGGTTGGGGGCGGCGGACGGGAGGAGATACCCCACGCCCCTAAGCCTGAGGCCAGGGGTGACGGGCGGGAGGAGCTACCTAACGCCCCCATGCCCGAGGCCAGGGGCAACGGCCAGGAGGAGCAACCCCATGCCTGAGGCCAGGGGTGGTGGCCGGGAAGACCAACCCCATGTCCAAGGAGCCGTGGCTGCGCCAGCGCAGGAGGGCCTAGAGGAACTATCCCACGTTGAAGGTCAGGAAGGGCGGCGGTGAGGAGATACCCCTCATCCAAGGTAAGGAGCAATGTCTGCGCTTTGCTGGAGCAGCCATGAAGAGATACCCCACGCCCAAGGTAAGAGAAACCCAAGTAAGACGGTAGGTGTTGCAAGAGGGCATCAGAGGGCAGACACACTGAAACCATACTCACAGAAAACTAGTCAATCTAATCACACTAGGACCACAGCCTTGTCTAACTCAGTGAAACTAAGCCATGCTCCTGGGGCCACCCAAGATGGGTGGGTCATGGTGGAGAGGTCTGACAGAATGTGGTCCACTGGAGAAGGGAATGGCAAACCACTTCAGTATTCTTGCCTTGAGAACCCCATGAACAGTATGAAAAGGCAAAATGATAGGATACTGAAAGAGGAACTCCCCAGGTCAGTAGGTGCCCAATATGCTACTGGAGATCAGTGGAGAAATAACTCCAGAAAGAATGAAGGGATGGTGCCAAAGCAAAAAAAACTTACATTACCATATGTAAAATAGATAGCCAACGGGAATTTGCTGTATGACTCAGGAAACTCAAACAGGGGCTCAGTATCAAACTAGAAGAATGGGATGGGACAGAAGTTGGGAGGGAGGTTCAAAAAGGAGAGGATATGTGTATACCTATGGCTGATTCATGTTGAAGTTTGACAGGAAACAACAAAATTCTGTAAAGCAATTATCCTTCAGTAAAAAATAAATTAAAAAATAATAATGAATAATAATAATGTTTATTAGTGGGAGTTTGAAAATAGGGGACAGAAGATGAAGGATGAGAGGACAGGAGAGAGAGAGGAGAGGACAGGTGCATTACTTGATGCACGTGGGTAAGAGGTGCTTCTCTGTTGGGTCAGTGGTAAAGAATCAGCCTGTCATGCAGGAGATGTGAGTTTGATTCCTGGGTCATGAAGATCCCTTGGGAAAAGGAAACAGTAACCCACTCCAGTATTCTTGCCTGGGAAGTCCCACGGACAGAGTAGCCTGGTGGGTTACAGTCCATGAGGTCACAAAAGAGTCGGACATGACAGCCACTAAACAACAACAACAAGATTAGTAAGACACTGGCATTGAATTGAAAAAATTGAGGCATCGTAAGAAGGTACATTCAGCCTTATGCTTTCCATTTTTTACTATGTGAGGCTGAAATGAACACATCACTACCCCCACCTTCCTGCACAGCTTTTCCCTTTTACACACCCAAAACTTCAGGAAACAAACACATACTCCTCATTTGCTGAATAGCATTTTGAAGGATGGAAGAGTTAAGGAGAAGACTGTCTGTTTTAAGAACTCAGAGTCATAGGTAACATGTGTGTGTGTTAGTCCCTCTGCCATGTCCAACTCAAGTGACCTGATGGACTGTAGCCCACCAGGCTCTTCTGTCCATGGAATCTTCTGTCCAAGTAAGAATACTGAAGTGGGTAGCCATTCCCTTCTTCAGGGAATCTTCCCTACCCAGGGATCAAACCTGGGTCCTCTGTATTGCAGGCAGATTCTCTCCCACCTGAAACACCATAGGTAACTTGGATGAATGCAAAGTTCTGAAAAGTTTTACAGATCTTAGTAAAACCATACAGTGTCCACACACCAGTCTGATGAGACCTTGTAATAGGAAAGAAACTTATATTCTATTACAAAATGATCACTAAAGAAATGTTGCCTATCAACTTAAGTGTGTAATGACCCACCCCTGGGAACCCTGCCGCCCAAGTGATGAGCATTAAGCTAAAATACCTTTATTTAACTCACAGGAATCATCCTGACTGGGCCATGTGAATGACTCATGGCTGGGAGAATTAACACATCCCCTCTGAAGGCTGACCTGAACCCAGAAGTGTTTGACTTTTCTCCCTCCTCTTTTAGTATAAAGGAAGCCTGAATTCTAACTCGAGGAAGATGGTTCCTTAGGGCATTAGTCTGCCATTTTCTTGGTCTGCCAGCATTCCAATAAAGTCACTATTTTTTCCTCCAAGGTCATGTGGTGAGTAATATGAATCAGTAACAAATTTTGGTGAAGTCAGCGAGGAGGCTTGCTACTCATGGCTAGCTGGCCCCCAGTTGAGGGATTTTCAGGTAGAAGCTGCCAGGAACACTTGTTCTGAGTATCTTCCCTTCAAAATTCACAAAAGCTTAAATTATTCATAATGGCCCACATCTGAGAACCCTGCCACCCAATGAGCTTTAAGGTGAAATACATTTGTGTAGCCTACGGGAAACATTCTGACCAGACCCACCTGTGAAACGCTGTAGGAATGAAGAAATTAACATATTCCTTCTGGAGTCTGAACAGAGCCATGACTTCACTCCCTCTGCTTTTAGTATAAAAGAAGTTTAAATTCTGACTTGGAAGATGGCTCTTTAGGGCACTAGTCCACCATCTTCTTGATCTGCTGGCTTTTTAAATAAAGTGGCCCAATGATTTGTCTCTCAATTTATTGGCCTGTCATGTGGCCAGCTGTATGAGTTTGGACAACAATCCTAACAAGATCTTAAGGGACTGTGTTAGCTCTACTGACATCTAGTTTTGCAACTTGCTTTTAGCTTTTAATACAGATAACAAAAACAACTACTTAAGAGAGATGGTACATAAGAAATAAGTATAATATGGATCTAAAAGCTTTTACTATTCCAGCAAAACCTGAAGACTTTGAATAAGAGAAATAAAATCATGCTAAAGATATCCTACACAGTCAACAGGTGCAATCTCATGGTTCATGTTAATAGAAAAATACAAGTTTAATCCTACAAGACATTAGACTGCTCCACTATCTTAATGATATCTTACCAAAAGGGTCTAGAGACCTAGAAGGATCAGGGACCCTAGATGCCTGATGACCCACGGGGTGCCTGATACAGTCATACAACTAACACCTTGAAGACAGGCTAAACCAGAAATTATGGTTTGCCATGACTTTGAGAAAAAAGAAATGCCAGCTATATAGAAAAAGGGAAAACTAAGAGCTTGAAACCTGTTGCTTTTGAAGAGTAAGATGGAAAGGGACAACTGCTTTTCATTATAAGCCTTTATTACTATTTGACTTTTTAACTATGAGCCTATACATATTGTGATGAAAACAAAAATTAATTTGAAAAGTAATTGTTTTTATAGTATATTAACAAAATTAAAAATTAATCTCATCTTTGTAAAACATTCAATAGAAAAATTTTGAGGGCAGAAATTAAAATCTCTTTTTAAAATCTTTTTCATTTTATGCAGTCTCTCTAGACATATGACAAACACATCATTGGGTAATTCTTGCTTTGCATGCCATTTGTTTCTTCACAGATTTCAGACAAGAGGGTGTTCGCTAAATTATATTTATGATCCTGTAAAACACAAGTGCAGCCTCTGTTGAAACCTAGGTGATATGCACAATGTGGATGATGGATTCATTGTTGCTATTTAGAGGGACAACATTGTTTAGGACTTAAAAACATTTGGTACTTTATTGCTTATTTAGGTTTTGCAAAAAGTGTGGAATTGCTATGGGCTCCCCAGGTTGCACTAGTGGTAAAGAACCTGCCTTGCCAATGCAGGAGACATAAGAGACATGGGTTCTATCCCTGGGTCGTGAAGATACCCTGGAGGAGGGCATGGCAATCCACTCCAGCGTTCTTGCCTGGAGAATCCCATAGGCAGAGGAGCCTGGTGGGCTATAGTTAATAGGGTGGCAAAGCATTGGACACAACTAAAGCATCTTAGCACTTTTGTAACAAAAACTAATAGTTTGGCAGGTTTCTTAAAAAGTTAAAAATCTATCCTTTCTATAGCACAATCTCTATAATCAATGTTGGCATCATTACCACTACCAGTCAGCTGACTGATGGGCAGCTAATGACCTACTTTCCAATAAGTACATGCTCAGACAAGTCTGACTCTTTTGACCCCATGGGCTGTAGCCTACCAGGCTACTCTGTCCACGGCATTTCCCAGGCAAGAATACTGGAGTGGGTAGCCATTTCCTTCTCCAGGTGATCTTCCCCACCCAGGGATCGAACTTGTGTCTCCTGCAATGGTAGGCAGATTCTTTACCACTGAGCCAACTGGGAAGCCCACTTTCCAACATCAGTCAGTTCAGTTCAGTCTCTCAGTCATGTCCAACTCTTTGCGACCCCATGAATCGCAGCACGCCAGGCCTCCCTGTCCATCACCAACTCCCGGAGTTGACTCAAACTCATATCCATTGAGTCGGTGATGCCATTCAGCCATCTCATCCTCTGTTGTCCCCTTCTCCTCCTGCCCCCAATCCCTCCCAGCATCAGAGTCTTTTCCAATGAGTCAACTCTTCATGTGAGGTGGCCAAAGTATTGGAGTTTCATCTTCAGCATCATTCCTTCCAAAGAACACCCAGGACTGATCTCCTTTAGAATGGACTGGTCGGATCTCCTTGTAGTCCAAGGGACTCTCAAGAGTCTTCTCCAACACCACAGTTCAAAAGTATCAATTCTTCAACACTAAGCCTTCTTCACAGTCCAACTCTCACATCCATACATGACTACTGGAAAAACCATAGCCTTGACTAGACGGACCTTTGTTGGCAAAGTAATGTCTCTGCTTCTGAATATGCTATCTAGGTTGGTCATAACTTTCCTTCCAAGGAGTAAGCGTCTTTTAATTTCATGACTGCAATCACCATCTGCAGTGATTTTGGAGCCCCCCAAAATAAAGTCTGACACTGTTTCCACTGTTTCCCCATCTATTTCCCATAAAGTGATGATACCAGATGCCATGATCTTCGTTTTCTGAATGTTGAGCTTTAAGCCAACTTTTTCACTCTCCTCTTTCGCTGTTGTCAAGAGGCTTTTGAGTTCCTCTTCACTTTCTGCCATAAGGGTGGTGTCATCTGCATATCTGAGGTTATTGATATTTCTCCTGGCAATCTTGATTCCAACATACCAATGCTTAACTCCCTGTTTAGATGAAGAGTTCTTGCTAGGGTTCAGAAACTTCTTGATGAGGTGTGTTGCTTTTTCATTACAATAGTACAGAGCTTTTAAATACCTTTAAGAGCTTTGTGACCATCCTGTTTTCAGTCTGGTGATGTCTCAGCCACTTGGTGATATGACCTTTCAGATATGCTTTATAAAGATGTGAACTCTCCGTTAAGGTAAATTACCTCTTATCAACCTTAAAAACAAAATAGCCAGTTACTTGACTAGCAAAATCAGTCTACTAGGGACTAGAAGAGGAATGGTAATTTGGGATATGCAAACCATGGAATATCACAGGCAAATCCGGCGTACAAAGAATGTTGTCTTATAACGGAAAGGAGGAAGTTGGGAGGAGCTATTTTGAATGAGAATTCATTAGAGAGTGGGAGTTCAGAGTAGCAGCTTCGCATACATGAAGGTGAAGTGAAAGTCGCCCAGTCTTGTCTGACTCTTTGTGACCCCATGGACTATACAGTCCATGGACCTCTCTAGGTCAAAATACTAGAGTGGGTACCCTTTCCTTCTCCAAGGGATCTTCCCAACCCAGGGAACAAACCCAGGTCTCCTGCATAGCAGGCAGATTCTTTACCAGCTGAGCTACAAGGAAAGCCCAGAGGCTTCTCATAGGGCTTAGCTAAGAGAAAATCTTTCTTCATGCTGGGGTGTGAAAAGCAAGCTTCTTCATGTTGTGGAATACAAGTGGAATGTGGCAGGGCTTAAGATTGCCCCCTGTGGGGCTTCCCAACTCCATTTAAATGAGGCCTCCTTCTTTTCACACCATAAAAAATATATGTGTGTGTGTATATATATGTAATGTATGTATATATATATATATATATATATATATATATACACACACACACTTTTTTAAAAGAAAAAGGATAGACTTTCCTTGGAGTTAGGGGGAAAGCAAGAACAAAATATCTCTCAATGTGAAGGGTCAGGTTTTATATATATATATATATAATGTATGTAGTGTGTGTGTGTATGTATATATATATATAGGTATACATTTTTATATATATATATATAAGCATTACTTTGCCAACAAAGGTCCATCTAGTCAAGGCTATGGTTTTTCCAGTGGTCATGTATGGATGTGAGAGTTGGACTGTGAAGAAAGCTGAGCGCCGAAGAATTGATACTTTTGAACTGTGGTGTTGGAGAAGACTCTTGAGAGTCCCTTGGACTGCAAGGAGATCCAACCAGTCCATTCTGAAGGAGATCAGCCCTGGGTGTTCTTTGGAAGGAATGATGCTAAAGCTGAAACTCCAGTACTTTGGCCACCTCATGCGAAGAGTTGACTCATTGGAAAAGACTCTGACGCTGGGAGGGATTGGGGGCAGGAGGAGAAGGGGACGACAGAGGATGAGATGGCTGGATGGCATCACCGACTCGATGGATGTGAGTTTGAGTGAACTCCAGGAGTTGGTGATGGACAGGGAGGCCTGGTGTGCTGTGATTCATGGGGTCGCAAAGAGTCGGACACGACTGAGTGACTGAACTGAACTGAACTGAATGTAGTATATATACATTTATACAAATGTAGATATTTTATACAAATGTAGTATATATACATTTATACAAATGTAGTATATACATTTGTGTATATATATAATGTAGTATATATGTATAATGTAGTATCTTTTAAAAAGAAAAGGAATAGGAGCCTTTCTATAGAGTCAGGGGAAAAGCAAGAACAAAATCTCTCAATGTGAAGTGTCAGGTTGCCCTGTACAGCAGCTTAAGTTGTACACTGCACAACTCCAGAGTATAATGAGATTAGTGCTCCCAGATATTTACAATGCATGTCCCTGCAATGTCAAGCAAAGACAATAAACCCACAGATTACCAATGATATGCTTTCACTTAGCATACAAAGGTATTTTCAATGGTAAAAACCACACAAAGTTTTTATAACTTTTTTTGATTAAAAATGTGTATTGGCTGCTTTTATAAATTTAGTTTAATATCTCCAGAAAAGTACAATGAAAGGAATAGAAATCATCAGAAATATATCACTAACTAATCATAGTCTAATACTGTCTATTAGAACTATATGTATAACGATGTGTTAGTTGCTTGGCTGTGTCCGACTCTTTGCAGCCCCATGGACTGTAGCCCACCAGGCTCCTCTGTCCATGGGTTTCTCGAGGCAAGAATACTGGAGTGCATAGCCATTCCCCTTCCAGGGGATCTTCCTGACCCAGGAATCAAACCTGGATCTCCCACATTGCAGGCAGATTCTTTACCATCTGAGTGACCAGGGAAGCCAAATAATTCACAACTTTACTATGTTTAGTCACGCATCTAAGATTCTCACTTTTCCACTTTTTTAAAGTTTCAATAAAATGCTGATATTTTCTTATAACTTCACAATTTCTGCTAAGGTTCTTACTGAATAGGTTTTGGTTTTGGTTTTTATCATGAGTAGAATTTTTTTTTAGAGATATGTAAATCTTTACCTTCTGGCTACATTGTGCTCTTCTTCCAAATCTATTTTTCTGAATTTTGAAAAACTAAGCTGTTTACCTTTTCTTAACTTCATCCTTTGATTCTCTACTCCTGAACCCTGAATATCTATTGCTTCTCAGTAACTAGCAGAGAAACCATATGTCAAAATAAAACCTTTGATATTTTGTTATTTCTTGTATTTCAGCCAGAGCAAATGATTAACATTGTTTTGAAGTTGCTGACGCTATTCTGAAAAACTCTGATCCAAGACATCTCTCACTATCTATTTCACTTGATTACTGATATAAAAAGTCATACTTCATGATAAATGGCAAGTCATTATCATGTCCTTCCAAATGAGACATCTAACTTGTTAAGAGATCCTGTAACAAATTTCTCACTGAGTTTTTCAGTTTGAATAATGTAATTCCATTCAACTTGAGTTACTTTAAGTGTATCCTGCTATGAGTGTTTCCAACATATCTTCCTCTACGGGCATAATTATGTCTTACTGAACAACAGTCTGGGAGAATACATCAAAGAGAACTATTTTAAGAGCCCAGTCCTCTGAACTGGCTGTCAAGAAATCATAGTTTGCAAGAGCTAAACACAGATAATAGTTATTGTCTATAACTGTGTGGGAGTATCTGAAGGTTACTATTTCCAACATGAGAAAATATTTGCAATTTCAAGCATGCTGTAGTCTTAATGTTGAACAGGCTAAGCAGAGTAGATTATAAAGCAGGTAAGTCCTCTAATATTAAACTTGAAAGAAATCTGAAATTTGATAGACTGTCAAGCCCACCTATTCCAAAACAGTTTGGATAGATGTGATCCACGGGTATCTTTTAAAACAGGAGAGCAAACCAATACAGCAGACCAAATCCAGCCCACAGATGCTCACTAGATAATTAGACTGAGCTTCCCAAAAAGCACCTGGTCCTGTGACTTTAGCAACTACTGAAAGCTTTGTGAAATATACTTTAAATAGACAGCTTAGGCCATGAGAGGTAAATGCCATAGAGGATGTCTTTTTCTTACCAATCTCACAGATGATCCAGGACAGAGGGAAATATTCTCATTTGGTTTGTATCTAGTGTATGAGGACTAGATAGCCACCTTTGGATTATTTACCAGTAGTTTTTCCAAACAATAACTCCCTAAAGTTTTGTTTGACACATACTTGAATGTTGGCATGATTACCAGAAGGTAATCAAAATCAAAATTAAATGTCTTAAAGTAAATCATAGTGTCAATCTCTGTATGAATTTGTTCAGTCAGTTCAGTTCGTCACTCAGTCGGGTCGGACTCTTTGCGACCCCATGAATTGCAGCATGCCAGGCCTCCCTGTCCATCACCAACTCCCAGAGTTCACTCAAACTCATGTCCATCGAGTCGGTGATGCCATTCAGCCATCTCATCCTCTGTCGTCCCTTTCTCCTCCTGCCCCCAATCCCTCCCAGCATCAGAGTCTTCTCCAATGAGTCAACTTTTCGCATGAGGTGGCCAAAGTACTGGAGTTTCATCTTTAAGCATCATTCCTTCCAAAGGACACCCAGGACTGATTCTCATTTGTTAGGACAGCCATAAGCAAGTACACATGCTGGGCAGCTTAAACAAGAGAAATTTATTTTCTCACAGTTCTGGAGGCCAGAAGTCCAAAATCAGTGTCAGCAGGGTTGATTTCTCCTGAGACCTTCTCCATTTGTAGAAGGCCACCTTCTCCTGGTATCTTTTTTATGGTCTTCCCTGTGTGTGTGTGTCCTAATAAACTCTTCCTATAAGGACACCAGTCCTATTGGATTATAACCTCATTTTGCCTTCATTATCCTTTAAAAGCTCTATTTCCAAATATAATCACATTCTGAAGTGGAGGGGGTTAAGACTTCAAAATATGAATTGGAGTTCAAGGGGGCACAATTCTGTCCATAATACTTCTCCACTCAAACATTTCCTGTCTAGTTTTTAAAATTCCGCCCTATGATTCTCCCTCTTGGTCACTAATCTCCAGTCCTTTTGGTCTCCTCTCAATTACTAAAAAGTGTTGATATTTTCCACAAGAGCCCTTGGACTTCTCAGTCCCCCAGCGTTGCCTCCCTAACACTTTGCCAATGTCAAGGTCTCAGCTTAAATGTCTCTTCCCCAGACAGTCAGAGATCAGGCTCTTCTCTTCTTTCCTAGTATACTGTACTTTTATTTCAGAGTGTGTGTCGTACTTTGCACACGTACATTTATTTGCATGGGCATTTAAGTCATTAAATTATATACTTAACAGGTGTCACATAAAATAAAACAAATATGCTCCTTGCCTTAATCTTACAGAGATTAACAATAACAACCAAAAAAGTCTTCTTATTTTATTTACCCACATATTTACCATTTACCTCTTTGTACCACTTTGGACTGTAGCCCACAAGGCTCCTCTGTCCATGGGATTTTTCAGGCAAGAATACTAGAGTGGGTTGCCATTTCCTTCTATGTGGGATCTTCCCAATCCAGGGATCAAACCCATGTTTCCTATGTATCCTGCATTGCAGGTGGATTCTTTATCATCTAAGCCACCAGGGAAGCCCTGTTTTCTTTTAAGTGGATCAAAATTTCTATCTGGTATCATTTTCCTTTTGCCTAAAAGCCTTCCTTTAGTAATTTTTTTGGTATACTTAATTTACGATGGTGTGTTAGTTTCAGGTATACAGCTAAGTGTTTAAGTTATATGTACACACACATATTACACAAAGTACACATATATATTCTTTTTTAGATTCTTTTCCATCCTCTAGCATTTCTTATGGTCCTGCTCTACTAGATTCTCTTAGCTTTCATATGTCTGCAAAAGTCTTTACTTTTTGAAAAACATTTTTACTGGGGATAGAATTCTAAGTTTATAGCATTTATTTTCAGTATTCTAAAGATATTCCTCCACTGTTCTCTATTTTGTATTGTTGTTTCCATTTAGAAATCTACTATTCATTCTCATCTTTGTTCTTCTGTGCATAATCTGACCTTTTCCTCCAGCTGCTTTTAAGAATTTTTCCTTATTAGTGTTCAATAGGTTGATTATGACACGCACTGGTATATTTTTCTTCACATTTCTTCTGCTTGAAGATAACTTCTTTAAAAATATATTTAAAAATATTTCCTTCTCTCGTTTCACCTTTTGGGACTTCAATTTCATGTGTGTCAGGGCACTGTGTGGTCACACAGCTCACTAATGCACTGTTCACTTGTTTTTCTATTCTTGTTAATATATATGTTTTACTTTAGATATTTCTATTGGTATGTTTTCAAGTTCAATCTTTTTCAGAGTTTAACCTGTTGCTTATTTCATTTATTAGTTCCAAATTTCAGATATTATGCTTTTAAATCTCCCAAACTTTGGGTGTTTTTGCTTATCTTTCGTTTTCCTCTACCCTCTTGAACATGTAATGTTCAAAGTTGTCTTCAAATCCTTATCAATTGAATCTATTATCTGTGTTAATTATGAGAATGTTTCTATTAAATATATATGTTTTATAGACATACAGCTATATTGTATGTATATATTGTATATATTTATCATATATATATTTAAGTTATGGAGTGTATTTCCTGTATCTTTGCTTTCCTGTCAATTTCTCATTGGTTACCAGACCTTGTGGATTTTACATTGTTGAGTGATTTTTTTTTATTTTAAAATTTTATTAAATTTGTTACAATATGGTTTTGGATTTCTGGTGGCCAATCATGTAGGAACTTAGCTCCCCAACCAGGAATCAAACCTGTACCCCCTGCATTGAAAGGCAAAGTCTTAACCACTGTACTACTAGGAAAGTCCCCTGTGAGTGATTTTTATTACTCTTCCTTTAAAAAATATTGGCCCTTGTTCTGAAATGCAGTTAAGTTATTGAGAATCAGTTTGATCCTCATGAACATCATTTTTACATTTTGTGTGCAAAACAGCCTTTTGTTGTTGTTCAGTCACTGACTCTTTGCCATCCCATGGAATTGGGCAGGCCAAGCTTCCCTGTCCTTCACTATCTCTCTGAGTTTGCTCAAACTCATGTCTACTGAGTTGGTGATGCCATCCAACCATCTCACCCTCTGTTTCCCCCTCCTACTCCTGCCTTCAATCTTTCCCAGCATCAGGATCTTTTCCAATGAGTTGCTCTTCACATCAGGTGGCCAAAGTATTGGAGCTTCAGCTTCAGCATCAGTCCTTCCAATGAATATTCAGGGTTGATTTCATTTAGGATTGACTGGTTTGCTCTACTTGCTGTCCAAGAGACTCTCAAGAGTCTTCTCTAGCACTGCAATTTCAAAGCATCAATTCTTCCACTCTCAGTTTTCTTTATGGTCCAACTTTCACATCCATACATGACTACTGGAAAAACAGAGATTTGACTTTACAGATTAGATCTAGTTTGATCCCATCACAGACAAATACACTTTTGAGAATTTTAATTGATACCTTGTATTAGGAGGTCTCCTCATTCTGGCTAATGAAAACAAACTCTCCCTGACTTTCTATGAGTTCTCAAGACTATTCTTCCTATTCCTTTTCAGGGATCCTTTCCCCAAGGTCAGTAGTTTCCTCAGACATGGTCACAGGTTGGTACGTACCCAAAAACTGCCTCCAAACATCTTTCTTTGTGTCCACAAATTTCTATTGCCTTTCTTCTCCAAACTGTTTCTTTAACTTAACAAGATTACTGGATTTTCTTGGATTACCCCCTTCCCATCTGTGACCTGCAAACTCCCCCTAAATGTGAGCTGGTGCATTCATAGGGCACAACTCATGTGTTTTCCTTCTCTTGGAGATAATTATTGTTTGCTCTCTATTGCCCTGTGTCTTTTTTTTAAAACATTTTTATTGAAATATAGTTGATACATAATATTGTGTTAGTTTCAAGTATACAACAAAAGATTCATTTATGTATATATAAATATACATGCATATTTTTTTACATTCTCTTCCATTATATGCTATCACAAGATATTGATTATAGTTTTCTGTGCTATACAGGAGGTGCTTGTTGGTTATCTATTTTATGTATAGTGAAGTCGCTCAGTCATGTCTGACTCTTTGCTACCCCATGGACAGTAGCCTGCATCAGGCTCCTCCATCCGTGGGATTTTCTAGGCAAGAGTACTGGGGTGGGTTGCCATTTCCTTTTCCAGGGAATCTTCCCAACCAAGGGATCGAACCAGGTCTCCCACATTGTATACAGATGCTTTACCATCTGGGCCACCAGGGAAGTCCATTTTATGTATAGTAGTATGTATATTTTAATCCCAGACTCCTAATTTATTCCTCCCCACTTTCCCCTTTGGGAGGGATTGGGGGCAGGGGGAAAAGAGGACGGGAGGATGAGATGGCTGGATGGCATCACCGACTCAATGGACGTGAGTTTGAGTGAACTCCAGGAGTTGGTGATGGACAGGGAGGCCTGGCATGCTGCAATTCATGGGGTCGCAAAGAGTCAGACACGACTGATCGACTGAACTGAACTGAATGAACTGAACTGAACTGTAAGTTTGTTTTCGACATCTATGAGTCTATTTCTGTTTTATAAATTCATTTGTATCATTTTTTAATGTTCCATATATGAAAAATATCATATGATATTTGTCTTTTTCCTTCTGGCTTCACTTAGTATGATAATCTCTAGGTCCATTGATGTTGTTACTCATGGCGGCATTTCGTTACTTTTTATGTCTGAGTAATATTCCATTGTGTATATATATCACATCTTTATCCATTCTTCTGTTGGTTACTTCCATGTCTAGATTATTGTAAATAGTGCTGCCATGAACATTGGGGTGCATATATCTTTTCAAATTATAGTTTTCTCTGGATATATTCCCAGGAGTGGGATTGCAGGATCATATAGTAGCTCTACTGTTAGCTTTTTTTAAGGAACATCCCTCTGTTCTCCACAGGGGCTCTACCTATGTAAATTCCCACCAACAGTATAGAAGAATTTCCTTTATTTGTAGAATTTCTGATGATGGTCATTCTGACCACTGTGAGGTGATATCTCATTGTAGTTTTGATTTGCATTTCTCTAATAATTAGTGATGCTGAGTATTTTTTCATGTGGTTGTTGTATATCTATATGTCTTTTTTGGAAAAAATATCTATTTAGATCCTCTCTCCATTTTTTATTGGGTATTTTTAAATATTGAGTAGTATGAACTGTTTGTGTATTTTGAGGATTAATCCCTGATCTATTGCATTGTTTCCAAATATTTTCTCCCATTCTAAGGGTTGTTTTAAATTTTGCTGATGATTTTCTTTGCTGTGCAAAAGCTTTTAAGTTTAATTAGGTCCTATTTGTTTATTTTTGTTTTTATTTCCATTATTATAGGAGATTGTCCAAAAAATAATGCTGTGATTTATGTCAAAAATTGTTCTGACTTGTTTTCCTCTAGTGGTTTTATAATGTCTGGTTTTACATTTAGATTCCTTTTCTGATGCAGATCCCTTTCATTTCGATTTCATTTCTGATTGTTGTGGCTGCTGCTGCTGCTGCTAAGTCGCTTCAGTCGTGTCCAACTCTGTGCGACCCCATAGACGGCAGCCCACTAGGCTCCTCTGTCCCTGGGATTCTCCAGGCAAGAATACTGGAGTGGGTTGCCATTTCCTTCTCCAATGCATGAAAGTGAAAAGTGAAAGTGAAGTCACTCAGTCGTGCCTGACTCTTAGCGACCCCATGGACTGGAGCCTACCAGGCTCCTCTGTCCATGGGATTTTCCAGGCAAGAGTACTGGAGTGGGGTGCCATTGCTTTCTCCAGATTGTCATGGCTAGGACTTCCAAAACTATGTTGAAAAAAAGTACAACATTGGACATCCTTGTATTGTTCCTGATCTTAGAGGAAATGCTGTCAGCTTTTCACTGAGAATATGGTGTTAGCTATCGGTTCAGTTCAGTTGCTCAGTCATGTCTGACTCTTTGCAACCCCTAGGACTGCAGCATGCCAGGCTTCCCTGTCCATCACCAACTCCTGGACCTTTTTCAAATTCATGTCCATCAAGTAGGTGATGCCATCCAACCATTTCATCCTCTGTCATCCCCTTCTCCTCCTGTCTTCAACCTTTCCCAGCATCAGGGTCTTTTTCAATGAGTCAGTTCTTCACATCAGGTGGCCAAAGTATTACAGCTTCAGCTTCAGCATCAGTCCTTACAGTGTTAGGTATAGGTTTGACATATATGGCCTTCATTGCACTGAGGTAAGTTCCCTCTATGCATACTTTCTGGAGAGTTTTTATCATAACTGGGTGTTAGATTTTATCAAAGGCTTTTTCTGCATCTATTGAGATGATAGTATGGTTTTCATTCTTCAGTTTGTTAATGTGGTGTATTACAATGATTTGCAAATACTGAAAAAATCCTTACTTCTCTGGGATAAATCCCACTTGATCGTGGTGTATGAATTTTTTAATGTATTGTTAGACTGGGTTTGCTGGTATTTTGTTGAGGATTTTTGTGTCTATGTTCATCCATGATATTGACCTGGAATATCCTTTTTTGTGATATCTTTGTCTGGTTTTGGTATCAGAGTGATGGTTGTCTCATAGAATAAGTTTGGGAATGTTCTTTCTTCTGCAATTTTTTGAAATTGCTTCAGAAGAATAGGTGTTATTTCTTCTCTAAATGTTTGATAGGATTTGCTGTGAAGCCATCTTTTCTTTGTGGAGAGTTTTTAAATCACAGTTTCAATTTCAGTGCTTATGATTGGTCTGTTCATATCTTCCATTTCTTCCTGGTTCAGTTTTGGGGGATGATACATTTCTAAGAATTTGTCTATTTCTTCTAGGTTCTCCTTTTCATTGGCATATATTTGCTGTGGTACTCTCTTAGAGCCTCCCCAGTGGCTCAGCAGTAAAGAATCTGTCTGCAATGAAAGAGACACAGGAGATGCAGATTGGATCCTTGGGTCAGGAAGATCCCCTGGAGGAGGAAATGGCAACCCACTCCAGTGTTCTTGCCTGGAAAATTCCATGGACAGAGAAACCTGATGGGCTACAGTCCATAGAATAGCAAAGAGTCAGACATGACTAAGCACATGATGATGAGTACTCTCTTAAGACAGAATAGAGTATAAATAGATATTTTATTCTTGTTGATACATTGGTAAATGGAATTGTTTCCTCAGTTTCTCTTTCTGATCTCTCATTGTTAGTGCATAGATAAGCAACAGATTTCTGTGTATTAATTTTGTATCCTGCAACTTTACCAAATCAATTGAGCTATAATAATTTTCTGTAGTGTCCATTGTAACCTCTCCTTTTTCATTTTTATTTTTATTGATTTGAGCCCTTGCCCCCTTTTTGAAATGGGTCTGGATAAGTTTTTAAATTTTATTTCTTTTCAAAGAACCAGATTTTAGTTTCATTAAACTTTTCTACTGTTATCTTCATCTGTATTTCATTTGTCTCTTCCTCTAATCTTTAATTTCTTCTTTCTGTTAACTTTAAGTTTTATTTTTTGTTCTTGTTTCTCTTGTTGCCTTTGTCTAGGTATAAGATTAGATTGGTTATTTGGAATTTTTCTTGTATCCTGAGGTAAGATTGTATTGCTATACATTTTCCTCTTAGAACTGCTTTTGCTGCATTGCATAGGTTCTGGATCATCATATTTTTTGCTTTCATTTGTCTCCAGGTATTTTTTATTTTCTCTTTTATTTCTTCAGTGAGCCATTTGTTGTTCAGTAGCATTTTATTTAACCTCCATGTGTTTATGTTTTTTATAGTTCCACCCCCCAGCCCTTTGGTTTATTTCTGACCACAACACTATGAGAATAGACAAGATACTTGATATGATTTCAATTTTCTTAAATTTACTGAGGCTTGCTTTATGGCCCAGCATGTGATCTATTCTGGAGAATGTTCCATGTGCAATTGACGAATGTGTATTTTGCTGCTTTCAGATGGAATACTCTATAAAAATCAATTAAATTCATCTGGTCTAATGTGTAATTTAAGGCCTGTGTTTATTGATTTTCTGCCTGGATGCTCTGTCCATTGATGTAAGTGGGGTGTTAAAATCTCCTACTATTGTTATGTTACTGTTTATTTCTCCTTTTATGGCTGTTAGCATTTGTCTTAAATATTGAGGTGCTCCTATATTGGGTGCATATATACTTATAATTGCTGTATCTTCTTCTTGGATTGATCCTTTGATCATTATATAGTGTCCTTCTTTGTCTCTTGTAACTATCTTATTTTAAAGTCCATTTTTTCTGATATGAGTATTGCTACTCCAGTTTTCTTTTGATTTCCATTTGCATGGAATATCTTTTTCCACCCCCTCACTTTCAGTCTGTATGTGTCCCTAGATTTGAACTGAATCTCTTGTAGACAGCATATGTTCAGATTTTATTTTTGTGTCTATTCAGCCAGTCTGTGTCTTTTGGTTGGAGCGTTTAATCCATTTACACTTAAGGTAATTTCTGATATGTACACTCTCTTATGGCCATTTTGTTAATTGTATTGTATAGGCCTTTTTGCTTCTTTTTCTCTTTTGTTCTCTTCTGTGATTTGAATGACTCTATCTTTATTATTGTGTTTGGATTGCATTTTCTTTTTCTGTGTATTTATTGTAGATTTTTGGTTTGCAGTTACTGTGAGGTTTTGCTATAGCAACCTCTCTATATACAAGATTGTTTTCAGTTGCTGGTATCTTAATTTCAAATGCATTTCCAACACCCTGCATTTGTACTCTCCTCATGATTTCTAGTTTTGACAAATTTGTATATGGATGATTTCCTACCTTTATGTTTGCCTTTACAGATGAGTGTTCTGATTCATAATTTTCTTGATTCTAGTTGTGGCATTTGCTTTTCTGCTTAAAGAAAGTTCCTTTAGCATTTGTTGTAGAGCTGGTTTGGTGGTACTGAATTCTCCTAGCTTTTGCTTGTCTGTCAACCTTTTGATTTCTCCATTGAGTCTGAATGAGAATCTTTCTGGTAGAGTGTTCTTGGTTCTATTAATAGATTTTTCACTTTAATTACTATAGCGTGCCAGTCCCTTCTGGCCTGCAGTTTCTGCTGAAAAAAACAGCTGATAACCATGTGGGGATTCCCTTGTATGTTATTTGTTGCTTTTCTCTTGTTGCTTTGAATATTTTCTCTTTGTCTTTAATTTTTGTCAATTTGATATGTGTCCTGGCATGTTCTTCCTTGGCTTTATCCTGTATAGGACTCTCTGCACTTCCTGGACTTGGGTGACTATTTCCCATGTTAGAGAAGTTTTCAGATATTATTTCTTCAAATATTTTCTTAGGCCATATCTCTCTCTTCCCATTCTGGGATACCTATAATGCAAATGTTAGTGCATTTAATGTAATCTGAGAAGTCTCCTAAACTGTCCCCATTCCTTTTCATTCTCTTTTCTTAATTCTGTTAGGCAGCAGTGATTTCTACCACTCTGTTTTCCAGCTCACTTGTACATTCTTTGCCTCATTGATCCTGCTATTGTTGATTCTTTGTAGGATACCTTTTCATTTTAATTATTTTACTGTTCAACTCTGTTATATCTTCTAGCTCTTTGTTAAACATTTCTTGTATCATCTCAATCTGTGCCTCCATTCTTGGATCATCTTTACTATCATTACTCTGAATTCATTTTCAGATAAATTGTCCATCTCTAGTTCACTTGGTGGTTGTTCTAGAGTTTTATCTGTTCCTTCATCTGGGAAATATTCTTCTATTGTCTTGTTTTTGTCTAACCTTCTGTATTTGTGGTCTCTTTTCTGCAGGCTACAGGATCATGGTTCTTGCTTCTGGTGTTTGCTCCTTGGTGGGTGAGTTTGGTCCAGGGGCTTGTTCAGACTTCTTGGTAGAAGGGTCTGGGCCTGCTCACTGTTAAGTGGAGCTGCATCTTGTCCCTCTATGGGTAGGACTGTGTCAAGGGAGATTTTCAAAGGCAACTGTGGACTCACAAAGACTTTAAACTGCCTGCCTGCTGATGGATGAGGCTGTGTTCCTGCCCTGTTGGTTGTTTGGCTTGAGGAGTCCCTGTATGGAGCCTTTGAGCTATTGAGGGGAGCCAGCTTGTGGTGTCAAAATGGTGGCCTCTAGGACAGCTTACAACAATGAGTACTCCCCACTATCTCAGCTACCAGTGTCCTTGTCCCATCAGTGAGTCACAGACTCTCCCCACCTCCTGGGAGATCCTCCAGGATCAGCAGTTAGGTCTGGCCCAGGCTCCTATGAAGTCCCTTCTTTTCCCTCTAGTCCCAATGTGCACAAGACTTTGTGTGTGCCCTCCAAGACTGGTGTTTGTTTCCCCCAATCCTGCAATCAAGCCTTGCTGGCTTTCAAAGCCATACTCTGAAGGCTCCTCCTTCTGATATCAGAGCCCCAGACTGGACAGCCTGACATGGGGTTCAGACCTCTCATTCCTATAGGAAAACCTTGGCAAAATAATGATTTTCCAGTTTGTGCGTTACCTACTGGGTGGGAATGGGGTTTGACTGTACTGCAAATGTGCCCCTTCTATCATTTCCTTGTGGCTTCTTCTTTGTCTTTGAAAGTAGATGATCTTTTTTGATAGGTTCCAGTCCTTTTTTGGCAATGGCTATATGGAAGTCAGTTGTGACTTTGGTCTTTCTGTGAGAGACGTTGAGCTTTCTACTCTGCCATCTTGTCATTCTAAGATTTTCTAATCAAACAAACAGCCTAATTTTTTTTAGACACGTTAAAACTCAAATAAGATCAATGGAGAGTCCAAAATGATCATTTACCTAGAGAACAATCATAACACCTTGTATAGTGGTGGGGAGTGATGCATAGAGATGGTTTGTTTATGAATTAACTTTAATCTCAAAGGCAAACTTGGCCTCCTCAGAATCAGAATCTGGCATTGGGTATTCCCTGAATATCCACAGCACAAAAACTCTCAGATACATTTTTAGAAGAATGTATATTTAATTATCTCAAAGTCATCATATTAAGTTTTGAAAGGTTGCTCTGATTGAATAAAGAATAATCAGATTTCCTTAAGTTCAATAGCAGTATGACTTCTCTGGTGGTCTAGTGGTTATGGGTTATGGGTCCACCTTCCATTGCAGTGGATGTGGGTTCAATCCCTGGTTGGGGAAATAAGATTTCAAATGCCATGTGGCGCAGCCAAAAAAAAAAAAAATCAGTAGTATTTATTTCTGCAGGAGCTCGAAGACAGCAGTAACCATCATTTCCTCTGTGTATCTCAACCCTTAGTACCATGCCAAATCCCCAGTACTGGGCAGGGTGTAGAGGCATAACAGCTATGACTTATGTCACAGTCTTACTTTAAACACCAAGTCATTCTGGCTTTAAAAACATTTTAATGAAGGTATATTTTAATCACAAAGAATATTCCTTCCTTAAAAAATTTTCCAGTGTAATAAAACAATTTATTTTCTCATTTAAACAGGCAAAACTTCCTCGAATAAACTCCCTGCATTTGGGGACAGTCAATACTAGATGAAGTTTTTCTTATTATTCTACTGTAAGTTCAACCTGTTCAGTTATCAATGACAAAATGTAACAAACAGATCAAATAAATGTCAAATGATACATTCTAAACTTGAATATGCATTTATTTAATATCAGCTTCTAGGTCTACTTGTCTTTCAGTCTCCGGGGCTATCTTTCCTTTAATATCTGAAGTTGGATGACACCAACTGATGCCATATATAGTAGGAAGTTCAAGCCTTCCCCCAAGATTTTAGAGTTCATGGTTACCTCCCACTCTAAATGTATGTGCTTTCTGAA
Source organism: Bos indicus (assembly GCF_029378745.1). Lineage (NCBI taxonomy): Eukaryota > Metazoa > Chordata > Mammalia > Artiodactyla > Bovidae > Bos > Bos indicus. The sequence goes on from NC_091763.1 coordinate 82,227,106, forward strand.
TTCTTAATTGGTCAACTGAGTTCAGAGAAAGACCTATATTCATTGGTCAATGAGTGGGCTGCTGTCCTCTCTCTGAACTCCTTTAATCCATACTGTACCCCATCTCCTGTCTTGCATTTCCTCAAAGGACTACTAACCACAGCCATTCTGTGTAGCAGACCTTTTATTGAAGGCTTAGACTAACAGAAGTGAATTACGTACAGACAGGTTAGAATTGGCAACCACATAAAATTGAGTATTAGACATCCCTGTGCTAAGATCCAGAGGTCATCTCTTCTGCAGATAATTTTTTGTGAGTCTTTCCTCCCATCCAGACTCCACTTGCCTCTATTCCCCTGGGTCCCTACTCTCAACTAGATCACATCTTCTCCATCTCTCCCTCAGTGCCCCCAACTCCCACTCAAGCTGGGAGCCTCCTAATGACTGCTTTTATCCAATGGGGAAAATTTCCCATTACTTTGTAATACCTCCACCTTAACTTTCCACTATGCCTTACAGATTTTTACTATCAAGGAAGCTATTTTATTCTAGAAAACAGAAGTTTTTACCCTAAGAGGAATTCTACCTTTCTCCAAGGCCTGCAAGCTTAAGCTGAAAAATAGATAAGTAAATAAACTTAAAATAGCATTTTTCCTATCTTAATAGAGTTGTAATTAAGGAGTATATTTAATATAGTTTCAGGGAAGGAGCCAAAATTTCATTCTTAAAGTCTTCCTGGAAAAAAACTGTAATGATATTAAAACTGTACATCTTAAAACCCTGTGCTATAATGTCTATAATTTGCTTAAAAATACTTCAGCACAGACAGCATGCTGTAAATAGATGTGTGTTAATTTTAATACATACCCTAGGGGCTGTCACTTATCCTAATCAAGAATTTACACTGGAAAGGGGTCAGCTAGCATTTAATCAGAAAGGCCACAGCTATCCAGAGGCTATAGCTATCTTTATCTTCAGTCAAAAGTAGTTTGACTATTTTACATACTGAGTTTGCTAATTTACATACTGAGTATTGAAATGGATTTGTGTTGGTAAAATTACTGGGCTTGATTATCAGGACAAAGAATGTTAGAAATGGTTAAATTAGTTGAACAAGTGACATTTGCAACTTATGGACTGGGTAAATTACTTTAGGTAGATGCTATCCTTGCATGAACTGGCAAGACCTCAAGATGGCAGCTGGGTATGATTCCAGTGTCAATTTTAAAGGCTAATGGTTTTCTGTGGCCAATTATCAGATCAACTAACACCTCTATTTGTACTGTGGCTACATTTGCTTCAAATGAACCTTCATTCAAGGTGTTCACTGATTACTTAAATAACAGGACTAAGTGCCCACGGAACTTGCAGACTGAATTGCATGATGATTTATGTGTCTGCTTGCTAAAAATGTTTATCTAATATTTGTACGAATGGCAGAATTTGTTCTGAGCTGTTGCTTTCATTAAAACCAGACTGTGGAGAATTAGTTACCTATCAGAGTTAGTTGATAGAGTTAATCAAATTTTAATTTTAGTGGCTACCTATATCTTCAAAAAGAACCTAACAGTTGTGCATGACCAAACTGACTCAGATGGGTTCAAAACCCCCTCTGATAGATAGAGCTTCACTGTGTCAGGGTCAATGTGGACTTGGGCAGCACATTGCATAGAGCTGGACAAGTAGCTCATCCCTAATAAATGTTGAATGAATGAGTAATGGATGCTGGGGAGATAAGAATAAAGAAGATGGATGGGGAACACATGTATACCTGTGGTGGATTCACTTTGATGTTTGGCAAAACTAATACAATTATGTAAAGTTTAAAAATAAAATAAAATTTAGAAAACAAAACAAAAAAAAAAGAATAAAGAAGAAAATTGATTCTATTTGTTCACTTTGTCGCTTTGTGTCGTGTGAAAATTTGAATATGGACAAGGTAGAGCTGAGATGAAACAAGCTAACTATTTTAGGATAGAATCTTTCAAGAAGTACTGAATTAGACAATCCTGTCAGTGATAAAGCCCTGCAGTGTTTGACTAAGGGAACTGTTTGGCAAAACCGAAGTGTTTGCAAACTTAGTTCTGATACCGGATCTACCAGTTTGTTGATTTATAATGAGAAACAGAGGTCATATGGGCCAAAATTCGGCTCAACATGACCAAGGAAAGTCCTATAAAAGAAACTAAATGAGGAAATATGTAAAAATAAGAAAGTTATCTGATAAACATGGATGTTAAGTAGATGAATCAGCAAATCAAATATTTAACACCATTTAACAATATTTATGTTGTTTCATCTCATCTGTTTCTATCTTGGGGAAGATATTGACAATGGAGCACAAAGTGGATAGCCAAGGCTTATTCTCCATGGATAGGTTCTGATTGTCTTGCAATAATACCTTTCTCTAGAAAAGTTATACCTTAAACTTGGTCAACATTGAATCTTGCAAGTCTGGGTCCACATGTCACTTCAAAGAAGTTTTTGCATTACTGTTTATGTGGACCCTAGTGATATGCTTCAAGTTAGGATATATTTGGCATTTCTTAGCTTTGGTGGTAAATATGACCTTCATCAAGGAAGCAAAGCACATAAATACTAAAATACATTACAAGACCCTTCACAAATAACTTCTTACTTTGTCCACATGCTTATGATAAACATGGTGAGCTGAACCACAAAGCTTGAAAAAGATATCTAAAGGTAGTATGTTCTAAGCTATATTTTTTCTCAGATATATACATCCAAGTTATGCTTTTACTGCATTTTTTCAGTGCCCATTATCATGAAAATACTGAGCTTTATGTCTATTCAAAATAAACACAAAACTTGTATACTTTCTCATGAGAAATCTTCAGTTTAGTTGGGAAAACTTGACCTCTGTTTCTCATTATAAATCAACAAACTGGTAGATCTGGTGTCAGAACTAAGTGTGCAAACACTTCGGTTTTGCAAAATACTAAGGTTGCAAACACATCCACAGGAGTGACCCAGAAATATTCAGCCTTGGATATAGGAGGAAGCCAGTGTCTTTAATAAATGTAGGCCTTTTCCAGCCACATTTGTCTTAAGTTGCTTGTTATTGAAATCAAGATTCGTCCGATCGACTTCTGCGAAGACAGTATAAAGGAGTTTTCATGTACCTAGCAGGCACTTAAAAAAATAGAGCTATACTAATCCTAAATTGTCCAGATTTGCTATATGCATAGGTACACCCATGCAAGGAGGCAGGGAAATGCATCCACCAATACAAAGCAACTGGGGCAAACTCGCACTTAGGTCATGAAAACAGGAAAACAGTGGTTACAATGGTTGGCGTGTCTGTAATTCTACAGCTGTTTTAATGCCATTATCAGCCTTGGAACAGAAAAAGGTTGTGATTTTTATTTTGAGATGATACAAAGTTGCTCCAATGACCTTAAAATTGACCTCAAAAGACATGAGACACTACATTTTATTCCTAACGCAACTGGTAGTAAATGTATAAATTGTGATATACAAGAGTTTTCCAAAAGTTTTGAGTATATGCTATAGTCAAAAAGGTGTGTATTTCTGTGAGTAGAGTCATTGCTTTTATTTTCTGACTATAAAGTCTATTTTCAGTTCAGTTCAGTTCAGTCTCTCATTTGTGTCTGACTCTATGTAACCCCATGAATCGCAGCACACCAGGCCTCCCTGTCCATTACCAACTCCCAGAGTTCACTCCGACTCACGTCCATCGAGTCAGTGATGCCATCCAGCCATCTCATCCTCTGTCATCCCCTTCTCTTCCTGCCCCCAATCCTTCCCAGCATCAGAGTCTTTTCCAATGAGTCAGCTCTTCGCATGAGGTGGCCAAAGTACTAGAGTTGCAGCTTTAGCATCATTCCTTCCAAAGAAATCCCAGGGCTGATCTCCTTTAGAATGGACTGGTTGGATCTCCTTGCAGTCCAAGGGACTCTCAAGAGTCTTCTCCAACACCACAGTTCAAAAGCATCAATTCTTCGGCGCTCAGCTTTCTTCACAGTCCAACTCTCACATCCATACATGACCACAGGAAAAACCATAGCCTTGACTAGACGGACCTTTGTTGGCAAAATAATGTCTCTGCTTTTCAATATGCTATCTAGATTGGTCATAACTTTTCTTCCAAGCATCTGATTAAACCTAGTATTGTGCAGGACACTTGACAAAGAGAATTGCCTCTATTGGGGAACAATAACAGAAAAAATAATCCCTTGTGACCTCATCCAGGAGGAAAAAATGATCACTTTTTTTTAGTACCTCCAGACATTTTTCATATGGACAGGGTTTATATATAATTATAGTGTAGGACAAGAATTTATTGACTGACTCACATGTCTGCGATAAAGAAATGTGTTTTATAACACAGACCTACTCATCCTCAGTGTCAAGACTCTGACAGACAGGAGCATCTGGCCTGTCAATGTTCTTGGCTACCACCCTGTACCTTGCTGTGACATCACACTCACTGACTGCAAAACCTTTGCACTCCCTCACTCCTTCACCTGAAATGCACTTCAGGGCCTTTCTCCTGCAGGTAGGGACAAAGTCTGTGCAATATTTTATGCTCATTCCCATTTCCAAGACAGTTTCCCTAGATTCTTTTTAGCATTGGACATTAACATGTTAAAAATCAGCCTTACTACTTGTCAAGCAAAATATGTCTTCTATTTTTACTTTGCTCCAAAATTTCTTTGAATACAAAATATGTTGCACTTCTTCATATATTTATTGGCAATTTCAGCTTCACTTTTGTAAACTGTCTTTTCCCCCTTTCTCTTGGATATGGTTTGCTACGAATTTATGTGATCTTTAAAGATGAACACTTTAACTAATAAGGACCTACTGAATAACACAGGGAAAACTGTGTAAAAGAGAGTGGATATAAGTGTATGTATAACTGATTCACTGTGTGCTATAGCAGAAAGTAATACAATATTGTAAGTCAATGTACTCCAATAAAATATGTGTGTGTATGTATATATATATATATATATGAAGATGAGCATCTTATGATTTGTTTCTTTTTAAAGGCTTTTAAAAATATTTATTGCTCTCATTTTATTTTTTTATATTGCAGTATAGTTGATTTACAATGTTGTGTTAGTTTCAGAGGTACAGCAAAGTGATTCAGTTATACATATACATATATATATTTTTTTTTCACATTCTTGCCCCTTATAGGTTATTAGAGAGTATTGAGTAGACATCCTTGTGCTATACAGTAGGTCCTTGATGGTTATTTGTTTCATTTATAGTGGTGTAACCTTTTAAAGGAGTTTTGATGCACACAATTTCTATCAAAGTTTTCATTTCTCTTCATTTTTTCTTTGCATTAAAATCAGAAAGTCTTTCTCCATACTAAGCATAGTTATACATATTCACCTGTACTATATTTTGTATTTTCAAACATTTAAAGACTTAATTCCATTTGCAGTTTATTTCAGTGTGTCAGATATGAGGTAATGAATCTTTCTTTTTTTTTTTTTCAAACATCTAACATTCTGAACACCATTTGTTGGATAATTAATCTTTCACCTTGCAGATGTGTTTTTGTTTCCTTTTTGTTTTGGGCAAATAGCAAGTAGAACTTATTTTAGGCTCTTTATTCCATTAATCTGTATTTGCATACTGTTTCAGTTATTGTAGCTTTGTTAAACATTGTAATATTTGTTAGGAGAATGCTTCAACAGTGCTCCTTTATTCAAAATTCTTTTTGCTAGTATTGTCATTTTATTCCTCAAGAATAACTAGAAATATTTTTCAGATTCACAGGAAACTCTGCCTTGTATTTTGATTATGTTAAATCTATAAATTCTTTTGAGTAAAACTGATACATTTATAACAACAATGGGATATGATTCTTTGAAATATTATATTTGGAAAATGTTGCAGAATTAATGTAGCTACCTTTTATGGAACACTTGCTAAACCATAACTCTGCTGAATAATATATCAGTTCAGTTCAGTTCAGTCACTCAGTCATGTCTGACTCTTTGCAACCCCATGAATTGCAGCACACCAGGCCTCCCTGTCCATCACCAACTCCCAGAGTTCACTCAAACTCACGTCCATTGAGTCGGTGATGCCATCCAGCCATCTTATCCTCTGTCGTCTCCTTCTCCTCCTGCCCTCAATCCCTTCCAGCATTAGAGTCTTTTCCAATGAGTCAACTCTTCGCATGAGGTGACCAAAGTACTGGAGTTTCAGCTTTAGCATCATTCCTTCCAAAGAAATCCCAGGGCTGATCTCCTTCAGAATGGACTGGTTGGATCTCCTTGCAGTCCAAGGGACTCTCAAGAGTCTTCTCCAAAACCACAGTTCAAAAGCATCAATTCTTCGGCACTCAGCTTTCTTCACAGTCCAACTCTCACATCCATACATGACCACAGGAAAAACCATAGCCTTGACTAGATGAACCTTTGTTGGCAAAGTAATGTCTCTGCTTTTTAATATGCTATCTAGGTTGGTCATAACTTTCCTTCCAAGGAGGAAGCGTCTTTTAATTTCATGGCTACAGTCACCATCTGCAGTGATTTTGGAACCCAGAAAAATAAAGTCTGACACTGTTTCCACTGTTTCCCCATCTATTTCCCATGAAGTGATGGGACCAGATGCCATGATCTTCATTTTCTGAATACTGAGCTTTAAGCCAACTTTTTCACTCTCCTCTTTCACTTTCATCAAGAGGCTTTTGAGTTCCTCTTCACTTTCTGCCATAAGGGTGGTGTCATCTGCATATCTGAGGTTATTGATATTTCTCCCAGCAATCTTGATTCCAGCTTGTGCTTCTTCCAGCCCAGCTTTTCTCATGATGTATTCTGCATGTAAGTTAAATAAGCAGGGTGACAATATACAGCCTTGATGTACTCCTTAATATTATATATAGATTATCTTTTGTAATCCTCATGACTATTATGTTGATAGTATCACTATCCCCACATTAGGCAATTAAATAATTAAAATCCGTTTCCAAAAGTCCATACTGTGTTTATCAGAACATAATTTATGAAAGAGAATGTACCCAACATTACTGGCCCCATTTACAAAGGACTATTATGACCGACCTAGATAGCATATTCAAAAGCAGAGACATTACTTTGCCAACAAAGGTCCATCTAGTCAAGGCTATGGTTTTTCCAGTGGTCATGTATAGATGTGAGAGTTGGACTGTGAAGAAGGCTGAGCACTGAAGAATTGATGCTTTTGAACTGTGGTTTTGGAGAAGCCTCCTGAGAGTCCCTTGGACTGCAAGGAGATCCAACCAGTCCATTCTAAAGGAGATCAGCCCTGGGTGTTCTTTGGAAGGAATGATGCTACAGCTGAAACTCCAGTACTTTGGCCACCTCATGCAGAGAATTGACTCATTGGAAAAGACTCTGATGCTGGGAGGGATTGAGGGCAGGAGGAGAAGGGGACGACAGAGGATGAGATGGCTGGATGGCATAACCGACTCGATGGACATGAGTTTGAGTGAACTCTGGGAGCTGGTGATGGACAAGGAGGCCTGGCGTGCTGTGATTCATGGGGTTGCAAAGAGTTGGACACGACTGAGCGACTGAACTGAACTGAACTGAATGTACCCAATACATACTACTTTGAAAGATGGTTAAGATGGTTTATTTTATATTATACATATTTTGCCACAATTTAAAAAATTTAATTGGGTACATGGAGAACAAATGAGGCAAAGGCAATGGGAGGGACAGGGGAGTATTGCCTGATTTCTCTTACCAAAATCATCATAGCCTCTGTGTCTGCCAAGACACTAGCCATTCCTTGAGTCTATGCAATTGCAATGTTACTTCTTTAATTTTTTGGCTTGATCCTATGGGTACTTCAATGGGCAAACATGGTGGAATGAGTCAGTACTTGTTACCTAGCCATCATGTTAAGATCCTCCCCCTTTAAAAATATACATACAACATTTTACAAAAATACATCCAATACCATGTTGGACCACACAATGATGTCATGGAAAGAATGGGAAGGGATACACCTTTTTTAAAGCTAATGATATGCCAGGGAGTTTTTGATGCTATTTGTTTTCATCTTAGATCTTCGGATTGCAAACCTGGGTATCCACATATTCCTCTTTCTAATTCTTTCCTTCTCATTTTAAAGTGCAAACCCTAGTTTAGAACAATAGCCCAGGGACAGGACTATAATTGAAGGCATTGTCCTAAGAAATTCTGCTTGGAGTAAACTTCTTCCTTCTCAGGAGTTCTGTATGGGTGCGTACGTGTACACGGGGTTTGTGTATGTTTTGATTTCCGCCTATTCACCTCATTGGTGAAGGAGGGATCCCCAATCTTAGGATTGGGAGGTTGGTTGAGCCCATGATACCAACGCTGGACAGATGAGATCAGTTTGTTACATAAACTCACAATCAGACATCACACTCCACACAGGGTCACTTGGGATTTGTGCTCAGGGACGTGTGGACAACCTAGAAGGTGAACTAGAGCATGAACAGAGGCACACTGGAATAATTAGCAAATAAATCTCACTTTGTACTGAAAACAAAACAAAACAGCTGTGAAAGGTGATCTTAGTAGTATCCAGAGGATGAGGTGCCCCTGGTTCCCATGGGAGCATGTGATTGGCTTGTTTGAATAATTCCGTGCACAGTGTGAGAAGTAAATCCCACCACAAAAGAATAAGCAGGAACAGAGCTTGTCCTTTGACATAGAGAGTTTTTTAGGAGGTGACTGTATCCATGGAAGCAGGGCTGGGGAGCCTGTGGTGAAGCCGTCTAAGGTGCTTCAAGTGTACCAGGTGTCAAGGCAACACATAATATTAGCCTTAATTTTAGAGTTTGAACCACTTGTTTGTGTCTGTGTGTGTGCGCATGTGCACATGTTGGGGTGTGAAGGGGGTGGAGACGGTCAGCCATTGAGTGTTTGGTAGAACAAAGGGCAACGGAGGTTAGAAGGGGGCCGACAATATCAAAGGGAGGGCAAGTCCCATTTCCCTTCTCAGTCCAGCGCTCTCAAAGTGTGGAGCGCAGACCAGCGCTGGTCCCCAAACCACTGTCACCAGTCTGCAATGGGACAAGGACAGAAATCCAGAGTAAGCATCTAGATACTTTTTTAGCAGTTTGACACAGATCTGATAGTACATGATTCTAGGCACATGGACAAAGCAAGCGCATCACCCTGAAAATGGCTTCAAAACCCAGGAACCTTCAGGCATTTTTACCAACCAACTTGGAAACGTGAATGTTGGTCGAGAGGAGTCTTATTTCATTAATGGTTAATTCTGCTCCTGCCCTCCTATCCCCATTCCAATTAAATATAAAATACACATTTCAGGATTTGATGCCAAACCATAAAGGCTAGAGACAAGCCGTGTCACCCAGCAGTAAATATTAAGGGAAAGATTTAATGTAAACGGCAGCATATGGCAGGGCTGATGATTTCTCATAAACTACATGGGCTAATTTAGAAAGAAAAAAAGGTAGAGAAGCCTTCAAGGAAGTAATAACCCAGAGGTAAGAAATATTGATTAGGGAAAAATATTATCTTAATCAAAATATGTCTTTTAGCTGGAAGTTGTTTGGGCTCCAGAAAGAGAAAACAAAGTACATTTCTAAGATGTACATTTTTACTTGTGGTTTTTGTTGAATAATGAACAAGGCCATCACTCTTCCTGAAGTCTTGGTAAATCAAAATAAAGCTTTACTAATTCTAAAGAAAACATTATTTACCAGTCTGATAAAAAGTCAGCAATAACAATTATGTAAGTATCTCAGTTAGTCCCTGTGACTTTTGATATTTCTTGATGATATATCCTATAATTTTTAGAGGGCTTGTACTTATTTCTTCTAATGAGAACTGCTTACTTCTGACCTTCTCCATCTGTCTTCAGAGGCAAATGATTCTAAATAACTTGTTTCTCTCAGCATTTGTCTGGTGTTCAAGCAACTTCTTTGTAATCTGCTTCCAAGTTTAAGCTTGATCATTGAAACATTCCAATCATACAGTAGTTGGATATGCCATGTGTATTTTTATTTTTAGGAATTTTTATACATTTAAAGTGAATCTGAATCTCAACAGATAAGAACTACTTCAAATCCTAACACTGCTCCAGTTTTTTTCTTTCATTTTACAATGTACAGTTGCCCTCAAATTTTGTGTGCCAAAATGTCTTTATTTTCATATGCCATTCAGACACCAAGAAGTTTGTTCATATGAGAAACTATCTGTGGGAACCCACCATCCCTTTCTGCTATTCTTTACGAGGGAAGGCTAAGACCAAGTGATATGCTAGGAGCAATGGGGGAAAAGCAAAATTAGAACATGTTTTCTCACTACTCACTCTGTTTCAGTGAACACAAAGTAAGAAGATGATAAATTATCCAATAAATGTAGTCATTATAGCCAAGAAAATTCAAGTGTTATTGATCAATGACCCGAAATCCTTCAGGGACCCAAATCCTTTGGTATCTCGATCCCCACTTCATGTGTAAATACTGGCTCTCCTAATGCCCCTTCACTGATCAGTGATTTGTCTCACTTTGTTTCTGAAAATATTTGCAAAACCTTTGTGTGTGAGAACAGTAGTCTTTACTTTTGCACTGAAAGTATAAAAAAATAAAACTGAAGATCATTTTGAATCAAATCTTTTTTACCTTCATCCACATATGCAGTGAGCACCCCCTGTTGGCTGCCCAAGCAGCAGGCAGTCATAAACACAGCCTTGTCAGTCCTCAGCACGCAAAGAAGGGAACAGACCAGAAGGGCCATCCATGGTCATTTGGCCTCTTGTATTAAAAGCGGGGGAGGGGAAATCAATATTTTCTTAATAGAAAAGAAAAACATGGATAGGGAAAGAAGTTTTATTCTCAAGCTTTTAATAGGCTGTTTCAACTCTAGGGAGTAGAACATTCTTTTCTTTTTTTTTTTTTTTTAGCTTAAAGCTATATTCACTTTCAATGTTAGATGGATAATATTTTCTAAAAAGAAGAGTAAACAGAAAACTTATCAAATACATTTGCTTTTTCCAAGGCCACATTTGACTTTTTTAGGTTTTGCCTTTATTCTATTCATGTCAAAGGCTAAGAAATCTGTAAATGCTAGAATCTGTCCTGTTCCCCCAAATATTTTCAAATAGGATGACCTGAGCTTTGAAGGGAAGAAATGGTTAGGAAAATAAGACATAACCACACACATATTACTTTCCTTCTGATATCCTAAGGATTGAGTCAATAAAAATAGATTTCCTTTCTATTTATCATAAATATGCTTCCATCACCACTAAGTCTACCTGCTAAAATCTGGTTTTACTCACCTACAGGGAAGCATAGATTTTACTTTAAAATTCTGATTTAGAAGTACAATCATGGGTTACTTTTAAAATGATAGCTATTTTGTCAATCCTACCAGTGAAGGAATAAGGTGAAAATTCCTCCAAGAACCTCTTCTCTTAGAAATCTTAAATATTTATTCTTTTATTTTCAGTTATACATCTACCTAACTCTAAATTTTAAATATAGGATTAGCAAGTGGCACAGAAAGAACACCAGAATAAGAGTCAAAGAACTTGGATTCTAATCCTGACTTTGCCACTTTCTCCTCCTAGAACTCTGAAGGCCATTTAGTGTCCCTGAGTTTCAATTTCCTCATCTGAGAAGTGGAAATCATTAAATTTAATCATCAACTCAAGATGTATGAGATGCTAATCACCAGAGGTGTTGCCAGCTCTGTGGCCATGTGGGTGGACTTATAATCAATGAATTGTACTGAGCTTTCACTTCGGCCCTTTCACTGGAAGCATCAGTGACCAGACCCATGCAAACTCATAGGAGCTCAGCTCTGGAACCAGACTGGGTTCCCACCCCATCTCTACCATTTCCATCCAGTTAACGCTTCTGAAACCCAGTTTCCTGCACAGAAATATTGAGTTGTTTCTCTGAGTCCCAAGGATGGAAAACAGCAGAAACAGGATTAGAATGCAATCGTGCACTTGAAAAAGACTACAATCTAGAAGAGAACTGGCCATGAATTGCATGGAGGTCCACTGGTTAGGACTGTGCACTTCCAGTGCAGGGGCATGGATTCTATCCCTGGATGGGGAACTAAGATCCTGCCTGCCATGCGGCTTGTCCTGTGTGCATGCTCAGTTGTGTCTGACTCTTTGGGACCCCGTGGACTGTAGCCTGCCAGGCTTCTCTGTCCATGGAATTTTCTAGGTAAGAATACTGGAGTAGAATGCCATTTCCTACTCCACGGGATCTTCCAGATCCAGGGATTGGCCAAACCTAGAAGAGAATTGGCCACAAATGAAAGATTGGAGGGCTGTTCAACTTTCTTTGTTTCTCATTCTACTTCTTGAAGCATGCTGAATGTCAAACTAAAGACTTTATCTTGTAGTTTAAGGGGAGTTACTAGAATATGTTGAGTAGGGAAGGGGCATGAGCATGATTAACTGGCCAGTATGTTGAGAGAATTTAATAAGCAACTATATGTGAATGGAATACACTTGTGTGAATTATAATTCTATTTCTTATAGGTGATCAATTACAGGTGATAATGTAAGGAAAAGACTACACACTCTATCTTGCCTGATATCAGATTGTGGTGTTCTAATATGATACCTTATGGAGATAAAGTAAGACCATGTCCTACTGTTCAGAGATATGTTTCCTCTAGAGGACGAAAATTTCCTATGTGCCCATCATACTGGTAAAAATATTCCAGAACAAGGAATTAGAAACTGAGCCTTAGTCAGAGATAAACCTTTCTTGCTGGAAGTCATCTAAAAAAAAAAAGTCGTAAACTACCTACATTAATGTGGAAAAATCCTCAGCCAAGGGACACAGCCAGGGTCCGGCAGCCAGTCCTTCCCATCTGAAATTTCTCTCTGTTGTCAACCTTGGAACATATCAAAGTGATGAAGTTCCTGCCGTATATGTGAAGAGCATGAATATAATTTTACTTTTATTGTCTTAAGCACACATTGAGTGTTTCTATAAATTAATCAACAATGGCACTTCAGTTGAATATCTAATCCCTAATCCAGCAAGACAATCCTTGCCAAAATGTGGCAGGGTTATGTTAAACTTTGGTCATAATTTTTAGTACATGTAGTTCCTGATTTTGGGTTTGTACTCTTTGGAGTTCATCAGGGGCCTGGGAGCCTAGAGGGGTGAGATGTGCTTATTATGAAATGTCAGCATGCAGTGATTACAGTTTTTCTAAATCTGGGTTAGAGGTTCATAAAAGGCTTCTGATCCATCAAAATACCTTTTATAAGTCTCCAGAATGAAGGAAATGTAGAAAAAACACTGTTCAAGGAAGTGCTTTGCCTATTCTTAAGATGTGGTTAGTTCAGTTGTTGACTTATTCTGTATTACAGCCACCCCATTAGAACATTCTGCTTCAAGTGTGTGTCTCTGGAATGCCACATCTTTTCAAAAACATATGCCTACCATTTCTGGAAAATTCTTCTCTCCTGGTTTGTTTCCTTACCAGAGGCAGCCTCCTCTTCCATGAGAGCTGCTTGGCTTCATTTTAACTCTCCTGATGGATGGGGTGGGGGTGGGGGGGGTGGCCTGGTTTTTAATTCCTTGAAACCTACAGATATACTCTCTACCCTGGAAGAGGCTCTTAGCTCAAAATGTATTTCTTTAGAAAGACTCATGAGAAGAAGTAGTGGGGGCGGGGGGAACCCACCACAAAGCCAGGTACTTAAGCCGTCTCTTTCAAGCACCACTCAACAGCGTGGAGCTGACCTGCAGAGACCACGATCTGACATGGGATGAGGCCACTCAGTGGCCTCTTAATCAATGGCTGCCCAAGGGTGCCAGGCTCTGGGTGAGCCTCAATTACTAAAGGGGTTTGGGGAGGAAGAGAGGAAATAGGAAGGGCAGACTATTTCTATGAAAAGGAAAAAATTGATACAGCACTGGAGTGGAAATTGTACTGAAGAAGGCCATCCTGTTCGCAAGGTGGTGATTAGCAGCCAGACCCCGTGGAAAGCGTGGGGATGGAAGTGGATGGAAAATGCCCCCCTCACTACCATCAGAATTTATCAATACAAGTGCAGAATGTAATCTATCAGAGGTTCTTTTGTGCATCATTTACTCTGGGTGTTTTAAACTGTAATTAATGCCAGATTTTACCCCTCAAGAAATATAGGGAAACTCCTTTGTTGAATTACACAGGCTGAATGTTTATGGCTAAACTGAAATGAAAATTGTGACAATGCCAGGTAGTTTTTGACCAAAAAATTAAGAACTGTCAAGTGAAAGAAGGGAAGAGGTCTTGGGAGGCCACTCAGACAGACCCCTCATTCCATCAGTTCTTTGAATGGGATCAGATACATACATTTCTGTACCCACCACTCCCTACACTATAAGCAACATCAGGGTTGGGATCATGTAGTAGTCAGCCCTGTGTTACCAATACCTAGCACTGTTACCATCTGTTGAAAACCCATGAAAGAAAAATATATGAAATATTAATTGCAGATTGCTTGAATCCCTCTTCAACACTATATATACATATATACACACACACTATAGATTTAAGTGTGTGGTGGTCATGGTAATGATTTTAACATAATTTTTATTTTATATTGAAGTATATATCAATTTACAATGTGTTAGTGTCAGTTGTTATTCAGTTATGCATATATCCGTTCCTTTTCAGATTCTTTTCCTATATAGGTTATCACAGAATATTGTATTGAATTCTCTGTGCTATATAGTAGGTCCTCGTTAACTATATAGTAGTGTATATATGTTACTCCCAAACTCCTAATTTATTCTTCTGCTTATTTTTCCCTTTTGGTAACCATAAGTTTGTTTTCTACATCTGTGAGTCTATTTCTATTTTGTAAATAAGTTCAATTATATCATTTTTTTTTAGATTCCACATGGAAGTGATATTATGATATTCATCTTTCTCTGTCTTACTTAATATGATAATCTCTGGGTCCTTCCATGTTGCTGCAAATGGCATTATTTCATTATTTTTATGGCTGAGTAATATTCCCTTGGGTTTCCCTTGTGGCTCAGCTGGTAAAGAATCTGCCTGCAATGTGGGAGACCTGGTTTCGATCCTTGGGTTGGGAAGATCCCTTGGAGAAGGGAAAGGCTACCCACTCCAGTATTCTGGCCTGGAGAATTCCATGGACTGTGTAGTCCATGAGGTCACAAAGAGTCAGACATGACTGAGTGATTTACACTCACACTCACAACATTCCCTTATATACGTATGTACCACATCTTTATCCTTTCATCTGTTGATGGGCATTTAGGTTGCTTCCATGTCCTAGCTATTGTAAATAGTACTGCGGTAGATATTGGGGAGCATATATCTTTTCAAATTAGTTTTCTCTGGATAAATGAAAGAAATGGGATAGCTAGATCATTGGTACAGTATTTCTATATTTTGTTTTTAGGAATCTCCTTATGACCAACCTAGATAGCATATTCAAAAGCAGAGACATTACTTTGCCAACAAAGGTCTGTCTAGTCAAGGCTATGGTTTTTCCGGTGGTCATGTATGGATGTGAGAGTTGGATTGTGAAGAAAGCTGAGTGCCGAAGAATTGATGCTTTTGAACTGTGGTGTTAGAGAAGACTCTTGAGAGTCCCTTGGACTGCAAGGAGATCCAACCAGCCCATTCTGAAGATCAGCCCTGGGATTTCTTTGGAAGGAATGATGCTAAAGCTGAAACTCCAGTACTTTGACCACCTCATGCGAAGAGTTGACTCATTGGAAAAGACTCTGATGCTGGGAGGGATTGGGGGCAGGAGGAGAAGGGGACGACAGAGGATGAGATGACTCGATGGCATCACCGACTCGATGGATGTGAGTTTGAGTGAACTCCAGGAGTTGGTGATGGACAGGAAGGCCTGGCGTGCTGCAACTCATGGGGTCGCAAAGAGTCGGACATGACTGAGCGACTGAACTGAACTAAACTACTGTTCTCTATAGTGGCTGTACCAAGCTACTTTCCCACTAACAGTATAGGAGGGTTCCCTCTTCTCCACACCCCATCTCCAGCATTGGTTACACTCTGTATTTCTGATGATGACCATTCTGAAAAGTGTGAGATGATACATCATTGTAGTTTTGATCTACATTTCTCTAATAACTAGTGATGTTCAGCATCTTTTCATGTGCTTTTTGGTGATCTGGATTTGTTTTTATTACTGCCTAACTCTGGAGAGATTTCAGGCTAGCAGTAATTTGCTTCATCTAAGTTCAGATACAGTGAGTTTCTCTTTCTCCTCTGATAGCTCTCTATGTATCCAAGGCCCTCACACTCCACTTCAAGGGGGTTTTGTGTGTCTAGTTGGGGTTGTCTACCCATGATTAATGAGATGGATACATGGGAACCTAAAGAGACAGTCTTTCTATCAGATACTCAGCAGACCATGTGGTGATAGCAGGGGAAGGGAGATGCTCACAGAGCCTCTGTTTTGTTAGTCAAGAATGACTAACACAACTCCTCAGCACAGGGAACACATCAGCCTCACCAAAATGGAGCCAGGAAGTCACCCAGGGGAACCCTGCTTGTGGGACCAGATGCTGGAGCAGAACTGGGTGAAATTTCCTAGGGTCTCTCCCAAATTTCTCCCACTCATGCCCTCTTCATTTCTCGTTACCCTCAGTCTGGGTATTCCTTACTGGTCTTACAGTTAGTAAGTTTTTTATTTTATTCATCACACCTCCTTCATGCTCTCCTGAAGCCTAGGAAATTGGAAATTAAAAGCTAAAACTTTATATTTCTGCTGTGCCGTGCCTTTTCTGAGGAAATGAATAAGGAGGGCCAAGCTAACTGATTGGGAGAAAAGATAGGGGTAAAGAACCGGTGGCAGGAAAGGACATATGAATTAATACTTAAAATACTCTTAAAATAGATTATCCTGCCACATAAGCCACTGAACAACCCATTTCTCCAAGGATGTAAGAAGGGAGGTAGAAAATAGCCTCTATTAATAGTTTCCATGTACACACAGCATTCACAAAATCTTTACACTCACACCACAAATATCAAGTCCTTTGTGCCCATCTGGTTTACCTTTTGTCAGAACTCTTCCACTTGATGGGTAAGAAAACTCAATCCAAAATAGCTTAACAATAAAGAAAATTGTACTATCTTCTTCCTCGTGGCTCAGATGGTAAACTGTCTGCCTGCAGTATGGGAGACCCGGGTTTGATCCCTGGGTCAGGAAAATCCCCTGGAGAAGGAAATGGCACCCACTCCAGTACTCTTGCATGGAAAATTCCATGGACAGAGGAGCCTTGTAAACTACAATCCATGGGGTTGCAAAGAGTCACACGACTGAGCCACTTCACTTCACTTCACCTATACCTGAGAAATACAAGATAAAACTACAATTCCTTACATCTTGATCCAGGGGTTCAGACACTGCTCCCAGGGCTCTCTCTGCCTCTTTCCCTCTGTTGGTAGAGCTTGGCTTCATTATTCATTCAGGTTTTCTCCAGCAAGATGAAGAGTGTGGCCAACTGCCCACACCCGCATCCTTACAACTTGGCAAATCTAACAGAAAGAGGACATTCTCTGCACTCATTCCAGCAGAAAAGTTTTGATCAGTGTGCCTTGGGTTAATCATCCTTGTTCACCTGGAGGGATAACTGTGCCCAGGAGGAAATGTATTATAATAGGCCCAACTTCAGTTGCTTACCTCGAAGGCTGGAAATGGTGAGGAAGCCAGTGGGATTGAACCCACCAGGATCACCTAGAAATCAAAGGAAAAAGGATGGGAAAATGTTCTAGAAAGTAAAAAACTAGAGTTAATCCAATCTTCTTGCCTTGTTTTCTTATTGCCAAAAACTATAATCCAGTGCTTTTCAAATTGCAGTGTTGTACTTCAAATGCAGATAATGGAATCAACTTAATGGCAAATGACCAGAATATTGTAGAATAGCATAGCATAGGGCTGGACAGAAAGACAAATTTCATGATGTCAGTGTGAACCACATAAACTAAGGGTATTATTTCATGGAAGTTTTGAGTGTGTTTGTGAGCATGTATGTGTGTGTGGTCTATCTGCCTGTCTTCTATCTATCACCCATCTAACTAACCAGATCATAACATAGAATGCATTTCTTCCTGTGGAATGCAGTAGGTAGGAAACAAAACAAAACCCAAAACAAAAACCTTTAAGATACAGTGAGACTTTCAAGCATACTCTTAATTTTTTAGAAGATGAAAATTAATTCTACTTAGCACTTGAAAAGATTAAATAGTCCGACTAAGAAATCAAATTTGCTTTCCACATTTAATGATTGTATGCCAATATGTTTCTAAAGCCTTTGATCATGAAAGCAAATAAATAAAAATATTTACAGCCCTAACAATAAGTGCCCATGATTTGAATATTCTTAATCAAGTACTGTAAACTCAGAGCCTCAGAGGCAGTCCATATAGCTGGCTGTGGAACAATACAAATAGCACATTTTATCAAATATATTAACCAAATTTATCTTATATGAGCTGGAGGGGAAGCAATACCAGAATTGAATGTCATTCAGAAAGCAGGACAACAATCTGCAAAGATTCAGAAAGACTAAGCTAAGATTCCAAGAGTCAAAGGTTTACTTGGAGGGCTAAGTTATTATATAACTTACTGGGTAGAAGACACATAGTAATGTATTAAGTCATTTTTGTCATCAAATGATAGCCTGGAAGAGGGAGGAATGTTGTTATAGGCAATATTAGACAAAGCTGAATTTGAAGTAAATAGTCATCTGTTTATGGAATAATACCCTAGTGACTTATAAGAGCTCTGGTTTCCACGATCCCCAACTCACTTGCCTAGAGTGGAAGAACCATTCTATGACTGCAAAGAAATGTTACAGCTTTGTGATCACCAGGCATAGAAAATGGTATGTTGCACCTGCCTAAAATTCTAGGAAACTTTATATAAGTACAAATCACGATATGTGTCCTTGAGAAAAGATTAATAGATATTTTTATTGCTATTGTGATAAGAAGTGATGGTTCTGAAGCCTGAGACTTTAGCAATCAAGTATGGACATGGGTTAGAGCAACAGGGGACACGAAGATTATTGTAGATAAAAAGGTCAGCATGTGCAAATGCCCAGAAATTAGGAAGAGTGAGGCACATAAGGCACTTCAAGAGAGTCTATATGGCTGAAGAAGGAAGAGCTAGAGACTGGTGGCAGGTGAGCCTAGAGAGGTGATACACATAAGCCCTCTAGATTTTACCCCAAGCACAAGAGAGAACTAATGAAGGGTATACAGCAGAGGAGTTTTGCAATCATGTATCACTTCTAAAATATCACTCTAGCTGCAATGTGAATAAAGAAGTTGAGAGAGACAGGAATGGAGGCACAGACCTTTCAGGAAGCTATTACAACGGACAAAGGAGCCTGGTAGGCTGCAGTCCATGGGGTCACTAGGAGTCGGACACGACTGAGCAACTTCACTTTCACTTTTCACTTTCTTTTTTTTTTTTAATTTTATTTTATTTTTAAACTTTACATTTTCACTTTCATGCATTGGAGAAGGAAATGGCAACCCGCTCCAGTGTTCTTGCCTGGAGAATCCCAGGGACGGTGGAGCCTGATGGGCTGCCGTCTATGGGGTCACACAGAGTCGGACACGACTGAAGCCACTTAGCAGCAGCAGCAGCAGCAGGGGAGGATTGGTGGTGAGCTGAACTAGGAAAGACATTTGGATGGACAGAGGAATACAGAGAGAGATGTTAACAGGTTGAATTAGCAGAACTCGGTGACCTAGTGAGATCTAGAAGTATAAATAAACAAGATGAGTCAGGGATGACATCCAGCTTCCTTTTTTTTTCCAAACTAAAGTATAATTGTTTTACAATGTTGTTAGTTGCAGGTATATGGTACATGTGTGTATACACACACACACACACACACACACACACATACTTGGGTCTCCCTGGTACCTCATATGGTAAAGAATCTACCTGCAATGCAGGAGACCCTGGTTTGATCCCTGTGTCAGGAAGATCCCCTGGAGAAGGGAATGGCTAACCACTTCAGTATTCTGGGATTTCCCTGGTGGCTCAGACAGTAAAGAATCCACCTGCAATGTAGGAGACCTGGGTTTGATCCCTGGGTTGGGAAGATTCCCTGGAGAAGAGACTGGAATACCCACTCCAATATTCTTGCCTGAAGAATTCCATGGACAGAGCAGCCTGGCAGGCCAGAGTCCATGGAATCATAGAGTTGAACATGACTGAGTGAATAACACTTTCACTTTCACACACACACATATATACATCTTTTGTTTAGTTGCTAAGTCGTGTCTGACTTTGCAACTCCATGGGCTGTATAATACATACACACGTACATATACATATGTATGTATGCTTTTCAGATTCTTTTCCCTTATAAGTTATTACAAAACATTGAGTGTAGTTCCGTGTGCTATACAGTAGGTCTTTGTTGGTTATCCATTTTGTACATAGTATTGTGTATATGTTAATCCCAAACTTCTAAGTTATCCTTCTCCCCACCACTTCCCCTTTGGTAAACGTAA
This sequence comes from Bos indicus, assembly GCF_029378745.1. NCBI lineage: Eukaryota > Metazoa > Chordata > Mammalia > Artiodactyla > Bovidae > Bos > Bos indicus. Next base: position 82,247,604 of record NC_091763.1, read on the forward strand.
TTTTGTTTTCCATGTCTATGGGTCTATTTCTGTTTTGTAAATAATTTCATTTGTATTTTTTTTTCAAATTCCACATATAAATGATATCATGTGGTATTTGTCTTTCTCTGTCTGACTTAACTTCACTTAGTATGATAATTGCTAGGTCTATCCATGTTGCTGCAAATGGCATTATTTCATCTTTCATGGTTGAGCCATATTCCATTGTATGTGTTTGTGTGTGTGTGTGTGTGTGTGTGTATTCACATACCACGTCTTTGTCCATTCATCTGTCAATGGACATTGAGGTTATTTCCAGCCTTCTTACTGGGGCAATTACATTATAAAGTGGTGTCAATCATAGGGAAAAGAAACTCAGGAGGAGGAGATTTTGGATGAGAGGCAATGCATTCAGTTTGGGATGTTTCTGAAAGGTTGTTCCTGAGCTATGAAAGACACCTGGATTCTTTGCCTCTGGAAGAGAGAAATTCAATCCTGGGCCAGTGATGAGGCTTGCTTGCTCAGAGCTTTTGTGTAATAAAGTTTCATTAAGATATAAAAGAGATGGAGAAATCTTCTGACATAGACATCAGAAGGGGGCAGAAAGAATGCCCCCTTGCTAGTTTTTAGCAAGAAGCTATATACCTAATGGCAGGCTGCTAAAAGAAAATGTCTAAAAACTCAGAGAGTGGCACCAGGCCCCTCACCCACAACATGCATTTTGAGATAACATTGGCACAAGCTGAGTCATCCCAGGCCATAAAACCATTGACATGAATCTTGAAGAAAGGCAAATTTCCAACCAAATATGAAGTCTCATTAACATAGCTTAAGAGAATATTTCCATGAGTAAAACATACTGGATTTTTGAGCCATTATAGGTTCTGAGTCTTAGGTGAACCAAAGACAGAGTCTAGGGTAAGTGCATAGTTCATTAACATATTTTAAGAAAAACATTTCCATAAGAAAAATGCATTAGTTAGCTCAAGGTTTGAGAAAAGTTAAATTCAGGTGGAATCTGAATTGTTGTTGGCAGGGCAACACAGAATTTTAAAAGGAACCTCCTTTTAATTTCGTATATAGAAGGGGGACAAAATCTGACACTTGTAGTTTGTTTCCTCCTGCTGCTTAAGAGAAAGAAAAAAAAAAACATCTGACACTTGCAGCCTATTTCCTCTGTTTGGAGACCCCTAGCCTTCCTGCCTGTTACCCTCTCATTTCCTCATAAAAGGGAGAAGAGAAGGAAAAGGCTTAGCAATATCTTATGACGGCAATGTATTTGAGTCTCTGTAAATTTAGTTGAATGTTCTCATATTCTGTGATATCTACCCTTAGGTAGAACTGTCCCTTAATCTTTGGGTTCATGTATCCACTCTTGCTACAAGCCAGTTGTTAAATGAATGAATGCTATCTGGGTAAAATAAGTAATAACAACAATGCCTTTTGAACAATATTCAAAACAAATTACATATGATATGTTGTTAATATTTCTGAGAGGGAACCAGGGATATTAGATACATTTCATGGATGAAAGAATCTAGTAAATGGCCCAAGAACAAACTCACGGAAACACTAGGACAAGCTGCTATCCCATGTAGTCCTTTGGATAGACTGAATAAAAATTCTCCCAGGGTCCTTCCTTCAGTAAACAGTGAAAGAAAGCATTGAAGTACACTGTACTCTCACAATATTAACTACTTGTCACCAGGTTTAGTGTACTATAAATACCAGTATCTCATGCATGGAGTGAAAGATAACTTCCTGACATTGTAGGTAGGGGTGGTGCCGCATGAGGAGCCAAAAGCCCTTGACTTTGCAAGAACCCACCTCTTGTTAAAGTCGGGAGAGAGCTTTCAGGTTGTAACTCACGTTACCCACAAGGTAGCACAGATCTTGTGTGGACAATGGACCTGGAGTCACTATGGCATGATATCTAAGAGTTTCAACTAGGCTATCCCAATTCATGGAATACAGGACGAGCAAATACAGAAAAGAGCCATTACTATAGGATGAAATGACTTTTGGGTTTGTAGATGCAGTCAAGGCATTGATCCTCCAGCGTTTCACAGCAACGTGCCACTTGGAGCCTAGGATATAACTGTTACCAGGGAATCCTTTCCCAGTTATGAAATTACACTGAAACTATACCAGGTCTGCAAACACTATCACTATGAAACCCTGACTATTTTCTTCAATCTTTCAGTATGCTTCTTCAAGCTTAGAAGAAGCCTGTTAGATAATATTTACATATTTTAGACCAAAATGCAAACTTAGCAATACTTTGCATCATTAGAAAGAGAAAAACCTGTCATTCATTTCAGTCTGTTTGTGGAAGAGGAAAGACCTCCAGGAATTATGAGAATTAACTGTCCATTTAGAGTTGACATTGCACTCATCTCACATGTTAGTAAAGTAATGCTCAAAATTCTCCAAGCCAGGCTTCAGCAATACATGAACCGTGAACTTCCAGATGTTCAAACTGGTTTTAGAAAAGGCACAGGAACCAGAGATCAAATTGCCAACATCCGCTGGATCATTGAAAAAGCAAGAGAGTTCCAGAAAAACATCTATTTCTGCTTTACTGACTATGCCAAAGCTTTTGAATGTGTGGATCACAATAAACTATGGAAAATTCTGAAAGAAATGGGAATACCAGGCCACCTGATATGCCTCTTGAGAAACCTATATGCAGGTCAGGAAGCAACAGTTAGAACTGGACATGGAACAACATACTGGTTCCAAATAGGAAAAGGAGTATGTCAAGACTGTATATTGTCACCCTGCTTATTTAACCTATATGCAGAGTACATCATGAGAAACTCTGGGCTGGAAGAAGCACAAGCTGGAATCAAGATCACCGAAAGAAATATCAATAACCTCAGATATGCAGATGACACCACCCTTATGGCAGAAAGTGAGGAGGAACTGAAAAGCCTCTTGATGAAACTGAAACAGGAGAGTGAAAAAGTTGGCTTAAAGCTCAACATTCAGAAAACGAAGATCATGGCATCCAGTCCCATCACTTCATGGGAAATAGATGGGGAAACAGTGGAAACAGTGTCGGACTTTATTTTTCTGGGCTCCAAAATCACTGCAGATGGTGACTGCAGCCATGAAATTAAAAGATGCTTCCTCCTTGGAAGGAAAGTTATGACCAACCTAGATAGCATATTGAAAAGCAGAGACATTACTTTGCCAACAAAGGTCCGTCTAGTCAAGGCTATGGTTTTTCCTGTGGTCATGTATGGATGTGAGAGTTGGACTGTGAAGAAGGCTGAGCACTGAAGAATTGATGCTTTTGAACTGTGGTGTTGGAGAAGACTCTTGAGAGTCTCTTGGACTTCAAGGAGATCCAATCAGTCCATTCTAAAAGAGATAGGCCCTGGGTGTTCTTTGGAAGGACTGATGCTAAAGCTGAAACTCCAGTACTTTGGCCACCTCATGCGAAGAGTTGACTCATTGGAAAGGACTCTGATGCTGGGAGGGATTGGGGGCAGGAGGAGAAGGGGACGACAGAGGACGACAGAGGATGAGATGGCTGGATGGCATCAATGACTCGATGGACGTGAGTCTGAGTGAACTCCGGGAGTTGGTGATGGACAGGGAGGCCTGGCATGCTGTGATTCATGGGGTCGCAAAGAGTTGGACACGACTGAGTGACTGACCTGAACTGTACCTTCTTTAAGAAGGGCTGAATTGCAAAAAGTCATGTCTAATCTTGGTTCTTCAGAGCTTTATTCCTTCTAACTATATGCCACTTAAATAAGGAATGTGTTTATCTGAACTCTAAATATAGTTATTACAGTAGGAATGCTCAGGTATGTTGCTGAGCAATTACAGGTAGGTTTTCAGCTGGCTGCCTGGTTGGAGTTAGGATTTTCTTGAACACTCTCTTCTTCACAGTCCTCTTACCTCCAGATCAATGAGGACTGGGAAACCAAGGCTAGCCCACTACTGATCTAGTACCAGAATTGGGTAATTGAACCAGTATCTTTGAGGGTGTTAGTATCATAGTTTCTCCTGAACTTGAAACTGCCTATCAAATGGCTCCTAACTCTGTATCTAGCTCATCTATAATGATTTATCTGAAATCTAGCAAAGAAAGCATGGTCAAATCAGTTTCTGGCTGAAATTCAACTAATATCAGAAAGGAAGTGTTGGTCACTCAGTCTGGTCCAACTCTGTGACCCCATGGACTGTAGCCCATCAGGATCCTCTGTTCATGGAATTTTTCCAGGCAAAAATACTGAAGTGGGTTGCTGTTCCCTTCTCCAGGGGATCTTCCCAACCCTGGGATCCAACCTGGTTCTCCTGCATTGCACACAAATTCTTTACCCTCTGAGCTACCAGGGAAGCTCCAACATCAGAAGGATGGCAAAGTCCTGCAGGCAAAAGAGGAAACATATAAAGGAGAGGTGAGAGTGGTGACTGTATGCTCATCCAAAGAGCAAGGCATTGAGTCCTGTCTTTACTGGAGACATTTCCTTACCCCAAGGGCTGAGAATCAAGACCATTTCCCTGGTTACCAAAATCCATTTACTAGAGCCAAGGGCAGGGAGGATATGATATAAGATAGCTTAGAGGAGAAAGCCAACTGTGTATGCATGCATGATTGTGTGTGTATGTGTGTGTGTATTTGTGTGTATGTACATATCAGTTAAAAGTTAGGACTTTTTTGACTGAAAGCATCAGAAAACTAATTTAAACTTATTTCAGCAACAAAAAATATTCCTGGATATCTCACTGAATCAACAAATCTTTTTATCTCTTTCAGTCTCATTTCCAAAAATACCAGGGAAAGATGAAGATCAATAAACTATTGATATATCCAGCAAGCAGAAGGGCTTTGTAGGTACCACTTGGTGGTAGGCCAGAAGCACGGAGTGGTAGGGAGGGAAACCCTGGGAAAGGGTGCTGGATGGCCAGTCTAATCAATGTCTACCACAATATTTCATAAAAACTTATTGTAGAGGAAGGTAAACTTCCAAACTCATTCTATGAGACCACCGTCACTCTAATACCAAAACCTGACAAAGATGCAACAAAAAAAAGAAAACTACAGGCCAATATCACTGATGAATATAGATGCAAAAATCCTTAACAAAATTCTACCAATCAGAATCCAACAACACATTAAAAAGATCATACACCATGACCAAGTGGGCTTTATCCCAGGGATGCAAGGATTCTTCAATATCCACAAATCAATCAATGTAATACACCACATTAACAAATTGAAAAATAAAAACCATATGATTATCTCAATAGATGCAGAGAAAGCCTTTGACAAAATTCAACATCCATTTATGATAAAAAAAAAAAAACCTGCAGAAAGCAGGAATAGAAGGAACATACCTCAACATAATACAAGCTATATACAACAAACCCACAGCAAACATTATCCTCAGTGGTGAAAAATTGAAAGCATTTCCCCTAAAGTCAGGAACAAGACAAGGGTGCCACTCTCACAAGTACTATTCAACATAGTTTTGGAAGTTTTGGCCACAGCAATCAGAGCAGAAAAAGAAATAAAAGGAATCCAAATTGGAAAAGAAGAAGTAAAACTCTCACTGTTTGCAGATGACATGATCCTCTACATAGAAAACCCTAAAGACTCCACCAGAAAATTACTAGAGCTAATCAATGAATATAGTAAATTTGCAGGATATAAAATCAACACGCAGAAATCCCTTGCATTCCTATACACTAATAATGAGAAAATAGAAAGAGAAATTAAGGAAACAATTCCATTCACCATTGCAACGAAAAGAATAAAATACTTAGGAATATATCTACCTAAAGAAACTAAAGACCTATATACAGAAAACTATAAAGCACTGGTGAAAGAAATCAAAGAGGACACTAATAGATGGAAAAATATACCATGTTCATGGATTGGAAGAATCAATATAGTGAAAATGAGTATACTACCCAAAGCAATTTATAGATTCAATGCAATCCCTATCAAGCTACCAACGGTATTCTTCACAGAGCTAGAACAAATAATTTCACAATTTGTATGGAAATACAAAAAACCTCGAATAGCCAAAGCAATCTTGAGAAAGAAGAATGGAACTGGAAGAATAAACCTGCCTGACTTCAGGCTCTACTACAAAGCCACAGTCATCAAGACAGTATGGTACTGGCACAAAGACAGAAATATAGATCAATGGAACAAAATAGAAAGCCCAGAGATAAATCCACACACCTATGGACACCTTATCTTTGACAAAGGAGGCAAGAATATACAATGGATTAAAGACAATCTCTTTAACAAGTGGTGCTGGGAAAACTGGTCAACCAATTGTAAAAGAATGAAACTAGAACACTTTCTAACACCATACACAAAAATAAACTCAAAATGGATTAAAGATCTAAACGTAAGACCAGAAACTATAAAACTCCTAGAGGAGAACATGGGCAAAACACTCTCTGACATACATCACAGCAGGATCCCCTATGACCCACCTCCCAGAATATTGGAAATAAAAGCAAAAATAAACAAATGGGACCTAATTAAACTTAAAAGCTTCTGCACAACAAAGGAAACTATTAGCAAGGTGAAAAGACAGCCTTCAGAATGGGAGAAAATAATAGCAAATGAAGCAACTGATAAACAACTAATCTCAAAAATATACAAGCAACTCCTGCAGCTCAATTCCAGAAAAATAAATGACCCAATCAAAAAATGGGCCAAAGAACTAAATAAACTTTTCTCCAAAGAAGACATACAGATGGCTAATAAACACATGAAAAGATGCTCAACATCATTCATTATCAGAGAAATGCAAATCAAAACCACTATGAGGTACCATTTCACACCAGTCAGAATGGCTGCAATCCAAAAGTCTACAAGCAATAAATGCTGGAGAGGGTGTGGAGAAAAGGGAACCCTCTTACACTGTTGATGGGAATGCAGACTAGTACAGCCACTATGGAGAACAGTGTGGAGATTCCTTAAAAAACTGGAAATAGAACTGCCTTATGACCCAGCAATCCCACTGCTGGGCAGACACACTGAGGAAACCAGAATTGAAAGAGACACGTGTACCCCGATGTTCATTGCAGCACTGTTTATAATAGCCAGGACATGGAAGCAACCTAGATGTCCATCAGCAGATGAATGGATAAGTAAGCCGTGGTGCATATACACAATGGAGTATTACTCAGCCATTAAAAAGAATACATTTGAATCAGCTCTAATGAGGTGGATGAAACTGGAGCCTATTATAGAGTGAAGCAAGCCAGAAAGAAAAACACCAATATAGTATACTAATGCATATATATGGAATTTAGAAAGATGGTAATAATAACCCTGTATACGAGACAGCAAAAGAGACACTGATGTATAGAACAGTCTTTTGGACTCTGTGGGAGAGGGAGAGGGAGAGGGTGGGATGATTTGGGAGAATAGCATTAAAACATGTATAATATCATATATGAAATGAGTCGCCAGTCCAGATTCAATGCACGATACTGGATGCTTGGGGCTGGTGCACTGGGATGACCCAGAGGGATGGTACGGGGAAGGAGGAGTGAGGAGGGTTCAGGATGGGGAACATGTGTATACCTGTGGCAGATTCAAGTTGATATATGGCAAAACCAATACAATATTGTAAAGTTAAAAAATTAAAAAAAAAAAAAACCAGGCTTTCTGTACCATTGGGCCTTCTCAACTGCAATGAAGAGTCCAGGGATAAAAAAAATCAGGATCAGCCTTGATAGAGAAGCCCATCATTTATACCAACTTAAGGGCTTCCCTGGTAGCTTAGTCATAAAGAACACACCTGCCAATGCAGGAGACATAAGAGACGTGGGTTTGATCTTTGGGTCAGGAAGATTCCCTGGAGGAGGGCGTGGCAACCCACTTCAGTATTCTTGCCTGGAGAATCCCATGGTCAGAGGAGTCTGGTGGGCTACAATCCATGAGGTCACAAAGAGTTGGACACGATCGAAGTGACCTAGTGCATGTACTACATATAGGAAGACATGGTTTTCTTCTCCATGGCCAGTCCTATCATAGAGACCTTTCCATTCCAAGGGCTGTGGCTTGTTGTGGCCATGGGATCTCCCACTGCATGCAAGAACTTGGAAAGACATTGACAGCACAGGTCAGCATAATACCTGAAGCTGCCACTCACCTTTCCTATAATATATTAAAAAAAAAAAACTTTTCAACTCACTTGCACCAATGTCAGGCACTGAAACAGTAAAAACAAGAGGGTAGTGACTCTAGAATGAAATAAAGGAAAGGGGGTATTATCTGGCCTTTGGGAACAGCAAGTCTAGAACATCCCAGTTAGAAGTAGGATCAAGAGGACCCTGAGCTTTCCTGGTGGCTCAACTGGTAAAGAATCCACCTGTAGTGCGGGAGATCTGAGTTTGATCCCAGGGTTGGGAAGATCCCCTGGAGAAGGGAAAGGCTACCCACTCCAGTATTCTGGCCTGGAGAATTCCATGGACTGTACAGGTCATGGGGTCGCAAAGAATCAGACATGACTGAGCGGCTTTCACTTTCACTACAGGAATGAGAGTGAGGAGCATTCTAAATGGCCTTGGGAAGTGGTTGGTGGGCATTTGGGACAGGGGAGTTTCCTTCAGAACTTTCTAGACATGTATACCTGAAAGGAGAAGTTGGGTTTTATTTTGTTGTTTTTTGGCTGCACTCTGTGGCTTGCAAGATCTTAGTTCCCCATCCAGGGATTGAACCTATGCCCTAGGCAGTCAAAGCAGAGTCTTAACAACTGCACCGCCAGGGAAATCGCAGGAAAAGTTAATGATACATCAATTAGAGATGTCAGGCCTTGGGTTCTTGTGCTGCTACATGTGTATGGTGGATGCAGAGTTAACAATTTTTCTCCAATAGCTGTCAAACCAGCTAGAAATGTAACATGGGACTCCAACAAGGATTATCTAAAGATGCAGGTAAAGGCTTTGCTTTAGGACGCAATGTTATATTACATGTTCATTTTATGAACCTCTTTCTCATTTTCTCCTTGGTATGCTTTCTTTTTTAGGGGATAAATCTTCTCTAGAGATGGTTAAAGTAATTTCTCTCCTTAATGCTACAATCAAAAGGCTCTAATTTCTGGGCCAGGGAACTGTAATTAAAGTGGTACTGTCTTATGATAAACTGAAAGTGAAGTTGCTTAGTTGTGTTCGATTCTTTGCAACCCCATGGACTGTAGCCTATCAGGCTCCTCAGTTCATGGAATTTTCCAGGCAAGAGTACTGGAGAGGGTTGCCATTTCCTTCTCCATGGGATCTTCCCAACCCAGGGATCGAACCCAGGTCTCCCACATTGCAGGCAGACACTTTACTGTCTGAGCCACCATGATTCCTTAAATAATAGAAAAGCTCCATGATTGTCATATTCCAATAAATTATTGAATCTTGGAGAAACACAATCAAGTCAAAAAAATAAAACCATGTGATGATAAGGTTTGGCTTTTTTCATTAACCAATATCCAATGTAAGCACAAAATAATTCAACCAACATCATAGTATTTTTATGTTATTTAATTATTGCAATAGTAATTTTCTATTTTTCATAACATGTACAGATTCCACAGTGTTATGGATTAAACAGTCTTCTGTCTAAAAAGCATTTATATTACTGTTTATAAAAAAGAGTTACTAATAAGTTTAAACAATTAACATACTGGTTACATTAAATTTTGAAATACAACTGAGAATTGTCATTGCTTTTACCTAGTGAAGCGGACCCTTCCTCCTTATCATCTTTTCTCTTCTCTTCCTCTTCTTTTTTCAATTTGTTGTGTCTTTGTGTTTGAAGGCCTCTGATATATAGGAGAGAAAGTCTCTTGCTCCACAAACATACCTTGAAATTGGATTCTTGCTGAAAAATGGACCTTGTTTCACAAATGATATTTGGATCCAATGGCAGGATGTGTTTAAGTATTTTGTTTCAAAATTTTGATTGAAAATGAAAGATTCTCTATAAAATAATACATTTTCTTGGCACAGCTAAACACCTGGATTCTGAACAGATTGAATCCATGCCTTAAGTTAAAAAAATTAGTTTTGTGCTTTTCTGTCAAAAATATGAAAGAAGTTCAGTAAGTGGATTGCACATAAGCAGTCTCTGTCTGGGGAAAACCCAAACAGATGGTATTTGAAGTATTTGTTAGTAAGACATACAATAGCAATCCAAAGATGAATAAAAGATTTCCTAAAATTATTCAAAACAACCACAATAGAGTATTCAAAAGATGGTTTTTTTAGACACTTTTTGTTATTTCCAAAGAACTTTTATGACAACCTCAAAGGTCCTCTGACCAAGTCATCCAATTTCTGAATATTTTTCTAAGGATATATAAATTGTCAAGTACACAAAGTTACAATGTACCACACAATATGGTTTAATAGAAAAAATTGAAAAGCAGTTTAAATATTTAAAAGTAGAGGATTACTACATAAATTATGATAATTCAGTAGAAGCATAGACAATTATGTAGCTACATAGTTGAAATTATTAATGTGAAATCAACATTTTATATATTAATAAATGAAATTATATTTTACTTATTAATAATTAAAATAAAAATGTGCCATAGAACTGTAGTGTATTATCCAAATTGTATTTGAAACTCACATATAAGGAGTCCCCTGTATATACACAAGTGGAAAAACACCTGGGAAAATAAACCCTGAAATAAATATAACAAAAAATATCCTTCTTGATCTCCTTTTCTCTTTTTTATTACTGAGTAATATTTGACAGGTCACTTACATATTACCTTTTTCTTTTTACAAAGAGATTGCATGCATGTGTGCTTCGTAGCTTTAGTTGTGTCCAACTGTTTGTGACCCCGTGGACTGTAGCCCACCAGGCTCCTCCGTCCATGTGATTCTCCAGGCAAGAATACTGGAATAGGTTGTCATGTCCTCTTCCAAGAAATCTGCCTGGCCCAGGGATTGAACCCACATTTCCTGCATTACAAGCAGATTTTTTTTTTTTTTACCACTGAATCACCGGATAAGCCCACAAAGAGATTAAACTTCATCATTCTTTTTACAAACCCACAGATATAAAGCATTAACATACGTAAAGCAATGATCACTTATGGGAAAAGCATGACCAGTAGGATTTTCTACTCTCATTACTGGTAAGATACAACTGTGTACATTCTGTAATTAAACAGAAAATGTATATTTAAGAAATACACTATTTTTAAGAGCAGTTTTAGGTTCACAACAAAATAGGAGGAAGGTAGAGCTTTGTCATATGCCCACTCTCCTCACACATGATAGCCTCCTGAAACTATCAATACCAATCAGGAAGTGGTACATCTGTTATAGCTAATGAATCTGCATTGACACATCATAACCACCCAAAAGTCTGAGTGAATTTCGGGAGTTGGTAGTGGACAGGGAGGCCTGGCGTGCTGCGATTCATGGGGTCGCAAAGAGTCAGACACAACTGAGCGACTGAACTGAACTGAACTGAACTGAACCACCCAAAGTCCATAGCTTACCTCAGAGTTAACTCTTGGTGGTGTATATTCTACGGGTTTGGACAAATGTATAATGACACATATTAATCATAACAACATGCAAAATATTTTCACTGACTTAAAAATCCTCTGTGTTCTGCCTGTTCATCCTACCTCCACTCCATCCCCAGCAAACTCTATTATAATTTTTTTATCATCTCTGTAGCTTTCCCCTTTCTAGAATGCCATATAGTTGGACTCAGATACAATACCATTATGCAAAGAGGTTCTAGAATATCATATAACTAGAATCAAGCAGTATGTAGCCTTTTCAGATTGGCTTCTGGCACTTAGTAACATGCATTTAAGCTTTCTATCTTATCAGATCAGATCAGATCAGATCAGTCGCTCAGTCGTGTCTGACTCTTTGCGACCCCATGAATCACAGCATGCCAGGCCTCCCGGAGTTCACGGAGACTCACATCCATCGAGTCAGTGATGCCATCCAGCCATCTCATCCTCTGTCGTCCCCTTCTCCTCTTGCCCCCAATCCCTCCCAGCATCAGAGTCCTTTCCAATGAGTCAACTCTTCGCATGAGGTAGCCAAAGTACTAGAGTTTCAGCTTTAGCATCAGTCCTTCCAAAGAAATACCAGGGCTGATCTCCTTCAGAATGGACTGGTTGGATCTCCTTGCAGTCCAAGGGACTCTCAAGAGTCTTCTCCAACACCACAGTTCAAAAACATCAATTCTTCGGCGCTCAGCATTCTTCACAGTCCAACTCTCACATCCATACATGACCACAGGAAAAACCATAGCCTTGACTAGACAGACCTTTATTGGCAAAGTAATGTCTCTGCTTTTCAATATGCTATCTAGGTTGGTCATAACTTTCCTTCCAAGGAGGAAGTGTCTTTTAATTTCATGGCTGCAGTCACCATCTGCAGTGATTTTGGAGCCCCAAAAAATAAAGTCTGACACTGTTTCCACTGTTTCCCCATCTATTTCCCATGAAGTGATGGGACCGGATGCCATGATCTTCGTTTTCTGAATGTTGAGCTTTAAGCCAACTTCTTCACTCTCCACTTTCACTTTCATCAAGAGGCTTTTGAGCTCCTCTTCACTTTCTGCCAGAAGGGTGGTGTCATCTGCATATCTGAGGTTATTGATATTTCTCCCGGCAATCTTGATTCCAGCTTGTGTTTCTTCCAGTCCAGCGTTTCTCATGATGTACTCTGCATATAAGTTAAATAAACAGGGTGACAATATACAGCCTTGACGAACTCCTTTTCCTATTTGGAGAATTCCTTTTCCTATTTGGAACCAGTCTGTTGTTCCATGTCCAGTTCTAATTGTTGCTTCCTGACCTGCATATAAGTTTTTCAAGAGGCAGGTCAGGTGGTCTGGTATTCCCATCTCTTGAAGAATTTCCCACAGTTTATTGTGATCCACACAGTCAAAGGCTTTGGCATAGTCAATAAAGCAGAAATAGATGTTTTTCTGGAATTCTCTTGCTTTTACCATGATCCAGCGGATGTTGGCAATTTGATCTCTGGTTCCTCTGCTTTTTCTAAAACCAGCTTGAACATCAGGAAGTTCACGGTTCATATATTGCTGAAGCCTGGCTTAGAGAATTTTGAGCATTACTTTACTAGCATGTGAGATGAGTGCAATTGTGCGGTAGTTTGAGCATTCTTTGGCATTGCCTTTCTTTGGGATTGGAATGAAAACTGACCTTTTCCAGTCCTGTGGCCACTGCTGAGTTTTCCAAATTTGCTGGCATATTGAGTGCAGCACTTTCACAGCATCATCTTTCAGGATTTGGAATAGCTCAACTGGAATTCTATCACCTCCACTAGCTTTGTTCGTAGTGATGCTTTCTAAGGCCCACTTGACTTCACATTCCAGGATGTCTGGCTCTAGGTCAGTGATCACACCATCTTGATTATCTGGGTCGTGAAGATCTTTTTTGTACAGTTCTCCTGTGTATTCTTGCCATCTATCTTATCAATTGGGCTCATTTCCTTTCAGTGCTGAATGATATTCCATTGTATGTACCATGGTTTATTTATCCATTCATCTACTGAGGGACATCTTGGTTACTTCCAAACTTTGGCAATTGTGAATCAAGCTACCATAAACACCCATATGCAGGTTTTTGTGTGAACCTAAGTTTTCATCTCCTTCAGGTAAATACCAAGGAGCAAGATTTCTGGATAGTATAAGAGTATGTTTAGTTTTGGGAAACCTTCAGACTGACTTTGAAAGTAGCTTTATCATTTTGCATTCCTACCAACAAAATATAAGTTCCTATTGATTCACATCCTTGTCAGCATTCAGTATTGTTAATGTTCCACTTTTGGCCATTTTAATAGGTGTGTAGTGGTATCTCATTATTACTTTAATTTCACCTTATCCCTGGTGTTATATGATGCAGAACATATTTTTTCATATGCTGATGTGCCATCTGTAGATCTTCTTTGGTGAGGGATTTGTTAAGGTCTTTGTCCCAGTTTTTAATCAGATTGCTGCTTTTTTGTGTGTCAAGTTTCCAGGGTTCTTTGTGTATTTGGGTAAATCCTTTATCAAATGTATTTTTTACAAACATTTTCTCCCAGAGTGTGGCTTGTCTTCTAATTCTCTTCACATGGTCTTTTATAGAGCTGAAGTTTTTAATATTAATGAAATCCAGATTAGTATTTATTTCATAGATCATGTCTAACTCTATTCCAGTGATCTATTTGTCTGACTTTTCCCCAGGACCACACTGTCTTGATAACTATGTGAAAGCCACTCAGTATACTGTTTCCAACTCTGCGACCCCATGGACTATACAGTCCATGGAATTCACTAGGCCAGAATGCTGGAGTGGGTAGCCTTTCCATTCTCCGGGGGATCTTTGCAACCCAGGGATTGAACCCAGGTCTCCCACATTGCATTGTTAACTGTAGCATTATAATAAGTCTTGAAGTTTGGTAGTTTCAGTTCCCTCACTTTGTTCTTTTGCTTCAATATCGTGTTGGCTATTCTGGGTCTTTTGCCTCTCCTTTAGAATCAATTTGTCAATATTCATATAATAACTCACTAGGATTTTGATTGGAATTGCATGGAGTCTTCAACCTGAAGAACTGACTGCTTGACGATATTGAGTCTTCTATCCAAGAACATGGACTATCTTTCCACTTATTTAGTCATTCTTTGATTTTGTTCATCAGAGTTGTATAGTTTTCCTCAATAGATCATGTACATATTTTTTTGGAGTTGTATCTAAGAATTTCACCTTTTTGAGATCCTCATATAAATGGTATTGTGGTTTTAATTTCAAATTCTTAATAATGATTAATTACTTAATTCATTGCTGTTATATAGAAATGCAGTTGGCGTTGTGTATTAACCTTGTATCTTACAACCATGCTTTAATCACTTATTTATTAGTTTCAGAAGTTCTTGGTGACCCCCCTCCCTAGATTTTCTAAATAAACAATCATGTAATACCCAGCAGGGAAAGTTTTATGTCTTTCTTCCCAATCTGCATACTTTTTATTTCCTCTTTTTTCCCCCTTATTGCATTAACAAGGGTTCTAGTACACTGTTTAAAAGGACTGATGAGAGGGAACATCTTTGCCTTGTACTTGAACTTAGTGAGAAAGCTTTGAATTTCTGACCATTGAGCAGGACGTTAACTGTAGGTTTTTGTAGATGGGCTTTATCAAGTTGAGGATATTGCTCTCTGATTCTAGTGTACTGAGAATTCTTTTACCTTGAGTAACTATTATGCATCTGTTGGAATAATCATGTGATTTCCCTTTTTTAATCTGTTGATTAGATACATTACTTAGAAGAAATGGAGTAGCCCTCATAGTCAACAAAAGAGTTCAAAATGCAATACTTGGATGCAATCTCAAAAATGACAGAATGATCTCTGTTTGTTTCCAAGGCAAATCATTCAATATCACAGTAATCCAAGTCTATGCCCCAACCAGTAATGCTGAAGAAGCTGAAGTGGAACAGTTCTATGAAGAGCTACAAGACCTTCTAGAACTAATTCCCCCCAAGAAATGTCCTTTTCATTATATGGGACTGGAATGCAAAAGTAGGAAGTTAAAAGATACCTGGAGTAACAGACAAATTTGGCCATGGAGTACAAAACAAAGCAGGTAAAAGTCTAATAGAGTTTTGCCAAGAGAATGTACTGGTCATAGCAAACACTCTTCCAACAACAGAAGAGAAAACTCTACACATGGACATCACCAGATGGTCAATACTGAAATCAGATTGATTATATTCTTTGCAGCCAAAGATGGAGAAGCTCTATACAGTCAGCAAAAACAAGACCGGAAGCTGAATGTGGCTCAGATGATGAACTCCTTATTGCCAAATTCAGACTTAAATTGAAGAAAGCAGGGAAAACCACTAGACCATTCAGGTATGACCTAAATCAAATCCTTTACAATTGTACAGTGGAAGTGACAAATAGATTCAATGGATTAGATCTGATAGACAAAGTGCCTGAAGAACTATGGATGGAGGTTTGTGACATTGTACAGAAGGCAGGGATCAAAGCCAAAATGGTTGTCTGAGGAGGCCTTACAAATTGCTGAGAAAAGAAGAGAAGCTAAAGGCAAAGGAGAAAAGGAAAGATATACTCATTTGAATGCAGAGTTCCAAAGAATAGCAAGGAGAGATAAGAAAGCATTCCTCAGTAATCAATGCAAAGAAATAGAGGCAAACAATAGAATGGGAAAGACTAGAGATCTCTTCAAGAAAATCAGAGATACCAAAGGAACATTTCATTCAAAGACGGGCACATTAAAGGACAGAAATTGTATGGACCTAACAAAAGCAGAAGATATTAAGAAGAGGTGACAACAATACACAGGAGAACTATATGAAAAAAATCTTCATGATACAGATGACCACAATGGTGTGATTACTCACCTAGAGCCAGACATCCTGGAATGCAAAGTCAAGTGGGCCTTAGGAAGCATTACTATAAACAATGCTAGTGGAGGTGATGGAATTCCATTTGAGCTATCTCAAATCCTAAAAGACGATGCTGTGAAAGCACTGCACTCAATATGCTGGCAAATTTGGAAAACTCGGCAGTTGTCACAGGACTGGAAACCGTCAGTTTTCATTCCAATCCCAAATAAAGGCAATGCCCAAAAATGTTTAAACTCCCACATAGTTGCACTCATCCCACATGCTAGCAAAGTAATACTCAAAATCCTCCAAGCCAGGCTTCCACAGAACGTGAACTGTGAACTTCCAGATGTTCAAGCTGGATTTAGAAAAAGCAGAGGAACCAGAGGTCAAATTGCCAACATCTGTTGGATCATAGAAAAAGCAAGACAATTCCAGAAAAACATCTACTTCTGCTTTATTGACTATGCCAAAGCCTTTGACTGTGTGGATTACAATAAACTGTGGAATATTCTGAAAGAGATGGGAATACCAGATCAGCTTACCTATCTCCTGAAAAATCTGTATGCAGGTCAAGAAGCAACAGTTAAAACTGGGCATGAAACAACAAACTGGTTCCAAATTGGGAAAGGAGTACATCAAGGCTGCATATTGCCACCCTGCTTATTTAACTTATATGCAGAGTTCATCATGCGAAATGCTGGACTGGATGAAGCACAAGCTGGAATCAAGATGGCCGGGAGATATATCAATTATCTCAGATATGCAGAAGATACCACCCTTTTGGCGGAAAGAAAAGAGGAACTAAAGAGCCTCTTGATAAAAGTGAAAAAGTTGGCTTAAAACTCAACATTCAGAAAACTAAGATCATGGCGTTTGGTCCCATCACTTCATGGGAAATAGATGGGGAAACAGTGGAAATAGTGAGAGACTATTTTGGGGGGCTGCAAAATCACTGCAGATGGTGACTGCAGCCATGAAATTAAAAGACGCTTGCTCCTTGGAAGAAAAGATATGACCAACCTAGACAACATATTAAAAAGCAGAGACATTACTTTGCCAAGAAAGGCCCATCTAATCAAAGCTATGGTTTTTCCAGTAGTCTTGTATGATTGTGAGGTTGGACTGTAAAGAAAGCTGAGCACCAGAGAATTGATGCTTTTGAACTGTGGTGTTGGAGACTCTTGAGAGTCCCTTGGACTGCAAGGAGATCCAACCAGACCATCCTAAAGGAGATCAGTCCTGAGTGTTCTTTTAAATGACTGACATTGAAGCTGAAACTCCAGTACTTTGGCCACCTGATGGGAAGAACTGACTCCTTGGAAAAGATCCTGATGCTGGGAAAAATTGAAATCAAGAGGAGAAGGGGATGACAGAGGATGAGATGGTTGGATGACATCACTGACACGATGGACATGAGTTTGAGTAAGTGCCGGGAGTTGGTGATGGACAGGAAAGCCTGGCGTGCTTCAGTCTATGGGTCACAAAGAGTCCGACACGACTGAGTGATTTAACTGAACTAGATGCATTACTATTAATTGATTTTGAAATATCGAATGCCAGACATAAATCCCACTTGGTCGTGGTCTATAATTATTTTTTATACTTTCTGGGATTTGTTTTGATCATATTTTGTGTAGGATTTTTGAATCCTTGTTCGTGAGAGACATTGGTCTAATTTTGTTTTTGTTTTTCTCAAGATATCTTTGGTTTTTGTTTTAGGATAGTGCTGACCTCTTAAAATGAAATAGGAAGTATTCCTTCTGCTTCTGGATTCCTTGGTGGCTCAGCAGCAAAGAATCCACCTGCAAATGCAGTTTCAATCCCTGGCTTCAGAAGATACCCTGGAGAAGGGAATGACAGCCCACTCCAGTATTCTTGCCTGGGAAATCCCATGGACAGAGGAGCCTGGTAGGCTACAGTCCATGGGGTGACAAAGAATCAGACATGACTTAGTGACTAAACAACAACATCTTCTGTTTCTATCCTCTATAAGATCGTAGAGAATTAAGGCAATGGCACCCCACTCCTGTACTTTTGCCTAGAAAATCCCATGGAAGGAGGAGCCTGGTAGGCTGCAGTCTATGGGGTCGCTAGAATCGGACACGACTGAGCAACTTCACTTTCACTTTTCACTTTCATGCATTGGAGAAGGAAATGGCAACCCACTCCAGTGTTCTTGCCTGGACAATCCCAGGGACAGGAAGCCTGGTGGGCTGCCGTCTATGGGTCGCACAGAGTCGGACATGACTGAAGTGACTTAGCAGCAGCAGCAGCAGTGTAATTTCTTCCTCAGTCTTTGGTAGAATTCACCAGTTGGGCCCATCTTGCCCTGGTGCTTTCTGATTTGAAAGATTATTTATTATTGATCAGTTCAATTTCTGTAATAGATTCAGTCCTAGTCAGGTTGTCTATTTCTTCTTCTGTGAGTTTTGGCAGATTGAGTCTTTCAAGGAATTGGTCCATTTCATGTAGCTTATCAAATTTGTGCACATAGGATTGGTCATAGTACTCCTTTATTATATATTTCATGTTCCTGGGGTCTTCAATGATGTGCCCTCTTTATTTCTGATATGATTAATTTGTGTTGTCTTTTTTTTTCAGTTTGCCTGGCTTGAGACTTACCAATTTTACTGATCTTTTCAAAGACCCTGCTTTTGCTTTCTTGTTTTTTTCCTATTACTTTCCTGTCTTCAATTTCATGGGGTTCTCTAATTCTTATTTCTTTCCTACTGATTACTTTGGATTAAATTTGCTCATCTTTGTCTATTTATCTAAATTGGAAACTTTAGATTATCACATTTACATCTATCTCTTTCTCTAATATTTACATATAATGCTATACATTTCCCTCCATGCATTGCTTTCACTGCTTCCTGTGAATTTTAATAATTATGTTTTTATTTTCATCTAGTTCAAAATATTTTAAAAATCTCTTTAGATTTCTTCTTTGACTCTTGTGTTATTAAGAAGTATTTTTTTTTGTTTGTTTGTTTAATCTTGTGCATCTTAGGGGTTTTTCAGTTATCTTTTCATTATTGATTTCTAGTTTAATTCCGTGGTGATCTGTGAGGAGACATTGTATAATTTCTATTCTTTTATATTTGTTAAGGTTTGTTTTATGGCCCAGAACATGGTCTATCTTGGTGCATGTTCCATGTGATCCTGAGAAGAATGTGTAATCTCTTGTTAGATGAAATAGTCTATAGATGTCCATTATATCCAACTGACTGAAGGTGTGGTTCAGTCCAGCTATGTCCCTACTGATTTTCTGTCTGTTCAATTTGTCCATTTCTGACACAGGCATGTTGAAGTCTCCAGTTACAATAGTGTATTCATCTATGCATTCATTCTCCTTGAAATTCTATCAGGTTTTTGCCTCACATTGTTAACACTGGTGTTAGGCACCTACATATTAAGAATTGTTAGGTATTTTGGGAGAATTGACCCTTTTTAATTTCAAACAGTGTTAGTTTTAGAGTGACTAACACCAACACTGTTTGAAATTAATACAGTTACTCCTGCTTCCTTTTGATTAGTGTTGCTGCTGCTGCTGCTGCTGCTGCTGCTAAGTCGCTTCAGTTGTGTCAGACTCTGTGCGACCCCATAGACGGCAGCCCACCAGGCTCCCCCATCCCTGGGATTAGTGTTAGCATGCTATATTTGTCTCCATCCATTTACTTTTAATCTATTTGTGTTTGTATATTTCAAATGAGTTTCTTATAATCAACATATAGTTGAGCACTGTTTTTTACCTACTCTGATAAACTTTGTCTTTTATTAATAATTGGTGGATTTAAGCCATTGACATTCCAAGTGATTTTTTAATATATTTGAATTCATATTTACTATATTTGTTACTACTTCCTATTTTTTGCCCTTGGTTTGTTTCTTGGACTTTTTGTTTTATTTGTTTTTTATTGGGTTTGCCTTTTAGCTTTTTCTGCCTTTTGTGGTTAATTTAATATTTTATATAATTCCATTTTCTCTCCTTTCTTAGCATATCAGTTATACTTCTTTAAAAAAATTTTTTTAATGGTTGCCCTAGAGTTTACCATATATGTTTACAAACAATCCAAGTTCACTTTCAAATAATGCTATACCATTTCACAGGTAGTATAATTATTATCTTATGATGACCAAATAATCCTAATTTCTTCTTCTCATTCTTTGTATCATTGCTGTTACTCCTTTCACTTACATAAAAACATATATAAGCTATATTCTTAAGTATACATTGCATGTTGAACATGTGGTTGAAAACACTGTTACTGTTCTTGAACAATATTTTATCTTTTAGATTAAGAAGAAAAATAAATTTAAAATTTTTACTTTCACTAATTCCTTGTTTTCCCTTCTTTATGTAGATCTGAGTTTCTGACTTATTTTCTTTTTTTCTAAGAATTTATTTTAACATTTCTTGCAAGGCAGGTATAGTAGCAAGAAAGTCTTCAAATTTTTGCTTGTTGATAAAGTCTATTTCTCCTTCACTATTGGAGGATCATTTCATAGGACTAGCAAATTTTAAGTTAGTTTTTTCTCCTCTCAACATTTTCACTATTTCACTCCACGTTCTTTTTTGCTCGCATGGAAGCAAAAGAGAAAAGTTAGATACGATTGTCTTTGTTCCTTTATAGGAAAGGTGTTTTCTCCCTCCAGTTCTTTTGGAATTTTTTTCCCTTATCTTTGAAAATGATATGCCTAGATATAGTGGGTTTTTTAGTTTTTATTTTCTTTGCATTTATCCTGTTTGGTGTTCTGAGTTTTCTGATCTGTGGTTTAGTGTCTCACATTAATTTGGGGGAAATTCTCACACGTTGTTTCAAATATTTCTTCTCTTCCTTTCTCTCTTCTGTTGTTCCCATCTCACATATATTACATCTTTTATAGTTGTCCCATAGTCCTTGGATATTCTGATCTCTTTTTTCCCATTTTTGTTCTCTTTGCTTTTTTGAGGGTTCTTTTTATATATTTTCTGGTTCCTAGAGTCTTTCATTAGCTATGTCTATTTATAATCCCATCAAAGCCATTTTTCACTGCACTGTTTTTTATTGCTAGCATTTCTTCTGGTTCTTAGGATTTCCATTTCTCAGCTCACGTTCCATACTATCTTGCATATTGTCTACTTTATCCACCAGCATGTTGGATAAATATGATTAGCATGTTAATCATGTTTAAATTCCTAATCTAATAATTCCAACATTTCTGCTATGTCTGGTTTTGGCACTTGCTCTATCTCTTTAAATTGTGTTTTTGCTTTTTGGTATGCTTGTATTTTTTCTTAATAGCTGGGCATGATATGCCAAGTAAAAGGAACTGCTTAAATGGGCCTAATGGCAACCTACTCCAGTATTCTTACCTGGAGAATCCCATGGACAGAGGAGTCTGGCAAGCTACAGTCCAGAGGGTGGCAAACAGCTGGACACAACTGACCGACAGACACTTTCACGTTCACGTTCAAGGTGGTGGTGAGGTGTGGGGAGAAGAAAAGTGCTCCTGTGATTAAGTGTCAGTCTTTTAGTGAGCATGTGTCTGTGGACTATAAATTTCAAAAGTACTTCTCTTTTTTATTTTCTCCCTCTTTAGGTGGAGCAATGGCAACCCACTCCAGTATTCTTGCCTGGAGAATCCCATGGACAGAGGAGCTTGGTGGGCTACAGTCCACCGGGTCACAAGCAGTTGGACATGACTGAGTGACTTCACTTTCACTTTCACTTAGGTGGAGCAGGGTGGCTAGAGGGGGCTGGAGTTGGTTATTCCCCTTCTCCCAGGTCAGTTAGGTTCTGTTTAATGACTTTACCCTGAGGGCAGAGTGCAAGACACATAATAGCTACATGTAAGTACTTAAAATAATTGTGTCCCTGTTTTCTGCTTTTCTCATTTATTTTTCACAATAATCCTTGAGAAAGTTACTATTAGCTCATTTTTTGTACTTTTTTTTTTTTAAGTAACTTGTACTTTTGTGAGATTGTATTATAGATAGCATAGGTAGGATTTGAGTCCTGGTCTCTGCGGTTCTCAAGCTCTTAGACATCACAATGAACTAGACAGAGTCAAAGGCAAATTTGTACCTTGGGACACTGTTCTAGCATTTTTTTAGTTCCAAGATCCAAAAACTATACATAAAAGAAGTTGTTCTCACACACATGCATGCATGATCTCTTCTCCTTTTCTTATTTCTCACATGTGCAAATAAAAAAGAATAATTCACTCATGTGCAGTAGGTGATGTCCTTATGGCCATGTTATTTCTAGTCTCAAAAATCCTGAGTGTATATCACTGTATCAGTTAGGATGAAACATGGGTGCCTGTGATAGACAACCCACAATAACACCATGATTTATTCTTTTATTAAAAATAAAATTGGAGGCAGGCAGTTTGGTGGGAGATAGGAAGTGGGGCAGGGCTTCCCAGCTGGTGCTAGTGGTAAAGAACCTTCCTGCCAATGCAGAACACTTAAGAGACAAGGGTTCTACCCCTGGATCAGGAAGATTCCCGGGGAGAAGGAAATGGCAAGCCACTCCAGTATTCTTGCCTGGAGAATCCCCATGGACAGAGGATCCTGGTGGGCTGCCATCCATAGGGTCGCAGAGTCAGACACAACTGAAGTGACTTTGCACACAATTTTGGAGGAGGGCATGTTGGCTCCAAAAAGTCATCAGGAACCCTGGTTTCGTCTATCTTTCTACTTCATCCTTAGCATTTGGTTTCCAACCTCAGGATCACTTCATGGACCCAGATGGTTGCTATAGGATCTAGTAGCAGACATGGAAAAAGGAAGTATCTCCAGCTGTCTGTCTCCATTGAAGAGTCTTTCCGGGAAAGAACATAACACTTTCATTTGTATGTCATTGACTGGAACGTAATCATACAGACACACCTATCTATGATATAAAGGTCAAGAAATGTAGTATTTTTATCTAATGGAATTGCTGTCCCCAATGTTATAGGAGTTCTTTTGTTATCTGAAAACTGAGTTTGCCTCTCGGTAGGTGTCAAGTCAATAGATGCAACCAAGCCAAAGATTGGGAGAAGGAAGGATTTATTATTACTTGCAGTAAGGACTCAATGGACATGAATTTGAGAAAACTCCAGGAGATAGTGAAGGATAGGGGAGCCTGGCATGCTGCAATCCATTGGGTTACAAAGAGCTGGACACAACATGAAACAACAGACTGGTTCCAAATAGGAAAAGGAGTCCGTCGAGGCTGTATATTGTCACTGTGTTTATATAACTTATATGCAGAGTACATCATGAGAAACGCTTGACTGAAAGAAACACAAGCTGGAATCAAGATTGCCGGGAGAAATATCAATAACCTCAGATATGCAGATGACACCACCCTTATGGCAGAAAGTGCAGAGGAATTCAAAAGCCTCTTGATGAAAGTGAAAGAGGAGAGTGAAAAAGTTGGCTTAAAGCTCAACATTCAGAAAACGAAGATCATGCATCCGGTCCCATCACTTCATGGGAAATAGATGGGGAAACAGTGGAAACAGTGTCAGACTTTATTTTTCTGGGCTCCAAAATCACTGCAGATGGTGACTGCAGCCATGAAATTAAAAGACGCTTCCTCCTTGGAAGGAAAGTTATGACCAACCTAGATAGCATATTGAAAAGCAGAGACATTACTTTGCCAACAAAGGTCAGTCTAGTCTAGGCTATGGTTTTTCCTGTGGTCATGTGTGGATGTGAGAGTTGGACTGTGAAGAAGGCTGAGCGCCGAAGAATTGATGCTTTTGAACTGTGGTGTTGGAGAAGACTCTTGAGAGTCCCTTGGACTGCAAGGAGATCCAACCAGTCCATTCTGAAGGAGATCAGCCCTGGGATTTCTTTGGAAGGAATGATGCTAAAGCTGAAACTCCAGTACTTTGGCCACCTCATGCGAAGAGTTGACTCATTGGAAAAGACTCTGATGCTGGGAGGGATTGGGGGCAGGAGGAGAAGGGGAGGACAGAGGATGAGATGGCTGGATGGCATCACTGACTCGATGGACGTGAGTCTGAGTGAACTCCGGGAGTTGGTGATGGACAGGGAGGCCTGGTGTGCTGTGATTCATGGAGTCGCAAAGAGTCGGACATGACTGAGCGACTGATCTGATCTGATCTGACCTAGTAACTGAACAATAACAACAGAGTAAGGAGAAACCAGGGTGGCTCTTTCCCAAAGCAGTGTCAGCAAAATTGGGGAAGTTTTAAGCTAAGCGTACTCACGTATTCATGCGTGAGCAGAGGAGTATTCAGCATAGACATGGGGCAAAGGTCAACAGAGTTTAAATCTTAGTTGATTGAAGCCTGGAGGGTCAACATCACCCTTCCATCCTCCACTTGGGTGGGAGTCTTAACTCCTACAGAACTCAAAGATCTATAATTATGTGTATCTCTTGAGGAGGAACCAGGACTATTGCTTTTCGGTGTACTATTGTTTGATTTTTCTTTGTTCCTGCATTCTTTCCTTCCCTTAAGATCATTAAATACAAGACTTGTTCAAGAGTGAGGTTTGTGGTTAGGTTTAGATTACAAAATGGCTAAGGTCAAAATGGATTCTCGGAGCCTGGTAGGCTGCAGTCCATGGGGTCACGGAGAGTTGGACACGATTGAGTGACTTCACTTTCACTTTTCACTTTCATGCATTGGAAAAGGAAATGGCAACCCACTCGTGTTCCTGCCTGGAGAATTCCAGGGACTGTGGAGCCTGATGGGCTGCCGTCTATGGAGTCACACATAGTCAGACACGACTGAAGCCACTTAGCAGCAGGAGCAGCAGCATGTCAAGAAAGCCATTCCTGGTTCTCTTTCTCTGGGGACCCCTAAGCTATCCGCTAATGCTCTTACTAAGGAAATAGAAGTGAAAGGATATCAGGAAGGCAATTAGCAATCTCTGCTACAACTGCCTGTGAAACTATGCAAAATTATGCCTGGTGTTGACAGACTCTAGCATTGTCCTACGTAATATTATGTCTGACTCTTGTGATGTATTTCACATCTTTATATATCTTCTCCTAATTGCTCTCTGTATGTGGGATATTGTTCCTTTCCTTTGCTTTCTACCATCAGTCTCTTACCCATTCTTTAAGGACCACTTGGTATGATGCTTCCTCCATGAAGTCTTGAGGCTTCCCACGGCTTCTGACTTAAACTTCCCAAACACCACTCTCATCAGGTCAGCTCTGCTTCAACCTTCAATGCCTCCTTATTTTCTCACAAAATAGATGGCCGCAGGATGCCAAGAAAGTCTATCTCCTGGGAAAACATAATGAAATAGAGATACGCTGCTGCTGCTGCTAAGTCACTTCAGTCGTGTCCGACTCTTTTTGACCCCATAGACAGCAGCCCACCAGGCTCCCCCATCCTTGGGATTCTCCAGGCAAGAACACTGGAGTGGGTTGCCATTTCCTTCTCCAATGCATGAAAGTAAAAAGTGAAAGGAAAGTTGCTCAGTCGTGTCCGACTCTTAGCGACCCCATGGACTGCAGCCTACCAGACTCCTCCGTCCATGGGATTTTCCAGGCAAGAGTACTGGAGTGGGGTGCCATTGCCTTCTCTGGAAATAGAGATATATTCAATTATAATTGACTGATTGAATATAACTGATTAATTCATTAATTCAATCAGCAAACAATTATGGTGACTGCAGCCATGAAATTAAAAGATGCTTGCTCCTTGGAAGAAGAGCTATGACCAACTGAGATAGCATATTAAAAAGCATTTGCCGACAAAGGTCCATCTAAGTGAAAGCTATGGTTTTCCAGTAGTCATGTATGGATGTGTGAGCTGAACTATAAAGAAAGCTGAGCCCCAAAGAATTGATCTTTTAAACTGTGGTGTTGGAGAAGACTCTTGAGAGTCCCTTGGACTGCAAGGAGATCCAACCAGTCCATTCTGAAGGAGATCAGTCCTGGGATTTCTTTGGAAGGAATGATGCTAAAGCTGAAACTCCAGTACTTTGGCCACCTCATGAGAAGAGTTGACTCAATGGAAAAGACCCTGATGCTGGGAGGGATTGGGGGCAGGAGGAAAAGGGGATGACAGAGGATGAGATGGCTGGATGGCATCACCGACTTGATGGACATGAGTTTGAGTGAACTCCCTGAGTTGGTGATGGACAGGGAGGCCTGGTGTGCTGCAATTCATGGGGTCGCAAAGAGTCAGACACGACTGAGTGACTGAACTGAACTGAATTATGTGGAACTGAGTAGGTGCTCAGGCACTGAGCTAGGTGCTGGGCACATGTTTATTGAAAAAGAGAGAGCTGTCACACAGACACAGAGAACAGACTTGTGTTTGCCAAAGGGGAGGAGGGGTGAGGAAGAGAAGGATTGTGAGTTCAGGTTTAAGAAGATGCAAACTATTAAATACAGAATGGATAAATAACAAGGTCCTATTCTATAGCACATGCAAATATATTCAATATCATATAATACACAATGATGGAAAAGGACATTTTTAAAAAGGAATATTTATGTATAACTGTATCACTTCGCTGTATAGCAGAAATTAGCAAATATTGTAAATCAACTACATTTCAATAAAAAAATTAAAAACATAGGGAGCTGTTAAAACAAATATGATAGTTTCTTTCTGATTCTTTTGTTGGGATTAATTTACTATTTTTAGTGGCTTTTTTGGAGGGAGCTTAGTACTTGTTTATAGCTGCTGTTGGTGCTGCTAAGTCACTTCAGTCGTGTCTGACTCTGTGTAACCCCATAGACGGCAGCCCATCAGGCTCCTCTGTCCCTTGGATTTTCCAGGCAAGAACACTGGAGTGGGTTGCCATTTCCTTCTCCAATGCATGAAAGTGGAAAGTGAAAGTGAAATCGCTCAGGCGTGTCTGACTCTTTATGACCCCAGGGACTGTAGCCTACCAGGCTCCTCCGTCCATGGGATTTTCCAGGCAAGAGTACTGGAGTGGGGTGCCATTGCCTTCTCCATGTTTATAGCTGAGCAATAGCAAAGTCAAAGATTCTAGGAAAACATGGAAGAGAAAAGTTTTAAATGTTATATGTTCTCCATTATTCAATTTTTTTTCTTGTGAATTGGGAAAATTCTGTGACCACTTAATTTGAGCAGTGAAACCCCCTGATCCTCAAATCCGGGCTCACTACTTTCATAGCCAGGAAACGGCCACATTGAGTCTAAACTACGTCTCTTCAATGTCCTTCAAATCTGCATATTCCCAAAGGTTCTATTTTAAGTTATATTTTCCCTTGATTGCTTAGTCCCCCTGAACTTCAAATACCTACTGTATGCTGAAGATCTCAGACTATTTCTCCCTAGCATCGGAATTCTCTTAGCTTCAAAATCAACTAAGCAACCATTTCCTTAAAGAGATGGGAATACCAGACCACCTTACCTACCTCCTGAGAAATCTGTATGCAGGTCAAGAAGCAATAGTTAAAACTGGACATGGAACAACATACTGGCTCTGAATTGGGAAAGGAATACATCAGGCTGTATATTGTCACCCTGCTTATTTAACTTATATGCAGAGTACATTATGCGAAACACTGTGCTGGATGAAGCACAAGCTGGAATCAAGATTGCGGGGAGAAATATCAATAACCTCAGATATGCAGATGCTGCTGCTGTTAATTCGCTTCCAGTCATGTCCGACTCTGTGCGACCTCATAGATGGCAGCCCACCAGGCTCCCCCATCCCTGGGATTCTCCAGGCAAGAACACTGACACCATCCTTATGGCAGAAAGTGAAGAGGAACTAAAGAGTCTCTTGATGAAAGTGAAAGAGGAGAGTGAAAAAGCTGGCTTAAAACTCAACATTCAAAAAACAGAGATCATGACATCCGGTCCCATTACTTCATGGCAAGTAGATGGGGAAACAATAGAAACAATTGAGAGAATTTATTTTTGGGGGCTCCAAAATCACTGCAGATTGTTACTGCAGCCATGAAATTAAAAGATGCTTGCTCCTTGGGAGAAAAACTATGACCAATCGAGACAGAATATTCAAAAGCAGAGATATTACTTTGCTGACAAAGGTCCATCTAGTCTAAGCTATAGTTTTTCCAATAGTCATGCATGGATGTGAAAGTTGGACTATAAAGAAAGCTGAACACTCAAGAATTGATGGTTTTGAACTGTGGTGTTGGAGAAGACTCTTCAGCATCCCCCAAACTGCAAGAAAATCGAACTGGTCAATCCTAATGGAAATCAACCCTGAACATTCTTTGGAAGGACTGATGCTGAAGCTGAAGCTTCAATACTTTGGCAACCTGATGCAAAGAACTGACTCATTGGCAAAGACCCTGATGCTGGGAAAGACTGAAGGCAGAAGGAGAAGGGACCACGGAGGATGAGATTGTTAGATAACATCACTGACTTGATGGACGAGTTTTAGCAAGTTCTTCGAGGTGGCGATGGACAGGGAAGCCTAGCGTGCTGCAGTCCATGAGATCTCAGAGTCAGACAGGTCTGAGTGACTGAACTGAACTGAACCAGTTCCTGTATGTTATCATTTAAGTCAATAAGAAAAAGATCTATTTGCCAATGGAAAATGAGTGAAGAACAAGAGTAGAAAATGCAGAAAACAAAAGAAAATACCGATTCATCAGAAATCAAAGAAATATAAGTTAAAACAAAAAGTGAAATACTATTTTTCTTCCAACCCAGTTGATGATATTTTTAAGAAAATGATAATCTTGAATGTTTGGTTGCAAAGTATAAAGATTTCATACATAGGTTTTATGAATATAATTATGAGAGATGGGATGTACAAATAGACAGTGGCCAGACCTATACAAAAATAGAATTTTAACCGATAGCCTGCCCATGAAATCAACCCCTTTTCTAGCAGTCTTGGAAGCCAGGCTGCTGTAAATCAGACTTGTAGGCAGTCACATTGCCATCTCTAGTAATAGTCAGGAAGCTAAACAATAACTTCTGTAATAATTGGTCCAAAGTGTCCAAGCCTTGATTAGTAACTAACAGCTTCCTGAAGTTTTGTCTTTACTTTCAACTTAGAACCTGAAATGCTAAATACGCATCCCTAGCTGATCACACAGAATGCCCTACTTCTCATAGCCTGCTTATGGCTTCCCTTGCCATCAGCCTCTAATCAGGGCAGACCTGACGCCTTCCATTTTTTACACCATAAAGCTTTCTCACACCTCTGCCCACCACTGCTGCTAAGTTACTTCAGTCATGTCGGACTCTGTGTGACCCCATAGACGGCAGCCCACCAGGCTCCCCGTCCCTGGGATTCTCCAGGCAAGAACACTGTAATGGGTTGCCAGTTCCTTCTCCAATGCATGAAAGTGAAAAGTGAAAGTGATATCGCTCAGTCATGTCCAACCTTCAGGGACCCCATGGACTGCAGTCTACCAGACTCCTCCGTCCATGGGATTTTCCAGGCAAGAGTACTGCAGTGGGGTGCCATTGCCTTCTCCGACCACTGAGTCTCTGCCAAAACACAGATGAGGGTGGCTGATGTCCATGCTGGAGAAGGTTCTTTGGTTGTCTCTATTTATGTCTATATTGATACCACCTTTTATTATAGCACCTACCAACATTATGCATAGGAATGTTAATTAGATATACACAAAATGTGCAATAAAAAAGAGTTGATTAGGGAATTCTCTGGTGGTCCAGTGGTTAGGACTTGGGGCTCTCAGTGTCGGGGCCCAGCTTCAATCCCTGGTTCCCCGGTTAGGGAATTAAGATCCTGCAAGTCACACAGCAAGCCCCACCCCACCCTCCAAAAAAGAAGAGAGTTGATTATATAAACTATGGCATTTTCACAGAATATAATCTTAATGTGCAGCATTAAATCACATTTTAGAATAATAATTTATAATGTTATTGGAAAATGATCTTGAAGTTTGACTGAGGAAAGCAGATGACAAATCTTGATAGAATTTTTGTTTTATAGAGAAAGAAAGGAAGAGAAGGGGAGAGAGAGAGAATAAATATTTACAAGAAGGGAGAAATTGAGTGACTTCTGAATTTATTTAAAAATTTCTTTGGTATTTTCCCAACTATCTGTCATGATTATGCATTCTTTTTGTAATTAGAAACATGTTTCTTTAAAAAAAATCTAGTGTGGGGTCTCAGGGAAAATTACAATAAGCTATATCTTAAGATGACTTCTGAAATATTAGAAGGGAACAGGTTTCAGTGGGTACAGGTTTTGAAAAATTAAGCTGCAAAATAAGTGGAGGATTACCAAAATTGATAAGAATAAAAATTACTTTATCTATTTGGGAGAGAAAGTTAAAGCAAGATTAATATCATAGCTCAGAAGTCAATAGCATAAGGTGGTGCAACTTGGCTTGTCACTGCTTGTCAAGAAAGACCTTTAGACTGAAAAAGGCAGCAATCTAAGAAGGAATGGAAGCTAGTGTTTGGGAAAAGATTATTTAAAGCATCATCTAATTAGAAAGGATAAAGGGGATGATTTTTTTTTTTTTTTGCTTTATCTTTCCACTTTGATTTTTTAAGTTTCTGAAAATTAAAAATACTATATTTTAATTAATTAATTATTTATTTATTTGGCTGTGCTGGGTCTTGGGATCTTTTCAGCTGGGGCATTCAAAGTCTTAGTTGTGAGATATGGGATCTCGTTCCCTGACGAGGGATTGAATCTAGGCCCTCTGCAATTGGGAGCATGGAGTCTTAGCCAGTGGGCCACCAGGGAAGTCTCTAGAAATACTATCTTATAATGGAAAATATTAAAGCCCCTCATAGTGTTTAACAATAAAATAGGTTATTACGAATCAAATGACTAAATTTATCAAGTTGGTCAACTCTTTCAGGCCTATACAACAAACATGTGAAACAGAGCCTTCAAGCCAGTGAACTGTTTACAGTACTAGGTCCTATAGACTGAGAATGAGATGCTGAGGCTTACTCTTACCTCCATAACTTGAAGCTGGAGAGAGTGACCTTATGATGGGAAAGAAAAAGTCACTTCTCCATAAAATGAAAGACTGTTAGTCTGAACATTTCTCAGACTTTAATGTACATACCTATCACATGGGGAATTACTAAAGTTCATATTCTTGTTCAGTATGTCTCTTGAGGGGCCCTAAGCTCTTTATTTCTTTTCCTTTTTTTAAAAAAATAATTGTAATATATAGTGAAGCATATGTAACTGTCCTGTAATTTCCAAGTCTCCTGTAATTGTGTTCCTTACTTCCAATATTTAAAAAATGAAAAAGCGAAAGTTTATTTATTTTGGGCTGTGCTGGGTCTTTGTTGCTGTGTGCAGGTTTTCTCTAGTTGCAGGGAGCCAGAGTTATTCTTCTCTGTGGTGCACGGGCTTCTCATTGCGGTGACTTCTCTTGTTGCATAGCACAGGCTCGAGCTGTGCTGGCTTCAGTAGTTGCAGCACATGAGCTCAGTCGTTGTGGCTCACAGGCTTAGTGAAATCTTCTCAGGCTAGGCATTGAACCTGTGTCTCCTGCATTGACAGGTGGATTCCTATTCACTGCACCACCAGGGAAGTCCCTAAGCTCTTTATTTCTAACAAGCTCCAAGCTCCAGTGTGATATGGATACTGCTGGTCTGTGGACTACACTCTGAGTCTCAGGGGATAGAGAACATTCTAGATAAGAGAAACCCCAAACTTTCATTTCACAGGAGAAAACTTGAGGCACAGAGGTCACATATGAATTTCATCTTGTTCACAGGCACAATGTGAACCTGTCAGCCTGAAGGGGCTTTCTTCCTCTAATTCATCCTGCCATATCTTTGTCATTTCACCTTCCAGTCTACTCCAAAGGAAACAGTATTATATATAATACTCATCATATTTTATCATAGTTAAGCCAGTACACCTAATGGGGAATAGTCTTGGGGCAGCCATTGTCTCTGAGGTTGAATGAGCAGAGAATTCTGCTGTACATTTTGACTACATCTTCAATCAAGCACATAACACCCTTTTTGAGGAAGAGAAGGAGGCTGAACATTCTGCATTCCAGAAAAGTAGTAAGACCAGGAAGGCCCAGAGCTGATGACCCGCCTCCAACTTTGCTTTCTTGGGCTGCCATTGGATGTTCTCCACCAAGAGGGTCCCCAGAGCAGAACCTGTGTGGCAAATGAGAGAAATGTGTCCCTTGGAGAGTTTGTGGAGAAGACTCATCCATCACACAGACCTAGGGATCTCCAGCCTTCAAGAAAAGAAAAGGTAGCATATATTCAGAATGAAATCAAAGAGCAGCAGCCCTGGGCAAGGAGCTGATTGTGACTCTCAGAAGATCTTTTCAATAATGGCTTTCCACTGATCCCCACCTCTAATTCTACCATCAACGCGGGGCCAAGTGACAGGGATATGGGAGAAGACTCAGCACAGCTGGCATCAGAGGCCAAGAGGGATTAGGAGGAAGACTGCTGGCCTAGAAGGAGAGAGAGAATCTAGCACCTCCCCAGAATTTTGAGGGTGCACATACTGTTGGAAAAGAAAAACAATTTTTTTTTACTTCTTTCTCTCTTTTTAAAGTATAATTAATTTACAATGATGTGTTAGCTTCAGATGTACAGAATAGTGATTCAGTTATTATATAATCATTCTTTTTCAGGTCCTTTCCCCTTACAGGTGGTTATTATAAGATATTGAGTTTGTTCCCTGTGCTGTACAGTAGGTGCTTGTTATTTATCTATTTTATATATAGTAGTGTGTATATGTTAATCCCAAACTCCTAATTTAAAGAGAAAAACAACTTTAGGAGAACAAGACTTTGTTCTGAATTTCAGTGGGGGTTTTCTCACTTATCTCCAGTATTTAGCCTCTCTTTTTCTGGAAGTGTTACTTGACCTCTCACCACAATAAAACTTAACAATACAACAAGAACACCCTAGGGGCAAGATAGTGGTTATAATCTTCTATTTTCCTTCCTAATCCTGAGCCTATGTTTCATCAAAGCAGAAGAGTTCAAGTACATGTATGGCTGAGATGCTTTGCAGTGCACCTGACACTATGACAACATTGTTAATTGGAGATACTCCAATATATAATCGGAGAAGGCAATGGCACCCCACTCCAGTCCTCTTGCCTGCAAAATCCCATGGATGGAGGAGCCTGGTAGGCTGCAGTCCATGGGGTCGCTAAGAGTTGGACACGACTGAGTGACTTCACTTTCACTTTTCACTTTCATGCATTGGAGAAGGAAATGGCAACCCACTCCAGTGTTCTTGCCTGGAGAATCCCAGGAACAGAGGAGCCTAGTGGGCTGCCATCTGTGGGGTCGCACAGAGTCGGACACGACTGAAGCGATTTAGCAGCCGCAGCAGCCAATATATAATAAAAAGTTTTTTTGTTTTTTTTTTTAAAGCAGAAGAGATTGCCAATTTGGAGAGGGTGTAGCCCTAGAAGTTTATGGGTGGGTCTATGTCCTAATGGAGAAGGAACAATTACAGTGTGTGAGGAAAGTCAGAATGGTAGCGGTCTAGGCTTATTTCTTTTTTCTGTGATGACTCTAATGGGGGCTTCCACAGCCTCTTCAGTTGGTATAAGGATCCTTGTGGGACTGAAAGTCCATCGTGAGTAATGAATGTTTGGTCCTGGGAAGTTTTGTGACAGATTTTAGAAACTTACCAAACTGGAAATGTTGATACTTAGGGTATGGAGTGCTTGGCTACATATACCTAGATACCATGGTGTTGGTGTGTTTTTATTCCCTGTGACTAAGTTATCAGCAAAATAGAAGAGGGACCCCCACAAAACTTGGAGGAAGAAGGTGGAACTAAGGCTCTTTTGGCACAGGGGAGAAGGTAAGTGTCTCAGATGATGTCACCTGGGGGTTGAGGAATCATGGGTTGAGCAGGTTACAGGGAGAGGTCTGGGAGGCAACAGAGTTCTGAGTCCATGATTTCCTACTAGGTCAGAGTTCATGCAGCACAAGAGTCAATAAGTACCGGGCACCCACCAGGTGCTGTCATTTGTGACATTGCTGTCATTTGTGACTACTGTAGATGCCCTCTAGTAGTTCCTACCTCCTGGAGAAGAGAGGAAAGAAGGAAATGCCCATCTTTGGACAGGATACTGCAGATTTTGAGGATTAGGAAGGAGCCTTCATAATGTCCAGAAAAATGGAGAGGGGATCATTCATTCTAAAGGATGGAATTAATACAGTGGTTTTACAGATTTTACCAAGGACAGATTTATATTCTATCTTGAATATTTACCCATGGAATATACTCAGTGAAAACTTAAATAATTAAACAATGGACATTGTTTAAAAGTTAGCATGTCCAGGTGCCAGAAGAGAACAACTTAAAAGTAGCAGCAAAGAGTAGGAGCTAAATATTTTTGGAGGATAAATTGTCTCTGGTTCTTTATTTCAAAAACTGCTTTGTATTCATATAATATACTTTTTTTTTTTTTTTAAGCAAGGACACTTTTAGATGAAGCAGGATTTGGTAATCACAGAGTCTTTAGCATCAGACAAAGCCAAATCCGAACTCTAGTTCTTTCCTTGACTGTGTGACCTTCGAGCCAAGGTGTTCCCCTCTATAAAATGGGAATAACAGTAAAGATTGCTGGGAGGATTAAATGAGACACTGCGCAAAACTCTAAGCTCAGGATCTGATATACAGCAAATATAAAATACTGTTATAGGGTAAGGGAGTTAGAGAAGGCAAGGTTCAAAAAAAGAAAGAGACCAGCACTTTACAGGAACAGATCACCTTTAATGAGACGAGAAGGGGCAGCAGTCAGATTAACGAGCTTCTGCACTAACCTAAGAAATGATTAAGTATATATAGGCATGTATGTGGAAAGTTACTGTCTTAAAGGGGCCTGTTCTTCTCCAAGGTTGTTCAGAGTAGTTATCTCTTAAATGGCTGGGCAAGGAATTCTGGAGATTGGCCAGAGACTGGACCGGCTGGGAGCTGGGCGTAATCAGCCTAATGTCCATTTTTTCTTCAAGTGAGAGAGTTCTTTGTTTTGCATAGAATGGTGGGGAGGACCTGGAAGGGAGTTTTAACTCCAGGCTACCTAGAGCCTTGCAACTTTTCTTCAACTATAGTAATGACGGAAACGATAAGATCGACGATGAAATAAATCGTAGCATTAACAATGGTTATGTTTGGATTCCCCAAAGCACAATTCCATTTAACCTGGAGAATCGGAAGCCGGAATGAAGTCCAGCAGGTTCATCAGCTAAAATAAATTTCTAGGCGCAGATGACGCTAAAACTACATTTCCCAGCATGCCCTGGGTTCCAGGGTCTTGTTTTCTCTCATTTCCGGGTGGATCAGGTGACTCCCCGGCTGCGCCATGGCGGAAGCAGAGGAGCAGGTAAGGGCTGCAGTTCCTAGGCAGGGGAATGGGAGGCGAGGGTGGGGCGATGGGGGCGTGAAGTGGTATTGCTGCGGAGGAGTGGGGCTGCTGCGGGGCCAGGCAGGCTCACGTGGGGCTGGGGTATGGCCAAAGTTCATTTCGGGGAGCGGAGAGGCAAGTGGGATGCAGTCTTTTGGACCGCAGGCGGAGACAGCGCCTCGACACACCCCCAGCATTTGTGGGGCAACCCTCCCTTTGGCTCTAGCCTTTTGGCCTGTGTTCTGAGAAATTTTGGCTTGAAGGCAGCTTAGGCTCTCTCAGGGACTGGCTGCTTCTGGGAGGCATCACACCTGATTTGAGTTTTGAGGTCAGGTGACTGAGATTTAAGTTCCTTTCCACTCGAAGTAGGACTGAAAGAGCTGATTTGCAGGTGGGCTAGGAAGGCGAAGTAGATGTGCTTAGGTTTGTTTCAGGTCTATTTCATTTGGGTACCAAGCTAGGTCAGTGTTGCATCTGATGAGTTTTACTTCGGGTCAATTTCATTTCCCTACAGAGCTAAGTCAATGTTGTATCTGTTGAGTTTTATTTTGGATCAGTTTCATTTAGTTACAAATCTGTTTTTATCTGGCAGTGGTTAAGTGCATCAGTCAGGGAGCAAACAAATCTCAGGCTCTAGCGCTCGTTCCTTTTCTTAAAATGTGACTTTGGGCTAATTGTTTATAGAGATGGAGATAATTATAGTAGTCCTCATAGGGTGATTTAAGAAGGACTGGGTCTAACGCAAATTTAAAGTGCTTAGAAGAAGTTTGGCTCAGTAAAAGTTATGTGGGATAGTTGCTGATTATCAGCTGGCGGTGTTCAGCCTACACCTAGCAGTGTGACACTGGAGTTTAGGGAAAGATTAGTAATGGCAGTTGTTATTTTCATACAGGCAATAGTGGTAGCCAGACATTAGATGAAATGACAAAGTAACATCGAGTACCTCTCATCCCCCACATCCCCCACCCCCCAAAGGCAGGTCGGAATTTGGGAAAGTACCTTAAATTTCCGTTTCCAGTGTTATTTTATCTTGGCATTGTTTTTCCTTATGAATTAACAGGGCCATCAGTTTGCATAATTGCTTGTAAGCAGCGACTTGATGCACTGTCTAGTATCATATAGGAAGTTTATTTACTTTAAAAATTTACTTTGTACCATTTGCTGCTGCTGCTGCTGTCGCCCCAGTCGTGTCCGACTCTGTGCGACCCAATGGACGGCAGCCCATGAGGCTCCCCCGTCCCTGGGATTCTCCAGGCAAGAACACTGGAGTGGGTTGCCATTTCCTTCTCCAATGCATGAAAGTGAAAAGTGAAAGTGAAGTCGCTCAGTTGTGTCCAACCCTCAGCGACCCCATTGACTGCAGCCTTCCAGGCTCCTCCGTCCATGGCATTTTTCCAGGCAAGAGTACTGGAGTGGGATGCCATTGCCTTCAACATACTTCAATTACATAATGAAAATTGTCCTGTGTAATTTTCGCACATGCCAATAAATAATAAATTCGCCAAGGTAGAAATTAAGTTTTTGGGTCTTCATTATGTTAACAGATGAGTCTCCTCTGTACCCCTGGAGCCCCCTTTTCCATTTCAAGCAGTTTAGTAGGATATGCTTATTAAGCTCATGTAATTGCATGACTCACAGCTGGATTTGATGATTGTGAGATTGGTTTTCACACTATTCATCTCTCCTGTTAAAAAAAAAAATTCTGTGGCTGCTCTAGGTCTTAACTGTGGCACTCCGGATCTTGGTTGCAGCCTGTGAACTCTTAGTTTCGGTATGTGGGATCTAGTTCCCTGACCACGGCTCAAACCTGGGCTTCCTGCATTGGAAGCGCAGAGTCTTAGCCACTGGACCACCAGGGAAGTCCCTAAAATAAAAATTTTTGGTAGTTTCATTTAAAAGCGAAAAGCCAAGCTCCTACATTCTTAGATACAGTGTCAAGACCAGGGAGAGTTGTTCTTAGTGTTTACAAACTAGTATTTACTAACTAGTGTCTGCTATGGTTTTGTGTAGGAGTTTAGCCAAGCTGTTTGATTAAGAAGACACTTAGAAAGTTCATAGTATAGTAAGAATGGTTTGTGTTTTTATAGGACCTTCCAGTTTAAAGAATCGTCTCATGTTTCATTTGGTCCTTACAAAAGAATTCTGTTGGTAAATTTTACTCTGATATGTAAGTCAGATCAGTCACCTCCTATGTTCCAAACTTTCAGGTGGCTGCCTATGCACTCTGGAAAAAAAAAAAAAAGAGTCCTTAGGATAGTCTAGTTGCCCTATAGCACCTTATCACAATTGCTCCCCATTCTTGTTCTCAGACCTCATTTTCCACTATTCTCTTCCCTTTCTGTCACTCTGCATCAGCTACCCTGGCTTTCTTACTCTGCTTTCAACAAACTAGGCGTGTACCTGCCTCAGGACCTTTGCTCACGCTGCTCACTTTTTTGGACCTCAGATATTAACAGGACTTTCTCTCACTTCCTTTTTGTTTCTGGTGTTATTTTGTTTCTAGTGTTTGTTCTAGGTGCTATCTTTCTGTGTGAGACCTTCCCTGACCATTCTTCAAAACCGCCTTCTGTGTAATTTTCTCCTTAGTGCTCATGACCATCTGACATACTGTGTTTTTAAATCTCCTTTCTCCCCTCCCTATATTCTGTATATTTTTATATTCATTTTTATATATACTTTCTATGGAATGTAAGCTCCATGATGGCAAGGATTTGTTCATTGATGTATGCCTGACACCTGGAAAAGTGCTTGGTTCTCAATATGTGTTAAATGATTGAATTTTACAGATAAGCACATTGAAATTCATATGCCTTAAGTAACTTGCCCAGGCTTGTGTCTATAATAAATCTCCAGTATTCTGTCTCCAACGCTCATGATTTTTTTACCAGAATACTCTGCCTTTTAAAAAGTTACTTAAGGGGCTTCCCTGGCAGTTCAGTAGTTAAGACTCCAAGCTTCCAATGCATGGGGCTCAGGTTTGATCCTTGGTTGGAGAACTAAGAACCCACATGCTACTTGGCCAAAAAACAGAAAATAGAACTTACTCTAAATCAACCTCTCCTCTTGACTTTTCTGAGTGTTGTATTTTTGGTGATGGCTCTTTTATCCCTCTTGATTTTAGGAAGAACCAAGAGAGTGGGATATATACTGAGTTAATATAACACAGTTCACAGACTCGCAAACTCAAGATCTCTTTTTGGGGAATATCCTGGCGATCCAGTGGTTAGGATTCTGTGCTTCCAGTGGGAGGCAGGGGTTCTGTCTCTGGTCTGGGAACTAAGATTTGCAAGCTGTGTCATGCAGCCAAAAAAGGAAAAAGATTAAAAAACGATCACTTTTTGGATATGAATGAACTTTTTTTAAAAAGTCATTGGGAAATCTTTGTTTATTCTGAGAATGGTTGAAGTGGTTAGTAAAAATAACTACATATATATTAGTTCACAGAAAGAGCTAATACCTTGCATTGTGCCTGGAAATCCTCTAACCAGCCATTTTACCTCTCGCCAAAATGATTTATAGTTGACCTTCGTAATCACAGATGCCTGACACTATTTGCCCATACTGTGCTTATGAGTGACATTCTGCCCGAAGTCTGGCTGTCTGTATGTTTGTGTATTTGTCTTAGCTCTACTGCAGATTGCTGAGTCCTCAAGATTGAGCACAGAGTTTACTCATGTCTGTATCTCTCACAGAGCCAGTGCTTTACACAGGTACTAGGTACTTAATAAAATGTTTACATGGATTTATTAGGGGGAGAATAGCCTTCTGAATTGAAAACATCACATTGTTAAGCTAGGTTCAAAGAATTTGTGCTGTTGTTTTACCTGAAAGTTTTGAAAGCTTTTCACGTGGATTGTAGGTTACATTTCCTACGTTCCTTACTCTGTCAACTCCCTGGGTACTCTATTTCCTCCCAACCAGCAGGGAACCTGGTCCATTAAAATACTTGGTCACTCAGATCATCTATTCTTTGACCAGATCAGAGAGCTTCTACACTGAGTTTCCCTCTGCCTTTTAGAAATTAGGGACATTCTCTCTGTACTGTA
Source organism: Bos indicus (assembly GCF_029378745.1). NCBI lineage: Eukaryota > Metazoa > Chordata > Mammalia > Artiodactyla > Bovidae > Bos > Bos indicus. Next base: position 82,287,280 of record NC_091763.1, read on the forward strand.
GAACATTTTAGGATTATGAGATAGTACGTTGGTGAGCAGGTTTACCCTCATGTGATTGTGCCCTGTGTAAAAGTCAAAATCAAGGTGACAGACATTTGAGTGTCACAGGCTTCTTGCTTCAAGCCTGTAGCTTGGGGATTTTACTCCCCAGGATTCTTGTGAGTGTGAAATGAGATAAAGTATGTTACAGTACCAGATTGAAACAATTGGCTTGTAAATAGGACAATGATTTATAACCCTAACTTGGATTGGCTAAGTTGCAGACAATCTTCATATAGTTTGGTCAAGATAGATCTTTTAAAAGCACCTTTACTAATAAGTGGGCTTCTCTGGTGGCTTAGACCATAAAGAATTTGCCTGCAATGCAGGAGGCCAGGGTTTTATCCCTGAGAAGATCCCTTGGAGAAGGGAATGGCTACCCACTCTAGTATTCTTGCCTGGAAACCCCCATAGACAGGAGCCTGGCAGGCTACAGTCCATGGGGTTGCAAAGAGTTGGACACAACTGAGCAACTAACACTTTTCACTTTCACTTACTAATAAATAACTAAAGGAAAAGCAAAGCCCTGAACAAGAAGTTGCAAAAGCATAGGATTGGAGAAGTCTTTAGGAAACCCACTCTTTACCATTATGTAACAAGTATAGTCATGAATTAGCTCAGCCAATGACCTTGGTACCTTGTGAGTTTCTCCTCCCATCTTCCTCTGGCTTGGTTGGCTGGAGGCTGATGGCATCAGCTGATCATTAGTAGCCTCCCTGGCTCCCAGATTACCACCTTGCGGAGAGACCACTCATCAGATCTGGGTGGGCTTCTGTGTTTCATGCAGCTCCCTGCTCATGGCTACTCAGTCACAGTCGCCTTTGTTTCTTCTAGAAACTTGATCTTCCTTAGTGGGTTTTTTTTGTTTGTTTGCTTTATCAAATCCTTGTGAGTCTGGACTCTGATTTATACCTACAGCATCAGAATTTGTGAAGATGGAGTGGATACTAAATGAAGTCAGTCAGAAAGAGACAAATACCATATGATACCACTTATATATGGAATCTGAAACATGACACAAGTGAACTTATCTATGAAACAGAAACAGACTCAGAGACATAGAGGACAGGTTTGTGGTTGCCACGGGGAGGCAGGGGAGGGATGGACTGGGAGATGCAAACTATTATATAGAGAAAGGATAAACAACAATATCCTACTGTATATTACAGGGAACTATCTTCACTATCCATAATGGAAAAGAAAAATCTGTCAGTTCAGTTCAGTCACTCACTCGTGTCCGACTCCTTGTGACTCCATGAACTGCAGCATGCCAGGCCTCCTTGTCCATCAACTCCTGGAGCCTACTCAGACTCATGTCCATCATGTTGACGATGCCATCCAACCATCTCATCCTCTGTCGTCCCCTTCTCCCTCCTTCAGTCTTTCCCAACATTGGGGTCTTTTTCAATGAGTTAGTTCTTCACATCAGGTGGCCAAAGTATTGGAGTTTTGGCTTCAGCATCAGTCCTTCCAATGAATATTCAGGACTGATTTCCTTTAGGATGGACTGGTTGGATCTCCTTGAAGTCCAAGGGACTCTCAAGAGTCTTCTCCAGCACCACAGTTCAAAAAAATCCATAACTATATTCAATAAACCATAATGGAAAAGAAACAAACAAACAAACAAACAAACCATGGAGTGGATTAGCAAATATTAGCCAGTTCCCCAGACTGAGTTTAGATGGCTCTGATGCAAAGTCAGGTTTGGGATGGGGCCAGTAGGCACCAGGCGGGGGCAGTCCTCGAGGCTTTCCTTCATTTGCAGAGTGAAATGAGTGCAGCCGCTGAGCCTGGTGGGTGGAACAAGGTTGGTAACCTGCGTCTTCGGCTTCTGTCAGCTCCCAGGGTATCCTTTCATCTTACTCAGACAGCCTAGTCCTTGTGGGACCCAAAGCTTTCTGTAATGAAGCTCTGTGCACAAGGATATCAAATACAATTCACACAAAATATTCCTCTTTCCGTGCCTTTGTCAGCTGTCGGAACCTGTCGCACTCTGTCGTCAGGCTCAGCCATGGCACACGGTGTGTTGGGACGGGAGAGAAGGTGGCAGGAAGTGTTGTGTGTTTCACGTCCATCTCCAGCCCTGTCTGGTTCTCTGGGGCCTGGTGTCTCCTCTGTTTCTTCATCCTGCAGAGTTTGGAGCTGGCCTTCCTCAAGCTCCAATCTCCCATTTCTCCCCCAGATTCTCTTCACGGTGCTTAGCAAACTATTCCCTCCAAATTGTGAGGATTTCACAACCTCGGAGGTCCTGGCTTATCTTTCTCTTCCTGGGCTGACCATCTGCTGAACCCCTCCTGGCCTCTGAGGCTGGTGTGCTGTATCTTCTTCCAGGCTGCTGTCACGGGGCCCTGATGGTGGGATCAGGGTTGAGGTGCATGGAAAGACCTTGTTGTGGGGCTCTTCCGAGCACCCAGTTAGCTCCTTACCGGGGCTGCTGCTAGGTGGTTAACACTCTGTGTGAATCACTCTGTCCTTGTTTGTGCTGTCACCCCTCTGTCCCCCTTCTGTCACTGTCCTGTAGCCATGAGCTAATGAGCTGGAGCAAATGCACTTACTCTTATTCACAAGTGGGAAAGGAACATACAGAGGAGGTACAGTGTTACTGCCTTGGATTAGCAGCTTATTTATTTATTTTTTTTTTAAGATTTATTTTATTGAAGTATAGTTGATTTACGGGCTTCCCAGGTGGCGCTAGTTGTAAAGAATCCGCCTGCCAGTGCAGGAAATGCAAGAAACATGGGTTCAGTCCCCGGGTCTGGAAGATACCCTGGAGGAGGAAATGGCAACCCAGGGCAGTATTCTTACCTGGACAATTTCATGGACGGAGAAGTCTGGTGGTCCCTGGAGTTTCAAAAAGTTGGACACCACTGAATGACTGAGCACCATAGTTGATTTACAGTATTTTACTTTCTGCTGTACAGCAGAGTGATTCAGTTTTATATATATATATATATATATATACTTTTTCATATTCTTTAACATTATGATTAAACATTTAACATTAAGGTACTATAGTTCCCTGTGCTATATAGTAGGAACTTGTTGTTTATCTCTTCTATATATAACAGTTTGCATCTGCTAATCCCAAATTCCTAGTCCATTCTTCCTCACCCCACCCATACCCCAGCAACCACAAATCGGTTTTCTCTGTGATTCTGTTTTGTAGGTTAGTGCATTTGTGCCATATTTTAGACTCCACATGTAAGTGATTTCATATGGTATTTGTCTTTCTCTTTCTGACTCATTTCACTTAGTATGATGATCTCTAGGTCCATCCATGTTGCTTCAAGTGGCATTGTTTCATTCTTTTCTATGGCAAAGTAGTATTCCATTGTATACTGGTAGCATAATAGTAGAAGGCAGTGGCACCCCGCTCCAGTACTCTTGCCTGGAAAATCCCATGGATGGAGGAGCCTGGTAGGCTGCAGTCCATGGGGTCGCGAAGAGTCGGACACGACTGAGTGACTTCACTTTCACTTTTCACTTTCATGCATTGGAGAAGGAAATGGGAACCCACTCCATTGTTCTTGCCTGGAGAATCCCAGGGACGGGGGAACCTGGTGGGCTGCTGTCTATGGGGTCGCACAGAGTCAGACACGACTGAAGCGACTTAGCAGCAGCAGCAGCAGCATAATAGTACTCCATCTCCTTTCATCCATTCATCTGTTGATGGACATTTAGATTGCTTCCTGTTTTGGCTATGGTAAATGGTACTGCTATGAACATTGGGATACATGTATCTTTTCAAATTAGGCTTTTCATCTTTTCTGGATATATGCCCAGAAGTGCGGTTGCTGGATCATATGGCAGCTCTTAATTTTTTGAGGAACCTCCATACTGTTTTCCATAGTGGCTGCACCAATTTACATTCCCACCAGCAGTGTAAGAGGGTCCCCTATTCTCCACATTCTCTCTACAGAACCTTATTTCTTCTCATCGTGATCATCAGCAACCAGCTGTTGAATCCTATCCTTTGGGTAGGATAGTTGGAGACAGACAAAAGCCTTTGGGTTTATCCACAGTGAATTTAAAAGGATAACTACTAGGATCAGACAATTAATACTAGGAGAAACAGAGGCCATAGGAGGACAAATCTGGACCTTGTGGCCTGGACTCACTGGAGACAGTTCTGTGAGTGAGGTGAGGGCTAGGTTAGGCTGTGAGGAAAGTTTAGGATTTAGAAACAGCCAGTGAGTTTCTAACTTTTTTTTAGCCTCGCATTGACAACATGGAAATGGAAGACATACAGTCCAGGCTGTGTTGTTAAAGCAAGATTGAAGGCCCTCAGCCCGACTGTACCTACCTCCTGGAGGTGCTTCCGGAGAATTGTCCTGTGGAGCATGCTTCGAGTTGGAGGAGCACTAGAAAGTGTGCAGAGTTGGGCTAAGGGCCTTCTAAGCAAGGAAGTGCTTCAGGAGGCTCGGCACTGGCATCACAAGCTCAAGGCGGGCGTGTGAAGTGGCCATGAATGGGACTGCCTGGTGTCAGGACTTTTGGGGTGTTGGTGGTGAAGTGCATTCTGTCTCCAGGACCATAGCTGCTCAGCCCCAACCGATGTTCTGTGGAAATGTGGATTTCAGGTTTATCTGAGTTTATGAAGTCAGAAATACAGATTTTTATGTGAAGGTCTTAAAAACACTACCTAGACCAAACAAAACACCTACAGTCAACATCCAGACTGCAAGTCACTCTTGCTCCCAATGACGTAGAGACTTGAGCATGTGATCTCTGGGTGAGAAGTCACCCAGTGTGCCTGGAGGGCCGTGGGTCTGTACAGAGAGTGGGGAGTGAGGCTGGAAGTGCACTGGGGGCCAGATTGGGGTGGGCTTCAATGATCTTGCTGGAGAGCAGTGACCAGTCTACTGTGTGTTTTGGGAAGATGATTCTGTCAGTGGTTGAGTAGATTCAAGAGGTCACCTGTCAAGGCAGTGAGATTTTTAGTTAATGCTGTTTGGACACATGATTAAGTTTAAGGGATTGATGTTCAAAAGAAAGGTAAAATGAAACAGTTGTTGACTTAGTTAGATTTCAGTCTGTTGCCCAGAACTTGTCCAACTATACATTTGTGTCACTAGATGCTTTCCAGCCCTTCGTTTTGGCTTCAAGCAGAGCAGCACATTTTTTTATTATGATAAGATATATATAATGTATACCATTTTAACCATTTTTAAGTGTAAGGAATCAGTGGCATTAAGTACATTCACCTTTGTGCAGTCATTACCACTATCTATCTCTAGAACTTTCTGTCATCACAAAACTGGAACTGTACCCATTAAACAATAACTCTCATTCTCCCGACATCAGCTCTAGGTAACCTCTGTTCAGCTTTCTGTCTCATAAGTGGAATACTGCGATGTTTGTCTTGTGTCTGACATATTTATCTTAGAAGCTAGCACAGTTTTATAACTTACACTTTGATGATTTGAAGGTTGTTTGTTTAGTCTCTAAGTCGTGTCTGATATTTTGTGACCCCATGGACAGTAGCCCACCAGGCTTCTCTGTCCATGGGATTTCCCAGGCAAGAATACTGGAGTGGGTTGTCATTTCCTTCATTGGGGATCTTCCCGACCCAGGGATCAAACCCACATTGCCTTCACTGGCAGGCAGATTCTTTACCGCTGAGCCACCAGGAGTATGTGAAGTTAAAAAAAGAAAATGTTTAGAAGTCACTATTTTTCTATGTTCAGCCTTCTTCTTCTGGGTCACTGGGTACATTCACTTTAGATCTTCTCTAGCCTCTTTCTCTGGAGCATTGAGCAGTGGGGCTTGATGAATGAAGGATGCTAAGAAATAACAGACTAGGCCAGTTCCTGAAGGCACTTATGCAGGGCTTTGATAGCATCGTGGGTAGAAGTGTCATTTTTTGAGGCCACAGCTCCGTTTGGGAGGTTCATGCTGATGCTGATGCTAAGTCTCTGAGTGTCCTGAAATAAATGTTCTTTGTTGATACCAGCAGCCGCAGGAGGGCTGGAAGACTCAGATGTCTGATATTTGCATGCCTTAAGGTATTAGATTCTGCTTCTGCGTGGTTTCTGGTGGGAACAAATGTGTAATTTGATTTTGAGTTTTTGGATTGAAATTGCTGGTTGGGGACTTACGTTTTTGTTTTAATGACACATGTAAGTGGGATGTTTGTCCTTATACACCATGTTTATATTTGAATGGATCGCAAATTAGGAAAAAAATGTTTCCTTCGATTTAGTGTCAGTTTTGGAAAAGAGTAGTCAAGTGTTCCCTGAAAGTTCTAGAGATGGGAGATAGGAATCTTGCCGTGGCTTATTGGCACAACTGTCAAAGCCTGGTTTTGCTCATGCTAATAACTTAATGTGCAGAAACTGTCAGGGATGTTAGAAGTCATTTAGGTTCAAACTCTAAGTCTTTGCATTTTACTTTGGAGGGCATTAGGAAATTTCAAGATACTATGTGTGAAACATTTAGCATCATGAGTGATATATTATAGATGTTGAGTAAAGACATTAGAACAGTGACTATTAATATTAAGTGGAGTGTGTCTGTGTCCAAAATAGAAGGATCAGGAGGTCAGGTACACTAACCAGGGGATGATTAGTGTAGGGGAGAAGTAATTTAGAAGAGTCAGCTTGATCTATTTCATTAACTGTCTGGAGAACTGGCAAGCAATAGAATTAGATTTTTTATGTGTCATAGTTAGAGCTAAGAACAAAACATTGCTGTGGAAAGATCATAGCTCCAAGTTAATGAGGACTTTCTAATATTTAGATTATTTTGAAAACAAACAGGCTATATTAGGATATAGAGATGTTCACATTCATTATAGTTAATGTTATAACTACAATCAGATTCTTAATTACAACTACTATTCATCCCCATTTTATAGATGAACTTGTGAGCAGGGACTGTTCTGTCCACAAGGCTCTTCTGGAGGGAGCCTGCCACCTGCCAGGCTCTTAATGATTTTAGACACGTTAAATTAAAATATTTCACACACCTGGTGTCTGTTTATCCTACAGTCCAATTTGCATTGAGTGATACGTGCATCCACCTTTCTTTAAAATGTTCATTTGTTTGGTCTTGAAAAAAATTATTCTTTGTATCTAAAGTGTCCTACCCACCCCCCCTTTTTTTTTTTGTCTTGTGAATGTCCTTGGCCCCCCACCCCACCCTTTTATGTCTCATGGATGGTTGAGAAATGCTTATGTTCACTGTCAGCATGTTAGTTGTAACCTTTTATTGCTATTGATATCTATAAGCACGTTAAGTAAATCTTCGTTTTGCTGACCTCTTTGAAGACGCATGGCATCAGCAGATTCTCTCTTTCAGTGGACAGGTGAGAGATTAGCGGGACCAAGTCCATTTTTTCCCCCCTTTTGCTTTGTTTTCTCCAGAGCAGCAAGATTCATTGTTTAGCAAGAGGGAAACTGTTAAATGGCAGAATTTGTCTTCTGGTTAATGGTTTAAAGAGTGGATGTAAATTATACAGCTTGTTTGCGCAGTGCCTGATAAGGTACCACACTAGGGGAATTCTTTTGTAAAAGCTGTTTAAGCAAGACAGTAATTTTGACTCAGCCAGATTAATAACATAATAATTAATAGAAAAAGAGCTTTGAGCTTTGCTGTATAAAAATTGGCTTATGGACAGTTTGAAGTGGCAGTTGCCTCTTCCCTTCTGAGATCAGTAAAGACTGCTTTGCCAGACTGAGTTCCATCTTTAGTGAAGGAAGAGCTTTCTGGGTCCTCCCATAAGAAGTTCCTGGAGTCATTTGTTAAGCTGCTGACCTGTTGAGGGAGGTCACTGGGAGTGACAGATCCATGTGGACCCAGGATGACCATCTTAGCCCTGCAGGGTGTGGAGATGTCGTAGGAGTCTTGTAAAGAGTCAGACCATGTGGAGTTCTTCAAACTGGGGTTGAAGATTACTGCCAAAGAAGGGCAAATAGGTGTTGGTGGTGGGGACGTGGGGACTCTTACTCCTCGAAAATATTTTTTCTTCTTTTGTTATGTGTTCTAACCATTTTCCCCACTCTATGATTTGTAGGAAACTGGATCTCTGGAAGAATCTACAGATGAGTCTGAGGTAAGGTGGTGATTCAAGAGCATGGAAATTTCTAGCTGAGCCAACATCTTGAGCTGGTCATGCCTTGCTAAATGGAACATTCCCCGGGTTTGGGAAGGTAAGGTAGGTCATAGGTGATTAAACCTCAAAAAGGAATATGTTGGTCATCTTTTAAAGTATTAGATAGATTCATTTAAAAAATAAACGAGAAAAGGAGCAAAAAGTGTTTTCCTTATTTTGAACAATATTTTAATCCTAAGCGTGTTGGCAGTGAGGAAATTCATGCCAAATTTTACAAACTAATCTTGACAGTTAAAAACCTATTTTTAAAAATAACCATTGTAGGGTCTGCAGTATTTATTCTTTGTTCTTTTAATGAATATGATGTGCTTTTTAGTATAATTTCTGAATCACGGAAATGATATTTCATAAAAAGGGAAGTAGCTACTTAAAAACTGTTAGGGAGCTCAGTTGTAGTAAAGATTGTATTTTAAGGAGAAAAAGTAATATATAAAGGAAGCCTTTAAAAAATTTCTTCTCAAGGCTATGCATAAAAAAATAAGTTTAAGCATGCTGCTGCTGCTACTGCTGCTAAGTCACTTCAGTCGTGTCCGACTCTGTGTGACCCCATAGACGGTAGCCCACCAGGCTCCCCTGTCCCTGGGATTCTCCAGGCAAGAACACTGGAGTGGGTTGCCATTTCCTTCTCCAATGCATGAAAGTGAAAAGTGAAAGGGAAGTCGCTCAGTCGTGTCCGACCCTTAGCGACCCCATGGACTGCAGCCTACCAGGCTCCTCCATCCATGGGATTTTCCAGGCAAGAGTACTGGAGTGGGGTGCCATTGCCTTCTCCATGTTTAAGCATAACACTGATCAATTAGCTTATTAGTTTTATGAATGGACTAATAATAATAGTTACATTTTTTTTTTCTTATAGTATTTCCTTTGGCTCAGAGGACTATAAAAGTATCTATGATAACTTTTGGAAATCCACACCAATATGCTATTTAATATAATCTATTAAATTTGGACTGATATTACAGATAGTCTCTTTTATGCTTTGGGGAGAAAAGGTGGTCTTATACATATTCCTCTAGAGAACATCTTGCATATTATGCCATCATACATTTGTAGTTTTTCTGTAGAGTTGTAGTTCCTAACATTTTCACTACTAAAGATCTGTGATGCTGTTTTAATCCTGGTAAAGTGTAACTGAAATTACTTATAGATAGGATATAATAATTGTTGATTTTCAATAATGCATTGAAAGCATTTCAGAGCACCGTTTTTACTTTTGGAGAATTCTACTTAATTGAGAACCCTGTGTTCTGAGGATCACTAGTTCAGAATCCTACAGTGTTGGAGCCCTGTCCAGGAATTTCATTTCCAGGGTGAGCAGGATGTTGGCAGCTGTGTCCATCTAAATCTTTCCACCTGTATTTCAGGTATGAAATGATCCAGAAAGAGAGCAAACAAAAGAATCCGTAAGCCATGCCTCTAGCATAATTAGGCAGCAGGGAGCACTGTAAACTTCAAAATAAGTAGGGAAATAAATATTTGAAACCAAGAGAGCCAGCTTTAGATTGACTGGAGCTGAGGATCAGATGGATGGAAATGAAGGGAGTGTGGCCAAGCCCCAGTGGTGGCACAAAACAAGGGGAAGTCATGCCCAGTCCCAAGTGGGGAAGTTGTGAGTACAGGTCTGAGCTTGGTGGATCTGAGAACTGATTGTTGAGAATCTAAAGGAAGGAGTTTGAAAATTCGTGAAACACCAAAAGTACAGTATTGGGACGGGGCCACTTCTGCAGACAAGGGGGAGGCATTCCCTGGAGGTCTGGTGGTACAGGGAAAAGGAAAAAGCAAGAGATATCAAGGTGTCAGAAGCAAACAATATTGTACAATCAGGAGATTCACCTCTTCTCTCCACACCACCAGAAAAAGGATGCCACTTACTAAAGAAAATGTGGGACTTCCTTGGTGGTCCAGTGGTTAAGACTCAGCACTTCGCGTGCAGAGGGCACAGGTTTGATCCCTGGTCGAGGCACTGAGATCTCACGTGCCCCACACATCATGGGCCATGCCCAAAATTTAACAACAAACAAAATGCCCTTCCCTTACCAGTGTAACTAAGAAACCTAGTAAACCACCCAAACACCTCACCTCTCCCTGGGAGCACCTGATTATGCTGTCCAGGAACATCTGTCATTTAAAGATGATCTGAAATGGTAGCATCCATACAAAACTGCTTACAGGATAAAAAAGTAGTGAGAATCAAAAATTTTCCAAGAGAACACTGGCGTAACACTCCATCATAAGCTGAATATCTTGAAACAAACAAGCACACAAAAAAACTATCTTAAACCAGAAATTTAAAAATCTCAGAATAGAAATGAACCCAAAACTAGGAAGTTAAGGAATAAAGTTAATGACATTTCAAGAATGAAATGGAAATGAAAGGTATTTTATTGTCGAGAAAACTGAAGCCCAAAAAGTAACCTGACAGTCTAATGTCATAGCTGCTTTGTGGGAGAAATGGGTTCAGATTCTTGTCCCCAGACTCTGGGTTCTTTTGGTCATCTTGCCTTCCAGCCATGGTGCCTTCTCAGGATGGTACCTCGGATTCATCTCTCAGCTGTGCTTCATACTTGCTATGTTACTTTGGGCATTGTGTCAATTCTTCCATTCTTCGGCTTCTTGATGTGAAAAATGGGAGTGACTGCTAACCTCGTATGGTTGTTGTGAGGATTAGAGAAGATTGATGTTTGCAAAGCATCATGTTTGGCGTTTAGCACGTGGGAAGCACTCTGGGAATATTAGTGATCTCCAGCTTCTATTTTAGCTATGGTGCTGGTGGCTGATTTTACAGCCTGGTGCTTCAACCTGAGGGCCTCAGAGAGTCTTCCCACACTGGCTCTAGGAAAGTGGTTACCATCCCAGATATTACCAATTCTAGTGAGTTTATGCACCAGCAGAATAGTTAGGCTGGTGGTAGAGCTGAATGAAGTCCTTGTAGCTATAGTGAGTTGGCTTGCAGTCCAGTCTTTGGAGAAGATTTTCTTAGATTTCTCACTCAGTTTGAACCACTTTCCACTTTTAAGATTGATATTGGTATTGACATACCACTTGATTCCCAGAGAATCTTTATTCTTCCTTTTCTGCCTCTGTCCCTTCTTCCCATTAGGGTTTTTTTTTTTTTTTGTAAAGATGTTTTTTATGAGTCTTTATTGAATCTGTTACAATATTGCTTATTTTATGTTATTGTTTTTTCTGCCGGAAGGCATGTGGGATCTTAGCTCCCCCACCAGGGATCGAACCTGCATCCCCTGCATTGGAAAGCAAAGTCTTAACCACTGGACCACCAGCGAAGTCCCCCCCTATTTGGTTTTGTAACTGTTAATTAAGCTTTCTCTTTTTGTACGTATAGGCTTTCCTTTATGAATAAGCATGTTTAAGTGCTCAGGTGATTTCCATTTTTGTGAACAACACTTAGTGTTTTCAACCATGTAGTGTAGTAATTTATTTTTCTACCACTTTATGAAATGCTGCATTTCATATAAACTGGACTTTCACATTATAAGAAAACTACAGTGTTAGGTTATTCTGAAGTTCTTTTATTAACTTTTAATTTTTAAATTTTTAGTTGTAAAATATACATAAGACAAAATATACCATCTTAACCATTTTTAAGTATACAGTTCAGTATCATTGGGAGAAGGCAATGGCACCCCACTCCAGTACTCTTGTCTAGAAAGTCCCATGGATGGAGGAGCCTGGGAGGCTGCAGTCCATGGGGTCGCTAAGAGTCAGACACAACTGAGCGACTTCACTTTCACTTTTCACTTTGATGCATTGGAGAAGGAAATGGCAACCCACTCCAGTGTTCTTGCCTGGAGAATCCCAGGGACGGGGGAGCCTGGTGGGCTGCCGTCTATGGGGTCGCACAGAGTCGGACACGACTGAAGCGACTTAGTAGTAGTAGTAGTAGTAGTCAGTATCATTAAGTTTATTCACATTGTTGGGCAGCCTGTTTCTGGAACTTTTCTCCACCAATACTTATTTTCCTTTTTGTTTTTGATAGTAGCTATCCTGACAGGTGTGAGGAGATATCTTATTGTTGTTTGATTTGCATTTCCCCCAAAATCAGTGGTGTTAAGCATCTTTTCATATGCTTGTGGACCATTTGTGTATCTTTGGAGATATATCCAGGTTCTTTGGCCATTTTCTGATAGAGTTGTTTGGTTTTTTTGGTTGAGTTGAATCCTTTATATATTCTGAATATTAACCCTTTTCAGGTATAGATATGGATATCAGATGGATACCTGGATATTAATGCCTTATTCAGTAGCTATAAATATAACTCAGCAACCTGTGGATAGCATGGATGGATAGATGGATAGCTAGCTAGGTAGGCAGGTATAGATTTGTGTGATTTACCTGTATTTGTGTGTGTGTGTGTCTGCGCGCTCAGTCACACCTGACTCTGCAGCCCCATGGATGGTAGCCTGCCAGGTTCCTCTGTCCATGGGATTTTCCAGGCAAGAATATTAGAGTGGATTGCCATTTCATACTCCAGGTGATCTTCCTGACCCAGGGATCGAAGCTTGGTCTCTTGTGTCTCCTGCATTCTATACCACAGCACCACCTGGAAAGCCCTACTTACATCCATATCTCTGTATATAAAAGATATTGGTAATACATAAAGAATATATATTAATATATGTATCCCTTTTTAATTATACGATATACAGATATTTAAACGTTTTCTCCCATTCCATAGGTTGGTTGCTATTTCATTCTCTGGAGTCTATCTTTGATATGTAGGCATTTTTAATTTGGATGTAATCCAGTTATCCCTTTTTACTTTTGTTTCTTGTGCTCTTGGTGTCATATCTGAGAAATCTTTGCCAAATCCAATGTAGTGAAGCTTCCTTCTGGGTTTTCTTCAAAGTTCTTATTTTAAAGAGTTTGAGAAAATAACACTGAATACTCAGAACTATCAGTATATTTTTCACTAATCTTGAAAACTGCAGCCAAATGAAATGAATTTGAGGTATGAAGTATAATTAAAATATTTGAAAGTGATATATATGTCAAGATGTCAATCTTTAAGAATTTTAACTTGTTCTTTACACTTAAAGTAGAAATGCAAAGCCAGGTTACAACCAAGATAGGAAGTAATGTTTATTTAATAAGCTACATAGTTAGGGGTCTTGCGATCATATTAATAATTAATGGAAAATTTGGAAGATAAACTGATCCTCATATCTAGGATTTTTTTTGTTTTTAATATACAGTCATCTGTTTTTTCCATGTTGATATGATGAGCCAGACTATTTTTTAGACAGTGTTTCTCTTGTAAAGTTTAACAGAAAAGTATATTATCTTCAAAAAGATTTCATTCTCATCTTGAAGCTCAAAGACCTTTTCAGTTTTTAGGGATGGATGGCTACTGTCATATAGGTATGATATTTTGGATGATGTTACAGATTTTGGTTTATTCAACTAGTAGGGTAAGATACTGATTTCAGAATCTTTGAACTTATTTTTTATTCTGGAGATGAGAGGATTGTCTAGCTAATGTATGTATGACATTAATAATTTTGATAAAATTCCTGTTTTGTCATAAAATATATATTATTTTAGAATAATAAACATATATAAAATAATGTTAATTATGAGTTACATCCGTTTTGAAAAGTATATCAATTTCTGTGTGCAGAAATTTAGCTTCAAGCATGTTCATTACAACTTTGAATTATAAAAATTTGGAAACAGGCTAAATATCTAGGAATAAGGAATTGTATTATCTTTATAATTTAGAAAAGCTTTTTACAAAAATACCATGCGGGATAGTTGGCAAGCTCTTTTGGTCAGTGTTTAGATAGTAAATACTTAAAGCTTTGTAATCCGAGAGACAATATTGAAGATATTATGTAGGTATGTAACCATATAAAAATGTAAAAGCCCTTCTTAGTTTGTAGATTGTACAAAACCAGGCATCTGGCTGGATTTGGCCGTGGACTGTAGTTTGCTAATTCCTGATTAGCATATCATCCAGTTTCTCTTCAACTTCCAAAGTGCACATATGATCATAGGGAAAAATACTACAAGGCCATGTTATCGCTGGGTCATGTGACTCTCATTTACTATTATAATCTGTCTTCATTTTTCTAAATTTTTATAACAAATATGCATTACCTATGGGGCTTCCCTGATGACTCAGATGGTAAAGAATCTGGCTGCAGTGCAGAAGACCTAGGTTTGATCCTTGGGTCAGGAAGATCCCCTGGGAGAGAAGGGGAGAGAAGGGAATGGCTATCCACTCCAGTATTCTTGCCTGGAGAATTCCATGGACAGAAGAGCCTGGCAGGCTACAGTCAGTCCATGGGGTTCTAAAGAGTCACACATGACTGAGCGACTAACACTTACGTGCTTATGTATTACTTTATATACTTAACAAAACAATACAAGTATTCCTTTTTAACAAAACATATTAATGTCTATGCTGCTGCTAAGTTGCTTCAGTCGTGTCCGACTCTGTGCGACCCCATAGACGGCAGCCCACCAGACCCCGCTGTCCCTGGGATTCTTCAGGCAAGAACACTGGAGCGGGTTGCCATTTCCTCCTCCAATGCATGAAAGTGAAAAGTGAAAGTGAAATCTCTCAGTCGTGTCTGACTCTTAGCGACCCCATGGACTGCAGCCTACCGGGCTCCGCCGTCCACGGGATTTTCCAGGCAAGAGTACTGGAGTGGGGTGCATTGCCTTCTCCCCTTAATGTCTATACATGTTAGAAAAGTCCATAGCAGTTGCTGTTATAGAACTTTTGGGTTGCAAAGGTATGGAACCTGACATAAAACTGTGTCCTTTCCTCCCTACCTCAAACTCAGACAGGGGAATTAGAGGAAAACTTTGGTTTATTTCTTGGCCTCTGTTATTTCAAGATTTTATGTAAGGCCAGAATAGTTTATACTCTAATAAACATTTTTTTTTTCCTGAGATTTTTTTTTTTAAGTGTTAAATTCTGAGATAATTGTAGATTCACTTGCCAAAATAAGAAGTAATACAGAGAGATTCTTTATACCACCTACCTAGTTCCAAAATGCTAACATCTTGGGTAACTAATATTGCACAATCAGATGTGATATGCTATGAGACTGATATTGGTGCAGTCTTGCAAACCTTAATCAGATTTTACCAGTTTTTTGTGCATTCGTGTGTGTAAGTGTATATTTGATTGTGTGCACTTTTATCACATGTGAAGATGCTGTCACGATATAGAACCATTCATTACAGGGAGAAAAACAAGTTCCCTTGTAAGTCACAGCCACTCCCTCCCCTGCCCCCATGCCTGGCAGCCACTGTTCTATTCTCCATCTCTGTATGTTTGTCATTGCAAGTGTATTATACGGATGGAACCGTGCAGTGTGTTTATCTTTTGAGATTGACTTTCTCCTACTCTGCCAGTCTTGTCTTTTCCCTGGCATGATGAGAACATTTACATTGAAGGCAATTATTGACACATCAGGGCTTAAGACTGCAATTTTTTGTTTTCTGTTTGTTCCTGTTTTTCACTTCCTCTTGTTTCTCTTTTTTTGTTTTTTTGTTTTTGTTTCTCTTTTCTTCCCTGTCAGTGAGTTGCTTGAACATTTTCCTGAAATTCTGCATTGATTTATTTATAACAGTATTTTTGAGTACATTACTTCGTGTGATTTTCTTAATGGTTGCTCTTTGTGTTAAAATATGCATATGTAACTGCTCACAGTCTGCTGGTGTCCTCAACATTGTAATATTTCTAGTCATGTGTGGAAACCTTACTTCCCATTTTTTTAAGTACAGTTGTCTTAAATATGTTTCATGTTCATTGAGCTTATCAGTTGGTATTAGACATTTTAATTCAAATATCAAATACGCTTTAAGAAGCTTATGAAAATAGGGATAATCTGCTGTGTTTACCCCTACTCCCACCCATTTTTATGTTTTCTTTTTAAAGTTCTAAACTTTTTTTCTGTTAACTTCTATCTTCTATTCCTTCCTGTTTAGAAAACTTTCTTTAGCCCATTCTTTAGGGATAGATTTGCAAGACACAAGTTCTTTTAGTCTTTCTTCATCTGAGAATGTCTTTATTTCCCTTTCATTTTGGGGGGATATTTTCATCAGATATAGCATTTGTGGTTGATAGTTGTTTACTTTTAGAACTTGAGAAATTATGTGCCATTGCCTTCTGGCCTCTGTCATTTCAAATGAGAAATCTGTTGTTTGAATTGGTGCTCCCCCATAAGTCATGTGTCATGTTTCCCCTGCTGCTTGCAAGACTTTTTTTAACGTTAGTATTTAGAAATTTAATTAGGATGTCTCTTAGAGTGGATTTCTTTGACTTCTCTTCTTTGAAGTTGGTTTAGCTAATTGAATCTGTAGGTTTATGTCCTTTACCAAATTTGGAAAAAGTTCAGTCATTATTTCTTCAAATACTTTTTCAGTTTTATTCTCTTCTCCTTCTGGGCCTTTGGTAATATGAATGTTAGTCCTTTTGTTATTGTTCACAGAGCCCTGAGACCATTCATTTTCTTCAGTCTGTTTTCTCTGTTTTGTTCAGATTGGATAAGTTCTGTTGATTGATCCCTAAGTTCATTAGTTTTATCCTGTCATCTCTGCTGTTGAACCCAAACATTGAGTTATTTGTTTTGGGTATTATATTTTCCAGTTCTAAAATTCTCATTTTTAAAAATAGCTTGTTTCTTTGCTGAAAGAGTCTGTCATTCCATTTGTTTTAAGAGAATTTATAATTGCTTGTTGAAGCACTTTTATGGGAGAAGGCAATGGCACCCCACTCCAGTACTCTTGCCTGGAAAATCCCATGGACGGAGAAGCCTGGTAGGCTGCAGTTCATGGGGTCGAAAAGAGTGGGACACGACTGCGTGACTTCACTTTCACTTTTCACTTTCATGCATTGGAGAAGGAAATGGCAACCCACTCCAGTGTTCTTGCCTGGAGAATCCCAGGGACGGGGGAGCCTGGTGGGCTGCCGTCTCTGGGGTCACACACAGTCAGACACGACTGAAGTGACTTAGCAGCAGCAGCAGCACTTTTATGATGGCTGCTTTAAAAATCTTTGCCAGATAATTCCAACACCTGATTCATTTTGTTCTTAGACATTTTAATGGAAGGCAGTATTTAAATTATGAAGAATCATCAGTCACTTCCATTTTTTTTTCAAGTTCACTTGTGACTTCCATGTGTCGTGCTCCTTGCTTTACATAGATTATTTAATTTTGACTGCAGTCCTATATTAGGCAGGATGCTGCAGTAACAAACAGTTCCAAAATTATAGTGGCTTAACACACCATAGATTTATTTCTGGGTAAAATCAGTGGTGTAGGAAAAGGAAATTGAGGTATTAACAATACAGAAAAAAGGTTTTTCCTATTTGTGGACCAGGTATAATGTGCTGTGGAAAACTTTGTTTATAAAGCTGGAAACAAGCTGTTCTGCTTCATGGAGATACATATTTTTTAAACCCTGCTTTGAATAGGTTCTTGGTATATTGTTTATTTGGAAGTTTATTCCACCTTTTTGTAGGAGTTTATTGGGTTGTACAAAAAACTTTGCAATAGAAGCATCAAATTGTTAGCCTAACCTTTCAAGATTAAACTTGCACAGCAAGAAGAGAATAACAAGAGGGAAAACATCAGGCTAAATGGGGATAGCAAGGAAAGAGAAGAGCACCAAATGGAAATTGAAATGTAGTGAGGTCTGCTTCCTACTAAGTAAAGGGTTCCAGTGACCTTTTGTTATTCATGAATGCAACTGAATAGTGAAACTAAGACTGATTCTGCCTATAGTGTGTTTCTTTAAATTGCCTGTAAATTACATGAGCTGTGCCTGGGCCATGACATGTGATAACTAATTGTTAATTAGCGTCACTTCTGTCCTTATGATTTTGTTACCATTGTTAGTAAACCTGCCTTCTAAGTGATGTCCATTTAGATCTGGCTCAGGTCTTCCAGATGTCACAATTAGGAGGCCTTGAATGTGTTAGCTGAATTAATTTTAACAAACCAGAAAGACTGACAGATAGCTGAGCCTATTTAAAATAAACCTATACATAGTTTATGTTGAATGAGGAATTAATTTTAAATGCACCTTCTGGGACATCTACCACAAGGAGAATTTTTTTTCAGCTTTGTTGACATGAAAACCAGTCATTGGGAGAAATCAGCAGATAGGTTTTTTAAATCAAAATGCATCACACAAAAAGTATTTAACCAGGTGGGTAGAACATTGTGAATCATTTATTGAAACTTAAATTGGTTCTTTACATCTATTAATTTTAATAAACAAATTGTCCCAACTAGTAACTGAAATGGTAATGTACCTTGTTATGAGATTGATTGGTGTGAGAAATGGAGCATGGGATTATAATATATCCTTCCAAATAGCCCTTGGATTAAAATTTTGCTTTTTCATTTAATGAGCTATTAATATTAACAGGTTCTGCTGATTATTGCATCATTCAGGCAAGGATAAACATTCTTTATGAAGCATATATTATAAAAATTATACATTTGGAAACTTAGTAGAAACTTTCCAGATGCAAGATTTGTGAATCTGTATTTCTGACACTTGTTAGCGATTGAGAAGATGAACATGACTTTTTCTGGTATGGTACATATTTGAACAGAATTTATAATTTTACTACCTAAGGAGAAGAAGTTATTTTAGACAGCCAAGATGGATTGATTATTTTCTTTATTCAATGAATGTTTGAGTAGTAGTATGTTTTGGATGCTAGGATATACCAGCACTTGATAAAGAAGGCAGACAACAAAAACATATATACCAAGTAATAATTAATGTGGTGGATAAAAATTAAATAACATTGGGTAAGGGGGCTGTGAAGTGGCCTGAGGGCTGTTGTTTTATCCTGAGCAGTCGGGGAGGCCTCCCTGATAAGGTGGCATTTAAGTAAATATTCAAGGGAAAGGTCTCCTCGATAAAAGGAAGAACAAATACGGTACCTACAAGTTGGGTCATGATAGAGGTCTTAGAGGATATGAGCTGGGCTGAAGCAGGATGGTAGGAAGTCTTGACTGAGAAACGCATGACCAAGAGCTAGAGTCTGAAGTCAGCTTATGGACTTTGGTTTTTACTGTAAAATCGGAAACCATTGGAGGGTCATTGTTTTAGTAAGATCACTTTGGATGATGTTTGAAAAAAGTCAGGGAGTGGTGGCAAGTAGGAAGCAGCAAGACCAGTTGGAAGGTTTTGGCAAAACTCTTGCTAGAGGTGATGTAGATTAGGGTAGTTTTAAAAAACATTCAGTGGTTCTTTATTTTTATTTTATTAATACTTATTTATTTAATTCTTTATTTGACTGTGCCAGGTCTTAGTTGTGGCATACAGGGTCTTTAGTTGTGGCACGTGAGATCTTCGGTTGTGGCATGCGAACTCTTGGGGCTTCTCTGGTGGCTCAGACGGTAAAGAATCTGCCTGTAGTGCAGGAGATCCAGGTTTGATCCCTGGGTCGGGCAGATCCCCTGGAGAAGGAAATGATTACCCACTCCAGTATTCTTGCCTGGAGAATTCCATGGACAGAGGAGCCTGGTGGGCTACAGTCCATGGAGTCACAGAGAGTCAGACATGACGGGGCGACCATCACTTTTTCTTTCATGTGAACTCTTAGTTGCATGTGGGATCTAGTTCCCTGATCAGGGATCGAACCTGGGCCCCCTGTGTTAGGAGTGCAGGGTCTTAGCCACTGGACCACCAGGGAAATCCCTCGTATATTTTTTGAAGTAGAGCCAATGGATTTCTTAACCGGGACATGGAAGTGTAAGTGAGAGAGGAATGAGGATGAATAGCTGGAACAATGGAGCTCTTGTTAATGGAGATAGGGGAAGTCCCTAGATAGCACTGGTTTTGTTGCTCAGGGTGAGTTAGTGGTGATGGTGGTAGTTGGGCAGGGTGGACAAATCAGAAATTCCATTTGAGGTGTTTTAAGTTGGAGATATCAATTAGACATCCAAGTGCAAATGTCAAGTAGGCAGTTGGATAAAAAAAGACTAGTGCAGGTCTGGGCTGAAGATAAGAATCTCTGAATCAATATCTGGATGGTATTTGAAAGTGAAAGTGAAGTCGCTCAGTCGTGTCCGACTCTTTGTGACCCCATGGACTGTAGCCTATCAGGTTCCTCCATCCATGGGATTTTCCAGGCAAGAGTACTTGAGTGGATTGCCATTTCCTTTTCCAGGAAGGAATTGAACCCAGGTTCTCCTGCATTGCAGGCAGATGCTTTACCGTCTGAGCCACCAGGGCAACTTTGAAATTGAGTGAGATCTCTTAGGGCATGAGGACAGATACATAAGAGACCTGATGTCTGGACTTAGGGGTACTCTAACTTTTTAGAGATCTGGTATATGAAGAGAAATCTTCAAAGGGGAGTGAGAAGGAGTAAGCAATAAAGTAGGAATAGAGCACTAGAAAGCAGTGTCCCAGAGGCCAAGGGAGGAATGCATCTCGGCAGAAAGAACGTGGTCAGTTATACCAGATACTGCTTGGAAGAGGAATAAGATGAGGTCTATGGCTTCACCCTTGGGTCTGTAAAGGTGAGCCCTTTGGTGTGATCCTTATAAGAGCAGTCATGGTGGCTCGTAGTGGGGAGGTGGTGTTAGAACCTATCTGGAATGGGTCCAAGAGAGAGTAGTTGGCAAAATGTCTCTGCTCAGAGAAATTCTTAGCTTATGTATTACAAAATGTTGATATTTAGAATGCTCATAAAGGACACATTTGTTTAGCGACTGTTTTTGCCTGTCATTAAAAGGTGTTCAGTAAGCATGCTGCTGCTGTTTTGTTATTTTTGTCCGGTTGTATACCAGCTACTTTCCAAAAGCAGGGACCCTGTCACCAAGTTTTCACTAGCGAGGTGCTTGTAAATGAACAAATGAATTTATCTTCACAACAATTACATGAAACTGGCACTGTATCGTTATTTAGAAGATGGTAAAACTAGGGATTTGAGAAGTCCCTTTGCAAAAAACAAGTAGCAGTGACCACCTCTGACTTCCAGACTCAAGCTTAGATCTGTTTTATCCCACCCTATGTCTTCAAGAGGATTGTGATTTTAATTTAGGGGCACGTAACAATAACTCTTTTAGTTTGGGGTTTGGCTTTGGGGATCCAGCACCATAGCCCATCATCATTTTTATTACCTCTGATCCTTTTATTATTCTCAGTAATAGGCAGAATAATGGTAGCTAGAATAATGAAAATCTTCATCCTAATTCCTGGAAGCTGTGAACATGTTACATATGGCAAAGGGAATTAGGTTGCTAATCAGCTGACTTTAAGATAGGGATATTATCCAGGTGGGGATGAGTGTAGTCACAAGATCCTTACAGGTGGAAGAGAGAGGTAGAGAAGGTCAGAGTAATGTTATGTTAGAAGGACTCAACCTACTCTTGCTGGCTTTGAAGGTGGAGGAGAGAGGGGGGAACCCATTGCCAAGGAATGCAGGTGGCCTCCAGAAGATGGGAAGACGAGGGACCAGACTCTCGCCTAGAGCCTCCAGAGAAAGTTTTCCTGCTATCATCTTGATGTTAGCCCCATGGGATCTGTATTGAGGTCTGTTTTGGGTTGTAAGACAACAAATTAGTGTTGTTTTAAGCCGCTGAGTTTATGGTAATTTGTTACAGTAGCAATGGCAAACTAACACAGTAGATAATGTAATTGTATGATCTTATTCTCTTAGCACTTTTCATTAGTCTTTATTCTCAGAATTTGGGCAGTAAAATACATGCGGCAAGGGAGAACATACAGAAAACAGTTGTATTGAAATTGCTATTACTGTCGGAGCTGTATTTATAAAGACTTATCTTTTCTGATAATTGCTCGAAAATGTTGTTTAAATGATAATTCTACTTGACAGTTAGGGCCCAGTATTACCCTGTCAGGGCTTTAAGGTATTCTTTTCTGTGCAGGCTCAAGAAATGCTATAACAAATCTAAGTAACATGTAGATTTCTTATCATCCGTGAGCTATTTCACTTTGAGTACAACCATTTTTAAATATAGTGATTTACAGACATCCATGTTGTCATATTTCTTTACTTTAGAAAATGACTTTCTTCTCCAAAGACCTCAGTGGAGTAAATAAATCTCTCAAAATAGTATCAGAAGGTTGGGAGTGAGGAAACCCTGTATAAAGCTTAAAATTTTAGTCTGTTGTCATCATTTCCATCAGTGGTTGGGCATTTTTGAGATATTTGACCTGGGATGAGTTACTTTTGATCTTTATAAGCATCCAGGAGTGACTGTTGGCTTAATAAGGAGGGGACTGTAGCATTCCCTTTTACTTTCCTAATAACAGGATTCACATTTAGGTATGACTGAAAACATGTTCGAAATGATGTGACCAACTCAACAGTAATCAGATCAGATCAGTCACTCAGTTGTGTCTGACTCTTTGCGACCCCAAGAATCACAGCACGCCAGGCCTCCCTGTCCCTCACCAACTCCCGGAGTTCACTCAGACTCACGTCCATCGAGTCGGTGATGCCATCCAGCCATCTCATCCTCTGTCGTCCCCTTCTCCTCCTGCCCCCAATCCCTCCCAGCATCAGAGTCTTTTGCAATGAGTCAACTCTTCACATGAGGTGGCCAAAGTACTGGAGTTGCAGCTTTAGCATCATTCCTCCCAAAGAAATCCCAGGGCTGATCTCCTTCAGAATGGACTGGTTGGATCTCCTTGCAGTCCAAGGGACTCTCAAGAGTCTTCTCCAACACCACAGTTCAAAAGCATCAATTCTTCGGTGCTCAGCCTTCTTCACAGTCCAACTCTCACATCCATACATGACCACAGGAAAAACCATGGCCTTGACTAGACGGACCTTTGTTGGCAAAGTAATGTCTCTGCTTTTGAATATGCTATCTAGGTTGGTCATAACTTTCCTTCCAAGGAGTAAGCGTCTTTTAATTTCATGGCTGCAGTCACCATCTGTAGTGATTTTGGAGCCCCCCAAAATAAAGTCTGACACTGTTTCCACTGTTTCCCCATCTATTTCCCATGAAGTGGTGGGACCGGATGCCATGATCTTCGTTTTCTGAATGTTGAGCTTTAAGCCAACTTTTTCACTCTCCACTTTCACGTTCATCAAGAGGCTTTTGAGTTCCTCTTCACTTTCTGCCATAAGGGTGGTGTCATCTGCATATCTGAGGTTACATCTTCATTTTTTGTAAATAGTGTAAAGCAAAGAGGTAAATTAGAAATGTCATGTTTATTCAATTTTATGTCTGGAAATAAACTCAAAAGGGAGGATATGAATTATACAGTTTAAATTTGGAAACTGTAATACAAATAATAACATTTTTAGTAACTGATATTCACTGGATACATACCTGATACTGTGCTTTAACTCCGTACACAAAAATGAGCTTAAAATGGGTTAAAGACCTATATGTGAGACCAGACACTATAACACTCCTAAAGGAAAACATAGGCAGAACACTCTCTGACATAAATCTCTGCAAAATTTTTTCAACCCATCTCCCTGAATAATTGAAATAAAAACAAAAATAAACAAATGGGACCTGCTTAAAAGCTTTTGCACAGCAAAGGAAACAATAAACAAATGAAAAGACAGCCCACAGATTGGGAGAAAACACTTGCAAATGATGTGATTGATAAGGGATTAGTGTTCAAAATTTATAAACAGTTTCTGACTGGTAACAGTATCAAAACAAACAACCCACTCAAAAAATGGGCAGAAGACCTGAATAGACATCTCTTCAAAGAGGACATGCAGATGGCCAATAGGTACATGAAAAGATGTTCAGCACTGCTAGATATCAGAGAAATGCAAATCAAAACTACAATGAGATATAACCTCATGCCTGTCAGAATGACTGTCGTCAAAAATTCCACAAACAACAAATGCTGGAGAAGGGACTCTGTTGGTGGGAATATAAATTGGTACAGCCACTATGGAGAACAGTATGGAGGTTCCTGGAGAAGGCAATGGCACCCCACTCCAGTACTCTTGCCTGGAAAATCCCATGGACAGAGGAGCCTGGTAGGCTGTAGTCCATGGGGTCGCTAAGAGTCGGCACGACTGAGCAGCTTCACTTTCACTTTTCACTTTCATGCATTGGAGAAGGAAATGGCAACCCACTCCAGTGTTCTTGCCTGGAGAATCCCAGGGATGGCAGAGCCTGGTGGGCTGCCATCTATGGGGTTGCAGAGTCGGACGCGATTGAAGAGACTTAGCAGCAGCAGCAGCAACATGGAGGTTCCTTAAAAAACTAAAAATAGAGCTACCATATGACACTGCAATCCCATCCCTGGACATATACCTAGAGAAAAACATGATTCAAAAAGATACATGCACCACAGTGTTCACTGCAGCACTGCTTACAATAGCCAAGATATGGAAAGAACCTGAATCTCCATCAACAAAGAAATGGTTAAAGAAGATGTGGTATATATATATATATATATATGTCTGTGTGTGTGTGTGTGTGTGTGTGTATAAAATGGAAGTTTACTCAGCCATTAAAAAAGAATGAAATAATGCCATTTGCAGCAACATGGATGAACCTAGAGAGCGTTACATTGCCTAAAGTCAGACAGAGGAGGAGAAATATGTGACATTCTTTAAATGTGGAAAGAAATGATACAAATGTGGAATCTAAAAGAAATGATACAAATGAACTTACAAAAAAGAAAGAGACAGACTTAGAAAACAAAATAATGGTTGTCAGGGGGAAGGGGTAGTTAGGGACTTTGGCAAGGTCATGTACACACTGCTGTATTTAAAATTGATAACCAACAAGGATCTATTGTATAGCACATAGAGCTCTGCTCAGTGGTATGTGCCAGCCTGGATGGGAGGGGGATTTGGGGAAGAATGGAGACATGTATATGTGTGACTGAGTCCCTTCACCATTCATCTGCAACTGCCACTACATTGTTAATCAACTATACCCTAATACAAAATAAAAAGTTTAAAGTTAAAAAAAAAAGACATGTTTGTTCAGTTTTATATCTGGAAATAAACTCAAAAGAGAGGATATGAATTATATAGTTTAAATTTGGGGGCTATACTACAAATATTGGTAATATAACTGACATTCACTGGATACATACCTGATACTGTACTTTGCATACATTTAATACGTTTGATTCTTACAGCAATTCTATAAGGTACATATTCTCCTCCTTTCATGAAAGATGAAGTAACTGAGGTTTTAACTAAGTTGCCCAGTACTCTAGGACTGTGCATGGTGGAATTGGCATAAGAAAACTGTATTTTGACTTATTTTGTGATTGGTCACTTGATTATGAAGTCCAGTAGGTTTTTAAATGATTTCTTTCCTTTCTTCCCCTATCCTTTGTTAACAAGTAACATTAGTGATGTATGGATGTGAGAGTTGGACTATAAAGAAAGCTGAGTGCCGAAGAATTGATGCTTTTGAACTGTGTGTTGGAGAAGACTCTTGAGAGTCCCTTGGACTGCAAGGAGATCCAACCAGTCCATCCTAAAGGAGATCAGTCCGGGGTGTTCATTGGAAGGACTGATATTGAAGCTGAAACTCCAATACTTTGGTCACCTGATGTGAAGAGCTGACTCATTGGAAAAGACCCCGATGCTGGGAAAGATTGAAGGCAGGAGGAGAAGGGGATGACAGAGGATGAGATGGCTGGATGGCATCACCGACTCAATGGACATGAGTTTGAGTGGACTCCAGGAGTTGGTGATGGACAGGGAGGCCTGGTGTGCTGCGGCTCATGGGGTCTCAAAGAGTCGTACATGACTGAGCGACTGAACTGAAACTGAACTGAACATTAGTGAACTTTACCAAGATTTTTTTTTTTTCCCCTTGGCTGCACTACAGAGCATGTGGGATCTTAGCTCCCTGATCAGGGATTGAACCCATACCCCCTGCATTGGAAATGCAGGATCTTACTAACTGGACCTCCAGGGAAATCTCTACCAAGATTTTTTTGATCATCCTTCTTTTTCATCTCTTACAACATCTCCTAGATTTTTTGCTTTCTATTTGAATACCTCCTTGAAAAATATGTGTCATAGTGGGAGTTTGTGCCATGAGTCTTCTGAGCCTTTGTAAAGTGCCCTTGAGGCATATCTACAGGCCAGGCCAGCTCTCTCTGTCTTGGCAAGACAGGGTTCTCTAAAGAAACAGAACCAATGGGCTATGTTTAGGACCAACAGGAACTGGGGAGGGTATGGGAGAAAAGAGGGAGAAATTTGAGAGAATTCAGGAGGATCTGAGAGAGACCAATAGGATCAGAAAGAGAGAGAGAAAAAGATTTATTGTAAGGAACTGACATGTGTGATTATGGATCTGGCAAGTCCCAAGACCTTCAGGGTGAGTCAGCAAGTGGGACACTCAGAAAGAGCCAATGTTTCAGTTCAAATCCTAAGACAAGAAAAAAGTCACTCACTTGGAAGGCAATTAGGAAGAATGTTTTTACTCAGTGAGAGGGTTTATTTATGCCTTCAACTGATTTGGTGAGGCCCACCCACCACCAAGTTTTCTATTAATATATATAGAGTTTGCTTTAAGGAAAAAAATTGGAGTATAATTGCTTTACAATGTTGTGTTGGTTTCTGCTGTGCAGCAAAGTGAATCAGCCACACATATACATATATCCTTTTTCTTTAATTTCCTTCGCGTTTAGGTTACCACAGAGCATTGAATTGAGTTCCCTGTATAGGTACATTAGGGTCTCATTAGTTATCTATTTTACGTGGAGAAGTGTGTGTATTAATATGTCCACCCCAGTCTCCTGAGCCATCCCACTTCCGTCTCCCCCTTGGTATCAATATGTTTGTTCTCTATGTCTGTGTCTCTATTTATGTTTTGCAAATAAGTTCATCTATACCATTTTTCTAGGTTGCACATATTTCCACTAATACACAGTATTTTTCTCTTTTTGACTTCACTCTGTATGACATTCTCTAGGTCCGTCCAAATCTGTGTAAATGGTACAATTTTGTTCCTTTTTTAGGGCCAAGTAATAGTCCATTGTGTATATGTACCATATCCTCTCTATCCATTCCTCAGTTGATGGACATTTAGGTTGCTTCCATGGCTGGCTATTGTAAACAGTGCTGAAGTGAACATTGGGGTGTGTGTATCTTTCTGAATTATGGTTTTCTCCAGATGTATGGACAGCTATGAGTTTGCTGGATCAGATGATAGTTCTATACTTAGTATTTTAAGGAACCTTCATACTTTTCTCCATAGTGGTTGTATCAGTTTACATTCCCACCAACAGTGTAGCCGAGTTCCCTTTCTCCATACATTTATTGTTTGTAGAATTTTTGATGATAGCCATTCTCATGGGTATGAGGTGGTACCTTATTGTCTTCATTTGCATTTTTCTCTAATAATTAGCCATGCTGAACATCTTTTCATGTGTTTGTTGGCCATCTGTATGTCTTCTTTAGGTTACGTCTATTTTTTAATTGGGTTGTTTCCTTTTTTATATTGAGCTGCATGAGCTCTTTGTATTTTATGGAAATTAATCCCCTGTCAGTTGCTTCATTTGTAAATATTTCTCCCATTTTGAAGGTTGTCTTTTTGTTTTGTTTATGGTTTCCTTTGCTGTGCAAAAGCTTTAAAGTTTCATTAAGTCCCTTTTGTTTATTTTTGTTTTTATTTTCATAGGGTTTGCTTTATGATATTCTGCTTTACATTTTTACATTTACATTCATGCCTCAGATAACTGAACTATTTTCTTTTTTTTCCTTTTTTTTCCCTTCAAAACTTTTCTTCAAGAGTTTTGATATTACAGTTATGCTTCCCTGCTGGCTTAGCAATAAAGAATCCACCTGCAGTGCAGGAGAGGTGGGTTTGATCCCTGAGTCGGGAAGATCCCCTGGAGGAGGAAATGGCAACCCACTCTAGTATTCTTAACTGGGAAATCCCATGGACAGAGATACCTGGTGGGCTACAGACCACAGAGTCACAGAGTCAGACACGACTTAGTGACTAAGCATGCACACGCAGACTTTGGACTTATTAACTATTTAGTTTTCTGTTTTTTTAATGCATCTTTGCTTTTACCTTTATTTGTGTTCTCTGGTTGCCTGAAATTCTCACCTCCCTGCTACCAGTGTTTTTTCGGTCCTGTAGTGCTTAAAGCTGGGACTCTCAAACCTCCAGGAATGCGCTGTTCAGGTGTCAGCATCTTACAGTCTCTGCCTGTAGGAGGGAGGTGGAAATCGATGGTAGCCAGGGTTGAAGGTGCAGATGTGGAGAAACAGTGGGCAAAAACTGCAGTCACGGTCTAGAAAAAAACAGCCCCTAATGGGGGAGGCAGGTATCTGCTCTGTCGAGTGGGATAGGCTCTGAGTCACGAGCATGAAGCTTTGGTGGTTGTTGTTCAGTCACTCAGTCATGTCCAACTTTTTATGACCCCACGGACTGCAGCATGTCAGGCTTCCCTGTCCTTCACTATCTCCCTGAGTTGGCTCAAACTCATGTCCACTGAGCTTTGGTGGGAGAGCCTAAAGCATCTTTGTGCATTTTGTTCAGGTTAAGTTTTCATGAAAACAAGCCAAGATGTGTCATTAGTTCAAATTCATACTCACCATATGTATCAGCTTTTCCTTAATTTTGGTAATGGCTTATCTTAATTTTTTATTGCTATTTGGGGAGTTTATCTGTATCTGTTTCTTCATGGAAATTTTTGAAAAGCTGTCAGAGGCTTGTGTGGGAGTAGCTAGCCAGGTGTTTCTTTGCACCAGGGATAAGGAAAGATGCTTGAGAGGTATTTAATCTCCTTGCCAACAAACATAATCTCAAAACTTGTGGCACTTTTTAATGTAACAGTAAACCTGTAAATTATAAATCAGTGTTAAGTTTTTCATGAAAATTGAATTTGTGGGACCTCTGTGGCTGCTGCTCCTATTTGCTACTGTTTCCCTCTCTTTGGTACCTTCCCCTGCCTACCCCCTCCCCCAGCTGTGTCTGTAAATATTTTACATAATATTGTACATAATTTAGGTAATCTCTCCTATTCCCTGCTGTGGTACGATTTGGATTTTCTTGTGTGGAAATTTAAATGAGAATGTCTCTGAAAAGCTTCTCACTAAACTCTGTCTGCTGTTACGATGTACTTGTGTTTTCACTGGTCTTTGTTAGGTACCCACAGTTTTGTTAGGTGAAGTTCAGAACAACGAATAGGCCTAAACCCTGCTTCTAAGGATCTTGTGATCACCAAGGGATATCGGGAAGAAAGAAAAAGAGGGTTATGTTGGATTTAGTGGCGGAAATTGTCCACCTGAATGGCATATCTTGAAGATTGGTCAGGTTATTCCATATGGCTGGAAGGAAATGAAAAGCTTATTTGCTTTTCTCATTCCCCAGCCCCCCCCCCACTCTCTATATTCTTATCGCTTTCCCAATATAAAATAAATGATGGGAGTCGATCCTGTTTATGGTATGTGGCTTAGGGCATGGAAACCTTCACCTTATTTTTTTTTTTCCTCCTTGAATTGAACATGAAATTCTGATACTACAGGGCAAAGGAGAGACCAGGGTTTATGAAGACTGCATATCTTGTGAATCTTAAGTAGACCTCTTCAATTATTAGAGGCTCAACTTTTTCTCACTTCCGTAGGCAAAGTATTGACAGGGGAAGGAGAGTGGTTTTGAGAGATAAGTCTTAGTTTAGTAGATGTAAAGTTTTTGAAAGAATGTTGAATAATGGCTTGAAAATGTATCAAATACAGTAATTCTATAATGAAATAATTATTTATTTTAGAAAATTTAAAAAAATTGGCAGTAGCCATGGTAATTTTTTTTTTTTTTAACTTTTTGGCTGCCTGATGCAGTATGCTGGATCTTAGTTCCCCAACCAGAGATCGAACTCACACTCCTTGCATTGAACGTGCAGAGTCTTAACCACTGGACTGCCAGGGAAGTCCCATCTCAGTAGTGATTTTTAATTGCTGCCTTCTGTAATGGTCACAGCAATGCTGCGATGGAAGTCCTGTTATCACTCCCAGTCTGTATGTGAAGAAAAAGCTTAGGAGGATGACCATGATGTTTGTTTTTCTCATCTACCTCCCACGTGTGTATATGCATTTCTTTAGTAACATTTGGATCGTGCAAAGCAGGTTTTTATGACCTACTTATTCACCTAGTAAGACATTTTGAGAACCTTCCCCTTTGTTATCAAATCGTCTTTGAAAACAGATTTTAAGGTCGGTGTAATATTTAATCTTGTGAAATTTGTTTAACCTGGGGTTTCTTGACCTTGGCACTATTGGCATTTGGGGAGGGAAAATTTTTTGTTTTGGAAAATTGTCTCATCCATTATATAATGTTTAGCTTCGTCCCTGCCCTCTACCCACTAGATATTAATAGCATCTTCTCCGCCAACTCAGTTGTGACAACAAAAATGTCCGCAGACATTGCCAAGTGAGTGAACTGGGGGAACAACATTACCTCCGGTTGAGAACCACTTATTTAACCATATGTATTTTAAGCTTTTAAATATAGTATATACCTATGAGTAGGCTCATTGAAATTTTCTATCTATATGAAAAAGTAGACCTATATCATCTAGAATACATTTATGAGCTCCTAATTTTAGCTACTTGTTTTTGATTAATGTTTTCAGTAATAGCAGTATTGCTTGAAAGTAAAAAACTTTAACAGCATTATTTGCATTCATATAAGAGTGTAATTGCTTGTCTGTCACCAGTCTGATGGAAAGGCATCGTGGGAGCTTTGACCACAGTTGTTTTATTGTAGATGAATTCCATTATCTCCATGTCACTTTCTTAAAAAGTTTGGTCATTGAGGCAGCTGTAATACCTTGTGTTATAAATGGAAACTAGAAGTTACTCTCTTGGCTTGTTTATGTAGTTTTCTTGATATGTTTTGACATTTTAGAAGGATATATGAAACCAGCTTTCCTACCAGACAGTCATCTTTTTGTGTAAATAAAATCGTCCTTTTGTAATGGCGCTATAACCTATAATAGTTAATAGTTGCACTTGCCCTTTTAAGGAGGTGGCATTCATTTGGGAAGGGCACAAATACAAAATCAATAAAAGTCCTTATTTCTCGATAAGTTTTGAATCTTAGTTATTCTTTTTTTGTACAGTTTTTCTCATCATAAATCTCTTTTTGTAGAAAAGTTTAAGATGATATGACATAGGTGGAGATGTCCTTTATTGGTGACATTACAGTTTCAAATAAATGTATTTGCATGATAACATATATATTTCTTGACTCTATATTAATTGTTGGTAAAAAGTTGATACAACTCCTGTTGTCGTGCAGAGTTCTATTTCTTAAAAATTGGTTAGTTGTATTTTTTGAGACCTCAAATTATGTGTTTTGATTGACTTACAGTATAATTTCAATTATGGTGATTATAATTCTCGAGAAAATGTTCTAGAGGAGGAAAGCCTTTATACCTTCAGACCAATAGCTGATGATTGATTTGCTTTTTATTAACACTTGGTTTTTTCCTGTGGAAGTTCAAGCTGCTCTTTTTTTTAGACAATGAGAATTTTGTTTTGTTTTTGAGGATGTTAGTGTTCCCTATTTTATCTAGCTTTAAAACATTGGATATTTATTAAAAGGAATTTGCCCCTGGTCAGATGTAGTCGATGACAAGAGATCAACGCACCCATTCATCTTATTAAAAATCCTAGAGGTTCAGCTGAGGTCTTTCTCATTGGTGAGTCTAGCTGAGATGAAGGGATCTCCATAGAGTGAGATTATAAATTGTCTAGGAGCACTCCACTGGTGATATTTGTCACTGGCTTAACTTGGATTTTGTAAACATAACATCTCACCCTTCTTGTATATCTACTATTGTTTTGTGGGAAAAGGAAAAAAAATAAAAACCGGAACAAGACAAAACTGTATTTTAACAAAGAACTGATAACCAGAAATAAAATTTTGAGTTCTAGATTCATAAAAGCTGTAGAAAATATAATGATCTTTCTGTTAACCGCTGAATTCATATGACACATTTTTTTTTTTTTTTAAGTAAAATTCGGGTCTTCATTTAGACTGTCACATTGTACATAAAATATACTGATGTGTGAAAGATGTGGTTAGTGTTAAAGCAGGATGAAAAATTGGTTATAAATGCCAGTTTTTTCTTGTACAGAAAATTTAAATTATCAGATGAAAAGTATGATATTCTTGTTGGTTATATAATTCTAAGTTAGGTGATGGGATTTTCTCTATGTACATTGACTCTGTGGTGTTAGTAACAAACTGTTAAATAGTTCTTGAGACAGAAATCTGTAATTACCTTAGTCTGTTGTCCCAAAAGCGACTTTTTCACTTTCGGTTCAAAACTCAGTAAAAATGACCATGATAAGAAATTTATTTTCAGATGTTTTAGAATCCTACAGGATGATCTAAAGGACTTGTCTTTAATTAAAAGTGTTATCCAATTAGTGAAAGTCCATGTTATTTGAGAATTGATTCTTTTTAAAGAAAAGCTTCAGATTTTCTTGTATGAGTAAATGTCACTCTGTTCATACCTTCACTTAACTGCAAGTCAGGACTTGTACTGTGCCTCTGGGTTGTCATAGAAACGCAGTTAACTGTCATCTCAACTCAGACTATTGATGGTTTTATTTGTAGGCTTGCAAGATTATTAAAATTTAACAAAAATTATTGATTTGATTTTTATTAACACTGAGTTGTTTTCTGTGGAAGTTCAAATTGCATGAAAGTCTTTTTTTTCTGTTTAATTTTTTTTTTACAGTGAAACTCTATATTAAATCTACCTGATTTTTAAAATGTTTTTTATTTAAAATGTGATATAAAGTCTGCAGCAGTAGAATAACCTCTGCGAATTGTATTTTTGAATCACTTTCCATTTTCTTTGTTTACAGCAGGCAGAAAACACCTTAAAAAATTCACCTTTAGCCTGCTTTTAACTTAACATAAAAGATACCTGTCAGAAAAGCGTGAAATGCTACATCAAGTGCCTAATATTGGAGTTTTCATTTTATTTATGGTTTTTGAAGCCTAGCACGAATGCTTCAGTGAGCTGTGCTGTGAAAGTATTTATTTTTGTATACTTATGTGAGAGAAATTATTTAGTTTCCACTTATGAATAAGACAGGCAAACCTTATTTACAGTAACGTTATCTAATGGTCCGTGGTTGAGTGCTTTTATGCAAAATAGTCCAGAGGCTAGAATTAACTTTTCACATTGGATGCACATTTGATGTCCAGACTTGAACAACATGTGGCATCTTATTATAAAGACTAACATTCAGGATTCAATTTGTATTTAACACATTTACTTCAGAATGCACACATCATGCCTTGGCTACATTTAGTGTTAACTTTGTAATGATTTCTCTTTCTCGCTTGTATTAGATATATAAGTAGAAGTGTTTATTAGTTGCTTTTTGTAATTTTCCTATTTCTAGATTTTTTTTAAGACTGGGTTAATTAGCTATTTGATATTTTAACAACAGATCCTATTTGGACATGCAACAACTCATTGGGTTGAGGTGATTATTGTTAGTTCGTTTTTAAAGAAAGGTAGGGCTTTTAGGAACCATGCACATACTACTTCCTTCTGTGGCTTTTAGTTCTTGGAGTTATTCTTAAAAAGTTAGTAGGTAGACCATCTCTGGTTTTACCACCCTTTTACTAAATAAACAACTAGTAGTTTGTGTATACTTGGAGAAGAAAATTTAAGACAGTTCATCAGTAGACATGGAATATTGATTTTTTTATTAAACTAGGTTTATTGCTCTTAAAATTTTATTACTCCTCTTGTAGCTAGTCTGCATGATGCCCCCCGGTGATTCTCACCTCTTATTATTCCTGCCTTCATGTCCTCCCCTCCCATTGAATCATGGTTGGTCTGTATGATCAACATACAGGAATACTGTGGCAGCGACAGCATGTGACCTCTGAAGCTAGGTCGTATATAACCTTAGGGCTTCCACTGTGCATTCTCTTGCACCACTCACTGTGGGGGAAGTCTCCTTTGCCATATCCTAAGGACATTGATGCAGCCCTTTGGAGAAGTCCAGAAGAACAGCGACTGAAGCCTCTTGTCAACACCCAGCGCCAACTTGCCACCCATTTGAGTGAGCCATCTGGGAAATCATTACTCTAACCCCAGTCAGGTCTTCAGATGCCCAGCTCACACCTTGCCTTCAACCCCAGAAGAGATCTTGAATCTCAGGCACCCAGTGAAGCCACTTGTATATTGTTTACCCACTGGAACTCCATTAAATAGCACAGATTTACTGTTGTTTTAGGGCTTCCCAAGTGGTTCAGTGGTAAAGAACCTGCCAGTGCAGGAGACAGAGGTTTGATCCCTGGGTCAGGAAGATCCCCTGGAGAAGGAAATGGTAACCCACTCTAGTATTCTTGCCTAGGAAAGCCCACAGACAGAGGAGCCTGGCAGACCTATAGTCTATGGGGTCACAAAAGAGTCAGACCATGACTTAGTGACTAAACAGCAGTATTGTTGTATTAAGTCAGTAAATGTTGGAATAATATCCATCTATCTGTAACTAATGTACCTGCTAAATAAAGACATCTGACACGTTTCCTGTTGATCACAGTTGTAGTTTTTTGTAGGCATAAAAATCTTGGAGGTGTCTATTGTGATTTGTAGTATAATTTTCCTAGGAGTTTGGGGTAGTATATTAAATGAGGCATTGATGTTAGAGCATTCATAACTGAATTTGAATTTTAGCTTTGCTTTCTATCCACTGTGTATCTTAATGACATTACCTAAAATTTCTGATCATTAGTTTTTACTGAAATATCTGTAAAATGGGATAATGATATTTAACTCACCATAATCTTTTTTTTTTTTTTTAAGTCAGGATGAAATGGGATATCTAGTGTTAAGTCTATAGCATAATGGTTGACATATCTCATTCTTTCAGTTTATCTAGAAATGAGCGCCTTTCCATGTGAAGTAGGTCTTTGCCCCAAGGATAAAGATTTCTGTAGGCATCTGAGTTCATAGTCTGTGTGTGATTGTTGATCAGTATTATAATCTTTAAGAAGTCCAGTACTTAACAGTCTACAAGTCATTTTTCTTTTATGTAATTTTCTTTTTACTCTGATGTGCCTAGATGTGATTTTCTTCATACTTATGTTGCTTCAGTTTGCAAAGTTTCTTGATCTTATGGGTTGATGTCTTATGAGTTTTGGAAAATTCTCAGTTGTTACCTCTGTAAGTAGTCTTCCTATCCCTCCTCCTTCCCATTTTTCTATTTTCCTTATCCTTGTGGGACTATATTGAAAAATGTTAGATCCTTTTCACTGTGTCCGAGAAATCGCACATAATTTTTCTGTATTTTCCGTCCATTTTCCTTCCCTGAGCTTCCCTTTGGATATCTTTTGACCTGTTTTCCATTTTACTAATCCTGTCTTCTGCTTTGCTAATCTTCTGTTGAACTATAATATTGAGTTCTTAATTTCAGTTATATTTTTCAGTTCTAAAACTATCTTTTGATTTTTTTTTTTTACAGATTGAAGTTTTGTGTTGAAATCTTTTTATGTATTTCATTCATCTTTTTAAAAAAACATACTTTATAATAATTAA
This sequence comes from Bos indicus, assembly GCF_029378745.1. Classification (NCBI taxonomy): domain Eukaryota; kingdom Metazoa; phylum Chordata; class Mammalia; order Artiodactyla; family Bovidae; genus Bos; species Bos indicus. Next base: position 82,322,945 of record NC_091763.1, read on the forward strand.
CATAATTACATTAAGGTCCTTTTCTGCTAAATCCAGTATCTAGGTCATCCAGGGGTCTGTGTTTTTGTTTTGTTTAACACAGTTTTTTTCTCCTTGATGTTTAGTCATTTGGTCCTGTCTTGTGGCACACCTGGTAGTTTTTTTTAATTGAATTCTTAGTACTGTACGTGAAGAATTGTAGAAGCCCAATAGTATTCTTTCTCTAAGGAGCCACCCTTTCCCTTACTGGACAGATAGGTTGGGGTTGTGTACCTTACTCCAGGCAGGGAGTAAACTGAGGCAAAGCTATAGACAGAAGTTTTGGGAAGCTCTTTGTGTTTGTGTCCTGGGGACCAGGAGTCCCAGATGAGAGGCTTTGGTGTTCACCAGGACCTCATCTAATTTTCTTCCTAACATGTCAAGGCAGTGAGTTTGCATTTTTGAGGCAAGCGTTTTTGTCTCCTGCTTTATGTAGTTTTGGAAATTAGCAGTTTTCTTTTGGGGAAAAGTGGCTGTGTAACAAACTCCCTTCTTTGCCTCTCTCTTCCACCCATCAAGCCTCTAGTCCCCATAAGTACCAGAAAGTGAAAGTGTTAGTCACCCGATCTTATCAGACTCTTTACAACCCCATGGACTGCAGCCCGCCAGGCTCTTCTATCCATGGAATTCTGAAGGCAAGAATACTGGAGTGGGATCTTCCTGACCCAGGGCTTGAACCTAGGTCTCCTGCATTGCAGGCAGATTCTTTACTATCTGAGCCACCAAGAAAGCCCAGAAGGTTTGCTGTTTTCCACACTTCCAAGCGTGGCCATCTATCTAGGCAGAGTCTCAGCCTCCTGTTGATAAATGTCTCCAGGAAGAAAATGACTATAGAATGCCAGCTGGCCTCTCCGTAGTTTCTCCACCACCTTGGAATCACACTTCTAGTTCAGACTGCCTCGGTAGCGCTTTAATTGATGCTTTAGACTGATATTGCTCTATATTTCATTAAACATTCCTAGGTATTCTGGGTGGGACGGTTGATGTACCTCAAACTACCCAAATGTTAGCTGGAAGGTGACGACCACACAATTATTTTTGAAGGAAATGATGAGTAAACTGTTTTTGTGGACTACTCTTTTGGCCAGTTTTATTCTACCACAGTTATCACTATATGCATATTTCCTTCTCATTGTATATTGATGCAGTAAAATAAATATTTTTCTGAATCATTGTCATAATTTTTATAAGTAATCTTGATTTATTAATTCCTGGCCTTTATAGACAATCTAGATTCCGAACTTTGTAACTCTGAAGATTAAGCATGTCTTATGATGCTATATCAACAGTAAAATTGAACATCTAAAGTTAGTAATAACATGTATAGAAGATTAAGAACATTTTAATGTATAAGTAGGTTTATTCAGATGAGAGTCAACAGTGCATATTGTAACATAAACTAAGTAATAATATCCACTCATGGTTTCTCAGTTACTTAAAATTAATATTAAAATATTTTTATCTGAAGAGTAAGTATATACTTGGCTTTATATAAAATTTCTGATTTTCTTTCATTTTAATTTTTATAATTTTTCTAAGTAAAATGGGATATTCTCAAATCTGACAAAAATTCTTGCAATCTTGAAATACAGAATTCTAGTCTTTTGGAAGTTTATTGTATTCCTGTCTCATTGCTGTGTTTTATGTCCATGAGGGCACATTGACAAGTATTTTGTCTATGCACCTTTTATTGGCTTTTGTCCGAATAGTGGGACAGACAGTTTTGTATTTTTTTGATATGCTGAAGTTGATTACTGTCAACAGAAGGTACATGTAGTCCTCTTTCCAGCTTTCAGATTTATTCTGCCATTGAAGTTGTAGCAGTTGATAGGCCAGTTGGAAAAATGAAACATGAGAATCTTAACCCTTAGCACTGTAGTTGTGGTTGTTGACAGTCATTGAGGGAACCACCTCTGGTTCCACCTTACAGAGTGTGTTTTGAGTCTTTGACTCTTTCAAATATGTCCTTGAGGGCTGCCATCTCTGTTTTCCGTGCAGGAAGAAGAGAGTGAAGAGGAGCCCAAACTGAAGTATGAAAGGCTCTCCAATGGGGTAACTGAAATCCTTCAGAAGGATGCTGCTAGCTGCATGACGGTCCATGACAAGGTATGGTGGCCTGTAGAGGATGCTTCTGTAACTCGTTTCTGTTGTATGTTTGCTTATACTTTGAGGTCTGGTGCTTTGGGTGGTGGTGTTTCACAGTAATTGTGTCTCCCTGCCACTCTTCCTCTCTTCTTTCTCACCAGTGAAAAACTGAAACAACAACCAGAGATATTATATCGATGTATTTGTACACACACACACCATCCATGTATCAAATAGAGTATCACCACACTGTAACAAATAGTTGATACACCATAGTGTATCAAATAGAAGAGGATGATGGTTGTGAAAGATCTGTAGCAAGTGATTCTCAGAAACTCTGGTACTTAATTCCTCAGATCTTACATGGTAGAGCAGGAAAATGTTGAGATGAGAAATATTCTGGAGCTCATTGCTTTTGTAAGAGTAGAAGAGATTACATTGGAGGCCTTAGGAATCAATAGAAAGGCCCCAGATGATTTTTTATGTATTATATGAATGAATAAATATATTCCACATCTCAGTCTTCATTATAGAAAAGCCCCCCACCAACTTTTTAAGTCCAGACTAAGTACTATACAGGACCCTTATCCCATTATAGACCAGAACAATCCAGGACATAATTGGAATATTAGAAGCAAGGCATTCTCATCATTGCTCCCTTTTCCCCATGAGCTGTACGAGTGAGCCTTGGTACCTCCACTGAAGGCGGGCACCGGGCTCTGATCCACCTCCTGGTTTATCCCCTTCTTTCTAGCAGTATTGCCTCATCTATCTCCTTGCCTCTACCCAGTTCCCCTTTATTACAGATTTCATTCTCTTGTAAATAGATTCCTGCTTTCAGCATGCCAACAGGACCTGTGTTTTCTGTCTCGTTTTTCCAGAACCCTCTCCTTCAGCCCTTTTCATCTCTCTACCCTTAAGGCCACATTCTGGAGGCTTTATGTCTGTCCCTGGAACTTGAAGATATTTTGGGCAACATTCTTAATCTTTTTATCCTTCAAGCTTTTGTGTTCATCTTCCCACTAACCCTGTTTTGTGACTTGATGGAGCCCTGATCTCTAATCCATTCTTCTTCTTTTCTGTCTCTGTCAAGTGGTCAGCCATTCTAACTTAAGTTTACCAGCAGATTCAATTCTCTAATGGCCCTGCTCTCAAGGATGCACCCCCACCACCCGCCTCAGCCCCACTGCCCCAGCTAAGCTCTCAGCTTAAAGTCAGTGCTTTAAGAACAAGGTCACCTGCCATGTGCTGGTACACCTTGCGTGCGAGGTGTACATGCCCCTTAAAGGGCTGGTATTTATTTGTCCATCTTCAGCTCCTTCGTCCCCAATCCGCCTTTTCGGCCACCATCCCTTCACTCAGACGATGATGTCATTTCTATTTCTTTAAGAGAATGGAAGCTATCCAGCATGATCAGCCTCAGTTTCTGGCTGTTTGCCCAGCTCATCCTTCCCCTCCCGCTTATGGTCCTTTTTGGCCACATCTGTCATTCACTTCATTTCATCCCTTCTCTCCTAGTGATCCATGCTGAATCATGGAACAGACAACTCTAGCCCCATGTAACCACTGATCTACTTTCTGATTCTGTAAATGAGCCCATTTTTGATATTTCATGCTTTTGTTGTGCAGTCACTGAGTCATGTATGACTTTTTGCGACCCCATGGACTGTAGCAAGCCAGGCTCCTCTGTCCTTTACTGTCTCCCAGAGTTTGCTCAAATTCAGGTCCATTGAGTCAGTGATGCTCTCTAACCATCTCATCCTCTGCCACCCCCTTTTCCTTTTGTCTTCAGTCTTTCCCAGCATCAGGATCTTTTTCCCAATGAGTGTGCTCTTCACATCAGATGGCCAAAGTATTGGTGCTTCAGATTCAGCATCCCAGTTCTTCCAGTGAAGGACTTTCAGTAAAGAGTATTCACTATACAGTGAAGAATATTCAGGGTTGATTTCCTTTGTATTGACTGGTTTGATCTCCTTGTTGTTCAAAAGACTCTGAAGAGTCTTCTTCAGCACCACAGTTCAAAAGCATCAATTCTTGGGAGCTGGTAGCTCAGTCAATAAAGAATCCACCTCTAGAAGATCCTGTGGAGAAGGAAATGGCAACCTACTCCAGTATTCTTGCCTGGAAAATTCCATGGACAGAGGAGCCTGGTGGGCTACAGTCCATTGATTTGCAAGGGTTGGACACGAATTAGTGATTAGGCCACGTCCTTCTTTATGGTCCAGCTCTCATATCCATACATGACTACTGGCAAAACCGTAACTTTGATTATACAGACCTTTTTCATCAAAGTGATGTCTTTGCTTTTTAATACGCTGTCTAGGTTTGTCATAACTTCCCTTCAAAAGAACAAGTGTCTTTTAATTTCATGGCTGCAGTCACCATCTGCAGTTACTTTGGGGCCTAGGAAAGTAAAATACGTCACCGCTTCCACTTTTTCCCCTTCTGTTTGCCATGAAGTGATGGGATTGGATGCTGTGATCTTAGATTTTTGAATGTTGAGTTTTAAGCCTGCTTTTCAATCTGGTCTTTTCACCCTCATCAAGAGGCTCCTTAGTTCCTCTTCACTTTCTGTCATTAGAGTGGTATCATATGCATATCTGAGGTTACTGATATTTCTCCCAGCAATCTTGATTGCAGCTTGTGATTCTTCAGCCCGGCATTTTGCATGGTGTACCTTGCATATGAGTTAAATAAGCAGGGTGACAATATAGAACCTTGACATACTCCTTTCCGAGTTTGAACCAGTCCATTGTTCCATGTCCATTCTAACTGTTGCTTCTTGATCCACATACAGGTTTCTCAGGCAGGTGTGATGGTCTGGTATTCCCATCTCTTGAAGAATTTTCCACAATTTGTTGTGATCCACACAAAGGCTGGGGGGCTCATCTTCCATTGTCATATCTTTTTGCTTTTTCATGCTGTTCATGGGGTTCTTGCAGCAAGAATACTGGGGTGGGTTGTGATTTCCTCTTCCAGTGGAGCACGCTCTGTCAGAACTCTTCCCTATGACCCATCCATCTTCTGTGGCCCTGCATAGTGTGGTTCATAGCTTCATTAAGTTACTCAAGTCCCTTCACCATGATAAGGCTGTGATTGATGAACTGGGGATCAGTTCAGCTGAGTTCAGTCGCTCTTTCGTGTCTGATTCTTTGCGACCTCATGGACTGCAGCACACCAGGCTTCCCTATCCATCAGAGCTCCCAGAGCTTGGTCAAACTCACCTTCATCGAGTCAGTGACACTATCCAACCATCTCATCCTCTGTCGTCCCCTTCTCCTGCCTTCAGTCTTGCTCAGCATCAGGGTCTTTTCCAATGAGTCAGCTCTTCACGTCAGGGGGCCAAAGTATTGGAGCTTCAGCTTCAACATCAGTCCTTCCAGTGAATATTCAGGACTGATTGCCTTTAGGATTGACTGGTTGGATATCCTTTCAGTCCAAGGGACCCACAAGATTCTTCTCCAACACCACAGTTCAAAAGCATCAATTCTTTGGCGCTCAGCTTTCTTTATGGTCGAACTCTCACATCCGTACATGACTACTGGAAAAGCCATAGCTTTGACCAGATGGACCTTTGTCAGCAAAGTAATGTCTCTGCTTTTTAATACACTGTTGAGGTTTGTCATAGCTTTTCTTCCAGGAAGCCAGTGCCTTTTAATTTACTGGCTACAGTTACCATCTGCAGTGATTTTGGAGCCTAAGAAAATAAAGTCTGTCACTGTTTCCATTGTTTCCCCATCTATTTGCCATGGACTGATGAAACAATATGCCATGATCTTCATATTTTGAATGCTGAGTTTCAAGACAGCTTTTTCACTCTCCTCTTTCACTTTCATCAAGAGACCCTTTAGTTCCTCTTCACTTTCTGCTATTAGGGTGGTATCATCTGCATATCTTAGCTTATTGATATTTCTCCCTGCAGTCTTGATTTCATCTTGTGCTTCATCCAGCCCAGCATTTCTCATGATGTACTCTGCGTATAAGTTAAATAAACAGGGTGACAGTATATAGGCTTGACATACTCCTTTTCCTATTTGGAACCAGTCCGTCATTCCAAGTCTGGATTCTAACTGTTGTTTCTTAGTTCAGTTCAGTTGCTCAGTCATGTCTGACTCTTTTCGACCCCGTGGATTGCAGCACTCCAGGCCTCCGTGTCCGTCACCAATTCCCAGAGTTTACTCAAATTCATGTCCATTGAGTCAGTGATGCCATCCAACCATCTCATCCTCTGTCATCCCCTTCTACTCCTGCCTTCAATCTTTCCCAGCATCAGGGTCTTTTCCAATGAGTCAGTTCTTTGCATCAGGTGGCCAAAGTATTGGAGTTTCAGCTTCAACATCAGTCCTTCCAATGAACATTCAGGACTGATCTCCTTGCAGTCCAAGGGACTCTCAAAGGTCTTTTCCAACACCACAGTTTAAAAGCATCAATTCTTCAGCACTCAGCTTTCTTTATAGTCCAGCTCTCCCATGGCTGGACTGGAAAAACCATAGCTTTGACTAGACAGACCTTTGTTGGCAAATAACGTCTTTGCTTTTTAATATGCTGTCTAGGTTGGTTGTATCTTTCCTTCTAAGAAACAAGTGTCTTTTAATTTCATGGCTGCAGTCACCATCTGCAGTGATTTTGGAGCCCCCCAAAATAAAGTCTGTCACTGTTTCCACTCCCAAGATTTGGTCCATTGGTCACTTGTTTTCTAAATATTTACTTTTCTTGGTTTAATTTCATGATATCTGTGGCCACTTCCCCCCTGACCCTCCCTAGATTAGTGTGCTTGTTTATTTAATGGCCGCTTACACAGCTGTACCTTCGGTTCTATTTTTGCGTGTAACTCACCATGTCCATAGTGAACTCATTTTTTTTTTTCCTCTTCCTTCCCTTGCATTTGTTCTTTTAGTTTCTCTGCCCCATTTGGTGGCAGCACCTAAGGCAAAGCTGACTCTCCGTTTCCACCCAGTCATTCCCTAAGTCCTGCTGGTTTTCTCACCATCCCTGCCCTTGCTGAGGTCTTCCACTTCTCCTCCCTATACTCGTGTACCTCTTATTCATTATTATTATTATTTTATTTGCTTTTAACTCTTTTGCCACCTAGTTGCCAGAATGCTCTGTGGAAAATATCAGTTCTGCAACTCAGGTCTGGTTTTCCTCATCTGCTAAGGTCTGAGCTCCTTCAAGTGGTATTGATGGCCCTCTGAGATCTTGCCTCCTTGTGTAATTGGCCTGAAGTCTGAACACTTTCCTGCCACAAGTGTCATGCTCTGGCAGCAACCACAGGCTCTTCGTACAACATCTCTTCTGCCTGAATTCTAGTCCGAAGTCACCTGCTTGAATCCACGCCCGTCCTGAGCCAAGGAGCTTTTAGTTCAGGCATTCGTCATTTCCCCTCTGAACTAATGAAAGTGCCGTGAATCAATCTGTTTTCCTTCAGATTTGATTTCATCCTAATCCATTTATAACATTTTCTACTGAAATAATATTCCAGGAATTCAGATGTGATTGTCTATTCCTCCATCCTGGAATTCTGTATTGGCTTCCTCATGTCTTCATGATTTGGACATCCCCGCCTACCCGCCCCCCCCAACTTTGCTACCTTTCATCCTTCCATAATTATTCAGAAGCCTTCTATTAACCAACCTTGTCAGTCTCAGTACCTGCCTCCTCCCCTGGATGCTTCTACCATATAAAACTACTTGTAATTTTTTGACTTGGTCTTGCTTTTTCTGTGACCACACGCCTTTGTGCAAATTGTATCCTTGCTGCCGCAAACGGTCTTTACCACAGGCCTTCCCTCTCTGCCTTGGTGTCTGCTGTCTAGCTTCTCCTTCAGAGTTGACCCTTGAACAACATGGGTTTAGACTGGTTCAGGTCCACTTATACACAGATATTTTTTTCCAAATAGTAAATACTGAAGTACTACACAGTCCCTGGTTGGTTGAGTCTGAGGTTGTGGAACCCTTGATCTGAAGGAACCGTGGATATCCAGGACCGACTGTAAGTTATATGCGGATTCTCAACTGCAGGAAGGGTTGGTGCCCCGACACCTGCTCCCGTCTACCACTGTCTAAAGACCAACTATCTACTGTTGAAAAAAATCTGTGTATAAGTGGATCCTCCCTGTTCAAACCATATTGTTCAAGAGTCAGTTGTACTTGCATTTTAAGGATGCTCTTTAATTTTAATCAATTTTTTATGTCTGTTATTGAACCTTCATCATTTTAAGTCATGCTTGCTTATTGTCTAAGCATATTGTAGGTGTTTTGTGTATGTGTGCTGAATAAACCACAAAATGGATGAAAAGGAAAACAAAGTTCCTCTCCAGAGATCATGTTTCATTGACACCGTACTTAATCCAACTTGCCAAGGAGCCTGACAGTGGGAACTGTAATCAGACTAAGTTTGAGAATATGCACCCTATTTTTTTTTTAATATGGACCATTCTTTAAAGTGTTTATGGAATTTGTTACAGTACTGCTTCTGTTTTATGTTTCGGTTTTTTGACCCCAAGGCATGCGCGATCTTAACTCCCTGACCAGGTGTCAAACCCACACCTCCAGCATTGAAAGGTTCAGTCTTAACTACTGGACTGCTAGGGAAGTCCTGAGTACATGCACTCTTGATCTGAGGCCCATGTCTCTACTTACCAGGTTTCTGATCCAGTTGAGGGTAATTCCTATTCTAGCTCTGCTGTTCATTGACTGTCTCTGGGGAAGTCACATCGACTCTCAGAACTTATTTCCTCATGTGTAATTGTAGGGACTCCCTGCTCTAGTACTCTGAATACCGAGAAACACTAGGCGAAACATAAATATTATTATACAGCTGACCACACTTGAAACGTGCTGCTGCTTGTTTGTTTTGTAGTGTCCGAAAGACTGCTTATTTCTTCTATTTGTTTACTTAACAAAAAGTCTAATTATTCAAAGTGAAAGCAGTTATGTTAGTGGATGCTTCAGAAGGATCGGATGCCCAAATGATAGTTTCTGAGTCAGGTTTCTGTGTTTAAATCTGAAAGGAGCTAATTAAGTTTATTCTTTGTCCATGCTGGATTTTAAGTTCTCTTAGGTTAAAAGGAAAAAAAAATCTTCAATAGTTACAAAAGTGCAAAGCTTTTCATGTCTGGAAGGAGGATCATATTTAAAAGATTTATATTGTTTGTGATTTGTGGCCATTTATGCATTTTTTTAACCTGTATTTCAAATAGTCAAAATCACTAGCAAATGAAAGTATGACTCATTAATAGCTTTTAATGTTTAAATTTTTAGAGAACTATACAATTACCATATCAAATTTGATTGTTTTAAGAGCCCATAGTTATTTCTTTCTAAAAGAAAGCAACAGTAGTTTGTCTAATCCAAAGGATGAGATGTTTTTCTAAGCAAAAAGTAGCTTGTCATAAAAACCGGTCCATTTTTCCCCCAGAGATCTGCTAAAGTAATTATAGTTTTAGGTTGAAACTGTAACATTAAAATAATTCTTTTATATTTCCTATCTTAAACATTAAACGAAAGAAATTAGTGATTTTGAGAAAAAAGACGGGGGAAAGAATTCCTATTTGGATAAAGTACTCTGCATGGAACCTTTAAAATTTTGATAAAATATAATTGGAAGTTCAAGAATAGCCTTCAAAGAGGTATCAGAGAGTGACCCAGTATTAAAATATTTTAAGGATCCAAGCCCCTTAGTTTTTAGCAAACTATCAATAAATACAGTATTTATGAAGATAGTCAATACCATCGAGCACTTGGGTGTAGTGTGCTTTAAAACCCATTCTTGGACCACAGATGCCCCAGAATGAAGTTTTGTTTGTTCGTAGCTAGTATTATGTGGTGTTTTTCTCTTCAGATATTGCTGGAGTGTCGCTACAGAGAAAAAAATCACACTCCTCTGAGCCCTCTATTTCTGATTAGAATGTTCTTTTGCTTGGGAGGAAACAGCCCTGTTTGGTTTAAATATTCAGGCTGCTCTCCCCACAGAGTTCCCTCTTTCCCCTTCTCTTTGCAGGGCCCCGGCATCCTGTTTTCACCAGGCCCGCTGTCTGCCCTGGATGAGTAATCGGCCTGGCACCTGGTGCATTCAGGCAGGCCTGTGCAGCGGAATCGTCACACCTAGTTATGTCTGCACACCTGATGTTTTATTAACCAGTATTGATTTTTTACCCGGGGGACTTTTTTTTTTTTTCTTTCTGAAAAAAGGCAACCTTGCAGTAGTGAAAGGCATTGCAGGGGCTGAATTTCTAATGAACCCTTTCTTTTCCTTTTTGTGACTCTTTAATGTGGCTTCATATTTTAAGCACCTGATCTGAAATTTCTTTTTCAGCAATTCCATTTCAAGAAATCCTTTTAAATCTTGACTTTCCGTAAGGTTATTTTTTCAAGATGGTGCTGCTTGACTGAAAACGTTCAGTAGTGCCTGTAAATCTGAGCATTTTGTTCTAGGTTGCGATGAGGCAGGTTCACGTGCAATGAAATACAGAGAATTTGGAACTCTTTGAGGACCTCTTAGAGAAATAAAAGGCAAGAGAAGCCTCATGTCTTATTTCAGGTAGTTCCTAAAGTTTCTTCTCGTTTCTTTAGGGTTAGTTCAAAGAATTAAGTAGCCCTGGGAGTTATGCTCTAGTGTTTTGTGTCATACTATGAATATGTATCTCAGCAGTTATTTGTGTGACAGAAAAGGATTTTTTTTCTTTTTTGCATTCGAAAATGAACATTGACAATATCTTACTTTGAGTGAGGTGTTCTAATGATGATAGTATAAATGCATCAGAGTTTTTGCGTCTCTCAATGTGGCATGGATTTTCCTTTCTACACAAGAATACTTTGTTGTGTGTGCATGTCTGTGTGTGTGTTTGTTGAACTTAAATGATAGCATAGATTTACACATTTGCCGTAAATGAAGGGGAGTTTCTTAATCATTCTCTTCAGACGTTGAGTTAACCATAGGTTGAGCGTGCTTTCACAAATACCTTTTAATTTGCTGCCTCAGTCCATCAGGCACTGTGTACAGACTGCATGCGCACCATGCAGTCAGTTGTCAGCAGACGTGGGTCCTCATGAGTCATTCTGACAGCTAGCTTGCACGATCACAATAAAGTAGGCCCTGTTCTGCGGTTTCCCTGAAGCTGGAAACAAGCCTTCTCGAAGGAATGTGTATCTTCCACGGCATTGCAGATCACTTACGCATTAAGTGTCTTGACTTTGCAGATGGTTTAATTGCTAATTGTATGGATGGTCCATTAAGAAAATGACCCCTCTACCCCTCTGTTCTTCTTACAGTTCTTGGCACTGGGCACACATTATGGCAAGGTTTATTTACTTGATGTCCAGGGGAACATCACTCAGAAGTTTGATGTAGTAAGTATCCAGTATAAAATAATGTGTGAACTGAATTTCATGCTAAAATTTGTGCTTTGGAATATTTGTTTTAGCCATTTGTTTTAAGAGCATAAAGAAAGGGTCATTATCAGTTAAATCTGAGTGCTAAGAGTTCTACTCTAAACTTTATAGCCCATGCTAAAAATTTTAAAAGTGAACTAAAAAAGAGAGAGGTCTATTTATAGGTATATACATACACACATTGTGTATTTTCATTGGTATCCTCTATATAAATCCTTTTAAAAATGTATTTTTTATGAATCTGTTTAATTGCAGATCTTTAGGTAATTGTGGCCATCTATTTGGCTTTAAATGGAGCATTTAAAATACCCCTATGTGTGTTCATTTTAAATTGTAACAATGTGGGATATCTAGGTGGATTGCTATTAAAAGAAAAAATATTACTTTTATTGGTGATACATGGTGCTGATTTACATAGCCAGGGGTGGGGTGGGGTGGGGGCGTTGTGGAATCCTTGCGGTGTGAAGCCCCTCATTTGATGACTAATGTCAGTTGTAAGAACATGCACCATCATCTTCTCCAGATGCCAAATGTAATTGAAAATTGATTGATCACCTTGATGATTCAGTTTATCTCTTTTAAATATATAAAGCTAATATTTTATGTGAATGTTTTGAGGGTTGAACTCTTAGGGAATTACATTGATTGAAAGAGAAGAGCCAGGCTTTTTATTTAACTGTGATTTGGAATCACCGAGGATGAAAGCAGTGTTGAATTTGAAGCTTCATTTTGGTGTTTAAGATGGGCCTTGAAAGTATCAAGTATCCAAGGCTGTGAGAATGTGAACCTTTGGGATTAAAAAGGTGATGATTTTAGGGAGCAGATATTTCTTTTGTGGAGAAAGACTCAGCACTTGTTGAAAGATTCATCATGAGGAACTGGTATAGTTTACGAAGGAGACCACAGTTTCTAAAGCTGACACACTGTATATGAAAGGTTTCAGGGTGCTTTGTTTTGCTTTAAGAGAACCACAAATAATGAAGGAATCCTTGGAATTTTTGGAATAGTCCAGGGAGAGAAATTGGAGAAGGCAATGGCACCCCACTCCAGTACTCTTGCCTGGAAAATCCCATGGATGGAGGAGCCTGGAAAATCCCATGGATGGAGGAGCCTGGAAGACTGCAGTCCATGGGGTCGCTGAGAGTCAGACATGACTGAGCAACTTCACTTTCACTATTCAATTTCATGCATTGGAGAAGGAAATGGCAACCCACTCCAGAGTTCTTGCCTGGAGAATCCCAGGGACAGGGGAGCCTGGTGGGCTGCTGTCTATGGGGTTGCACAGAGTCGGACATAACTGAAGGGACAGCAGTTAGGGAGAGAAATATGCACTTTCAGATTGATGTCCATGCTGTCCAAGGGACTCTCAGGAGTCTTCTCCAGCACCACAGTTCGAAGGCATCAGTTTTTTAGTGCTTTGCCTTCTTCATGGTCCTGCTCTCAAAAGCATATGTGACCACTGGGAACACCATAGCCTTTACTATACAGACCTTTGTCAGCAGAGTAATGTCTCTGCTTTTCAACACACTGTCTAGGTTTGTCCTAGCTTTCCTGCCAAGAATCAAACGTCTTCTGATTTCATGGCTACAGTCACCATCTGCAGTGATTTTAAAGCCCAAGAAGAGGAACTCTGTCTCTACTTCCATGATTTCCCCTTCTATTTGCCATGCAGTAATGGGGCCATATGCCATGATCTTAGGTTTTTTTTTAACATTTAGTCTTAAGCCAGCTCTTTAATTCTCCTCCTTCACCTTCATCCAGAGGCTCTTTAGTTTCTCTTCACTTTCTGCCATTAGAGTGGTACCATCTACATATCTGAGGTTGTTGATGTTTCTCCCGCATATTTTGATCCCAGCTTGTAACTCATCCAGCTTGGCATTTCTCATGATATGCTTAGCATATAGGTTAAACAAACTGGGTGACAGCAGATAGCCCTGTGGTACTCCTTTTTCAATCCTAAACCAATCAGTTGTTCCATACAGTGTTCTAACTGTTGCTTCTTGACCCACATACAGGTTTCTCATCCATTAAAATATGAGCTGGTGCTGGGCAGAGCTCTCTTCACTTTGAAGAAAAAGCTTGCTTGGGTGCTGTCTTAAATTTCCAGCTCCAGTTTAATGATTCTGTTAACACTCTGCTTCTAAGTAAGTCTTTTTAATATTGTATAGAAACGACTTGACTCCTAAGGTTCACAAGACAGACACCGCTGGTTTCATGGCCAAAAGAGAAACCAGGAGAGACGCTGTAGGAGTTTATTCATGTTTCCTTCCTTCCTTCCTTCGTGTAGGCTTCTTGTCTGCTCCCTATAAGCCTTCAGCTTTATCTTCTCTGATGTTAGTTTTATGTCAGGTATATTCTACATCCTTTTCCAGGTAATTCCTGGTTCTCTGTATTCAGTCCTGCCCATATGACATCTTTGAAATTTAAGTTCTTTATAGCTTGCACTTATTTTTTGGTAGGAGAGGAAGATGGTTTGGTGTTCTTGCTGTAGAGAAGTTTTTCATGAGCCCCTGAGTCTGCATGAACCATTACCGTATTAGGTATATGACTTTGAGGTGACAAATTTCAGAATGTCATATTTTGAAAGGAGCCTTAATCTTCACCTTCTCATCTAAGATGAGTTTTCTGCTTTGTTATTTTATTTTCCCATTTCTGATGATGTGATTGCTTGGGGTGGGTGGGGCTCTGTATCAGTGCTGTTGAAAAAGCATTCAATTCTAAAAACACCATTATGGCTTTAATTTGTAGATTGTATTTGCAATGATTGCCATATTCAATCAAGAATGTTTTCTTCATTTGAAATGCAACAAGAGTGAAGCAAGTATTAAAAAAATTAGTGAATTACTTCTAGGTGAAAGTAATTTAAACAAATTAAAATTAGATAAAATAATACCTTACACTTGCATAACACTTTTTTTATTTTCTCAAGAACTGTCTCTTTAACCCATCATTGTATTTATAGTTTTTGATTGAAGTAATGAAGCAGTATTCACAATTCTCATCTATTGATAGGGTTTTGTTTGGGAGAGGATGGGGACATAAAAGAATCTTTATTTTTAAAAGATTTCCCAAATGATTCTGCTATTTGTATTGGAATAGAGTCATTGCATTAGGTGCTGTATAACTTTACTTTAAATGTATATGATATAAAAGAAGAAATAACTAAACAAATCATTCTGCATGTTGAAAGTGATTTGCTTTCCCATTAATATTTCAGGAGAAATACTGATTAGTAGGTTAACTCTACAAAAGCCAAGCAAATGGCTTACTAATGACTTAGCAGTTCCACTCCTAAGTACACATTCAAGAAAACTGAATCCAGTGCCTATGTCCCCCCAGATATATATGTGTAGAAGAATGTTAATAGGTTAATTTGTAATAACTCCAAACTAGAAACAACCCAAATGTTTGTCCATAGTAGAATGGATAAACCAATGATGGTATATTCTCAGTGATTAAAAAGAAGAAACTATTGCAACACGCAGAAACATGAATGAATTTTACTGTCTTACTGTTCAACCAAAGAAGCCAGACACAAATGTGTACATGTTGCATGATTCCATTTATGATGATCAAGAGAAGGCAAAAATCACACTATGGTGATAGAAGTCAGATTATGATTTGACCTGGGAGAGAGCACAGGTAGAATCTTCTGAAGTATTAATAGTTGTCTCTATCTTGGTGGTTTCCCAGGTGTGTACATGTGTAAAAATCACTGAACCACATATCTGAGATTTGTGCACTTTATTCTGTGTGAGTTATATACCTCAGTAACATGCACACGCACTGGAGGTACTCCACACGTGTGTGTCTCTCTGACCTTGAGCGGTGCTCAAATTATCCTTTGCCTGTTGAAGCAAGCTTTTCCTCTGCTTGTTTGTAAATACCAGCACATTTTCCAAGTTGGTAGCTTGTTCAGAGATCTTTATATAAATGAATCACACCACTGAGATTTTTCTTACACTGTATATTCTCCTATCATTACATGAAAAGGTTGATCGAGAGGAGCCTGTGCTACCCACCCATCTGTGACTCTTTGTTGATCAAAAGTGAAAACCACCAGGGTGATGGTTTATTTTGCATGTTGATGTTGAGATTTCAATACATCTGAAAGGATACTCATTAAAATGCTTTAGTCACATGTGTGTTTTTAAAAGATTTTATCCCTAGGTATAACTTTATATTAATTCAGATTGAATTGATAAAGTTCATTTTTACTTAACTCACAGATTAAAAATTAAAATAGGCCTAGCTTCTCAGGTAAAGGGCTCAAGTTGCTTACAAAATTGCCTGCTTGAATATGGATCAGATCATATTCTCCTGAGTAAAAGTTGTCTTAATTGCTTACACAGTGTATGACATATGACTTCAAAATCCTTAGAGAATCTCAAATTCCTTTTAAGTTCCCACATGGTGTCCATACCCATATGATGTCATTAATCATAGTAGTTACTTTCTCTTTAATAGCCTTCTTAACTGTATTAATTTGTTGTTGTTGTTCAGTCTCTTGGTCATATCCAATTGTTTTTGACCCCATGGACTGCAGCACGCCACGCTTTCCTGTCCTTCGCTATCTACCAGAGTTTGCTCAAACTCATATCCATCGAGTCAGTGATGCCATCCAACCATCTTGTCCTTTTCTCCTGCCTTCAGTCTTTCGCAGCATCAGAGTCTTTTCTGAGTCGACCCTTTGTGTCAGCTGGTCACAGTATTGGAGCTTCAGTTTCAGTATCAGTCCTTCTAATGAATATTCAGGGTTGATTTCCTTTATGATTGACTGGTTTGATCTCCTTGCAGTCCAAGGGACTCTCGAGAGTCTTCTCCGACACCACAATTCAATTAGGAATACTATGAAACAGCGAGCAAATTATTAAGTAGGAATACTTACTTTGAAGCAATGAGCAAATTATTTTTGGAGCCTTAATTCACACATTTTAAATCTTTATTCTTCTAAGTGTGCCAGATGGAGAGCAAAGAACTCTACTGACCAAGCAAATCTCTGCTCTTTAGGTGAAGGCTCTTTTCTTTGTTAAAAATAGAAAATGCAGAGGTTTGCCTCTCATGGCGCCATGGTAGGAAACATTAGTTAAGGACCTTTAAAGTGGATGGTTACAAAAAGAAAGGGATCGGCAAGCAAAGTAAAATTGAACAGCCTTACTGGGAAATTTGTAAATATAAAGTTTATCTCTTGAAGAAATGGGCTCAGGGTTCTCTTTGAACTCCATGTAGCAGAGTCTATTGGTATTTCTATTCCTGTTTTTTGTTGTTGTTTAAAATTTTTTTTAACAGAGTTGATTTACAATGTTGTTTTTCAAGCGTACAGCAAAGCAACTCAGTTACACACACACTCACATATATATGTATATATATTTCTTTTTTGCCTTCTTCCCCATCATAGGATGTTACAAGATATTGAGTATAATTTCCAGACCTATATAGCTATAGAGTAGGTCTTTTTTTGTTATCTATTATATGTATATACACACGTATATATAGTAGTGTGTATATTTAAATCCCAAACTCCTAATTTATCACTCCTTGCCCCTTTGGTGCCTGTGTTTCTTGTCTGTGTCTGTGAGTCTATTTCTCTTTCTTAAGTAAGTTCATTTGTGTCTTTTTTTTCACATTCCTACATACAAGTGGTGTATTATTTGTCTTTCTCTGGTTTACATCAATTAGTATGATAATCTATAGGTCTATGTATGTTGCTGCAAATGGCATTATTCTGCTCCTTACTGCTAATATTGGTACTTTCTTTTGATCACATGAAATTAAAAACCTAGATTTCTGTGAAAACTAGCTCACACTGCAGTAACTTAACACCCCCCTAATCGAAAAAGCAAGAGAGTTCCAGAAAAACATTTATTTCTGCTTTAGTGACTATGCCAAAGCCTTTGACTGTGTGAATCACAATAAACTGTGGAAAATTCTGAAAGAGATGGGAATATCAGACCACCTGACCTGCCTCTTGAGAAACCTATATGCAGGTCAGGAAGCAACAGTTAGAACTGGACATGGAACAACAGACTGGTTCCAAATAGAAAAAGGAGTACGTCAAGGCTGTATGTTGTCACCCTGCTTATTTAACTTATATGCAGAGTACATCATGAGAAACACTGGGCTGGAAGAAGCACAAGCTGGAATCAAGATTGCGGGGAGAAATATCAATAACCTCAGATATGCAGATGATACCATCCTTATGGCAGAAAGTGAAGAGGAACTAAAAAGCCTTTTGATGAAAGTGAAAGAGGAGAGTGAAAAAGTTGGCTTAAAGCTCAACATTCAGAAAACTTAAGATCATGGCATCCGGTCCCATCACTTCATGGGAAATAGATGGGGAAACAGTGTCAGATTTTATTTTTTGGGGCTCCAAAATCACTGCAGATGGTGATTGCAGCCATGAAATTAAAAGACATTTACTCCTTGGAAGGAAAGTTATGACCAACCTAGATAGCATATTCAAAAGCAGAGATATTACTTTGCCAACAAAGGTTCGTCTAGTCAAGGCTATGGTTTTTCCTGTGGTCATGTATGGATGTGAAAGTTGGACTGTGAAGAAAGCTGAGTGCCGAAGCATTGATGCTTTTGAACTGTGGTGTTGGAGAAGACTCTTGAGAGTCCGTTGGACTGCAAGGAGATCCAACTCCATCCTAAAGGAGATCAGTCCTGGGTATTCTTTGGAAGGAATGATGCTAAAGCTGAAACTCCAGTACTTTGGCCACCTCATGCGAAGAGTTGACTCATTGGAAAAGACCCTGATGCTGGGAGGGATTGGGGGCAGGAGGAAAAGGGGAGGACAGAGGATGAGATGGCTGGATGGCATCACTGACTCGATGAACATGAGTTTGGCTGAACCCCGGATTTGGTGATGAACAGGGAGGCCTGGCGTGCTGCAGTTCATGGGGTCGAAAAGAGTCGGACAGGACTGAGTGACTGAACTGAACTGAACTGATAGTCATTGTTTAGATTCTTTTCCCATGTAGGTCATTACAGAGTATTGAGTAAGAGTTTCCTGTGCTATATATAGCTTGAACATTTTTAAGGTTTGTGGAATATTTCGTGCGCTTAGGTTGTACCAAATTATATTCCCACCAGCACTGGGTGAGAATATGTCGGTATGTCTCATCAAGTTGCATTGACTGTCATCATTCAAACTTTATTTGCCACTTAAATTTCTAGAAAATGGGAATTAATTGATCTCAGGTATACTTTTTTTTTTTTGGTTACTAATGAGGCCATGTACTTTTGAGAATTGTTAGTTCCTAAGTGAAGAGGAACTCAAAAGCCTCTTGATGAAAGTAAAAGTGGAGAGTGAAAAAGTTGGCTTATTTATTTATTTATTTTTTTTTTTCTTTATTAGGTATACATGTGTTCCCCATCCTGAACCCTCCTCCCTCCTCCCTCCCCATACCATCCCTCTGGGTCGTCCCAGTGCACCAGCCCCAAGCATCCAGTATCGTGCATTGAACCTGGACTGGCATCTCGTTTCATACATGATATTTTACATGTTTCAATGCCACTCTCCCAAATCTTCCCACCCTCTCCCTCTCCCACAGAGTCCATAAGACTGTTCTATACATCAGTGTCTCTTTTGCTGTCTCGTATACAAGGTTATCGTTACCATCTTTCTAAATTCCATATATATGCGTTAGTATACTGTATTGGTGTTTTTCCTTCTGGCTTACTTCACTCTGTATAATAGGCTCCAGTTTCATCCACCTCATTAGAACTGATTCAAATGTATTTTTTTTAATGGCTGAGTAATACTCCATTGTGTATATGTACCACAGCTTTCTTATCCATTCATCTGCTGATGGACATCTAGGTTGCTTCCATGTCCTGGCTATTATAAACAGTGCTGCGATGAACATTGGGGTACACGTGTCTCTTTCCCTTCTGGTTTCCTCAGTGTGTATGCCCAGCAGTGGGATTGCTGGATCACAAGGCAGTTCTATTTCCAGTTTTTTAAGGAATCTCCACACTGTTCTCCATAGTGGCTGTACTAGTTTGCATTCCCACCAACAGTGTAAGAGGGTTCCCTTTTCTCCACACCCTCTCCAGCATTTATTATTTGTAGACTTTTGGATCGCAGCCATTCTGACTGGTGTGAAATGGTACCTCATAGTGGTTTTGATTTGCATTTCTCTGATAATGAGTGATGTTGAGCATCTTTTCATGTGTTTGTTAGCCATCTGTATGTCTTCTTTGGAGAAATGTCTATTTAGTTCTTTGGCCCATTTTTTGATTGGGTCATTTATTTTTCTGGAGTTGAGCTGTAGGAGTTGCTTGTATATTTTTGAGATTAGTTGTTTGTCGGTTGCTTCATTTGCTATTATTTTCTCCCATTCTGAAGGCTGTCTTTTCACCTTGCTAATAGTTTCCTTTGATGTGCAGAAGCTTTTAAGTTTAATTAGGTCCCATTTGTTTATTTTTGCTTTTATTTCCAATATTCTGGGAGGTGGGTCATAGAGGATCCTGCTGTGATGTATGTCAGAGAGTGTTTTGCCTATGTTCTCCTCTAGGAGTTTTATAGTTTCTGGTCTTACGTTGAGATCTTTAATCCATTTTGAGTTTATTTTTGTATATGGTGTTAGAAAGTGTTCTAGTTTCATTCTTTTACAAGTGGTTGACCAGTTTTCCCAGCACCACTTGTTAAAGAGATTGTCTTTAATCCATTGTATATTCTTGCCTCCTTTGTCAAAGATAAGGTGTCCATATGTGCGTGGATTTATCTCTGGGCTTTCTATTTTGTTCCATTGATCTATATTTCTGTCTTTGTGACAGTACCATACTGTCTTGATAACTGTGGCTTTGTAGTAGAGCCTGAAGCCAGGTAGGTTGATTCCTCCAGTTCCATTTTTCTTTCTCAAGATCGCTTTGGCTATTCGAGGTTTTTTGTATTTCCATACAAATTGTGAAATTATTTGTTCTAGCTCTGTGAAGAATACTGTTGGTAGCTTGATAGGGATTGCATTGAATCTATAAATTGCTTTGGGTAGTATACTCATTTTCACAATATTGATTCTTCCAATCCATGAACATGGTATATTTCTCCATCTATTAGTGTCCTCTCTGATTTCTTTCACCAGTGTTTTATAGTTTTCTATATATAGGTCTTTAGTTTCTTTAGGTAGATATATTCCTAAGTATTTTATTCTTTTCATTGCAATGGTGAATGGAATTGTTTCCTTAATTTCTCTTTCTGTTTTCTCATTATTAGTGTATAGGAATGTAAGGGATTTCTGTGTGTTGATTTTATATCCTGCAACTTTATTATAATCATTGATTAGTTCTAGTAATTTTCTGGTGGAGTCTTTAGGGTTTTCTATGTAGAGGATCATGTCATCTGCAAATAGTGAGAGTTTTACTTCTTCTTTTCCAATTTGGATTCCTTTTATTTCTTTTTCTGCTCTGTGGCCAAAACTTCCAAAACTATGTTGAATAGTAATGGTGAAAGTGGGCACCCTTGTCTTGTTCCTGACTTTAGAGGAAATGCTTTCAATTTTTCACCATTGAGGATAATGTTTGCTGTGGGTTTGTCATATATAGCTTTTATTATGTTGAGGTATGTTCCTTCTATTCCTGCTTTCTGGAGAGTTTTTATCATAAATGGGTGTTGAATTTTGTCAAAGGCTTTCTCTGCATCTATTGAGATAATCATATGGTTTTTATTTTTCAATTTGTTAATGTGGTGTATTACATTGATTGATTTGCGGATATTGAAGAATCCTTGCATCACTGGGATAAAGCCCACTTGGTCATGGTGTATGATCTTTTTAATGTGTTGTTGGATTCTGATTGCTAGAATTTTGTTAAGGATTTTTGCATCTATGTTCATCAGTGATATTGGCCTGTAGTTTTCTTTTTTTGTGGGATCTTTGTCAGGTTTTGGTATTAGGGTGATGGTGGCCTCATAGAATGAGTTTGGAAGTTTACCTTCCTCTGCAATTTTCTGGAAGAGTTTGAGCAGGATAGGTGTTAGCTCTTCTCTAATTTTTTGGTAGAATTCAGCTGTGAAGCCGTCTGGACCTGGGCTTTTGTTTGCTGGAAGATTTTTGATTACAGTTTCAATTTCCGTGCTTGTGATGGGTCTGTTAAGGTTTTCTATTTCTTCCTGGTCGAGTTTTGGAAAGTTGTACTTTTCTAAGAATTTGTCCATTTCTTCCTCGTTGTCCATTTTATTGGCATATAATTGTTGATAGTAGTCTCTTATGATCCTTTGTATTTCTGTGTTGTCTGTTGTGATCTCTCCATTTTCGTTTCTAATTTTATTGATTTGATTTTTCTCCCTTTGTTTCTTGATGAGTCTGGCTAATGGTTTGTCAATTTTATTTATCCTTTCAAAGAACCAGCTTTTGGCTTTGTTGATTTTTGCTATGGTCTCTTTTGTTTCTTTTGCATTTATTTCTGCTCTAATTTTTAAGATTTCTTTCCTTCTACTAACCCTGGGGTTCTTCATTTCTTCCTTTTCTAGTTGCTTTAGGTGTAGAGTTAGGTTATTTATTTGACTTTTTTCTTGTTTCTTGAGGTGTGCCTGTATTGCTATGAACTTTCCCCTTAGGACTGCTTTTACTGTGTCCCACAGGTTTTGGGTTGTTGTGTTTTCATTTTCATTTGTTTCTATGCAAATTTTGATTTCTTTTTTGATTTCTTCTGTGATTTGTTGGTTATTTAGCAGCGTGTTGTTCAGCCTCCATATGTTGGAATTTTTAATAGTTTTTCTCCTGTAATTGAGATCTAATCTTACTGCGTTGTGGTCAGAAAAGATGCTTGGAATGATTTCTGTTTTTTTGAATTTACCAAGGCTAGCTTTATGGCCCAGGATGTGATCTATCCTGGAGAAGGTTCCATGTGCGCTTGAGAAAAAGGTGAAATTCATTGTTTTGGGATGAAATGTCCTATAGATATCAATTAGGTCTAACTGGTCTATTGTATCGTTTAGCGTTTATGTTTCCTTGTTAATTTTCTGTTTAGTTGATCTATCCATAGGTGTGAGTGGGGTATTAAAGTCTCCCACTATTATTGTGTTATTGTTAATTTCTCCTTTCATACTTGTTAGCATTTGTCTTACATACTGCGGTGCTCCCGTGTTGGGTGCATATATATTTATAATTGTTATATCTTCTTCTTGGATTGATCCTTTGATCATTATGTAGTGACCTTCTTTGTCTCTTTTCACAGCCTTTGTTTTAAAGTCTATTTTATCTGATATAAGTATTGCTACTCCTGCTTTCTTTTGGTCCCTATTTGCATGGAAAATCTTTTTCCAGCCCTTCACTTTCAGTCTGTATGTGTCCCCTGTTTTGAGGTGGGTCTCCTGTAGACAACATATGTAGGGGTCTTGTTTTTGTATCCATTCAGCCAGTCTTTGTCTTTTGGTTGGGGCATTCAACCCATTTACGTTTAAGGTAATTACTGATAAGTATGATCCCGTTGCCATTTACTTTATTGTTTGGGGTTCGAATTTATACACCATTTTTGTGTTTCCTGTCTAGAGAATATCCTTTAGTATTTGTTGGAGAGCTGGTTTGGTGGTGCAGAATTCTCTCAGCTTTTGCTTGTCTGAGAAGCTTTTGATTTCTCCTTCATACTTGAATGAGATCCTTGCTGGGTACAATAATCTGGGCTGTAGGTTATTTTCTTTCATCATTTTAAGTATGTCTTGCCATTCCCTCCTGGCTTGAAGAGTTTCTATTGAAAGATCAGCTGTTATCCTTATGGGAATTCCCTTGTGTGTTATTTGTTGTTTTTCCCTTGCTGCTTTTAATATTTGTTCTTTGTGTTTGATCTTTGTTAATTTGATTAATATGTGTCTTGGGGTGTTTCGCCTTGGGTTTATCCTGTTTGGGATTCTCTGGGTTTCTTGGACTTGGGTGATTATTTCCTTCCCCATTTTAGGGAAGTTTTCAACTATTATCTCCTCAAGTATTTTCTCATGGTCTTTCTTTTTGTCTTCTTCTTCTGGAACCCCTATGATTCGAATGTTGTAGCGTTTAATATTGTCCTGGAGGTCTCTGAGATTGTCCTCATTTCTTTTAATTCGTTTTTCTTTTATCCTCTCTGAGTCATTTATTTCTACCATTCTATCTTCTAATTCACTAATCCTATCTTCTGCCTCTGTTATTCTACTATTTGTTGCCTCCAGAGTGTTTTTAATTTCATTTATTGCATTATTCATTATGTATTGACTCTTTTTTATTTCTTCTAGGTCCTTGTTAAACCTTTCTTGCATCTTCTCAATCCTTGTCTCCAAGCTATTTATCTGTGATTCCATTTTAATTTCAAGATTTTGGATCAATTTCACTATCATTATTCGGAATTCTTTATCAGGTAGATTCCCTATCTCTTCCTCTTTTGTTTGGTTTGCTGGGCATTTATCCTGTTCCTTTATCTGCTGGCTATTCCTCTGTCTCTTCATCTTGTTTAAATTGCTGAGTTTGGGGTGTCCTTTCTGTATTCTGGCAGTTTGTGGAGTTCTCTTTATTGTGGCTTTTCCTCGCTGTGTGTGGGTTTGTACAGGTGGCTTGTCAAGGTTTCCTGGTTAGGGAAGCTTGTGTCGGTGTTCTGATGGGTGGAGCTGTATTTCTTCTCTTTGTTCAGTCGCGCTGTGGGGAGGGAGGGAGGGATGCTGCAAACAAATAACACTGGCATGCGCTCGCAGTGCCTCAGCCACACTGGGTCTGCCCCCACTCACGGCGCGTGTAGCCTCCCTGCCCACACTGCTCGGGCTCTAGGTTGTTCCGCCGGGAACAATCCGAGGCTGGCCCTGGGTTGCATGTACCTCCCAGGTCCAAGCCGCTCAGGTTCAGGCACTCGGGTAGTCTTCAGAGGCACAGACTCAGTTGGGCCTGAGTTTTGTGTTCTTCCCAGGTCCGAGCAGCTCAAGTGATGAGGTGTTTGGCGAGCGCCAATGCTGCGACTTATCGCCTCCCCGCCACTCGGTTATCTGGGTGTAAAACCGGCGTACCTTCTCAGGCAGATGTTAACCGTCCAGACCCCCAAGAAGTTTTAGTTAGCAAAGAAGCCTGCTTACAGTTTTATAGATAATGTCTCTCTGAGGCTGCAATTGCCCCCTTCCGGCTCTGGCTGCCTATCACCGGAGGGGGAAGGTCTGCAGCCAGCTATCTCTGTTCAATTCTTTGTTCCATGCGCGGGCCTGGTGGTGTCTTAGGTTGGGGCTGGCTTTTCGCGTGGTAGATATCCCACAGTCTGGTTTGCTAGCCCAAATTATTTCGCTCAGATAGTGCTCAGGGTATTCAGGCCAGATTCTTACTCTAAGCGATGCAGCCCACGCTGCGCCTCCCTGCCCAGCCCCTGCTTGCTAATGGCGCGTGCAGGCGTCTGCGCTGCTTCTCCGCTGGGGGAGTTACCGTAGGACTCGCAATCTTCGAGTTTTAATTGTTTGTTTATTTTTTCTCCCTGTTATGTTGCCCTCTGTGCTTCCAAAGCTCGGCACAGATTCGGCAGTGAGAAGGTTTCCTGGTGTTTGGAAACTTCTCTCTTTTTAAGACTCCCTTCCCGGGACGGAACTCCGTCCCTCCCTCTTTTGTCTCTTTTTTTGTCTTTTATATTTTTTCCTACCTCCTTTCGAAGAGTTGGATTGCTTTTCTGGGTGCCTGATGTCCTCTAACGGCATTCAGAAGTTGTTTTGTGGAATTTACTCGACGTTTAAATGCTCTTTTGATGAATTTGTGGGGGAGAAAGTGTTCTCCCCGTCCTACTCCTCCGCCATCTTGGCTCCTCCCGAAAAAGTTGGCTTAAAGTGCAACATTCAGAAAACGAAGATCATGGCATCCGGTCCCACCACTTCATGGGAAATAGATGGGGAAACAGTGGAAACAGTGTCAGACTTTATTTTTCTGGGCTCCAAAATCACTACAGATGGTGACTGCAGCCATGAAATTAAAAGACGCTTACTCCTTGGGAGGAAAGTTATGACCAACCTAGATAGCATATTGAAAAGCAGAGACATTACTTTGCCAACAAAGGTTCGTCTAGTCAAGGCTATGGTTTTTCCTGTGGTCATGTATGGATGTGAGAGTTGGACTGTGAAGAAGGCTGAGCGCCAAAGAATTGATGCTTTTGAACTGTGGTGTTGGAGAAGACTCTTGAGAGTCCCTTGGACTGCAAGGAGATCCGACCAGTGCATTCTGAAGGAGATCAGCCCTGAGGTTTCTTTGGAAGGAATGACACTAAAGCTGCAACTCCAGTACTTTGGCCACCTCATGGGAAGAGTTGACTCATTGGGAAAGACTCTGATGCTGGGAGGGATTGGGGGCAGGAGGAGAAGGGGACGACAGTGGATGAGATGGCTGGATGGCATCACTGACTCGATGGATGTGAGTCTCAGTGAACTCCGGGTGTTGGTGATGGACAGGGAGGCCTAGCATGCTTCGATTCATGGGGTCGCAGAGTCGGACACGACTGAGCGACTAATCTGATCTGATCTGATCTGATACTTTGTCAGTATGTATGTAAACTTCTAAATTGATTCATAATTTAAAAGTTCATTGTTGTCAAGCAGAAATAACAGCATTGATCTGGGCAACTCATGTGATGTCTCAAAATCAGAAGTCACCAACAAGTCAAATTTAGTAACTTGCAAATAAATCTTTCATTAGCTTGAGTGGGTTATTTTACCTTTCCTTCACTTTCTTTATAAAATGTAGAGTATAGTCACTCCCCTGATTTATGTGACTATTTTAAAAATTCTTTGTAAAATAATGTATTGTAAAATATGTAGTGTAAGGATCAGTCACTGAGAGCCCTTAAGAGGAGTGGGGTCAAGTCAAGAGACTGACTGCATGACATTTATGACACTTACTGAAGGAGAGCTGTTACTTTTGAATTCATTTGTATGGTTGGCTTTCACCCTGTTCTGTAGAACAGGCAAACATGCGAGAGAGGGAGAAAGCGAAGGAGTGGGGGAGGCACGAAGGAAAAAAAAAAGAGAAAGAAGGGAAGATGCTTTTGCTCTTATCCACTAATTTGCTTCTTGCTCTGTCAGATCCCTTTTTGTTTGGGGAGCAGACATCTTTTATCATTGGGCTCAAGTAGGCTTACTTCCTTGAAGTTTTAAGAACATGTTTACTTATGTAACTTGGTTCTGCAAATGGATCCCAGTGCAGCTCTAGTGAGTTGACTTCAGGAGTTTCTTTTCAGTGTAAAGACATTGCAATGTGGTCTCCAAGATACTTCTTTCAAGAACTGTTGAGAGATGACAGTCTACTTGGGAGATGACTTAATGGAGATTTGATAAAGTAGTGATTGTACACCAGAGAGCATTAGAACAATAATTTCTGTGGTAAAAGTAGAGGTGAATTTGTGAAGTTTTAAATGGTCTTTCTTCATCTTATGCCTGAAAAGGAACTTGGGCATTTTCTATTTGGTTAATAACTTGGTCTCAGTCATTTAAACTATTTGTACTGCCCTTTTGGGATAAGTGATTTTTTTTTCCCCCAACCTGTGAAAACACAAAGGCTTTACTTTCTCAGAGATTGGTTTTAGATAAAGAGAATGCATCAGCATCCCTGTGCTATTATTAAGTCGCAAATAAAAGTGAGAAGAATAAGAACATTTGTACTCCTGACAGGCTTTTCCTTTATCATTGATGGTTTCGTTGACTTGATATTGAGAAATCAAGTAAAGATACCTGGTGAGATAGATGTTCAGATAGCTCTGTAGTCATCATGAGTTTGCATTGTGTTCACCTTTCTAGAGCAGGTTTTGTTAATGAAGTTTCTGCTCATAGGTGGACTAGCAGTGACATAGCAGACTCTTAGGACCTGGACAATCTTAAGGGATAAGCCTTTCAGACTTAATTTTAAAGACTAGTGATATGCTTATTATTCCTTTTCTAGTTACAGTAAGTCCACTACACACGAATGAGTTCTGTTTCAAGAGTGCATGCGTAAGTCCAACAAAATTAGCTTAGGTTCCCAACTGACACAATTGTCTACATAGTGCTGGACTGTAATAAGTTTATAATACTTTTCACACAAATAATACATCGAAAACAAACACAAAAAAGGTTTTAACTCTTACAGCAGAGTACCTTGAGAAGTACAGTGGTACAGTACTGTACGTTGTTCTCCCACATCATGGCCTGCACTGTATCCACACTGCCCTTTGGCTCTCGCTGGAATGTGCTTTCCTGTCTTTGTGGAAATGCTGTGTCCTTCCCCCTCTGTGATACTTTCCTGATGACCCCACTCAGAAGAGTCCATCCTTCATATTCATTCAATGATGTCTTCTTATTCCTAGCCAGCATTCTGTAAGGATGTGCAAGGGGTATAAAGAATAATAAAACACAGCCCCTGTTCTCGGGTTGAATCAGTTGTGGAACTAGTTACATAAACAACCATCTGTAATCTAAGGTGTCAGATTGTGAATTAGAGGTGTGTGTGAAGCGCTGTGGTCCCAGACTTCGTACACAAACACCTTGAAGGCAGGCCTTGTTTGTTGTTTGACTCTATGTATCATGTGAAGGTTTTGCTGATAAGCCAGTTGCTCTTTTGCGAAGTGCATTTATTAGTGAGTTGTTGTTTTGCATTTTACCCTTACACTAAACTGATGACTTTGCACTTCTCTCATGACTCTGCTTTCCTTTTTTCTTTTCTTTTTTTGGCTGCACAGTGCGGCTTGTGAGATGTCAGTTCCCCAACCAGAGATTGAACCTGGGAATCCTAACCATTAGGCTACCAGGGAATTCCCTCTGCTTTCCTTTTTTTTTAAAATTTTTATTTAATTTTTTTGGCCACATCATGCGACATGTGGGATCTTCCTTTCCCTGACCAGTATTGAACTTGCGCGCACTTCAATGGAAGCAGAGTCTTAACCACTGGACCACCAGAGAAGTCCCTGCTTTCCTTTTTCTATCACTCCTTCCTTTGTATCTTTATTGGGAACATATGTAAACAAGAAAACTATTGACTCAGGTTAAGACAGACTTCACACATTATATTTCACTATTCGAAAGCTATCAGTTGTATTTCTTTTCAGGTCATTTATATACATAACAGATGTTAATTCCTTCAATAGTGGCTTTCCAGTAAAACAGATTGTTTTTATGGTGGCATCACAGCTCAGCATAGTGTCTGGTACAGATACCAGCAAAAGAAACTGCTGGCTCCTTTGGCTGTTGCTCAGACCGATTTACCTAGAAGCTTCTGCTAAAGTTTTCCTCCCTCAACGTGTGACATTTAGTGTTGTAGACAGCCAGGCAAGTCATCACAGGAAGACCGCTCCAAGGTGTCTTCTCTCAAGTGTTAAGCACAGGGGCATCACACGCTCTGGGGAAGACAGGCTCCGGCTCCAATGTGCTACTCGTCCCTCTCACTGTTGGGGTCCACTGCAGCTTTGTTGTATTCCCGGAAGGTCCCTGTATAAACATGAACAGTGTTCCAGTGATTTGCCAGCTTCCTAAGGGCAAGGATCCCATTTAGCCTGTTTATGACATGCCCCTGACATCTAGGACAGTTCCTTGCAGGTGAATTAAGGGAAATGTGGACCAAAAGGCTGTTTTTGCCTTTTATTGAAGTTATGTTTTAATTGGTGCCAAGATCGTGACTCTCTGTCTTGGTTACATGTTGTGTGCAAGCCAGCCTCCTCCTACTCTTGTGGCAGGGAATGTGGCTGGCACGGGCAGAAGGTGAAGTTTAACAAAAGGAAAGCAGCTCTAGGAATCAGCAGTGTGCCCGCTTCTTAGGAGGCAATCCCTTCCAAATCCTCCCTGTGCTTTTAAAGGTTGTTAGGATTTAGAAAACGAACATGTATCTAGTAAGTCTTCTGCAGTGGCAAGGCCATTCGTGCCCCCACTGTGCTGAGGCTGTGCGTCCAGCAGGTGAACCCTGAGCCTGTCGGGAGCCAGCCACATGCATCCGTCGCCACAAGGTGGGGACAGCAGTGGGCCTTGAGGTGTCAGAGGAGGTTGCAAATGGTCCTTGTAAATTGCCAGCATCCGAGGCACACCCAGTGTGCTCTTATGGGGGCAGTGGTTAAGAATTCTTTTTGGAGAATATTTTTCAAAGGTCAGAAAAAATATATTTAGGAATGTTTTGTGAACAGCAGGACTGACTTATCAACAGTCTTATAAATGCAGAGAATTTAACCTTAAGTGTTCACGTAAAACAGTGGTAACAGTGGATGGACAAAATTCTTTTCAAGCAAGGTAACTCTTGTTCAAAACTATTTCTCATTCCCAGATGATTTTTATTTCTTTTGGATGATGTTCAGGATATCAGAGTTAAAATTAAAGAGTTCATTATCTAAAAGGATAATTTGGTTATTTGATCATTAGAATCGAAGTTACATTTAAGTGGAGAACTAGAGATAATATATATTTTTTCCTATCAAACAGTATTCTTCTTGTGGAGGTTATGAAGGCTATCCGGTGATAAGTGTAGACAGTGGACTTTCCATATGTTAATCATTTCCCATTATTTACATAAATTCTGTAGCATCAAGGGAAAGCTGTGATGAACCCTAAAGTTACTTCAAGCACTACAGCAAGTTCAGAGTCACTGTGAGAGGGAAATCATCTGTAGTTCAATAAATGGTGATATTTGGGGACTCTTTTTGTGCTCTTGTATTAGAAGTATAGCAGACCTCACCTAACATAACAGACATGTAATTGTTTCATATTATTAAAATAAAGTATTGGTACTCTCAATATTGACTAAAATGTAAGTTATTCAGGTAGTTTTCACTGCGAAATGCTTGTATGAATAGGCTGTACTTTTAAAAAAAAAGGAAATTGAGGTATAGTTGATTTACAGTGTTGTGTTTCAGGTATACAGCAAAGTGATTCAGTTTTACATATATATATCTATCCTTTTCCAGATTCTTTTCCCTTATAGATTATTAGAAAATATTGAGTATAATTCCCTGTGTTGTACAGTAGGATCTTGTGTGTGTGTTTTTTAACTTATTTTATATATGGTAGTATGTGTATGTTAATCCAAAACTCCTAATTTACCCTACCCTCCTTTCCCCTTTGGTGACCCTAAGTTTGTTTCATATGTCTGTAAGTCTATTTCTGTTTTCTGAATAAGTTCATTTGTATGTGTGTATGCATCAGTCAGTTCAGTCGGTCAGTTGTGTCTGACTCTTTGTGACCCCATGGACTGCAGCACGCCAAGCTTCCCTGTCCATCACCAACTCCCGGAGCTTGCTCAAACTCAGGTCCATCTAGTCTGTGATGCCATCCAACCATCTCATCCTCTGTCATCCCCTTCTCCTCCTGCCTTCAAACTTGCCCAGCATTAGGGTCTTTTCCAGTGAGTGAGTTCTTCGCATCAGGTGGCCAAAGCACTGGAGTTTCAGCTTCAGCATCCATCCTTCCTATAAATATTTAGGACTGATTTCCTTTAGGATGGACTGGTTGGATCTCCTTGCAGTCCAAGGGACTCTCAAGAGTCTTCTTCAACACCACAGTTCAAAAGCATCAATTCTTCAGTGCTCAACTTTGTTTATAGTCCAACTCTCACATCCATACATAACTACTGGAAAAACCATAGCTTTGATTAGACGGACCTTTGTTGTCTCTGCCTTTTAATATGCTATCTAGGTTGGTCATAGCTTTTCTTCCAAGGAGTAATCATCTTTTAGTTTCATGGCTGCAGTCACCATCTGCAGTGATTTTGGAGCCCCCCCAAATAAAGTCTTTCACTGTTTCCATTGTTTCCCTATGTATTTGCCATGAAGTGATGGGACCAGATGCCATGATCTTAGTTTTCTGAGTGTTGATTTGTAAACCAACCTTTTCACTCTCCTCTTTCATTTTCACTAAGAGCCTCTTTAGTTCCTCTTCACTTTCTGCCCTAAGGGCAGTGTCATCTGCATATCTGAGGTTATTGATATTTCTCCCGGCAATGTTGATTCCAGCTTGTGCTTCATCCAGCCCAGCGTTTCTCATGATGTACTCTGCCTGAAAGTTAAATAAGCAGGGTGACAATATATATCAATATATATGTTTTATTAATATATAATAATATAATATATAAATATAATCTATGTATATTTATATATATTAATATTTATATATATTAATACATATATATTTAAATCCCACATGTGATATCATATGATATAGCTTTACTTCATTCCCTCTGCTTCATTGAGATATAATTGACTTAATACCTAAATTTAAAGTGTACCATGTTATGCTTTGATGTATGACTTGATACCTATATATGTTGTGAAGTGTTAGCACAGTAAGATTAGTTAACACATCCTTCACCTCACTTCATTGCTGTTTTGTTGTCCTTGTCATGATGAGAACATTAAAGCACTACTCTCACAGCAGTTTTCAAGTGTATAATGCAATATTGTCACCTGCAGTCACCATGCTGTACATGAGATCCCTGGAACTAACTTATCTTGTAACTAAAAGTTTATACCCTTGACTAACATTTCCACATTTTCCTACCCACTGGCTTCTGCAACCACTGTTTTATTCTATTTCTATGAGCTCATTGTTTTTAGATTCCATGTATGAGTTTTTATCTTTGTCTTTCTGACTTATTTCACTAAGCATAATAACCAGAAAATCCTTCCATGTTGCTGCAAATGGCTTTTTTTTTTATGGTTAAGTCATATTATATATAGATACACATCACATTTTCTTCATTCATTTATTTGTTGGCAGTCATCTAGGTTGTTGCCATGTCTTGGCTGTTGTAAATAATGCTGAAATGAACGTGCAGGTGCAAAGATTTTTTCTCTTTGAGATCCTTATTTCATTTCCTTTGAATATATATATAGAAGTGATATTGCTGAATTTTATGGTAGTTCTATTTTTAATTTTTTGAGGAATCGCCACAGTTTTCCTGACTGGATGTACAAATTTGCATTCCCACCAGCTGTGTGCCAGGGTTCTCTTTGCTCCACATCCTCATTAACATTTGTTATTTGTCATCTTTTTGTTAATAGTCCTTTGAACAGCTGTGAAGTGTTACCTCATTGTGGTTTTTATTTGCATTTCCCTGATGACTAGAATTGTTGAGCACCTTTTCTAGTACCGTTAGTTATTTGTATGTCTTTGGAGAAATGTCTATTCAAGGCCTCTGCCCATTTTTGAATCAACTTTTTTTTTTCCCCCAGAGTTATTGTATGAGTTCTGTATATATTTTAGATATGAACTCCTTATCAGATATTTAGTTTGCAAACATTTTATTCCATTCTTTAGGCCATCTTTCATTTTGTTTATTTTCTCTTTTGCTGCACAGGAGCTTTTTAGTTTGATGTAGTCCCACTTGTTGACTTTTGACTTTATTCTTGTGCCTTTGGTGTCTTATCCAAAAAAATCATTGCAAAGACCAATGTCAAGGAGCTTTTCTGTGTTATTTTCTTCTAAGAGTTTTACAGTTTCAGATATTATCCTTAAGTTCTTAATCCACTTTTGGGTTAATTTTTGTTAGTGGTATGTAAGAGTCCAGTTTCATTCTTTTACATGTGAATGTCCAGTTTTCCTACCATTTACTGAGGGTAGTGAGTGTCCTTTCCCCATTGAATATTTTTGGCTTCCTTATCAAATATTAGGTAACCTTATGGATGTGGATTTATTGCATCTTTTCCATTGGTCTATGTGTTTGTTTTTATGCCAGTAATTCTACTGTCCTGATTACTATGGGTTTGTAATACAGTTTGAAGTGAGCTTCCCTGGTGGCTCAGCTGGTAAAGAATCCACCTGCAACATGGGAGATCTGGGTGTGATCCCTGGGTTGAGAAGATTCCCCCAGAGAATGAAATGTTTACCCACTCCAGTATTCTTGCCTGGAGAATCCATGGACTGTATAGTCCATGGGGTCACAAAGAGTCGGACATGACTGAGCGACTTTCACTTTGAAGTCAGGAAGTGTGATGTCTCCATTTCTTTCTCCAGATTGTTTTGACTATTCAGGGTCTCTTGTGATTTCATTTGAATTTTAGGAATGTTTTTTTCTATTTCTATGGAAAGGGATGTACTTCTGAAGGTATAAATTTATAAAAGATGATCAGTAGCTGTGGAATAAGGGGTATTCCAGCCATGTTATTATGCAAAATTTTCAATGTAACTTATATGCAGCTATGCTACAGTTCATCACCGTCCCTTCTGTTTATTCAGAGTAGAAAATAAATGACTTTTTCTCAAATTGGAATGAATTGCTAGTGATAATTAAAGCATTGTCCCACATCTGCAGAAAGAGCAGTTTCTATAAAGACTGAAATACCACTTCAAGAACCTCAAACAAATGTAGATATTAAATCTTAGAGAGGTAGGGCTATTGTTAAGACTTAATAAGAAGACACAGTTCTTGTATAGTCATTTCAACTATGAAATATAGTAGGTACCACGAGGAAGTGACTGCTATATGTAAGCCATCAGCTTCTCTTCAGCTTTTAAAGTCTGATGTTGAATATTGAAAACCTCAGATCTTCAAAGAGCAGGGGTGCGTTAGAACTTGACTTCCCGTTGAACTTTGAGGCTTTACCATTCTTTAAAACTTCTCTTATCCTTAGGAAAATAACATTATAGCAAAATTGTTTTGAGTTTTTATCTGTCCTGTTCTTAATTAGTTTTCTTCCTACAGAGCATTTGTTTATTTAACCTGTTTTCTGGTTCAGAGCCTCACACTTGGAAAGACTGGGGTTCTTATTCTTTTGGCAGCGTCATCAAGTTCTTCTGTGCCAGCTGCTGGGCTTAAAGTAGATTTCTGTGGGAATTCCCTGGCAGTCCAATGGTTAGGACTCTGTATGAGGTTCCAGGTTCAAATTCTGGTTGGGGAACTAAGATCCCACAAGCCATGTGCTGTGGCCAAAAATAAATAAGTGAATTTCTGCTCTCTGGGAGCTCAAGCTAAGTGCTGGAGGCAGACAACAAAGTGAGTTATTGTTGTGAAGTAGGCATGCTCTGATCGAGAGAGGTAGAAGGAGAGGACTTATTTTCAGTTGCTCCTGTGGGGTGTGAGGGAGAAGGATGGGTCTTGGATGACCAGTAGGCTCAGGGTCATTTGGTGAAAGTGAGATACAGAAGGCGGCCATGGTTCTGCAGATGCTTGGTTGGCATGGTGCTGAGTGTAGTTGTTGAGTTTGAGTCTATCACTCTAAAGGGAGACTGGAGAGAGGTGAAGACAGACACTAAAGAAGAACTATAGCCAGGGAACATGACTGAAAGTTGTGATCAGAAAGGCAAAGCAGAAACGAGAAGTGGGTATATATGGAAGCCAATGGAGGTGAGTTGCAGATGCCAGAAAGTCATGAGGACCGAAGGACATCCACTGACTTTGAAAGCTGGGTCTGTGTTGGTGACCTTTCCATAAGCAGCTTTGGTGGCAGCATTCAGGCAAAAAACCCTTTACTGTGTTAGTGAGTGAATCAACTGAAGAAGTTGAAGGGAGTAGACAGTCACTTTTTTCATATACCTTACATGATTGGTTTCTTTTGAGGGTCTTCCTTTGCTCATCAGCTGGCATAAATGGCAGCCCAGCATGTGGCATTTCCCACATCCATGCCTGTGAGAAATGGAAAAGAGGTACAAATAAGGCAGTGAGCCAAGCTTTTTCATTGGTGAATGATTGTGATCAAATTTAAATATATAATTAAAAAAGCAAAACAGTAACACTGTTACTCTTGTATTTTGTAGATAAGTTCTGGACTCTTCTTAGGTGGTTATCATAATTCAATTCTAAGCGTACTTATCGAACAATCTATATGCCTCCAACTTTAAATATCTTTCCTTGCTTCCGAATGGAAACGGGACAGGAAGAGAAGTCACTGACAACACAGTGGTGACGCTCAGCTGTTCAGTGACAGGAGAGGAGAGTCACCTAGGGAACTGATGTGCACCTTTGACGTATAGGCTGGTGAACTGGACCAGAGAGTGTGTAGGTGCCGTCCTGTTCATTATCTGCCCCTGGTGTGAAAAACATTAAATAACTCTACCATTTAAATGAAGGTCATCATCTAGCTTTCTGGCAATTAATTCAATAATTTAAATTCTGATGGTAACTGAAATTTCTCGTCTCCTAATTTTTATCTGTTATTTTAGTGTTTTTGCATTATTTTGTTTCAGTCCTGAACCAGTGTTTTATTGTATGTTTATTCATTATTGTTACTCTTTTGTTTTTGTTGTTAAAGATTTTTAAGATCTTCATTTATTTCATTTAAATTTTATTACTTGGATACGAAGTCACTTCGGTTATGTCTGACTCTTTAACAACCCTTGCATTGTAGCCCACCAGGCTTCTCTGTCCATGGGATTCTCCAGGCAGGAATACTGGAGTGGTTTGCCATGCTGTCGTCCAGGGGATCTTCCTCACCCAGGGATCAAATCCACATCTCTCAAATCTCATGCATTGGCAGGCTTGTTCTTTGCCACTAGCATCACCTGGGAAGCCCGTTTGTTACATACCCAGAATTGATTTTTGCTTCAAAGTCAAACTTCGTCATTTTTTCTAGGATTTTTTTCAGTCTCTTGCCCTAGCCTTTGTCATATGTGTGCACTTAGGATTTAAAGTTTTTTGATGGTTTCTCTTCCTCCCTCATTTTCTTAAAGGAAAACATACTATATTTGTATCTCCTAAACAACATACAGTGGGTTCATGATTATTTAGCCTTTTATTTTTGTAATGTGATAGATAAGAATGATGTATTTTGGTTTTGTCCCAAGATTATAAGTAACATGGAGTCCTTATCTTTTGGTTTGTTTACTGTGTTATTCAACAGTGCTTTATAGCCCATGGTGGTAGGTTGAACAATGGAGAAGGTGTGGTCCTCATGCTGAGGGAAGAGAAAGTTGGAAGGAAGCAGTGGGCAGCAGGGTCATTTGTCACAGAGTGATCAAGCAAACTGAAGCTGAAAGGCCTCCAAGTGCTTCAATCCCAGGAAGTTCTTGGTGGCCTCAGGAGACCTCTTGGCAGTAATGATGGGCCGGGCCAGTTGCCATGGCATTTAGGAGTGACAGGGACATTGAGAGGATCTCCCAAGGAACCGGCTGGAGCCTTTAAGCCTTCTCTTTTACTTTTACTGAAGCTGTATGCTGAGATTTTCGAGAAAGCTCCACACAGGTTCTCCAGCTTCAGTGTTGCCTCTCTTTGTTTATTCCCCATCTTGATTGGAAGGATTTAAAGCGAACCTAGAGATGAAATCTAAGAGCAGCTAAGAAGATCTGAGAGTTTTTAGTTAAGGTTAGGCCCTTCTGCATTTGCAGCAACATGGATGAACCTAGAGAGATCATACTAACTGAAATAAGTCAGAAAGACAAAAAACAAATACCACAGAATATGACTTATATTCCGCAATGTAAAATACAATACAAGTGAATTTACCTGTGAGAGAGAAGCATAGAGAATATGCTGGTGGTTACCAAGGGGAAGGAAGTGGGAGAGAGATGTATTGGGGAATTTGGAATTAGCAGATGCAAGCTATTATATATAAAATGGATAAAAAAGATCCTGCTCTATAATATAGGGAGCTGTATATTCAATATCTTGTGATACAAACATAATGCTTGTTCTTTGAAAAGAACATGAAAAATATATGTACACACACATATATGAGTGTGTGTGTCTAACTGAATCACTTTGCTGTACAGCAGAAATTAACACAGCATTGTAAATCAACTATTCTTCAATAAATTTCTTTTTTAAGTTAGGCCGTCTAGCCATAGAATAAGTCCACCAGAAAATAAATGTTTCTCTTGCTTCCTTTTGTTGTGTAGATGTGTAGAAAGCCCACAGTTAGGTGTATTTTGCAGAGACTTCTTAAATCCAACTGGAGGTCTGGCTTATCACAGGGTGTGTCCTCAGGGGAGAGGAAAATCAGCAGTAAACTGAGCTCTTCTCAAGTCTGAAAGGACACATGTGCTTTTCACATGTGTGATGGA
Organism: Bos indicus; assembly: GCF_029378745.1. NCBI lineage: Eukaryota > Metazoa > Chordata > Mammalia > Artiodactyla > Bovidae > Bos > Bos indicus. Next base: position 82,360,304 of record NC_091763.1, read on the forward strand.
GGGCAGCTTGCTTGCTCACGGTGACTGAAGAGCATGGAGCTGCGTGGGCAACCCTGTGGATGTTGCCATTGCTGAATAGTGGGTCTCCGGGAGAACGTAAACGAAACCCCATCTTCTGTTTCTTATTCTTTCCAGTCGGTGTCCATGGGGATGCAGCATTTGTGAAGGAATCAATTATCCATTTGTTAGTCAGAGGAGCCTTACCAATTATACATTAGCAGATTGATTTCTGAGGTTCACGTTGGGGGACCAATAGCTTAAGGTGGGATGATGAGGAGCATCGGGGGAAAAGAAGTGGCCACAAAGAACACCATTAAAAGCAGCTTTTGAAACGACCGTGAATTTATTCCTAATTGAAGAGCTGACATAATCCATACTAAGTGTATTTATTTCAAGCCTCGTACATTAGGTAATTGATTATCACATGAGGCGGACATGCGGGTGATTTTGCCTTTTCTTTAAATTTAAGACCTTGGGACCACCTGTCGTGGACTTGGCTTTAGAAGGTATGTGCTGGTCCTGGGCCCCTCCTGTTTCCTTGGGCTTCTTTTTTTTTGTTCCATTAAGGAAACATTTTCGTATGTTCTATGGTGTCAGCTTGACGTTATTGATTTTTGAACCAACTCACTTATATTGTCCAGAATTCCAAACATGTCTCCATTAGGAATAAAATTGTAGCTAATGGAAAATACAGCTGAGCCCATTTTTCTTTGGTCTGTTTTCCCTCTGGTTCTGTAACCTTGTCCACATCTATTCCAGTAGTCTATCTTTCTGCAGCATACTCCCTCCATTATATGTATAAAGCAGGCAGATGGAAAAAATCAGCATTGAAGGAAAGCTGAATCTTGCACTCCTGGTTTCCTCCCATATCCTTTCTTATTCCTGTTGTGTTGCTGCTGCTTATTCCTAGTGTTTAGAAAAGACAGATATACATGAGGCATTTGTTCCTGAGTGGAATGATTATGTACCGTTGACAGCTGTACTATTGAAATCTTGTTGTTTATTCTTTATTAAATGTTATGAAACTGTTATAAAAACTAACATGCACAGTTTACTGCTCCAGATAAAAATATATGCTGCAGGTCCCCCAAAGGATGGCTTTAACAAGTAAGATTAATTGTGATTTCTTTTTGTTTTTAGATTCATGGATTTACTATATAATAATTTAAAAATATTTATCTTTTAATTACAAACAAAATAAATATTTGTTGTAAAAAATCAGCAGGGACTTCCCTGGTAGTCCAATGGTTAAGACTCCGCACTCCCAATGCAGGGGACACGGGTTTGATCTCTGGCTGAGGAACTGAAATCTCGCATGCACTGCCACCGCCCACCCCCCCCAAATCAGCAAAACCTAGAAAGGAACAGTATGTCAGCATTCAGATAGAAGTAATGCTAATATTTTGGGAAATCTACTTCTAGACACACACACACACAGATATATATATATATATATTTTTTTTTTTTTTTAATTACAAACAAAATAAATACTTGTAAAAAATCAGCAGGGACTTCCCTGGTAGTCCAATGGTTAAGACTCCGCACTCCCAATGCAGGGGACATGGGTTTGATCTCTGGTTGAGGAACTGAAATCTCGCATGCACTGCCACCGCCCCACCCCCCGCCCCTCCAAATCAGCAAAACCTAGAAAGGAACAGTATGTCAGCATTCAGATAGAACTAATGCTAATATTTTGGGAAATCTACTTCTAGACACACACACATATATATATATATATATATATATTTTTTAATTACAAACAAAATAAATATTTGTTGTAAAAAATCAGCAGGGACTTCCCTGGTAGTCCAATGGTTAAGACTCCGCACTCCCAATGCAGGGGACACGGGTTTGATCTCTGGTTTAGGAACTGAAATCTCGCATGCACTGCCACCGCCCGCCCCCCCAAATCAGCAAAACCTAGAAAGGAACAGTATGTCAGCATTCAGATAGAAGTAATGCTAATATTTTGGGAAATCTACTTCTAGACACACACACACACACACACACACATACATATATATATATGTCTATATATCTATATATACACCTGTAAATATAGTAGTGATTTGATCCCTGGGTTAGGATCCCTTGGAGTAGGAAATGGCAACTCACTCCAATATTCTTGCCTGGGAAATTCCATGGAGAGAGGAGCCAGTGGGTTGCAAAGAGTTGACTACAACTGAGCATGCATCCATTTATAAACATTAGATCACATAGCTGAATTATAAGCTTTGAATGCATAGTCCTCTAGGCTCCCAAGTCTGCTGAAGACTTCTGAAACCAACTGCAAGTTCTGGGGGTTCCTAAATCCATCCTCATGTTTCATAATTAGTTAAAGGCCTCCCAGAACTCACTGAACTCTCTTTATAGTGGGGGCTACTCTCTCTGAGTAGCCCCCACTGTAAGACATAACTGTTAGCTATGTAGGTGTGGCATAGATGACTTCCTAGAAGCCAAAGGGAAAGAACAGACCTCTCTTTGATCAAAGCCAATTTTTTTTTTCTATGTAATATTTCTTTTTAGACCCTGATGCTGGGAAAGATTGAGGGCAGGAGGAGAAAGGAACAACAGAGGATGAGGTTGGATGGCATCACCAGCTCAATAGATATGAAAGTGAAAGTGAAAGTTGCTCCAACTCTTTGCAGCCCCATGGAATATGCAGTCCATGGAATTCTCCAGGCCAGAATACTGGAGTGGGTAGCCTTTCCCTTCTCCAGGGGATCTTCCCAACCCAGGAATTGAACCGAGGTCTTCTGCATTGCAGGTGGATTCTTTACCGGCTGAGTCACCAGGGAAGCCCCAGTGGACATGAGTTTGAGGAAACTCCAGGAGACGGTGAAGGACAGAGAAGCCTGGCTTCCTGTTCTGCAGTCCATGGAGTCGCAAAGAGTCGGACATGACTTAGTGACTGAACAACAACAAACTTACTTAAAAAAAAATGATCATTTAGATGTCTCACTTTTAGAACTATAGGTAATTTCCATTTCTCAGTGTCTTAAAAGAGAGATCTGCTATGGAAAGCATATTTTTGCAAAATAATCTTCATTCTTCTTCTTGGTTGTAATAGGCAGTGCATATTTTAAAGAATATTGATACACATTGCTAAATGATCTTCCAGAGTTTCTCCAAATTTGAATTACTACTTCCAGTGTAGGAGGAGTGTCTATTCTTGTGCTTCCTTTCTAAAACTAAATATTTGGAAAAAATCTTTGTTGATTCCCTGGTGGCTCAGAGGTTAAAGCGTCTTCGGGCAATGCAGGAGACCTGGGTTCGATCCCTGGGTCGGGAAGATTCCCCTGGAGAAGGAAATGGCAACCCACTCCAGTATTCTTGCCTGGAGAATCCCATGAACGGAGGAGCCTGGTGGGCTATATAGTTCACGGGGTCACAAATAGTCGGACACGACAGAGCGACTTCACTTCACAGGTGAAATACTTCACTGCATTACTTTGCATCTGTTGATTATTACTGAGGTTGCCTATTGTTCTGTTTATTTATAGTTTTTCTGTTTCTTTTGTGAGTTGTCTATTTACTTGGTTTGATTTATGTGAGGAAAGAGAATCCAGATTTCTTCAAAAACTATAGAGTATTTTAAAATGTACATAAGCTGCAGAATTGTTTGCAGTGTTCATGCTAAGGGATAAATGTCCCTAATCTATAGTAACCTGTTGTGAATCAATTTTAAAATTATGGACACCCTGATAACAAAACAGTTTCTTCCTCTGGCTTCATGCTTAGAGCATATAGTTTAAGACTGCAGTTTTTATGGATATGTTAACTGGCTTCTCTTTTCAATTCTATTTGAAATGACCTAAGAAATAGAAAATATTTGTATTCTTGTTTTAAAATAAGGAAGGAAGAAGGGAGTAAATAAACATGTGCTAAATACCTCATCTTCTAAATGAGTCAGTTAATACAGTTGCATTTATTTGAGGCAGGAGGAGGAGACATAATTCAGGTATTATAGTAATTTTGAAGATAATCACTAATAAGATGAAAATAGAGTAAACACATCTAAATTCTTTGATAGACCAAGAGAAATGAATTTGAGTAATATAACAAAAGAATAATAATAAACTAGAGAAACATAATTTTTAAAACTATAAAATAATGTAGCAACTGCTGCTGCTGCTACTGCTGCTAAGTCACTTCAGTCCTGTCCAACTCTGTGCGACCCCAGAGACGGCAGCCCACCAGGCTCCCCTGTCCCTGGGATTCTCCAGGCAAGAACACTGGAGTGGGTTGCCATTTCCTTCTCCAGTGCATGAAAGCGAAAAGTGAAAGTGAAGTCGCTCAGTTGTGTCCCACTCTTAACTAAGACAGCACTAAATGGGCCAGGTATTCTATTAATAAAAGAAAAAAAGGTTTATCTTTGAAGAACAAATATCCTATAAGCTGATGGGAGTAAAACATAAAAATTTGATCAAAAATATAAAAAGTCAAGCAAAAATTAAGCATCCTGTCAGTAAAAATGTGAGAAAAAAACGAGTTTAAGGCAAAAGATCATTAACCAGCAGAAGGCATACTGTATTGATGGCATATACAAGTTAAAAGGAAAATATAACAATTATACTCTTATTTTGCCAAATTTTAGGTCATCTAATATCTAGACGAAGATGTATTTGCAAATCAAAGAGGAATGGACAAAAGTACAATTGTAGTGGGAAGTTTTTGAAACATTTCCGTCAGTCTTCTCTAGATAAAGGAGAAAAACATAAATAAGAATGTATAGAAATAAAACAATATATGCAACATGATTGAAAATATATGTATTTTGAGCTCCAAGATAGAGGATATGAATTACTTCAAAATGATGATATCTTAGGTTTCAAAGAACAACCAATTAATTTAACAAAGACACAGATGCAAACTACATATCTGACCATAATTTTAGTCACAGTAGAGTTTTTTAAATAATTTGATAGTCACATAACACCATCACTATCCTTAGAAATGAAACAAAACAAAATACTTTTCTCAAAGGGGGTTATACTTATTATAATTGCACAGTATTTTCTGGTCTCTGATTTGTAGCCATTGCTATACCCAAAGGCAAATACAAAGCATTTGCTTATTTTATGATTAACTAATGAGCAGTTACAACTAATGGGCAATATATTAACTCCAGGAAATTAGAGTAAGGTCAACAAAATTGTTCTAAGGCAAAAAGGGAAAATTAGTATGGAATAAGAGTAGAAATTCATAAAATAGAAAACATTAAAAAATAAAGCAAATTAATGGTAATATTGCATATATTAAAAGGTCAATATAACTGATATATACCTGATAAGGGAAATCAAAGAAAAAAGGAAATAAAATATTAATATGCATGATATCACTATGTATATATTGTCATATTTCCAAATGGTAAAAAGAATAGTACCTATCTCATAGGTATGGGGTATTTGATCTATGAAGATCAAATGATGTAATATTTAATACAACTGTTAGACTAGAGACTGATGCATAAGAAGCAGATAGTAAAGATTTACTTAGTAGTAGTGCTAGTTCCATTACTACTTACTAGAAGTAGTATTAATATCATTGGTATTATTAAAATATTGTAAGAATACAAAATAAAAATATTTTATCATTAAGAATCTGAAATACACAGTTTTCTGGGAAAATATAAATGACCAGAATAGAATTAGTGCATTTGAGTACCTTGACAGTTATGGGGGGGAAATGTAAACCAAGAAATAACCCATTAAAGGCATAGATCCCAGACATTTTCATGAGCAAATTCTTTTAAATTTTATTTAGAAATCTTGGATGTTTGCTTTTATTTTGAAATATAACTCTTTAAAGTACACTTTAAAATGCTCAGTAGAACAAATAGTAATAAAGCAAGCAATCTTATCACTACTGTTCTGTCAAGAATAGACTGTGTGATCCCTTCTCCCACTTCCATGCACAGTACTCTTGGAAGGATCTGCTGTATTGACCTTTTTGGTAATAAATGCTTAGCTTTTCTTTTTTGTTTTATGTCCTCTGTGTACACTCCCTGGACACTATCCTCTGTGTACACTCCCTGGACACTATGGTGCTGGTGCTGCTGCTGCTGCTGCTAAGTCGCTTCAGTTGTGTCCGACTCTGTGTGACCCCATAGATGGCAGCCCACCAGGCTCCCCCGTCCCTGGGATTCTCCAGGCAAGAACACTGGAGTGGGTTGCCATTTCCTTCTCCAATGCGTGAAAGTGAAAAGTGAAAGTGAAGTCACTCAGTCGTGTCCGACTCTTATCAACCCCATGGACTGCAGCCCGCCAGGCTCCTCTGTCCATGGGTTTTTCCAGGCAAGAGTACTGGAGTGGGGTGCCATTGCCTTCTCCAGGACACTGTGGTGTAATTTTGCCTATTATTGTAGGTTATGTAAATGGAGTCATATAGTACATATCAGGAATGAGAAAATCCTGCTGACTGTCATTGCTACTCCCAGAATAAAACAAAGCATGATGAGACCTCCGAGGGGAGACATAGGAAACTTTATTCAGAGACGTTAAAGAAGCCTAATAAATGGAGAACTGCTCCATGTTTATGGATTAGAAGAGTCAATATTGTAAAGACAGCAAAAGGAGAGTGCTGAGCATTTCACCTGAAGTGAAATTGAGAAAGTTTTATCCTAACATGCTAAGAATTTTTACCATGAATGAGTGTTGAGTTTCATCAAACACTTTTTGCATCATTGCAATGATCTTATAAATTTCTTCTTGAGATGATCTTATGATATTCCTCTTTTTATTTTATCAATGCAAAAATATGTTAATTTTCATATGTTACATCAGCCTGGTATTTCTGGAATAAAATTGTCTATTCTATATATGCTGCCTTTATTAATATTTTCTTTAGGATTTTTCCATTTTTTTTTTTCATGAGTGAGATTTACTTGTATTTTTTTCTTTCTTCTAACATCCTTTGTTGAGCTTTGTTGTTGTAAGGTTATGCTGTCCTGGTAAAATGAGTCAAGGAGGATTTTCTTTTTATTCTGTTCTCTGAAAGAACTTGTGTATGATTGAAAGTTTGTATTCTTTGAACTAAGTAAAATACATAGTAAAATAGTGGTAAGTTCTAAGGAGAAAAAATACATATAACAGCGAAGGAGCTATGAAATGTTTGGGCAGAGTGTTGAAACTTCAGCTCCAGTGGCCAGAGAGTATCACCAACAAGATGATTACCAGTGAATAGTTGGCAGAAAGCATTGGCAAACAAATTCAGAGGTTCTAGGGCTGGTGAAACAGCAAGAAGATCATTGTGGCTGGAGGAGAGAGAACACGGCCGAGGGAGGATAAGGCCGGGCTCTAGCCATAACATTTCAGACTGTTGGGTCATAGTGAACACTTTGGACCTTATCCTGAGATGGGAGGCCATCGGAGAGTTTAGAACAAAATAATCACATTGTCTGATCCACCTATTAACAGCATATACTCTGCTAGTTTGTTGCATTTCTAGGGGATTTCTAGGACAATTAAGGCAGAAGTGGGTCTACTAGCTAGGAGACCATTACAGTAATTCAAACAAGGATGATGGTAGCTTGGACCATGATGGCAGCTATTGGGGTGGTGAAAGTGAGGAAATTTTGTTTGAAGAGGTAGGAATTGCTGACAGATAATAAGGTAAAGTCTGGAAGAAAAGAGTCAAGAATGGATCCAAAGTTTTTTGTCTTGAGCAACTAGAAGAATATATCAGTCATTACTACAGATTAGGAAGACATCAGGAAGAGCCCTTTCAGACAGGAAGCCCTTTCAGAAAGGAAGATCAGACTCATGATTTGGGATGTTTTAATTGTGAAGATCAGCTCACAAGTAAACTGTTGAGGCCTCATTTTCCTTATCATGAGATGGAAATAACCATTTTAAACTGACTGCTTTCCTCAAAAGTTGTGAGGATCAACTAACATGTATGTCAGGTTTTTTTTAAAATACAGTACAATTCTGAGAATCTTAGCACAGGCTATGAGCACAGAGTACAGAAGAAGTGAAAGAAAACAATTTGACAGATACATGGGGAGAAAATATACTTCTGACTGTATGGCACCCCACTCCAGTACTCTTGTCTAGAAAATCCCATGGATGGAGGAGCCTAGTAGGCTGCAGTCCATGGGGTCGCTAACAGTCAGACACGACTGAGCGACTTCACTTTCACTTTTCACTTTCATGCATTGGAGAAGGAAATGGCAACCCACTCCAGTGTTCTTGCCTGGAGAGTCCCAGGGACAGGGGAGCCTGGTGGGCTGCCGTCTATGGGGTCGCACAGAGTTGGACACGACTGAAGTGACTTAGCAGTAGCAGCAGTAAGTTGTACAGAGAGCCTTGTGAAGAAGCACTGCGTCTCAGTCTTGTGGACCTGGAATAACGCTGTCCGTAGAACTCTCTGAAATGATGAAAACATCCCATGATCTCTGTGCTTTCTCATACATTATCTGGTAGTCACATGTGGCTTAAGTGCTTGGCATATGCAGGCACAAGTGGGGAAATGAATTTTTAACTGTGATTGACTTTAACTGATTAAACTTTCTGTATAGTCACATGTGGATAGCGTCCACCACATTGGTCAGGACAGGAAAGCTTGGCAGTGATCGTGTTCTGGGCACCTATTAAATTACAGTCTGAGGTAGGTTATAATCAAATGTCAATTAAGTTACAGTCAGAGGTAGGTGGGGTTTATATTTGCCAAGAGTAAAATGGGTATTAAATTGTTTGATGAACAAAAGGTCAGAATCAGAAAATTAACAGGAGGTACTCAGGAAACAACGTATCCAAAGGAGACTGTCAAAGCCAGTCATTCAGACTCATTGACCAGAAAGAAGTCTAGACATACCAGCCTCAATGCTTTCTCAGTTCAGCTTTTGTTTTGCATCTTCTTTGCTGCCCATCACAAAGTTCTCTTCACTGCTCTCAAGGTCAGAAACTCTGGCTCTGTTATTCTGTTGTGAATCTCATCTGGGATTGGTTTATTCTCTTGTAAATGGATCAAAGATCTGTCTTCAAAGTCTTTTCCTTTTCTAACATTTTAGGAACTTTTAAGGAGATAGCTTAACTTTCATGAGCTGCATTTCAGGAGTGAATTCGAGATCAAAGGGTTCTATAGCCAGCTGTCTCCACCTGTAATGTGGGAATTTCTCCTAGCATCATCAGTCCCTGAGTGGCCTTTCGAGGTCTGGGAATCTTGGTCTGGCCATTACTTTCTAGCTCAGAGATATTTTCCAATAAGCATGGAACAGTCAATTTGGTGTATTTCCATTTTATTTGTATGCACTAACCAGCTTATTTTAAGGTTAGGTATTTTGGGAAACTAATTTGCAGGCTTATATTGTAATGATGAAGGCTTATTTCTCTTTTCATGGTTAATTTGTTCTATCATGTTTTGTGAAAGGTGGTTGGATACTGTCACCGTTTAAGAAGAAAAAGGACTTTCCTGGTGGTCCAGTGGTTAAGACTCTATGCTTCCAATGCAGGTGGCACAGGGTTGACCTCTCGTCAGGGAACTAAGATTGCACATACCACTTGTTGCATTCAAAAAGAAAGAAATTGCAAAAAAATTAAAAAGGAAAAGAAGTGCTTGACATTTTTTTTAACTGTTTTCATCATTTACTGATTTTGACTTCCAGTTAGAAAATCACCTTTGTGAATATTATAGTGAATAAACAGCTGGCTAAATAGAGAACTGGAAATCTGTGTAAAATATTAAATGTACAGTGTGTTTCCTATTGGGAAAATACATCTAAAGTAGAATGCCTAATTCCTGTCTTCACAGATTTTTAAATTTGAGATTACTCCAAAGATTGGAGGATGACAGAGTTAGGATATGACAAATTAATATCAGTTAGACCCTGTGGATTTCCCCCAGAAAGTAATAAGCATGAAGTATAAATAAAAAGTTGATTTTGTAATTTATAAGAGAAGAACAAATGAATTGGCTGGTAAGCCAGATTAAAACAACTGATTTTAGAGTTGCTAATTCAAAAAGACACCTGCATCCCAGCATTCATTGTAGCACCCTTTACAGTAGCCAAGACATGGAAGCAACCATGACATCTATCAACCAATGAATGGATACAGAATATGTGTATATACATACAAAAGAATGTTACTCAGACATAAAAAAGAATGGAATAATGCCATTTGAAGCAACTTGGATGGACCTAGAGATTGTCATAACAAGTAAAGAAAGTCAGAAAGAGAAAGACCAATACCATATGATATCACTTATATATGGAATCTAAAATATGATACAACAGAAACAGACTCATGGACATAGAAAACAAATGTGTGGTCACCAAATGGGAAAGCAGCTGAGGGAATGGTACATTAGGAGTTTGGGATTAGAAGCTACACACTATTTATTATACATAAAATAGGTAAAGAACAAGGTCCTATTGTATAGCACAAGGAACTATGTTCAATATCCTGTAATAAACCATAATGGAAAAGGATATGAAAAAGTGTGTGTGCATGTGTGTATAAAACTGAATGAATCACTTTGCTATTCACCAGAAACAAGCTATACTTCAATTCTTTAAAAAGCTAACAGTTTTCATTACATCATGATTTTTATTTGGGATTTTTGTTCTTTGAATGAATTTGGCTAGGGAAGAATTATAGGACTCTGGAGTAAATAGAACAGAATAAATAAAAAGGCACATAGCAAGTAAGAAAAATACCATTTTAGCTGGACTTCAGAATGCGAAATAGGTAATTTGGGGAAATCTGAGGTTTCTCCCCTTATATGTCTGGGAACAAAGCTATACTTTACCATTTTCATTTGCAAAAGCAAACTATGTCTTGGACTCATACATCTAAACTAATAGCTTGTATCATTTACATTTTACAAAGAGGTGAAACATTTGGCTTCTGATACATAAAAATGTTTTTCATGTTTGTTTGTTCTTTTTTTTTTAAATAGAGTCCTGTGAAGATAAATCAGGTTAGCCTGGATGAAAGTGGAGAACACATGGGCGTGTGTGCAGAGGATGGCAAGGTATGGGGATTGCCTGATCTCATGGAAAGCGCTGCTCCAACCCCAGGGGCTGTGATGTAACCACTTCCAGGGTCTCAGAACAGCACTGCACTTACTGGGTATCTGCATTCGGAGAACCTTGATTATTCTTTTTGGGTATCGGACTTACTCCTGATCGCTCATAATTAAAGTAAAATATATTTTGCGCTAATGTGCCTTAAGGAAAAGTAATTACAAGAATGTCAATAATGTAACTAGTATTAAGCTGATTAACAACTGTGGCAGGGGGACATGTCACCTTAATCATTACTGGCGTGCCACTTAGACTTCAGCGACTGGTCTGCAGTTCCTGCAAGACAGTGGTTTAATGCCTTTCTGCCATAAATCCACAAAATTGGATTTTGTGGGCATGATTTCTGTGGGCCGGTGGTTTTCATTTTCACACAGCAGTTATGAATGTTTCTCTTGAATTATAGAATCTTTTGATAAGCAGTCATAGTTTATCAGAAGAATAAAGTGTCTTGGAATAGCAGCATTAAATAAATGTAAAATCAATATATGTACAGTTTTCTAAAAACCTGGCCCCCACTTCCTCAACCAAGGACATACATCATTTGTGTGGTATATAACTAACAATTATCAGTGCTTCTTGCTGATGTTGAGCTGTGACATTTAGTGGTTGTGGTGATTGATTTTCCACTTACAAGAATGTCTTTTTTGTTTTTCAGTCAATGGAAGGCTTTTCTAATGTTGGTTTGCAATGATAAAATTCAAATGCACAGTGTATTTAAGCTACTCTTCTAAAATAACAGTTTAAGAAGAGAATGCATTAAGAATCATTACAGAACCTTACATATTCTTGTCTGCATACAGCAGATTTCCTAATCTAATTTTATGTTTCTTTATGTGATCTAAATTCAATGGTCCATTAGGATGAGTAAATTAAAAACAATGTACTCAGTGTAAAAGATTTATACCCATTTAATCTGTTAACAGAAGAAAAATGAAGTCTTCTTGACATACATGAATGCATTTTGATGTATCTAAGCCTAATGTTGCCCAAAGAGTCTTTTGAAAGTCATTGGAACACTTGTGCTTTTCAAAAAGCACTATCAAATTTTACAGTACTTGCTGAAATTCTGAAATGAACCAGACTGTCAAAAGAGCGATAAGGGAAGAGTTGGTTTGTGCGGAAATTGAGAATTATCCAAACCGTTGAAACATTTTGTATTGATAATGAAAGATTATCTCCATTTTTGTTTTCTGAAAGGTAAGGGGGAATTCCTTCTGGGTTAATACCAATTTAATTGTTGAAGGAGAATATTGTTTTTGAATTGTAAGAGAACTTTTAGTAAGCTACTTCATCTAAGAATTTTCAGAGTTCAAATTTTGAAGAATTATTATTTGATAGGATGAAGTGGGATATTTTAACTACTGTGTCTGGTGAATAATGAGATAACCCTCAGATATCTCCTGGTGCACTTCTTGGCAAACACCTCTGTTTTCCTATTTTAGTCAGATTTGTAACTGTCGTATTTTGCTGTAGACCCATGGTGCATTTTTTTTTAAAATAACTTTCTTTTTGGCTGGGCTGGGTCTTCGTTGCTGCATGGGCCTTTCTCTAATTGTGGCCAGCAGGGGCTGCTCTCTAGTTGCGTGAAGCAGCCATTGTGGTGGCTTCTCTCGTGGTGTCAGGGCTCGGTAGTGCATTTCCCAGGCTCTGGAGCACAGACTCAGTAGCTGTGGTACACAGGCTCAGTTGCTCTGTGGCATGTGGGGTCTTCCCAGATCAGGGATTGAACCTGCATTGAACCCGATTGTCTCCTGCATTGGCAGACAAATTCTTTACCATTGAGCCACCAGGGAAGCCCCCATGATGCATTTTAAAAAATAGTTTTTTCATATATTTTACCAGCATTGATAGACTTGAAAAGAAATATTTCAGTGCACATAGTTAATGAAACCTAGCCCTCACCATGGGTTAGTCAGTATTGTGAAAACTGAGGCGCTAATAATATAGCATGATCTGGTAAACTGGTTAGTGATGATAGCAATGTAAAGATTATTAAAAGAATCAACTCCAGACATCTAGATCTCGTGCATCTTTAAATGGCTGTTGTGGTTTTTCTTTCTTTAGTGTGTTAGGATTTCTAGAAAAATCATTACCTTCTATTTCAGAGATGACTCTTCATATTTGTATTCAGTTTTAAAGTCCTAATTCTAACAGTTCTTTAAAATTTATTCTGTTTATTCAGCTGGTGCTCATTTCTAATCTTTTACTTCAGGACTTTTTTTACCTTTGAGTTCCAAATTTTGAAATACAGTCACACATAGAATATGGGTGTTACTGGTGTACCTTTTTAGGTAACTTTCAAGATAAATACATACAAGGTTTATTTTCTGATCTCTTGCCTGTGTTGTCTTCATATATAAACTAGAATTAATTTAATATAGAATTCTGGGTTGAACTATTTTCTCTCAAAGCTTTGGAGACCCTGCTCTCTTTTGTCTAACCTTTATTTTCATAGATATGTCAGAGGCCAGCCTACTTTGTTCTTTCACAAAACCTGTTTAAATTTTTTTTGTCCTGCCTTGGAGCTCAGACTCATCATAATAACAACAACAATACCAACAACAACGAACAGCCCTTGTAATTCAGTTTGCTACGTTAATGTCTTGTTCAGGTCTATTTTCATTCATTTTGTCTGAAAGAGAGTTAGTCCTTTTGATCTATATACTGAAGTATTGTTTTCATTTCAGGAAAGTTGACTTCAGTCCTGATTTTGATTATTGCTGCAATTCCACGTGTTTTCATTTCTTCAAAGAAACTCAATAATACTGAGGCTGGAGGCGGTATCGCACAGAGGCTAAGAGATTCGCTTTGCACTGCACCTGCCCAGGCTCCATTCCCGCTCTTGCTCTGTTAGGTCAGGGATGTTCCCTGACCCCCAGCCCCCTCCACGGACTCAGCTGGGCAGTGGGCGCAGTGCGAGGCCTGGATGGGGATGTGGCAGAGCCGATTTGGGGTGTGTGGGAAATTCTCAGATCTTTCTGCTTTATTTTGATAACCCTTTTCTTAAACATTGTAGTCTGGCCTCTTCCCCTCCCACGCTGTAGTCACCCTTCTCTTTCGACAATATATTGTGAGAAACCTTGGCCATGTTTTGTCACACAGACACGCAGACACACACATGTGCTTTGCTTTCTCACGGTTTTTATCATCTCATTTCTCCGAAGTCAGGGAGAGTTTCTCTTCTTGTTTGGTCCCTTGGCTGATGTGCTTTGCTTCCAATGTCCATGTTGCTTTCTGGAGTAGAGTTTTATTCTGTTGGGCCTTCTTAATTTTCCTGAACTCTTTCGATCTCTCCCAGCTCTTTTCATGTCAGCCTGATCTAGGTTTAATTTTCAAAACCAAAATGATGACTTCTTGTGTCATGAGAAGTCTTAGCTCTTAGCATATTAGAGGTCTTAGGAGTATTAGAAATCAAATGGCTGGGAGTGGAATTATCCTGCCACGCTTGAGCTGTGTGTTGTCAGCTAAGTGATTCAGCCCTCTCTGGGCTTCAACCTGTTTTCCTCCTCTGTAAAAGGGGGTAGTAATGATTATTGCTGTGTTAATCATTAGGGGAAATTAGTTAGTTGATATGTGTCAGTAGTTTGGAATAGTATCTGAAATAGAAGGTACAGGTGGTGATTGTCAGTAGTTATCATCATCACCATCCTTTTCTTCTGCTCCAGATTCATAGAGGTCTCTTGTTATTGAAGTCAACAGTCTTGTAGTTTTTGTTGTTGTTGCTGTTACTGTTAACACTAGCCCCCTCCCCACCCTATACCACTTGGCATATGGGATCTTAGTTCCCTGCCGAGGGATCGAACCCACATGCCCTGAGTAGAAGAACAGTGTCTTAACCACTGGACCACCAGGAAAGTCTCTATTAAAACATTTTTTTTAAAGCATGGTTTTTCTCCCTTGGAGACCTTGAAATTGTGTTCTGCCTCATTCTTTTTATAGATCCTGTGTATGTTTTTGTTACTCTTGTATCCATTCCAAAACAAGGAGACAAGCTCTTTCTGAACCTCAGTTAGCAAACAGATCCAGTGTCCGCTTGCTCTGAGCCCTGCTTGTTATCCTTCTTGGTGTCATCCTGCTGGGTGTTGCAGAATCACACATCAGTTCCACACAGGGTCCAGTTAACAAGCCCCATTTCCTCTGCCTGGAAGTATCCAGTGCAGGCAGCTCCTCCAGTGAACTGGGAGCCTTGCCTATCTTCTCTCCTGGGTCTCTAACACCCTCCATGGGTGGAGAATAGGAAAACCTGCCGTCTCACCTGTGAGGGTTCCTCCAGCCAGACAGAATTACAGCTTATGTGTTTACTCCTGTTTTAATGCTTGACCAGTTGCTATTGGGAAGCTTGGGTTGGGGGTCTGTTATAATGAAGTACCAGCTGAGAGAGTTTCCTGGCCCTCCGGCCGCCCTCCTCATAGTTTATCTGTGTCAGATGGCCTGCCACCCAGTGTTCTGGTTGGCAGATACAGAGAAGTCTGTGCTAGAGTAGAGACATAGACACCTTCCTGATTGTTTCATGAGGGTAGTAGGGTTTCTGTGTTTCTGCGGGTAAATGCATAGCACATACCTTCTGTGGTCCTCATGTCACTCTATGGGTTTGTAGTTAATGAGAAATACTCTAGGACTTGGCAGTAGATTGACTATAAGACAGATTGTTCTGAAGTTTCTTTTTCTCATTAGGTATTTTTATGACAAGTTGGGAGAAGTTGTCAGAGCTGCTTTAGGAAATACCCTTATCAAAAGGATCCTTTCAATTTTAACCTTTAAATAAGATTCTTTTCTCCGGCAAGATCTTCCTAAAAGCCAGATCTCTCCAGGCAATCATTCAGTGGATTTCTTTTCACAGTGTGATACTCACTGAGAAAATTTAAAAAAAGAGGAAATGAATGAGAATCATTTTGGGTTTTGTTAGCTTTAGTAGTATAAGTTGTGACTTACTAGTTTGGGTGTCACATTAGTGAAATTAACCAAAATAGCAAAGGTTTTACAATTCACCCTGTTTATACTGATATCAAGTTTATTTTGAGACATTTCAGTGTTTTCCATCCTGAAAGACAAAATAAGGACAATTGAGGAAAATGTTTCTCAGTTAAGCATAGAAATAGAGACTAACCTAAGAGGGATTTCCTTGGTTGTCCAGTAGTTAAGACTTTGCCTTCCACTGCAAGGGGTGTGGTTTTGATCCTTGGTCAGGCAGCTAGGATCCCGCATGCCTCGTGGTCAAAAAAACAAAACATGGAAGTGAGGCAGTGTTATAACAGATTCAATAAAGACTTAAAAATGATCCACATAAAAAATCTTAAAAAAAAAAAAAAAAAGTGAGAAACACTAACCTAAGAGTTGTAGTCTTGCTTGCTGCCTTCAGCAAACACCCCTCAGGTCTCTATAGTGGGTACTGTAGTGACATTTTGCTTCTGACTAGTTCTCAGGGGCAGTTCTGAGTGTCAGCCTGTTTGCTAAGAACTTGATGACTTGTTCTCTTATTCTACTTATTCCTTCTTCAGTCAGTCAGTCAGTTCAGTTGCTTAGTTGTGTCCAGCTCTTTGCGACCCCATGGACTGCAGCATGCCGGGTTCATCACCAACTCCCGGAGTTTACCCAAACTCATGTCCATTGAGTTGGTGATGCCATCCAACCATCTCATCCCCTGAAGTCCCCTTCTCCTCCTGCCTTCTTACTCTACTATTCCTTCTTACTCGACTATTATATCTTCATACAAATTCATGATTGTTTTGTTGTTGGATTCACAATTTTTACCCCTGGAAATTTGTATTTTAGTTTTCCCCATAAGGTTCACAATATTTCTAATATTTTCTCACTTACTGATACCTCAGTCTTTTTTCAGCAGTCCCATATTCGTTTGTTTACAGCTCGTGTACTTTTTCCCACAATAAAAGTCACTTAACTTTTGTTCTTCAAATCTATCCTATTATAGGTAGAAGGAAGTTTGTCCATTTGAACCGAATAGTCTGCTGCATTTAATTTCAACTTCTGTGGTAGAGTTGTCTAATTCATAGCCTGATATTCCCTTTCACTTTATTTTGGCGAATATTTGAGGCATTTGAATTTTTTTTCAGTCTTGCTTTTCTTACACTTCATATGCAAAGGTATCTTCTTTATTTACAAATTTTGGACTAGCTCCCATAATGGCGGTATATAGAAGAATAGAGCATGGAATAGTCTTCCTGATTTTTAACGACTTTAGACGAGTTGTTTATTTTGGTGGCTCAGTGATAAACAATCCGCCTGCCAATGCAGGAGACATGGCTTCATTCCCTGGAGGAGGAGGTGGGAACCCACTCCAGTATTCTTGCCTGGAAAACCCCATGAACAGAGAGCGGAGCCTGGCAATCTACTGTCCATGAGGTCACAAAAGAGTCAGATGTGACTCAGTGACTGAACGTCAACAAAGGTGTTTGCTTTCATCCCCAGCAGTCTTGCTATAAGGGTCAAATGAGGGGGTGCAAGATTTTCAGTCCTAGTTACATACCATGAATTACGAACCTTTAAAAATACAGTTTTAAAGCTATTTCTTCTCATTTTGAAGTCCATAAGGATGGTTTAATTCAGAATAAAATTTCTTAAAGAACCAGAATGATACTGACCATTTCAATAGAGACCTTTTTCAGAAGATTATTTCCCTGCATAGCTTGAGAAAACTGAGAAATGGCATCACTTCTTTGAGGAGATGTTATCAAAATACACTTTCCCATTGGAGTCTGAGTCTCACACAGTTGTAACCAAGACTTCCCCATAGGTTAAAATTGAATCAAATTACAGCTAAAAAAATAATAATAAATTTAGAGCTCAGGGGAACATTTAGACATTTCTAGATAGAAATTGACCACTATGAGTGAAATAAATACGTCCACTTGAAAAAAATATATATTTTATCCCACCAAAAAATTTAATTTGTCGAGGATGGGGTCTGGCTATTAGTATCCAAGGATCTTAACCATGTAGTCCAATCAGAACCACTGAGGTAAGGTGTGTGGAAGCATTTTGAGGTCCAAGTTATTAGTCGGAGTATAAGATGTGACACAGGACCATGTTGTGATATAGTTGGAGTGAATAGAAGTAGCTTTATGTTAGAAGAATATAAACTTCCTGGAGTACCATGAATTTCTACTGATGTAATTTTAGTAAGTTGACCCCCTTGTTCATTTAGTCTGTTAAGATCCAGGTGACATAGTACCTGTCTTACTTTGAGCCTGTTTTCTTGGATTCTTTGGGCTCATTCACATTCAGCTTCCTTGGGCAGAGTAAAACTTTGCATATAATATTATTCTTTTGAGCTTCTCAACCACCATTTTATAAGAAGTTCAGTGTACCCTGTGCTTAACTGCTGAGTCGCATGTGACTCTTCACAACTTCATGGACTATAGCCCGCCAGGGTGCTCTGCCATAGAATTTCCCAGGCAAGAATACTGGAGTGGTTGCCATGCCCTCCTCCAGGGGATCTTCCCGACCCCGAGTAGAACCCATGTCTCTTGCGTCTCCTGAGTTTCTAGCTGGATTCTTCAGCAGTGAGCCACCTGGGAAGCCCCCTGGTGCCTGCACATTTCTGTAAAACATGAGCAGTGCCCTCTGAGCAATGAGCAGCATGGTGGTAGTGGGGCCTGCATGTATTTGCTATGTCAAGAACACATTTTATCAGACTACCTCAGAGTAGATAATATCCCCTTGACATTACATTCTACGATGTGCTATTCTTGGAACCCAAACAGCATTCTTGGCCTAAGAGTATAAACACACACACACAAAAAAAAGAGTATAAACACAGGAGTCACAAAATGAGTGGGATATTCTAAAGATTTTATATTTTAGTGAAAGAACATATATCCCCAGAATGATAATATGAGTACATTTTCCTCTTGGAACTTGCACAGATGAACCACTCACAGCTTACTAAGATGAAAACAAGATATTGAAAGTCTGAAAGGTTTTATGTCTATTTAAAAAATGAATTTGTAACGAAATACTTTCTCATATAGAGCCATTGGACCCAGATAGCTTCACTGGTGAATTCTTACAGAAGTTAAAAGAAAAAAATAACACCACTTTTTTCTAGAGACTAGAAAAAGAGTGAACACATCCCAAGTGTTGGGAAACAGATCTGAGTGCCCCTAATAGCTGGTTCCAAGTGTTTGAGAGCTCCTGGAATTCTTATGCTTTGCTGGTGAGAGTGTAAATTGATCAGAACAACTTTGTGAAAATGTTCAGCTGTCTATTAGATGTCAACAAAGATATAACCTGCAGCTCAACAATCCCATTCTTCATAAATGGATATGTAAGTGGACCAAAAGATTTGGAAAGAGTGTTCATTATAGCATTATTCATTCAGTTCAATTCAGTCGCTCAGTCATGTCCAACTCTTTGCGACCCCGTGGACTGCAGCACTCCAGGCCTCCCTGTCCATCACCAACTCCCGGAGTTTACTCAAACTCATATCCATTGAGTCGGTGATGCCATCCAACCATCTCATCCTCTGTCGTCCCCTTCTCCTCCTACCTTCAATCTATCTGAGCATCAGGATCTTTTCAAATGAGTCAGTTCTTCGCATCAGGTGGCCAAAGTATTGGAATTTCAGCTTAAGCATCAGTCCTTCCAGTGAATATTCAGGACTGCTCTCCTTTAGGATGGACTGGTTGGATCTCCTTGCAATCCAAGGGACTCTCAAGAGTCTTCTCCAACACCAACTTTCAAAAGCATCAATTCTTCAGCACTCAGCTTTTTTAATAGTCCAACTCTCACATCCATAACATGACTACTGGAAAAACCATAGCCTTGACTAGATGGACTTTTGTTGGCAAAGTAAAGTCTCTGCTTTTTAATATGCTGTCTAGGTTGGTCATAACTTTTCCTGCAAGGAGTGAGTGTCTTTTAATTTCATGGCTGCAGTCACCATCTGCAGTGATTTTTGGAGCCCCCCAAAATAAAGTCTGCCACTGTTTCCCCATCTATTTGCCATGAAGTGATGGAACCGGATACCATGATCTTAGTTTTCTGAATGTTGAGCTTTAAGTCAACTTTTTCACTCTTCTCTTTCACTTTCATCAAGAGACTCTTTAGTTTTTCTTCACTTTCTGCCATAAGGGTGGTGTCATCTGCATATCTGAGGTTATTGATATTTCTCCCGGCAATCTTGATTCCAGCTTGTGCTTCTTCCAGCCCTGTGTTTCTCATCATGTACTCTGCATATAAGTTAAATAAGCAGGGTGACAGTATACAGCCTTGACGGGCTCCTTTTCCTATTTGGAACCAGTCTGTTGTTCCATGTCCAGTTCTAACTGTTGCTTCCTGACCTGCATACAGATTTCTCAAGAGGCAGGTCAGGTGGTCTGGTATTCCCATCTCTTTCAGAATTTTCTGGAGTTTATTGTGATCCACACAGTCAAAGGCTTTGGCATAGTCAATAAAGCAGAAATAGATATTTTTCTGGAACTCTCTTGCTTTTTCGATGGCAATTTGATCTCTGGTTCCTCTGCCTTTTCTAAATCCAGCTTGAACATCTGGAAGTTCATGGTTCACGTATTGTTGAAGCCTGGCTTGAAGAATTTAAGCATTACTTTACTAGTGTGTGAGATGAGAGCAGTTGTGCGATAGTTTGAGCATTCTTTGGCATTGCCTTTCTTTGGCATTATTCATAATAGCCTCTATTTGGAAACAACTGAAGTGATCAATGGAAGGTGGATACACAAGTGGCAATGTACTCATACACTGAAATTTTATACGGCAGTGACAAAGAACCAGCTCCTGCCATATGTACATAGCAGTGTGGATAAATATCAGAAGGAACATATCCATTGAAAGAAGCCAGTGAAATAGTTTATGATTCTATTTATATAAAATTCAAACATCAGCACAGCTTACCAAACGTGATAGATTTTGGAGGAACAGTTAGTTTGTGAGGGTGTAAATGAATGGAAAGGAACACAGGGGAGCTTCTTGGGTTTTGCTTCTTGACATGGGTGGTGGCTGCAGGGGTATGTTCATATCATAAACATTTGTCAAGCTCTGAATCTATGATCTGTACCCTTTATGTTAAAGTATTAGTTGCTCAGTTGTGTCCGACTCTTTGTGACCCCATGGATTGTAGCCCGCCAGACTCCTCTATCCATGGGATTTCCCAGGCAAGGATACTGGAGTGGGTTGCCATTTCCTTCTCTAGGGGATCTTCATGTGCAAGGGATAGAACCTGGGTCTCTTGGATCACAGGCAGGTTCTTTACCATCTGAGCCACCAGGGAAGCCCCTTTATGTACATTATACAATTGAATATTAAAGTCAGCTGCTCAGAGGAAAGATTAAGATGAAACAATTTTAAGGGAGACACTGATAAGTAGAAAATTAAATCTTACATGTATACGTTCTCAATAGATTCAGGATAAGATGGTAAAAGAAGTGCAGTTCTGATCTCTTGCGACTTTGATCTGCTCAGCTGATTTATATATCTGTGACTCAAAGAAGCAGCTCCTTTTTCCTTCAAGGAAAGGAACAATAATTCCTTTAGAAGTAGCCTATGGAAAATTCATTAAAAAGTATTAATAACCTATTCATCTCTGTTTCATTTTTTAAAGCTGACATCTATTTAACAAAATAAATTTGTGATGGGCAAAGGGAACTCTGTCCATGAGATGCTGGTAAAAAAACTTAATTGCAGTGGTATAGTCTCACACTGATGGAATTGTTTTCACTGGATATTTAGTAGAGATTACAAAGACCTTAGATTACTAAGTACTTGACTTTTCGTTGATAGTACGTGTTGTCACTGGCTCAGCAGCTTTCTTTGTTACTGTCACGGTGAACTGACAGGATCCACTTACTTTTTAGGTGCAGGTGTTTGGACTGTATTCTGGAGAAGAATTTCATGAGACTTTTGACTGTCCCATTAAAGTAAGTATTCAGTAAGTTTTTACTTTTTCAGAGGATTTTTCTCAACAAAGGCAGTAAGAAAACTAATACTTTGAGCACTACCAATCTTGCATTAATTTTGTCAGTAAGCATCCATCAGTCAATGTACTGGATACTATTTGATGCCTTGGAGGTGCACAGAATGTATATTATGTGACTGTGACCTCAGTGTATCCTCCAACTTTTGTTGTAGTGGGTGAGATGATAAACACACACTGTGTGATTAAAGACTCAAATCACACAATCTGTGATTAAAGACTCAGAGGTAAAAACAGTGTTGAGTCTAAAACTGAGAGGAGTTACTTCTAGCTGTTCTTGTTAGTGATGGTTCCCATAGATGGATTAATGTTTGACTGGGCTTTAATAAATGGACAGGACAGAGGGAGAAAGCTGACTTCCCATGCAGAAGAACAGTATAATATAAATGAAGAGGCTAGAAAGTTCAAATTGTGTTCAGGAAGTGGCAAATAGTTGAGTATAGATGGTACATAAAATACTGACTTGGCAGGAAAGCTGCATGGGCAGATTGAGGTGGCTTTATATTTAGGCTAAGAAATTTGTCTGGTAGATAAGGAGAAATTATGGAATGCCGAAGAGCAAAGAAGTGGCATAAAACTGAGCTAAGCCAAAAGCAAAGTAATACAGCAACTGTATTCAGTATAGATGAGAAGGCTGACAGGCATGAGGCAGAAGGCCAGTTTTAGGTGATAGTTACTGTAATTACAGTGGCTGTTAGAGTTGTCAAGGAAGAGGTTGTTCCGTTTTCTCACGTGTTTATTCAAACGTTTATTGATCAACAGGTAAAAGAGAGATGGGATCTGATAGAGGTTTTAGAAAGCCAGCCCTGCCAGAATGCAGGGGTATGCAAGCAAGAGAGTGGTTGGGGGCAGGAGACGATTTAGAAGGCTAAGCCATATCCTAGACATGGTGTTACAGGAGCTAATGAAAAGAAAGTGAGTATTCAAGATGGAGTAGCAGTAATGAATTGGAAAAGCCTGGAGGAGGTAGGTTTAATAAGCTTTGGTGATGACTGCAGGTAATGAAAAATGGAAGAGCTGAGGGTAAATCCAGGTTCTTGCTTTGGTAATGGTGTGTGGAAAGGCTGTCAGTTGAAATAAGAGATGGTTTGAGGCAGGATGTTGCTAGTTTGGTCTGGGGTCTAGATAACAGTTAGAGACATAGCATCCAGTGGAAATGTTATGGAGGTTTTGGAAGTATGAATGTAGAGCTCACAATGGAGATTGGCCCTAAAAATCACAAACTGGGTGGGTAGCCAGCTGCACTTAAGCTGAGTAAGATGAAACCATTTTGAAAGTTATCATCCAGTTAAAGATTAAGAAGAAAAAGACTGAAGGTCAAATTCGGAGCACTAACTTATTTTGTTTTTTAATTTTTTAAAATTATTTCTTTTAGTATCACTGTGGTGGTTTATCTTATTTATTTATTTCTTTGGCCCCACAGCATGGGGGATCTTAGTTCCTCAACCAGGAATCAAACCCACGCCTCCTGCATTGGAAGCATGGAGGCTTAACCACCGGACCTCCCTTGTAGCACTGATTTAAAGATTTAGGCAGTGGGAAGAAAAGATACCAATGAGGGATCTTAGAAGAATTAGGAGGATTGGAGGAGAAGCCAAAAGAGAGAGGGTTTCCAGAAGGAAGGAGCGAGCAGCACAGAAAAGGCAGTGTGGAGCTACCACGAGGTAGGGACAGGAGCAGGGCACTTTATTTGATAATTACGAGCTCCTGGCGACCTTAATGAGGAGGGTCTCGGAGGAGGCTCACTATGTATGAGGGAGTAAATTGGAGATAAAGAAGTAGAAACAAGCAAGGTAGACTCTTCTTTCAAGAAACTGTGTGATGTAGAAGGGAGTTCATTTGATAGATGAAGAAAGAACCAAAGTCCAGGAGGATTTCTCCTGGTCATGTTTAGGTTGTTGGTATTAAAAAAAAAAAAAAATCATAGGGAGAAAGATCCAAAATAAGCAAAAGGGAATACTTAGTGGGGCGGCTCTAAGGGATGGGATCCATCATGTAGGGATGAGGGAGGGAAGCCTTGGATGTGAGTCCTACAGCCTCTGCTGGTGAGACCAAGCCAAGTGTCACTAAGTTGGGCAGTGAAGGCTCCGCAGTCAGGGGCAGTGACGTGATGGCCTTGGTTTCTTCTTGGTGGGGAAGAATGAAGGGTAAGGTTATGTGGTTGAGGGCACAGACATGACTGCACTCGCAGTTGTGATCTAGGACCATGCATTATAAGAAAGCTAAGAGGACCCTCAAGAAAGATTTTAAGAAAATGTAACGACAGAATGTGTAAATGATTCCATTGGTATCCAGGATGGATTAGACAAGCGTGGAAAGAAAGAAGGGCTAACCTGGAAGTGAGAAATGGTTAGAGAAATGAGGAGTCACATACTAATAAATGCCCTCAAAATGACAGGGTGGGAAATGGAATCTATCCCACTGGCAGATGGAGATGTGTTCATTAACTAATAAGAATAGAAAATGTCTTTAGTTGAAGGTTTGTGGTATAGTTGTGTCAGTTTTTTTAATGTGTAGAAAGAATTCTGTATGTTGGGCTGGAAAAACAACACAGTGTGTTAGTTGGTGATAACGTGGGTTTGGGGATAAGAAAGTGAGGAGGCAGGGTCTTTGCAGGCTGGCAGCCATGTAAGGGAGCCCCGAAGATGAGCTTATGCTGAGCGCAGCTATCAGACTCTGAGAAAGCCACTGACAAATGAAACGATGATGACAATGATGGGGCAGCCTTGGGAGAAACCTTTGTGAGGGGTTGTAGGAGATTGTGGAGAGCAGGTGATAACCAGGGGCCCAGGAACTGATGGTGGAGGTAAAAGGGAACTCAGCTCAGTTCTGCAGTGCGTTGTCTTTGCCACTGATGGAGTCCCACTCCAGACTGTGAGGCTGCATGGCAGCCCTCGTTCCACTTGGGAGGCATCCTGACAAGGAAATAATCTAGATTTCTTCTATGAAATGTCTTCAGTTACAAACGCTTGTGACATCTCGCTCCTTGATTACCTTCATTGGCTGCCTCTAAAGGGGAGAGCCCACTCAGGGGGTCCCACTCAGCCAGAACCTACAGCCGTTCACTCTCATCTTTTAGCTTTGACCTGACTTCATAGAAGAGAAGCTCTCACACCAGAGCAAAACTCGCTCTCCCTTGGTGCAAAATGTTCCCTGAATAGATTACTTCCTACCTAGACACCAGGTTGATTTTTCGATCATGTTGCCTGTCATGTACAAGGGGCTTTCATTCTGCTCTGCAGCCGTGACTCCTAACCAGTGACATGTTGGCTCCCTCTTCCTTGCAGATCATTGCTGTGCACCCGCATTTTGTGAGATCCAGCTGCAAGCAGTTTGTGACGGGAGGGAAGAAGGTAAATGCTACGTGTTGATGTCACAGGCAGTCTTTGAGGGGTTCTGTTTGCTCTTTAATTTATCTTTAATATTTTTAATGTCTGACTCTTCATTTGGAGAAAGTTTGAGAAAGCCCAGTGTAGTGAAATAGCAAGACCATTACCTCTTGGGGGAGGTGTGGCCTCAGTGCTTGTCGGTGGCATCCCTTTGGAATAGGTGCAGGCAAAAACAGATGTTACTCAAACTGTTTGCTAGCCTATTGAAATATAGCCCCTTCCACACACAAAAAAAGAGGTAGCATTTAAAAAGTAAGAGCAAGTAACTAGTCATTTTTTTCCGCTTGTCGATAATCTCTTGCAAGTCTTGAGAAAGTTTTAGAACAATCATGGCTCTTTTTTAAATTTTATATTTTAATTTATTTTTGTTGGAATATAATGTGTTAGTTTCTGCTGTACAAGGAAGCGAATCAGCTATTTTGTTGTTTAGTCACTAAGGCATGTCTGACTC
Organism: Bos indicus; assembly: GCF_029378745.1. Lineage (NCBI taxonomy): Eukaryota > Metazoa > Chordata > Mammalia > Artiodactyla > Bovidae > Bos > Bos indicus. The sequence continues at coordinate 82,386,118 of NC_091763.1, forward strand.
TTTTGCAACTGCTTAGACTTTGTGTTTACATATATCCCCTCCCTCTCAAGCCTCCCTCTCCCCCACCCGCAGCCCGCCCCTCTAAGTCAACACAGAGCACCGAGCTGAGCTTGCCATGGCTCTTTTTTAGTGACATGTTCCTAGCATATTTTATTATCTTAGTGCTATTTAAAACATGAGAAAGTAAAAGAATTGTTTTATACATTGACATGTTTGTGGATATAGCAGATTCTAAAATGAAAGAATCTTTCTGCTTATGCTGCTGCTGCTAAGTCGCTTCAGTCGTGTCCGACTCTATGCGACCCCAGAGACGGCAGCCCAACAGGCTCCCCCACCCCTGGGATTCTCCAGGCAAGAACACTGGAGTAGGTTGCCATTTCCTTCTCCAATGCATAAAAGTGAAAAGTGAAAGGGAAGTCGCTCAGTCGTGTCCGACTCTAGCGACCCCATGGACTGCAGCCTTCCAGGCTCCTCCATCCATGGGATTTTCCAGGCAAAAGTACTGGAGTGGGGTGCCATTGCCTTCTCCATCTTTCTGCTTATAGAATAAATTTTTTTTCTATTTTTATTCACCAGTGATTTTTTTTTTAATGATAAAATGTTCCCACTGTCCTAGAACTCTGAACGTTGTTTTCTATCCAGTTTAGGGCTCAGTGGAGAGCAGGCTGTATGTGTTTATTTCTATACCAAGGTATAGCTATGGAATAGATACTTCGAGGCTTAGCTACCAAATGGTTTTGAGTGTTTTGTGGTAGTTATCTGTCCTTTTCACTTGGACTGTTGCTTCATAGAATGATAGAACTGCATACTAGTTGTTAGCATTTTTCAAGCACTGGTTTTAGCTCCACGTAATGGTTAAGTAGCAGGTCCTTTAGATTCCAACAGCATCTCAAGGCACAAAACCAAGATTGCATCAGCTCTGATTTCTGTTTGAGAACCACCTCTTTTCATCCCCTCCCCAGCACTTACTGTCATCCTTAGGCCCTAGCAGCACTAACCTCACACAGAAATGTCTATGGGATTGTGCTCAGTTGCTCAGTCATGTCTGACACTTTATGACCCCATGCATTGTAGTCCCCCAGGCTCCTCTGTCCATGGAATTTTCCAGGTAAGAATACTGGAGCAGGTTGTGATTTCCAACTCTGGGGAATCTTCTCAACCCAGGGATCCAATCCATGTCTCTTGTGTCTCCTGAATTGGCAAGTGGATTCTTTACCACTGTGCCACCTGGGAAGCATGTATGGAATTAATCAGTAGGAATTGCAGATTGAGGCTAACATTTTCTATTTTAGATCTGCAGCTGACTTACTGCTAGGAAAAAATAACTACCTTACTTGTCTTTGTTGATTTCAGGAAAGAGTAGCTTCAAATTCTTCTTGATAAAGTATTGATATTTCTTTAGTAAACACTTTTCTAGTTAGAAAATTTTATGGGATACAGAGCATGAATTCACGTAGCTATAATTTAAACCCATGCGTTTTTATTTAAAACTCATTAGGGATGAAAAATGCCAAGTCACTAGGTTTTTTGTTTGTTTTTTTTAAGTGGCCTAAACCAACACACTTTCATTATCTCACAGGTCAGAAATTTAAGAGTGGCTTTCGTGTACGGTCTGTTTTAGGGCCTGTCATGAGATTTCTGTTCAGATTTTGGCCAGGGTTGCACTCATCTGAAGGCTTGACTGGGGTTGGAGATTCTGCTTCTAAACTGTCTGCTGCCTTCTTAATAGCAATCCCTCATAAAATGTTGATAACTTAAAATATTGATAAATCATTTTGGTTTAAGTATTTTCCAAGTGAGGATGCAGTTTTGAGTTCTAGCTTTCCAATTCCAGAAGTTCGAGACTTTAGAGTTGTCCCATATATTTTCAAGGTATTGGTATGAAAGAACATATTAGAGATAATATGAATGATGTCCACATGGACTCAAACTTTGATGGTGGGAGTTTCTGTATAGATTTGAGTTCTTAATAGTTACCTTGTTGGTATAGTTTAATAATTGGTTTTATACTGTGAAGGGTACCTATCATCTGATATAATTTGCCAGAGTAGTTTTTTCTACATGAATGTCTTGTCAACTTGCAAGATGCCTAAGTTAACTGTGTCAATAACGTGTTCATCCTTCTACGTAGCATTTGACATAGCTTACAGACATCTGTAGAAAGGACCAAGTGAATGTAACTCTTTGGGCTGAAACTTCTAGAGTAGTTGTAACTCTTTGGGCCAAAACTTGTTGAGCAATTGTATGGATAAGGAAGTAGTCCAGGATCCAAGTGCAGGTGAGGTCACATGGGAAAAAGTTGGAATTGATACCAAGATTACATTGTGATAAGTACTAAATAAGTAGAATTCACTGAATGCTGAACAGGCAAGAACATCAAAGATTTGGGTCATCTCTTTGGTTATCACTCTCTGCTTGACAGGTTTTTCTGTGTTCAGTGTTCTAAGAGGAAGCTTTCTCTTTTCTCCTGTTTTCCTGTTCATGTCTCCAAAAATGCATGTAGACATTTCTTCCCAAGCACAAAAGATGCTTAATTATGTACAGATAAAATAAAAACAGTTCAAGTTATCTGGTGAAAAACTTGATATTGTTGAGTTAGAATTTCTGGCTTAAAATAGTTTAAAAGAAACACACACCAAAGGGTTAGTATGTTGTATAAAGGACTTAGGTTATTGAGCTTGATGAAAGTATATATGTGATATTCTGACGTGAAGAATCATAGGATTTCACATGTCAGTGTAAGTGATATTGTCATGTCTTCTTATTTTAATAGCTTTATTGATATATAATTTGCATATCATAAAGTTCACCAGTTTAAAGAGTACAATTCAAGGACTTTCCTGGCAGTCCAGTGGATAAGACTGTGTGCTTCCACTACAGGGGTTGCAGGTTCCATCCCTGGTTGGGGAACTAAGATCCCATATGCTATGTGACACAGCCAAAAAAAAAAAAAAAAGTACAATTCATTGGTTTTAATATGTTTACAGAATTGTGCAACCATCACCATAATCCAGTTTTAGAGCATTTTCATCATCCCAGTAATGAAACCTTGTCCCCATTAGCAGTCGCTCCCTAACCCCTTTTCCCTGCTTCCTAGCCCCAAGGAACGGCTAACCTGTTTCAATTCTTTATAAATTTGCCTACTCTGGATGTTTCATGTAAATTCTGGATGGTTTCCCTGGAGGCTTATGTGGTAAAGAGTCTTCCTGCAATGCAATCGACCTGAGTTTGATCCCTGGATTGGGAAGATCCCCTGGAAAAGGAAATGGTGACCCACTCCAGTATTCTTGCCTGGAGGATTCCATGGACAGAGAGCCTGGCAGGATAGAGTCCATGGGGTCACAAATTCTGGATATTTCATGTAAATTCTGAATAGTTCATGTAAATGGAATCATGAGTACATGACCTTGTGTCTGATTTTTTTCATTAGTTTTCTAGGTACATCCATGGTGTAGCATGTATCAGTATTTCATTCCTTTTTATGGCCAAATTATCTTTCATCGTATGGGTATATCATATTTTATTTAGCTGTTTATCAGTTGATGAACATTTGGGTTGTTTCTATGTTTTGACTGTTACGAGTAGTGGTACTGTGAACATTCACGTACGACTTTTTTATGGGGTCATGTGTTTTAATGCCTCGGGTGTAGAATTGTTGGATCATATAGTAACTCTGTGTCGAACACTTTGAAGAACTGTCCAGTCATTTTCCAAAGTAATTGCACCATTTACATTCTCGTTAGCAATATGTAAAGATTTCACTTTCTCCACATTCTCACCCTCATTCATTTGTAGCTGTCTTTTTGATTATAGGCATCTGGTGTGTGGAAAGTGGTGATGTCTCAATGTTTTGATTTATATTTCCCTAATGACTACGGAGAAGGCAATGGCACCCCACTCCAGTACTCTTGCCTGGAAAATCCCGTGGACGGAGGAGCCTGGTAGGCTGCAGTCCATGGGGTCTCGAAGAGTCGGACACGACTGAGTGACTTCACTTTCACTTTTTACTTTCATGCATTGGAGAAGGAAATGGCAACCCACTCCAGTGTTCTTGCCTGGAGAATCCCAGGGACGGGGAAGCCTGGTGGGCTGCCGTCTATGGGGTCGCACAGAGTCCGACACGACTGAAGCGACTTAGCAGCAGCAATGACTAAGTTTGTTGAGCATCTTTGAGTGCTTGTTGGCTATTTGTCTATCTTCTTTGCAGAAATGCCTATTCAGATTGTTTGTCCGTTTTTCCATTGGGCTATTTGTCTTTTTTCTTTACACATTGTAAATTTTTTTTATATATATTCTGGATTCACTTCTCTTGCCAGTATGTGATTTGCAAATATTTGCAAATATTTTCTCCCAGCCTTTGAGTTGTCTTTTCACTTTATTGCTCGTGTCATTTGAGGTGCAAAAGCTTTTAATCTTGCTGAAGTGCCATTTATCTGTTTTTGTGTGGCATCTTTGTTTTGTGTGTGTGTGTGTGTGTATGTGTGTGTTTTGATGCTTGTGCTTTTGGTATTGTATCTATGAAATCATTGCCAAATCTAAGGTTATTAAGATTTATGCTTGTGTTTTCTTCAAAGAGTTTTATAGTATGAACTTTTAAATTTAGCTCTAGAATCTACCTTGAGTTAATTTTTGTGTATGGTGTAAGGTAGGGGTCTGAATTCATTCTGTTGCATATGGATATCCAGTTGTGCCAGCCCTCTTTGTTGCAAAGACTGTTCCTTTGCCATTGTCTTGGACCCTCTGTCAAAAATCAGTTAGCCATAAGTGTTAGAGTTTATTTGTGGACTTTCAATTCTGTTGATTTGTCTATCTATCCTTGTGCCAGTACCCTTTTTAGTTTTTAGAACCACTGATTACTTATGGGATGACAAATTAACTCCTTTTAAAACATTTTGATTTTGAGTTCTTTACCTATAAAAGCCATTTTTATACCATCATTCAAAATTCTGAAAATAACAAAGGCTGTGGGAAAAAGTTGAACCCTCCTACACTAATGGTGGCAATGTAAATTGGTGCAGCCACTATGGAGATAATATGTCTGTTCCTTAAAAAACAAAATAGAGTTACCATATGATCCAAGATCCACTCCTGGGCATATATCTGGAGAGAACTATAATTTGAAAAGATATATGTACCCCAGTGTTCATTGCAGCACTATTTATTCTACAGTAGCCAAGATATGGAAGCAATCTAAATGTCCATCAACAGGTGAATGGATAAAGAAGATGTGGTGTACACACACACACACACACACACACACACTGGAATATTATTCAGCCATAAAAATAATGAAATAATGCATTTGTAGCAGCAAGGAGCTACCAGAGATTATCATACTAAGTGAAGTAAGCCAGACAAATATAATATTGCTTATATGTGGAATCTAAGAATATAATATGACTGAACTTATTTACAAAACATAAATAGACCCACATTTGTAGAAAACAAACTTATGATTACCAAAGGGGGAAAGAAGGGATAGATTAGGAGTTTGAGATTAACAGATACACACTACTATATATAAAATAAACAACAAGGACCTACCATATAGCACAGGGAATTCTACTCAACATTTTGTAGTAACCTGTAAGGGAAAAGAATATGAAAAAGAATAGATAAATATATATGTATAACTGAATCACTTTGCTGTACATCTACTTCAATAAAAAATAATTAAAGGGCATTACAATTTTTCCTATTTATGTTAGAGGTTTAAGAAACATTACTATGTAAATATGCCCTCTATTCGAGCTTTCCAAGTGGTGCTAGTGGTAAAGAACCTCCCTGCCAATGCAGGAGATGTAAGAGAACCAGGTTCAATCCCTGGGTTGAGAAGATCTCCTGGAGAAGGGAATGGCAACCCATTCTAGTATTCTTGCCTGGAGAATCGCATGGACAGAGGAGCCTGGAGGGCTACAGTTCATAGGGTCCCAACGAGTCGGACATGACTGAAGGAACTTCACACACACGTGCCCTTTATTCAGGAACTTGTAACATACAAGCTATTGACTGATGTCTCTGGATTCATTAAAGTTTATTGTGTAAATATGTATTTAGTGAATGGTAAAAACTAGTGTTTATTTAGTAAGTTATAGTGACTTCTTTGTATAGAGTTAAATAACTAGAGATTGCCAAAACGTGCAGAAGCTTGGTGTGCTTCGCAGAAATCTCTGGAAGGATTTCTTCCTTCTGTATGTGTATGGTGTGCACTTTGGAAGATCACCTACACTACATGGTTTTGGAATTAATGTGTTTTGTCTGTTTTAAAATAGATTTATTTAGTTGCGATTATTTCAGGGAATATTTCTGATTTCATTAAGGAATGCACCTTTGATTTTAAAAACTAAGAGAAAGGCTTTTGGAAGGTGACATTAATAAAGAGATAATATTGTGAAAAAAATTTCTTTTTAAGGTGTTAGCAAATTTTTAGGGGAAATTGATTTTTTTCTTATAACCGAGTTATGGCATTTTACACCCCATTCCAGTACTCTTGCCTGGCAAATCCCATGGATGGAGGAGCCTGGTAGGCTGCAGTCCGTGGGGTCTCGAAGAGTCAGACATGACTGAGTGACTTCACTTTCACTTTTCACTTTCCTGCATTGGAGAAGGAAATGGCAACCCACTCCAGTGTTCTTGCCTGGAGAATCCCAGGGACCGGGAGCCTGGTGGGCTGCTGTCTTTGGGGTTGCACAGAGTCGGACACGACTGAAGCGACTTAGCAGCAGCAGCAGCAGCAGCAGCATGGCATTTTATACCTTTGTAATTGAGAAAAAAGTCAAAATCTTCATTGGCCTAATCACAACTCTGATCATTCCAGCCACAGTTTGCAACCAGTGCCACAAACAAAGCAGAACAAGTTTAAAGAGTCCAGCATTTAGCAAATGGTGATAACCTTGCACTAGACCTCCCTGTTTAGAGTAGATGGCAGATCATATGACGGAAAAAGAGCAAAGACAAGTATCATGTAACTGAGAGGTTAATTTGATCTTTAAAAAACAGTGAAACAGTGACTAGCCAAATGAAGGTGTAATGTGGAATAAAGGCATTCTTAACCCTTAAGAATACTGATCTTCTCTGGACTGACAGCTAATTGCATCTAGGAATTATATGTCAACTTCTGTAAACAATGATGAAAGCTACGCAACTATCACAGAAGCAAAATAGGAACGATGGATGTCCTACAGATAGAGAATCTTGATGTCATTTCATAAGAAAATTTGATGGAGATTTTTAATTGAAGATTTTAGTTAATTTGATGGGAAAACTTAGTTACTGGGCAAGGGGTAAACATTTTTTAAAAAGTAATCAGAACATGCATTTCAGAATAGTTCCACAGACTAGTCACGAAGGGAAAAAACCAAAAAACCTGAAACTGCAGTTTGACACAGTTGTTGATATTTCCTTTTTAAGGTTCTAGCTTCTTAGGTCTTTGGAGATAGCTCCTTATCCACCTGGGACTGGAAAGAGGAGGCAGTAGTTCTGTCTGGCATAAACTTTTATTTTAGATTTTCAAGGTAACTTCTTAGTAGTTGAATGCCATAGCTGGATTTATGGACTCCAGTGCTTGACACATGAGCATAAAAAGCTTATTCTAAATTCTGTTTTGTTTCCATGTTGAAAAAAGAAAAGAAAAAGCACATCTCGTAAGAGTGCCATTGGAGAGAACTTTCAAACATGTGAATCGATGGATTTTTTTTAAGTGTAAACCTCCTTGTGTAGCAAGAATTTTAATGCATGAGCACAGAAATGAGGTATGTCTTCTAGAAATACGTCTGCCAAGCAGATCTTGTCTGGTTTGTTTGCTGTTTTTTTAATTGCTCAACTTTCTCTGTCAGCAGATAAACTTGAGCTCCCTATGACCTTTACCTTTGAACTCTGAAATACACTTCATAATAACTGATTCTCCTCCTTTGACAAATTATTAAATTGTCGCACTGCTGTTTGCAGCGGAGTTCATTTTTAGAAAAGAGGTACTCAGCTGTTTGGCATTGCAGTGAACTAGAATGAGGGGACCTGGCCGCAGGGACAGCTTGCTTTGTAAGCTGGGAAGTGTCAGTCAGCAAACAAGGCAAGGACCTGCATGCATGAAATGAGAAAAAGCGCTTCACTATTCAGGGCTAAAGGCTCCTGGCAGATTTTACCTGAAGGACAGAGGTAGAAGCATCAGCTAGCTTCTCAGTGTCCAAAATGATCAGCAAACAACAAATTGCATGTTGGATTCTTTTTGGAAGAAGATACAGTGGAGCAGTTTTTTGTAGTAATGCGAATCTTTTTAAAATTCCCATAGCCCAGTAAATTCCTATGACCATTAAACGTGAAATGTAGTGTTAGGTGTTAGTCGCTCAGTCATGTCTGACTCTTCACAACTCCTTGGACTATAGCCCACCAGGCTCCTCTGTCCATGGACTTCTCCAGGCAAGAATACTGGAGTGGTTGCCATGCCCTTCTCTAGGGGATCTTCCCAACCCAGGGATTGAGCCCAGGTCTCCTGCATTGCAGATGGATTCTTTACCAGCTGAGCTACAAGGGAAGCCCAAGAACACTGAAGTGGGTAGCCTATCCCTTCTCCAGGGGATCTTCCTGACCCAGGGACTGAACCCAGGTCTCCCACATTGCAGGCAGATTCTTTACCATCTGAGCCACAAGGGAAGAGTCCTTCCTTATGTATTTGCTTATCTCCTGGTCAGATGGAAGCTGGAGTTCTTGGGGTCATAAAAGATCTTTTTTAATTTTTAAAAAGTTTATTGAAGTATTGAAGTTGATTTGCAATGTAGTGTTAATTTCTGCTCTACAACAAAGTGATTCTATTATATGTATTCTTTTTCATTATGGTTTATCAACAGGATATTGAGTATAGTTTCCTGTACTGTACAGTAAGACCTTGTTTATCCTGAAAAAGTCTTTGACGTCAGTTACACCACCCAGTCTGCTGACCAGTGGATCTAGAGAACGATACTTCTGCAGGCATTTTGATGCTTGATCTTAGGCAGTTTTCTACATGCAGACTTTTCTCACACATCACTTTTCAGGCAACCACCAAATTTATGTCCCAAGTGGTTGCACATAGAACCATTGTAAATAAACACCTTCATCTCTTCTAGGCATGGTGTTATAAATTGTGGTTCCATTCCTAGAATTCATCTCATGCTGTAAGCATACCAAAATTGATTAAAAACTACTGACTAATAGGAAGTAAAACACAGTGTAACCTTTACAAATATTTCTTAGGTATGTAAAACCCAAGTTGTAAACAGCTATATTGTAAAAGTATATTTTGGTGGGTTTTCCACTGTGTACTGAACTGGTTGAAGCTAAAATTTTAAATCCAGGGCTTAAAAATAGAAATCACTTTCAATATCAGTGACAGATGTTTTTCCTTGCTTTCAAAATTAAGTTCATCCATCTCAAACATTAGTTGCTTTTTTGATGTCAGTATGTAGAGCTCCCAACATCCGGGAAGATGGATCCATGGCAACCGCATTTTCTTAGTCGTCCTCGTTTCATAGCCATCAAAAACCTGGTGAGAACAGAAGCCTTTTTTTCTTTAATGAGTTCAGCTAACTTTTCCGTGTGTAATATTTCCATATTGTTTGCAGCCCTTCCTGGATTCGGATGTTAAGCTTACCATCTGTCTTCCTAGAGTAATCAAACCATCCTTTGCTCCTTGCTCAAAATACCTTCCTTTGCATGTTGAATCCTGTTGTTGTTCTTTAATATTTGGAGTAGCTATTGCCTGTGCAATATTACTGTTGGAGTAATTTTTCAGGCCTTTGTCATTAAGCATTTGGGGATTCCCGCCCCTCCATTATAAGTTAGTTTGTTTCCTGTTAGTTTTCTAATTCGTTTTCAGCCAGTATTCCTCTTTGATGTTTGTAACAGTGCAGATTTGAACCCACTCAAATTCTAATGGTAGTGTATGTGGTAGCGAATAGCTGTGTCAGTGCCGTGCAACCCTAGATCTCCAGGAACATATTTGCAGGGTGTGAGGAAGAGGATGTGTTAGAAGGAGGGTGTTACAGGATTTGGGCTGTTGTTGAGAGGCGGTGTGGCGAGGCTTTAAAGAAGTAGGACTTTGCGCTGGGTCAGGTGCTGTCCGGAAGCAAGAGTTTTTCCACCACTGGGTATCTTAATACATCATATCCAGAAGGAGGAAAGATAAAATCAAGGCTAAAGACATTGGCAAAGAAGCAGTCTTTCCTTTTAGCCAGGATAGGGAGGTGTTTGTTCATTTATGTGGCTTGGAAAATGTTGATATTTTGTCCATGCTCAGATGTGATTATGGAGTGGTCCTGTTTTCCTCCTCATCTTATGGTCACAGGGCCTTGTCTTATGTTGGCGTTCTGTGAAATTGTTTATATTTACCCGGAGAACACCAAGGCCCTGCTCTGAATGACAGACCAGCTCCTGCATGCCAGCTTTTTTCTCTTTCTTCATTGTGACAAATGAAATGCCCAACATTTGCTAAATGGTTTATTGAGGTACTTTATGAAAATAATACACTATTTGATTCCCCTTTCTGGTAGAAATATAAATGTATGATGTAGCAATTTCATGGAAAGCTGTATACCAGATTATTAACAATATTAATATTATTAACATGTTATTAATAATATCTGAGCAAGATTATTTGTGTTTTTTCTGGCCTTCATTGGCATTTATTTTCTGCCTTTTTTTTTGTAGAAAACATGCCTTTTATAATAATAAAAAGCAATAATAAAAGAATGTATAAAGTAATCTCAACTATTTGGCTCTCTTTTCAACTTAGCATTCTAAATCATATGAAATTCCCTACATTATTGAAGTCTAATCTTAGCTCAGATGTTCTTTACTGATTATGTAATTTTCCATCCTGCAGGTCAATTTAATTTTCTTAATCGGTCTCATATTATTGGACCATTAGATTGTATCCCGTTTGGGGTTATCATAAATCATGCTGTATTGAAGTTAGAAATCTTTGGGTATGAACTTTTGTTTGTGCTTCTGAATGTTTTTCTAGCTCTCATTCTTAGGATTAGAATTACTGGGTCAAAGATTCCGAGTATCTTTCAGGCTCTTGATACATATTGCCAAGTAAAGGTACATTCTAGAAAACATACTGATTTATACCAGCTGTGTGTTTTAGAGGAGCTGTTTTACCATATCGACTTGCCAATTTGCTATACGTAGAAAGAGACTCCATTATTCTATTTTGTAACTTCCTTGAATGATTAGTGATTTTGAGCATTTTTATTTACTAGTCACTTATATCCCTTCCTTTGTGATTTCTCTGGTTGTATTCTTTGCTCAGGGCAGCTTTTAATATTACCATAGAAGCCAGGACAATGACGACTGTCCATTTGATATTTATTGTCAGTTTGAGCGCGAATTATTGCTGCTTACTGAATAGCCTGCAGTCTTTTGTCCAATTTTAGCTAAACCTGGAATAATTATTCTTGTTCTAGGGAGGCATTATATAGGAGTTATAATGATACTTTTGAGTAGATGCTGAACTGTGTACAAAGAAGATGAGCATATTCTACTCCACAGATGTATCTGCCCCTAGATTGTCTGTCCTGCTGCTTCCTTGAAGGCTCTTAAAAACAAGCCACCGTGTCCAGTTAAAGGCAGGTTCATTTGATTTCGTTTCTTCTGTAGGCAGTGTTCTGATCTTTACTTTTTCCCCTTTTGCTTCATTTTTTTTTTTTTCCATTGAAGTATATAGTTGATTTGTTGTTGTTTAGTTGCTAAGTTGTGTCAACGTTTTTGCCACCCCACGGACTGTGTAGCCCACCAGGCTCCTCTGTGCATGGGATTTCCAGGCAAGAATACTGGAGTGGGTTGCCATGTCCTTCTCCAGGGGATCTTCCCAGGAGGAGCCACAGGAGCTCAGGTTTGATCCCTGGGTCAGGAAGATCCCCTGGAGGAGGACATGGCAACCCACTCCAGTATTCTTGCCTGGAGAATCTCATGGACAGAGGAGCCTGAGAGGCTACAGTCCATGGGGTCACAAAGAGTCAGATATGACTGAGCAGCTGAGCACACGTAGCTTGCATAGTTGATTTACAGTATCATGTTAGTTTCAGATGTACAGCACAGTGATTCCATTAAATATCTATGTGTTTATATATGTGTGTTTGTGTGTGTGTGTATATATGTGTGTGTGTGTGTATATATATATATATTCCATTTCAAACTCTTCCATTATAGATTATTACAAAATATTGAGTATAATTTGCTGTGCTATATGGTAGGTCCTTGTTGGTTCGTTTTGCTTTAATTTGAATTGAGTGAAGCGCTTGTTCACATCCATAAACCTGTGTGTTCTTGTGACTCTTCCTGTTATTCAAGACTTAGAAGTTTTGTATTTCTTTTTCATAATCTCACTGTGCAAAGATCTCTTCCTGAGTCATCTGTGATTGAGATTATGTGTAGTTAAAATTAGAGATTTTATTCATCACACAGAACGTTCATTCAAGTTGCATCACCCAGTGGATGTCTATTCTACTGGGGAAGGGGTCCAACCTTGAACCCAGTACCAGGGAATAGATCCTCAGACAGCTGCAAACTGAAAAACAAACTCAAGATTTTTGATTTGAACAACCAGCTCTGTTAAGTGTTCAGGATCCACATGGAAGGCTGTTTGTTACTTTTTAAATGCCTCATTCTTTTCTGGAATCCCGTTTGCAGTTGTGAGTTGCGTGTGCAGAAATTGCAGGTTGCTAGTTGGAACAGGAATCTTCCTCACATGCTGGCTACAATTGATTGCTAAACCCATATAGGTGGGCGGGTAGACATAGATCTCTCTCTCTGTCATCGCTAGGTTTTTGCTCTGTTTTTAATATAAAGGAAATGCTCCTAAGTGGCACCTCTTATGTTTAACTTCTTTGGTTCACACTGAATTCATAGCTTGGATTTCTTGGCTACTAAATTGACTGTTACTTTATGTTGATATGATGTTTTTTTTTAATTTTAAAGCGTATTTCTGGTACATAATTTACACAGGATTAACTAACTTCAAGAATTTGTCAAAAACCTGTGTTGCTTTTCAGTTGTATTTATTCAGATACTGCCTGGAAGCAAATGGCCTGTCACATGGGCTCTGGAAATCCACCTGTGTACAAAGACTTTCTCTGCTAGCAACATCTGGCCTGTATTGAACTGCTTTTAATCAGGCTAACCCACTTTTCAGGAAAGGAGACGGATGGACTAGAACTTGTGCAGAAAATAACCACCGAATTTAAAGCAGTCATATATTTAGGAAATCCCCATTTTCTTCTTACATGATGTGAGTTTTTTCTCAGTGATGGTCAGGAAGGCTGTGTGTTTTAAACTTCAGTACTGAGCCAAAGCAGGAAGCAATATAAAGGTGTTCTGTGCTCTGCAGGCTGATGCTTTTTGATCATTTCTGTCTCCATCTAGATTCAAGACTCCTGTCTGCTGCCAGCCACCACCCCAAGTCTTCTCCATGCTCACCAATTTTTTTTTTTTCTCACTTGCCTTCTTGACTTCAGTTTGATCCCCAATCTCTTCCGATCTTGGATTTAAAAATCCTTCTGTGACAGGCATTCTTATCAATTATTGGCCCTTTGTTTTTACTGGGACAGTAAAATATTTGGCATGTTCTAATTTGCTGGATTTCATTTTGCTCTCTCTATTTCTCTGTCATCTTGAGCTCCAGTATCTTCTCTGATTAAGCATTTATCTCTTAGTCTGTTTTCTCCAAAGCTGTCTGTCCTTTCTGGAGGAAACACCTTCATCCATGGACTCAAACCCCAGCCTCAGCAAGCAGTGTTGCTGGTATTAGGGAGCCCAAATGACTCAAATGATTTATATACTTGGAAAAGCACAAGATGATTAAAAAAGGTCCAATCATACTCCTTTCCCTTCACCAGGGAAGAATGGGTGATGGGTAATGATGGGTGTTAGGCTACCAGAATCGGCAGCTTTATTACAGCCCCATAGGAATCCCAGCCTGTGTGTGGGAGATTCTGGGATGTGGTATAAGAAAGTACTAGATAGATTTATCAGCACAAAACATAGGAGAATAAAGTATATTGCTGAGGATGTGAGGGCTCCTACTGAAATATAAGTACCAAGAGTGCTGACTGCCAGAATGTGGATTTATGGGAGATAAAGCCCTAAAATACTTTCTCCAACAAAAAAGCAGACCTCTTGGAAACAGTTTTTCCTCTCTCTGTACTTAGCTCCCATTGAGCTTAAATTGCTCTCAGTATTGTGATAATGACAATTCAATATTACAGGATGTGGAAGATGAACCAAATAAATTAACCAGCTGCTTTTAAGGGTAGTTCCCTCAATGGCTTCCCCTCTAAAATGCTTTGTAGAAGATTCGTGCTCAGTAGGTCTCTAGGCAGTTTTATGGCTGGAAGAAAGAAATGGATTTTATTAAATGTCAGTGAAATACAAGCAGGTAGTTTTGTGGTAGTTAAATTAGCATAGAGTGTGTGTAAGAAAAGCAGCTTATCATGCCTTAAATCGCAGAAACAGAACTTTCCTTGGCCTTCCTGCCAGATGATGCATTTCTGCCTGAAATTCCCATAGATTAGGATGGAAAAATCCTAACCCCTCCTATCTGAAACTGCAAAATGTTATCCATCAAATGCTGCATGTAAAGCGTAATTTTATTTGGAGAGTTTCAAAGGACAGTAATGGCAATAATTTTTTAATTTCTAGCTGACATTTAAGATTTTATACTATGTATGGACTAGAAGATAGGACTCATGAGTAAAGGGTTGAGTGAATTGGGAATTTGGGATTGACATGCACATACTGCTCTATTGATAGATAAATATATAACCAATAAAATAGGTAACCAACCAGGACCTACTGTGTAGCACAGGGAATGGTGCTCTCTATTCTGTAATAACCTAAACGGGAAAAGAATCTGAAAAAGAATAATAGATGCATATCTATAGTTGAATCACTTTGCTGAAACTAATGCAGCATTGTTAATCAACTGTGCTTTAATATAAAATACAAGCTTTTTAAAAGAATTGAGTGGAGTGCAGAGGGAAGACAGAAAGAAACACTTCATGGGATCAAGCCGGTAACATAGAGGAGAAGGGCAGGCTGAGTATGGGGAGGACAGGAGAAGTGGTACTGTGACGTTCCAGAGAGCTTTGTGCAAGCAGACAAATCCATTCCAGGGCATCACTGCTCAGACCAAAGGGGAGACCAGTGGACATCCCTGAAACCAAGGAGCCGCAGTAACCTAAACCAGAGAAGGTCCCGCCTTACAGTCCATAGTGTCCAAAGAGTCAGACATGGCTGAAGTGACTGAGCACGGCACAGCACCTTCAAAGGACTTTTCAAATTTATGACAAGTTGTGCACAAGTTGTATCCTCTGACACTGAGCAAAAGGAAAGAGACCAACATTTTAGGAGTAGGACATGGCATCAGTGTACATGAGCCCTTTCTCAGAGTGTGCGGATGTATTCCTTGGATGAATCAGTCCCAGGGCCCTTTCGTTTAGATGTGTGAATGAGGGCAGATGCCTCTGTGTCTGAGATAGGACACTGCTGCTGCTGCTAAGTCGCTTCAGTCTTGTCCGACTCTGTGCGACCCCATAGATGGGAGCCCACCAGGCTCCGCTGTCCCTGGGATTCTCCAGGCAAGAACACTGGAGTGGGTTGCTATTTCCTTCTCCAGTGCATGAAAGTGAAAAGTGAAAGTGAAGTCGCTCAGTCGTGTCTGACTCTTCACGACCCCATGGACTGCAGCCTACCAGGCTCCTCCGTCCATGGGATTCTCCAGGGAAGAGACATTGCCAGCTAAAGACGGACCAAATGACTAGAGGATTTGGGAATTACACAGCTCTTCCCATAGCAAATACATTGTATTTTTGGACAAGGAAAGAAGGAATGACTTTTAGACCCAGGAAAAGCCTACTCAGTATCTAATATTTGTTATTACTTGTGTATCTAGCAAAGCATCTATAAGATTTGGTTTCTTTCCCTGATACATTTGCGGAGATGAGTAAACACAATGTTCTCAGTGAACTAGATCTAATGTGGCACCCAGGATCCCATGACTCAGAACCAGTATTTGACTTAACGAAAGAATTCTCCAACATAATGATCTTTTCTAACATATTTAAGGCTATTTGTTTAGAGATCTTCTCTTAATTTTCAAATATAAAGGTAAGGTGATGAAACTACCACTATTTGAAAGACATGAGAAAAATAATATGAATCGTGTCTAAAAGTGTAGTGGAAATGAGTTAAAACAACTGGTTTGCAGAAGCTAGGACATTAGCTACCCACCCGCCCCCCTCTGCTGTTTTTGAGCACCCATCAGTGAGTCAGTGACATCAGATAGGTACTCCTGATGCCGTATTATAAAAATAACATTAAGGGACCAGCCTCTTTGCTCCTAAGATTCGTGTCAGGGCAGGATACACAAGGTTTGTTGTAATAGGACTCTGGAAATTCAGACTGAATTCAATATTCTCTCCTTTCCTTCCTGCCCTCTGCTGGAAGTTTTCCTTGGAGCCAGAGCAGGAGACAAAGGGAGGCCGGGGCCCAGCAGCCTCAGATTCCTCCCATTGCAGAAATCACACTGACCGCAGCAGAAAGGATAAAGTGGAGTGACCTTGGCTTGGGTGGGAATTGCAACAAGATTTTATTAAGAGTTTTCTAAAAGAAGTTAGTGTTTTATTTAAAAATTAGATACCATATATGTGAATTCTCACCCAAAGATAGGGGACCACAAATAGTCTTTTCACTCAGTTCCAGTGAATTTTTTATTTTGTTTTATTTCAGATTTTCCCCTAAATTATCTTGACTGTTAAAATTAGAGGATTGACTTTCATCCTCGTATCTATTGATGAAGAATAATTCACATGTGCTATGTAGAATAATTATTAAAGAGGAATAATACAAAATCACTTGTCCTCTTTCTGGAGTGATCTCTTTGTCTTTCAGGTTTTATATATGGATACACATTCATATTTTATTTAAAAGTCATTGTATTTAATCTGTTTTGCAATCTGCTTAATATGCTCTGAACATCTTTTCCTGTAAATAAGTGTCCATATTTAAAACACACACACATATACACACACCCCCCCCATGTATACACAGACATGTCCCTCCCTGCAATGTCTGACCTTATCATTTTGGTTCATCTTTGTCAATTTTTCTTTCCTTTTTCCTTCACCTGTCAGTTCTGAGACCACTGCTCTACTGTTGGGGGTGTTAATTAAAAAGAAAAAGTTTTAGTATCTAGCAGGGCAGATCACCCCCCACCCCCAAATTGCTTAATTAAAAAAAAATTTTGTTGTTATCACGCATTTTCAAATGAGTCCATTGCATTTTAGAAGCTCTAGAAATAATTCCTTTGGGATTTTCTTGGGGTGTGCATGAAAACCGTATGTTAACTTCGCAAGACTTAAGCTCTTCAGTGAGAATTCTGAGTCTTGTCATCCAGGTACACGCTGTATCTTTCCATTTATTTTGCTCTCCTCCTCTGTCCCTCAGTAAAGTATTTTTGTTTTCCGTGTAGCTCGTACACACACATCTGTTTTCGTTCATTATTAACTTTGAGAGCTATGGACTCACCCTTGTTTACAACTTTGATTGCATCTCCTAAAGTTTAGGTTTGTACTATCTGTATTTTCATTTTCCAAGTGCTCTGGCCGCAGTTTGATTTCCTCTTTTACCCAAGGATAGAGAATATTTTATTTTTTTATTTCCATTTTTTTCCTCTTGTTTTGCTCTTATCCTTTGTTATTAATTTCTTGCTTTATTTTCTTGTCACCTGAGAATAAAGAGAATTATTCCCGAAGTTCTTTTCTGTTTTACGTTATGTCTCATTCAGGTGGTGGTAGGAGTAGGAGATTTTTTCTTATTCCCTAGATAAGTTTTATTGTTTTCAAATCCTGAATTTTTCCAGTGTTTTCTTCTTTTTTTTTTAATTTTATTTTATTTTTAAACTTTACAATATTGTATTAGTTTTGCCACAGTGTTTTCTTCTTGTGAGCTCATATTTACGAGACGTGGCTATGAAGTTGTCCATAGATTTTGTGAGAACTTTTCCAAATCTTTTACTCTGGACAGTGGTGGGAGAGCTTTTATGTTTTCCATTTTGCTGAATTGGAACATAATTGTCTGTTGGGAAAATGGATACAAAAGAATGCATTGGGTTGGCCAAAAAGTTCATTCGGGCTTCCTGTATGATGTCACAGAAAAATCCAAATGAACTTTTTTGGCCAACCTAGTAATTACCGGCGCAGCAGAGAAGTGCTGCATTTTAAAAAATAAGAGAACAAAAACAAAACTTGTTCTCTGTACTTATTAAGGCAGGTACTGCCCACCTCAGTAACGGGCATAGTTGCCCTCAGGAGGCCCTCTCCAGTCCCAGCCTGCCTGCTTTTTCCTTCCAAGCTGTTTCTCTGAGCAGCGGCCAGCGTGGCAGTTCAGGTGTGCTGTTGCCAGTGCTGATCAAGGACCCTGTGTCCCTGCCTGAGATTTCCCCTGTGGCCCCCTCAGCCCCAGCCCCCACTGCACTGTGGCATCCTGCCGGGCTCTTTCTTGTAATGAGTCAGCTCACAGCCTTCACCAGGATCCTCCTTCTGTTATGTTTTACAGAACTTCTAATTTGAAATTGAGAGCTTATTTAATTTTCCTGACCCAGTTGCAGACTGTTGCCCTTTTAATATTCAATTGGCCATTTCTTGGTGGGTATTGGTGAGGGAGACGCCTTGCCCTGCATCTCCATGCCTCTCCCACTGGCCCTCCAGCAGAGCCGCCCTTCCAACAGGTGCTGGTGGAGCTCTCCCTGGCCCTGCCCACTTTTTTTTACAGTCCCTGTCACCTGACTGAGGCCACTGACGTGGGGGACGACAGACCTTGTGGTCTTACCAGTTCCTCATGTTGAATACAATTGTCAGTAGCTACCTGTCTTTAGTGGAGCGTGACCTGATGTGTGGTAGGAGCCATACTCTCGAGCTTTCACCTCTGATCCCCAGTTTCAGACCTGTCCCATCACAAAACCCCGCACACACTCAGTGACCGCCTTAGCGCTGTTCTCTGCGTCATGACCCAGGGGAGAGGCTGAGTCACAGCTGGAGGCCGTACCTAAGGGTCGCTAACTGGAAGCAGGCAGTCTTGATGGTGGTGGGAATTTCTTAGAACCTGGGCCAGTCAAGATGGCTTTGAAGATCACTGAGCATGTAGAAGAGATCTATCCTGTGTGTATCCGATGGGAACACAGGACCACATGTCTTTAGTAAAGTTCTGCCTCCAGTCTCCAGTAAGGATGTTGTAAGGCTGCCTGCACTTGCATGGATGACAGAGAACTTTAAACATTTCTGGTATTTTTATGAGACTAAACTCAGCTTATTTATGATGATGGCCACTTATTTAATTATAACTCCCCCTCACCTTTTGTGTGTGTATGTGTGCCCCTCTGGCTACTGAGAAAGATATATAAAAATATTAATAATGTGAATTTACTTTCTGTTACTTTTTTTCTTCCTTTTTTGGAAGTGGGGTATTATCATTGAAATTGACACTTTAATAGGAATTTTAAAAAGTCCATTAAGGAATGCTTTTAAAAAGATAACTGTGTTTCAGAATTCTATGTCTAACTTACATATTTTAAGTTGTACATTGTATAAATTATATATGTTGTATGTATTGTTATATATTGTATAAAGGTCTTTTCTTACAGGATTTAAATTGGATATAGCAAGAAAAAATTTTTGATTCCTTAATAATGTGTGGTTTCTAAAAGAACTACATCTCTGTGTAGAGGGTTTGACCAGTTATTTTTGGTCATAAAATTTATTCAACATATTTTTTTGATAGGTAGCTATTCTGAAATTCCTGTAGAAGTTAAATTCTAAAGCACATTTCTCTTGTGACATGAATAATTACTCCTCAAGTCATTGTTATTTTTCTTGAGTTAAATGAAAGACAGACCCTTTCTAATCATTGCAGCTGAACCTGTGGCTAATCTTATTTTCAGAGAAAAGTTCTAAAGTCTTGATTTCCCAAATTACTAAATAAATTAATTCTGGTCAATTACTTGAAGAACTTTCTGTGGTAAAAATCTTTTGGCTACTGTAGATGCATTCTTTTTTCTCTGACTTTTGGTATTTTGGTGCCATCTTGTGGCTGGACTGTGTAATAACTTCAATACTGAAACATCTTAAACAGTGTCCTCCTGGACAGGATCAGATAGACTGGGAATACTTTCCAAAATGCGAATCATGTACCACTATAAGTCTGTATTTAAAGTATTGAGAGTCATTTGTTTGTTACTTGGATTTGTGGACACAGCGGGAGGAGAGGATGGGACGGATTGAGAAGGTGGTGTCGACATACAGACACTATTACGTGTATGATAGCTAGCCAGTGGGGACTTGCTGTGTAGCACAGGAGTCCCAGCCTGGTGCTCTGTGATGAGCTAGAGGGGTGGGGTCGCGGCTGGGCGATGGGAGGCGCATTCAAGAGACAGGGAATATACGTATACGTATGGCTAATTCATGATGTACAGAAGAAAATAGCGCAGCACCGTAAAGCAATTATCCTCCAATTAATTATTTTTTAAATTTGTTTGTTACTTGTTGAATGTCCAGGCAAAAATAATAAGGAATTTACCATATGGCTGTTGGTTTTTAAAATTCTGTTTTTATGATATTTGCCCCTAGTTGCTGCTGTTTGAACGATCTTGGATGAGCAGATGGAAGTCTTCAGTTCTGCATGAAGGGGAAGGGAACATAAGGAGTGTGAAGTGGAGGGGCCATCTGATTGCCTGGGCCAATAATATGGTAAAAGTGCATTTCTGTCTCTCTAAGGCTTGTTCAGTGCCAGAAGGATGGCCAGAACCAGAGGGCTGTGACAAAGGGTGGGGATGCCACGCCTCCCACCACCATTTCTGAAAGGTGCTCATGGCTATTGATATCATACCCGGAAGGGTGAAGAAATTAGATTGCTTTTGGCTTTCATCAGAGAGTAATTTCCAACATATCCTGGACTCTATTTTAGAGGAAGAAACCCGAGGCATGGAGAATAGCCAAGAAAATGAAAAGGCATCTTAATAATGGAAGGGCTGCAATGGGAACATGGTTTTGAAAATACCATTTGCCTATTAGCCAAGGGCAAGTGCCAGTCGATATGAAACAAGGGCAGGATATTGCTGATTTCTTTTACTCCCAGAATAATCACTGACCCAAAATAGGCCTGCCTTTGAAAAAGTGGGTCCTAATTTTTGATGCTTCGCTTACCTCAAGTTTAGTCGATACGAGTTAGGGCGAATACAAAGTTTAAAATTACCTTTAGGACATCTAGCATAACTATAGCTTTTGGAATTTTGACGTACAATTTAGCAAGTCTCTGCTATTCCTTTTTTTATTTTGTCATGCTGCAACGTCATATGAGCTCTGTTCCCTGACCAGGTATCGAACCCAAGCCCCTTGCATTTGGAAGTCCCCAGCTATTCCATTTTGCATGGTAGAAACTTCCCGGAAGCTGCTGTGCTAGTTGGGACTTTTCCTACGTCTTCTGGGTCACAGTCATGGTCAACAGATGTATGGCCTCTTGGTTTATTTTCATTTAGCTGCTTGCTCAATGTTTCTTGATTTCAGTACTTTAAAATGTCAGGTGTAGTTTTCTTTACTTAGTGGGTTTTCAGATTCAAAGCTTTTCTGAAAAGCAAATCCCATCCTTCAGGTGTAACAATACATATGTAAATGTTTCTTGTCTGTCATTTTGGAAATGTAGTTGCTGATTCCTGTACATTTACCATTTGTGTTGCTTGTGCCATCTGCTCATAAAATCTCCTTTGCCTGAAAAGAAGGATGGAGGTTTCCTTTTGTTCTGGGTTTTCACGGGATTCGTGTGGAGTCGGAACGTTTCTGTGGTTCCCAGTGGGACCCAATAAACACTGTCAATACTTGGCAGTGCTCGTTATCACTGCTGTATAGCAGTGGCCATTATTAAATTTCCTTTCACTTTCCTTCTCTCGAGTGCAGGATGCTTAATGCTACTTTATTTTCCAGGGCGTGAAGATTTTTGACATCACCTCAAAGCAGAGAATCACGAACGTGCCCCGGGATGATATAAGTCTTCGCCCAGATATGTATCCCTGTAGCCTCTGCTGGAAGGACAATGTGACGCTGATCATTGGCTGGGGGACGTCTGTCAAGGTGAGTTTACTTGTCTTTCTCATCAGTCCATGTTATAGAGCTACTGATGATGGTCCAAAGGAATGAGTTCCTTTGTGTGTGTGTGTGTGTACCGTTTCTGAAGTCCTTATTAAATCTGTTATGGCATTGCCTGTGTTCTCTGTTCTGGTCCCTTGGCCCTGAGGCATGTGGGGTCTTAGTTCCCTGACCAGAGATCAGACCCGCACCCCTTGCATTGGAAGGCCAAGTCCCAACCACTGGACCTCCATGGAAGTCCAGGAATATGAGTTCTTGAATGGCTTCTCAGAGCCAAAATATTTTCACCTGCATATTATGGTCATGGGATAAGTGTGAGTTTTCAGGTCTGTCCTTTCTCATGACCTTATCCGTGTTCAGAATGGTGTAACCTTTCTGATCTTTTTTAATTTCCTGTAACCCAGTAGGCCTTAGCTGTTTATGGAATATGCATTGTGTTACTGGTTCACTTGGGTCCCTTTCTTTATGTTTCCTTCCATTTCCCTTAGCTTTGATCCTGAGCTGCTTCAGTAGAACTGATGGTGGGAAAAGAAGGTTGAAATGAAATCATCCTGCTTGCTTGCTAGTAGTTTGGTGGAGTAAAGGCCCAGGCTTATTATGGACGATACAACTTGGGGCTGTTTTGTCACATATATAGCCTGCCTTTTATATGCCTGGGTAGATGAAGCTGTTCTGCAGAACGAGGCCCAAAGTCCATTCACCCTTATTTCGTACCTAGTAGCACTTGTCTTATATTAGGTATTTCAGAGCAAAAGTTGTTTGTTTCCCTTTAAAAATATATACCTTCATCTAAATAAAGTAAAACTTAGCTGAGATAAAGGTGTTGTAAGAAGATATCCCAGCAGTAGTCTAATGGAAGGGCTCAGGCTGTAGAGTCACACGGACCTGAAATCCATTCCAGTTTTCCCACTGAACTTCCTGTGTGACCCTCTCTAAGCCTCACTCTCCTCATCTGCAAAATGGGAGTGCTGATAGTTCTCACATCACACATTTTGGGGCAGTTTAATGAAGAACTTAGTATAGGATCTGGCATACCGTGTGCAGGAAATATAAGCTGTCATAGTTACGTCAGAAAATTCCAGAAAGGTCATGAAAGAGACATGGCTGTTGAAAATCCCTCTGTGAAAAAGAAAACATAAAAATTATTAATGTGGCGATTGTTACCATCAAAATAAGCATTATTAGTTTAAGGTAGATCTAGTTATGATTCAGGTTCTCTTTTTTAGTAGAACATGTGGTAATTGTTTCCATGTGTTAAATGAACACAACAGTCACGTTTAAGGTAATAGGAAGGAGGTTGTACCTCAAAGTCAAGGACAAAAGAGGGCTTCTCAGTCTCCCTATCCCAGTACTGATCCAGTAAACTGATGTTCTGGATAGTTTTTAAGTATCTTAAATAGACCAAGTGGCTTTTCCCCTTGTTTTAAAGTTGGGACTTCCTTTTCTTTTCTTTTTTGGTGAAAGGAAAGGGAAACTAGCCTATTGGGACATGAAAGAAATTCAATGATTGCTTCTGGAAATGCTTCCTCCACTAGGTGAATTATGGTCCCCAAGATAGCAATCTTGATTCCCACCACCTATAAATGTTTCTTTATGCGGTAAAGAGCCGAGCAAAAAGATACGACTAACTAAGCCTCTATAGATGGGGAGATTATCCTGCATTGTCTGTTGTTGTTATTCAGTCACCAAGTTGTGTCTGACTTTTTGCATCCACATGAACTGCAGCACCCTAAGCTCCTCTGTCCTTCACTCTCTCCCGGAGTTTGCTGAAATCATGTCCATTGAGTCAGTGATGCCATCCAACCATCTCATCCTCTGTCACTCCCTTCTCCTTTTGCCTTCAATCTTTTCCGGCATGAAAGATTTTTCCAATGTTTTTCCAATTTTTCCAAGATTTTTCAGCTCTTCGCATCAGGTGGCCAAAGTGTTGCAGTTTCACCTTCAGCATCAGTCCTTCCAAGGAATATTCAGGACTGATTTCCTTTAGGAATGACTGGTTTGATCTCCATGCAGTCCAAGGGACTCTCAAGAGTCTTCTCCAACACCAAAGTTCAAAAGCATCAATTGTTCAGTGCTCAGCTTTCTTTATGGTCCAACTCTCACATCCATACATGACTACTAAAAAAGCCAGAGCTTTGACTACACGGACCTTTGTTGGCAAAGTAATGTCTCTGCTTTTTAATATGCTGTCTGGGTTGTTCATAGCTTTTCTTCCAAGGAGCAAGCATCTTTTAATTTCATGGCTGCAGTCACCATCTGCTGTGATTTTGGAGCCCAAGAAAATAAAGTCTGTCACTGTTTCCATTGTTTCCCCATCTGTTTGCTATGAAGTGATGGGACTGGATGCCATGGATCTTTGTTTAATGAATGATGAGTTTTAAGCCATCTTTTTCACTCTCCTCTTTCACTTTCATCAAGAGGCTCTTTCTTCACTTTCTGCCATTAGAATGGTACCATGTATATCTGAAGTTGTTGTTATATCTTCTGGCAGTCTTGATTCCAATTTGTGCTTCATCCAGCCCAGCATTTTGCATGATGTACTGTGCATATAAGTTAAATAAGCAAGGTGACAGTATACAGCTTTAACCTATTCCTTTCCCAATTTTGAACCAGTCTGTTGTTCCGTGCCTGGTTCTAACTGTTGCTTCTTGACCTGCATTCAGGTTTTTCAGGAGACAGGTATGGTGGTTTGATATTCCCATTTCTTTAAGAATTTTCTGCAGTTTGTTGTGATCCACATAGTGGATCACAAAAAGACTTCAACATAGGCAATGAAGCAGAAGTAGATGTGTTTCTTTTTGGAGAGAGGGGAGTTCCGTTTGCTTTTTCTGTGATTTAGTGAATGTTGGCAATTCGATCTCTCGTTCCTCTGCCTTTTCCAAATCCAGCTTGCGCATCTGAAAGTTCTTGGTTTATGTACTGTTGAAGCCTAGCATGTGAATAATGCAATTGGGTGGTGGTTTGAACATTTTTTGGCATTGCCCTTCTTTGGGATTCGGATGAAAACTAACCTTTTCCAGTCCTGTGGCCATTGCTGAGTTTTGCAAATTTGCTGACATATTGAGTGCAGCACTTTAACAGCATCATCTTTCAGGATTTGAAATCGCTCAGCTGAAGCTATCTTTGTTTATAGTAATGCTTCCTAAGGCCTGGTTGACTTCACACTCCAGGATATATGGTTTTAGTTGAGTGGCCACACCATTGTGGTTATCTGGGTCATTAAGACCTTTTTTGCATAGTTCTTCTGTATATTCTTGCCACCTGTTCTTAAAATCTTCTGCTTCTATCAGGTCCATACTGTTTCTGTCCTTTATTGTGCCCATCTGTGCATGAAACGGTCTCTTGGTATCTCTAATTTTCTTGAAGAGGTCTCTAGTCTTTCCCATCCTATTGTTTTCCTCTATTTCTTTGTATTGTTCACTTAACAAGGCTTTCTTATCTCTCCCTGCTATTCTCTAGAACTCTGTATTCAGTTGGATATATCTTTGCCTTTTCTTCTTTTCTTTTCTCTTCTTTTCTCGGCTACGTGTAAGGCCTCCTCAGACAACCACTTTGCCTTCTTGCATTTCTTTTTCTTGGGGATGGTTTTGGTCACCACCACAAGCCTCCATCTATAGTTCTTCAGGCACTTTGTGTACTAGAGCTAATCCCTTGCATCTATTTATCACATCCACTATATAATCATAAGGGGTTTGATTTAGGTCATACCTGAATGGTCTACTTTCTTCAATTTAAGTCTGAATTTTGCAGTAAGAGGTC
Organism: Bos indicus; assembly: GCF_029378745.1. Taxonomy (NCBI): domain Eukaryota; kingdom Metazoa; phylum Chordata; class Mammalia; order Artiodactyla; family Bovidae; genus Bos; species Bos indicus. The sequence goes on from NC_091763.1 coordinate 82,412,043, forward strand.
ATGATCTGAACCAGTCAGATCCAGGTCTTGTTTTTTTTTTTTGACTGCAGAAATGTACATTGATCTATCAGTTCTACCTCTAGGAATTTATCCTAATGAAACAGAAGTCCAAACGTTGTATACAGGAGCATGTTGATGCATTATTGCTGGCATCAGAAAGTGATAGGAAGCAAAAAACTACTGTCTAAAATAGGATTGACTAAATTACAGTTCATTCATGTAATGAAATACTATAAAGATATTGAAGAATCATGTAAGGATATTTAAATAGCACATTAAACTATTTGCAGTAATTTTAGGTTAAGAAAAGTAGCTTCTCCAAAAGTGTGAATTGTTAATCGTGTTCAGTTTGTTCTGGGACAATGTATGATTTGTTTTTTCCCCTTTGGATTTTCTGTATTTTAGAAATTTTCATGTTGTAGGTACACTTAGGGATACAGCTATAAAATAATGCAATAAATGTTGTCTAAAAGAAGTTTGTATAGGATCAGTACTTATGACTCAGTCTTTTTTTTTTAATTGAACTGTACTTGATTTACAATGTTGTGTTAATTTCTGCTGTACAGTAGAGTGAGTTAGTTACACACATGTATATATCTACACATATTCTTTTTCATATTCTTTTCCACTATCATTTATCGTAGGTTATTGAGCATAGTTCCCTGTGCTATACAGTAGGTCCTTGTTGTTTATTCATTCTATATGTAATAGTTCGCATCTCCTAACCCCAGACTTCCTATCCTTCCTTCCACTTGTCCCCTCCCCTTTGGCACCAAGTATGATAATCTCTAGGTCCATCCATGTTGTTGCAAGTGGCATTGTTTCATGCTTTTTTAGGGCTGAGTAATATTCTATTGTTTATATGTACCACATCTTCTGTATCCATTCATCTGTTGATGGACGTTTGAGGCTTAGTCTTAAACTGGATGGCTGAACTATGTAAATTTTTCTCAGTTCTTATTACAAAATAGAGTACATCTCCTTTAGAAAACACAGCAAAAAATAATCATAAAATATCCATAGTCTTATTATTATCCTAAAACATCCACAGTTAACACACATATGTGTTATGGTCTGTGTGTGTGTGTAGATATATATACACACACACACACATACATATGTGTATATATATATATATATATATAAAATAAATATATAAAATTTCTATTCAAACTGTATACATATAATTTAAGATATGAGTTGGAAGACTTTCTGTAAAAGGCTGGTGGTAAAGATTTTAAACTTTAAGTGAAGTAAGTGAAAGTTACTGAGTCATGTCTGACTCTCTGCAACCTCAGAATTCTTCAGGCCAGAATACTGGAGTGGGTAGCCTTTCTCTTCTCCAGGGGATCTTCCTGACCCAGGGATTGAACCCAGGTCTCCCACATTGCAGGCGGATTCTTTACCAGCTGAACCATAAGGGAAGCCCAAGAATACTGGAGTGGGTAGCCTATCCCTTCTCCAGCAGATCTTCCAGACCTAGGGTTTCCTGCATTGCAGGCAAATTCTTTACCATATGAGCTACCAGGGAAGCCCTTTGCCTGCTACATATTGTTTCTGCCAAGCAATTTCCTTTTTATTTGTTTTTCCTTCCCAGTCTCCCTCCTCTCCTTTTCACTTTTTCAAACCTTCAAAAATGTAAAGATTATTTTCAGCTTACAAGTTGTAAAAAAAATAGACCAGAGGCTAGGCTGTAGTTACCATCTCTGATTTAAATTATGTAATACATTTATTTTAATGAGCTTGAGACAAAAAGAAGAGCATGTGACACTTTTGCAAAGTAGTATTTAGCAACAGTGAAATAAATTACTAAAATGTAATCAGAAACACTAGACCTATGTGGGCATTGCCCAGACTAGCCATTGGGCATTTGGGGCTCTATGCTTTTGCTGGAGTTTTATTTGGATGATGATTGAAGGATTCTGTCAATAGAGTTGCAGAAAATGGGTCATTGGAAACATCTTAAAACTATATTCACTTCCTTCTTTTCTTTGTTCCTGAATAAAACTTTATTGGAGAATAATATGTCTGGGACCTGGCAGCATGAGAGTAGGGCTCCTCAGGTGACTCAGTGGTAAAGAATCTGCTTGCCAGTGCAGAAGAAATGTGAGTTCGATCCCTGGGCTTGGAAGATCCCCTGGAGTAGGAAATGGGAACCTGGTCTAGTATTCTTGCCTGGAGAATTCCATGGACAGTGGAGCCTGGGGGCTACAGTCCACGAGGTCACAAAGAGTAGGACATACCTGAGCAACTGAGCACACCATGTTGGAGGATATAAGTAAAGGTTGCTGTATGTCACTGAAATTAATTTCTATCACTTAAGTCATAGGGTAGGATGTGTGCATCCTGTCTTCAGTGCTACATGGCTAGTTTAGCAAAGTACCATATAGTGAATGAGATGTGATGAAGAGTTTTCTATCACCTGAATAAAAATGACCTTTGGCTTTCCTTTCTAGATATGCTCCGTGAAGGAACGGCACGCCAATGAAATGAGGGACTTGCCAAGTCGATATGTTGAAATAGGTATGCCTTCTGTGGTGTAAACCTTCAAAAGAGAATCCATGTTACGAGGGGAGTACCTAAGGCCATGTTCTTCAGAGCTCACCATTGGCACCTTGATGAAATAAATCAAGAAGCTTTTGAGTTTTGAAACTTGGCTGTAGAGACCTTTTGTCCTAACTCTATTTCAAGTTTTTAACAATAATTTTGTAGTTGGCTTTGACGTTAAATAAACATGGGTTTGGGGTTCTGGTTCTATTATTTAAATTACCTACACTTTGGACAGATGTCCATGTGCCTCAATATTCTCATCTATGAAATGCAGAAAAGAATATGCATCCCATAGGTTGTTTGTGAAGATTCCAAGAGTCTGTGCACAGCTCATAACACAGGACTCACACTTGGTCCTGATTCCTTATGCCTTCTAAATATTTACTTTCTTCATCACTGGTCTGGTCCAAGCTGCCATGGTCTTTTGTCTGGATCACTGCAGCAGACCCTTAACTGGTTCATCTCTTTCCACCATGAATTACTGTGTGCTAGTCCCCCCACTGCAGTCAAAATACAGATCAGACAGTGTCACCACTCTTCAGTACCCTCCCAGTGTTCTTAGATAAAGGTGAGACTCCTTAAGTCGACCATGGGGATCTGCACTGGCACTCACTTGCCTTCCTAACTTCAGCTCACAACAAGTGTCTCTTTGGTCTCTGTGTTCCAGCCACACTGGCTTTCTTCCACCCACCCATGCTGCTTCTGTGCTTCTTCCCATCTCTCTAGAATGTTTGTCTTGCCTCCTTTTGCTTATGGATCCCTTATCACCTTTAATTAAACCTCAGCTCAAATGTTGCTTTCCTGGGCAAGCCCACTGGCCATCCCTCAGCAGGTCACATCCCCCTGGGATGGACATGTAGCATTTCCCTTTCTGAATGTTGTTTGAGTTGCAGTGATCATGTGATTATGTGGTGCATTTCTGTCTCTTCCATCAGACTGTAACCTCCTGTTTTTGCTTAGTGTTTGTTTCTCAGGGATCTGGCACCATGCATGACACATGGTAGGTAGAAAGCAATATTAGGTTGGATAAATCAGACTCTGGGAAACAAGTATGCAGGAAAAGTATGCCAAGGGGGCTATGCTGCTACGTATATAAGTTTTATGACCTAGTGCCAAAGTTATTCATACAGAAAAAGTGAAAACTGACTGATATTTGTCAATTAAACAAATAGAATAAAAACTCTTTTTGTATTATTTAGTACTGAACAACAGAAGACAGTTTTGTGGCAAAAAAAAAAAAAAAAAGGTTTGCCATGTTATGTGTCAGGTAAATAGTTTGTTTACCCATTTGGATGGGAGAGGAGGAATATACATTTGATGGGTTGTCATAAACAGGGAGAAGCTGAGCTAAATCATTTGCACAAGACTGTATTTCTACAAACAAAGATATTCCCACCTGGCTAATATGTAACATTTAAATATTTTATACTTGAAGTCATAGATTGATGGTAGGGTTTTGATCATTGTAGTTGTTGTTTGCCTTAGAAGGATAAATGAATATATAAATTCACAGTTTGGATTACTTGGGGTATGGACAGTATAGGTGTATGCAGAATATAATGGTACTGAGAAAAACTGAGTAACCTGATAAAAAGGCAGAACTAGAAGATAAAGATAGTTATTTCAGTCTTTCTCCTGTTCTGTCTCTCCTGTGCCCACCAGTGAAAAACCTGAAAGTCTCAATGCTGTGTCCCGAGAGATAAGTATTAGAATATTTTAAATGCAGGTAGATAGAAAAGGGCAATAACTGTGGGAATTTTAGGATGTAAAGATTGCCTGGAAGGCATGAAAATGTAGCAGTGCCATCTTTTCTCCTTACTTGGTGTTATTGCTCAAGCACTAGGTATGGGGTATTGTGCTATGTACTACCTGCTTTAGTCCACTTTACCACCACAGCAGCCCTTTGAAGGTCAGGTAGTAGTCGTCTTATTCTATAGATGAAAAAAACTGAGGCTCATGGTGGGAAATAACTCACCCAAGATCTTATTGCCGTGCCATTAAAATGGATAGACTCTAACCCCATAGAATGACCAAGCAAGGAGGCCAGGCAGTTTGCCAATTCCTGTCTGATCTTGATAAGTACTTTAATGTCCCTGAGCTAGACTTCCTTCACTTGCAAAATGGAGATTAGGGACTTCTGTAGTGGCCCAGACTTCCACTGCAGGGGGCACAGGTTCTGTCCATGGTCTGGAAAATAGATCCCATGTGCCTCATGGTGTGGCCAAAAGAAATTTTTTTTTAGTAAAAAATAAAAAGAAATAAAATGGAGATGATGAGACCTACCATTCCAGATGGCTGGGAGAATTAGGTGTGATGTAAGGAAAGTCTGCAACACACTCCGTGGCATACAGTAGATGCTCACTGAACCACAGTGGTTATCATCACTGTGTAGACTTTCATCCCAGCTCATCAACTGCTAATAGCTACAGCCCTGGGATCACATTATTAAAGTGTAGTTCATCTGTACTACAATTTCCGTGAAATAGACCGTCTGCGGGTACCAACAATATCACATTACAGACATTTTACTACTATGGTTAGTGGTTAAGTACCATTTTTTTCCCCTCTTGAGAGCAGACCTTTAAGAATATAAACCATTTCCACAGCAGGAGGCAAAGTGGTTTGGATAAGAGTCCTTGACTAGGATAAAGGAAAAGAGAAATATTAGTGGGTTTGGATTACAATTTGCTTTAGCCCTAGACATTATAAGCCACTGTTCTTTACTAAATGAGGTGAAAATGGCATTGAGATGGAAGAAATGTCTGTGGCTGTACATTCCTTAGAAGCCAGATGTTTATAGCACTTCCTTACAAGGCAGAATCTCAAAAACAATGTAGAAGTTATTCCTCTCAATAAGATATTAATGTATTCTTGTAAGTGAAAGACAATATTGAGAGTAAATATGAAGCTTACTGGCCAGTCTTGAACCCATGAAGACATAAGATTACTTAAGACTTTTTAGATGTCATTTATTCTTCCATATTACATTGTTAAAAATAAAATATGTTGTGGTCCATGACTGCTTTACTTATTTTAACTTAACTTGGTTGTCTTGTCATGGGACTCCCTAACCCTCTGGTACTTTTCATAATAAAATGTTGGGGGAAAATATTCAGTACAGAAGAATTAGTAGATTATAATCAAACTGAATTCTAACAGAGCAGAAAACCATACTGGGCTAGATACTTAAGCACAAACACCCTGAACTGTCCTGATTCTCATTGAGATTTAGACACAGAGATGAAACTTTTCACCAAAGTCATCCTTGGTCCTAATGGAATGATAATTGGGAGCTGATATTATGTTTTTGGGAAATGGATCCAATATTGATGTCTCATTTGGGGGGCATCTCCTGTCAGGGGCAGATAATTTACATGCAAGGAATTAACGATTAACTCCCTAGTCTTGATCTCGTGTGGAAATTTGTTTCAAAAAAATAATAAGGGAAAATCTATATGGGAAGCTATGTAGAATGAGAGGAGCCAGGAAGATAGGGAGGAGAAAAGCAAGGGACATTTTTTCACTTTAATTAAACAGAGTCCATATCTTTAGTTGACTATATGCTGTGGCTCTGTTTAGTACATTGTTCTATTTGCAGCCTCTTGATTGGGGAAACGGTGATTTGGAAATTGAAGGGCTTTTTGCATGAAATAAGAGAGCTGTGAAATTAATACCCTTCTTAGATCTAACTGTCTCTGTCTCCAGCCACCTGTTAGCGTTCTGACCCAGACACACAGGTTCCAGCAGTGGGACAGTTCTGAGCATGAGAGTAACAAGGGTTATCTCCATGTCACAGTCTCAGCAGGAATCAGGATAGTTCAGGGTGTTTTGCTTACGGGTTTAACTCTGTGTGGTTTTCTGTTCTCTTAGAATTTAGTTCGATTCTGTCTATTAATTCTTCTCTTCTGCTTTAATTTTTTCCCAACAGTTTATTATGACAATTATTAAACATACAAAAAGTAAAGAATTTCACTGTGGGTTCCTATTTACTCACCTCCTCGATTCTGCAATTAAGGTTTTATTGTGCTTGTTTTATTACTTGTCTGTTCCTCTGTCCATTCCCCCTCTTCTTCTCTCTCAGTGCTGGAGGCTCAAATGTTTGTTGCAAGTAGAATGAATAAATTTTCTTTACAGTAAGGAGTGGTAAGAAATCTGAAGCACCTGAAATAAGAAGCGTATTTTGTTCATTTTATAATCCCCACCACCAGGCACATGCTGCATGCATTACAAACAGAATTTCATTTAATCTTCATGATGATTCCAGTGGAGGGGTTATTACACCATTGTACAGGTAAAGAGGCTGAGGTTCAGAGGGATCGAGTAACCTGCTTAAGATGATGACTTCAAAAGCAGAGAAGGCAGCATCTGAACCCAGATAAGCCTAGTTTCAAAGCTGTTGCCTCTAACTACTGTGCCGTGCGTTCTTCCCTGCATGTCTTCCGCCTAACCCCTGCCCTCATTTGCAGCCAGAGTAACTGATGAAAAGCAGTTTGCTCTGGGCACTCAGATACAAACCATGGGGTAGAAATTCTATGAAGACTCTTTAAATATGCCAGTGAGGATGTCTGCTTACCTGTTCTTCAAATAGCCTGATAAAATGGAAATGCAGTACATTTGTTTTTGTTTTATTTGGCTTCAGTGAAGTGTCTCATTTAGAAAGCAGAAATGTTATATCCCCTTATTGCATTCTGGGACTGACAGCCCTTCATTATTTTCTCAGAGAACTCTAGAACCTAGCTGCCTTGCATGGCTGTCAAAATTGTTTCTGAGGAAAGGGAATCACATCCAGACTGGGATGTGATTCTTGCAGCCCTTTGAAAAAGAGGAAAAGCTCTTATGTGCGCTTTCCTAGTGTTCGACATAAGTTTAGTTGGTGCATCAAGGTAGTTTTGGAAACTTTTGTGGGGGTGCAGGTGGTTAGGTCTCTGAATTTTTTTATTTTGTTATGGTAAAAACACTTTGCATGAGATCTACTGTCTTAACAAATTTTTTAAGGGTATGATGCATTGTCATTGCTGATGCGTATAATGTTGTACAGCAGATCTCAAACTTAATTCATCTTGCTTAACTGCAACTTTATGTCTGTTGATCAGCAACTCCCCATTTCCTCTCCCTAGCCCTTGCAACCACCACTTTCCTCTTTGATTCTGTGATTTTGACTATTTTAGGTACCTCATACAAGTGGAATCATGTAATATTTGTCTTTCTGTGACTGGCTTATATCACTTAGCATAATATCCTCAGAGTTCATCCACGGTGTTGCATGTTGTTGCAAAATTCTCTCTTTTTTTGAGGCTGAATGGTATTCCATCTTTAAGCATTGCTCTGTGGATAGACATTGGGTTGATTCCATATCTTGACTGTTGTAAATAGTGCTGCTATGATCATGGGAGTGCTAATGTCTCTTCAAGATCCTGATTTCAGTTCTTTGGGATTGATACCCAGAAGGACAATGCTGGAACATATGGTGGTTCTATCTGAAACTTTTTTTGAGGAAACTCCATACTCTTTTTCATAATGGTTTTACACTTTGCATTTCAACCAACTTTCTCCACATCTGTACCAACACTTATTTTTGTTTGTTTTGAAAATAGCCCTTTTACAACTTAAAGTATAACTATTTGGTTTGAACCTTTTGACCCAAGTTCTTCGAACATCCCCTGGTCTATGGTGTAAGTAGTGTGTGGTCAGCTTCTCATTAAATCACTCAGCATTGGTGTTTCTTTGTGAGTTCTGGAGTTTAGTATATGAGATAATCACATCTGCTTAGCTTTGATCACAGTGATCACAGTGTGTACTGAATATTGATTCGAAAATATGAAATTAAATTGAAGGCTTAACTTGTCTTAAATGGCTTTGACCTATGTGTAATATTGGTTCCTGATTTGGATGTTTTAGTAATTTTGTCCTTTAGCCATTTCCTTCTGTTTCACTCCCCTGTATTATACCTTGTCTGTAACTTGCTGACATAAAGCATAGTAAAGTCACTTTTGCTTTAGTGCATCAGCTTCATATCAATCCTGAGGATGTTGAAATGTGATTTCCAAATATATTTTCTTGAATCAGTGGTCACATTGACAGAGTGTCCAAATTTCTCAGAGTCTGTGGACATTGTATCCAGTTATGAAATACTAGTATCTGGTGACTAAAGAGTCAGAGTCTCTTGGGAATAAGGAACTATCATAAAGGGACCTTGATGCTTTTCATATGTGAATATAAGACAATGGAAGATAATTGTTCTTATTGATAAATTGCTTAAAATTTTCTTTCTTTTTTGAAGAATCATAGAAACCAAAATTTATAGAAAGGTATGTCCCCGGTGGTCCAGTGGTTAAGACTTCACCTTCCAATGCAGGGGCTGTGGGTTCAATCCCTGGTCAGGGAGCTAAGATCTCACATGCCTTGCGGCCAAAAAACCAAAGTGTAGAACAGAAGCAATATTGTAACAAAGTCAATAAAGACAAGACTTCACCTTCCAATGCAGGGGCTGTGGGTTCAATCCCTGGTCAGGGAGCTAAGATCTCACATGCCTTGCGGCCAAAAAACCAAAGTGTAGAACAGAAGCAATATTGTAACAAAGTCAATAAAGACTGTAGAGTCCACATTAAAAAAAAAAAAAAAAGCTTTAAATAAAATTATAGGATATCACTTTATTTAGTTTCAGTGAAGATCCCGAATCCTTCTAGGTCATGCTAATGGGCATTTTGCACCAGCAAAGAGAAATCAAGAACCCAAAATAAAAGCCAGCACATGTTCTCTGTGCTTCAGTGCACAGAAAATGCCAGAGAAGGGCTCAGCACCCTAGCCGCATGCAGCAGAAGTGGCAGCAATTGTCAGACCCCTCACTTTTCCCGTTCCAGCTAACATGGTGCACTTTTGCCCTTAGCACCTCTGTGGGCTTGTTTATGTTTTCTAGTGGGACTTATATCTGGGGAAAGTAAGAGTTCAAATTCCTGCTTTTATTGCCTTCTACTTAAGTGACCTTAGTCAAGTTACTTATCATCCCTGAGCTTCAAGTCCCTTTTAAGATAAGTATAAAGTTATCATGGTGAAAAAAGATCATGTTTGTAATATATTCAGCATCCTGCTTGTCAGCAATGTTCATTAAATGGAAGCTATTATTAATATGACTATTCTATTTTGTTAGTGAGAGAGAACAACAGTAGTTTCTTTTAGTAGTCAGAAGACTAAAACATTCGTGTTTCATAAAGTCAATTGAAAGACAATGGGGGGAAAGATATAAATAAGGATTTACTAAATTATTCTGAAAAGGTTAATACATCTCATAAGACAGCTCATAGGTACACATAATAAGACTATTTATTATTCTTTAGGGTTGAAGACAATGATATTGAGATAAACTAGCTGTGAATTATTTGGAGGATGGTCTTTTTATCCAGACCCAAATAAAATCTTGATTTTTATTTTTGACAATCTAATACACATTAGTTTTTAATATTTTTTTAAATGAAGTTTTTTTCATGAAAATTTTTGGAATGAACATTTAATGAAATGTTGTTCTCTCACGTATAACCACCATTTCTGCCCTAAACAGGCATATAGAGTCATGATAATTGCTATTGTTTCCATGCCCATCTCCTCCCCTCTGGGAATAAATTGTCCTGCTCTGTACTCTTTGTTGCTTTACACCTATTTCCATTCTTGCATAACACATGGAATTTTAATTATTTCTTCAGCTTCTAGACTCACAGTCTCTTTTAAGTCAGAGGCAAACTCATCTTCCTGATGTTTCTAGAAGAGTATCTTCTTGTGCTCAGTAATTCCTTATTGAATTAAGTTATTGATAACCCTCAGATATAAAACTCAAGATACAAGAAGTCTCTGTCTTATTCATTTTTATTTCAATCAGACGCAGTCATTCAGAAACTTACAGCATGTGCACTGTTGATGGCCTAATGATAGTATGTGTTTGTGACTATAATCCTGGCCCTGGCTTATATCAAGTTGATATCTAACCCTAATACATTAACATTTTGTGCTTGGAGGATTCTAGGAAGATGTAGTTGTGGCTGCATAATTTTTCCATCCTCCTGAGTTCTCCCAGAAAAATGGAACAACTTGATCATACAACCAAAAACCCATAGACAATATTTACAGCAAGGTAGCCCTAGGAATGCCAACATGCATGCAAATGACAAAACCCACCAACAGCCACAGGAACCACTGCGGTTCCAGAATTGGTGTGAGAGATGGCAGAGGGAGCAAGGGGGCTTCTAAAGAGAACCCCAAGAGAATGCCAAAACAGCCAGTGGGTGTTTTCTAGAAGAGACCCCAGGCCATCTGAGAGGTCTGGGTGAAGTCCTGCAGTTAGGCTGAAGAGTTCAGACAGCTGGGCAGCCCACAGAGTTCTCACAGTTGAGCGGCCAGTGCTTCCTGCCAGGGCTGGCTTTATGCAGGAGGATAAATCCCAAGCAATATGAGCAAGAAGAAATGAAAGAGAGATTATGCCATTGTGCTTAGTCATGTCTGACTCTTTTGACCCCATGGACTGGAGCCTGCCAGGCTCCTCTGTCCATGGAATTCTCCAGGCAAGAAAACAGGAGTGGGTTGACATTCGTCCTCCAGGGGATCTTCCCAATCCTGGGATCGAACCCTCATCTCTTGCATCTCCTGCATTGGCAGGCAGATTCTTTACCTTTGGGCCATCTGGGAAGCCCTAAAAGAAAGAGAAAGTCCAGATGAAAGCCGGGAGGGGACAGAGCCAGAAAGCAAGGAACCACTTTTTAAAACTACATGAAAACTCTGAATGAGGGAACTCTTCAAGGTTAGAAGAGTTACCCCAGTTCCTGCCTTCTCCCAAGAGATCAGTGACTGATTTTATCTAAAAACAAGCACTGAAAAAGTACAAAGCTCAAATCCTCTGCTAAGGTTTAAGAAAAAAATTAATAAGGAACAGAATAACATCCTTAGCAAAGAAAGCATACCAGACAGAAACACCCACAAAATAGATCACAACTGTAATTTACTGTTTCATAACAAGCTACAAGATAGTTGAAAGAAGTTACAGAAGACATGGAAGAACACCAGAAATCAGAATTAAATTTCAAATGAGGTGACAGAACTCAGAAAATACTTATAAATTAAAAAATTATTTCAGAAATAAAGGTTAAACTGGAAGGAACATGGGAGCAAATAGATGCAAAGATAGTACTGTAAGAGAAATGGAAGAGGAGAAAGATTTTAATCACAAATAAGGAGTGTGTATAAAATAACTAATGAGAACCTACCGTATAGTTCAGGGAGCTCTACTCAGTACTCTGTGGTGACTTAAGTGGGAAGGAAATCCAAAAAAGAGAGTGTGTGTGTATATATGTAGCTGACTCACCTGTACAGCAGAAACTGACACAACAGTGCAAAGCAACTGTTGTTCAGTTGCTCAGTTGTGTCTTACTCTTTGCGACCCCGTGGACTGCAACATGCCAGGGTTTCCTGTCTTTCACTATCTCCCAGAATTTGCTCAGATTCACATCCGTTGAGTTGGTGATGCCATCCAACCATCTCATCCTCTGTCAGCCCCTTCTCCTCCTGCCTTCAATCTTTCCCAGCATCAGGGTCTTTTCCAGTGAGTTGGCTCTTTGCATCAGGTGGCCAAAGTATTGGAGCTTCAGCTTCAGCATCAATCCTTCCAATGAATATTCAGGGTTGATTTACTTTAGGATTGACTGGTTTGATCTTCTTGCAGTCCAAGGGACTCTCAAGAGTCTTCTCCAGCACCATAATGAGAAAGCATCAATTCTTGGGCTCTCAGCCTTCTTTATGGTCTAACTCTCACGTCGGTACATGACTACTGGAAAAACCATAGCTTTGACTATGCAGACCTTTGTTGGCAAAATGATGTCTGTGCTCCTTTAATGTGCTGTCTAGGTTTGTCATAGCTTTTTTTCCAAGGAGTATATTAATATTTAGGGCTTCCCTGGTGGCTCAGACAGTAAAGAATCTGCCTACAGGTAGGGGACCCAGGTTCATGCCCTTGGTTGGAAAGATCCTTTGGGGAAGTAAATGGCAACCCACTCTAGTATTCTTGCCTGGAAAATCCCATGGGCAGAGGAGCCTGTCAGGCTACAATGCATAGGGTCACAAAGAGTCAGAGACGACTGAGTGACTAACACACAGACAGGTTCGTCATAGCTTTTATTCTAAGGAACAAGGATCTTTTAATTTCATGACTACAGTCACTGACTGCAGTGATTTTGAAGTCCAAGAAAATGAAGTCTCTCACTGTTTTCATTGTTTCCCTATCTATTTGCCATGAAGTGATGGGACTGGATGCCATGATCTTAGTTTTTTAAATGTTGAGTTTTAAGCCAGCTTTTTCACTCTCCTCTTTCACCTTCATCAAGAGGCTCTTTAGTTCCTCTTCACTTTCTGCTATTAGGTTTGTGTCATGTTCATATCTGAAGTTATTGATATTTCTCCTGGCAATCTTGATTCCAGCTTGTGCTTCATTCATTCCAGCATTGCGCATGATATACTCTGCATAAAAGTTAAATAATCAGAGTGACAATATACAGCCTTGATGTACTCCTTTCCCAGTTTTGAACCAGTCTCTTGTTCCATGTCTGATTCTAACTGTTACTTCTTGACCTTCATACAAAACTATACTCCAATAAAAATTGAAGAATTGAAAGGGAAAAAATATTTTTGATTAAATGATAAATACTGAAGATGGGCAAAGGTAGTTTAGCCTGCAAATAAGAGTCCTGGGAAACAAAACAAGGAAATGGAGTAAATACCAGAAACAGTAATTCAAGAGAAATTTCCTGAAACTAGTTTTAAAACAGATACAAAATAGATATAAAACCTAGAAACTGTAAATTAAAATAGTACAGTGTGTATATGAAAAGTATAACCCAAATGCACATCATCAAGATAGACCTGAGTAAAATTACTTAATTTTTAAAGACAAAAAATTATAGGGTATCTGGACCCTATAATTGGACCCTGTGCTGTCCAATAAGGTAATTACTTGCCACTTTTAACTGTTAAGTGCTTGAAATGTGGCAGATGTGGGCTGAGATGTGCTGTGTCTAGGATTCCAAAGACTTGTGTGAAAATAAAAAGTAAATTATCTCAGTATTTTTTTATGTTTTCGCTTGAAATAGTTGTATGTTGATATATTACATTAAATAAAATATTTTTTAAAATTTCATCTCTTTTTACTCTTAAATATGGCTACTAGAAAAACTTACATGTATAAGTTATGTTTTTGTCTTAAGTTAATACTCTGTTGAATAGCACCGATCAAGATCTGAAGCTTCTCTTCTAGATTGGGTCTGTATAGAATTGCCCTCTTTCTGGATCCAATTAACTCCTTGAATACAGTTTTTATGTAAATAATCCTTCTGAATCTCTTTCTTTCTCCTTCTCTCTTATTCTGCTTAGAATCTCTTCTTTTCTTGAATAATTTCTTACAACATGTGTAGGAATGCTTTATCCTCCTGAATAAAGTAGAGCACAGTGACTCTGTCTCCATCAGGGTGAAAGCTGTGCAGCAGCTGTCATGTTGTCTTCGCTTGAAAGTGGAAGTCTCAGTCGCTCAGTCGTGTCTGATTCTTTGTGATCCCATGGACTGTAGCCCACCAGGCTCCTCTGTCCATGGGATTCTCCAGGCAAGAATACTGGAGTAGGTTGCCATTTCCTTCTCCAGGGGATCTTCCCAACTCAAGGATGGAACCCGGGTATCTTGGCTTACTCCCACCATAATTCAGGGACCCCAGAGCAGTTCCTGCAGGGCCCTAGAACCATCAACTCACTTTCTACACCTCCTTGATCTGCAGTATAGCTACTGTCTTTTGTGGCTTTCTCTAGAAATTCTGCATTTTTCTCTTCTTCCCCCTTGCTCCCCAGCTTTTGCTTTCTATTTTGTCTTAGTGCTTTCCAACAGAAGTTGTCTTTTTTTTCTTTATGATTTATCTTTTTCAGATAATAGAAAGATTCTGTGGTATGAGAACCATAAACCACCTATGTTCAAACTATTTTCCTTTAATGAGTTTTTTTTTTTTTTTCATTAAAATTATGACAACTCTTGGAAAATATATTTCAGGGAAAATAAGTGAAACTTTGATCAGTCTATAGAAATTTTGAAATAGAAAGGCAGTAATGACATGAAGACATTTATAAATTTGGTCGATAAACAGTACGTAATTTACATATGTTCTTTAGAAGAATAAATGTTACCATCCAGTGTTTCTTTCTCTAACTCTCTTCATTGTTATCTGTTCATTTAGAATATTTCTTGTACTTCTCTGTTCGTTCTGACACCACTGTTTCTAACCAGCCCTTCAAGGATTTAGCATTAGTATAAAGAATACACTGAATCGTGATGGATCCTAAAACAGTCCTGTTCTGTTACCTTAGTAAGTAGTAAAACAGAACCCCATGGTTCATCCTAAAAAGTCATTTTTTTTTTTTTTGCTGTTTTTATTTTTCTTGGCCACATTATGAGATGTGGAATCTTAGTTCACTGACCAGGGATCAAACTGGTCAATCCCCTGCATTGGAAGCACAAGAGTCTTAACCTCTGACCTTCAGGAAAGTCCCTGAAGTGTCTTTTTTTAATGTAGAATAACTGTAGACCTTTCCCTAAACTAGGACCTCAAACTAGGATGTGAATCCTTTTTTTACATGATACCATTACTAATGGGTATTCATGGAGATGAATTTCTAAGTGGTAGAATATTCAAAGCTAAGAAAAGCAGCCACTATTTAAGAATTCTTAAATTATAACTCATAGTGGGTGTGACTGTAATTGCAGTTTTGTTTTCCATAAGATTTCTGTTGATTTGAAATCATTTTAATAAAATGAAAAGAATTACTTGAATTACAACTTTTTCTGAATGGTGGTAACTTGCTTAACTGTGCCTCTGGAAATCTTAACAATGCTGTTTTTATATACCACATCTTTTCTTCATAAATAACATTTCTTTTTGTTTTTTTTGTTTGTCATTTAGACACTGCATGTCATTTCTACCTAAATTATTACTAATTTTCTGTTAGTAAGTATAGACAGCTTTAGCTCTTAACAAATAAGCATTTGCGACAGTATCTGGAATTGAGGGAAATAGATATCTGCTTCTTCACATTATTGCCTTGTTTTGTTTAAGAACATCTTAGATATTCTATTTTGTTCTTAATTAAATAATAGGAAACTTTATGCATTATTAACTCAATTCAGTCTTAACCCAAGCTCTTGACAGAAATCAGGATGTAGAATTATTTTCTAACTTTTCTGTTCTATGTCTTATGAGTCATGCATATATATCAAGGCCTTGATGTGCATTTGGTTACCTTTAGGATGGATACTGTCTGATACTTCTTGGCAGTGAGGCTAACAGCCCATTTGGCATCTCAAGTGGGGAGAATACCTCATTCACCCACAATTTCTTAGATGTTGCTTTCCCACGGGTTCCTGTTTCAGAGAGGCACCCCAAAGGCTCCATGTGAGTCCCGTGAAGCAGTCTCTGTGGCACCTCTGACTGACTGATCTTCACCCAAATTGCTGGTAAGGGAACTGGATATGGAGCATTTCAGTAATGGAATGTGATTTAGTAAAGAAGAACACAAGTCCCACTCTACTAAACAGAGTTTAAGCAACCTCAGGAGTACTGGCATCCAAAACCTCCTGTTAATAGGCCTGTATGTCTTCAAGAATATGAAACTCACACCTGTCTGGTCATTAGGTCATGTGTGGCCCCACACTGATCAGTAGCATCTGCACATTCCAACCCTACTCTGTCCCTGCTCACACGCTACATTCACACATAGCACTGGGGAAACTTCTTCACAACCTTCAGTGTCTGGCTACACAATGGACATGCTCATCTCTGAGCATGCTTCATGTGAATATTTATCACATTAGCACTTTAGCAAAACTCTTTTTAAGTGGCTGGGTAAGAATATTCAATTCCAGTTCAGAGGTTGAGAAGAAAAAGTGTCCATGGCAGAGCTGCACAATTTGGACTTACACCATCTGGTTCTGTTCAGGGCACCCTGACTACCTATGTGATCCAACCAAGGACAGAGCTTAAAAATGTTATCCTTTTCATATTTATGTTGTTAACTGTGTGCATGCTAAGTTGCTTCAGTTGTGTCCGACTCTTTGTGGCCCTGTGGACTGTATCCTGCCAGGTTCCGCTGTCCATGGGGTTATGCTGGCAAGAGCACTAGAGTGGGTTGCCATTTCCTTCTTCAGGGGATTGTCCCAACCCAGGGATCAAGCCTGCGTCTCTTAAATCTCATGCACTGGCAGACAAATTCTTTACCACTAGCGCCACCTGGAAAGAGACATTAACTATTTTTGTTTATTATCCTGTTTCATTTTGGTATGAAAATTAAATTTTGAAAACAGTCGTATAAGGAGTAGGCATTAAAGATAAGCAGAGTCAAGTAACACTAAGTGATTTATGAGGAGAATGGAGAGGAGGAAGAAGAAAAATTCACTAACCCCTCATTTTATTTGTATTATGGGTTTATTTCTACTCTGATATCTTTATTTTATACATGAGAAAAGTTATATCAGCAGAAATCAAAATGAATTGTCCATGTTTAATTTAACTGCAGTTACAACTCCGATTTCCTGACTCCATGTTCAATATTGTTTCCAGTATGCTACACTGAGTTCTCCTGGTTTGGAAAAGATGGCCATTTTATCATAAAAGTTAACTAAACTTGAAGCAGATACCACAGAACTGTGGATAAGAACTGAATCAAGAAATTCTTAGAAAATGTGATGTGTTCAAATGAGAGTTTACTCCCAAATAAATCTTAATCAGTGCAATGTATAATTCATGGAAGAGTCTTTTCCTGGTACTAATACTGTATCAGTTAGCTTTGCTGTATAACAAACCATCCCCCAAATTAGTTGCTTAAACAGTCATTTGTTATAAATAGTACAACAGCTAGTCATTAGAATCATACTATAGTAGTATTTGTACTTCTACAATTGAGCTGTCTGTAAGATCTTTGTGGTTTATTGTAATTAAATCTATATTCTTAGGTGATGCAATAGAAGAAATAGAACTAAGTTTTAATGACTGTTTTTTAAAAGAAAAGAGAAATTTCTTATTTTCTCTGACCTTTATTTAATACTGCAGAATTAGCATCAGTTTCATCATCATGTTATCTGTATCTACACTTTTTTATTTTAGAGTTTAGATAAAATGATTATTAAATGTTAAGAGTATTAATAGTTTCACAATTACAAAGAGCTTTTCTCATGACCATAATGCCATGGTAATGCCCTAATTGTGAAAGACTTAAATTGGTGTTTAAATTATTTTAGAAGTATTTTTGTCATTAATAGTATTTTTTATTTAAAATATTTAATTTTTTAAATTTAAAATTGTTACTGAATAATTTAGATTGGATTTTATGGATTTCAAAGTGTCTTCATGGGGCTTAACTCTGTCATTTTTAAACTAACAAGGTAATGTCACTTTTCACCATTCATACTTACTACTGTTGTTGAGTTTGCTTATTGTTTGTAAAAGAATTTTTCAAGTGTAAGTTCCCAGATATCTTTTTCTGATACTGATTATCATCAAGAAAGTATGTTTATCTCTGTCCCCTTTATGTTAAATTTCTAAAATGAGTCTATTCTGCATTCATAGTAGATGTGTTTTTTTCCTTTGCTGCTTTTTGCTGCTATTAATGGTGAATCTTCTCTCCCTTTTGTTTGCAGTGTCTCAGTTTGAAACTGAATTCTACATCAGTGGACTGGCACCTCTCTGTGATCAGCTTGTTGTACTTTCCTACGTAAAGGAGGTTTCTGAAAAAACGGTAATTATTTTTACCTAAAATACAATGGGAAGTGCAGGTTCATCTGTAGCATTTTCCCCTAGATCTTGTTGCCATGGAAGAACTCAGATCCAGCCTTAGCAGAACTTCGTGACCTATAAAACAAGGGCAGAGATTACCCTGCAGACTTAATGTATTTACCTTTCAGAAGCTCCACTCCTTGGTTGCCTTTGTTCCTTTTGCCAAGCAAAAGGGAGTCTCTTTTTTTTCTTTTTAATTTTTCTTTATTTTTTTCCATCTCTCCTGGTATTTCAGTCGAAAGGAATGAAGGATTTCCTCTTGCTGAAAGGCGAAGAAACTAAGCTGACACTGTGCATTAACTGAAATGACAGCGATGAAGTTGATCTGCAGCATCAGCAGAGGTCCCTGTGGTTAGAGTGAATTACCGAGAGGGCAGTCCATTATTTCCTGTGGTCCAGACATACTTGTTTACTTCCCAATGGCCTAGTGATTCTGAGTAGCTTGATTCTTGCTTGGAAATTAGATTCTTGCTAAGTCTCAGTTATCAGTGCAAATGATGGTATGAAATGCATAGCTAATAGGAAGCAGCAGAGAATCAGCATTTCATTATACATGACTTTGGAATGAAGCCTGTTATAGGGTCCAGTGGAGGGCCCTGCATACTGAGTCTTTCTTTGAAGCCTAGGTCGGCTGCATTCCTAGTTTGTCTTTATTGTCAGAGTCCAGAGGTCCTGCTAGGAAGGGGCTAAGGGTGACTTCAGGGTATAAACAAGGAGAGATTATTGTAAAGGATTTTCTTTTGGATGCTGTGTATAAAAGAAACACAATTGATCATCTAGCCCTCTACAGTGAGTGGGTTCCCCTTGTCTGTGTTCTCTCCCCTTTTTCAAACAGCAGAGAATAAAATGGGGAGAAAAACCCTGGGAGTCCCAGTTTTGAAGTGGTAGCTGCTCTCCAGCATTCCTCTGAGCAAGCTCTTGCATCAGGAAGCCATCGCTATAGTAACCTGGAGCTCTGGGTGCCGATGTTGCTAGGCAATGGGATGCTGCAGACTTAAGTGAACACTCAAACCTGCTAAAATCAATAGGACTGGCTTCTAGCCCTGTGCAGGACATCAGTTTATTATTATTTTATTTATTTATTTTTTTGAAAAGAAAGAAAAGCAGTGGCTCCTGAGGGAGTAAATACAGTGCTTTTTGATGAGGAGTGTGGGGAGGATTGAGAATGTGATTGAAAGACATAAGGAAAGAGGCAGTAAAATGAAAAAGGGAAAGCCTAATAAACCACTGACCAAAAAAAGAAGGAAAGGAAGGAAACCTTTGCTAATAAAAGAGAATATTGGAAAGGAGTAAAACCCAAGAAAGGCCAACCTCAAAGAGCAAATTAGAAAATGGAATTTTTTTCAGAGGAAGAAGTGAACGTCTTAGAGATGTTTTAAAAATGTGTGTGTTGGTGTACATAACTCTTCGTATTCTGTACCACCAAAGGACACCTGAAATCCTTCAGCACAAAATGAACTGATAAAATTAAGGCAGAAATAGTAAAGAAGCATGCTTGGGGCCAACTATGCCCTCCCCACTTTTCATATCAAATAGACAGGTTAAATGCAACAGTAAACAAATTTTTTTCTACCAGGCTTAATGTTACTCCAGCATATTTTTCCCATCATATCTTTGACCTTCATGCCTGTCCCCAAATGGTTGTAGTGATAGTTACAAGTTCCTCTGTGTTGCTGTATTTTGAGGAGCATCATTCCATTCTCTGTGCATATGGCTGTGCAGTCTCCCATCATTATTTATGGTGCTTGTGACCTATTTCATTTCGTTGATATAACCTAATCTATGAAGCTTAATGTTTTTTTTTTTTCATTCATTAATAAAGCGCATATGTGTTAAGAATGGTGCTGCACATGCAGTATCAAAGATCAGCCAGACCAGGGACTTGCCTGGTGGGCCAGTAAGATTAAGACTTCACCTTCCAGTACAGGGGGTGTGGGTTTGATCCCTGGTCAGGGAAGTAAGATTCCACATCCAAAAACCAAACATAAAACAAAAGCAGTGTTATAACAAATGCAATAAAGACTTAAAAAAAAAAAAAGTCAACAGGACCAAATTCCTGCTCCCTGGAAGTTCACACATAAGCAGGGCTGTTTGACCAGTGAACAAAAGTTGTAAAATAGTGAGAATATGGATTTCTCACCCATCACTTTGCTGATGGATTTCTTACATATGAAGGAACTGTTTATATGGTCTAGCCAGGTGGTTTTCTTTTAACATTGTTTGGTTCAATCTTTTTTTCTGTTTTTGATTCTGATTTTGATTTTTTTTTTGTCATTGTTAACAGCTGTTAATGTTTTTAAAAATACTCAAATCTTTTTTTCCTTTTTTGTTGTTTTCAAATTAAGATATTTGTCATTTCTCCACAGATCTGATCAATTATCCTGTATATTCACTGGGGTTTTTTCTTCCACCAGTTGACCTTTCGCAGTTGTTCTTTAAAGTTTTGAATGCTTTAAACATATGAGATGCAGTACTAACCTAATGGTTTCTCAGTTAACCTAACAAAATCAATCAAAGGGATCTGTGAGGCTTACTGCTTTATTGAGGGACCTTGGAGATTCAGGGGTCGTTCTGGACTTCTTTCACGCTGCTTCTTTCATCTGCATTCTCTGTACAGTGCCACACTGCATTAGCTCGTGTTGCTTTGGAAGATAGTCCAAGTACATGTTTATTGCCCCTGTGCTGAATACCCAGAGAGCATGAGCTTTACGGTAAAACAAACTTGATTGCAAGTATAGTCCCAGTTTTTCCACAAATCCCAGTCTTACCGTTTACTTACATAACTTTAACCTCAGTAAATTTTTTGATCCTCAGTTCGTTCCTCTGCAAAATGAGGAACAATACTTCCCGAGGGTGATTTAAGGACTCAGGAGAGTAATCTGTAGATAGTCACCTACTAAGCTAGTGGAATTGTCATAGGCCCTCATTAAAGCATATTTTCCCCTTCTGTCTTGGTCCAGAACTGCAGAATTGTAGTCACCAACCTCATGGGGTTATCTAAATTGAAATTAATGAAAATTAAATAAAATTCAAAGCTCAGTTTCTCGGTCATAGTTGTCACCTTTCAGGTGTTCAGTAGCCAGCCGTGACTGCTGACATGGTACAGTGCTGTCTATTCTGTATATCTCATTACAATATAATACATACATACAATACATACAAAAGGTCAGAATAAACCACTGCTGAAGCTATCCACAGCTGCTGGTGAGAAGAGCTAATATCTGCCAAATTTATCAAAGCAAGGCATTTAATAATGGCTACCTAGAGTTAATTTTGGAGAAGGCAGTGGCACCCCATTCCAGTAGTCTTGCCTGGAAAATCCCATGGATGGAGGACCCTGGTAGGCTGCAGTCCATGGTGTCACTAAGAGTCGGACACGACTGAGCGATTTCACTTTAACTTTTCACTCTTCATGCATTGGAGAAGGAAATGGCAACCCACTCCAGTGTTCTTGCCTGGAGAATCCCAGGGACAGGGGAGCCTGGTGGGCTGCCGTCTATGGGGTCACACAGAGTCAGACACTACTGAAGCGACTTAGCAGCAGTAGCAGCAGAATTAATTTGTATCATTTATAGAAATGTAATTCCAGTGAGCCTTTCTTCCTTCCCCAGGAAAGAGAATACTGCGCCAGACCCAGATTGGATATCATCCAGCCACTTTCGGAGACTTGTGAAGAGATTTCTTCTGATGCTCTCACCGTGAGGGGCTTTCAGGAAAATGAATGTAGAGATTATCACTTAGGTGAGAGAGATCAAGGATCTGACTCATGTGATTTCTTATATTTGTTTTTTCCCCTTCACCTGAGTAGCACAACCAGAAGTCTAAATCAAGGTGTTGAAAGGCTCTTAGAGCTAATCTGGACATGTTGAAAATTAAGACGCCAAGGCCCAGAGATGCTGGAGAACTTGCTTGAGTTCCCAGAGCAGAAGGGAGGGGTAGAGATGGGGCCAAGACCAAGGTAAGGAAGCTTTGTGGTCTTCATTCTTACATTTGGTCTCCTGTCCTAACTAATGTGACACCTGACTTACAGTGATGTCAAGCAGCATGGTTCTGTGGTTGCCATATCACTCGGGTGTACTCTGGGTTGGCAGAGAAATTGTCCTTCTGTGGCTGAATGCTCAGAGCTTGAAAGAGTGTATGGTACATACTAGACTTTTGCTATTATTTGTCGAGTAGATGAATGAATACATTTAGTCACCGCTTGGAAATAAAAGGAGAACCATTACTCTGTAGTCATACCAGGGGCATCTGTATTTGCAGTTCATTTCAGTTGCTCAGTGGTGTCTGACTCTTTGCGACCCCGTAGACTGCAGCACACCAGGCTTCCCTGTCCATCACCAACTCCCAGAGCCTGCTCAAACTCATGTCTATTGAGTTGGTGATGCCATCCAACCATCTCATCCTCTATCTTCAGTCTTTCCCAGCATCAGGGTCTTTTGGTGTTACTCTTTTCTTGAAAAATACATTGATGAAAAAATAGAACAGCTTTGGCTGTTGAGACAATCTTTCCTTCTTTAAAAACAATTAACATATTTTGAGAGTATTGTCAGTTATTTTGGTCAAGAGAAATGAAGAAATATCCTATATCTGAGTTTTCTTATATGAAGCCCTTGATCAACTGGGAAATGGGAGTGTCTGTTCTGGACTTAGAAAAAAGCAAATATGACTCACAAGAGAATGCATCCAGTCGAGGTATTTCTCCTTAAAGCAAACTTGGCTGCACACTTAGAAACCCTTTCGAATAGATTTTATAATTGAATTCTGCGGGAAACCCTTACCATCGGCATTGTGCACAACATGCTGCAGTGATAGATGATGTCCCCAGGCCTTGGGGCATCTGTCATTTATGCTTTAGATGGCCTTGACCTTGATGAGGAGGAAACATTTATCGCCAACTGTAGGGCGTAATTGTTCTGTAAAAATAGAACAGTGCCGTAAATGCCCATCAATAAAGTTTATATACAGTAGATAAATTATATATAATAGACACCAAGAATTTTCAACACTTTCAACTGAGGTCAGAATGTTAATTATGAAACATAATTTTTAAGCCCTCCTTACTTCTTTAAAGATTTTTTGGTATTTCCTCCCACCCTCCTTCCTTCCTTCTCTTCTTTCCTTCCTCCCTTCTCTTCTTTCCTTCCTCCTTCTCTTCCTTCTTTTTTGTTTCAAATTTTTTTATATGTAAATATTTTTTAAAACACTGAAATAGATTCTGACATTCTCACCTCTAGTCTCCCACCCTCTTCAAACACAGCCAAACACATGTATTTCAAAGGTAGGAGAGTTTTCCACTCAGTCTTAAAGTTGGGTAGTCTAACCAAGTCCTCCCAAACCACTGCCAAGGTTTCTCCTATTGAGTCACCCAAGTTGTTCCTCTCTTCTCTTATCTCTAGAGTACTCAGAAGGGGAGTCACTCTTCTACATCGTGAGTCCAAGGGATGTTGTTGTAGCGAAGGAACGAGACCAAGATGACCACATCGACTGGCTTCTTGAAAAGAAGAAATATGAAGTAGTTTTGCTTTTACTTTTTTCAAAGTATTGACAGATCAGTAACATAAAGAGGATAAAAGCATTTTTTATAATAAATCTTTCATGATGGTCAACTAGAATGCTCTAAGCTAATAATATGTGGGAGGCTAATAACTTTCCACTATGGTTTTCAGAAATTAGAGGGAATAAAGATGGCAGGGAGGTTGACTGGCTTTACTGGTCAGTGGAGGAAGGGTTGGCTATGGAGGCAGGGGGTAGGTTAAATCCAGCCTACTGATGTGTTTATTTGGTGGTTTTTTAAGGAAAATAAAATTGAGCTAGTATTTCAGGATCAACTATTTGAATATTTTAGTGAAATAATTTATCTTGTGCTTAGTTCATTTATACTGTGCTTAGTTCATATGTAAAAATAAAGCTATCAAATTATACTCATTTAGGATGGTTTGAACTGTCTTTTTAGATAAAATGATGTTGTCCACTTCATTGAGTATTGGGTCAGACTAGTTTGAGTATAATGTCCCATCATGACTTTTTTTTAAAAAAAGGAAAACATTTTAATTGCTGCAAAAGCACCGTTGTGGTGGTTTAGTTAGGGAAGCTCTCTGGAGAGGCTTATCTGCTAGTTAGCTAAAAAACAAAAAATAGTCCACTTATTTGGTGCTTTAAGTTTGTAACCACCTGACATGATTTGAAAAGAAATGTTTTTATTGAATAATATATAAACTCTTTGGAATCCAAGTATTGATACCAGTTGATAATATATAAACTCTCTGGAATCCAAGTATTGATACTCCAAATATTGGAGTCCAAGTATTGATACTTTATTGTTATTGATATTTAAAGTTTTAAATATCAACCTTTGTTACCTTGATAGCTTTGAATCCAGTAGCTTCTTAAAGAAATAAATTAGGGTTTCAAACAGTTGTGGTAAACTAATCATTGTAAACTTAATAAAATAAAAATAGAATCAGAGATTTTCAAAATCTTATTGTAGTTATACCTACATGTATGTATATAGGTTACATTTTATGTTTCATAAAGGAAAAGTGCCCCGCGGTTAAACATGTCAAACAGATTTAGAATGACAGATGGATTTTTTTGTTGTTGTTCTTTGAACCTAGGAGATTTTGTTGTATTTTAATTTGTGTCTGAAATGTGATTCCAGTATCCTAATGTGGAAATGAATTCACATGGAAATAAGAGAAGTCTTCATTTTGGTTGACTGCTTTTGTTTCAGTTTGAATTCAGTGAGGTTCACTCAACCATAACATTAAAAATTCCTGTGCTTGAAGCAAAAGCCATGGGAAAGCGGGGCTTATTTATGTAGCCCATAACTTTAAAACATAATAAATATAGTGTTTATAACCTCAATATCTTTCTTTCCTACCCGCTCCCTTTTTTCCCCCTCCTCCTTTGTCATGCTTTTGTAAACATAGGAAGCTTTGATGGCAGCTGAAATTAGCCAAAAGAACATTAAAAGACATAAGATTCTGGTAAGTATATAATTTTACTATTTGAAATATAACTTTACCTTTCAATAAGTTATGAGACTGCAAGTAATTTGAGAACAGATTCTTCCTACATTTTGAGAAGTTATTTCCCATGAATTCTCTAGCCTGTGAGGTCAGAATATTTCATTTTATTAGATCAGTTTCTGCTTGTAAACAAGAAATTTGAACACCTGCTAGGAGGCAGTCTCAGGTAATTTGGAAACTGGATTTATAAATACCCTTTAAATACAAAGCTTTCCAGTTATGTGTGGGGAAGTTTCTTTAAATTGTAGGTAAAATCACATTATCATGAAATTTATCAAGAGAATAGTTTCATAAAGCTAGATTGCTTCCATGTCTCCATTAAGAACAGACCCAATTTATTTTGTTATGGTGACTAATCTAGGACATCAGATACATTTTTATTACATTTTGGACTCTGGAAAAATATTGTGAATAAAAGACCATTTCTTTGCTAACTGTGACAATGAATGTGCGGATGAAAAGCCAGAAAAGAAATGGTATTCTCTGAGTGTGAAAGATCTCTAGAGATCATCTAGCCCAGGACCCTGGCTGACAAATGCAGATTAGAAGATTAGTCTTTTGTGGCTATTTGGGTTCCAATGCAGATTCCTTTTCCCTGCACTTTCCCACCTTAAACTTCTGTTTAAAATTCTTCAAAATAGCCTAATTCTCAAAGAGTATACAAAGAAAATAACTCAGGAACTTATTCATTGACAATTGTAGAGAATAAGGAAGAATCTAGAAATGGAGTAGTCCTGCCAGTACAAGTGTATAATTGAAGTAAGCAGGTCAAAAGTAAGACAAGCTTAGCTAGTCAGTTGTGCATTGGATTTGGTAACATGAAAGTGACAAGTACATTTTCCGTACATGTATTATTTATTCTTGACATGCTTTGCAGAGTGAAAGTGAATAGGAGATGATGAAGTCGAGTAGAATAGAGACTATTAGGCTTGCTGCAAAGTGGAAAAGATTCAAGACTGCAGGTGGGGACTATGACATCATGGACAGGTTTTGGTAGTCCTGGGTATTTTGTGTAAGAGAGACATTTAACATGCTTATAAGGGGAAAGAGAGAAAATCAGGTTAAGGTTAAAGGAACACAGGGAACAAAGGTTGGACAAGTTGACTCTGCAAAGGAGGCATCTCTTCTCTGAACCTGTAGACTCACTATAGATAGTGTGATCTGTGATTTTCAGAGAAATAAAGTTAGTCACCCTTTCTTCATCCTGTAGTTCCAACAGATTTGGAATATGATTTCCTACGTAGTCGTCCTTAAAGTAAAATTGAATCAACTAAGAACTTTGGGTATTTCCTTTCACTCTTGAAATGGGCATGTCCTCTACATTGATCATGCCTGGATATTTCCTTCCTGGGACAAGGCAAGCAGAGAGAAATGGGCTTCTACCATTTCTGCCATCTAGGAAGAAGTTCCACAAAAGATTTTTTTGTACATAGAACTTAAAAATCTAAGTTTTTTTTTTTTTCTTCTTCTTCTTTTTTTTTTTTTTTTTTTTTACATATATTGAGTTAAGCTTCTAATGCAGATGCTTTTGCATGGAACTAATCTTTCTTAAGAGTCAGTTCAGTTCAGTTGCTCAGTCGTGTCTGACTCTTTGCGACCCCATGAACCGCAGTACGCCAGACTTCCCTGTCCATCACCAACTCCCAGAGTCCACCCAAACCCATGTGCATTGAGTCGGTGATGCCATCCAACCATCTCATCCTCTGTCATCCCCTTCTGTTCCTGCCTTCAAATCTTTCCCAGCATCAGGGTCTTTTCAAATGAGTCAGTTATTCGCGTCAGGTAGCCAAAGTGTTGGAGTTTCAATATCAGTCTTTCCAATGAACACCCAGGACTGATCTCCTTTAGGATGGACTGGTTGGATCTCCTTGCAGTCCAAGGGACTCTCAAGAGTCTTCTTCAAAACCACAGTTCAAAAGCATCAATTCTTCGGCATTCAGCTTTCTTTATAGTCCAACTCTCATATCCATACATGACCACTGGAAAAACTGTAGCCTTGACTAGACGGACCTTTGTTGGCAAAGTAATGTCTCTGCTTTTTAATATGCTATCTAGGTTGGTCATAACTTTCCTTCCAAGGAGTAGTGTCATTTAATTTCATGGCTGCAATCACCATCTGCAGTGATTTTGGAGCCCAGAAAAATAGTCAGCCACTGTTTCTACTGTTTCCCCATCTTTTTGCCATGATGATGGGACTGGATGCCATGATCTTAGTTTTCTGAATGTTGAGCTTTAAGCCAACTTTTTCAGTCTCCACGCATTCCAGTTAACTAGGAAATTCC
Organism: Bos indicus; assembly: GCF_029378745.1. Taxonomy (NCBI): domain Eukaryota; kingdom Metazoa; phylum Chordata; class Mammalia; order Artiodactyla; family Bovidae; genus Bos; species Bos indicus. The sequence goes on from NC_091763.1 coordinate 82,439,739, forward strand.
TTCATTTCATTTTCCTTAGGACATCGGCTTGGCGTATATAAACCACCTGGTGGCAAGAGGAGAGTATGATATAGCAGCACGGTAATCAAGATTTTTTCACAACTATTTGTTAATATAAATAGAATTGAGCCATATTAGCAATACAAAGAAGTCATTCTTTACAACTGACTTTTTTTTTTTTTACATTTTTCTAACGGGTAGTTTTGAATAGTAGTAGTTTTAACCACAGAATGAATTGATATATGTTATTTACCCACCTAATGTCTCATTTTTACCAAATGAAAAATATTTTTCTCAATGAAAGAGGTCTCAAAATACATGAACAGTCTGAGATTTTACCCATTTTATAAGACAGCTTGGAAAAATAGTCTTCAGGCCTACATTTTTGTTCCCTGATTTAGGGAAATGTGTTTCTTTGATGTGTAAATCAAAGTTTTATTCATACATAAACATTTTTTTCCGTATTATGCACTGAGGTAGAATTCTAATGTTCTAAAGACTGATTTTGTAGTCCATTATTTAAAGCCAGTGAAGAATTAGTTTAAATGGGTACTTGTAGGTATGATGGTATTTTTTCAAGGCATAAAGGGTCCCCAAACTATCAGCATTCATCTGGTTAAGTAGGAAATGCAGAACAGGAAAATCATTGGGAAAACCCTTATCAAAGTCTTCTGAAAGGGATTCATCTTTATGTATAAGTATTTGGTATTTTCTTGATTTCCATCAACTCACATGCAGTCAAGTGAGTACCAGTAATAAATACCTTTATGTTCATTGGCACTTGAGATGGAAATTTGTCAAAACTCTGGGAGAAGAGATTTATCTAAACCACTGGGGGAAATGACTGCTTATTCTGTCTCTGTTTATTTTCTTTATTTATACTTTCTTTCTCCCTGGGATGTTTTTTACAACCAGCAAATGCCAGAAAATTCTTGGGAAAAATGCAGCACTCTGGGAATACGAAGTTTATAAATTTAAAGAAATTGGACAGCTTAAGGTAAGCAAACTTTATTTTTAACTCTTAATTTTTCTATGTAGTATATTGAGGGCTTCCCAGACAGCTCAGCAGTAAAGAATCTACCTGCCAGTGCAGGAGACTGTGGTTCGATCTCTGGATTGGAAAGATTCCCTGCAGAAGGAAATGGCAACCCACTGCAGTATTCTTGCATGGCAAATTCTGTGGACAGAGGAGATTGGCAGGCTACAGTCCATGGGGTCGCAAAAGAGTCAGACATGACTTAGTGACTAAACAACAATGACAACAATATTAATGTTGAAATGGAAATAAAATTAAGACAGTAGTAATCAGCTCTTTATTGGGAAGCGAGTACCATTTCAACTAGAAAGAAAAACTTTTAGAAATTAGTTACAAAACAGGAGCCTGTTTCATATTTTATGTCCATAAAATATATATATATATATTTTACATATACGATATGTTCACTTTTTTATGTCCCTCCAATTCCCTCAGTGTTTAGATGAAGTTTTAATGTTCTTTTTAATGAGTATGGAGAACAGGTATGGTCTTATCATAGTAGATTATAAACAGAAGGCTTTTTTCACATGTTCTGAATAATTAATGCATTTTCCAGTATTTTACTTACTGGAAGATAGACGAAACATTTTGACCAGGTAGCTCCAACAAATAATTTTGATATTTCATTTCTTTAATCTTTCAATTTAGTGTGTAACATCCAAACTAATCAGTAAAGTGTTCCTGTGCCTGTAGGTATGTGTGAAACATTTTCACTTCTCAGTTTTTGTGAGCCTTTTTAGTGCTGTCCTAGAATTATGAATATGCTTTTTAAAACTGCAGTTATTCAGCTGGCCAGCCCTGTGCCTCATCCTGCCCTTGCCCCATAAATATAAGTCTTCTCTGGAAGACCCTCCAGGACACTTATGGTCATGTTTATTGGGCCAATCCTAGAGGGTCTTCTCCAGTCCTGTGGCCATTTTTACCATGATGGCTCCATCACTCAGAACTCCGTATGAATTCCATATCTGTGTTGGAACTTTGTGGTGGCCATTTTTCCTTGTGTGTACATACTGCTGATAATGGTCACTCAAATTAATGTGAATCCATTCTCACCTAAGCATGGTCTTTCTCCTTTCAATCTGTGTGTATGACATCACAGTATACCTATTTATCCATGTTTAATAGCCACTGTCCTGATGAGAACATGTAACTTACCTCCTCCTCCTGTTTAGTTGCCAATCCTTGTCAGTTTCATATCATCAGTATTGATTGGGCCTTTTCTCCCCCTCCAGTACCACTGCCTTAACTCCCACCTGAGCTCTTGCAAGGGCCTTCTGGTAGATCTGTGGACAACCCTAACCCAGAGTGAACATGTTAGTTGCTCAGACATGTCCGATCCTTTGTGAGACCTCATGGTCTCACAAGCCTACAAGACTCCTCTGTCCAGGCGAGAATACTGGGGTGGGTAGCCATTTTCTTCTCCAAGGGAGCGACCCAGGGATCAAACCCAAGTCTTCTGCTTTGCAGGCATATTTTTCACCACTGAGCCATAGGGGAAGCCCAACCAGGAATTAGCTATTAGAAAAAATAAGCATGTTCCTCTCATCCCCACCTGCTGAAAGTATCAAATCCAGATTCCTTTCATGACCCCCCTCAGCTTTCTCTCGAGCCTCATCTCCAAACCGTGTTGACCTCCCTGCATGCATAGTGGGTGCGCATGGTGCCATGCCTTCACCCATGCTGTTCCCTCTGGCATCTGTCACTTCTGCTTCAGTCTCCAAGATCCACCTCTCCACAGCTTCCTGTTCATCCTTATTTCAAGACATTTAGCACACAATTGGCTGTTTAGATATCAGCATACTTCCCTCTGAGGCTGTGAGCTCCTGGGACAGTGCCCCAAGCTCTGGGTCCCCAGGACAGAGCATGGTGAGTGGTAAGGTAGTGCACTGCAGAGCTATTTTCAAGTGTTTGGAAATTGGAAACTTTTAATACATCACTGAGAAAGCTAAAAACGCAAGATATATTTCCCCTTAATTTCAAAACATGAATAGATGTCATGTAACTTCTGTGACATTCTCTCTTATAACTTAGATTTTCATTAATTCATCAAGAAGAAGAGAGAAAGTTTACTTAACAGAGTTAATTTTTTTGCTTCAAATTTATTCATACATGTAGACACCCCATATGCACTTTAAAAAATATATTGTATTATAAAAAGAGCTTATTTGAATCTTTTATCTTCATAATATTTTTCCAAAGTACTCTATTGCCTTAAAATTTAATGTATTCTTTTATATTTGCTGCCTATTGCAGTACAGTTTTACTTTGCTACTTTTTAAAGTTTTTTTTTTTCTTTCTTTTTCTTTTCTTAGGCGATTAGTCCTTATTTGCCAAGAGGGGATCCAGTTCTGAAACCACTCATCTATGAAATGATCTTACATGAATTTTTGGAAAGTGATTATGAGGTATGACATTCTAACATGGTCGTCTTGTTTTCAGTGGAAAATGTTAAGAAATCTAGAAAAATAGCACAGTGGAGCAGCAGCTGATTTAAAGGCAGCAGCTTTGCAGCTTCTGTGGTCGATGAAACTGGGGGTACATACACTCTGATGACAATTAAAAATACGTACACCTTGTTAGAGAAAATGTCTAATCTGTGGACATTCTGAAGATTTATTAAAGCTAGCTTCTTGATAGAGCTAAAGGAAAAGGATCAAGTACCATTTGGAGGTTTTCAGAGATAGAATAGCATCTGCTAACCATGCTTCTAACTACCCTGAAGAATGTAGAACTTTCTGAAATGCAGAACTTTGCCAAAGGAGGATTAGAGAAGTTGGGAGGCAGGAAGGAAATTGGAAGTGATCTGTTTGCTTATTGATTAAGGAGAAAACTACTTAAATTGCTTATCTGCTATATACTCTGCACTTTCACTGGCCTGTTGATGTTATACTCCCAACAACATTATATTAGTAATATCCAATTTTACAGAGAACTAAAGATTAAAGAGAGAACTTGCCCATGGCCATATATAATAGGCATGCCTAGGTTTGAATTTAAATTTGGTGTTTGCATGCACCCAAAATGGACTTTTTTTTTCCCCGGCCATGCCATATGGCTTGTGAGATCTTAATTTCCTAACCAGGAATCAGGCCATCAGACCTGGGCCCTCGGCAGTAAAAGTGCAAAGTCGTAACCACTAGACCGTCATGGAAGTCTCCCAAAATGGATTATAATTTTTAAAGTTGTTCCTTTAACACACATTTATTCGGAAAATCTGTTTCATGCCTGCTGTATTCCAGGAATGTGCTAGGCATTAGGCATGCAGGTGTGAATGAAATGATGTGCATTTAGCAGTAGCTCATAGTCTTAGTCACACCCAAGCATGTAAACCAGCAGTTCTCAACAGGGGCAGACACCCCCCCACCCCCTCACTCGCCCAGAAATACTTGGTGATGGAGACATTTTTAGTTGTCATGACTGGGAGATTGGTAACACTGTCATTTAGTAGGTAGAGGCCAGCAGGATGCTGCTAAACATCCTTCAATGCACAGGACAGCTCCCTATGACAAAGAATTCTGTCCTTAAATGTCAGCAGGCCTGAGGTTGACAAACCCCTAAGGTAAACAGATAAATTATTACATCATATGCCAGGTGCTCTCATAAGGCTGTCCACGAACTGCTGTGGAAAGACTCAGCCTTCTCCTGCTTCTGACCAGAGGGAAAGATGAGATTTCTGGTGGGCAGGTTCCAGGCAAGGCTGGTAAGTTCTGCTGCTGGGACAATCCATTCCCTGGTAGATTGCAGACCATGGGATCCTCTTCTCCAGCTTCTGTCCAACCTTCACAGTCTTTCATGAAAGTGGTGCCATCTTCAGCTCCTACTAATGTTCAGGAGCCTAACCCAGTGATCTGTTTTCATTTTTGGTACCTCATAGCATGTTACAAGTTGTCCTTGCCTTCACACATTCTAATGTTACGTTTTGAAAATAAGGAAGACTTTATTTACAACTTTCCTCCTTCCCACAAGAATGTGTGGTGACTTGCAGAAAGGTTAGTAGAAATAGAAAGAGGCAATCGGAGAGGGCATGAGAAAAAGAACTGTGTTTTGAGTGCCTACTCGGGCACTTTTTTAACCAATTACTGAGTCCATTTAAAGAAGCGTAATAATGCAAATACTACATTCTCACTCTGAGATTATTTTAGAGCTTAAGATCTAAAGGGACTTTTAAGATTGTAATCCTTTAATAACACAAGGACTTGTTCAGTTACTGTCAGCCAAGTGTTCCTGGATATGTTCAATTCAAGCATTCCGATGCCTGCATCACCAATGTAATTCTTTTACTGTTATAAGCCTGTATTTTTATCATAGGGAGGGATTAAGTGCTTCAGTATGAATTAAAACTGAACAAAATATTTATTAATTGTGCATACTAATGGGACAATTTATTCATCTTCTTTTCTTATTAGCATGTGTTCTAGTGTCATGATCCAATCTTCCCTCCCAGCCTGGATCTATTCCTTTCTAGATCTGTACAGAAGAGTTTATGGTAATGGTGTATGCCATTTATTCTAGGTTCTAACTCATGCAGTCTAGGAGCATGGTTCCTATTTATTTCCTATTCAGTTCAATTCAACACATCTTTAGAACCTACCATGGTCGAGGACTGGGCTGAGTACTCATTTGGATCCAAGAGGAAAACACAGTCCCAGCCTTCAGTGGATTTACAGACTGGTTGCTAAGTTGCTAAGTCACTTCAGTCGTGTCTGACTCTGTGTGACCCCATAGACGGCAGCCCACCAGGCTCCCCCATCCCTGGGATTCTCCAGGCAAGAACACTGGAGTGGGTCCCTGGTGGCTCAGACAGTAAAGCGTCTGCCACAATGCGGGAGACCCGGGTTCGATTCCTGGGTTGGGAAGATCCCCTGGAGAAGGAAATGGCAATCCACTCCAGCACTCTTGCCTGGAAAATCCCATGGATGGAGGAGCCTGATAGGCTACAGTCCATGGGGTCGCAAAGAGTCGGACACGACTGAGCGACTTTACTTTCTTTCTCCAATGCATGAAAGTGAAAAGTGAAAGGGAGGTTGCTCAGTCGTGTCCAACTCCGCGACCCCATGAACTGCAGTTTATCAGGCTCCTCCATCCATGGGATTTTCCAGGCAAGAGTACTGTAGTAGGGTGCCATCGCCTTCTCCTACTGGAGACACTGTATAAATAAGCTTCAAGTAACTAGAAAATATGTAAAACAGGCAGAGTAATGTGTTATATAAAAAAATGAGAGATAATTATTGGTTGTAGTTATTGGAAAAGGTTTCTTCAGTGAAAAAAGACTTGTAATGGACTGTTCCTGTTTCTTTCCAGTATGTTCTGAGTACCTAGAATAATTGTCATAAATATTCCATCTTTGTACACCTTCCCAAAAAAAAGAATTGTGAGTGTTCTGTGAAAATATGGAAAGAATATGAACTTTATTTCAAAACACGAGGGATGGTACAGGGAGGGAGGTGGGAGGGGGGTTCAAGATGGAGAACACGTGTACACCCGTGGTGGATTTATGTTGATGTATGGCAAAACCAATACAATATTGTAATTAGCCTCCAATTAAAATAAATAAGTTTAAATTAAAAAAACAAAAAACAAAATACCAAAGCTTAGTATACTTGTCCTCTTTTTAAAGTAATGTAATTTAACAATAAAAAAAGAAATTTTATTATTTGTGTGATTCTCTTACAATTCATTATTCAACCCTTATTTTTTTCCAGAAACTTTTAAATCCTATATCATTAAAGGTATCTTGTTGATTCATATCTGGAAAACTTTTGACTGTGAGTGGAATAAATAAGCAAAACTTAAAGCTTAGAGATTTTTTTTGCTGTATGTTTTAGGGTGTCTTCCTAGTCATTTTATTAAGAAGTTTATGAGTAATTTGATTTTGTCATAAGCTCTTGTAAGTAATTCATATTTTAGCTCCCATCATTCTTTCATGTTTAGTTTTGAATTAAACTGTCATGGACTTGATCAGATAGCAGTGTTGTGTAGCAACACTTGATCACACATAATGTGGATGAAAAATAGTACTAAAGGTCAGATTAAAAATATAAGAGGCTTCCCTGGTGGCTCAGTGGTAAAGAATCTGCCTGCCAATGTAGCAGACACAGGTTCAGTCCCTGGTTCGGGAAGATCCCACATGCCACGAAGCATGAGCCACAGCTATAAAGCCTGTGCTCTAAGCCCGGGAGCTGCAGCTGCTGAAGCCCGAACACGCCAGAGCCCATGCTCTGCAACAAGAGAAGCCAGCGCAAGGAGAAGCCTGTGAACCGCCACTGGAGAGTAGCCCCCACTCTCTGCAACTGGTGAAAAGCCTGCAGCAAAGACTCAGCACAGCCAAAAATAAAATTATTTTTTAAACACTGATAAAAAATATAATAAAAAATATATGAAATTAAAAGTATTTTCTTGAAGGTACTGGTACTTCATGATTTCTTTGTATGGAGTTTCTACTGAAACTTTTTAATTTTTAATTTATAGCCTACCAGAATTAAATAGTTAAGCATTGCTTCATAATATTAATAACAGATATATAAGCATGTTAAAAATGGGGTGATTTTTGTGGCATTTCGTTTAATGAGTAGTCCTTAACCTTTTACTTCCTATGATGGGCACCAAGGGATTCTCTTACTTTGCCACTGAATCCTGATAGCTCCCTGATAACTGTGTCTTCTAATTATTAATAAAGGCTTCAGGGTAATTTCATCAGTATTTTTCGTCATATTTAATCAGAGATACATAAAATCAGTTAAGCAGAGAATAGCCTAATGTGAAATGTGATTAGTGTTTATTTCAGTTTATGTTGGAGTCGTCTCATTTTTACTCATGCAGTGTGACCGGTCATTTTGTCTTATTTTCATTAGAAGTTGGGAGTGCTGCAAGGCTATTAACTGAATCAGGAAAATAAAAAAGGAGCCAAGCTTTCATCTTTCCCTAAATAGTATTATTCCTGGTCTCAGGGCTACTGAGAATTGCTAGTATTGGGGTGGAAATCTTGTCAGGACATTTTTCTTTTAATCTTATAAATTACAGAGTCTTAAGAAAACAGAAACTTGATCCTTTGTACTTGATCCAAAGTATCATTTTGATTCAGAGAATATTTTAATGTTGTGATTCAATGGTTTTATAAAATATATCCTCTTTATTGAGTGAATCTCCTTCCCAAATCTCACAGATCAAACTGTAGTCATGGTCACATGAAGGAAAGTTGCAGTTTGAATAGAAAATACACAGACTGTTGTTTTGATATCTTGCCATCCTTCCCAGGGGATACTTGAGTAGAAACTGGACTTGAAACTATATTCCTGATTGTCTTATGATTTTTCTTCTTACCAAATCCTAGTACTTGACAGAAGCAAATTCCACCATGCTGTTTCATTTCTAAGTATCATTTAAACCAATTAAAAGTATTTCTAAGTATCATTTAAACCAATTAAAAGTTCATTAAGGCACTGAAGTAAAGTGCTAGTCACTCTGTTGTGTCTGACTCTGTCCTGTCTGACTAGCCCACCAGGCTCCTCTGTCCATAGAATTCTCCAGCAAGAATACTGGAGTGGGTTGCCATTCCCTTCTCTAATAGATCTTCCTGATCCAGGGATTGAACCCTGATCTCCTGCATTGCAGGCACATTTTTTACCATCTGAACCACCAGAGAAGCCTCATTAAGGCATTCATTGAGTTATTTAATATTAATAATTTTTTCAATGTGAATATTTTTATTTCTTCTGCTATCTATAGAAACATTTAAGGTTTTTGGTTTTGTTTTTTTTTCCCCCTAAAAGTTGCCAAAGATCAGTAAGTAAACTGCTCCCTAGTACTTTGAGTTACAAGGGCTAAAATTAGGGATCAGCACTGCAGAGGCTGTCCAGGACACTGGCTCACAGCACTGGAAAGCTCTGGAGACAGGATCCATAGCACTGGAGACAGGATTCAATCAGGGGATCTGGAATTTCTATGAGAACCACAAATTTTGAAATCCAGAAAGAGTCAGGGTAAAAGCAGGGGATAAAACTTGAACCAAAGTCCCAAATCCCTAAACAAAACTAGAATTAGAGGCACCCAGTGGAAGGAAGATGATAACTTGCTGAACGTGGGATGCTGGGTGATTCCACCATGGGAGCAAAGCCACCACCTGCACAGTGCTGGCTGCGCAGCTGACTTGGACAGTATCTGTAAGATGTCAGAGAATGCCTTCCAGGTGTTACCGTTAGTCCACAATGAGGAGAGAGCAAGTAGACCTAAACTCTGTGCAGTGGTGCCTAATAGAAGGACCCCGGGGCCTCGCTTCCTCATGCATTTCCTCCAATAATAAGAGCAGGGATGGTTCTGCCCACTTCACTTTTCAGGAATGGCCAATGGAAATGGATATGTGGTCATTCTCTGCCTCCCTTGCCACCACCAAACCCATAGTCCGAAAATTGATGATATGTTTATGGACCAATGTTTTCATCATAAATGGTTTTGTGTGTTTTCCATGAAACTTTCAGACATTGTTTGAACTCATGGGATTGCTTTCCTTTTTAAAGAGTGTTCTGTTTTTCCCCCTCTGTTAGGGTTTTGCCACGTTGATCCGAGAATGGCCGGGAGATCTGTACAACAATTCAGTAATAGTTCAAGCGGTTCGGGATCACCTGAAGAAAGATAGTCAGAACAGGACCTTACTTAAAACCCTGGCAGAATTGTGAGTATATTTTAATGCTTTTTTTTTTCCCCCCAAATCAATCGTCATGAAAAGTTTTCATATTTTAGCTCTGGCAAACTGAATTGGGAGAATGCAAGTTTGTATGTACCATTTTCCTATATTCAGTCTTAGTAAAAAAAAACTTTTCGTAAGCCTCCAGTGTACAGCTAGAAGGTAAGGTAAGGGAAATGTGTGAGACTGTACAGTTGTAATTTATTTCCCAGAGGAGAGGAGCTTTGGTCAGCACCACTTGGTGGAGGCAGTGGTTTGGGGAGGGAAGGACGCCAGGTCTTAGACTACTGCAGAGAGTCATTTTCCCAGTGAGGCTCTGGTTTCTGTCATTCTTGGGTCTGCAAGTTAGTAAACTTTTCAAACTGTAGACTCTTTATAAGATTACTGGGGGCAATTCCGTATGGGTTGGTTTTCATGAAATTTCTTAATCAAGAACTGAGTGCAGTGCCTGGCACTGAGTCAGGTCTCAGAATATGGAAGCTTGATCAATGCTTTTTGTATTTTTGGGCACTTTAAGTGACTCGGGCTTTGTGCTAAATGCCTGAGATACAGACAGATAAGGTACCCCTGTGCCCTAGGACCTTTGATTAGTGAAACAAGAAGCACACTGTAGTTAATCTCAGAAGACCACCTTGCTTCAGTCCCTCCTCACACTCCCGCCATCTCAGACAAACCCTTCTGTCACTCTTACCTCTTTTGCCCGCGACCAGGAAAAGTAAACCCAATGACCCAGTATCAGGGCTGTTAAGACTTTCCACCAAAGGAGTTTTGTTTGTGGCACTGAGTTGGAACACTAATCGTTTTCTTCTGGAAACATTGTTCTAGATTTCCTTGGATTCTTTCGTTACTAACACTAATAGTACTGATAATTCTCTAGTACTAATAATGGACCCAGTGCGGCTTAGCATCAGTTGGCCTTTAGGAGCTGACTTGCGAAATAAAGCAATGTGAAAAACATTGTTTCAACACAAAAACACATTTGAATTTTATACAACCTCCTTACAGATAAGCTTTTGGAATATCACCCATCTGTCAGCTGACTACTGTTTGTAAGAATTGTACCTTTCTATTACTAGAATAAGAATTTCCTTCATTTGGGGGTCATAATTTCTTTGTATATGGATTTCTCTAAAACATTTTGAGAGTTTTCTGTAGGAAATTAGTTTTTGTCAATATTGACAGACTATTGACAATAGAATATTTTCAATTTCCTAAAATTTTCTCAAGGTTCTGAGAAAGAAATACTTACTGGTCACATATAGTTCAATCCCAAGGAACACTTTTCTAAATAAAGTTAATTTTTCTCTCTAAACAAGTGTTTCAGTTTTCATTAAAGTAAAACATGATTTATTGAATATGTCTTCATGTTTTATTAGAAGTGTTGATGAACATTAATGTAAAACCTTTGTCTTACCAGGTACACCTATGACAAAAACTATGGCAATGCTTTGGAAATATACCTAACATTAAGACACAAGGATGTTTTCCAGTTGATCCACAAACATAATCTTTTCAGTTCTATCAAGGATAAAATTGTTTTATTAATGGATTTTGATTCTGAGGTAATGTTTTTCTTTTTTTAAGATTTCTTTATTTTTTAAAAAATTTTATTGGAGTATAGTTGATTTATAGTGTATGTTAGTTTCAAGTGTACACAAAGTGAATCAGTTATAATGTGTTTCTTATTTTACTACTGATAAATTATTTGTGCTGTCCCAAGTTTTTATAGACATTTGTCCACATGCTGGAGTAGTTAATAAATCACATAACCTGTTGTATGCTAACTGTTCAGAACACTCTGACCCTCGCCAGATGTTCCTTTAGTAGTTGGCATTCAGGACTCCTTTAGCTGATGCAGTTTTTCTGTAAAAGCAATCATAACTTGATGTGGAACTTTTAAAGTTGTGTGTATGTGAAGTAATTTTTTGTTTTTTAGTAAAACAGGTCATTGTAATTCATAGGAACAGAGAAACTAGCCATATGCTTTAGCTCATTCAATCCTCTTAATTGTATGTCCCAGAATTCAAGCTGTAAGTAAACTGTTCTGGTCTGTTTGTGGCACTTTTATCTTTGGCATTCACAGCTTTAGCATGTGGAGTTTCCATTGGTCTCAGATGACAAAAAGATAAAAAAGAAGATAATAAAGTGCATTTGAATAGTGGGATGTTTGTCTAATGACTTCCCTGGTGGTAAAGACTTCAGATGGTAAAGAATCTGCCTGCAATGTTGGAGACTTGGGTTTGATTCCTTGATCAGGAACATCCCCTGGAGAATGGAATGGCCACCCACTCCAGTATTCTTACCTGGAGAATTCCACGGACAAAGGACCCTGGAGGGCTATAGTCCTTGGGGTCACAAAGAATCAGACACGACTAAGCAACTAACACTTTCACTTCTGTCTGATGAGGGCACCCAGCCTCCACATCTCACAGTGGGTCTTGTAAAGTGATAGAAATTGTATGTATTTTAAAAAAGAAAGTTAATGCCAAGTGCTAGTGATGAAAAGAAAGTTTCATAAAATACAGTAGCTGTTACTTGAAAAGTTGAAATTTTAGAGTAGAACACTTAAGGTTCCAAAAAGGTTACTTGGACTTTTTAAATTTTTATTTTACTGTATCTGGGGGTATTATGTGCTATATTATATTATTTGCTATATTATATATCTATTACATGCTGTGTATTAGACTTCACACACTTAAACTTAATTTAAATAGAAGCTAAATCTACTTTTTCTGAAAGATGCTTTTAGCCCATTTTTCATTCTGAAGTCCTTAGGGAGTACAGATTTAAAAATAGTGCAGTTCCTAGGAAGTTCAGGTGCAGAGATTCTGCTTCTCTGGCAGAAGATGATTAAGGGGATGAGCAACTTATATAGAAATTAATTTTCCCATAGCCAGTCTCCCCTTATGACTGACCCACCCTTCATGTATCTCAAGAGCTTATTTTGCATATAAAGCTGTAGACAAAAGATGAATGAGTTCAAATTCATTGCTATTCAAGGGCATGAACTCAAGGAATCACGTAACTTTCTAATTAGAAAATAACTTAAGGGTAATCTCTTCCAACATCCTAATGTTTCAGAAAAAAAATGCAGCAGACAGGTAGACAATGTAACAGAGTCAAGAACAAGACCCAGGGACTCTGTATGAGGCTTAGTCTGGTGGGTTGTCTTCCCACCGCCTCTTGTTACAAACACTAACTTGTGTTTCATGAATGATAAAGGTGGCTAAACTCAATTCTGTAAATCCATAAGCTTTACACTGTTATGAAGCTTCAGGTGTCTTTTTTTTTTTTCCCCCTTCTGTGTCTTATCCTCTTCTCCACATAAGACCAGCTCCTTTTATCTGTGGAATCTGTAAAGGGACTCCATCAATATTCACGTGGCCAGAAAGAAAGCTCTTTTTTGTGATACTGGGAATATAAATGCTTTGTATTGTGAGTTGTAGCACAGCATCATTTTATGTTGTATGCAAAACACAGAGACCGCAGAGTGAAACAGATTTTAAAATACATTTAGAAATATCTCAAGAACCATTCTAAAGCTAAGAACCCTCTTATCCATGTAAAACAGGCCCTCTGCCTTTCATGGTGATACCATATATAACACATTATGTTCTGTGTTCTCTTTTTCTGTGGCAAATTTCAGTGACTGGGTATTTTTTCATATTGCAGAAAGCTGTTGACATGCTTCTGGACAATGAAGATAAAATTTCAGTGAGTGCCTTTATATGTATTGAAACAGATGAGTGTCTGAGACCACTATCACCATAAAGAAGAGAGATGTTTATCAGATAATTTCACAGCTGTATTTGTATCCTCATAACTCTACATTTAATTTTTTTTCCTATAGATTAAAAAAGTAGTGGAAGAATTAGAAGACAGACCAGAGTTGCAGCACGTGGTGAGCATGACAGTCCTTCTCTTTTGCCCTTTGATTGAATAGAGCAGCAAGTCACCTTCCAGTGTTGGTTTGAGAAGACTGGAGTGAACACAGTATTCTGTAATTGTTATAATGCAGCAGATGATCAGAATCCAGACTAGGAATTAATAAAAGATCAGGAACTTTAACTTTGACTCAAAATTGAATTGTGATTTAAAAAAAAAAGTTATCACATTTTTGTATTATCAAACTATGCCTAGGAGTAAACAACTTCCTTCTGTCAATTGAAGAAAAAAAAAATACACACCCTGAAAGTTGAGAATTATGTGTTATTGAGCACATACAGAGAACTATAGCCTGGGAGAGCAGCCTCTTAGATAGTGCTAAGGGACTGTTCAAACAGGTCAGGGGAGCCAGGATGTATAGCAGTTTTTGCTGGGGAAAAAAAACAAAAATATAGTGAAATGTCACAAGAGTATTGCTAACCACAGACACAGAAAACAAACATCTCAAGTTAATGATTTAGTGCCTTCCTTTGTATAGGAAGATGGTAGACTCTGGGCTCATTGAAATCATCCCTTAGATATGCATCTTAACTGTCCAGGGCCAGAGTGTGTTTTTCTCCAAGCTGACTTCCCCTCAGGGTGCACTGTTGGGTTGGCTGCAGGGGCTTTATGGGGTTGATGGTGGGCAACATTCATTATTTACAAATGGCAGGTAGTGTTCTTTGTCCACACTTCTCTAGTTACCATTCAATATAATTATGGCATCAATTACAGCCAAGCCAGTTCCCTGACTCTACACCAAAGATACCAAGTTTTCCTGTTAAGGAAACACCACACAGCTGTTCCATGTCCAGGACCACACAGAACACTCACAGATCAAGCCTCATTTTTTGACAGAGCCTGTGCCTTCTTCTCTTATGTGGTCATGTGGTGGTGCCATTGGGCCCATTACTCTAGATTTCTTCTGTTGGGGGGCTCCTTTGATTCTCTGCATTGCTGTCATCATGGGAGCAAAACAGGAAGAGATGTTTTTCTATGTCCTTTCAAAATGATGCCAGAGAAGTCTTCAGTGAAAATAGGGGTTGTTCCCAGTAGGCCTGTGAGCATCATATAAGACTGTTGTGTCTGTGCGCACCTCTTTGCACCCGGGGAGGAGCGTTAGGAAATAGAGCAATTATAAGTCAGTTTCATGCACTGAAGCTTTTGAAGACTCCAGTATAGGAAAGTGAAGTGACTTGGGGGGAAGTTGTCCCTTTGTTTGCTCAGTGGTTTTCTGAATGCTTTTTGCTCTGTTGTTTATGACTGAAAATCGCCAGATTATCTGCTTACCGAAGCAAGGTACCTCTGTGCGGGTCATCATGGAATTTGTTTGCAAAGCAGTGATTTCTGGCTTCCTTCAGCCGTGAGACAGGACTACAGGCGGCAGGTACCAAGTGACAGTGTCAGTAGGGCAGTGGTAGAACGGTGGCGGCGCTCACACGGAAGGGGCCCATCGTCTCTGTCAGGCAAAGTGATGTCTCTATACGTTTGCCCCAAAGATGTGACAGAACCTTCTTAATCCGTTTGCACCTCTGGGAAACCACAGTGTGTCAGTTCTTACACTGACGCCATGCCAGTGGAGTGGCTGGAGTCTTCATCAGAGCAGGGACTTCTCTTGGCCTCCCCCAGTTCTTGCCTGAGAGAGAGGGAGCGGTTAACCCAAGGAGGGGGTTCTCAGTGTGCTTGTGTCCTGGTTAGGCTTATTTAGTGACCATATACGACAGCAAGTGTCAGGCTCCAGCAACTTCATTCCCTGTCACAACTTCAGGGCAGGCTCATGCTCTGTGTTGAGGAATCAATCCAATCAAGGGGGCAGATGCACTGATGCACTTGGTGTGATGAAGTCGTCCCACCTCAGGTGGGTTCTAGGGTGTTTGTGTCCATTTAACATGAACTAAACATTGAAGAAAGTAGGGAAAACCACTAGACCATTCAGGTATGACCTAAATCAAATCCCTTATGATTATACAGTGGAAGTGACAAATAGATTTAAGGGCCTAGATCTGATAGATAGAGTACCTGATGAACTATGGAATGAGGTTCGTGACATTGTACAGGAGACAGGGATCAAGACCATTCCCATAGAAAAGAAATGCAAAAAAGCAAAATGGCTGTCTGGGGAGGCCTTACAAATAGCTGTGAAAAGAAGAGAAGCGAAAAGCAAAGGAGAAAAGGAAAGATATAAGCATCTGAATGCAGAGTTCCAAAGAATAGCAAGAAGAGATAAGAAAGCCTTCTTCAGCGATCAATGCAAAGAAATAGAGGAAAAATACAGAATGGGAAAGACGAGGGATCTCTTCAAGAAAATCAGAGCCACCAAAGGAACATTTCATGCAAAGATGAGCTCGATAAAGGACAGAAATGGTATGGACCTAACAGAAGCAGAAGATATTAAGAAGAGGTGGCAAGAATACACAGAAGAACTGTACAAAAAAGATCTTCACGACCCAGATAATTACAATGGTGTGATCACTGACCTAGAGCCAGACATCCTTGAATGTGAAGTCAAGTGGGCCTTAGAAAGCATCACTACGAACAAAGCTAGTGGAGGTGATAGAATTCCTGAACTATTCCAGATCCTGAAAGCTGATGCTGTGAAAGTGCTGCACTCAATATGCCAGCAAATTTGGAAAACTCAGCCGTGGCCACAGGACTGCAAAAGGTCAGTTTTCATTCCAATCCCAAAGAAAGGCAATGCCAAAGAATGCTCAAACTACCTCACAATTGCACTCATCTCACACGCTAGTAAAGTAATGCTCAAAATTCTCCAAGCCAGGCTTCAGCAATATGTGAACTGTGAATTCCTGACGTTCAGGCTGGTTTTAGAAAAGGCAGAGGAACCAGAGATCAAATTGCCAACATCCACTGGATCATAGAAAAAGCAAGAGAGTTCCAGAAAAACATCTATTTCTGCTTTATTGACTATGCCAAAGCCTTTGACTGTGTGGATCACAATAAACGGTGGAAAATTCTGAAAGAGAAGGGAATACCAGACCACCTGATATGCCTCTTGAGAAATTTGTATGCAGGTCAGGAAGCAACAGTTAGAACTGGACATGGAACAACAGACTGGTTCCAAATAGGAAAAGGAGTTCGTCAAGGCTGTATATTGTCACCCTGTTTATTTAACTTCTATGCAGAGTACATCATGAGAAACGCTGGACTGGAAGAAACACAAGCTGGAATCAAGATTGCTGGGAGAAATACCAATAAACTCAGATATGCAGATGACACCACCCTTATGGCAGAAAGTGAAGAGGAACTCAAAAGCCTCTTGATGAAAGTGAAAGTGGAGAGTGAAAAAGTTGGCTTAAAGCTCAACATTCAGAAAACGAAGATTGTGGCATCCGGTCCCACCACTTCATGGGAAATAGATGGGGAAACAGTGGAAAGAGTGTCAGACTTTATTTTTGGGGGGCTCCAAAATCACTGCAGATGGTGACTGCAGCCATGAAATTAAAAGACGCTTACTCCTTGGAAGGAAAGTTATGACCAACCTAGATAGCATATTCAAAAGCAGAGACATTACTTGGCCAACAAAGGTTCGTCTAGTCAAGGCTATGGTTTTTCCTGTGGTCATGTATGGATGTGAGAGTTGGACTGTGAAGAAGGCTGAGCACCGAAGAATTGATGCTTTTGAACTGTGGTGTTGGAGAAGACTCTTGAGAGTCCCTTGGACTGCAAGGAGATCCAACCAGTGCATTCTGAAGGAGATCAGCCCTGGGATTTCTTTGGAAGGAATGATGCTAAAGCTGAAACTCCAGTACTTTGGCCACCTCATGCGAAGAGTTGACTCATTGGAAAAGACTCTGATGCTGGGAGAGATTGAGGGCAGGAGGAGAAGGGAACGACAGAGGATGAGATGGCTGGATGGCGTCACTGACTGGATGGACGTGAGTCTGAGTGAACTCCGGGAGTTGGGATGGACAGGGAGGCCTGGCGTGCTGTGATTCATGGGGTCGCAAAGAGTCGGACATGACTGAGCGACTGATCTGATCTCTGAAACATTGAATATCGATTTCTGACTTCTGTGCAATATATTGATAACCTTGCTACTACTCCTAGTTGGAAGTGAATCACTCACTCCCTTGAAGGTTCATTAACTTTTTCAGACAGTCAGAAAAAGAAATCAGCTATGAAAATGGGTTCAAAACACCTGACTCTTCTGGATTTTTTTCACTTTTTGAGGTCCCCAGTGGAGGCAGCGTTTCATGGCAAACACAGATCTCAGTAAAACTTCAGGAGAGGAGATTTAGAAAATATGAGAATTAATTTAGCAGTTTCTACTGGAGTTATTTTGAGAACATGTTCTTGCTCCATGATTCTACCCCCTTTTATATAAAGGATGAGAATTTTTACAATCTAGAAACACTCATCAAGCTTTTTACTTCTGAGGTGAAGCAGATGATGGTGGGAATATTAACAGCTCCTGTCATTAACATTTCTGCAGTGCCTCTTACAAGCCAGGTATGGTTCTGAGTGATTTACAAATGGTAACTCATTCAGTCCTCACAACTGAAGATTTTTGCCAATAAAGAAACTCAGTCACAGAGAGGTTAGTGACCTGCCCAGGGCCACGTGGTTGGTAAGAGGCAGAAACAGGTCACTCGGGGCCATCCTAGGAAGGACCAGCACCTCCTTACTCTTGCCAAGGTGTCTCCTTTCCACTTCCCCTTCACCTAGAGATTTTTCCCAAAAACTGCTTTTCCACCAGCCTGTCTGTGGCTGAAAATAGCAATGTTGAACAGGTATCACTTCCATATTTTAATATCCCTCATTTGTTCCTTTGATCTTTTTAGTATCTGCATAAGCTTTTCAAAAGAGACCACCATAAGGGACAGCGCTACCATGAGAAGCAGATCAGCCTTTATGCTGAATTCGACCGACCCAACTTGCTTCCATTTCTCCGAGACAGTATCCATTGCCCCCTTGAAAAGGTGAGTCCCAGATGCCCCGGCTCAAACGCTGCGAGGTGAGAGTTGTCATTGTTGATAAGCTCTGGGTTCTTCTAGTCTTCTGTCTCTGCTCGTCCATCCTCATTCAAGGGAAAGACTGGCTCTTCGGGCACGAGGTTTTGCCGGGCATTCTATCACAATGGGTGGTCCTATCAGATCAGATTTTGGTAAGGACCTCAAGTATCTCTAAGCCAGGTTTAACTGGGATAAAGGTCTCATCTAGGGTCTAGGACTCTATCAACCATAAAACACTGTCCAGAGTCTGATGCATTTACCAGCAAAGTCAGCCTGGGAGGGCGACATGAACCACTCAAAGCCAGAGGCAACTGCCCCAGTCAGGACTCCAAGTTGATACATAACTTCAGTCCTGCACCCTGTGTGCTTTAAATACCCACATGATGTACTTTTCTATTTCTCTGTCACACTCAATTCCATTTTAGTTATAATGTAGTTAACTGTAGTTATAACTACAGTTTCTAGTCTCTCCCACCATCCTATAAGTTCTTCAAGGAAAAGGAGTTTGTTTCACTGATTCTCATAAACTCAGTAGCCAGCCACACATTAGACACTTAATGTTATTGCATGCCAGTTGAATGAATGAATAAATTGATATCTACAAGGTTCTAGTTAGGGCTGAATATGAACTAGTAAGTGTTATGAGCTTGCTGTTTCAAAATAAACTACAATACTCACCATGTGTGTACTAGAAACTGGGTGACTGAAGACCCTCAGTTTTGTTTCCATGGTTCTTCACACCATCTGCAATGCTCTCTACCATCTACACATATCTTCCTAAATTCAGATGGCCAGAGAGCAAGTACTTTCTACCATCAGCCATATGTAGCAACAAAACAAAGTATTTGACCCGTAAGAGACACTTACTAAGAAGTTGACTTGACAACACGCAATTTTTGTGCAATCACAGCTTTTCTAGTTGCTTCTTCAGCCCATGATGATTAACTTCAAATGTGTTGAATTTACTGTGAACCAGTTTCAGCTCAATGGATTTTCTGAATCTACAATTTAAAAAAAAAATCTTGCCTGCATATTAGTTTATGAAAAACATTAACAGTTTATGTTTGGGCCCTAAGGCTTTTTCTCAATAAATTTGGAAACACATCATCTTAGAAAAGCAAACGTTCCTCTCTTTTCTCACTTCTGAATCTATAATCTAGAAAAAGAGGGAGAATCTTAATCTTTGAACTGTGCCCCTGTGTTTGTGCCTCACTTTGAAGGAAACATGTGTTTCCAGGCAGACCTGGCCTTGTCCTGTTGACTCCTCAGCCAGAGCCCCACACATGAGGGTGATTAGCACCCACCCAGGCATCCTTCTTCCCCTTCACTGAACACTGTACAGAGGTTCCACGTGGATTCCAGTATGTCCGTGTCTGGAACATGCTTTCAACCCATTTGGTTTACAGTTTTCCAGTCCAGTAGTGTTCAATGGAAAGCACACTGCTCTGACCACAAAGGCAGCATCAGAAATTCTCATCTCCACACATGATATTTCTAATACAGAGAACTCACCTGGAGCATTGTGTGGGCCCTTTGGAATTTTTCTCTCTGAGCTACTGGGAAAAATCAATTGCATATAAGAAAATTCAACACAAACCTGAGAATAATTATGTTTGAAGTAGTTTTTTTTTTTTTTTAAGATAACTTTCAGTGGAAAGAGAATTTGGAACAAAATGGATTTGAGATAGTAATGGTTGAAACATGTCACTATAATCAAGTCATTAGGCTTTCATGTTAAAGATCTTTGAGACATCTTTATTAGAGATTATCTCTGCTTGAGACTCCATTGGGGAAGTCTGTATATTTGCAAAAAATATACAGTCCTTGCTCAGGTACCTCAAGCCATCTTAAAGGAGATTTTCTTGACTTTAATTCATGTAGCATCTCATTCCTTTCTCCCTAGAAATAATAACTGTGCACACTGTGTTTCATCTTAGAAACAAATTCCTTTTATGTTTACCTGTAACATAGAAAAACTACTGACTCATAAAAACCTAAGTAGATTTCCCCCCAGTCTAGAGCTATAAGACAGCATGCTGAGCCTTAGAACCTGAGTCTCTTAATTTTGGGTCCCATATATTTTCCGCTGTGGTAAGGAATCACTTTTTTCAGGTTTAAAAAGTTAATTAAAATAACAGCAACAGCAATAGTAATAAAGATATTCCTCAATATTGTAAGAATTGTGAGAGACATCAGTTTTTAAACTGTTCATTCTTCTGTCATTTCCAGGTGTGGTCATCAGGTCCTAGTTTTCATGTTTGCAAATCTGATTTGCTTGTGCCGAGAATAGTTAAAAGCAAAATATTAGCTTTATCATTAATACCTGAATTTATGGTCACTCTCATATCTAATTGCATTCACAAGGTGGCAGAATATATGAATCTGGAGGAATAAAGTAGGAGATGCATAGTTTATTAATTTTCCTTAAAGAAAAATAAGACTGTATAAAAGATGATGGGGTCAAGACTATGTAGAAATCATTGTAAAACTGATAACAGTAGATAGGGCTGATAAAGTTTCCATTAGTTAACCCCTACATTTTTAACTGTTACTTTACATTAAATAAGGAAAGGAAAAATTTGAATATTATTTTTACATCATTTTTTACTCAATTTTTGTTATTATTCTGTCTTGTCACTTGTTTTCTGTTATTCTCCTTTTTTGCACACGTGCATGTATATATGTCCTGTTGGCTTTAAAAATCTTAGTTTAGCTACTTTTTCCTCTAGATGGAGCACTATTGCTCGGGAACATTCAAGAATCTAAAATAAGCAAACATGCTTTTATGCTTTGTGTATGTGCTCAGTTGTGTCCAACTCTTTGCGACTCCATGGACTGTAGGCTGCCAGGCTCTTCTGTCCATGGAATTTTCCAGGCAAGAATACTGGAGTGGGTTGCCATTTCCTACTCCAGAGGATCTTGACCCAGGAATCAAACCCAGGCCTCCTGCGTCTCCTGTGTCATCCATGTTTCCAAGAGCAGTTTGGACGAAAGGATTAAAAATAAGAGAGCAGGGTGTTCTCAGACCCAGAAGCCGCCCTCCCACATTTCTGGTTCATCCCCATGGCGGGTACTGGTCACATAGCTCTCCTACCACCCGAGAGGCCTTGAGGTTTTCGTTCTGGGCAGTCACTCAACCACCTATAATCTTACTACTATAGAAGAAATGGACAGCGGATACTAGGGAGCATCTCGCCACATCACTTTTTAAATTTTTGTTAGAGAATTGTTGCTTTACAATGTTGTGTCGATTTAAGCTATGCAGCAAAGTGAATCAGTTATACATATATCCCCTCTTTTTGGATTTCCTTCCCATTTAGGTCACCACAGAGTACTGAGTAGAGGTCCCTGTGCTATAAAGTAGGTTCTCATTGGTTATCTATTTGATACATAGTGTAAGTTGTATAGAAATGTCAATCCCAGTCTCCCAATTCATCCCACCTCCTTCCCCCATTGGTGTCCATACATTTGTTCTCTACCTCTGTGTGTCTATTTCTGCTTTGCAAATAAGTTCATGTGTATCATTTTTGAGATCCCACACATAAGTGTTAATACGACATTTTTTCTTTTTGACTTCATTCTGTATGACACTCCCTAGGTCCGTCTATATCTCTGCAAATGGCACAGTGTCCTTCATTTTTATGACTAATATTTCATTGTATATATGTAATATCTTTATCCAGCCCTCTGTTGATGGACATTTGTTTCTATGTCCTGGCTGTTGTGAATAGCTGCAGTGAACATTAGGGTGCATGTATCTTTCTGAGTTATGGTTTTCTCCAGGTATATGCCCAAGAGTGGGACTGGTGGGTCATATGGTAGCTCTATTTTTAGTTTTTGAGGAACAGCCGTACTGTTCTCCACAGTGATGGTATCAATTTACATTCCCACCAGCAGTGCAAGAGGGTTCCCTTTTCTCCACACACTTTCCAGCATTTATTGTTTGTAGATTTTTTGATGATGGCCATTTGACCAATGTGAGATGATACCTCATTGTAGTTTGATTTGCATTCCTCTAATATGAATGATGTTGAGCATCTTTCATGTGGTTGTTGGCCATCTGTATATCTTTTTTGGTGAAATGTCTGTTTCTAGCTCCCCCTCATTTTTTTGAATGGGTTGTTTTCTGATGTTGAGCTACATGAGCTGTTCGTGTATTTTGGAGATTAATACCTTGTGGGTTGCTTCATTTGCAAATATTTTCTCCCATTCTGAGGGTTGTCTTTTTGTTTTGTTTATGGTTCCCTTTGCTGTGCAAAGATTTAAGTTTAACTAGGTCCTATTTGTTTTGTTTTAATTTTCATTATTACTGTTAGAGGTAGATCAGAAAAGATCTTGCTGCAATTTATATCAAAGAGTATCCTATCTTTTCCTCTAAGAGTTTTATAATGTCCAGCCTTACAGTTAGGTCTTTGATCCATTTTGAGTTTATTTTTGTGTATGGTATTGGGAGGTGTTTTAATTGCATTCTTTTACATGTAACAGTCCAGTTTCCCCAGCACCACGTATTGAAGAGACTGTCTTTTCTTCATTGTATATTCTTGCCTTCTTTGTGATAGATTAGGTGACCATAGGTACATGGATTTGTCTCTGGGCTTTCTATCCTATTCCTCTGATCAATATTTCCATTTTTGTCTGCTACATAATTTTTAAAGGAATTGTGTGAATAATCAAATTAGTGGTGTTTCTTGCTCATTGTGGCCTTCAGGTTTTCTCATTTAAATGATTGTGTACCGGGTGGCTCAATGGTAAAGAATCCACGCCAGCAAGAGCCCCTGGAGAAGGGAATGGCAGCCCACTCCAGTATTCCTGCCTGGGAAATCCCATGAACAGAGGAGCCTGGTGGGCTACAGCCCATGGGGTCCCGAAAGAGTTGGACATGACTTAGTTACTAAACAACTCTAAAACATTGTCTTAGTTTCCTTCCAATTCTGAAGTGTTATTTTTTTAAATGGAGTACAATTACAGTGTTTCTGCTGTACCGTAATATGAGTCAGCTGTATGTATACCCGCTCCCTCTTGAGCCTCCTTCCCACCCCAGCATCACCATCCCACTCCAGGTCATCACAGAGCGCCAAGCTGAGATCCCTGTGCTCTGCAGCAGCCTCCTGCTAGCTCATTTACACGATTGTGTATATACGTCAGTGCTGCTGTCCCAGTTCTTCCCACCCTCCCTTTCCCTCCTCACCCCCATGTCCACCAGTCCATTCTCTACATCTGCATCTCTGTACCTGCCCTGCAAATAGGTTAGTGTGTACAGTTTTTCTAGATTCTATATATATGCATTAATAAGATATTTTTCTCTGACTTCACTCTGTATGACAGACTCTTGGTTCATCCAGATCACTACAAATAACCAGTTTCGTTCCTTTTATGGCTGAGTAGTGTTCAATTGTATATACGTGCCACATCTTCCTTATCCATTCATCTGGTGATGGACATTCAGGTTGTTTCCATGTCTTCACTATTGTAAATAGTGCTGCATGGACATTAGGGTGCACATATCTTTTCAGTTTTCCTCCCACTTTTGACAGATGCTTGAACAGAGTTTTCTTCTAGACCCAGTAAGCCAGCAATAGAAATATTCCCACCCCAGTGTTTAATTCTTTATGCAGCAAGTATTTACTGCTCTTTACAGGGAACATACAGCTGTGAACAGTAGTCCTTTCCTGGAGCTTAGACCAGTGCCATGAAGAAACCTCAAGTAGCAGAAAGAAAGAAAGCTTTGTGGGGAAGAACCTTTGTTTCAGCATCTTGCTTTCTGCCTTTGCTCTGGAATGTTCTGCCTCAAATATGTTATCAGTTAAATTGTGTGGAGTCCAGCACCTCTCAGGGAAATCTGGACAGCTACAAACAAAACTTAAAGAGGCTTATTTACTTCTGCTTTGTTTTTAAAGGGAGGCATTGGAAAATTCTTTCAAACTTGTATGTTTAAGTGACTGTAGATATTTGTTTTTATATGATAACACATAACATTTTTACCTTGCTTTATTTGAAGGCTCTTGAGATCTGTCAACAGAGAAACTTTGTAGAAGAGACGGTTTATCTTCTCAGTAAGTAGCTTTGATTCATTTTGGTCCCCATAAGCTAGAGTGGGGTGACAACGTGATATAAATTTTCCAAGAATGGACATAGGTTTCAGACCAAAGTAACAGAGGTTAAAGCCTGTTTTATATAAGAATTTAATATTTGGAGAAGGAAACTTCATAGCTCAATAAAGAAGGTAGCATTATTTAATAAATGCTACTGAGATAATAATTAGTATTGTGTAAATCAAAATAAATTGTGGATGGGTTGACAAATTTGTTTTTTTTTCTTTTTCTGCTTTTCATCAGAAGGAAGTCAGAATCTGAGAGACCTGGTTTCAGATTCCAGATTTGCCATTTAGTAGCTATATGATCTTGGCAAGTGACTAACATGTCTGTCCTTTTTTATAAAATTGAAATATTAATAGAACTACTTCCTCAGATTATAGTGATTACAGGAAGTAATTCATGTGAAGCACTTAAGTGAATACTCAGTACAAAGTAAATACCTAGTAATTAGGATTTATTTTACTAAGTTACAGTTGTCATATAAGGAAATACACTTTTTGTCATGGCTATCAAACTGTGTAAACAAAGTGAGATGTGGTTTCTCTTAAAACGTTTAATTAAATTATCCTAAACGTGTTTCTCACATTGTTCTAGGCCGAATGGGTAACAGCCGAAGTGCCCTGAAGATGATCATGGAGGAATTGCATGATGTTGATAAAGCGATTGAATTTGCCAAGGAGCAGGACGATGCAGAACTCTGGGAAGATCTGATTTTATATTCCATCGACAAACCACGTAAGTAGAAAACCCATCTGCCTTCATAACTTCTTTCTCTCCATTTAGCCAGTTGTGTCTAGAGTAAGAATCATCTCAAGATGCACTGAGTTAAAAATATGGTGAAGTATCTATAATAAAAATAGGTCATGTATATAGTAAAGATTTCCCAAACTCTCCCTATACAGGGAAGTCTAGACCCTTAATAATTCATTGTTAGCTAGCTGAACTTGATAAAGAACAAGTGATTGACATGATATCAACTCTGCTCCCATGAAGCATAGTTTTACCTACTGCACCCAAATGAAATAAAAGATTCTGGTTTTGTTTGTACACAGTGGGCATTTATTTTGAAAGTGTATAGTCTAGCCCTTATCAGTTCTCTTTATGGAAACCCATAACCATTACTGGACATGGACTATATTTGGAGGTTTGCTACGTAGCATCGAGCCTCTCTCTCCTGCCTTGTTTTATCAGTGCAGCACTAGGAGTGTCTATTTGCTGCCTCTCCTTGACCATCTGCTTGGGTCTCCCATTTTGGAAGGAAACAAATGAAAGTCCTCTTTTAAAGATATAGATATGATTCAGAAACTAGCAGTCATGGTTTAAAATCTCTCCCTTCCCCCTTTTTATTTTTTGGTCAGAAGGCTTATCTATTTCAAGATTTTCAAGTTCTAGAAACCACTGTTACAGTTTTTTTTTTTTCTGAGATACAAGAGGGTGTTATTCAGGTTCATTACAGATTAAGGTACTTCGAGAATCTAGTTTAGCATAATAGAGTAGCAGTTCAAGGATCCTACAGGAGGTAGAGTGGTAATGAAGCACGCTTAGAACCTGGGCCTACCCTGGCTTTGATTTGGGGTTCAAAAATTGCTAGTTGTGTGATCCTGGACGAATTCATTAACCATCCTGTTTTTTCCTTTTCCATAAAATGGGAACAAAAAACATTGCCACCTTGCAGAATATTGGAGAAAAGTATATGATAACTGCACCATAGTATATTCTCAATAAATATTAGTCACCTCTCTTTGACATCACAAACTGTGTTCTGAAGTAATCATTTGTTCTCCAATTCATTTTCTTTTTAAATCTCTTCTCATTTAGCTGCTTCTTAGAGAAAAGTAAAGAAGATTAGTTCTTGGGAGGATTTAGAAGTTCAGATGGTTTTAACAGTTACTAAAAGGAAATAACTTTTGCCTAAAATTACATCCATTCCATTGCTTATATGTTGTTTTCTGTGGTATCCATAGCATTTATCACCGGCTTGTTAAACAACATTGGCACTCATGTTGACCCAATTCTACTAATTCACCGTATTAAGGAAGGAATGGAGATTCCTAATTTGAGAGACTCCTTAGTTAAAATTCTACAAGACTACAATTTACAAGTAAGTATCCTTTCTTGAATAAGTGGACATTGCTGAGTAAATTGACTGACTACATTTCTAGGGTTTATTGTGGACATCCATTCAATTTGATAGTCACATTGTACTTAGGCCCAGATATTTGGAATATTTTTCAAATAAAGAAGCTACAAATAGCACCCTTTAAGGAAGCATACATATTTTTTATCCATCCCCCGATTTTCTCTCTTTGTGAGCAGGCATTCTCATATTTATAGAGTAAACTTAGCATGGCCTTGGAGCGTGTGGGGGAGTGTTACAGTGGCTTTTAGATCAGACCACCTGAACCATTTTGAAGTAGAATGAGCATGTGTCCATTTGGAGAAATTAAAAAAAAAAAAAAAACCAACTTTTTGTTTTCCTTGAAGCCACTTAGTATCGTATTGCCTGAAAGATTTTAAAATACAGAATTTTGTTTTACCTTTTGTCTGTTTTTCTAGAGTATTACAAGTTTAGTACCCTCAATAATTCAGAATTTGTGATAAGAGCCGTAGAACTCATTATCTTTATATAAATAATTAACATGCCAATCACAGAGCATCCTGATCTTTTCCTTAAAATAGCCTCTAGCAGTGACTGTATTTCGGAATGCTAGTAGCGTCCAGAGAACTTGAAACTATTTAAAGCACATTTCTTGAAAAATTCAGACTGTTCTTTCTCTAGCTCGTTTGGAAATGAGTTTTTGGTTAAATGGGGATGAAATTGCTTTCCTGGAGACAGAGATTTTGCAGGTGGAGCCAAAAGACAGGGCTGTGGGGAGAGAAGTGGTCTCCAGGGTAGGAAAGGGGGAGCGTGTGATGAGGATTTGCACAGCACCCGTTGAACTTGGAGTTCAGGTCAGAGACTGGGTGAAAAGCAGAAGAAAATGAGGAAGATCAGTGGTATCAAAAAGAAAAATAAGAAATGCCAAGGACTGACAGAGCTGGAGGGCCAGGAGCCTGTGGCCAGGGAGGAAGATATTGTTAAACATTTCCAAAGGAGTCTTTGTGACCGCGTTCAGAAAGTACAGTGATGGGAGAGGTCATGGGAGTGGAATTAGTCAAGAAACTGTGAGGGTAGGAGTTGTCTGGTGGGCCCAGAGCTGTGAGCCAGGGTCCAACTTTCTCCTCAAACTAGGAGTTAACATCCAATTAAGCTGACTGGCCTTACTGGATAACTCAGCTTTAAGGAGAAGAGGTTTTCCTGAGGGCGGATGTGACAAAACTAGAAGCCTTGGCTTAGAAGGCTTGTGGGAAGTTGGCATCATGGGAGAGAAACGAGTACTTGGTTTAGGCAAGTAGGAAAACAATCTCTTCTGCAGAAACCTTCCAGAGAAATAAGCATTTGTTTCCAGTGGAATTTGGAGGCCTGTGGGTGACCCAGAGAAAGATTGCTGGAGGAAGGAGAAAGGCCAGGAAGGAAAGGGAAATGTAGGAAGGGGTTACTAGGTGAGGAGAGGTGACAAGGAGGGGTTTGTGCTTTGTGCAGCTCTCAAGGGATGCAGAAGAACCGTCCAGACCGGAAATGAGTCACTTCATCCTGAAGCATGAATTTGGCGTTAGGGAGAGCAGTTCCAGTGTCAGACCCTGTAAAGCCCTGGACGTGAGTGAGCTTGACAATGATCTGTAGCTCCTCGGCTCTCAACACCCCGGGTCTGCCTGGAAGTTGCAAATTCCAACTTGTCAAGAAGTCATTTAAGTGTCTCTACACCTCTGCCCCAAGAAAGGGGCATAATAATTGCCCCCTTTGTCCTCCAGCTCTCCTGCATGAAGCCTAGCCTCTCAGTTGAAAATTATGCATTACTTTTTTCTCAGCCTCTACAGTACCTCCAAAAACACCTAATAGATCCCTCTTCCTAGGCTCTTTCCAGAGAACCAAGCTCAGGGGCACTGCTAGGTCTCACTGCTCATTAATGTTTTATGAATATATTTGCATAGTTCTGAATCAGCCAGGAATAAAAATTATTAGGTGCAAAGAGAATTCCGTCTAAAAAATTAGCCACTAATCAGCTGCTAAGTCAATATTTTATCCTTTTCATTTTTAAGTGAGAGCTTTTCCTTAAGATGTGTAAGTGTGCAGCCCCTGGTGTATTAAAGAGGCTGGGAGTTACTTTGGCCGGGGGTCCAAGGTAGCCTGTAATACCCCAACCATGGGGAGGGGCTTCTGGGACAGAATGGGAGGGACTCATGGAGAAAGGGGCAGGGTCTGTGGAAACGGCTGCATCTGTAGTCTTCTCTGGACCTCAGACATCTCCTTGGAGGATGCACAGAGAAAATGCTCTATTGGGACAGGTTGTTCAGAGTTCCAGGAGGTACTTCCTGCTTATATATGAAAAGTTTAGAATTATTTTCTATGAAAAAGGCTGCTAAGTCACTTTGGTCGTGTCCGACTCTGTGCGACCCCGTAGACTGCAGCCCACCAGGCTCCCCCATCCCTGGAATTCTCCAGGCAAGAACACTGGAGTGGGTTGCCATTTCCTTCTCCAATGAAAAAGGATACTTCTTTTCATTAATGACTTTTTATTTTCTTTCCCTGACAACCTACTGGGGATCACTATAAAAGTAATTTGAATCTATTTATAGAGCAGTCTGAATTTTCTAGAAAGGTTTCACATACTTTTAAAATTCTGTCTAGTCTTTTTTGTTGTTGTTTCATAAAACTATGGTTGATTTTTACATGTTTTAACAGGCTAAAAAATTTCAACTCTGACAATGACATCCAAAAAATTTAGGGGAAATTTTGCAGGTCCATGAATCAGCAAGAATCTGGACCCTGTTATGCCTCGGGGCAGGGAGTTGAGGGGAATGACCTTGGGAGACATTAAGAACCATTCAGTAAAATGTAGGAAACTGTGGTCAGGTGTTAGACACAGGTTATCACAGGGCTTCTCAGCACCTTTTTTGCTGATTTGCATTGGTAATCTAAGGCTCAGATTTATAATTCAGTGGACAGAATTTTACAACTTACTTGGTACTGAAAGTGGTTTAGGGGAGGACTCCTCAAGTGAATTGCTGTTTGGAAAGAGAAGAGTTAGTTAGAAAGTTGGGAGGAGAAAACTGAACATCACTTTTGGTTTTAAAATTTCATGTTTTCTAAGATGCAACAACTTTTCTCAGTATCATGTCTAATTCCATCTAAATGGAATTAGAAGCTGACAGATAAGCTTCAATTGTCTATGACATCATTAATGTTAAAGAAATAATTAACCACAGTATTGATGTTTAACTTTTTTTTTTACACATTTGTATACTTTGTTATATTGTTAGCATGTCAGTTCAATAGAATTTCAAAGCTTCCTGAAGTAAGATAAAAGTAGCCCTTATCATACTTCATAAACTTAAAATGTTTCTAGGTCTGATTTCAAGGACAAATAGCATTTGTTTTGATATTAGTTACTTACAAAACAATATATAATGATATTTCCATTTTTACAAGAAACCGCAATTTCCAAATTTTTATGCTGTGTTTTATATTTGTAAAAAATTTTATTTCTTGTATTTAGTGGGTTGGCCAAAAAGTTTGTTCAGTTCTTCTGTAAGATGTTATGGAAAAATCTCAACAACTTTTTTGGCCAACCCAATATTTAGCATTTATATCCACTTCTCTTGCCCTTTTTTTTTTTTAGAGCTTATTTAGAATTCTTAAGCGTCCTAGCACCTTTGCTTTTAAACACTTGACAGTCATTTATCTTTACAATGGTCCTTAAGGAACTCTCATCTCTATTTTATTTATAAGACGACTTGCATTTCAGAAAGTTTTGACTTACCAGTCTGGGAAGGTGATGAACTGGATTTGGACCCAGACCTTCTGACTAAATCTTCTGTAGTCCTCACTGGTTGTCCCATTGGTCCCTGGAGATGCAGTCATTATACAGGCAGGTTGCAGCAGGAATATATAGGATTGGCCTAGAAGATGAACCCGTAGCCTATTGTCTTTAAAGAGCTGTGCGCATGATGTTTGCAGACCCAGACTCTAGTCCCAGCTTTGCCATTAAGTCTGTTGACCTTTGGGAGGGGTCCGTAAACTTTCTGGATGTCAATTTTCCCATTAGGTTAAATCAATACTTGTTAAGCCTGGCTGTACACCAGAATATTCTGAATTTTTTAAAGAAAATTACTTAGTTTCTGGTACCACCCCAGATCTGTGGGAGAAGAACAGAGAGCAGATCCTTAGACCACCCTGGTGTTTCTTAAACACTCAGCATTGTACTGGATTCTGCATTGACATTTAAGAGCCTAGAGATTAGATGGGCTCTAAAGAATTTCTATCAAATTTTCAAGAGGGTCCTTTCATAAACATGTCTTTCTATAGCAAATGCAGCTGCATAGCATTGATGTAACATTTCTGTGGAAATCATCCATAATACTTATTTTGGAGTCTGTAATAAAGTAGCTTAGATTTTTTTCCATATAACTTTTTTACACTTGATCTTAGCCAAAATGCCAAGAAGTGATCAGTATATGTTTTTTAATGCTGTATGTTTGATTGCTTATAGACATATTGATTTAAATATTTTGAGTGCCTACTGTGTTAGATCCCACCTGGATAGGTACTCACAGAGCCTCCACATATTATCTCACGGACCAGGAAGTGAGCAGAATGCAGCCCTTTGCTTGAGCAGCTCTTGAGCTGAATGAATATTCCTAGGAGAAGCAAAAAGCTTTAACACTTCCATTTAAATTTCACACATGTACACACACAGTTAAATAAATAAATGACTCCAGACATCTGTTTATCCAAGTTCTTTCCCCATATTTACTTTTTCTGTAATCTCCTATAGAGGCCTCCCAGGTTGGTAAAGAATCCACCTGCCAATACAGGAGACACAGGTTTGATCCTGGGTCAGGAAGATCCCTTGGAGGAGGAAATGGCAACCCACTCCAGTATTCTTGCCTGGAAAATTCCATGGACTGATGGGCTACAGACCACAGGGTCACCGAGTCAAACACCACTGAGCACACATGTACACAGTCCCCTTTGCCTTTATCATTTCCTCATAGGTCTCTACTTTGAAATCCAGAGACAAATGAAGAGGAAACAGTGGCTGCTTTCTTACGTTTTCTTGGTCTCACATGGGTTTCAACTCACCGTATATAAGCTCGTAATTTCTTCTAAGAGATAGTTTTTAATATTCTTGAAAATAAAAGTTATATAAACATTTAAGATAAAATCTATTTTTTCCTTTAAAATTATTTCTGTTTGGCCTCATCACATAGGTGCTTATGACAACCAACTATAGCTTCTCTAATCACTTAGTTACATGGATACTTTATATCATTTTTTCAACTCCAGCCTGAGAACTTGAGTCTTTCTGTCTTATTTCTCTGCAGTTCATCTTTGATAATAAACCTGACAAAAGGCAAAGCTTTTTTCAAATAGAAATTTAAATGCCATTGCGTTGTGATTTAAATGGTGGGTTAGATAGTGGGTAAAATGGTTTCCCAGCCTAGCTCTGGTCTCATATCAGGGGTTTATGAAGCCAGGTGACTATCTCATGTGCCGTGCTGACGATAAGCACTACAGTACAAACAAGACAGTGTCAGCAAAAAGTCCAACATTCAAAGAGTCTTTTAAAATAGAAATTTCAGAAACTTGGCAGCCTTGTATGACGTTTTTTTCCCATGGCAGCTCTTTCTAATGAACCATAATAACCTTGCTGATGTACACTCTTCATTCTCCTGTATAAAAGGTGAGCCTGGGGCTTTGCTTTTGGTTGGGATCGTTATCAATGATGATTAACTGCAGAGAAATAAGGAAAAATAGGGAGAATCTAAAGTTTGTTGTTAGTTTTCAACAGCTACTTCATAAATACATTCTTAATTAATCTTACAGTAGAACAAAGTATGCTTGTAACAATTATAGAAACTGCAACTGACTTTGAAACATTTTACTTTTGATTGACACTATTGGTGTTAAGCTTTTATTTTAGTATTAGAGCAGCTAGATATGTTTGGTAATAAGTTATTTTTAAAAAAGTTTACCAACATCAGTATTTTTTAGATCTTCTCTACTGTATTTTTCTCTTCTTTCTGTATGCTTTCGTGACATCTGTTAAAGTTTGTTTTCTTAAATGAATCTGAAAAATTCAATTTCCAGCAGCATTTTGAAGAATAAAACTGCATAGGCAGTTTCTCAACGTAGAAACAGTAAAGTCATGTAGTTTCCTCTTCATCAACTCTCGAAATGGTGGGTGCAGAACTTTGGGCATCACTTCTGTTTCCATGGCTCTTTGCCCTCATATAATGAGGGGGAAGCCCTTGGGCTGCATGCACCCAGCACCGGTGCTCCTTGGGATTGAGAGGAAGACGTGTTATCACAGCCGATCCGGGATGGAGGACCACAGTTGGCCGCTTCCAGTTTCCTTCCCTGATGGCACAAATTGAAACTGTGTGAAAGGAGAACAGCCACAGCGGTTTCAGAATCGAGAGTGACTTTGATGTGAAGAAGGGCAGGATGCTGCTGTGTCATGACCCAGAGCTGGGCAGCAGGGAGGCGGCGATGTCTCCATCGTGTGAATTTGCATGGAGCCCCACGGAACCATGTGTGCTCAGACCCATTGGGCCAGAAGAAGATGACATGGATGCTGCACCAGAGCCTCCCAGAAGGCCTTGAATGTTTTCCTCTTTGAAAAGCAGCGAGTTCTAGTGAAAAACAACATCTGGCTTAAGCATACCTCACACAGCTTCTCCCAATTTCCAACACAATACCTACCCTCCAAACCCAAAATGGAAGCTCACAGTGTGGCCAGAAGAACTGGTTTACAAGGGAAAGGAACCATCTGTCCCTGACCCCACATGAGAACAGTAAGAGGATTCTTCCCCATATTTGAATCTTTTTAAGGTGGTTTTTCTTTTATGTTGTGTGCATTAGATTCTGCTTCGTGAAGGCTGTAAGAAGATTCTCGTAGCCGACTCACTGTCCTTACTCAAGAAGATGCACCGAACTCAAATGAAAGGCATTCTGGTTGATGGTGAGTAAAATGGAAAGAATCATATTGGAACTACATGCCTCGCTTTCAGACAGGACAAAGAGAAACACTGTATAATCCCAAGTGTAGAGTAAGTCCCCTACATATGTTCCAAGAGCACATTCGTAAATCCAACAAAGTTAGCTGAGGTATCAACTAACATAATCGGCTGTGTAGTACTGTACTATAATAGGTTTATAATGCTTTTTCACACAAATCATACATAACCACCAAACCCAAAAGTAGACATTTTAAATCTTACAGTAAATTACCTTGAAAAGTACAGTAGTGCGGTACAACAGCTGACATCCAGGGGCATGTTTGCATCTCTGAAAGTTCGAAACTTGAAGGTTCGTATGTAGGGGACTTACTGTGTGCGTTTCCTTGCAGAGGAGAACATCTGTGAGTCCTGCCTTTCCCCTATTCTTCCATCAGGTAAGATGGTTGGGTGGAGGAAAAAAAATCCCAGTTATGTGTTAATGATGAGCAGAGTTAAAGTTTTGAAGTTAGCAAATTACATTTTATAAAACTTCTGGGGTAATTCAGCCTAGAGAAGAATTTCAGCCATATCCCTACTCAGTTGCATGCTGGTGCTGCCAATTCCTTAGGGGTAAGGTTCCCAAGTTTTAGAGTGAGTCTGCATCTGTGGGTAGGCTTGTTAAAACTGAGATTGCTGGTCCCACCAGCAATCACCCCCTGTAGGAGGTGATTCAATAGTTCAGGGTGGGACCCAAAAATCTGTATTTCTAACAAGTTCCCATGTGATGTGGATGCTACTGGTTCAGGGGCCAGTCTTTAAGAACCACTGCCTTAGTATAAAACAAAACAAAATGAAAACTTACCGTCTACTTGTTTAGATTCCAAGGTAGAAGAGCCATATGTATACTTGGGGAAAAAAATTATAGGTAGCTTTCACTTTTCTTTAAACTTTTCATTGCTGTGTGGCTTTAGGCACCCGAGT
Organism: Bos indicus; assembly: GCF_029378745.1. Taxonomy (NCBI): domain Eukaryota; kingdom Metazoa; phylum Chordata; class Mammalia; order Artiodactyla; family Bovidae; genus Bos; species Bos indicus. The sequence goes on from NC_091763.1 coordinate 82,474,467, forward strand.
TATCTCATATGTATTTCAACGGAAATGGATACTCACCTTTTAATTGGAAACTGTGGTTCCTTAAAAGACGTGCACGTTTGTTTATTTGTATGTAGATATATATATCTATCACCAACTACAATCAAAGCATTTTAGGGACTTCACTGGCGGTCCAGTGGCTAAGACTGTGCTCCCAATGCAGGGGGCCCAGGTTCAATCCCTGATATGCTAAGGCTAAGGCCTGGCACAGCCAAATAAATATTAAAAAAAAGAAAGAAAAAGCATTTTACATACGGCTCATTTAGGATGTGTTGGGCTTCCCTGGTGGCTCAGATAGTAAGGAATCCGCAATCCGCCTGCAGTGCAAGAAACCCAAGTTTGATTCCTGGGTCAGGAAGATCCCATGGAGAAGGAAATGGCAACCCACTCCAGTATTCTTGCCTGGAGGATTCCATGGACAGAGGATCCTGACGGGCTACAAAATATGGAGTTCCAAAGAGTTGGACATGACTGAGCAAACAACACACAGGATGTGAAAAGAGAGGTTTCCATATTTTGAAGTAGAAATTAAAGCAGTTTTTGACATGCTAAGAAAATGCTTCATATGTGTAAATTCAACATGGAGAAGCACTACAAGACCTAGTTTGTGTAGCATTTACTTTGCTTTGAGGGATTATTTAATAGGGCAGGAGTACAGGAAGTCATTCCACTTGGGGCCTTCTGTAGGGCAGGAGCACAGGAAGTCATTTCACTTGGGGTCTTCTGTAGAGGTTTGGATTTTAAGTGCTTATGTTAAAAATTGCAGTGGGTTATACACATATCCAGGGCTTCCCAGGTGGGGCTAGTGGTAAAGAATCCACTTGCTGATGAACGAAACATAATGAGACGTGGGTTCGATCCCAGGGTTGGGAAAATGCCCTGGACCAGGGCATGGCAGTCCACTCCAGTATTCTTGCCTGGAGAATCCCATGGACAGGAGCCTGGCGGGCTACAGTCCATAGTGTTGTACAGAGTCAGACACCACTGAAGCAACTTGGCGCGCATGCATACACATACCCATTCTTTTTCATGTTCTTTTCCATTGTGGATTACCCTGGGATAGTGACTGTAGTTCCCTGTGCTACACAGTATGATCTTGTTTGCTGTAGAGCAGAAATTAATACAACACTGTAAATCCACTATAATAAAAAATAGAAAAAAAAAACTGTAGTGGGTGTAGGAAAAGCAGAGAGCTTTTGTAGTGTTTTAGTCCATGTTTTAACGGAAGGAAGCCACGTGCACCTGCACAGTATAGTCAGATTTCTAATTTAATCTGTTAAAGGTTAAATCTTACTGGAACTCAGCTGGCTACACGGAGCAGGAGCAGATGAGGTGCAGTGCCCAAGCGGACTTACAGCACAGGGCAAGGTCACACCAAGGATGTTAGCCCAGCTCTGCCCTGAAGTCAGTGAAGGGTCTTGGCAAACGCAGACGCTTTCAGGCAGAAAGCATCCGTACAAACCACAGAATCCACTTCCGTATGTGGTGTGTCACAATTGTGTACACAGGGCTGGGGAAGGGAGAACCTTGTACAGTCACATACACATGCTGATTTTTTTTTTTTTTAAACAACAAATGCTGTTGCCTTGCCATGAAATCATCCCCAGTGTGTAGCTGCAGTAACTGATTGGGAAGCCAGGCAGCTAACCGGGGACCCCAGAGCAACAGGACTCATGCCTGCCCTGTGTTCAGCCACGCCGCCTGGCTGGGATGCAATTGTAAATTAGCAATCCTCCCAGGGCAGCTTCTGGCTGGAAAATGAAACTGCTGTTGCCCTGAGCTCTTCTCTCTTCCCTGCCCTCTCCCCCTAGACGCAGCAAAGCCCTTCAGCATGGTGGTCTTCCACTGCCGGCATATGTTCCACAAGGAGTGCCTGCCCGTGCCCAGCATGGTGAGTGGGTGGCTTGGCCACCACCAACTTGAAAGCAATTGGTGCAGCCAGAGGGGTGTGCTCAAAATGATAACCATCCTCTTATGACATCCTCTGGTTCAAAGTTATAACCTTCATCTGTGTCTCACAGTTTGTCACATGAGAAAAAGTGATGAGCCTGTTTCTCAAACGTAAAACTGCTTAGTACACAATACTAAACATTATAAAAGCATACTCATGTATGTAAATTTGTTCAGATAAAATCGATGACTGTTGGGCTCCAGAGATGTGAACTACAGGGAGAACCATATTTTACTGTGTCTGACTTTCTCACCCTGATTTCTGTATCACAACACTACTGTTTTTTCAGTGTCAAGGCGGGTTCCCTGGGGTGCCCCTGGGTAACATTTGGCTCGTCTTTCTGTGGGGAGTCCTTTGAGTCCCAGAACAACAGCTGGTCTATACAGAATCCTGTGTGAACCAGCTCTACCCTCTGGGGAAAGGAGCGACATCGCATGGCCTCCTCCCCATCCTCCACCAGTGCATCCCATCTGGATATGATAGTAGAAGGAGATGATCTTTTTAAAATTCTGCATTTTTACTTGCGTTTTTTAGACCTCTCCTGCGCAGTTCTGTAACATCTGCAGTGCGAAGCACCGGGGACCAGGAAGTGCCATTTTGGAGATGAAAAAATAGCTTGGTTCTGTTTGTCAGCCTCTTCCTCGCCACTCTTTGAGGACTGCTTTTGCAGCAACAGAAGCTTTTGTTGACACCAGTGCTGTTACGAGATTCGTACATGTTTAGATTATGCTTAAGAAGTGCTTCTGCATCTTCTTCTACTAGATGTTTCTCTTTGCAGTTGATAAAGAAGTTAGGGCTTTCCCCAGCCATACCTTGAAAGATGTGCGTTCACGGTCAGTGTTTTATCGTTTATTTGTTTGACTCATTATTTAGGAAGAGAAACTGAAGTCTTGGAGTTGGAAGTGACACTTCAGTAAAACTGTCCAGCCATAACATGGACTGCTGAGAGTTGTCCCAGATGGCTAAGTGCCGTACCACTGAGGCTGTCAGGCAGCACCTTGGACCTTGTTTTCATATCCTCTGCCAGCAGCCAGCCTCAGATTCTGGGTTTGGCTTTTTTTTTTTTTTTCAGTATGTCATCAACTGTGCTTACCTTCCTAATTGGCATTGAATGAAACATTGTGCGTATTGTCATTGACTATGTGATGTCTGGGAATAACAAGAGCAGCCTGATGCCATGCAGTTTCATGTTGACTGATGACATGTTCTCTGTGTCCTAAGGACCAGCAGTGTCTGCCCTGGCAGGCACTCAGCGTTTGCTGATTGAATAAATGTCAGCTCTTCCCACTGTGAAAGACTCACTTTTACTGGGTTGTACAACTTTAATCAAGCACTCTGGCACCCTCATAAGGAATGGAAGAGAGTTTCAGCACCTAGAGTGTGAGGGAGTGTGGGTGGGTGTCGCTAGCAGGGAGGATAGGAGTGATGCTGTGGAATCAGAGAGACATGCTCAGGAGAAAGGCGGCTGTTACTGGAGGATGGGCATGACAATGTTTCCTATAGCCTCCTTTGCCCTTGTAGAACATAGCATAAAACAAAGGGAGAGAATTCAAACTTGTGCCTATGTCTCATAGTTACTGGTTTCGTTTCCTTGGGCTACATTGCCATCCTCTAACCAGTGAAAAACACATATTCACTGTCCCTGCTCTCTTTGTCCCAAAAAAGGGAATAAATGCAGCTTTCTGTGTCTGCCTTTTTGGGGAGAGGATGGGATGCTAATGCCTACCAAGCACATACCAACTACTGAACCTGGTACAGTCGTTCCCATGAGCAGCATCTCATTTCATTCTTATAGGACTCCCCAGACTACCTCCTGACCCCAAGAAGAAGATATTATATCCCCAGGTTTACCAGCAGAGAAATCAAAGTGCAGAGATGTTATCACAAAGGTGACTCTCTCACTTCAGAGCTGGGCTCTGCTTTAAGAAATCACATGGCCAAGTTCAGAGGAAATGCACAGTACATTTTTTTGCACTAGAATTAAAAAGAATATTAAGTAGAAGACAACAGACTTCTCTGGTTAGTCGTAAATATTTAGAACTAGAAAGTGTTAGAGGTTACTGTCAACCCTCTCAGTATTTCCGTATTCCAAGACTAGGGATATCTCTGCTACAGTGCTAGGTTTTACTTTTAACCAGAGAAACTCTGCCTTCACAAAAAAAAACCTTACAAGTGATCCCAATTTGAAACATAGCTGAAAAGCAAAGCTACTCCACTTATATTTGAGAAGAATATAGTTGCTGACTTCAAATTTCATGTCCTTTCCTTAAAAGGTTTCCTTAGTGTGAAACCACTAAGTTCAAAGTTATTTTGTGGTAACAGTTTTATTTTTCTTTTGTCTTTAGCCAAAAAGACTTTATACTAGTTTAATTATGTCCATCTTTGAAAATTTTTGAGGCGTTCTTAATAAAAATGTAATTGGTTGTTCTAGTGCTAAATGATCTGTATTTAATATTATGAAAACAAAAAATTGAGCAATCATGTTTATACTAGTTTAAATATGTCTGAGAATTTCTGAAACAGTCTCAATAGCTTTTAATTTGGTGGTTCTATTGCTATAATACATATATTTAATATATGAAAACAAACATCGAGCATCCATATCATGTCAGCAACTGATAAAGCACTTTGCATGTATTATCATTCATATGAACCATATGAGATAGGCATTTATCATTATCATCAGTTTACAAATGGGGAAGCTGGGCACATTTTAAAGTTTAAACTTTAAAGTTTAAACAATTTGTCTTAAGGTCAAGGAGCAGGCAGGGGGTAGAGCTGGAAGTCAAACCCATGCAGTCACCCTTCAGAGCCCCATGATCTTCACCAGTACCTATTTGATCTTTAAAAAAAAAAAAAGTATTTGACCTGTAGTCAGTGTATAGAAAACAAAATCTGCTATAGGAGCAGAAACAGATTTATCATGAAGTATGGAATAGCTTCCAGAACCACCAAGAAGCTGAAGAAACAGACAGGAGGCAGACCTTCCAGGAATGCCTCACCCGGCCCCCCAGAACTGGCTGCCAGGGCCCTCACACCCAATCCACCTCCGTAAGGGGATGAGCTGCACAGAGCAGTGCAGATCGTTCTTTTCAAGTAAATTTTCTATAAGTAAAAGTATACAGATTTCTCAGTGTCTTTTCAAGTTCACTCTGAGTAGCACTAAATAAGGAATGTTATGTATGTACCTATTTGTGCAAAGAGACATTTCTGTGTGCTAAATATCATACCACTTGAGCCTGATTATCAGGACTTGGGCTCAATAAATTTTAATCAAGACTAATTTTGATACAAAACAGTAACTTTGACTTCACAAACACTCCTGAGTGTCCTTTTATAAAATCTAGAAAGAAATGCCCATCTCCTGCAATGCAGGTTTAGGGCTGATGAGAAGCAGTGTGATGTTAGTAGTGAAGGTAATGCAGGAGAGAGAAAGAAACACTCAACCTCCAGAAGCAGGAACCCCAGAGGGAGCCAGTCCCCAGGCCGTTCTGTACATTCACCCAGAACAATGGTGCTGAAATAAAAACATGGTCACGTCATTTCTCTAAAGCATCTAATGCCTCATCTGGGCCTTGGCTGACCTCTGTCCACACTGGTATTGGTGGAGATGCCATCATTCCCATAGCCTTCTATCACCTGCATCTGTTGCCAGCATCTCTTGTGATGTGTGCAGAGCCAGCTGATCTCTGGTCCTTGGACCTTGAATTGACCCTGCTCTCCTGACCACCACAGCTCTCCCAGCCCCCAACACATCTGTCTACCTTGGTGACTCTGGAAAACTCATTCAACTTAGCCACTGAGGTAGTCTTTCTTTGTTGTTTCCGCACCACACCCAAGAGAGGGGGTAGGTGGCAGGAGGGTGAGAAGATTGGGCATTCAGTTTGCAAGACTCACTCCCTCTAAAAGAAAACAGTGAATAAATGCAAAAGAAACAAAAGAGACCATAGCAAAAATCAAGAAAGCCAAAAGTTGGTTCTTTGAGAGGATAAATAAAATTGACAAACCATTAGCCAGACTCATCAAGAACCAAAGGGAGAAAACTCAAATCAATAAAATTAGAAATGAAATGGAGAGATCACAACAGGCAACACAGAAATACAAAGGATCATAAGAGACTACTATCAGCAACTATATGCCAATAAAATGGACAACTTGGAAGAAATGGACAAATTCTTAGAAAAGTACAACTTTCCAAAACTGAACCAGGAAGAAATAGAAAATCTTAACAGATCCATAACAAGCACAGAAATTGAAACTGTAATCAGAAATCTTCCAGCAGACAAAAGCCCAGGTCCAGACGGCTTCACAGCTGAATTCTACCAAGAATTTAGAGAAGAGCTAATACCTATCCTACTCAAACTCTTCCAAAAATTGCAGAGGAAAGTAAACTTCCAAACTCATTCTCTGAGGCCACCATCACCCTAATACCAAAACCTGACAAAGATGCCACAAAAAAAGAAAACTACAGGCCAATATCACTGATGAACATAGATGCAAAAATCCTTAACAAAATTCTAGCAATCAGAATCCAACAACACAGTAAAAAGATCATACATCTTGACCAATTGGGCTTTATCCCAGGGATGCAAGGATTCTTCAATATCCACAAATCAATGTAGTATACCACATTAACAAATTTAAAAATAAAAGTCATATGATTATCTCAATAGATGCAGAGAAAGCCTTTTGACAAAATTCAACATCCATTTATGATAAAAACCCTCCAGAAAGCAGGAATAGAAGGAACATACCTCAACATAATACAAGCTATATATGACAAACCCACAGCAAACATTATCCTCAATGGTGAAAAATTGAAAGCATTTCCCCTAAAGTCAGGAACAAGACAAGGGTGCCCACTCTCATCACTACTATTCAACATAGTTTTGGAAGTTTTGGCCACAGCAATCAGAGCAGACAAAGAAATAAAAGGAATCCAAATTGGAAAAGAAGAAGTAAAACTCTCACTGTTTGCAGATGACATGATCCTCTACATAGAAAACCCTAAAGACTCCACCAGAAAATTACTAGAGCTAATCAATGAATATAGCAAAGTTGCAGGATATAACATCAACACACAGAAATCCCTTGCATTCCTATACACTAATAACGAGAAAATAGAAATTAAGGAAACAATTCCATTCACCATTGCAATGAAAAGAATAAAATACTTAGGAATATATCTACCTAAACACTGGGACAACCCAGAGGGATGGTATGGGGAGGGAGGAGGGAGGAGGGTTCAGGATGGGGAACACATGTATACCTGTGGCGGATTCATTTTGATATTTGGCAAAACTAATACAATTTGTAAAGTTTAAAAATTAAAAAAAAAAAAAAGAAACAAAAGACCTATATATAGAAAACCATAAAACACTGGTGAAAGAAATCAAAGAGGACACTAATAGATGAAGAAATATACCATGTACATGTATCAGAAGAATCAATATAGTGAAAATGAGTATACTACCCAAAGCAATCTATAGATTCAATGCAATCCCTATCAAGCTACCAACGGTGTTTTTCACAGAGCTAGAACAAATAATTTCACAATTTGTATGGAAATTCAAAAAACCTCGAATAGCCAAAGCAATCTTGAGAAAGAAGAATGGAACTGGAGGAATCAACCTGCCTGACTTCAGGCTCTACTACAAAGCCACAGTCATCAAGATAGTAATGGTACTGGCACAAAGACAGAAACATAGATCAATGGAACAAAATAAAAAGCCCAGAGATAAATCCACACACCTATGGACACCTTATCTTTGACAAAGGAGGCAAAAATATACAATGGAGAAAAGACAATCTCTTTAACAAGTGGTGCTGGGAAAACTGGTCAACCACTTGTAAAAGAATGAAACTAGAACACTTTCTAACACTATACACAAAAATAAACTCAAAATGGATTAAAGATCTAAATGTAAGACCAGAAACTATAAAACTAGAGGAGAACGTAGGCAAAACACTCTCCGACATAAATCACAGCAGGATCCCCTATGACCCACCTCCCAGAATATTGGAAATAAAAGCAAAAATAAATGGGACCTAACTAAAATTAAAAGCTTCTGCACAACAAAGGTAACTATAAGCAAGGTGAAAATACAGCCTTCAGAATGGGAGAAAATAATAGCAAATGAAGCAACTGACAAAGAATTAATCAAAAATATACAAGCAACTACTGCAACTCAATTCCAGAAAAATAAACGACCCAATCAAAAAAATGGGCCAAAGAACTAAATAGACATTTCTCCAAAGAAGACATACAGATGGCTAACAAACAGATGAAAAGATGCTCAACATCACTCATTATCAGAGAAATGCAAATCAAAACCATAATAAGGTACCATTTCACACAGGTCAGAATGGTTGCTCTCCAAAAGTCTACAAGCAATAAATGCTGGAGAGGGTGTGGAGAAAAGGGAACCCTCTTACACTGTTGGTGGGAATGCAAACTAGTACAGCCACTATGGAGAACAGTGTGGAGATTCCTTAAAAAACTGGAAATAGAACTGCCATATGACCCAGCAATCCCACTGCTGGGCAAACACACTGAGGAAACCAGAATTGAAAGAGACACGTGTACCCCAGTGTTCATCGCAGCACTGTTTATAATAGCCAGGACATGGAAGCAACCTAGATGTCCATCAGCAGATGAATGGATAAGAAAGCTGTGGTACATATACACAATGGATACTCAGCCATTAAAAAGAATATATTTGAATCAGTTCTAATGAGGTGGATGAAACGAGCCTATTATACAGAGTGAAGTAAGCCAGAAAGAAAGACACCAATACAGTATAATAACACATATATATGGAATTTAGAAAGATGGTAAAGATAACCCTGTATGTGAGACAGCAAAAGAGACACAGATGTATAGAACAGTCTTTTGGACTCTGTGGGAGAGGGTGAGGGTGGGATGATTTGGGAGAATGGCATTGAAACGTATGTTATCATATGTGAAACGAATCGCCAGTCCGTGTTCGATGCATGATACTGGGTTCTCGGGACTGGTGCACTGGGATGACCCAGAGGGATGGGATGGGGAGGGAGGTGGAAGGAGGGTTCAGGATGGGGAACACATGTACCCCCATGGCTGATTCATGTCAATGTATGGCAAAACCAATACAATATTGTAAAGTAAAAATATATATATATTAAAAAAGGAAAACAGAAAGTGAGGTTCTTCTGGTTTCAGAGCTTCTGCCCTCTCTGCAGGGTCCATATGTGTCGTATCCCCACCTGAGAACCCAGTCCTGAGACACAAAGCAAGGCACCCTCTCAGCTCTCCTCTCCCTGAGCCTGTCTCCTCCTCCTGCTTTACCTCGGTCCAGCAGAATACTTCCTTACTAGGGCAGTGAAACTGCTTCTCACAAGATCAAGTCTGGTTTTTGCTGTAAAACTTTGAGTTTGGGTACTCAAAAGGCTGAGGCTGCTACAAACTCTTGACTCTAAATTTTTAAGAATTTATTTTGGAACTCCTCCTACTTTGCTGTATCAACTCTGCCTTTCTGTGAACACGGAAACAATATTAGAAGGCCCAAGGGGGAGAACAACCCATAGTGGTTCCTATATCAAAGTATCATGCACCAGTTCCACTTTGTGTCTGACCTGGAGTATGGACTATGAACTCAGTAAAGAAAAAGGAACGTATTGCCACATCTTTCCTGTGGCAGAGTGACACAAAAGAGGCACTTGAAAATGTGTGTTCAATGAGTGAAAGTGAGCTTAGTCTTCCTCCCCTGTTCAAGATAGAGAGATATATATATTATATATATATAGCATTCTATGACATGGGTGGCATGGCTTGTAAATGTGAACCTCTCCTGATGGATGTTCTCATTGTGGACATGCTGTCATTTCACCTTATATTCCTCCCTTGAGAGCCTTCCCACCAGCATTAAAAAAAAAAAAGCTTTGCCTCCTTCTCAAAGTTCATGCCACCTGAAACCTCACCTTTGAGTATCCCCCCTCCTCTGTGTCCACATCCAGTCCACCATCTTTTCTCACCCTCACACCATCTTTTGCATTCTCATTGCCACTCTTTCACTCCCAGATCCTGACTAGCATCTGGATGAGTGACCCCCTCAAATAAGTTGTTCCTGAAAGGGAATAAATCTCTTATAGTCTCAAAAATCATGCTGCAGAAGGGACACTTACTAAATGTCCCTTGATAGACTGAGCAAGATATCGTTCTCCCTCTGGGTGTGGAGTTCTTTCCTTAGGAAGGAGTACTAGAAATATGACAGAGAGTGGAGAGAGCCTTGCTAGCATGGGTAACTCCTGTGACTCATCTTTCTTGAAACTTGTTGGTTCCATGGATGCACCACTATCTATAGTTCTCTATTCATACTATGGCTTTCTAAAAATGAACCTTCACTGATTTTAAAAAAAAACAAAACAGTTCATACAACTCAGTAACAACAACAACAAAACTCAATTGAAAAGTACTCAGAAAACTTAAATCAATATTTTGCCAAAGAAGACATAGAGATGGCCATTAGGCACATAAGATGCTCAACATCACTATAATAGAGAATAACACAAGTCAAAACTATAATAGTTACTATCTCACTCCAGTAAGAATTGCCTTCATGAAAAACTACAAATAACAAATGGTGGAGATGGTGTGGAGAAAAGAAAACCCTCCTACACTTTTGGTGAGACTATAAATTGGCACAGACACTATGGAAAACATAGGTGGGTTCCTCAGAAAGCTAAAAATACAATAACCATATGATCCAGTAATCTCACTTCTGGGGATCAGTCAGTCAGTCAGTCACTCAGTTGTGTCAGACTCTTCATAACCCCATGGACTGCAGCACGCCAGGCTTCCCTGTTCATCACCAACTCCCACAGCCTACTCAAACTCATGTCCATCATGTTGGTGATTCCATCCAACCATCTCTTCTGTCGTCCCCTTCTCCTCCCACCTTCAGTCTTTCCCAGCATCAGGGTCTTTTCAAATGAGTCTGTTCTTCGCATCAGGTGGCCAAAGTATTGGAGTTTCAGCTTCAACATCAGTCCTTCCAATGAATATTTAGTATTATGAAAACAAACACTGACCATTCACTGTGTCAGGCACAGCTGAAGCACTTTGCATGTATTATCATATCAACCATATGAGACAGGCATTATTATCATCAGCCTCATCATTTTACAAAGGAAAATCTGGGGCACTTAAAGTTTAAACAATGTGTCTAAGGTTAAGGAGCAAGCAGGGAGTACAGCTGGAATTCAAACACATGCAGTCAGCCTTCAGAGCCCCGTGATCATAACCAGTGCATATTTGATCCTTTAAAAAAAAAAAAAAAAAGCTCTTTTTGAACCTGTTTTTGGTCAGTGTATTGAAAACAAAATCCATTCTAGTAGCAGAAAGTGATTTATCATAAATATCAAAGAGCTTCCAGAATCACTGAGAAGGCTGAAGAAACAAGAGGCAAAGCTTCCAGGAATGCCTCATCCAGGCCCCGAGAACTGGGCTGCCAGGACCCTCCACCCCAACTCCATCAGGGGACAGGCTGCACAGAGAAGTGTGAATCATTTTCAAGTAAACTTTATATAATGAAAGTATACATAGTTTCTCAGTTTCTTTTCAAATTCATTCTCAATAGCAATAAATATTCTATGTGTAGGTATCTGTGTAAGGAGACATTTCTGTGTACTAAATATCACACCAGTTGATCCCAGTTTCTCTTGTCAAGAGTAGGCTATTGAAACGGCACCAGTTTTTATAAGAAACTCTAATTTTCATTCCTGAACACTTATTCCTAGATGTGAAACTGTCACTTTATAAAATCTAGAAAGAAATACCTTCTGCTTTTCTCCCACAATGCAGGTTTGGGTTTGATGAGAAGCAGTATGATGTTAGTAGTAAAGGTAAGGCAGGAGAAGGAAAAAGCTTCCAGAACCAGGAATCCAGGAGGGAGCCAACTCCCAGGCCTTTCTTAACATTCACCCAGAACAGTGGTTCTGGAATGAAAACACCATCACATCATTTCTCTAAACTCTCAGGAACCCCTCGCCTTGCATGTGAAAGGACTTTTGGTTTTTGGCTTGACCTATGCCACCCACTGCATTTCACTTTGCAGCCTCTCTGGCCATCATGACATTAACTTCAGGTGCCCCTCACTTTCTGTCTATGTCCTTCATCCTACAACACTGCTCAATGTGACTCCTCGCTCACTCTGACCTCTGCAGATGGAGGGTAGGACGCCTCTCACTCGTCCTCATGGAACACCTAGGGCTCCATCTTTGTCACACTACGCTTGTCTCTAGCAAGCAGCATCTGCGTCCACAAACTCAAGTCTGAAAAGTAAGAACCCTTAAGTCTTCTCTTGAGTCCATATTCTACCTGGTAGCATACATTTTATGTTAGTTCATTGTTAACTCAGATGAATCACGCTTTTCTGAATTTTTTAGGGAGCTCTTCTCTGCTGGTTGTCTCTGAGTTTAGGGCTGGTGGTGGGGATGGTCTCCATCTGTCCAGTAGCAGTGAGGAGGCATCCAGGCATCACTGTCTCCTGTCCACACTGGCACTGGTGGAGATGCCATCATCGCCACAGCCTTCCATCACCTGCATCTGCTGCCAGCATCTCTGCTGTCTGCAGAGCCAGCTTGTCTCTGGTCCTTGGTCCTCATCCTGAGTCTCTTCTTCTGACCACTAAGCCTCTTCCAGCACCCCCACACCTTGTAGCTCTGGAAAATTCAGATTTGCCCAATGAAGTCATTCTCTGTGGCTTCCTCACCACATCCAAGAGGGTGATTAGTGGGGGTGGGGAGAAGGGTTGGAGAAGGTGGGCATTTGGTTTGCAAGACTCACTATCTCTCAAAGGAAACAGAAAGTGAGGTCCTTCTGTTCTGAGTTTTAGGCCTCTCTCCAGCATCCATCTGTGCCACACCCTGACCCAAGAACTCACTCCCGGGGCACAGAGCAAAGCACCCCTTCCTTTTCAGCTCTCTTCTCCCAGAGCCTGTCTCACCCTCCTGCTTTACGTCAGTGCAGTGGAACACTGCCTTATTGGCGCAGTGAAACTAACTCTTATATAATCACATCTTATTTTTACTGTAAACTTGGGTTTGGGTACTCAAAAGGCTGTTGTTATTGTTCGGTTGCTCAGTAATGTCAGGCTCTGCAACCCCATGGACTGCAGCAGGCCAGGATTCCCTGTCCTACACTATCTCCCGGAGTTTACTCAGACTCATGTTCATTAAATCAATGATACCATCCAACCATCTCACCCTCTGTCGCCCCTTTCTCCTCTTGCCCTTAATCTTTCCCAGCATCAGGGTCTTTTCCAATGAGTTGGCTCATCTCATCAAGTGGCCAAAGTATAGGAGCTTCAGCATCAGTCCTTCCAATGCATATTCAGGGTTGACTTCCTTTAGGATTGACTGGTTTGATCTCCTTGCAATCCAAGGGACTCCCCAAGAGTCTTCTCCAACATCACAGTTCAAAAGCATCAATTCTTTGGTGCTCAGCCTTTTTTATGCTCCAACTCTCATATCCATACATGACTACTAGAAAAATCATAACTTTGACTCTACAGACCTTTGTGAGCCAAGTGACGTCTCTGCTTTTTAATATCCTGTCTAGGTTTGTCAAAGCTTTTCTTCCAAGGAGTAATCATCTTTGCAAACTATTGATTCTGTAAATTTTTAAGAATCTCTTTTAGAACTTTTGCTTCTCTGCTATATCAGCCCTGCCTTTCTATGAACAAGGGAACAATAGCAGAAATTACAAAGGGGAAAACAACCCACCATGGTTACTACATCAAAATATCATCCTGCCAATTCCACTTATGTGTCTGTCCTGGAGTGTGGACTATAAATTCAGTAAAGAAGAAGGAACATCTCTTGTTCGTCTTTCCCATGATAGAGTGTCACAAATGAGGCACTTCAAAATGTCTATTGGATGAATGAAAGAATTGCCAGTCTTCCTCTCTTGTTCAGACACACACAGAGATATCTTTTTTTTATATATAACGTTCTGTGACATGAGTGACATATCTTGTAAATGTGACCCTCTCCTGATGGATGTTCACATCACAGACATGCTGTCATTTCACCTCCTTGTATTCCTCCCTTGAGAGTCTCCCCACCACCATGAAAAAAGCCTCTTTTGCCTCCTTTCTACCATCTCAAGTTCATCCTAGCTTCATAAATGAATACCCCTCTTCCTCTGTGTCCCCATCCAGTCTTCCATCTTTTCTTGCCATCACTCTGTCTTTTGCATTCTCATTGCCACAGTTTTGAACCCAGATTCCTAATATCTAGCATCTGGATGGGTTATAAGTGATTTCTTCCCAATTTTCATGCCTCCAATATCCACAGTTCTCTGATTTACTCTGTACCCAGCTACTATATTAATCTTTTTTCTAGTCTGATCCAATCATGTTCCCAGATAGTCTACTACTCACAATGCTTGAAATTTCTTCTGATACATCTTTATCCAAGTCTTCACATCCGCTCTTCCACCTCCTCATCAATTCCAGGTCCACCCAGCCTTCAAAGTCCAACTTAATGTCTTATCTCCATGTCTTCTTCCCCAACATACTCTGTCCCCAACCTAAAGCAGTTTTCACTCCAACCTCCAATACTGTGGCCCAAACATAACAAAGCTATTTATTGATGCATTATCCTGTATATATGTCTTATCTCATCAAATAAATTGTTTCTCATAGGAAATTAACATCTTAGAACCTCCAAAGGTATATTACAGAAGGGACACTCACTAAATGTCCCTTGATAGACTAAGCAAGACCTCATTCTCCCTCTGGGTGTGAAGTTCTTTCCTTAGGAAGCAGTATTGGAAATATTATGACAGGGTGAGAGTATAGAGAGCCTTGGTAGCTTGGGTAGCTCCTGTGACTCATCTTTCTTGAAACCTGATAGCTCCATGGATGCATCACTTTCTATAATTCCCTGTTCGTGCTGTGGCTTTCTAAAAACAAACCTTCCTATTCACTGACTAAACCCAGATAGTTTGGATAAACAACACATACAACTCAATAGTGAAAAAACAAATTGAAAAATGAGTAGAAGATCTAAATAGATATTTCTCCAAAGAAGACATACATATTGCCAGCAGGTACATGAAAAGATGCTCAACAGCACTAATTACTAGGGAAACGCAAATCAGAACGATAATGAGGTACCACGTCACAGCAGTCAGAATGGCCATCATCAAAAAGTCTGCAATAGTATTAAGGTCCCTCACAAAGTTAAAAATAGTTACATAATCCAGCAACCCCACTCCTGTGCATATATCCAAATATAACTATAGTTCACAAAAATACATACACCTCTATGTTCATAGCAGCATTATCTACAGTAACCAAGACATGAAAAAAAAACAAAATGTCCATTGATAGATGAATGGATAAAGATTTGTTGTGTGTGATTTGGTGTGTACACACACATATATATGAAGTGGAATATTACTCAGCCATAAAAAAGAATGAAATAATGCTATTTGCAGCTCCATGAATGGACCAGCGATTACCATAGTAAGTGAAGTCAGAAAAAGACAAATACCAGGTAATATCACTTATATGTGGACTCTAAAATATGATACAGATGAACATATTTTGACACAGACTCACAGACATAGAGAACAGACTTGTCACCAAGATAGAGAGGGTGTGAGGGAAGGAAGGATTGGGAGTTTGGGATTATCAGTTGCAAACTAGTGTATATAGGTTGAATAAACAACAAAAGTCCTACTGTATAGCACAGGGAACTACATTATCCTATGATAAACCATATGGAAAAGAATATGAAAAAATATATATGTATAACTGAATCACTTTGCTATAGAACAGAAATTAATACAACACTGTAAGTCAACCATACTTCAGTAAAATATTATTTAAAAAAACACACTGGTAAGGTCTTTAGCTCCAGACCCTATAAATGCCTGAATAGGTTTTATAGTAACCACAGGTTACTATATTCAAATTAATTAAAAGTAAAATAAAGTACCACTTCCCTGGTGGTACTGTGGATAAGAATCTGTCTGCTAATGCAGGAACACGGGTTCAATCCTTGGTCCAGGAAGATGCCACATACTGTGGGACAGCTAAGCCCGTGTGCCACAACTACTGATCCCGTGTGCCATAGCTATTGAAACCTGTGCACTCTAGGGCCATGAACTGCAACTCCTGACACCTAGAGCCTGTACTCTGCCACAAGACAAGCCACCACAATGAGAAGCCTGCACAGCACAACAGAGTAGCCCCAGTCACTGCAGCTAGACAAAGCCCGTGCAAAGCAATGAAGACCCAGCCCAGCTGAAAATAAATATAAATGAAATTTAAAACTTTTTTAAGTAAAATATACTTTTCTAAAATGAATCTAGCTTTTGGTCCCAATTGTTCTCAATAGCCTCTGTCTTCCCTTTTGCTTTGGTGTTGGCACATCAATGATACATTTTCAAGATTCTGTCAACTTCTCTTGAACTAGACTGTAGTCAGATAATTTGTGCTTCACAACCAGAGAATTCTGAAAATGAGATGGGCACTATTAGAAACTACTCCCAGCCAACAGGACCCTGCCTGGCGACCTCAGAATTATGTCATCTTCTCAATGACTCACAGCACTACTGGTTCAATCCTACATGTAACAGAGGATGAAAATAATGTTTAACTTAAAACTGACACTAGGTTCTGCCCCCCTAGGGAAATTGTGTAAGTCATATCAGTTTTAAAAAGAAATATTCTGCTCACTTCCATGTGTAAAGACTTGGGGGGGTGATAAAAAGCTTCAACACCTCTTCCAATTCCTCGCCACAAAGCAGAGCAAATTATTGACTTGTTAGATAGTGAAATTAGCCCAGAGCTCTATTGAGGATGCAGATCTGAGTGGTTCTGTTTTCTGAAGTGAATGCAGTTGAAAGGGGAGGGTTTTAGGGAACAAGGTGACCAAGCAACCTGGATGCTCAAAGCACTTTTAAGCAAAAGAAACTTTAATATTCAATTTTAGGAAAATCGATACTGGATCATTTCATCTCCCTGAAATATTTAGTAAAGTCTAGTACATAAACAATGTATCTGTGAACAGTTTTTAGGGAACAGAGAGGAGCTGTGTTCTACATCTAAGACTATGAAGAACAGAAGTAAACAGTGGCCAGAGGCAAGAGCTTGACTTACCTGGGAACAGGAGTTCAGACCCACAAGTGACAAGAATTTAAGAACACTGAAATGTGCTGAAATGATGGCAGAAGACTGGCCTTCCTCAAGGAAATGGATAAAGACCTTGAGATAATTTATATAAATGTCACTGGACAGACTGGGTGACCACAGCTGTGTTGAGGTCCATATTCACATCTATATGGACAAAACTTGGCTATGGGGAAAAGAGAACCCTCCTACACTGTTGATGGGAATGTAAATTGGTGCAGTCACTTTGGAGAACAATATAGAGATTCCTTAAAAAACTAAAAATAGAACTAATAGATTCAGCATTCCCACTCCTGGGCATATGTCCAGAGAAAACCATAATTTGAAAAGATATGTGCATTCCAATGTTCATAGCAGCACTAAATAGCGGAGCCATGGAAGCAACCTAAATATGTCCATCAACAGAGGAAACCATAAAGACGTTATCCATACATACATACACACACAATGGAATATTAGTCATAAAAAAGAACAAAATACTGCCATTTGCAGTGACATGGGTTGACCTAGAGCTTATCATACTAAGTGAAGGAAGTCAGACAGAAAAAGACCATTACCATATGATATCACTCATATGTGGAATCTAACTTTTTAAAGTGATACAAATGAACTTATTTACAAAACAGAAATAGACTCACAGATTTCTAAGACAAATTTATGGCTACCAAAGGGTAGACATGGGTGTGGAGGGCAGGTAAATTAGGAGTCTGAGATTAACAGATATTTATATTTAAGTGGATAACTATTCAATACTCTAATAACCTATAAGGGAAAAGAATCTGAAAAAGAATGATATATATGTGTAACTGAATCACCTTGCTGTACACCTGAAACTAACTCAACATTGTAAATCAACTATACTGCAGAAATTTTCTTTTAAAATTTAGCTATGGAGTAAGTACAACTTTAATAATCTGCTTATTTTATTTCAAAAACTATGTACATTTTGTCACTAGGCTTTTATTTTAATCCTGACAATGTATCATATTTTGTAGGCACATCTGTGCATTCTGGTCTCTTCAAGATTGTTTTCCATCATGTTCTGTGTGCAAGGAAGAGGATTTGTAGATGGTGAAAGGAATTCACAAATGATAGAAGAAAGTTGCCTTGTAATATTTAAGAAGTATGCCAACATGATGTAGACTGCAAAAATTTTAAATAAAATAAATATGCCAAATTTTAATGGAAATGAAATGCAAAGTTCTTCAGTTATGTGCAGAAAAGTCATTTGTACCAGGATATATCAGGAGAGACCTGGTTAGTCATCCAAATGAAAAGAAACCTCAAGTTAAAAACAGATGCATTTTGGTACTTCCCTGGCATCCCGGTGGTTGGGACTTCACCTTCCAATGCAGGGGGTACAGGTTCAACCCCTGGTAGGGAAGCTGAGATCCCACATACCTTGCAGCCAAAAAACAAAGACATGAAACAGAAACAGTATTATAACAAATTCAAAAAAAGACTTTTAAAATGATCGACATTAAAAAAAAAAAAAAAAAAAGGTATATTTTGCTCTAAAGTTAGACCTAGGTTTTAATCCATGGTCTGTTGCTAAGAAACAATTTGGGAAAGTTACTTAACATTTCTATGCCTCAGTTGCATCTACTTTGGAGGATGTTGAGAGCATTAAGTGAAGTGATGCATAATACAGTTTCAGCTAATACAAGCACAAGGAAAGCAACTAGTATGTTGCAAATGCTTCAGAAATGTTCGCCTCCAAGATGGCCCCTGTGATTCCCACCTTTGCCAGGACCGGCATGTGTTCAACAGAATATGGCAGAGTTGATGGCACCTCACTCAAGGTTAGGTCATAAAAGACACTGGTTTGACACCACTTGCCTTGGGGAAGCCAGGTTTTGAATGGAGAGGGACACCTGGTGAGAAACAAAAGCTCACAACCAGCAGCATGTGAGGGAGCCTGAAGTGATTCTTCAGCATCAGTCAGATCTTCAGAGTCTGCAGTTCCAGTCAACAACTTGATTGCAAACTCTTAAAAGACCCTGAGCTAGAACCAGCCACCTGACCCACTTCTGGATTCCTGATCTCAGAACTGCATGAGATCATAAATGCTTCTTGTTGAACATTGCTAAATTTGGGGATAATTTGTTATGCAGCAGTACCTAACTAACACCTAGTCCGCTTGCTGTTGCTTTCCCACAGATAAGGACCATCAGTGACTGCTAAAAAGAAATCTAATGTGATATTTTCATGGACTATTTGTTCTATTCACAGAAAGCAGCATTCTCTGTTCTCCATGTAAGAGTATTCTATTTAGGACATTAAAAAAATTATTTATTTATTATAATTGAAGGCTAATTACTTTACAATATTGTGGTGGTTTTTGCCATACATCGACATGAATCAACCACAGGTGTACATGTGACCCACTGTCCCAAACCTCTCTCCCACCTCCCTCCCCATTCCATCCCTCTGGGTTGTCCCAGTGCACCAGCTTTGAGTGCCCTGTTTCATGCATCGAACCTGGACTAGTCATCTGTCTCACATATGGTCATATACATGTTTCAATGCTATTCTCTCAAATCAGAACATTTTAAACAAATTTTGACAAAGTAGCGAGGAGTAGCTGGAGGTGTGATAGACTTTGAAGTCATATTATTTAAGGTACAAGTGAAGGAATTGTTCCAAAGATGTGAAAATTGAGCGGTGTGCTGATTTGCAAGATTCACAAGGATGTCACATGCAAAGAAGATACATTCATGTTGCTACAGAAGTCCAACTGCTGAAGTTAGTTGAGTGAATGAGTTAGTTAGTTAGTGAGCAATGTAAACTCAACCTAAGATAACAGTCCAGTGCTCACAATGGAAGAACAGATGCCTATGCCCCTCTCAGTGGGGTCCTGCTCTGGTAGACAGGGGCTGGTTCTGACCAGGGCCACAGCTGGCTGACTGCCAGGCTGCCTGTTAGAAGAGTTGGTCTATAAAGCCCCTTTCCAATCTAAGCATATCTAAATCCCTCTAGAAACAGCAAATTTAATCAGTTTCTCTCACGCTCTGTTATTTTTATGCTCAGATCCCATGCCCATCTGTCGTGTGTCTAAATACCCACATCTATGGCTGGCTTATTAATTCAGTGTCACTACAGGGTCCTTACTCCCATCCTCCCTCTCAAAATTCACTTGTCTCTCCCATCTGACCATTTTGCTGCTTCCTTTTATTTTTTGCCAGTTTAATGTATACTCTTTGCTTATAATAATGTACAGGAGGCAATGAACAAAACCATCCCAAAGAAAAAGAAAAGCAAGAAGGCACAGTGGTTATTTGTGGAGGCTTTACAAATAGCTAAGGAAAGAAGAAACATGAAAAGCAAGGGAGAAAGGGAAAGGTATATCCAACTAAATGTAGAGTTCCAAAGAACAGCACGGAGACAAGAAGGCCTTCTTCAACGAACAGTGCATAAAACTAGAAGAAAACAAGAGAAGGGGAAAGACTAGAGACCTCTTCAGGAAAATTGAAGATATCAAGGGAACATTTCACCTGAACAAGGGCACAATAAAGGACAGAAATGGTAGAGACCTCGTAGATGCTAAAGAGATCAAGAAGAGATGGAAAGAATACACAGAAGAACTGTATAAAAAAGATCTTAATGAACTGGATTACTATGAGTAATCCACTCATACAGCTGGACTGGATGAGTTACAAGCTGGAATCAAGAAAGGCGGGAGAAAAATCAACAACCTCAGATATGCGGATGATACCACTCTAATGGTTGTACTATGATGGTGTTGTCAGTCACCGAGAGCTAGATATTCCAGAGAGCAAAGTCAAGTGGGCCTTAGGAAGCACTACTGTTAATAAAGCTAGTGGATGTGATGGAATTCCAGTAGAACTATTTAAAATCCTAAAGGATAATGCCATCAAGGTGTTGCATTCAATATGTCAGCAAATCTGAAAGACCCAGCAGTGGCCAAAAGACTGGAAAAGGTCAATCCTCATCCCAATTCTGAAGAAAGATAGTACTAAAGAATGTGCTAACCATTGAACAATTGCATTCATCTCCCATGCTAGTAAGGGCATGCTTAAAATCTTGCATACTAGGCTTCAGCATTATGTGAACCAAGAACTTCCAAATGTCAAAGCTGGTTTAGAAAAGAAAGAGGAACCAGAGATCAAATTGCCAACATTCACTGGATCATCAGTTCAGTTCAGTTCAGTCGCTCAGTCATGTCTGACTCTTTGCAACCCCATGAATCACAGCACGCCAGGCCTCCCTGTCCATCACCAACTCCGGAGTTCACTCAGACTCACGTCCATCGAGTCAGTGATGCCATCCAGCCGTCTCATCCTCTGTCGTCCCCTTCTCCTCCTGCCCGCAATCCCTCCCAGCATCAGAGTCTTTTCCAATGAGTCAATTCTTCGCATGAGGTGGCCAAAGTACTGGAGTTTCAGCTTTAGCATCATTCCCTCCAAAGAAATCTCAGGGCTGATCTCCTTCAGAATGGACTGGTTGGATCTCCTTGCAGTCCAAGGGACTCTCAAGAGTCTTCTCCAACACCACAGTTCAAAAGCATCAATTCTTCGGCGCTCAGCCTTCTTCACAGTCCAACTCTCACATCCATACATGACCACAGAAAAAACAATAGCCTTGACTAGATGAACCTTTGTTGGCCAAGTAATGTCTCTGCTTTTGAATATGCTATCTAGGTTGGTCATAATTAAAAAAAAAAAAAAAACCTAACATCATGGCATCCGGCCCCATTACTTCATGGCAAATAGAAGGGGAAAATGTGGAAGTAGTGACAGATATATTCCTCTTGGGCTCTAAAATCACCATGGATGGTGACTGAAGCCATGAAATCAGAAGATGATCAGAAGTCATGAAATTAGAAGATAGTTTCTTGACAGGAAAGCTACAAAAAACCTAGACAGTGTGTTGAAAAGCAGAGACATTACTTTGCTGACAAAGGTCTGTATAGTCAATGCTATGGTCTTCCCAGTGGTCACGTATGGCTGTGAGAGCAGGATCATAAAGAAGGCAGAACGCCAAAGAATTATGCCTTCGAACTGTGGTGCTGGAGAGGACTCCTGAAAGTCCCCTGGACAGCAAGGAGATCAAACCCGTCAATCTTAAAGGAAATCAACCCTGAATACTCGGAATGACTGATGCTGAAGCTCCAGTATTTTGGTCATCTTATGCAAACGGCCAACACATTGGAAAAGTCCCTGATGCTGGGAAACATTGAAGGCAGAAAGAGAAGAAGTTGTCAAAGAATGAGACAGCTGGATGGCATCACCGATGCAATGGACATGAACTTGGGCAAACTTCGGGAGATGGTGAGGAACAGGAAGGCCTGGCGTGCAGTCCATGGGGTCACAAAAAGCTGGACATGACTAGGTGACTGAACAACAACAAAGGCAAAGATTTAGGTTCAAAATATGAACTGTCATCCATGTGAACATTCAGGAACATGACTGCCTTAGTCAAGGTTCTGGACTGCAAGTGGGGGAGGTGTGCCTGAGCCACTGTGACTCTGGTGAGGCCAGTGCTCTATGAGAAAAGGAAACCTCACACAGCCCAAGGAGACAAGGCTGACTTCCTGGAGCTGGTGGCACCCACAGTCCACTTCCCCAGTGCAATCCAGAGAAACACACCGGGGAGCTTAGGAGAACCCCTGAGTGCCTGGAACAACTTTACCATGAGCATCGGCAAGTCCCAGTATTTGAGCTGGTGCTTTAAGCTACATTTTCACACATTGCTTCTCAGCTGTAAATAGTGTCAGCCAGAGTGGGGGGTCACTCCCCTCAGTGAGTGATACTGGGGAGAAAGTGATGGCAGATAGGAATGGGGGTACCCCCCGAAGCCTCCTAACTATTTCCTACCCATTCTTCTGCTTAAACATCACTTCCCCAGAGTTGCCTTCTCTGCCTTTCCAGGTAAGGCTGGCTTCCCTGATAAGTGACTCTGTAGCAACCTGGACCTTCCCAAAGACTTTTGAACTCCTGAAGTTATTTAATTATTCATTTGATTCCCATTAGACTATTAATTCCTAGACAGCAAGGAGTGTCATTAACTCAGTGTCTATCCCCAGTGCCTAGTTGAGTGCCTGAGATTTATATGAAAGACACTCAAATTCACTGACTAGTGGGACAACAGTAGAGTTAACTCTGCATCACCTACAGTCTGCTCACCCCCGATCTAGCAGCTGCAGGTGGCCCTGCAGAACCTGATCTGGCACAATCTTCATTCAGTCTCTCCTTCTCTCTGTTCAGGTGGTCAAGTGTAGCACCATCCACAGTGTGATTTTGAGAGAGTCCAAAGAATCAGGCATGAACCTCTCTGAGCTGTAGGGAAGTTAAAGGAGGGTCAGGAGGTGGATGGTGTGGTCACTCACTTAGAGCAAGACATCCTGTAGTGTAAAGTCAACTAGGCTGTAGGAAGTATTACAAGCTACTGGAGGTGATGGAATTGCATCTGAGCTATTTAAAATCCTAAAAGATGATGGTGTTAAAGTGCTGCAGTCAGCATGTCAGCAAATTTGGAAAACTCAGCAATGGCCACAGGACTGAAAAAGTCAGTTTTCATCTCAATTCCAAAGAAGGGCAGGGCTAAAGAATGTTCAAACTACCAGACAATTGCACTCACTTCCCATGCTATTAAGGTTATGCTCAGAATTCTTCAAGCTAAGCTTCAGCTTACTTGAATGGAGAACTTCCAGATATACAAGCTGGGTTTTGAAAAGGCAGAAGAATCAGAGATCAAATTGCCAACATTCGCTGGATCATAGAGAAAGCAAGTGAACCCCAGAAAAACGTCTACTTCTGTTTCATTGACTACGTGAAAGCCTTTGACTGGGTGGATCACAAGAAACTGTGGAAAATTCTTAAAGAGATGGGAATACTAGACCATCTTACCTGTCTCCTGAGAAACCTGTATGTGGGTCAAGAAGCAATACTTAGAACGTTAGAGGGAACAACTGATAAATTCCAAATTGGGAAAGAGTATGTCAGGGCTGTATATTGTCACCCTGTTTAACTTCTATGGAGAGTACATCATACGAAATGCCAGGCTGGATGAGTTACAAGCTGGGATCAAGATTGCTTAGGAGAAATATCAACAACCTCAGATATGCAGATGAAACCACTCTAAAGGCAGAAAGCGAAGGGGAATTCAAGAGCCTCTTGATGTGGGTGAAAGAGGAGAGTGGAAAAAGCTGGATTAAAATTTAGCATTCAAAAAACTAAGATCATGGCATCCAGTCCCATCACTTCATGGCAAATATAAGGGGGAAAAGTGGAAGTAGTGACAGATTTTCTCTTATTTGGCTCCAAAATCACTGCAGATGGTGGCTGCAGCCATGAAATTAGAAGACCCTTGCTTCTCGGAAGGAAGGCTATGATGATGCTAGGCAGCATATTAAAAACCAGAGACATCACTTTGCTGCCAAGGGTCCAGTCAAAGCTGTGGTCTTTCCAATAGTCATGTACTGATGTGAGAGTTGGACTCTAAAGAAGGCTGAGTGCTGAAGAAGTGATGCTTTTGAACTGTGGTGCTGGAGAAGACTCTTGACAGTCCCTTGGACTGCAAGGAGAGCAAACCAGTCAATCCTAAAGGAAACAAACCCTGAATATTCATTGGACTGATGCTGAAGCTGAAGCTCCAATACTTTGCCCACCTAATGTGAAGAGCCGGCTCATTGGAAAAGACCCTATCCTGAGAAAGACTGAAGGCAAAAGAAGAGGTAAGCAGAGGATGAGATAGTTGGATGGCATCACTGCTTCAATGGACATAAACTTGGACAATCTTCAGGAGATCGTGAAGGACAGGGAGGCCTGGTATGCTGCATCCATGGGGTCGCAAAGAGTCGGGCCTGACTTGGTGACTGAACAACAGGAGGTAGAAGAGGCAGAAAAGGAGGAGGAGGAAAGGAGAGGAAGATGGGTAAGGTGAAGGAAGACAGAGGAAAATAATATTGGCCTTTCAATTGGGAAATCCAGATCTATAGAGTGTAGTGAAGAGATCAGTATCTGGTGAGCTGTGATACTCTAATGATAGAGCAGTTCTATTAAAGGTTCGCTTTCCTTAAAATTGCCATTTTCCAGAACCCCTGGCTTTTCTAGGCCCAGAATATGTTAGAATTTATCTCTCCTCTTTCCGTGCCCACCTAGTATCTAGTACACATCTTTGGCATAGCACATCATCGCTACTGAAGTGTCCATCAGCTCCAGTGGAATGGGACCTCTGGAAGCCAAAACTATGTGGTACACGTATGACTGTCCACCGGGAATGGACAAGAACTCTCTGAAGATGACGACAGTACCAAAGACAGCTGGGTGTGTTCTGACTTTAGATGACCCTTTATTCAAGGCTGCCCCCTCAAAGCACAATTACGATGTTCTGCCACATTCACTTCTTTCTTCCAGGCACATATACTATCTCATGTAATTATCATCATAATCCCATGAGATAAGTGCTTTTACCCTCATTTTACAAAGATGTTGGCTGAGACCCAAAGGAGTCAGAATGACTTGCCCAAGTCAGACAACATCAGAGTCAGAAGCAAGCTCCCCATTTTCATATTGTATTTTTAATTTCTATTCACATGCCTCCCTGTCACAGGAATAAAATGCAGAATGAAAGATGAAGAATGTTCTGTGCTTCACTTCCAACAAAGGATTTTAAACACAGTGCTTCTCAATATATGTTTGGGTTCTTTTTTTCAATTCAAATATTCCAAAGGGAGCTGATACAGCTTTGCTAAGGGCTGTCACTGTCTAGTCCTCTCATCTTGCTAAAAGATCGAGAAGCAGAGCCAGACAGAAGAATGATTTGACCTCATGGTCATCCAAAAATTATTCATGAAATGGCCACTTTCCCAAGGGGCACCATTTTGACTAAGGCACAGTATGGAAAACCCACAGAGGAACCAAGCTGCTTGGTTTTAGCTTGGTTTCTTCTCTGCACCTCCATCCTGGATGAAATATCTTTGATTTCATGCCATATAACCTTTAGATGACCCTGTTTTTAAGGCTACACCCTTAATACATGATTAGCATACTTTTTCAAAATTGCTGGAAACATATTGGATTACAGTTTTCTTCCCAAAGTACCTGAAGTCTCTTAAATTCATTTAATAGAGAAAAATGACTTTAATAACCTTAGCAGCTGGTCACTGGCAGTAGCCACAGCTCAGATTTTATGAATATAATTTTTATCTGTGGCCTCAAAAAATGAAATGGAAACTTCATTTTTCTCCAGTAGCAAATGGCAAAGTTTCTGAATGGAAAACACATATCAGCCTCAGGAGAACTGAGCTAAGGTTTTGCCAGAAAGTCTGTTAGAGTCCATTGGAGGCACAGCTAAGAGGAAAGAGAGACCCTCTTCCAACAGTTTCAGAAAACTTTTTGTATTGACTCTGATTGGCCCAAAGTAGTTCATAGGCACTCATATGGAGCCACCAGATGGGAGTCAGTCCCATCCAAACCACAATGATTAAGAGTGGGGAGAAGTCTGGCTCAGGAGGAAGCATTAAAGTGAATACATTTAAGTAAACTGCATAACCCCCATTTACCAAAACAAAACAAACTCCAAGAATTTTCCACAATCTACATCTCACATTTATAAAACTACTGCTTCTGTGTGGCACACAAGGCCATAGAGTTAAAAGAAAAGATGAATAAAACAGTCCCTGACCTTAAGAAACTATAACTAATCAGTGTCTGAACCGATCAGGTGAAGACAAACCTCCATACAGTCCCTAAAGCAGAGGAAATCTAACACAGGGAAGTAGTGACAAAGATGATCTAAAGATTAAAACAAAAGAAAGAATGAGGGAGACTGGAGAGGCAAACAGGCAGCAGGGGAGAGACCCACAGAGGAGAAGCTCCTAAGGGCACAGCACTGCAGTCCCCGAGGCAGGTGAGACAAACTGGTTTGCAGTGAGAAAATTACAGTCAGTTCTGCGTGTGCTGAAGCAGTGCTGCACTGGCCACAGTGGGACTGCTGACAGCAGCTGCTAGTCAGAAAGCACCCCAGCACTGCGCCGTGTCACTATTAGCACTGGACTCTCCATCACCCTATCTATATCTATGGCTAGGTCACTATCACACTGCTCTGAATATCACTGTATGTCAATAACCAGATCTCTATCTGTATCACACAGCACTACATCACTATAGCAGCACTTGCAACCACAAGCAAAAGCAAGCTGTCACCAGCACGCCCACACTGTTGGGGCCAGAAGTTGGACATTTTTTCTCTTACTCCTGCCTTCTGATCTCTTCATGATGTTTTCTACTGGCAGGACATATAAGAATCTGGCCAACAGTAGGGCTGGGTGTGGCATCGCTTGGGTCCCCACGGCCCAGCCAGGTACATGCAGACACCAGCTCTTCCCCTTGGGGCTCTGACCTGGCAGGACTCCCTTGAGCTGTGCCCTGAGCCAGCTCTGGAAATCTCACCCGCCTTTGTGCCTTGATCCATCAGAATGCAGATGCTTACCATTATAAGAAGACTTTCTGCAGGGCCCAGCCTGTCAGCACCTTTGACTGTTGCTTTGGCACCTTTACTATATTCTCAGCCCTGTTGCCTCTGCTAAAGGAACTTGCCCAGCAACACCCAGTCTTCTTGGACTGTGGCCCAGACATATACTTTCTATTTTTTATTTTTCTAATTTTATTTTTTATTCTGTCATTTTCCTGCTGTTTTCTGCTTATTGTCTGTTTGTCTTGTTTTTATTTTTAGTTGTTTTTTTTTTTTCTTTTTTGCCATGCTGTGTGATTTGTGGGCTCTTGGTTCTCAGGCCAGGGGTCTAGCCTGAACCCCTGTGGTGGGAGCATTGAGTCCAAGATGCTGCAATAATAGAGATCTTCAGGTCCCAAGGAATATTAATTGGTATGTGTGCCCCCAGAGGTCCTCATCTCAGTACCAAGACCTGGCTCTGCCCAACTGCCTGCAGACTCCAGGGCTAGATGCCTCAGGCTGAACAACCAGCAAGACAGGAACACAGCCCTACCCATCAGCAAAAATGAGATTACAGAGAAATATGTTTTAGATGAAGGAGCAAGGTAAAAACAAATAAAGATAAGTAAATTAAGGGGAAATAGGCAAACTACCTGAAAAAGAATTCTGAGTAATGACAGTAAAGATGATTCAAAATCTCAGAAATAGAATGGAGACAAAGATCAAGGAAATGCAGGAAATGTTTAATAAGGACCTAGAAGAGCTATTGTTTAGCTCATCAACAACAACAACAAAAAAACCAGTGATGAACAACACAGTAACTGAAATATACTAGAAGGAATCAATAGAATAACTGAGGCATAAGAACAAATATGTAAGTTGGAAGATAGAATGATGGAAATAACTGCTGAGCAGCAGAATAAAGAAAAGAGAATGGAAATAAATGAGAACAGACTGAGAGACCTATGGGACAACATTAATGCACCAACATTCAAATTATGGTGTCTCAGAAGAATAAAAAGAGAAAGGGTCTGAAAAACTATTTTAAAAGATTTTGGTTGAAAACTTCAATAACATGGCAAATGAAATAGCCACCCAAGTATAAGAAGCCCAGAGTTCTACACAAGATAAACCCAAGGAGAAACATGCTGAGACATATAGTACTCTAACGAAAATTAAATTCAAAGAAAAAATATTAAAAGCAGCAAAGGAAAAACAACAAAAAACACACATGGGAAATCCCATAAGGTTATCAGCTGATTTTTCAGCAGAAACTCTGTAGGCTAAAAGAGACTAGCAGGATATATTTAAAGTGATGAAAGGGAAAAACCTACAACAAATTCTACCCAGCATGGATATTATTCAGATTCAACAGGGAAATCAAAAGCTTTACAGAGAAGCAAAAGCTAAAAGAATTCAGCACCACCAAACCAGCTTTACAACAAATACTAAAGGAACTTCCCTAGGCATGAAACATAGAGAAGAAAAAGACCTACAAAAACAAATGCAAAACAATTAAGAAAATGCCAATGGAAACAGACTATTGATAATTACCTTACATGTTAATGGAGTAAATGCTCCAACCAAAAGAGACAGACTGGCTAAATGGATACAAAAACAAGATCTATATATGCTGTCTCTAAGAGCCACACTTCAAACCTAGGGACACATACAGACTGAAAGTGAGGGGGTGGCTAAAGGTATTCCATGCAAATGGAAACTGAAAGAGAGCCAGAGTAGCAATACTCATATCAGACAAAATAGACTTTAAAATAAAGACTGTTACAAGAGACAAGGACACTTCATAATAATCAAGAAATCAATCCAAGAAGAAGATAGAACAATTATATTTATGCACTAAACATAGGAGCACCTCAATACACAAGGCAAATGCTAACAGCCATAAAAAGGGAAATCAACAGTAACACAATAATGGTGGGGGGGGGGGGCTTTAACACCCCACTTACACCAATGGACAGATCATCTAGACAATAAGAAAACACAAACTTTAAATGATACATTAGACTAGATAGACTTATGGGTCATTCCATCTGAAGGCAGTAGAATACACTTCTCAAGTGCACATGGAATAGTCTCCAGGATCAATTGTATCTTGAGTCATAGATCAAGCCTGGGTTAATCTCAGCAAATTGAAACTGTATCAAGCATCTTTTTCAACCACACTGCTATGATATTAGAAATCAATCACGGGGGTGGGGGGAACTATAAAAAACACAAACACATGGAGGCTGAAAAATATGCTACTAAATAAAAGACCACTGAAGATATCAAAGAGGACATCAAAAATATGTGGAAATAAATGAAAACAAAAACACAATGACTCAAAACCTATGGGATGCAGCAATGCATTTCTAAAAGGGAAGTTTATAGCAATCCAATACTACCTAGAGAAATAAGAGAACTCTCAAATAAACAACCTTACCTTACACCTAAAGTAACTAGGCAAAGAAGAACAAACAGAACCCAAAGTTAGTAGAAGGAAAGAGATCATAAAAATCAGAGCAGAAAAAAATGAAATAGAAATGAAGAAAATAGCAAAGATCAATAAAATCAAAAGCTTGTTCTTTGAAAACATAAACCAAAATTGATAACATTTAGCCAGACTCATCAAGGAAAAGGGGAAAAGACTCAAACTGATAAAATTAGAAACAAAAAAGGAGAAATTACAACTAACACCTCAGGAATAAGAAGGATCATAAGAGACTCTAACAAGAAACTATATGCCAATAAAATGGATACCCAGAAGAAATGGATGAATTCTAGAAAGGTACAACCTTCCAAATGAACCAGGAAGAAATAGAAAATATGAAGCGATCAATAACAAGTACTGAAATTGAAACTGTGATTAAAAATCTCCCAACAAATAAAAGTCCAGGACCATGTGGCTTCACAGTGGAATTCTACCTAACATTCAGAGACGAGCTAACACAATCTTAGCTAACACAAACCTTAGGAAGGAATACACCCAAGCTCATTCTACAAGGTCACTTCACCTTGACACCAAAACTAAAGGTATCACAAAAAAATGAATATTATAGACCAATATCACCGATGAACATACATGCAAAATTTTTCAATAAAATACTAGCAAACAAAATCCAACAACACATCAAAATGATCACACACCATGATCATGTGGGATTTATCCCAGGTATGCAAGAATTTTTCCATATATACAAATCAATCAATATAATAAATATATCAACAAATGGAGATCATAACATACATGGTGATCATAACAAACATTATGATCACCTCAATAGATGCAAAAAAGCTTTTGACAAAACTCAATATCCAATTATGATTAAAAAAAAAAAAAAAACTTCTTCAGAAAGTGGGCATTGAGGGAAAGTGAAAGTGAAGTTGCTCAGTTGTATCCAACTCTCTGGAACCCAAAGACTGTAGCCTACCAGGTTCCTTCGTCCACAGTATTTTCCAGGCAATAGTACTGGGTTGGGTTGCCATTTCCTTCTCCAGGGGATTTTTCTGACCCAGGGATTGAACCTGGGTCTCCCACCTTGTAGGCAGACACTTTTACCATTTGAGCCACCAGGGCCATATATGACAAATTCAAAGGAAACATCACTCTCAATGGTGAAAAACTGAAAGCATTTCCTCTAAGATCAGAAACAAGACGAGCATGTCTAGTCTTACTACTATCACTCAACATGGTTTTGGAACTCCTAGCTACAAAAATAAGAGAAGAAAATGAATTAAGAGGAATCCAAATAGGAAAAGAAGAAGCAAAACTGTCACTGTTTGCAGATGACATGATACTATACATAGAAAATCCTAAAGATGCCACCAGAAAACTACTAGACAATGAATTTGGTCAATTTGCAGGCTACAAAATTAATACACAGAAATCTTTTGCATTCCTATAACCCTAGCAATGAAAGATCAGAAAGAGAAATTAAGGAAACAATCCCATTTACCATTGCAACAAAAACAATAAAATACCTAAGAATAAACCTACCTAAGGAGGCAAAAGACCTATACTCAGAAAACTGTAACAGATACTGATGATGGAAATCAAAGATGACACAAATAGATGGAGAAATATACCATGTTCTTGGAATGGAAGAATCAATCTTGTGGAAATGACTATTTTACCTAAAGTAATCTCCAGACTCAATGCAATCTCTATCAAAGTTTTCACAGAATTAGAACAAAATATTTTACAATTTGTATGGAAACACAAAAGACCCTGAATAGCCAAATCAACCTTGAGAAAGAAAAATGGAGCTAGAAGAATCAACCTTCCTGACTTTAGACTACACTACAACGCTATAGTACTCAAGACAGTAATGGAATCAACCCCAAAACAGAAATATAGATCAATGGAACAGGACAGAAAGTCTAGACATAAACCCACACGCCTCTGGTCACCTAATCTATGACAAACGAAGAATATACAAGAGAGAAAAGACAGTCTCTTCAGTAGGTGGTGCTGGGAAAATTGGGTAGCTACACGTAAAAGAATTAAATTGGAATACTTCCTAACACCATACACCAAAATAAGCTCAAAATGGATCAAAGACTTTAATGCCAGGCCAGAAACTATGAAACTCTTAGAGGAAAATATTGGCAGAACACTCTTTGACATAATCTCAGCAAGATCTTTTTTGACCCACCTCCTAGAGGAATGAAAATAAAAATAAACAATTGGGACCTAATTAAAGGTAAAAGCTTTTTCACAGCGAAGGAAACCATAAACAAGATGAAAGGACAACCCTCTGAATGGGAGGAAATATTTGCAAATGAAGCAACTGACAATTTGTATTAGTTTTGGATTAATCTTCAAAATATACAAATAGCTCATGCAGCTCAATACTAAAAAAAAAAAAAAAGACAAGACCCAATCAAAAAATGGACAGAAGACATGAACATTTCTCCAAAGAAAACATACAGATGGCCAACAGACACATAGAAAGAGGCTTGACCTCACTAATTATTAGAGAAATACAAATCAACACTACGGTGAGGAATCATCTCACACTGCTCAGAATGGTCATCACCAAAAAATCTACAAACAATAAACGATGGAGAGGGTGTGTAGAAAAGGGAACCCTCTACACTGTTGGTGAGAATGGAAATTGATACAGCCACTATGGAGAATGATATGGAGGTTCTTGAAAAATACTAAAAATGGAACTACCACCTGACCTTGCAATCCCACTCCTGGGCATATAGCTGGAGAAAACCATAATTTCAAAAGATACATGTTCACCAATGTTCATTGCAGCACTATTTATAATAGCCAGGAAGCAACCTAAATGTCCAACAACAGAGGAATGGATAAAGAAAATGTGGTGTGTGTATATATATATATATAATGGAATATTACTCAGCCTTTAAAAGTAATGAAATCATGCCATGTGCAGAGACATGGGTGGACCTAGAGACTATTAAACAGAGTGAAGTAAGACAGAAAGAGAAAAACAGTATCATATATTAAAGCATATATGTTGAATATAGAAAAATAGTACAAATGAACTTATTTGCAAAACAGAAAAAGAGACACAGATGTAGAGAACAAACATATGGACACCAAGGGGTGAAGAGGAGAGTAGGGTAAATTGGGAAATTGGGATTGACATATATACACTGCTATGTATAAAAGAGATAACTAATGAGAACCTACTGTATAACATGAGGGGAGGTACAATTTATATAACATATAGTAAGTTAACCTTAAAAATGCATTCTGATATACATTAGGTGCAGACAAATACTGTTTGACTCCACTTATATGAGGTACGTAGAAGAATCAAATTCATAGAGTCAGAGAAATATTGGTAGATACCAGGGAACGGAGTGTCATGATGGGGAATGGAGAGATAGCATTTAATGGGGTCAGAGTTTCAGTTTAGGAAGGTGAAAATTTTGGTGGATAGATGATGGTTCGAGTTGCACAATGTGAATGTACTCAGTGCCACTGAACTGTACAGTTGAGTATAGTTAAAATAGTATGTTTTATATTATGTGATTTTCACCATAATAAAAAATATTAAAAAAATAAAAATCTTTAAAGAAAAAGAACCTGTCCAATAAGAGAGCTTAGGAAATGTAGATTGTAGACATCCAACCCAAAGTATATGAGCTTCCCAGGTGGTTCAGTGGTAAAGAATCCGCCTGATAATGCAGGAGCAGCAGGAGATGCACGTTCAATCCCTGGGTCAGGGAGACCCCATGAACAGAAAATGGCAACCAACTCCAGTATTCTTGCCTGAAAAATGCCAGAGGAGTCTGGCAGACTACAGTTCATAGGGTCACAGAGTCGGACATGACTAAGCACATGTGCACACAACCCAAGTTATAGAGGGCAGATGTGGGGCTGAGAGATAACACTGAGATCATTTAGGATGGATGATGGAACAGCATATACCCACAATATTGGTCTTCAAAGAACTATTGCTCACCTTTAAAAGACTGACATTCTTTGGATGGTAATCAGTTCAGTTGCTCAGTCGTGTCCAACCCCATGGACGGGAGCATGCCAGGTTTCCCTGTCCATCACAACTCCCAGAGCCTGCTCAAACTCATGTCCATCAAGTCAGTGATGCCATCCAGCCATCTCATCTTCTGTCATCCCCTTCTCCTCCCACCTTCAATCTTTCCCAGCATCAGGGTCTTTTCAAATGAGTCAGTTCTTCTCATCAGGTGGCCAAAGTATTGGAGCTTCAGCATCAGTCCTTCCAATGAATATTCAGGACTGATTTCCTTTAGGATTGACTGGTTTGATCTCTTTGCAGTCCAAGGGACTCTCAAGAGTCTTCTCCAACACCACAGTTCAAAAGCTGTGGTAACTGGATGATTGTAAATACAAACACTCATTAACAGTAACATCAACAAAACAAGAGAATGGAGAAGATGACCAGAACAACTCTACTACTAGGATTCCTGAACAAGACATGTTGATTTCACCCTAAAGGCATAAATCTTGTGGGCATGGTCTCTGCCCAGTCAGGGTGATCTTTGAGGTTGGAGAAGGAGATGAAGACAGGGGTCCCAAGGCTCTGCCGAAGGGAATCAGTTTCAGTGTTAGCAGGTCAATAGACTTGGCCAAGACAGAGAAATCATTCTTAAGCCCATCATATGCCCGTTTTTAAGATTTTTGAAACATATTGTCAAATTGCCCTCTGGAAAGACTCTCTTCAGCAGTGTCTGAGAACATGAATGTAATCTTAGTGATTAGTGGAGCTGAGATAGAAAACTGATTGTTTTGGAAAAGCCAAGGGAAGCCTTTTGAATCTAGAGGTGTCAGAGTGGCAGGAAGGGAGTTCTGGGGAAGAGGGAAAGGCTGTCCTTGGGATTGGAGTCACATCACTTGCCTCTTAACCCAACAGCCACGTAACAACATGGTTTATTAAGGAGACTTTTAACAGTCAAACAGAGAACTTTGTAAGCTGAAGGAAGGTCAAGATTGTTGAAGAAATCCTCTGACACAGTCTGTTGTCCTGACAACTGAGAATTAAAGCCATTTCAGGCAGCTCCTGTCCATTCATCCAGGAGCCTTCCTGATGGTGAAAATCAGACTGCAAGCCTGTCCTTGGACACAGCTTTCTTTTTTCCCCTTGTTCCTGCTTCAATTTCTAATAAAAAAAAGAAGTGCCAATTTCCTCATAAAAATGTGTTCTAATCTTTTTCATTTCCCGAGCAGATTTTTCTACACAGAGCCGGTTGTTAGGATATCAACTTTTAGTCTAGTTAATGTTATGTTTATTTTTTGGTGTGACTTTGTCATGTTACATGAAGCTGTTAACCCAAAAGAGACTTTAAAATTTATAAGCGCCACAAAAATAGTTGAGCACAGCAGTAGGTCCAAAGAATACAAAAAGGATTAGGACATGAATCCTGCTTTCCAGAAGGTTAGACATTCCTCTAAATTTTCAGAGCATATAATCAACTAAGATCAAGTTTAAGAAAAAAAGAGTCAAACAACCCAAGTAAGAAACAGATAAAAAATACAAAGAAGCAATTCACTGAAAAGCAAAGATAAATGGCAAAAAGTGAGATAGAAAAAGGACAACCTCACTAATGCTAAGGAAATGAATGAAGTATGCCAAGGCTGTTGGCAAGCGGACAGGGAACAGATACATTTTATAAACTGTAGGTTGGCGGTGTAAATTGATCGCAGTTTTTTAGAAGGTAATTTAGCAATATTAATTAAAATTAAAAATACATACAACCTCATGCAGACATTCAACTTGTAGATATCCATCCTAGAGAAATTCTCACACCTGTGAACCAAAAGCATGGCCAATGATGCTCATTGTAAATGTCAATCAGTAAAGGCCTACATAAGCCATGGTTTATGCCATGGAATTCCAGAGCACAGCCTAAAGGTTATGGTGGACCAATCTCTATGACATATTTTAAACTGTAAATGGGAAAGTTGCAAAACTGTACAAACAATATGGTTCCACTTACGTACAAGAAAACAAAGCAATCATGTTCTTCAGGTACATACATTAGCAGGTAAATGCTGAGAAATAATGGCAGTTAAGTTACCTCTGGGGTGGGGAGAGGCCCTGGGGAAAGAACTAGAAAAGGGATTGTTTTTTGGCTGTCTGAGTTGTTTTCATAGGAATGTATATATTCATTACTTGGGTGACTAAAAAATAACATATACCAAATTTTAAAAGGATCAGCAGCAGGATATGATTCTTACAGTAATGAATTTCCTTCTATCAGTACAGAGGTTCTATTTCTTTGAACGTCTCCTTCTTGAAAGTAAATATTCCTATGGTTCTGCATCTTCTAATGCATAGTATGTCCCTCAGTGTCTTACCTGACTAAGAAAGAAAACACTCTTGCTAGTTCTTCCAACAACAGTTCAATTCCAAGTTCACCCTGACCTGGAAAGACTCTGTTGAGTGCCACTGGTAAGTAAGTGTGTTTCTTAATGACTCCAAAGGAGAATATCAGCTACCATTTTGAGGTGTTTAGGTACTTCTGTGACTTTGTAGTCTTGCTTAATAAGGTCAAGATACTTTTGGAATGAATCTTCCAAGGCATTTTCTCAGAGCCAACTCAAGCTGTGGATTTGCTGTATCATCAGGCTTGTGGGTGATGTACTGTTTTTAAGAAGGCGGTAAAACTTGGCTTGCCTTCTTTTCAAAGGCGTGATTTTATTTTCTCAGTCTGTGTATTTTGTGACCAGTAGCTGGGAAAATTACTAGGATCAATGCTTTTAAAAAATAGTTTAATTTTAAGCTAAACTAAGAAAGAAAATAAAATCATGTTTCTGTAGTCTTTTCAAGAAGATAACCTAGAAAATGTTACACAGGCAAGATCACAATATGAACAATGTGGTCTTTCCTGAAAAAATCTACAGAAGATCTACTAAGGGGGAGGAGAGGATATCCATTCCAATAGGTTGATCACAGATACGTGTCTGTGATCGTTGGATGTAAAAGCATTTTGCAGTGGTTTTGGGGAAAATATTCACGGCGGTTCCTCTGATCTCAGCATCTGGGTATCTAAAGTCTTCTGTTTGCTCCAAACAAATTCTAAGTTACTTTGTCTGCTTGCTGTCTTTTACACTTAGGTACCTATCACTTTCATTGACAACTATTTAAATAAATTACAGGAACACTGAAATACATGCAAAACAGGAAGGGCCACCAATGTTATACTTGGGACAATTTATGGTCTGGGAAAGTCCTTAATTCTCTGCCTTCTTCAAGCACTTCATGGATAAAGGGACTTAAAGAAAATAAAGAAAGAGAAAAGAATTATTAGCAAATATTATTAAGTGACTAGTACAGTATATCTTGCATACTTTTTTACAGTATGACCACCTGGGTCTCTAGGGTATGGCAGAGGTGATCAAGATTAGGTCATAAAAATGCCTTGCACTTACATGTCATTCTTTTAAAACTTACCCAGGGTGCCGAGAAGGTCCTGACCACACACACAACAAAACACCTCTGCCTAAGGTGGCGGTCCAGACAGCAGCTCCACCTATGGTCCTAGCAGAGAGCCAGCATCAAGCACTATAAACATGAATGGGGAAGGCTTCAAGGTGACTCCAGCCCCAGCTACCATGTGAGTGCAATATCAAATGAGAATGACCTTGCTGAGCCCTGTCAAACCCAAGCACTTAAGTGTAAAAAAAAAAAAAAAAAAACACAATAAAATGATTGCTATTGTTCTGAGCTACTAGGGTGTTTCTTTTAAGTAGTAATAATTACACTTAAGCCATTATTATGTGGCAGACACCGTTCTGCATTATACACACATTTGTCATTTAAACTGCACAACCACCCTATTATTAAAGGTGAGACCAGGGAGGCAGACAGGTAAAGGAATGCTGCCTAGGTCACCCAGCTGGCGTGAATCTAGGTGAGTCTAGAGCCTAGACTCACCTTGAAAAGGTACAAGATGAGCCTGCAAGGACCTGGGAGGTTGTCTGGTCCCTTCCCCTTGTTTCAGAGTGGGCAATGGCTTGTCCAGCCTGCACAGCCAGTGCAGGGCACTTTGCCCTGTAGCAGCCCAGGGGAAAGACACACTGGGAACAGAAGCCACGATTCTAAATCTCTCTTCATCACTGAGGACTGATGGAGCCTCAAGTTATGGCTCATTGCTGGGTCCTGGCCCTGGTCGATAAAAAGAGCTTGCTCTAGTTCTTTTTTTGTGTAAGGATGGTCAAATAGATACAACATCTCTAGATTGCAAAAGACTTTCCTGACCTTTCCAAACCAATCGATTTGACTTGGCACTGGCTTCACAATAGCGAAGACGTGGAAACAACATAAATGTCCATCAACAAATGAGTGGACAAGGAAGATGTGGTCCATATATACAATGAAATACTACTTCACCATAAAGAAAATGAAATAATGCCATCTGCAGGAACATGGATGGACCTAGAGATTATCATTAACTGGATAAGTCAGAGAAAGACAAATACCATATGCTATCACTTGTATGTGGAATCCAAAATGTGACACAAGTGAATTTATCTGTTAAACAGAAACAGAGTCATAGAGAGCAGACTTGTGGTTGCTAAGGGGGAGGGGAGGCGGGAGAGGGACAGAGTGGGAGTTTGGAATTAGCAAATGGGAACTGTTATATATAGAATGGATAAACAACAAGGTCCTTCTGTATAGCACAGGGATATTAAATATTCTGTGGTAAATCATACCAGAAAATATTTTAAAATAATGTATACATATGTACAACAATCACTTTACAGCAGGAATTAACACAGCACTGTAAATCAACTATAACAAAAAACTTTTTAATTAAAAAATAAAACACTGCCGGCAAGAGTACATTTTAACCCTTTTTAAAGTGTGCTATTCTGTGACATTAAGTATATTCTCATTGTTCTACAATCATCACCCACCACTCCTCCTCAGAAATTTTTCATCTTCCCATTTGAAACTCTGTACCCCTTAAAACTAACTCCCTAGTTCCCCTTCCCCCAGGCCCTGGCAACCACTATATTACTTTCTGTCTCTATGAATTTGACTCTTCTACTCTTGCCTGGAAAATCCCATGGATGGAGGAGCCTGGTAGGCTGCAGTCCATGGGGTCGCTAAGAGTCGGACATGACTGAGCGACTTCACTTTCACTTTTCACTTTCATGCATTGGAGAAGGAAATGGCAACCCACTCCAGTGTTCTTGCCTAGAGAATCCCAGGGACAGGGGAGCCTGGTGGGCTGCCGTCTATGGGGTCGCACAGAGTCGGACACGACTGAAGCGACTTAGCGGCAGCAGCAGCAGCAGCAGCAGGGACCTCATATAAGTAAAATCATAGTTTTTGTCCTTCTGTGACTAGCTTGTTTCACTTGGCATAAAGTCATCAAAGTTCATCCATATTGCCAGAGTTTTACCCTTTTTAAGAATGGATAATACTCCATTGTGTGATATACCATATTTTGTTTACCCATTCATCTGTCAGTGGACGTGTGTGCTGTTTCCACCTTTTGGTTATTATGGGCTTCCCAGGTGGTTCAAATGGTAAAGAATCTGCCTGCAATGCAGAAGACCCAGATTTGATCCCTGGGTCAGGAAGATCCCCTGGAAAAGGGCATGGCAACCCACTCCAGTATTCCTTGCCTGGAGAATTCCATGGACAGTCTGGCAGGTTACAGCTCATAGGACTGCACAGAGTCAGACACGACTGAGCAATTAACACTTTGGTTATTATGTGTGATGCTGCTATGAACACCAGCATACAAATATCTAGTCAAGTCCCTACTTTAAACCTTTTAGGTATATATCTAGAAGTGGAATTTCTGGATCATAGGTGAAGTCAATGTTTAGTTTTTTGAGGAAGTGCCATAATATTATCCTCAGTGGCTGCACCATTTTACATTTCCACCAACAATGCCCAAGTGTTCCAATTTCTCCACATCCTTGACAACAGTTGTTGTTTTATATTTTTGTTTTCATAAAAGCCACCCTCATGAATGCGAAGTGGTATCTCATTGTGGTTTTGATTTGCATTTCCCTAATGAGAGCTGCCGGAGAAGGTGATGGCACCCCACTCCAGTACTCTTGCCTGGAAAATCCCATGGACAGAGGAGCCTGGTAGGCTGCAGTCCATGGGATCGTGAAGAGTCGGACACGACTGAGCGACTTCCCTTTCACTTTTCACTTTCCTGCATTGGAGAAGGAAATTGCAACCCACTCCAGTGTTCTTGCCTGGAGAATCCTAGGGACGGGGGAGCCTGGTGGGCTGCCGTCTATGGGGTCGCACAGAGTCGGACACGACTGAAGTGACTTAGCAGCAGCAGCACCAGCAATGAGAGCTGCTAACTTCTAGGATGATTAGTTACACAGAAATATATAATCAGAATATTAATTAATCACATTTCTCTTAAGCACTCTCTAGGATAGAGAGCCCTGCCTGTATAGAAATAAATTATTATTCTAATCATTCTAGAATAGTCTCTCACTTATTCTTCATATGTCTGTTGTTGTTTAGTTGCTAAGTTGTGCCTGACTCTTTTGCAACCTCATAAGTCTATGATTGCAACCTATAAGTCTAGATTTCCAGGTTCCTCTGTGCAAGGAATTTCCCAGGCAAGAATACTAGATTGGGTTGCCATTTCCTTCTCCAGGGGATCTTCCCAACCCAGGGATCAAATCTGTGTCTCCTTCATTGGTTCAGCAGATGCTGAATGTTTTTGTCTCTATTTGCAAAAGAATGCTTGAATCCAGCCTACTTTCCAACCTACTATGGCTGTTGGAGTTAGTGTTT
The DNA here is from genome assembly GCF_029378745.1 of Bos indicus. Classification (NCBI taxonomy): domain Eukaryota; kingdom Metazoa; phylum Chordata; class Mammalia; order Artiodactyla; family Bovidae; genus Bos; species Bos indicus. The sequence continues at coordinate 82,515,275 of NC_091763.1, forward strand.
CCATGCAGGAATTCCTCCTTAGTATTTTCTTTATGATTTTGCAAATCTTAAGAAAAATAAGGCATAAATTGGGAAAATGGAAAAAGTATTATAATCCTGTGATGGTTAAAGCTTAATAGTCAACACAAAGATGTATTGTTTCAAGGAACTCCAGTGGCATCAAAGACAGGAAGCCTTGATCTGAGAATCAAAGGTTAAGGGCAGCATTTTCAGGAACCAGGACTGGAGACTGGAGGAGAGAATTTACCATCTGATGAGACAGTCTTACTTGTAGCTGTTGCCATATTTACAAACAAGTGTTTGTGGTCCTGTCTTCTGCTAATGAGTCATTCTTGCAAACAAATATTTATACACATGGTATACTCCATATAAATCCTATGAGTCAGATTCCAAGAAATAACAAATTTTACAAGCAAAATAAATTCTTAAATCAGCAGTTTTGACACATGATTCTGTCTAGTGTGTTAATCTCTCTAGGAGATCCAAACATTTATTCTAATACTACTGCTGCTGCTGCTAAGTCGCTTCAGTCGAGTCCCACTCTGTGTGACCCCATAGATGGCAGCCCACCAGGCTCCCCCATGCCTGGGATTCTCCAGGCAAGAACACTGGAATGGGTTGCCACTACCTTCTCTATGGATGAAAGTGAAAAGTGAAAGTGAAGTCGCTCAGTCGTGTCTGACTCTTAGCGACCCCATGGACTGCAGCCTACCAGGCTCCTCTGTCCATGGGATTTTCCAGGCAAGACTCAACCATATTCACTGTTTTCCAGTGAACATATAGCTTACAGCTCTCTATAAATGTTTTAACAGAAGAAACACAAAGAGAAGAAGATATTAATGTTGCCAATGGGAAATTAGAAACATAGATATCTGAATCAGCAAAGCAACACAGATTATAAATTTTGACGGCAAAGCTGAAATGAAGACAAGTAGACAAAATTGTTTCATTGATAAAGGAGAATAAGTTCATGTGAAGCAGCAGCTACCTTAATGCCCAACCTCAGGATGCTTTTGGGTGCACTTACAGCAGTTCAGCCCAGTGTCAAGGGGAAAAGAAAGAATCTTCTCTATGTCTGGGATATCTGTCATGAAAGAAAGCTCAAAGCCATAGGATAGGGCAATGGTACTTTGTACTGATATGTTTACAATTTTCATTTTAAGAATGGATAACTGTTAGAAATTAAATATGATGTTTCAAGTTGTGTAAGTGATTTCTAATGTTTCTAATTTTATATTAATAGCTCCATCTTATAATGCTTTTATTATCAGGTGTCTATATCAGGTAGGGATCATTTTTACATGTTATTGAAATATATCTTGTCATAATAGATTAGTTGGCAGTGGAAAAAAATGGTTCATTTACTACCATATCTTTTTTTAGCATAATAGGGAAACTTTATACAACATGACAGAAAAATGAGGTATCATTTATTATCATGGACACTCATTATTACTTTAAAACATAAATAGAGTTTGGATGGACTTAGAGACTGTCATACAGAATGAAGTGAGTCAGAAAGAGAAAACCAATTATATATATTAATGCATATATGTGGAATCTAGAAAAATGATATAATAATCTTATCTGAAAAACAAAAATAGAGACACAGACATACAGAACAAACATATGAATACCAAGGGTAGAAGGAGGTGAGGGGATGAATTGGGAGACTAGGACTGACATGTATACATTACTACGTATAAAATAGGTAACTATTGAGAATCTACTGTTTAGCACAGGGAACTCTACTCAGTGTTCTGTGGTGACCTAAATGGGAAGGAAACCCAAAAAAGAGGGAATATATGTATATGTACAGCTGATTCACTTTGTTGTGCAGTAGAAACTAAGAGAACGTTGTCAAACAACTATGAAAGTGAAAGTCGCTGTTGTGTCTGACTCTTCCCAGACTGTACAGTCCACAGAATTCTCCAGGCCAGAATACTGGAGTGGGTAGCCTTTCCCTTCTCCAAGGGATCTTCCCAACCCAGGGATCGAACCCAGGTATCCTGCATTGCAGGCAGATTCTTTACCAGCTGAGCCACAAGGGGAGCCCCAAGCAACTATACACCAATAAAAATCAATTTAAAAATTAAAAAAATAGGGCTTTTTGGAAAATACCGAATAACTTGTGATTTGGAGAATTCATGAAAATTTCCAGGAATTCCACCTTCTTGTTCACAAATGCCAAAGATTAACCTGTTGGGAATTTGGAAACACCACTTGGACTACAGCAACCCCTCTTAACTGGTCTTGCCTTAATTTTTGCTGCATTTTATCTGTTGCTGTTGTTTTTTAGTCGCTCAGTCCTGTCTGACTCTCAGTGACCCCATGTATGGTAGCCCATGGAATTTTCCAGGCAAAAATATTGAAGTAGGTTGCTATTTCCTTCTCTAGGGGATCTTCCCCACCCACGGATTGAACCGTGTCTCCTGCTTGGCATGCAAATTCTTTACCACTGAGCCAACTTTATCTGTGCACCTGCTATAATCAGAAACGCCCATCAGATATCCAGAGATATGCACATCCATTTCCTGCTTAGGATCCTCAGTAGCTTCCCACAACATTTTTGCTCACATATCCATATCTGCATAAAGTTGTTTAGAACTCAGCCCAGTATGGGCTTCCCTGGTAGGTCAGCAGGCAAAGAACCTTTTTACACAACAGGAACACACAACAAATGTAAAAGGTAACTTTTTACATTCCACCAAAAGTGCACTCAGATGGTAATGAATCCCGGGTAGCTCAGACAGTAAAGAATCCGCCTGAGGGAGACTTGGGTTCAATCCTTGGGTTGGGAAGATCCCCTGAGGAGGGCATGGCACCCCACTCCAGTGTTCTTACCTGGAGAAATCCATGGACAGAGGAGCCTGGTGGGCTACCATCCATGGGGTTGCAAAGAGTTGGACACAACTGAGCATGCCACTCACTAAAGCATGCCCCATTGCTAATAAACTTTTCCAGCTGCATCCTGCACAAAGCAGTGAGTCTCTGGAAATCTGGGGCTATATTTCATCCACTTTTGCAGCCCTGTTATCAGACATGAGGTCTGATATAAGAAAAAAAACTCAATAATTTGAATACATGTATAAGCAATTTAAAGAATAGTTTTGTGACCTTTAGTATAGATTGACAAGGTTGTTAGGCAAATAAATCCTTATAAACAACCATATGATAAGTTTTTTTCTGCTTAACTCTGTCTATATATACACAAAAAACTGTCATCACACAAAATACAAACTCTCCCAACCCTTCATATCTCTCTGCTCACTGTTGAGAATAAGTGATATGGTTAAGCAATCAGATTTTAGAATGTCCTGCCATGGTCTTATTATTTGCTTAGCTGCAACTTTTCCAAAGTTATACAACTTCTATGAACCAGTTTCTTCCTCTGTAAAACAGAGGTGTTGATAATATCTGCCTCTTAGTTGCCATGAGGGTTATGAAGCATTTAGAGTGATCATGGGCATATAATTACTGCTCAGTGTATGTTAATTCTTCTCATTTTTAGAAACTACTCCTGGCAGGAGTGGCTCTCAAGCTGCATAAAAATTGTGGCATCTGAGTGGTTCCTCTACCTTGGAGCCCTTTCTGTCTCTAAACCCCATCTCTGAGCAATCACTTCCACTCTTATAGCTTCAATGATCATCTTTTGTTTGCCAGTTGCTCTAAATTCCATGGGGCTTCCCAGGTGGCTCAGTGCTAAAGAATCTGCGTGCAGTGCAGGAGATATGGGTTCAATCCCTGGGTTGGGAAGATCCTCTGGAGAAGGGAATGGCAACCCACCCCAGTATTCTTGCCTGGAAATCCTATGAACAGAGGAGCCTGGTGGGCTACAGTCCATGGGGTCACACAAGAGAAGGACATGACTTAGTGACTAAAACAGTTACCAACTAAATCCCATGGCTTAATTCATGCTTTCAGCAGCTAGCTCTCTGAAACTTCAGACACACATATTTGAATAGCTATTTGAGTAGATAGATCTACTTTGCTCAATCACTTCAAACTCACCATGTCTAAAACACAAAGAACTGAACAAGGACAGAAAAAAGTGATAACCAGAAGGAGACATGGACTGGAAAAAGAACTTGTTTCAGATGGGAAAGGCTAGAGCATTTTTAATGCTTGCAAAAAAGAGTCAAATTGAAGTAGTGGCTAGAGGAATTTTCCTGCTGTTCCAGTGGTTAAGATTCTACTTTCCAATACAGGGGATATGCATTCAATTCCTGGTAAGGAAACTAAGAACCCATATGCTGTGCAACATGGCCAAAGGATAAAAAAAAAAAAAAGTAAAATTAAATTTTAAAAAAGAAGTGGCTAGAGACATAAGAGACAAACAGATGCAATATGATGAAGGAGGAGGCATGAGTCAGTCTGGAGGACAAGCAGAGGAGGTGGCTGTGTGAGGAGAGGGGATATAGATCAACCAATATAGGGAGATGCAGGAAGGTGACTGAGTTGTGCCCAGAGACCACTAGTTTCTTTGAGGGGGTTGACAAAAAAGACATTGTTTGCTATTTACAGAGTAGGGGAAAGGAGAGCTTGAGGCTATATTCAAACTCTGAAGATTTTACATCACTGCCAAAGAATGGAAGACGAGCTGCCAGGCAAGGCTGGGTGAGGATCCCCTTGAGGTCAGAAAACACAAGTCTCTACCTACTGCTCTGCGAGGCTGTGTGACTTTCTCTGTAGTCAGGCTGGAGATCAGGACAGTGAAATAGAGAGGTGGGTCATTAACAGAAAGGTCCATCTCATCAAGGTTATGGTTTTTCCCATAGTCATGTATGGATGTGAGAGTTGGACTATAAAGAAAGCTGAGCACCGAAAAACTGAAGCTTTTGAACTGTGGTGTTGGAGAAGACTCTTGGGAGTCCCTTGGACTGCAAGAAGATCCAACCAGTCCATCCTAAAGGAAATCAGTCCTGAGTGTTCATTGCAAGGACTGATGTTGAAGCTGAAACTCCAATACTTTGGCCACCTAATGAAAAGAGCTGACTCGTTGGAAAAGACCCTGGTGCTGGGAAAGATTAAAGGTGGGAAGAGAAGGGGATGACAGGATGAGATGGTTGGATGGTATCACCAACTCAATGGAGATGAGTTTGAGTAAACTCCAGGAGTTGGTGATAGATAGGGAGGCCTGGCATGCTGTGGTCCATGGGTTCGCAAAGAGTCGGACACGACTGAGGAACTGAACTGAACTGATAGGCTCTTAAAGAACTACACACAGAAGAACTCTACAAAAAAGATCTTCATGACTCAGATAACCACAATGGTGTGATCATTCACCTAGAGTCAGACATCTTGGAATGTGAAGCCAAGTGGGCCTTAGGAAGCATCACTATGAACAAAGCTAGTGGAGGTGATGGAATTCCAGTTGAGCTATTTCAAATCCTCAAAGATGATGCTGTGAAAGTGCTGCACTCAATATGCCAGCAAATTTGAAAACTCTGCAGTGGCCAGAGGACTGGAAAAGGTCAGTTTTCATTCCAATCCCAAAGAAAGGCAATGCCAAAGAATGCTCAAACTACCTCACAATTGCACTCATCTCACACGCTAGTAAAGTAATGCTCAAAATTCTCCAAGCCAGGCTTCAACAATACATGAACCGTGAACTACCAGATGTTCAAGTTGGATTTAGAAAAGGTAGAGGAACCAGAGATCAAATTGCCAACATCTGTTGGATCATGGAAAAAGCAAGAGAGTTCCAGAAAAACATCTATTTCTGCTTTATTGACTATGCCAAAGCCTTTGACTGTGTGGATCACAACAACCTGTATAAAATTCTTCAAGAGATGGGAATACCAGACCACCTGACCTGCCTCTTGAGAAATTTGTATGCAGGTCAGGAAGCAACAGTTAGAACTGGACATGGAACAACAGACTGGTTCTGAATCAGGAAAGGAGTACACCAAGGCTGTATATTGTCACCCTGCTTATTTAACTTCTATGCAGAGTACATCATGAGAAACGCTAGACTGGATGAAGGACAAGCTGGAATCAAGATTGCCAGAAGAAATGTCAATAACCTCAGATATGCAGAGGACACCACCCTTATGGCAGAAAGTGAAGAGGAACTCAAAAGCCTCTTGATGAAAGTGAAAGAGGAGAGTGAAAATGTTGGCTTAAAGCTCAACATTCAGAAAACTAAGATCATGGCATCTGGTCCCATCACTTCATGGCAAATAGATAGGGAAACAATAGAAATGGTGACAGAATTTATTTTTGGGGGGCTCCAAAATCACTGCAGATGGTGACTGCAGCCATGAAATTAAAAGACGTTTGCTCCTTGGAAGAAAAGTTATGACTAACCTAGACAGCATATTAACAAGCAGAGACATTACTTTCCCAACAAATGCCTGTCTAGTCAAAGCTATGGTTTTTCCAGTAGTCATGTATGGATGTGAGAGTTGGACTATAAATAAATCTGAGTGCAGAAGAATTGATGCTTTTGAACTGTGGTGTTGGAGAAGACTCTTGAGAGTCCCTTGGACTGCAAGGAGATCCAACCAGTCCATCCTAAAGGAGATCAGTCCTGAATATTCATTGGAAGGACTGATGCTGAAGCTGAAACTCCAATACTCTGGTCACCTGATGCAAAGTGGTAACTCATTTGAAAAGACCCTGATGCTGGGAAAGATTGAAGACAGGAGAAGAGGATGACAGAGGATGAGATGGTTGGATGGCATCTCTGACTCAATGGACATGAGTTTGAGTAAACTCCAGGAGTTGGTGATGGACAGGGAGGCCTGGCGTGCTGCAGTCCATGGAGTCACAAGGGTCAGACACGACTGAGCAACTGAACTGAACTGAACTGATAGGCTCTTGGAGCCAAAGTGAGGGATAAGATAGTTTTGACTGGAGCATAGTTGACAATGGGTAAGACCAAACATATGGACACTGTGATGAAGACAAAGAGAAGAGAAAGAAGAGTGCTGGGCTGGGAGGATAGGAGATTTTGGTTGGAGAATGGGGTGCTTGAGTCACAGTGTTCTAAGATGAGTAATTACAGGTAAATGCAAGGTTTACAGTGTGGCCTTGGCAGCAGGTAGCTGAAGGGATCTCATTGGAGATGGGTATGTGTGTTGTAGCCATTCACCAAGATGTTGAAGAAAGATGAGTAGGCATCACTGGGGGTGTGATACAGAGTCATGGAATCTTCCTCCTGGTATGGAGGCTGAGGCAGCCGTTTGCATTGGAGAGAACCCCTAGGAACATGGATGGGGAGAGGATGAACCAGAATATGGAGGGAACATGGAAGAGCTGATTCTTGGGTGTAGAGGTGTGTATTTGTCAGGGAATTGGGGTGGTTAAAGAGTGCACAGAAGGAAGATTCAGGAGAGTAGAAGAGAAGGGTTATGGAGAGAGAAGAACAAGGCAGGTTTGGGTTTCTATGAGGTTGATGGCTGTGGGAAGCAGGTTAAAGGGCTCCCCCATCCTTCTTGTGAAATATTTAGGTTGGTGTGCTTGTATGCATGCTTAAGATGACAAGAATGTCGTAGGTTCTATTGGTGAAAGCCAGTAGGAAGAACATATTTCCTAGGAACACAGAGAGTCAAAAAATCAGAACATTTTTGGCTGAAAAAAAAAGGCATTGTTTATCCAAGTAAAAGAAAGAGGCAGAAAAAGAAACAAAACCCATAACAGTGAGTGGTGTGGCTCGTGAGTGTGACTCACTGACTTAATATGTTTTCAGCTATCAACTGAAGTAAACCACACAGAAAGATCAAAAACTGAAAAAAACGTAGTAAAGAATTATCTGGTGTATATTTGTCTGTGGATATTTGTAAGCACATATGTCCCTTTATGGGATTTACTCAGTGTAGGGGAGAAAGCCTATATTAAATTGCTATCATGGCAGCCTAATTTTGAAGTCACCATTAATAAACATTTCTACAGGATTTAAGGAGAGAGTGCCAAATAGTTTATTTCCCTGATTTTTTCTCACTGCTTAAAAATGATATGTCAAATCATTTATCCATCTCTTAACACCACTTTCTCTGGAAACTTCATTATTCTGAAATGGATTTGTTGCTTAAATCAATGACCTAGCCATAATTTTTAAAACATTAGATATAGCTGTTTTTGTGATGGCTCAGTGGGTAAAGAATATGCCTGCAATGCAAGAGACACAGGGGATGCAGGTCCAATCCCTGGGTTGGGAAGATCCCCTGGAGGAGGACAACCCATTCCAGTATTCTTCCCTGGAGAATCCCATGGACAGAGGAGCCTGGCGGGTTGTAGTCCATAGGGTTGCAAAGAGCAGGACATGACTGAGCAACTAAACACACATGCATTCTTCTCTTACTACAAAATGTATACATGTTCATTTTTTAAAAAATAATTAAAAAAATAAAATCACAAAAACTGCCCATAATTATAACACCTAGTGGTAACCATTATTCACAACTTGGAGTCAATTTTGCTAGTTCTCCCTGAGGAGGTAATTGGTTTTCCAATTAGCTTTATTTAGTGATTCTGGTGCCTGCAGTGCAGGAGACCTGGGTTCAATCCCTGGGTTGGGAAGGTCCCCTGGAGAAGGGAAAGGCTACCCACTCCAGTATTCTGGCCTGGAGAATTCCACAGACTGTATAGTCCATGGGGTCGCAAAGAGTCAGACATGACTGAGTGACTTTCACTTTCACTTTCAGTGATTCTGGCTGCCCTCTGTTTTTCCTTTTTAAATTGGAGTAAGAAAGAGATGGGAATACAGACCACCTGATCTGCCTCTTGAGAAATTGGTATGCAGGTCAGGAAGCAACAGTTAGAACTGGACATGGAACAACAGACTGGTTCCAAATAGGAAAAGGAGTATGTCAAGGCTGTATATTGTTACCCTGCTTATTTAACTTACATGTAGAGTACATCATGAGAAACGCTGGGCTGGAAGAAGCACAAGCTGGAATCAAGATTGCCAGGAGAAATATCAATAACCTCAGATATGCAGATGACACCACCCTTATGGCAGAAAGTGAAGAGGAACTCAAAAGCCTCTTGATGAAAGTGAAAGTGGAGAGTGAAAAAGTTGGCTTAAAGCTCAACATTCAGAAAACGAAGATCATGGCATCCGGTCCCATCACTTCATGGGAAATAGATGGGGAAACAGTGGAAACAGTGTCAGACTTTATTTTTCTGGGCTCCAAAATCACTGCAGATGGTGACTGCAGTATTATACAGAGTGAAGTAAGCCAGAAAGAAAAACACCAATACAGTATACTAATGCATATATATGGAATTTAGAAAGATGGTAACAATAACCCTGTGTACGAGACAGCAAAAGAGACACTGATGTATAGATCAGTCTTATGGACTCTGTCGGAGAGGGAGAGGGTGGGGAGATTTGGGAGAATGGCGTTGAAACATGTATAATATCATGTATGAAATGAGTCGCCAGTCCAGGTTCGATGCACGATACTGGATGCTTGGGGCTGGTGCACTGGGACGACCCAGAAGGAGGGTATGGGGAGGGAGGAGGGAGGAGGGTTCAGGATGGGGAACACAGGTATACCTGTGGTGGATTCATTTTGATATTTGGCAAAACTAATACAATATTGTAAAGTTTAAAAATAAAATAAAATTTAAAATAAATAAATAGCTCAGCTGGAAAAAATAAATAAATAAAAGATGCTTACTCCTTCGAAGGAAAGTTATGACCAACCTAGATAGCATATTCAAAAGCAGAGACATTACTTTGCCAACAAACGTCCGTCTAGTCAAGGCTATGGTTTTTCCAGTGGTCATGTATGGATGTGAGAGTTGGACTGTGAAGAAGGCTGAACACCAAAGAATTGATGGTTTTGAACTGTGGTGTTGGAGAAGATTCTTGAGAGTCCCTTGGACTGCAAGGAGATCCAACCAGTCCATTCTGAAGGAGATCAGCCCTGGGATTTCTTTGGAGGGAATGATGCTAAAGCTGAATCTCCAGTACTTTGGCCACCTCATGGGAAGAGTTGACTCACTGGGGAAGACTCTGATGCTGGGAGGGATTGAGGGCAGGAGGAGAAGGGGACGACAGAGGATGAGATGGCTGGATGGCATCACTGACTCGATGGACGTGAGTCTGAGTGAACTCCAGGAGTTGGTGATGGACAGGGAGGCCTGGCGTGCTGCAATTCATGGGGTCGCAAAGAGTCGGACACAACTGAGCGACTGATCTGATCTGATGATTGCTTTACAATGTTGTGTTAGTTTCTGTTGTACAACAATGTGACTCTACTATATGTATACATATGTCCCCTCCCTCTTGAGCCCCTGGCTGTCCTGTCTTATTGTGACACTATTGTCATAGCTCTCTCCTATTTAACCTAGTATAATGAATCCAAGGCCTCAAACACGGGGCACTTAGGACTCTCTGGAAATCGCAGATGGCGGACAACTACTGTAGCCCCATGTACTGTGTCTCATGTCTCTATGATCTAATACCAAGAGTGGGCACAATACGTAGCTCTAAGTGGACACTCCCTGCTTGTTCAGTAAATGAGTAAACTTTTTCCTTTGCTTCGTGTTCTACTTTTCTTAACTAAGTTGACCTAGCATGTTGCAATACAGGATGAATGTTTCTGAATACAAAAAAGAGAGGATCATTATCACTTTGAGAACAAATGGAGAAGATTAGAATGAAGTCTTTAGAACTCTCAGCAGCCCCGTTTCCCAAAAGTGTTTCATGGAATATCAAGCTGAGACAACAAGGGCCTTTGTGGTTTGATAAGTTTGAGAAATATTACAAGCTCTCCCCCATTCCTTTGGTATTTTGAAAATCATATTAGTATATTAAAAGTCCATGAAAGTGAAAGTGTTAGTCACTCAGTTGTGTCTGACTCCTTGCAACCACATGGACTGTAGCCTGCCAGGCTCCTCTGTCCATGGAATTCTCCAGGCAAGAATACTGGAGTGAGTTCCCATTTCCTTCTCCAGGATAACTTTCCAACCCAGGGATCAAACCCGGATCTCCTGCCTTATAGGCAGAGTCTTTACAGCCACGGAGGCCCTTCAAAGTCCCTACAACTGAGCAAAAAAAGACATCTGTGTCACATTTAAAAAAGAGAGAGAGAAAAGATTTTTTATGTGGGCCATTTTTTAAAGTCTTTATTGAATTTTTTATAATATTGCTTCTACTTTATGTTTTGCTCTTTTGATCATGAGGCACATGGGATCTTAGTTCCCCAACCAGGGAAAGAACCTGAATCCCTTGCATTGGATTGCAGTCACTGGACCTCCAAGAAGCTCCAACTTTTCTTTAATAGTGGAGGCAAACAAGCTAGAAAAGAGTCTGATAGCCACACAACTGGGGACAGAAAAGCCATGGGGCTAATGAGCGCCAGACACCTGCTCCGTTGTGTGCCCCTCTACTTGTGGGTCAGAGAAAGCTCCCTATAGCTCCCTCTTCCCACCCTAAGTGCTCTAGTACATTGTAAGACTCAGAGGGAAAGGTCTAAAATTGGACCAGCCTGAGAAAGTTCATACAGTTCATGTGCCATCTTAAGATCCCAGGCTTCTTGCCAGCTGGTTCTCATGCTGGTCGTTCCTTAACTGTGTTCCATGGAGAATGAAATTTTGTACAGGAAACAGCATCTGAGGTCAAATATAAAGGTCTTTCTATTTTCCATGGACATTTGTAAACGGTCACCTCCTCCCTCGCAATATTTGTGAGAGTCTCGGCTGCAATATAATTTATATAAGATGCCACAACTCATGAGGATTCATAGAACAATTGTGGAACATTCTATCAGTTGTCACAGAAGTTATCCACACCCATGGATTTTTTAAATAAATTTCGATTTTCTCTAGAAAGTGCAAAAATTAAAAAAAAAGTTTTCCACATTTAGTGAAAATCTTTCTATCCATGGTACATCTACTGGCCTTTTTAGTCAGAGTCACTAGACATCATTTAACTTTGTCATAATTATATATACCAGGACTGACTGGTGAAAGCCTCCAGCCACTGAGGTCCCCCAAAAGGAGAGACAGTCTGTCGTGCTGGTGAGGAGCCCAGGTTTCAGAAGGGGACACCTGCATGTCATCCTAGTTCTGCCACACATAACCAGTGGGTCTTGGGATGGTCTACTTCACCTCTAAATGCCTCAGCTTGTTCCTCTATGAAGCAAGGATGGTAATGCCTACCTCCAAAGGTGGTGATAGGGCTTGAAGATGCTGGCATGGAATAATCCTTCAACAGATGATAAGTACCATGGCCTGTGTGCTTCTGGATGTTTTTAAGATTTATTTTGTTTCCCTTCCTTTTTCTTTTAAGATCAGAAGCAGTCAGTTTGCTGCTTTCTGTCCCCAAGGCCTCCATCTGTAGCGGGATCTATCATTCACAAGGGTTCCAAACAACCTGAACATTCTCTCCATGTTTGGATAGTTTGCCACATGGGAAAGGAAAGCCTGCCTTCCCAAGGTAGACCCTTAAAAATGCTATAGTCTGCCAATCAGATGCATCCATGACATGGCCTGGTTAGAACACAGGATGGGCCTCTCTGAAGCCCGTGATCACTAAAGTCAACTAGGTACATAGGGAATAGGAAAGATGCTCAGTCCTTGACTTAGAACAGGTGGCTTATTCCAGCCATGCAGAGTCTGCTAAGATGTGGATGCACTTCTCCAATTTGTTTTCCTAGTTCCTACAATTAGATTATAATAGTTCAATCTCCAGCAAACTTGTTCATGCTAATCCCTCCAGGGTCACATATGGCCACCCATCACACTCAGCAGGGAAATCCCTCCAACCTCTCTCTTCCCAGGCCCTAGAGAAGCTCATTTTAACAGGTTCCCTACCACTCACACCCTTGGTGTGAGCACAGGGTCTGAGCACAGTTTCTGACTCTAAGATTCAGCTCCACTAGATTCAGCCAGAAAGGAGAGGAATCCCTCCAGATTGAGAGAATTGGAGAGACACGTGCTTGGTGATGGCAGAGTGGCTGATAGTTGGTCTGCTCAAGAATAAAAGCTTGAAAACAAGAATAAACCCATCAAAACGAAACAAACCTGTGTAAAGGTATCAGAGAGCAACTAAGGTAGTCAGGACCTTGGAGAGAGAAAGGCAACACTCAGAGGTGAGCTGGACCTCTTCCAGAGTTTTAATCTGCAGAGCATTTACTCATTCACAGTTCAGGGCAAAGAGATCCAACAGAGATCGAGGAGCTGACACCATCTCACCTGAATGCGGAGACCTAAATTGGAGCTCAGGTCAACCAAAGCAGCTAGGAATTGAGGAGCCAAGATCCTGGAGAAAAGGGAACTGCAGAGAAAAGGACTTCCACAACTGCATGGAAATCACCACTGAGGCATCTGATAACTCCTTAAGGTGTGCACTGCAAAGTGTGATACCACGAAGACCAACACAGCCATTCTAGAAAGCACAGTCTAGTCTAATTAAATATACACACACCCAATGGTAGAGCAACTGGTAACTAATGAATAACTAAAGGAACAACAAAAAAATACAAGTGAGCATGAAGCCTTCTGCAGACTGATGAGCATGATTAAACGCAAACTTCTGCAACTAACTGTACAGAAGAGACAAACTATAATAGGAACTTAAATTATAAGGTATTTACCAAATGGAAAAAAGGAAATATAAAAGATCAGTATGAAGAAAACCAATGTACAGAGATACATGAATAATTGAATAAATGGAGAGACAACTCTGATTTGTGAACGTGCTGTGGTTAGTTGCTCAGTCATGTCCAACTCTTTGCAACCCCATGGACTTTAGCCTGCCAGGCTCTTCTGTCCATGGGGATTCTCCATGCAAGAATACTGGAGTGGGTTGCCATGCTCTCCTCTAGGGCATCTTCCCAACCCAGGGATCAAACCCAGGTCTCCTGCATTGTGGGCGGATTCTTTACCATCTGAGCCACCAGGGAAGTCCACAGAAAGGTTTAAAATGATAAAGATACCAATTCTTGCATGGAGGGAGGAATTAAGATGGTAGAAGGGTAGGATGTAGAGCTCTCCTCCTACTACAAGCATACCAAAAACACATATACAAGTGGAATTAGTACAGAGTATCTACTGAACATTGTCAGAAGACTTCCAACTTCCATAAGGGCAAGAAAACCTCCATGTAACTGGGCAGGGCAAAAGAAAAAAAAAGTTTTAAAAAAAGAGAGAGAGGAAAAAAAATAACCCAGGATGGCACCTGTGCCACAGGGAGGGGACTGTGAAGAAAGAAAAGTTCCTTAACCCTAAGATGTCCCCTCATTGGCAAGGAGATCAGCCTGGACAGAGGGAGAGCTTTGGAGTCTCAAAGAAGTGTTCAGCAACCAGTTTTTGGAAACAAAATGGATAATGACATGCACAGTCAGTACCACCACCCTGAGCTCCACAGCCTGAGATTCACCTCCACCAGTGTCAGCAGGGCTGGGTATGAAGCTCAGGCTTTAGAGGTCAGATCCAGGGAGAGGGGCAGCGTTGGCTGCATGGAGACAGCTTGAAGAAGCTGGACTGTGGTTAACTGAGAGTGCACTTGGAGGAAGCCTGGGCCTGCCAGACAAGCACTGTTGTGGGGTGCATGAGGAGAGGGGAAGGACTGCTCTAAGAGCTTTTTCCTCCCTGTGCATGCTCTCAGGCAACAGGACACCATATACATGAGCTCTGGGAGTGGGTGCAAGCTTAATCCATCATCGTGAGCTCCAGAAGTCAGCACTGGTCACTGCCAATGCTATGAGAAAGAAAGAAAGTGAAGTTTCTCAGCCATGTATGACTTGTTGTGACCCCATACTGTAGCCTGCCAGGCTCCTCCGTCCATGGGATTTTCTAGGCAAGAATACTGAAGTGGGTGGCCATTTCCTTCTCCAAGGGATCTTCCTGACCCAGGGATCAAACCTAAGTCTCCTGCATTGCAGACAAATTCTTTACTATCTGAGCCTTCAGAGAAGCCCTGCATTTAAAGCAGGTAGAGAAGCAAGAACAAACAAAACCTGGGTTAGCAGAAGGAAAGAAATCACAAAGATCAGAACAGAAATAAATGAAATAGAGACAAAGAAAACAATAGAAAATATCAATGAATCTAAAAGCTGATTCTTTGAAAAAATAAATGAAATAGATAAACCTTTAGCCAGACTCAAGGGAAAAAAAAGATGGCTCAAATGAATAAAATTAGAAATTCGAAAGGTGAAGTTACAGTGGACACCACAAAAATACAAAGGATCATAAGAGACTACTACAAGCAACCATATGCAGATACAATGGACAACCTAGAAGAAATGGACAAATTCTTAGAAAGGTATGATCTTCGAAGACTAAACCAGGATAGAAATAGAAAACATGAATAGACCAATCAAAAGCACTGAAATTGAAACTGTGGTTTAAAAACATTCAACAAACAAAAGCCCAGGAACAGATGGCATCACAAGCAAATTCTATCAAACACTTAGAGGAGAGTTAACACCTATCCTTCTGAAAATTTCCCAAAAAATCTCAGAAGAAGAAACACTCCCAAACTCATTCCACATGGCCACCATCACCCTGATACCAAAACCAGACAAAGATACCACAAAAAAGAAAATTAGAGGCCAATATCACTGATGAACATACAGACATCCTCAATAAAATACCAGCAGACTAAATTCAATAATACATGAAAAAGATCATACATTGTGATAAAGTAGGATTTATCTCAGTGCAAGGATTTTTCAATATCCACAAGTTAATCAGTGTGATTCACATTAACAAACTGAAGAATAGAAATCATAGGATCATCTCAATAGATGCAGAACAAGCATTTAACAAAATCTAACACCTGTTTGTGATTAAAAACTCTCTAGGAAGTGGGCAAAAAGAATCTACCTCCACATAATAAAGGCCATATATGATTAAACCATGGATGATATCATTCTCAATGGTGAAAAACTTGAAGTATTCCTTTAAGATCAGGAATGTGACTAGGATGTCCACTCTCGCCACTTTTATTCAACATAGCTTTGGAAATCCTAGCCATGGCAATCAGAGAAGAAAAAGAAATGAAAAGAATCCAAATTGGAAATGAAGAAGTAAAATTGTCAGTGTTTGCAGATGTTATATACTATATATAGAAAAGCCTAAAGATTTCACCAAAAAACTAGTGCTCAGCAATGAATTCAGTAAATTTTCAGGATACAAAATTAATACATAGAAGTCTCTTGCACTTCTATACACTAACAATGTATTTGTATAAAGAGAAATTAAGGAGGCAATCTCATTTACCATCACATCAAAAATAATAAAATACCTAGGAATAAGCCCAGCTAAGGAGGCAAAAGACATGTTCTCTGAAAACCATGTCACTGATGAAAGAAACTGAAGATGACACAAATAGAAATATATACCGTGTTCTTGGATTGGAAGAATCAATTTTGTCAAAATGACTATACTACTCAAGGCAATCTACAGATTCAATGCAATCCCTATCAAAATACCAATGCCATTTTCACAGAACTTGAACAAAATCTTTTAAATTTGTATGGGAACACAAAAGACCCTAAATAGCCAAAGCAATCATGGCGGGTGGTGGGGAACGAAGCTGGAGGAATCAGACTCCCTGATGTCAGACTATACTACAAAGCTACAGTCATCAAAACAGTATAATACTGGACAAAAACAGACATATAGGTCAGTTGAATTGGATAGAAATCCCAGAAACAAACCCATGCACCTATGGTCAATCTATGACAAAGGGGGCAAGAGTATACAAGGGAAAACAGTCTCTTCAATAAGCGGTACTGAGAAAACTGGACAGCTACATATAAAAGAATTAAATCATTCTCTAACACTATATAAAAAAACAAATGCAAAGCTGATTAAAGATATACATGTAATATCATATACTATAAAACCCCTACAGGAAAAGAGGCAGAACACTTTTTGACATAAATTGCAGCAATATCTTTTTAGAGCAAGCTCCTAGGATGATAAAAATAAAAGCAAAAATAAACAAATGGTACCTAATTAAATGCAAAAGTTTTTGCACAGCAAAGGAAACCATGAACAAAGTGAAAAGACAACCTCAGAATGGGAGAAAATATTTGCAAGTAAAGTCACCAACAAGGGCCTAATCTCCAAAATATACAAACAGCTCATGCAGCTCTATATTAAAAAAAAAAAAAAAAAACCCAGCCAAAAAATGAGAAGTTCTAAATAGACCTTTCTCCAAAGAAGACATACAGATGACCAAAAGCACATGAAGAGATGCTCAGCATCAATAATTATTAGAGAAATGCAAATCAAAACTACAATGAGGTACCACCTCACACCAATAAGAATGGTCATCATCAAAAGTCTACAAACAATGTTGGAGAAAAGGGAACCCTCCTACACTGTTGGTGGGAATGTCAATTGGTACAACAACTATGCAGAATACTATGGAGATTCCTTAAAAAACTAAATAGAATTACCAGATGATCCGGCAGTCTCACTCTTGGGTATACCCAGAGAAAATCATAATTCAAGAATATACTTGTACCTCAATGTTTATTGCAGCACTATTTATTAATAGCCAAGACATGGATGCAAGCTAAATGTCCATTGACAGATGAAGGGATATAGATGTGCTACATGTACACAATGGAATATTACTCAGCCATAAAGAGAATGAAATGCCATTTGCGGCAACATAAAAGGACCTAGAGATTTATCATACTAAGTGAAGTAAGTCAGAGAAAGACAAATACCATATGATATCACTTACAAGTAGAATCTTAAAAAAAAATGATACAAATGAGTTTATTTACAGGACAGAAACATACTCACAGACTTAGAAAACAAATTTATGGTTACCAAAAGTGAAAGGAGATGGGGAGGGATAAATTAGGGGGTCGGGATTAACATACACACACTAGTATATATAAAACAGATAATCAACAAGGATCTTATAGCACAGGTTTCCATGGTGGCTCGGTGGTAAAGAATATGCCTGCAATGCAGGAGATGTGGGTTCAATCCCTGGGTTGGGAAGATCCCCTAGAGAAGGAAAAGGCAACCGACTACAGTACTCTTGCCTGGAAAATGCCATGGACAGAAGAGCCTAACAGGCTACTGTCCATGGAGGTAGCAAAAGAGTCAGACACGACTTTGTGACTAAACAACAAACAACTGTATAGCACAGGGAACTCTACTCAATATTTTATAATAAACTACATGGGAAAAGAATCTGAAAAAGAATTGATATATATGTATATATAACTGAATCACTTTGCTGTTCACCTGAAATTTACACAATACTGTAAACCAACTGTGCTCCAATATAAAATAAAAAGTTAAAAATGACACCAGTTCTTTCCACAACAATCTGTATAACAATTCCAACTGAAATCTTTAAAAAAGATTATAAATCTTGATAAAAAATAATTCTAAATATAGAAGAATAAATCTGTGAGAATATTTAGATAATGTTTGAAAAAGAAAGTAGTGAAGGTGAACTGTCCCTAGGAGATATTAAAATGCACAATAAAGCTATAATAACAGGAGTAGATAGTTATATCACTAGAACAGACTAGATGCAAAAAGGTTTAAAGATATAAGTGTAAACAAAACTTTAAACACAAACCCTAAAGGTAGTATAATGTAGATCATTATTTACATATATTATGGTTTCATATTTTGTAACATAAATTTTGATCAAGGAGTGAGCTAGGAATTAAGCTTTACTTTCCCCAACAGTTAGCCACTGACTGTATATCTATACCCATTACTGATGATCCTTATCATATACCGATTTCCTGTGATTCATTCATTTCCTGGTCCTTTCCCTTTACTATTTTAACTGCTATAATGTCACACATTTTTATGTGCAAAGGTCAAACTCATCTCATTATTTTTTATTTTTATAATTTCTCCCATCTATTCTACCACTATTCTTTTTTATGACCTTTTAAATTCTTTGATCAAGTCACAGAGTTTTTTGTTCACAACTACATTCATTGATATATTTGAGAAGATGTGATCTCTCTACCATGTTGAATCTTTGCATCCAATTAGAAGATATACCTATAGTTTTCTTAAAGCAGATATATTCTCAAAATTAGGGACCAAATATATATTTATTAATTGTATTATTCAGCTATAATTTTTATCTGTATAAGCTGTTAATGTCAAGAAAATATTTAAGTCTTAGTTTCTATGATTATATTTATGTCACATTCTCTTTACATTTTCAGCAGCTTTTGCTTTAAAGGTAATCTTTGACTTTTTACATTTGATTTTCATAAAAGTTGAACTTATATAAATTTTTAAATGACTGATTCCTCTCTATCAGCTCTGAGGTACTGAATTCAGACTTGCTTACATGACATGACCCAAAAGCTCTCTGAGTTATTTATTTCCCAGTGGTGGGACCTGTCGGTGCATCAATAGACCACTTTTAGTATTGTTACTATTTTGTTGTATGAGGCTTGGTGTGCCTGCACAAATCTCAAGGTCCTCAAAGACAGGCCTGCTGCTCTCTTTCAATACCACTTCACCCTTTCTTAGTTCTTCTGAGTCATCATTTGGTGGGCTTAAGTAAGACTTTGTATTAATTGCATTTTATCCTTATAAGTTTATGAAAATAGCTGAAACATGGAAACATAAATGGATTGGTGCTAGTGATAAGAATAAATTCATTCTATTACAAATGTAGAAAACAAACTTATGGTTATGAAAAGGTATAGTAGGGGGGTTGATAAATTAGCAGTTTGGGATTATCAATACAAACTACTATATATAAAATAAACAACAAGGACCTACTATATAGCACAGGAAACTATATCAATATCTTATAAAAACCTATAATGGAAAGGAATCTGAAAAAGAACAGATGCATGTATAACTGAATGACTTTGTTGTACACTTGAAATTAACACAACATTGTAAATTAACTATACTTCAATTTTACATCATGGAGAGTTTTTATAAATAGGTGTAGCATCTCCATACTATATTATGAATACAATTATTCTATGTTTAAAAAATTTAATGTTTCAGTCAGTCAGCTGGCTACATAATTTGTAGTGTACAATGCAAGTAAAAAATGGAGGTTCTTTGTTCAAAATTATCAAGCATTTTAGGATGGCAACAGCAGAATATAAACCACATGTGGCTCTTTTAAGCATGAGGCTTGGTATATACATCTATACAAATCTTAAAGTCCTAAAAGACAGGCAGGCCACTTTTTTAATACCACTTCATACCACATACACTTTTTTCATACCACTTCACCCTTTGTTAGTTCTCCTGATTTATCAATCGGTGGGCTGAATTAAGACTTTGCACCCAACCTGGGCAAAGTCCTGTGGACCCTCAGATTCCTTCCTCACTCTTCTCCTACTTGCTCTGAGCTATTAGAGGAACTCTCTCCTGCAAGATATTTTTTCCAGGTTCTTGAGTCAGCTGGTTTTCATCAAGGTTTTGCTAATGGCAGATAGAGAAAAAATTGGAAGGATGAAGGAAAGTAGAAGTAGATCTCTCTTTCTCTGTCCATTTCGACAGCATCCAAGGCACCAGCTCCCCAGGAGTCTCAGGAATACAGCACTCCTCCCACATCTACACGGGGTACATTCTAATACCTCCAGCAGATGTCTGAAATTGTGGATAGTGTGTGTGTACAGGCTCAGTCGTGTCCGACTCCTTGTGACCCCATATACGTGTAGCCTGTCCAGGCTCCTCTGTCCATAGGATTCTCTAGGCAAGAATACTGGAGTGGGTTGCCATTTCCTCCTCCAGGGCATCTTCCCGACCCAGGGATAGAACCTGCACCTCTTATGTCTCCTGCGTTGGTTAAGCAGAGATTATTATAATCTCTGGATTATATAGTATATACTATATATATTATATACTATACACACACACACACACACACACACACACATATATACTACGGAAAAGGCAATGGCACCCCACTCCAGTAACTCTTGCCTGGAAAATCCCATGGACGGAGGAGCCTGGAAGGCTGCAGTCCATGGGGTCGCTGAGGGTCGGACATGACTGAGCGACTTCACTTTCACTTTTCACTTTCACGCATTGGAGAAGGAAATGGCAACCCACTCCAGTGTTCTTGCCTGGAGAATCCCAGGGACAGGGAAGCCTGGTGGGCTGCCGTCTATGAGGTTGCACAGAGTTGTACACAACTGAAGTGAGGTGACTTAGCACATATATATACTATATATATTATATATATAGATGTATATACTATGGATGTATGGATGTATATACTATGTTTTTCCCTATATGTGTGATAAATTTTAATTTGCAAATTACACATAGTAAGAGACTAACAATAATGAATAATAAAGCAATTATAATAATATACTGTAATAAAAGTTGGACTTCCCAGGTGGTGCTGCTGGTAAAGAATCTGCCTGCCAACACTGGAGACATAAGAGATGCAGATTTGATCCCTGGGTCCTGAAGATTACCTGGGGGAGAGCATAGCAACCTACTCCAGTATTCTTGCCTGGACAATTCCCATGGACAGAGGAACCTGGAGGGCTACAGTCCATAGGGTCACAAAGAGTGGGACATGACTGAAGCAACTTAGCACACACACATAGTAAATTATGTGAATGTTGTTTCTCTCTCTCAGAATATCTTATTGTACAAATCCAGTGCCTTTTCCAATTTAACTAAGCACTTACCATACACTGTGTCCATAACTTTTGAAGTTTGAGCTGTGATAGCAAAAATAGCACAGATTTCTTTCTCCTTCACAATTTCATGAATAGAAGATGCATCCTCAACATAGATCTTAGCAACCTCAGTGTACAATTTTTTTCTTTCCTTATTAAGTCAAGAACTTTCAACTATTCACTTAAAGGAAGCACTTTAGGACTTCTCTTTGGCATTTACCAATTGTCAGGACCCCTACTCTTGCTCTTTGGTGCCATTTTAAAGTAAAATAAGGGTCACGTGAACACAAGCAGTACCGTCCTGTGATAGTAGATCTGGTAACCCAGACAACTACTAATAACTATCAGGCGGGATATCCCGCACAAAGAAATGTTTCAGGTCCTGGGTGGGACTGGGAAAAATGGTTTGAAATTTCATCATGCTGCTCAGAACAGCGAGCAACTTAAAACTTAAGAACTGTTAATATACAAAGAACTCATACGGTTCAATATATAAAAAATTCCAAGCAATCCACTCAAAAAATGGGCAGAAGTAGACATTTCTCCACAAAAGACATACAGATGGCCAACAGAAACATGAAAAGATGCTCAACATCACTAATTATTAGAGAAATGCAAATCAAAATGTCAACTAAAATTAGCACTTGCCATTTACCTCTATAAGGATTAAATCACGTGCTGCTGTAGCTGCTGATTTTCAACACACCCTGAAAGGAGTGCAGGGTAGAGAGCAGAAATGAGGCACTCTGTGCTCTGGAAAAAACTGTCAGGACAGGTCTTCAGAGAGTTAGATATTTTCAGGAGCAAATTTTATGAGCCAAATTCTTCTATCTCCTCATATCTAAAATCCTTCATGGTGACATCTGCTCCTCATGACTAGCAGTAACCTTCTGCAAAAGTATGTGCTTGACTGCATGTATTCCCCCTTCACCAAAGTCACATATATACTGACCTCCCCCCCACTACCTCTTTGGAGCAGTTTGTCAGAGCTGTCTGAAATGCTGTCTCTCGAGCTATGGTCCTCATTTTGCCCCAAATAAAGCTTAACCGGCAACTCTGGCAAGTGAATTTTTAAAAGCTGACAAAACCTACAATGACACATCACCTCACACTGGTCAGAAGGACCATCACCAAAAGGTCTACAAATAATAAATTCTGGGGGGGTTGGAGGGGAAAAGAGTCAAGATGGTGGCTAGGGCAGACCCAGAGTCCACGTCTCCCCTTGCCTAAGACACTCACCACGCTGGTGGGGACCTTCCATAGCCAGGCTGACAGAAGGGGTGACTAGGTACCAGGTAGGGAGGAGGTGGGGGAGGTTACGGGCAGGAGACTGCAACTGAAGGGCTGCTGGGGGTTGGGGGGCAGATCTGGTGCCAGGAAAGACATATTTGCTTGGCAGGGAGGGGAGGGATCCTCAGCCATCAGAGGATCAATTATAGGAAGCCCCTGAGGTTTCCCATACACCTGGCCCTGGGGAGCCTCCTGGGGTGCCGGGCCTGGTCCTCCACCCTTGGGGGACCCTCTGTCCTTCTGGCCAAGCTCTCTGCCCTCCTGGGCACCCTCTGTCTGGGTGGGTCCTATGGGCATGAGGAGGTGGGGGAAGGAGAAAAAGCCAGTCCAATGGGGAAGACTCCTTTGGGGTTTGAAGGGTTGGGGAACCACCTGAGGTTCCCCCACCCACTCAGCCCCAAGGAGCCCCCTAAGACTCCTGAGAGCCCTCCATCCTTCAAGACCCCTCTCCGCCTTCTGGGACCACCTCTGTCTTTCAGGACCCTCTCTGCATTCCAGGTTCCCCTGGTCCTCTAGGGCCCTCTCTTCAGCAGGGACCACTCAGCCAGGATGGGTCCTCTAGATGTGAGAGGGAGGGAGGAGGAAGAAAAAGGCAGACCAGTTTGGGGAGGCTTCCATCGGATTCGAGGAGCAGGGAACTGCCCTGTGTTCTGCCCACCCGGCCCTGAGGAGCCTCCTGTGGCCCCAGGCCTAGCCCTCCACCCCCTGTGGCCCCGCCTCCCACTTAAGCCCCACCCTTCACATGCGAAGTTTTTCTTTTTTTTTTTTTTCCTGCCTTTTCTTGTTGCTGTTGTTACTTTGTTTTTTAGGGGGATTTTGTTTTTTTTTGTTTTTTTTTTTTTACTATTTTCCAGTGGAGTTCAGTTTTATCTTCCAGGGGTTGTTAAACACATAAGCTTATTTTCCCTACTATTTCTATAAATTTTCTAAACTTATTTTTTATGCTTCATTATTATTCTACTCCCTCTTATTTTTATTTTTTATTTTATATATATATATATATATTTTTTTTTTTTTTTTTTTTTCCTTCTCTTTCTTTGCTATTGGGGTGTGGGTTTACCATCTAGGGGTTGTTTCAAATATACTCTTAATTCTAATTTGGGGCTTCCCTCCTAGCTCAGTAGGTAAAGAATCTGCCTGCAATGCAGGAGACATGGGTTCGATTCCTGGATCAGGAAGATCACCTGGAGAAGGAAATGGTAACCCACTGCAGTATTCTTGCCTGGAGAATCCCATGGACAGAGGAACCTCGCGGGCTACAGTCCATGGGGTCGCTAGAGTCGGACATGACTGAGTGACTTTCACTATTCTAGATTTACTGTACTTTTAATTTTTGTTATTTTTCTGCACCTTTCTTTTCTTTTTATTTCTGGGCCCATGGCTTGTGGGATCATGGTTCGTAGGCCAGAAATCAGCCTCTGTGGTAGAAGCGCTGAGTCTGAACTGCTAGAGTAACAAAGAACATCAGGAACCAGGAGTATTAATCCATGTGGGGTATCCAGAGGTCCCCATCTCAACACCAAGACTGAGCTATACCCAACTGCCTACAAACTCCACTCCAAACCTAAGGCCAAACTAGTAAGACAGGAACACAGTGCCACACATCAAAAAAAAAAAAAAAGATAAAAAATGTTACAGATGAAGGAGCAAGGTAAACATCTACAAGACCAAATAAATGAAGAGGAAATAGGCAACCTATCTGAAAATGAGTATAAAGTTATGAAAATAAAGATGTTTTCAAAATATTAAAAATAGAATGGAGAAAATGCAAGAAACATTTAACATTTAACAAAGTCCCAGAAGAAATAAAGAATAACAAACAGCAAGGAACTACACCATTACTGAAAATAGTCTAGAAGGAATCAATAGCAACTACTATGAGCAACTACATGCCAATAAAATGGACACCTTGGAAGAAATGGAAAAATTCTTGGGAAAATACAACCTTCCAAAACTGAACCAGGAAGAATTAAAAATCATGAACAGACCAATCACAAGCACAGAAACCAAAACTGTGATTAAAAAAAAAATCTTCAAATAAACAAAAGCCCAGGGGCAGATGGCTTCACAGGCAAATTCTATCAAACGTTTAGAGAAGAATTAATACCTATCCTTCTCAAACTCTTCCAAAAAACTGCAGAGGAAGGGATACACCCATGCACATTCTAAAAGGTCACCATCACCGTGATACCAAAATGAGACAATTTTACATAAAAGAAAATTACAGACCAGTATCACTGATGAACATGGATGCAAAAACTTCAACTAGCAAACAGAATGCAATAATACATTAAACGAATCATACACCAAGATCAAGTGGGCTTTATCCCAAGAGTGCAAGGATTCTTCAATATATACAAATCAATGTAATACATCACATAAACAAATTAAAAGACCAAAACCGTACAATAATCTCAATAGATACTGAAAAAGCCCTTGACAAAATTCAACACCCATTTATGATAAAAAAGAAACTCTTCAAAAAATGGGCACAGAAGGAACCTACTTCAACATAATAAAGGCCATATGTGACAAACCCGCAGCAAACATTCTCAAAGGCAAAAAATGGAGAGCATTTCCTCTAAAATCGGGAACGAGGCAAGGGTGCTTACTCTTGCCACTATTATTCAATATCATTTGGGAAGTCCAAGCCACAGCAATCAGAGAAGAAAAAGAAATAAAAGGAATCCAGACTGGAAAAGAAGTAAAACTCTGTTTGTAGATGACATGATACTATACATAGAAAACCATAAAGATTCCACCAGAAAATTAGAGCTCATCAATGAATTTAGTAAAGTTGTAGGATACAAAACTAATACACAGAAATCCCTTGCATTCCTACACACTTATAATGAAAAATCAGAAAGTGAAATTAAACAATTCCATTCACCATTGCAACTAAACGAATAAAATACCTAGGAATTAACCTACATAAGAAGACAAAATGACTGTATACAGAAAACTATAAGACACTGATGAAGAAATCAAAGACAACACAAAAGATGGAGAGATATATTATGTTCCTGGACTGGAAGAATCAATGTTGTGAAAATGACTATAGTACCCAAAGCAATTCAGTGCAATCCCTATGAAATTACCAATAGCAGTTCTCACAGAACAAAAAATTTCTTAATTTGTATGGAAACAGAGAAAACTCTAAAACAATCTTGAGAAGAAGAATGAAACTGGAGGAATCAACTTACTGACTTGAGACTGTACTATAAAGCAATAAAAATAAAGAGTATGGTAGTGGCACAAAATCAGAAATATAGACTGGTGGAACAAGATAGAAAGCCCAGAGATAAACCCACACACCTATGGGCACCTTATCTTTGAGAAAGAGACAAGAATATACAATGGAAAAAGCACAGCCTCTTCAATAAGTGGTGCTGGAAAACTGGATACCTACATGTAAAAGAATGAAATTATTTAGAACACTTCCTAATACCATACACAAAAATAAATTTGAAATGGATTAAAGACCTAAATATAAGGCCAGAAACTATAAAACTCTTAGAGGAAAACATAGGCAGAACACTCTGACATAAATCACAGCAATAGCCTCTGCGACCTATATCTCAGAGTAATGGATATAAAAAATAAAAACAAACAGGTAGGGCCTAATTAAACTGAAAAGCTTTTGCACAACAAAGGAAACTATAAACGTGTCAAAAGACAACACTTGGAATGGGTGAAAATATTTGCAAATGAAACTGACAAAGAATTAATCTCAAAATTATACAAGTAGCTCATGCAGCTCAATACCAGAAAAACAAACAACCCAATCAAAAAATGGGCAGAAGATCTAAGCAGACATTTCTCCAAAGAAGACACACAGATGGCTAACAAACACATGAAAAGATGCTCAACATCTCTCATTGTCAGAGAAATGTAAATCAAAACTACAGTGAAGAATCACCTTACATTGCTCATAACGGTCATCATCAAAAAATGTACAAACAATAAATACTGAGAGAAAAGTAATCCTCTTGCACTGTTGGTGAGAATGTAAATTGATACAGCCACTATGGAGAACAATATGAAAAAACTAAAAATAGAACTACCATCTGACCCAGCAATATCACTCCAGGGCATATACCCAGGAAACCATAATTCCAAAAAACACATGCACACCAGTGTTCATTGCAGCACTATTTATAGTAGCCAGGACAAGGAAGCAATCTAGACGTCCATCGATAGATGAATGGTTACAGAAGTTGTGGTACCTATATACAACGGCATATTCCTCAGCCCTAAAAGGAATGCATTTGAGTCAGTTCTAGTGAGGTGGATGAACCTACAGCCTGTTATACGGAGTGAAATAAGTCAGAAAGAGAAAAATAAATATTGTATGTTTGTTTGGAAAACAATATTATAAACAAATTAATGTTTATGTATGGGATCTAGAAAAATGGTACTGATGAATCTATTTGCAGGGCAGAAACAGAGATGTAGACATAGAGAATGGACTTGTAGACACAATAGGGGATGGAGGGGTGGGATGAATTGAGAGAGTGGCATTCAAACATATGCATTACCATGTGTAAAATAGAAACTAATGCAACTTTGGAAACCAATTATACTCCAATAAAAAATAATAAATGAAAAAAAGCAGTCACTAAAATCACTTAAAAAATGAATCACCTGAAGGACAGATTTCTGGGCCCCACCTGCAAAAAACTGAAATCAAAGTGTCTTTGGTAGAGCTCTTGAACTTGATGTTCTCACAAGATCCCAGGGAATGCTGAAGCTGCCTGTCTACAGACCACACTTGAGCAGCATTGTTCTGAGAGTTCAAAATTTCCTTCAAGAATTCCTATGCTTCCGTTCCCTTCATTGCCTACCACATGCTCTTAAAGAGTAGAACTGTATTTTGACTTCTCCTATAAGCAGATCTTTGGCGAAAACCACCCTTTGCAGGAAGCCCCTTTTCTTGTCACTTCTGCAAAGCTATATTGTACCTAACTTTTAAACCAGGCACCGCTATGCTCTGCTCATCTCTAGCCCAAGCACATCTTTCAAATCTTTTGATCACACAACACTTTGCCTAACTTGTTGTTTCTCTCTGTAGATTCAAAGATGTAGAAATGAAAAATAAGTAATAGATGACCAGATCTCTTCCCTAGCTTCCCCTTCAATAATCTCATGAACAAAGTGTGTGATCAAATTGTATGAACAAGATCACAAGGACTTTCCCAGCAGTCCAGTGGTTGGGACTCTGTGCTTCCAACTACAGGGTGCTCAGTTTCAATCTCTGATCGGGAACTAAGATTACTGCATGCTGGTTGTGGCTTGGTGGAAAATTTTATAAAGTTACAATGCTATAGAGGAAGATCACAAGAAGTCAATGAGCCTTCAGTTACTGGGGGTCAGTGACAACTCTGACCCTGATCTTAATGACTGAGATTACTCCCATTGTTCCCTTTAAAACTTGCATCCCAAGCAGAATCTTCAGAGATGGTTTTAGGGGGGACACTGAGTCCACCATTTCCCCCGATTGCTGGCATTCCGATTAAAGGCAGCTTTCCTTTCTATCAACATTTCTGAGTTTTGATTTTGTAAGCAGTGAGCAGCAGGTCCCAATAACACTCCTTTAAAATGGTCAGAAATAAATGATCTATTAGCTATTAAAAAAAATTTTTTTTTTTAAATTTGGCTGATTCAAGTCTTAGCATGTGAGAGCTACTTCCCTGACCAGGGCTCAGACCCAGGCCCCCTGAAATGGGAGTGCAGAGTCTTAGTCACTGGACCACCAGCAAAATCCTATCTATTAGCTATTTTTCATAATTTTGAGACATTTAGAGAAAACATGTGGTGTCTGAATAGACAAAGTTCTCTGGACAATGAGTTAAAACTTTTGTTCATTTATGTGGGTTATAAAGGAAGTACTTTTCAAAATTTTCAGCAGCTTTTATTTCCTTGTTTAAAAACAGTTAAGTCATACTCACTGGAGAAAATTAGAACACAGAAAACAGAGAAACAGGAAATAAAAAATGTCCATTATATAACCATCTGGAAATAACCAATCCTAACATTTTTGCCCACTTCCTTTCTATATTTTTCTATGTATTTTAACTTATTGAGAGAAAAACTATATAACTCAATTTTGACCTTACATTTTCCATAGAAAATTTTAAGTATATTTTCCAAGTCAAGTGGAGAGATCTGGCAGAAATATAACTATTTAAATGGCATTAACTAAAGTTTGTTTGATTACACTTACTGTTCCAGTGTAATTATTAATGCTGCATTTTTTAACACTCAAAAATGTTTTACTGGAAAGAAAGGGAAATAAAGTTGGAGGGAAGATTAGATATTAATGGGGAGGGGTATTATGGGAAGTTTAAATTTGATTGAAGCAATGAAAGTAAAGCTTTATATTACTTAAGGTTTTAGGATACTATAAGAAAAAATAAACGTAACTTAATTACAAAATTTTGGAGGGGATAGGGGAGAGGAGAGAGAAGTAGTAAAGTCAGTTAAATCCTTATGTTGGATGTTACTCCACATGGAACAATAGCATCAAATGAATAATGCCCAGCTATTCTCTAGGTCACTCACCTTGACATCCTGGACAGTGAAGTCATTAGTGGACGTGATGGAATTCCAGCTGAGCTATTTCAAATCCTAAAAGATGATGCTGTTAAAGTGTTGTGCTCAATATGCCAGCAAATTCAGAAAGCTCAGCAGTGGCTACAGGACTAGAAAAGGTCCGTTTTCATTCCAATCCCAAAGAAGGGCAATGCCAAAGAATCTTCAAACTACCAGACAATTGTGCTCATTTCCCATTCTAGCAAGAGAATGCTCAAAATCCTTCAAGCTAGGCTTCAGCAGTATGTATACCAAGAGCTTGCAGTTGGGTTTATAAAAGGTACAATAACCGGAGATCAAATTGCCAACATTCATTGGATCACAGAGAAAGCAAGGGAATTCCAGAAAAACATCTACCTCTGCTTCATTGGCTATGAGAAAGCTTTTGACTGTGTGGATCACAACAAACTGTGGGAAATTCTTAACAAGACAGGAATACCAGAACACCTTACCTGTTTCCTGAGAAACCTGTATGCAGGTCAAGAAGCAACATTTAGAACCAGACACAGAACAACTGACTGGTTCAAAATTGGGAAAGGAGTATGACAAGGCTGTATATTGTCACCTAGTTTATTTAATTTATATGCAGAGTACATCATGTGAAATTCTGTGCTGGATGAGGCACAAACTAGACTCAAGACTGCTGGGAGAAATAGCAATAACCTCAGAAATGCAGATGATACCACTCTAGTGGCAGAAAGCAAAGAGATGCTAAAGAGCCTCTTCAGGGTAAAAGAGGAGACTAAAAAGTAGGCTTAAAACTCATCATTCAAAAAACTAAGATCATGACATCCAGTCCCATCACTTCATGGCAAATAGATGGGGGAAAAGTAGAAGCAGTGACAGATTTTATTTTATTTTCTTGAGCTCCAAAATCACTGCAGATGATGACTGCAACCATGAAATTAGAAGACACTTTCTCCTTGAAAGGAAATCTATGACACACCTAGACAGTGTATTAAAAAGCAGAGACATTACTTTGCTGACAAAAATCTGTATAGTCAAAGCTATGGTTTCTCCAGTAGTCAGGTACGGATATAGGAGTTGGACCAAAAAAAAAAAAGGTTTAGTGCCAAAGAATTGATGCTTTTGAATTGTGTTGCTGGTAGTAAAGGCTCTTCAGGGTCCCTTGTACAGCAAGGAGATCAAACCAGTCAATCCTAAAGGAAATCAGTCCTGAATATTCATTTAGTGATGCTGAAGCTCCAATAATTTGGCCACCTGATGCAAAGAGCTGACTCACTGGAAAAGACGCTGATGTTGGGAAAGACTGAGGGCAGGAGGAGAAGAAGGGGACAGAGTGAGATGGTTGGATGGCATCACCAATTCAATGGACATGAGTTGGAGCAAACTCCAGGAGATAGTGAAGGACAGGGAAGCCTGGCATGCTGCAGTGCATGGGGTCACAAAGACTTGGACACGACTGAGTGACTGAACAACAACAACAAATTCTATAAAACTTTTTTCAAAAGCTCCATGGCAACCCCACCCTCTCACTGGTACTTTTGGACTATTGTCTAATCTGCTTCTAGACAATAGACTCTCTGCCACAGTTACTGCAGAATAATCAGCAGTTCTACCCACAAATTTGCCAGAAATTACCACCATCTCACATTGTGAATTTCTTTCTTCTCCGTTTTACACAAGTAGTATGTGTACTTGGTGAAAGCTAGGTTACACATTGGTCCCCCACTACAAGATAGTCTGGAAAATGTAGGTGTGCTTTTATCAATTTCTAGCTTCTATAATATGGGAAGGCAATAGAAGAGTTGATGTTGAGTGAGCCAATTTGCAGTTTGCCATAATCTACCTTCTTAAATAATACCCGTTGACAGTATTTTTAAAAGTTTTCTGTACACTGATATTTCACCAAAGAGCCGAATAATAAACTCCCATCATTGAAACAGACAACCCCCACCCAAAGTACAAATAATGCATATATACAAATAGAAAATTCATAGCATAGAAGGCATAAAAAAGGTAAATGCTGCTTATTATAGCTCTTTTCCATCCCCTCTTCCTGGATGAGTTATCTATTGCCAAGAAACAAATTTACACCCACCCCCGCCCCAAAACAGCAACTTAACAAAACACTTATTATCTCAGTTACTGTAGGTCAGAAATCCAGGTGCTGCTTAGCTGGTTGTCTCTGGTTCTAGATCTTTTGGGCTGTGGTCAAGCTGTTGACAGGACTTCAGTCTCATCTAAACACTCAGCTAGGGGGAGATCTTCTTCCAACTCAGTCACATGGTTGCTGGCAGCATTTAGCCCCTTACAGGCAAAGGACTGAGGGCCTCAGTTCTCATGGGCTGTTGGCTGCAGGCTGCCCTCAGTTGCTTACCATGTGGGCTATGCATAGGGCAGCCCACAACATGGCCACCAGCTTCCCTTCCGGCGAGCAAACAAGAGAAAGCAACAGAAAACAGCCAAGATGGAAGCCACTGTCTTTCTATAACTTCATCGGGGAAGCGATATCCATCACTTCTGCTGAGTTGTACTTACCAGAGGTAAGCAAATACATTCAGTCTACATTCAAGAGGAGGGGATAACAGGAGACTTCCCTGGTGGTCCAGTGGCTAAGACTTCACTTTCCAGTGCAGGAGGTACGTATTCGATTCCTGGTTGGAGCTAAGATCCCACATGCCTCTTGGCCAAAAAACCAAAATATAAAACAGAAGCAATATTGTTTAAAAAATTTCAATAAGGACTTAAAAAGAGATAGGAGGGGAATAACACAAGGGTTTGAATCCCAGGAGGTAGCTTGTCTCAGAGGATGTCCATCACAGCTCATTTGCCCCTCACAAACTTCTCATCCAAAAAGTAATCACTGTTAATAGTTTCTTATGAGTCTTTACAGAGGAAAAAAATTGGATTTCAATCAATTTTCCAAAATTAATCTGGAAGTGTTCCAATAGTCACTGCTAAGATTTAAATGTCAACCATTCCTAAGTGGCATAGAAGTCATCCTCTTAGCCAAGGAGACCAGATGAGCATGGAAACACGCAGCTTGTGTTCAAGCAAAAAAGATAAACAGTATGGTAATTGTAATATGGTCAAAGTGCCTGAACGTGTGTTTACGTTTTCACAAATGAAGAAAAAATTCAAGCGTAGAACATATGGACAATGCCTCAAAAGAAGGTTTTGAAAAATAAATTTGCTCAGAAAATGCCTCCAGCTCTGTGTCCATAGAGCTGACGGCGAAGTGGTGTGATGCTCCCATGATACAGGTTAACCTGACATACAAATGAAATGAATGTGTCTGCTCCTCAGTGGTACCCCCTCTGGCCTCACTCAGAACTTATGGCTAGCCCAGCAAAAGGAATGTTATTAACTCCCCTTAGAAATGAAGAAACTGTAGCTCTGAAATGTAAGTGACACACTGAAGTTCCAACCCAAGGGTCTCTGCTCTTCCCACTTCATTCCTGAGGTCTGTTTCAGCCTCTCCCCACCTTTACTGATGCCCACACTACTCCACAGCTTAACTAAGCAGACGCAGCTACAGGCTGCCTAGGGGAGAGGTTCCTCCTACAAGAAGGACATCTTTCTGTTGCTGCCTACCAAAACTTTTCCTATGTAAAGAAGGATTCTGGAAATTAGAATTATATAATTCCCACTTGGTCCCAATCAACCTATATCAGTGATGCCTCACAAGGTCTCTTTTGCTTACAGAAGCCGGCAAATATTTAGAAATCATTCTCAAGCTGTGTACACTGCAGCAGGACACTGGATTCTGGCTTTTGTCCTATTTGAATTTAAATGAAGAGAGCAACTAAAAATAGATACATGTCTCAGCTATTTGGAGAAGAAAATTAGGCAAAAAATAACACTTGTAGACAATGTCTAAATATGATGAAAATGCATGTAATTATGTTGAGAGACTGCTGGGAATTAGAAAGTACTAGAAGCTCTGTGATCTAGAAATTTGAGGTACAAGTACTAGTAAAATCTAAGGTCTTAATTTCAACTTCAGGATTAAGCATTCATCAAGCAATTATTTATTGAACACTGTACCAGGCACAGGAAATGCAAAAATAAATAAAATTATCTTTGGATTCTAGGAGTCTACAGAAGCAGAATGAGAAATGATCATATATAATAATTATAGTACTGTTAGGGGTGTGTTGTTTAGTCGCTAAGTCATGGCTGACTCTTTTGCGACCCCATGGACTGTAGCCCACCAGGCTTCTCTGTCCATGGGATTTTCCAAGAAAGAATAGTAGAGTGGGTTGCCATTTCCTTCTCCAGGGGATCTTCCCAACCAAGGAATCAAACCTGGGTCTTCTAGACTGGCAGGCAGATTCTTTACCACTGAGCCACCAGGCAAGCCCACAGTACTGTAGAGGGGGCATTTATTTCCAAATTTGTACATTTTCAAATGAAACTTCCATTACATATCATCAGGCCTTTCTCCACCTCTCTCCTTTTCCCTTCACTGGTACCCAGGCTAAGGGTAAATTATCTGATGGAGAATTTCGAAGAGGAAAATGGACTTGGCTTCTTTCTCTCTCTCCTCACCCTACTTCTACTCTTAAGCTCTCTGACACTCTGCTTAAAGGTAGGTCCCACCCCAAATGAAACAGTTTTACTCAGACAGCAAAGTACAGTCATAAGCCAATATGATCACACACTTAGCATCGTCTTCCAAGATACAGTCTATCAGTGATAGCTTATAGTAAACAATGTTGGATTCGTGATCTCCGAAGATTTAGCTTCTGGACCAGGGACCAGGCTTGATCACTCAAGAGCTTTTGTGTAGAAGAGTTTTATTAAAGTAAGAAAAGAGGCAGAGAAAACTTCTGACACAGACATCAGAAGGGGGATGGTGAGTGCCCTCCTCACTAGATTATTAAAATAAATCAAAAGAATGTCTCAAGTTTGTGAAAATTTCACCAGACCCACGCCCACAATTTACTTTCAGGATAACAGAATTAAAACTCAACAATAGAAAGATTCTACCAGACCCACTCCCATAATATACATTTTAAGATATCAGGATTAGTCAGAAGGTTTTCAGGAAGGAGACACTCTCAAGAAGGGTACAGATCAGATCAGATCAGTCGCTCAGTCATGTCCGACTCTTTGCGACCCCATGAATCGCAGCACACCAGGCCTCCCTCTCCATCACCAACTCCTGAAGTTCACCCAGACTCACATCCATCGAGTCAGTGATGCCATCCAGCCATCTCATCCTCTGTCGTTCCCTTCTCCTCCTGCCCCCAATCCCTCCCAGCATCAGAGTCCTTTCCAACGAGTCAACTCTTCGCATCAGGTGGCCAAAGTACTGGAGTTTCAGCTTTAGCATCAGTCCTTCCAATGAACACCCAGGACTGATCTCCTTTAGAATTGACTGGTTGGATCTCCTTGCAGTCTAATGGACTCTCAAGAGTCTTCTCCAGCACCACAGTTCAAAAGCATCAATTCTTCGGCGCTCAGCCTTCTTCACAGTCCAACTCTCACATCCATACATGACCAGTGGAAAAACCATAGCCTTGCCTAGACGGACATTTGTTGGCCAAGTAATGTCTCTGCTTTTGAATATGCTATCTAGGTTGGTCATAACTTTCCTTCCAAGGAGTGTCTTTTAATTTCATGGCTGCAATCACCATCTGCAGTGATTTTGGAGCCCCCAAAATAAAGTCTGACACTGTTTCCACTGTTTCCCCATCTATTTCCCATGAAGCGATGGGACCAGATGCCATGATCTTAGTTTTCTGAGTGTTGAGCTTTAAGCCAACTTTTCACTCTCCTCTTTCACTTTCATCGGAGGCTTTTTAGTTCCTCTTCATTTTCTGCCATAAGGATTGAAAGTGAGTTCAAAGTTAAACTGAGTTTTTTGTTGTGTAATCATCAGTTCTGGGTTTAAAGAAAAAAAACGTTTCATGTGATTAAGACTAAGGAATGTAGAGGGGGAAAAAAAAAAGCATTTGTCCTTTCATCCTCCTCGAGAATTCCAGACCCCCATCTCCTCCTAAAAGGAGATCAGTCCTGAGTGTTCATTGGAAGGACTGATGTTGAAGTTAAAACTCCAATACTTTGGCCACCTGATGTGAAGAGCTAACATATTTGAAAAGACCCTGATGCTGGGAAAGATTGAAGGTGGGAGGAGAAGGGAATGACAGAGGATGAGATGATTGGATGGCATTACCAACTCAATGGACATGAGTTTGGGTAAACTCCGGGAGTTGGTTGGACAGGGAGGCCTGGCGTGCTGCACTCAATGGGGTCACAAAGAGTTGGACACAACTGAGTGGCTG
Organism: Bos indicus; assembly: GCF_029378745.1. Lineage (NCBI taxonomy): Eukaryota > Metazoa > Chordata > Mammalia > Artiodactyla > Bovidae > Bos > Bos indicus. The sequence continues at coordinate 82,550,985 of NC_091763.1, forward strand.
AACTGAACTGATCTTTTCCTCGGGAACCCCAGATCCCTTTCTCCCAAACAAGGATCCCAGACTTCTTATCAACCTGCCTAGGAATTGACTCATCAATAAATGGGACTGAGATTATATATAATACATATTATATATATTTGTAAATTGGAAGTAGAGGGTTTTAACCACTGAATCACCAGGGAAGTCCCCCTTGCCTAGTTCTAAGAGAGACACATAGGAAATGAAGATTAAAGTATCAGCTCCGTGATGGACATATCTATATCTATATTTTTTACAGTTTCATGAAATTTCATTATTGCATACCATCATGTAACAAGTCATGTAACATCACATTTCCATCATGGAGCTGATATTTCGATCTTCATCTTGTTTCCTATGTGTCTCTCTCAGAACTAGAAAAGGAAAAAAAAAAAAAAAAAGAACAAGAAAAGGGGGACTTCCATAGTGGACCAGTGGTTAAGACCCTGCACTTCCAATGCAGGGGCCCAGGTTCCAATCCTTGGTTGGGGAAATATGATCACACACACCATGTGATGCAGCCAAAAAATAAACTAAAATTTAAAAAATAAAATCGAGATATTAAAGAATGCTCTAGACAGAGAGATGAAGAACTGAGGAAGAGAAATGTTACTGTAACACATCAAATTTAAAAAAAAGGACATCTTGATATCATCTTGATATCTTGAGTTTAGATATCAGATATTATTCCCTATAGGCTTCCCTGATATCTCAGCAGGTCAAGAATCTGCCTTAATGCAGGAGGACATGAGTTAGATTAGGAAGATACCCTGGAGAAAGAAATGGCAATCTATTCCTTCCCATTCAAGCAACCCAGGATTCTTGCCTGAAAAATCCCATGGACAGAGGAGCCTGGTGGGCCACAGTTCAGTGGGTTATAAAGAGTCAGACATGACTAAGCAACTAAGCACAGCATGATTAAGTACACAGTAAGTATAATGGAGGGAGAAGGCAATAGCACCCCACTCCAGTACTGTTGCCTAGAAAATCCCATGGATGGAGGAGCCTGGTAGGCTGCAGTCCATGGGGTCGCTAAGAGTCAGACACGACTGAATGACTTCACTTTCACTTTCCACTTTCATGCATTGGAGAAGGAAATGGCAACCCACTCCAGTGTTCTTGCCTGGAGAATCCCTTGGACGGAGAAGCCTGATAGGCTGCAGTCCATGGGGTTGCACAGAGTTGGCCACGACTGAAGCAACTTAGCAGCAGCAGCAAGTATAATGGAGAAGACTCTTGAGAGTCCCTTGGACTGCAAAGAGATCCAACCAGTCCATCCTAAAGATCAGTCCTGGGTGTTCATTGGAAGGACTGATGCTGAAGCTGAAATTCCAATACTTTGGCCACCTCATGCAAAGAGTTGACTCATTGGAAAAGACCCTGTTGCTGGGAGGGATTGGGGGCAGGAGGAGAAGGGGACGACAGAGGATGAGATGGCTGGATGGCATCACTGACTCGATGGACATGAGTCTGAGTGAACTCCGGAGTTGGTGATGGACAGGGAGGCCTGGCGTGCTGTGATTCATGGGGTTGCAGAGTCAGACATGACTGAGTGACCTAAATGAACTGAAGTATAATAAGATCATGGCATCTGGTCCCATCACTTCATGGCAAATAGATGGGGAAACAGTGGAAACAGTGAGAGACTTTATTTTGGGGGGGCTTCAAAATCACTGCAGATGGTGACTGCAGCCATGAAATTAAAAGATGCTTGCTCCTTGGAAGATAAGTTATGACCAATCTAAACAGCATATTAAAAAGTAGAGACATTACTTTGCCAACAAAGGTCCCTCTAATCAAAGCTATGGTTTTTCCAGTAGTCATGTATGGATGTGAGAGTTGGACTGTGAAGAAAGCTGAGTGCTGAAGAATTGATGCTTTTGATCTGTGGTGTTGGAGAAGACTCTTGAGAGTCCCTTGGACTGCAAGGAGATCCAACCAGTCCATCCTAAAGGAAATCAGTCCTGAATATTCATTGGAGGGACTGATGCTGAAGCTGAAACTCCAATACTTTGGCCACCTGATACGAAGAACTCATTTGAAAAGATCCTGATGCTGGGAAAGATTGAAGGTGGGAGGAGAAGGGGACAACAGAGGGTGAGATGGTTGGATGGCATCACCAACTCAATGGACATGAGTTTGAGTAAACTCCGGAGTTGGTGATGGACAGGGATGCCTAGCGTGCTGCAGTCCATAGGGTCACAAAGAGTCGGACTGACTGAGTGACTGAACTGACTGATGAAGTATAATATGTGTGGTAGGACACTAAGATGACACTATCTCTTCCCATTGGATATCTAAGGATCTCACAGTACAGTCTCTGGGGCAAGATGTTTAAATAATGTGGACTTATTAAGGCAAGAAAAACAGGAATGAATATGCTAAAAAGATAAGTAAAATTACTCTGCATGGAAGTGTGTGTCATGGTAAGAAAATGAAAAAGTCTCTGTGGCCTCAGGTTATGAAGGGTTGTGAGGAGGGGGAGAATGGAGTTGAGGTTGCACTATACAGATGCAGAGCTCTCTACAGATTTCTGTACCTACCCCAGGATGCAAGCCTTTGAGAGGGAGACCACTAATTGCTATTGTTTTTTGTTTGGTTGGTTTTTGGTTTGTTTGTTTTGGTGTCATGTAGCTTGCAGGATCTTTAATCCTCAACAGTGGATTCAACCTGGACCATGGCCATGAAAGCCCCAAATCCTAACCACTAGGCCACCAGATAACTCCCTATTTGCTGTTTAAAGAACTGCTTCAGATACCTTGCACGCACAGTCAGCTTCAGGAAGCACTGTCTTTCAAGCTAAGAAGTTTGAACTCCATCCTACTTGTAAAAAAGACACTAGAGGATGCAGACTTCAAACATGTCTGGAAAGATAACTCTAGTGGGCAGTGTGGAGAGACAAAAGATGGGGTAGATTCTTGGTATATTTTGGAGGAAGGGGAGACAGGGCTGAGTGACTGGATATGAAAGTGAAAGTTGCTCAGTTGTGTCTGATTCTCTGTGACCCCATGGACTATGATAGTCCATGGAATTCTTCAGGCCAGAATACTGAAGTGGGTAGTCTTTCCCTTCTCTAGGGGATCTTCCCAACCCAGGGATTCAACCCAGCTTTCCCACATTGCAGGCGGATTCTTTACCAGCTGAGCCATCAGGGAAGCCCAACGGGATATGAGGGTAAAAAATTTGCTTGCTGGAGAAGAGGCAAAAGTGACTGGAGGGCTCTAATTTGGTCAGTAGAGGTGGAGGGGTGCCTGAAGCAAGTATTTTGTCTCATATTTCTTGTGTCTCTTTCCATCCCTGTACTCATTCATCCACATGAAAGGAAGAGTGGCTGATGTCATTGGTCAGAGTCTGATCCTCTTTGAACCACGCTTCCTTCTTGGGTGAGGTCACTGCATGGAACAGTGCTGCATGTCCCCCTGTTCTCTCGGTTCCACCATGCCTGGGTGACGAAAGCAGACCCATCTCTCAGTGGGCTGCTTAGAGAAAAGAGCCTTTTAGATTCCAGAGAGAACAGCAGTTGGAAGAAGTCCTGCTTGATTTTCCTGGCCTAAGCCACAGTTTCCAATTAAATTTTAAGGATTTGACATGTGGAATCCATAGGGTAACTAATCCCCATTCATTTCAGAAAGACCAAAGTCATGTTATATCCTATCTGGTTTAGCCTTTGTCCTAAATATTTCTGTTTTAAAAGTAGTGGTAGTAACATTAAAGTAAGCTGGGATGAGTTTGGCAGACTATCCTTTGTACATCTGTTGGCTACTGTGGTTTCATCTAGGAATGAGTGATTTACCTGAGCAGTGAGCATAGCTTTCAAATTAATGTAACAGGGCAAAGCAAATCTGACTCCATATTGGATCTGTTTCTTCCCTGGTAGCTCAGCCACTAAAGAATCTGCCTGCAATTCAGGAGACCCAGGTTTGATCCCTGGGTTGGGAAGATCCCCTGGAAAAGGAAATGTCTATCTCACACCAGTATCCTTGCCTGGAGAATTCCATGGACAGAGGAGCCTTGGGGCTACAGTCCATGGCATCACAAAGAGTCAGACACTATTGAGCAACTAACAAATTTTGTATTCTATTGGTTTTGCTACAAATTTATCACTAAAGGGATGTTGCCTATAGCTTAAAGTACACATAATGGCCCATCTCTGATAACTCTGCCTCCCTTGCCTAAGTTTAAGCTAAAATACCTTTGTTTAGTTCACAGGAGACATTCTGACCAGGCCTACCTGTAAATGGCTGTAGAAATTAAAATAGCTCCTCCAGGGTCTGGCTGGAACCAGGAAACATGCACAATGACTTATCACCCTTATTCACTTAAACTCCTTACCTCCCTCCCTTTGCTCTATAAAAGAAATTAGCATTCAAACCCAGGCAAGATGATTCCTTGGAACACTAGTCCATCATCATCTCCATCTGCTAGCTTTCCAAATAAAGCCACTATTTGCTGCCCCATCCACTTGTCTCTTGATTTATTGGCTTGTCATGTGATGAGCAGTACGAGTTTGGACTCAGTAACAATCACCTTGGAGAGACTGCAGGAGGAAGAGTTTTCCTTCCTGGTTCCAGTGTGGCTCTCTCACTCCTGGAAAGTGGACTTTATCCCCCTCACTTTCTTCATGCTAAATGCCTACACCATGCTACTTTCTCTAGAGTGTATTTGCCATATGCTTTCTGACTCTCTAAACTCAAACACGGCAGTGTAGCCAAAGACATTGTAGACCTGTGTCCTAGCCAAGGTTGCAACCCCCGCCCCCTCCTCTCAGCTCCAACTATGGCCACACATGTGGTCCTAAGGAGTTGGTCATCTAATGAGCAACTGCTTGATCTTTATCCCATCCATGGATAACCCCAGCCCAATATGGTTACACTGGACTCCTGCAGAGGGTAGCTGCTTCAGTCGTCTTCAGCATCAGGGTCTTCTCCAATGAGTCAGTTCTTCCCATCAGGTGGCCAAAGTAATGGAGCTTTGCTTCAGCATCAGTCCTTCCAATGAATATTCAGGATTGATTTCCTTTAGGATTGACTGATTTGATCTTCTTGCTGTCCAGGGGGCTCTTAAGCATCTTCTCTAGTTTCCTGAGCCTCCAAATAGAAGATGTGCACTCAATGCTAGCCTCTGTGTCTGCTTCTGGGGGAATCCAACTAAGAGATAATTTTTTTACTGGATTAATGTAAATACAACTCCTGTTTTTATGTAGATTGTTTTCAAAGTCTTTATTAAATTTGTTACAACATTGCTTGCTTTATGTTTTGGGTTTTTGATTGTAAGGCAGATGCGATCTTAGCTTCCTGACCAGGGTTAGAACCTGCATCTGCTGCAATGGAAGCATGGAGTCTTAACCACTGGACTGGCAAGGAAGTTTTGAATACAACTCTTGATGCAGCACAGAGTCATGGCAAAAAAAGCAATGTTCTTACTAAATTAAGAAGCCTGTGCAGCACATAATTCACAGTTGCATTCAAACACCTTGCAATTAAAATAGCAGCTGTACCTGTCAAATTTTTAAAATACTTTATACACACACACACACACACACACACACATATAATATGTAAATCTGAACTGCATTTTTTTGGTAGAAACTCAAAGTCAAAACTAAGAACACTGATGAAGGGCAATACAAATTTTTTCTCTACTGCTTATCATCAACTGAGTTTAGAGATGTTTGCTGCTGCTGTTGCTGCTGTTTAGTTGCTAAGTCTTGTCTGACTTATTGCAACCCCATGGACTACATACAGCCTGCCAGGCTCCTCTGTCCCTGGGATTGCCTAGGCAAGAATACTGGAGTGAGTTGCCATTCCCTTCTTCAGGGGATTTTCCTGACCGAGGGATCGAACCTGTGTCTCCTGCACTGGCGGGTGGATTTATTACCACAGAGCCACCTGAGTAGCCCAGAGATGTTTGAGTCATTGAAAAATTACTTTGTGAATCAAATTCAGTGTCCTGCAAATGGTATTAAACTTTTGTGTGAGTAATCTATAACTTGTTTGCACTGTATTCAAAATGTTAAACAACTGTAGTCTTTAAAATCTCAATATTCAACTTCTTTTTTTCTAATTGCAGTTTGAAAACAATACTTGCAGACAGGAAGTTGTTGACACTCACATCTACTAAAGCTACAGAGGAACTGAAGAAATTGACAATGATAGGCCAAAGGGGATATAAGATTTAATTTTGAGGTTCTGCAAATATACTTTGGAATAGCTTAGTTTGTAGATAGAATGTATTAATTTTGCAGCATCTAAATTTGATTATCACTGTAAAGAATCACAGATACAAATTAGTTTTTCCAGTGAAAATCAGTTCTGATAGGTAGCAAAAGAAAAAACAGATAAACTATACCAAAATTAAGAACTTCAGTCCATCAAAGGACACAACCAATAAAGTAAAAAGGCAACTCAAGGAATGGGAGGAAATATTTGTAAATCATCTGACAAGAGGTTAATATCTAGACTATACAAAACACTCCTACAATTTAACAACAATAGAAATAAACAAACCAATTTTAAAATAGGCAAAGGACTCAAACAGACAGCTCTTAAGAGAATATATAAAAATGGTCAAAAAGCACATGAAAAGCTGCTCAGTATAGACCTAAGCAGACATTTCTCCAAAGAAGACATACAGATGGCTAAGAGGCACATGAAAAGATGCTCAACATCACTAATTACTGGAGAAATTAAAATCAAAACTACAATGAGGTATCACCTCACATCAGTCAGAATGGCCATCATCAAAAACTCCACAAACAGTAAGCGCTGGAAAAGGTGTAGAGAAAAGGGAACCCTCTTACACTGTTGGTGGGAGTGTAAAGTGATATAGCCATTAAGTCCCCATAGTGGAGGTTTGTTATAAAACTAGAAATAGATCTATCCTATGATCCAGCAATCCCACTCCTGGGCATATACTCAGAGAAAACCATAATTACAAATGATACATGCACTCCAAAGCTCATTGCAGCACTATTTACAAGAGCTAAGACAGGGAAGCAACCTAAAAGTTCATCAATAGAAAAATGGATAAAGAAGATGTGGCACACATCAACAATGGAATATTACTCAGTCATAAGAAAGAATGAAACTGCCATTTGCAGAGATCATGGATGGACCTAGAGACTGTCATCCAGAGTAAAGTAAGTCAGAAAAAGAAAATCAAATATTGTATATTAACATGTGTATGTGGGATCTAGAAAACTGGTACAAATGCACTTATTTGCAAAGCAGAAATAGAGACACAGACATAGAGAACAAACATATGAACAGCAAGTAGGGAAAGGGGCTGGGATGAACTGAGAGACTGGGATGGACATATATACACTACTATGTATAAAGGAGATAACTAATGAGAACCAACCATATAACCCAGGAACTCTACTCAATGTTCTGCGCTGACAAAGGGGATGTATGTATACATGTGGCTGATTCAGCTTGCTGTACAAGCAGAAACTAACCCAACACTGTAAAGCAACTAAAAAAAAAAAAAGATGCTCAACGTAACTAATCAACAGGGAAATGCAAACACAAATCACAGTGAGATACCACCCCATACCTATTAGGACAGCTACTATCAAAAACAAAACAACAGGTATTGGTGGGGATACCAGAAGACTGGAACACTTATGTACTGTTTGTGGCTGTATAAAATGCTACAGCCTCTATGGAGAACAAAGTGGCAGTTTCTCAAAAAACTGAAAATGGAACCACTATATAATCAGCAATTCCATTTCAGGATAATACTTAAAGGAATTTAAAGTAGCGACTTCAAGACATATTTGCACTATGTTCATAGCAGTAATATTTACAATAATCAAAATGTGGAAGCAAACCAAGTATCCATTGGTGGATGAATGGGCAAACAAAACGTGGTATATATGGCAGGATAATAGTTCCATATATATATAAATGGAATATTATATGTATAATATATATAAAACAGAATATTATCCTGCCTTATATATAAAACAGAATATTATCCTGCCCTAAAAAAGCAGAAAATTCTGATACATAGTACAACATAGATGAACCTTGAGGGCATTATGCTAAGTGAAATAAGCCAGTCATAAAAGGATAAATATTGTATGGTCCCACTTGTGTAACTTATCTAGAGTAGTCAAATTTAGAGCCAGAAAGTAGGATGGGGTTACCAAAGTCTGGAGGGATGGGAGAATGAGGAGCTATAATTTCATTGGTACAGAATTTCAGTTTTGCAAGATGAAATGAGTTCTGCAAGGTAGATAGTGCTGATGGTTACACCACAATGTGAACGTACTTAATGCTACTGCACTCTACTCAAATAAAATTAAAGAGTATTTTTCTTTTTATTATAGCTTTAAATATATATTAAGCACAAACAATTATACATATATTTTAGTTTTAGCTAAAAGTAAATCTGGAAACATTTCAAATTTCAAATATAGCTTCTTCTAGCAGGCAAAATATAAAGGAAGTATATGTAATAAGTCTATCCTGTATCCTAAAAGTCTGTGTTCTATCCTATTTTAAAAAATAAAAATACTTGTGAGTTGTGTTATCCTTTAAAGTACAAGAAAGAAAAAAAAGTTTGGTTATTCATTCAGTAACTTTTTGAATTCCTATAGATGCTAGGTTTAACACCTAAAAATCAACTACAGATAGTTTCTTCTTTGAAAGAACGCACTTATGCCCAGAAAAAGTTAAAATACATTTTTTAAATGTCTATAAAAAATGGTTAAGATGGTAAATTTTATGCATGTTTACTCACAATTTAAAAATGTCCAAAAAACTGTTAAAGAAACTGTGAATGGAAGCAAGAGATAAAAATTCTGAGAATATTTGAGTTGAAATATTTACAAATATCAATATAAAGGAAATTAGAATTTAACATTTTCTCCATTGAGCAGAATTTCTTCTACATTTACTTGCATGTTATATATGTAAAAATAATATTTTTTAAAATTAAAATATAGACAGCAGTATGTAGAGAAGAGCAAAGTGAAGGTGTGAGCAATTTTAAATTTACTAACCATAAAATGTACATTTGAAGATGATTACTGGCAAGTTTTTTGAAAAAAATATTTAAATCATTTAAAATAGTAAGTTTTTCTCATAGTCTCTTCAGCACGTGGTGTTGGGAAAGTTAGACAGCTGCATATAAATCAATGAAGTTAGAACACTCCCTCACACTATATAGAAAAATAAACTCAAAATGGTTTAAGCACTTAAATACAAGACATGAAACCATAAAACTCATAGAAGGGAACACAGGCAAAACATTCTCTGACATAAATCATGCTAGTGTTTCCTTAGGTCAATCTCCCAAGGCAACAGAAATGAAAACAAAAATCAAAATGGGACCTAAATAAATTCACCAGCTTTTCCACAGCAAAAGACACCATAAATAAAATGAAAAAACAAGCAACAAAATGGGAAAAAAAAACTTGCAAACTATGCAACCAAGTGCTTAATTTCCAAAATATACAAATAGTTCACACAACTCATTATCAAAAAAAAAAAAAAAACAACCCAATTGAAAAGTGGGCAGAAGACCTAAATAGATATTTCCCCCAAAGAAGCCATACAGATGACAGGCACACGAAAAGATGTCCAACATCATTAATTCTTACAGAAATGCAAATCAAAACTGCCACCTCCCACTGCTCAGAATGGCCATTAAGAAGTCTGAAAATAATAAATTCTGGGGATGGTGTAGAAAAAAGGGAACCCTCCTACACTGTTGGTAGGAATGTAAATTGGTACAGCCACTATGAAAAACAGTAAAAAAGCTAAAAAGAGAATTGTCATATGACCCAGCAATCCCACTCTTGGATATACAACTAGAGAAAATCATATTTCAAACAAATACATGCACCCTTAAGACTTCCCTGGTGGCTCAGATGGTAAAGCATCTGCCTACAATGTGGGAGACCAGGGTTCAATCCCTGGGTCAGGAAGATCCCCTGGAGAAGGATATGGCAACTCACTCCAGTACTCTTGCCTGGAAAATCCCATGGATGGAGGAGTGTGGTAGGCTACAGTTCATGGGGTCGCAAAGATTTGGCCATGACTAAGCGACTTGACTTTTATGTTCATAGCAGCACTAATTACAATAACCAAGACAGAAACAACCAAAATGTCCTTCAACAAATGAATGGGCATAGTACATATAGAAGATGTAGTACATATATACAATGGAATATTACTCAGCCATTAAAAGAATGAAATAATGCCAGTTGCAGCAACATGGATGGTCCTAGAGACCATTATATTGTAACAGGGCCACGAGGCTAATACTGTTTGATGAATGATTTCTAAGCAAAACTGTTTTTCTCTTCTCCCTCAGTTGCTGGGAACTAAACTCAGCATTCTTTGTTACTGATTAATGTGGGCAGACCTTCATGCTGTTTTGCTTGTTCCTCTTATCTTAACCCCAGTTGCAAGACTTTTCTTTACACTTGCTTCTTCTAAGAATGGTTGATTTTAAGATGCTGGTTGGCTACCCACTTCAATTATTGGCAAATCAATAGATTTCTTTTTCCTTTACTCTCAATACTGTGTTCTCATTATTCTCATCAGCATCAGGGACAAGGACAGAATTTTCAGTAACAATGCTAAGTGAAGTAAGTCAGAAAGAGAAAGAAAAACACCATATGATATCACTTATATGTGGAATCTAAAATACGATACAAATGAACTTATCTGTAAAACAGAACCAGACTCACAGACATACAGAACAGACTTGTGGTTGCCAAGGCAGAGGAGGGCGGGGAAGGAACAAATTGGGTGTTTGGGATTAGCAGATTCAAATTATTATATATAGAATGGATAAACAATAAGGTCCTACTGATAGCACAGGGAACTACATACAATATCCTGTGATTAAACCAAAATGAAAAAGAATGTATATATAACTGACTCACTGCTGTACAGCAGAAATTAACACAATATTGTAAATTAACTATACTTCAATAAACCAAATGTTTTTCTTAAAGTAAGTTTTTCTCTAAAAATAGAGTTATCATATCACCCAGATATCCCACTCCTGGGCATATATCAAGAAAAGATGAAAATTCTAATTCAAAAAGATACATGCATCCCTAAGTTCACAGCAGCACTATTATAATAGCCAAGACATGGGAGCAACCTTGCGTCCACTGACAGAGGAATGGATAAAGATATATACAATGGAAAATTACTCAGCCATAAAAAGGATGAAATGAATGTATATATGTATGTATAACTCAATCATTTTGCTTTACACCTGAACTATATTTCAGTTTTAAAAATTAAAATAAAAAGTAAATAAAAAAGCTTTTCAGAAAATTATCAGTGACAGAGAAAAAGATATGCCTGAGTAGCAGATTAAAGTAAGTAAATAGGTATCAGAAATAATTATTTTGCTTACATTATTTCAAAGGCTTAATAAAGAAGGTGTTGTAAAATTTGCTTTAATGGACATGGAAATGTTACTATATTTTGTAGAGAAAATTTTACTTTTTCTTATTTTATTTTTTAGTGATTTTTATAAACTCTTAAAAAAAAAAGTATGTATTTTTTTGGCTGTGTGGGGTCTTAGTTGCTGTGTGGGCTTTTCCCTGGTTGTGGTAATCCGGGGCTACTCTCCAGTGTGGTACTTGGGCTTCTCACTGAGTGGCTTTTCTTGTTGCAGAGCATAGGTTCCAGATGAGTGGGCTTCAGTAATTGCAGCTCCCAGGCTCTAGAGACCAGACTCAGTTGCTATGGAACAGGGGCTTAACTGTTCCACAACATGTGGGATCCTCCCCCATCAGGCATGAAACTCATGTCTTCTGCATTGGCAGGTGGATTCTTTATCACTGAGCCCATCAAGGAAGCTCAATAATTTTTTTTTAAAAAATAGTTTTTGTAGGACTATTTCAGAAATCTATCAGCATCATAAAATCTGTTGAGGACCAATAAATAAATATTTATTTCAAATTATATGATTCATTCCTAGCAGACTTTCTCAATCTTGAAAATATTCAAGCTTAGATGATAAATGGTATACTTAGCTGTTGATAAAGGGAGTATTAATATTTGATATTTCCCAGCAGTCTAGTGTTTAAGATTCCACATTTTCAAAGCAGGAGGTGGGGTAGGGGGTTCGATTCCTGGTTTGGAGAACTAAGATCCTATAAGGCATGAAGCCAAAAACAAAGAAACGAACAGAAACAGAGAGCTCTGTATGCTTTCTGTAAGGGGAATGACCTCATTTGAAAGAGTGTGGCTGGGTTTACTTGATAATTTCAGAGGTCCCATTTTACAGGGATGTATTGCTTGAGTTAACTTTCACTGCAAAATCTTAAATAAATAGAAACATAGATAAACAAACTTGGTATTTGCCTATCTGGTTGTTAATCCTCAGTCCCTCCACAGAAGTCACTGTAGAAAAGGAGGAGAAGCAGTGGTCGTAAATGTGATGCATGGGTGCCAAGCCACATGAGGACACTGATGAAGCAGTGTTCAGAGACCAGTGTTCTTTCTGGAAAGGCCACATCTCCTTGTGACTCTGTGCATGTCGATGGCTTGGCTCAGGCTAGCGTGCGATGATTGGGAATTCTTTCAGTTCCACTTATGGCTGACTTCAGAACAGTCGGAGCCTCCAACTCTGGGGGGAGTGTTAGCTGCCTATCACTTGTAGGCAGCTGTGGGAAGAATGCTGTTTTGCTCTCACAGCTTGTTTTCCCCTTTCATCTGTTTCTTAGCTAGGACAGCAAACAGGGACTGTAAACTGCAGAAAGCATCCACGTTCCGCACATCCCTCGGGGGCCTCTGGTTCATGAGCTCCGGGCACAGGCAAGTGATTCTGGATCCATATTCCCAGACTGTGTATCCAGAGCCACAGAGGCAACCATGGCATGACTAAATTCTTGGATTCATGCAGCTTGTGAAGTTCCTTGGATTCCCTACCTCTCCCTTACCGTGTATCAGCTTCACTTTGGGTTGCTAATTATATACCTTTGATTCAGTTTCAGGATTTCATGACCCAAACTGTGGTTTCAACTACAGCAGGTAATAGAATTTATTTTACCAATAAATAAAATAAAGATACCTGAGGACCTTATGCAAGACTGCATTACCTGAGTTAAGGCAGATTCTGATAGATTCTATTATTGTAGGCCAGATAGTCTAGCTTTCTTCCTTAGATGCTTCTGCAAGAGTGTTATACATTCTTACACAGGAGCGGCCATGTGACTCGCACTGACCAATGAAATAAGGACAGAAGTAATGTGTCTACATACTAAGCAGGAGCTTTAAGGGCCAGTATGTGGGTTCTCCATGTCTCTTCTCTCTGCCACAGCAATTGCCAATATTTCAGGTAGAGGCTGCTCTGCTAGCCTGGGTCCAGAATGAAGATGACATGGATGGAGCAAAAACCATAATAATGTGTCACAATAAATAGATAATGTGAGTGAAAAATAAACCTTTATCACTGTGAGTCACTAAGATTTGGAGTTGTTACTATTGCATAACTTAACCTATCCTGAGTCACACATAAATATTATAAAAATCAAAGGCTAGAAATAAACCTAGGTGCACATGGATATTTTGCTTATGGGAATCTCAAAGAAAAACAGGATGAAAAATGGAATACAAGACAGGCAGAACCACGATAATATAGTCCATTATTGGACTAATGTAGTCCATCTAACCCAGGCTTAGATAGGTTAAATGTTGGAGTCATGCCATTCTGGGTAAAATTGCCTCATTTAGATAGATAGGAGAGCAAAGCTGTGCATGATTTGTTTGGGAAATAGATGTTTAATAGACTCAGAACTTGGCACATTTATATTTCTTATTGTAGAGAACCCCATAAGATAAATTATAGGTGACTGTGTTAGGAAAAGAAGTGTTTAAGCCCCAAAACAAAGAGAAAGGAATAAAAAGCACCCCAGTATGGTGCAGTTTTCAACCTACATGTGCTAGAGGGGAAACAGGACTACTGTACAAGCCAGTTAGATTTTAAACTCTGCCCAGTTGGTTTGAAAAGGGTAGAAAACTGTTTAAGGAATAGGGGCTCTAGAGGTTTATTCCAATATTATAATAAAAGAAGCATCAGAAAGAAAGCTTTTTACTGCTACAGAAGGCACACAAGTTACTCTAAAACTAGAATTTAAAAATTTGATACAAACAGCTCATACAATTCAGTGTTACAAAACCAAACAATTCAATCAAAAATATATTTATATATGGGCAGGTGTCTCAGGCAAATGATTCAACATCACAGTAATCCAAGTCTATGCCTCAATAACTGACACTGAAGAAGCTGAAGTTGAACAGTTCTGTGAAGATCTACAACACCTTCTAGAATTAATACCGAATTGGAGTGCAAAAGTAGGAAGTCAAGATATACTTGGGATAACAGGCAAATTTGGCCTCAGGGTACAAAATGAAGCAAGGCAGAGAACATTCTGGTCATAGTAAACACCCTTTTCCAACAATCCAAGTGATGACTCCACACATGAACATTACCACATAGTCAATGCCAAAATCAGATTGATTATGTTCTTTGCAACTAAAGATGGAGAAACTCTATACAGTCAGGAAAAACATGACCTGGAGCTCTCTGTGGCTAAGATCATGAGCTCCTTTTTGCAAAATCCAGGCTTAAATTGAAGAAAATAGGGAAAACCATTAGGCCATTCAGGTATGATCTATATCAAACCCTTATGATTACACAATGGAGGTGATGAATAGATTCAAAAAGTAGATCTGGTAGACAGAGTGCCAGAAGAACTACGGACGGAAGTTCATAACATTAAACAGGAGTCAGTGACAAAACCATCCCACAGAAAAAGAAATGGGAGAAGGCAAAGTGGTTCTCTGAAGAGATTTCACAAATAGCTAAGGAAAGAAGAGAAGCAAAAGGCAAGAGAGAAAGGGAAAGATGTACCTAACTGAATACAGAGTCCCAGAGAATAGCAAGGAGAGATAAGAAAACCTTCCTAAGTATAAAGAACAATGTAAAGAAATGGAGGAAAACAGTAGAATGGGAAAGATGAGAGATCTCTTCAAGAAAACTGGAGATATCAAGGGAACATTACATGCAAGATGGGCACAATAAAGGACAGAAACAGTAAAAACCCAACAGAAGCAGATGAGATTAAGAAGGCGGCGGCAAGAATACACTGAAGAACTATTCAAAAAAGATCATAATGACCTGGATAACTCCAACAGTGTGGTCACTCACCTATAGTCAGACATCCTGGAGTGTGATGTCAAGTGGGCCTTATGAAGCATTACTACAAACAAAGCAAGTGGAGGTGATGGAATTCCAGCTGAACTATTTCAAATCCTAAAAGATGATGCTGTGAAAGCGCTGCATTCAATACACCAGCAAATTTGGAAAACTCAGCAGTGGCCACAGGACTGGAAAAGCCAGTTTTCATTCCAATCCCAAAGAAGGGCAATACCAAACAATATTCAACCTACTGTAGAATGGCCTTCATTTCATATGCTATTAAGGTTATGTTCAAAATTCTTCAAGTTAGGTTTCAGCAGTATGTGAACTGAGAACGTCCAGATGTACAAGCTGGGTTTCAAAGAGGCAGAAGAACCAGAGATCAAATTGCCAACATTCCTTGGATCATGGAGAAAGCAAAGGAATTTCAGAAAAACATCTACTTCTGCTTCAATGATACACTAAGCCCTTTGACTCTATTCAGTTCAGTGCAGTCGCTCAGTCATGTCCGACTGTGTGACCCCATGAATTGCAGCACGCCAGACCTCTCTGTCCATCACCAACTCCCGGAGTTCACTCAGACTCACATCCATCGAGTCAGTGATGCCATCTAGCCATCTCATCCTCTGTCGTCCCCTTCTCCTCCTGCCCCCAATCCCTCCCAGCATCAAAGTCTTTTCCAATGAGTCAACTCTTCGCATGACTTTATAGATCACAACAAACTGTGGAAAATTCTTCAAGAGATGGGAATACCAGACAACATCACCTGCCTCCTGAGAAACCTGTATGTGAGTCAAGAAGCAGTAGTTAGAACCAGACATGGAGCAATGGACTGGTTCCAAATTGGTAAGGAGAACGTCAAGGCCATATATTGTCACCCTGCTTATTTAACTTATATTCAGAGTACATCATGCAAAATGCTGAGCTGGATGAAGCACAAGATGGAATCAAGATTGCCAGGAGAAATATCAACAACCTCAGAAATGCAGATGATAATACTCTAATGGCAGGAACTAAAGAGCCTCTTGATGAAGGTGAAAAGAGGAGAGTGAAAAAGTTGGCTTGAAACTCAGTATTAAAAAAACTGGTCGAAACACTTCATGACAAATCGAAGAGGGAAAAATGGAAGCAATGATAGATTTTATTTTCTTGGGCTCCAAAATCACTTCATATGGTGACTGCAGCCGTGAAATTAAAAGACACTTGCTCTTTGGAAGGAAAGCTATGACAAACTTAGACAGCATATTAAAAAGCAGATACATCACTTTGGGCAATGAAGGTCTGTATAGTCAGAGCTATGGTTTTTCCAGTAGTCATGTATGGATGTAAGAGTTGGACCATAAAGAAGGCTGAGTGCCAAAGAATCGATGCTTTTGAACTGTGGTGTTGGAGAAGACTCTTGAGAGTCCCTTGGACTGCAAGGAGATCAAATCAGTCCATCCTAAAGGATCCTGAATATTCACCAGACAGACTGATGCTGAAGCTGAAATTCCAATACTTTGGCCACCTGATGTGAAGAGCTGACTCACTGGAAAAACCCCTGATGCTGGCAGGGGTTGGGGGCAGGAGGAGAAGGGGACGACAGAGGATGAGATGGATGGATGGCATCACCAACTCGATGGACATGAGTTTGGGTGAACTCCAGGAGTTGGTGATGGAGAGGGAGGCCTGGCGTGCTGTGGTTCCTGGGGTCACAGAGTCGGACACTACTGAGCAACTGAACTGAAGGGAATGATATTCAATATCATATTAATAATAACCTGTAATGAAAAAGAATATACGTGTGTGTGTGTGTGTATATATATATATATATACACACACACATAACTAAATCACTTCACCTGAAACTAACATTATTTGTTTTGTTTTTACTGAAATATAGCTGATTTTACAAAATGTTAATTACTACTGTATAGCAAAGTGATTCAGTCATACATATACATTCTTTTTCTGTATTATTTTCCACTATGGTTTTTCATAGAATATTAAATACAGTTTTCTGTGCTATACAGTAGGACCTAGTTGTTTATGCATTCTAGATATAAAAGCTTACATCTGCTAACCCAAACCTCCCACTCTATCCCTCCCTCAATCACCTCCCCCTTGGCAACCACCAGTCTGTTCTTTGTGTCCAAGATTCTTTGTGTCCAAGATTCTATTTCTATTTCATAGATAGGTTCATTTGTAACACAGTATTGTATATTGAGTATATTTACATAAAAATGTTGATGCCTTGCTTTGCTGTTTCTGCAGTGGTAACTCCTCCTGGAGCAACTGGGAGGGGAGGAGGGGGGCCCATCTGGTGCCCTGACAAGGATCAGGGATGAGAGTACAGGGAGGTGGAGAAAACACCTTGTCTAATGCTTTGTAATACATCTCCTCCCACGTCTATCAGCACAGCGGCTCTTGCGTCATCCTGCTCTTCTACCTCGTGGGTACAGTTTCAGCATGTAGGGGGAGGAGGGGATGTGATTGTATGGCACATTTGGGGAATCCTGTGCCTGGTCATTTAACTCACAACATGCACAGAATTGAATGACTAGAGGGGTGAGCAGGAGTGACTGATATTTCTACAGGCAGTTTTCTAAGAAATGAGCACAGAACGAGGGAGACCCAGCGTGTGACCAGAAGGCATAGGGAGCTGGCAGGGGCCATCTGTAACAGGGAGAACAGGACGCATGGACAACAAAAGAGGAGGTCCAACAGCCTAAGGGGAAGGTAACAGCCCCACCTAGATTCTGCCCAGCAGTCAGAGCTAAACTGGGCTGACACTGGATGCAGGAAGGGGTGACTGGATAGGCTTCAACAGGGCAACCCTCCTACTTTAAGGTAAGATGTGAATAACTGATAATTTGAGACCAAACTGGTGAGTTCTCCTTTCTTTTCCCTGTGACTCATGTTTTCATACACACACGTGTGCATACAGACACATGTGGACACAGAGACACATAAAACCAAGGACTGATTGAAAAAATGACAGGAATGGCAGTCACCAAATGGCCACTTGTGAGATGAAAGAGTTGTGAGGGGAGGTATACAGACCCAAAGAACAGCCCACCCAGCTCTACTGGAGTAAAGATACAGGACTGCTAGAGCTGGAAGAGAGGGGACAGGATCTGTGAGGCAGGGAGGAACACGTATTGCCACCTGCCCTCTGTAGATAACCTAGAAGGAACTAAAGAAATTCTTCCCTGAAGTTTGAAAGTGATTCTAAATATAGATTTGGCCACCATCATCTGAGCTCTGCACAGTCCCCCAGGATAGTTTTCTGCACCCTTCTCCCCTGCTTCCCTTTGCTTTTGCCTCCAGAGCTCTGTACCTGTGATTCCTCCAGACTTCCTCAGCTTCCTGGAGACTTTGTCTGCAGGAGCACAGAGCTCCAGGTGTTTCCAGCCCTGTGGTTCTTAACCAATGATCAAGCGTGCACGTGTGTGTGTGTGTGTTGGTGTCTGTGTGTGTGTCTGTGTGTCTGTGTGTGTGTCTGTGTTGGGGATGGGAAATGACTGCCTGGCCTCAACTGCTCAGGTCCAAACAGCTCTGAGGCTCATTTTATACTCCAGAGTTCTAAGGAATCAGGGTGCAGCCACCCTCCCCTAAGAATCCATCTGAAAACTCACCCTCACTTGCCTTCTCTACCTTCTGCTTCTCCTCCTACCAACACCCCTGCTCCCTTTGTGGTCTTTTTCTGGATGCAGTTCCTTAACAAATCATTTGCACCCAAATCCTTATCTCAGAGGCTTTTCCTGAGGAATCTTTTTTTTTTTACTTTGAGGTATAATTGACATACAACATTATATTCGTTTCAGGTGTATAGCAGGTATATAATTTGTATATATTGTGAAATGATCACCATAATCAGTCTAGTTTCCAGGGAATTTGACTCGACAATAGAGGACTAGTGTTTTTTTGCTGAAGCTTGCTGAGAGGCAGAATCTAAAGGTCATCCTTGCTGCTAAGATAAAGTGATCTCAAGGCTGTTGGGTGGACCAGGCACCAGAGTGTGGGAGGAAGCAGTTAGGTCTCCATAGGATCTTCCAGTGACAAAGCTGCAGAAGATTCATCTAGGTACCTGAAGAGCATTGCAAACATTAGTGACATCCAGGATGATGGAGTGACAGCAGCCATCAGCTGGAGTTGGGCACAAGGGACAAGCAAATGTGATGAAAATAAAGACATACATGGCTCCTCACATTCCCACCCAAGTGCGTTACCCATGGAAACACACTCTTCTTTCTTCTCCCTGATGCTGTCCAGAGATGAGAACACTAAGAGCCATGGAAAGTGAAAGAGAATCAATAGGACATAAGAGGAAGAGCTTAGGATAGGAAAGAGCTGGGAGAGGGAGCTATATATAAGCTTTGAAGTAATACTTCACCTCAGCTGAGCATTTAGCTGAATGAGACAAAGTATTAAAACAGGAGTGACTAGAAGGTTGTCCAAAGATGTCAGCTTTGTGGTAAATATCTTTGAAAAACATAACCTAAAATATCTCAAGTTTGGCAGCAGGAAAGAGTTTATCCCATCAAATGACCAAGATCTTGTTTGAGGATTACATTTAAAATGTGTTTAACCTTGGCAGAGACAGGCCAAGACAGAAGAGTAGAAAGACGCTGAGCTCACCTCTTCTCATAAGCACGCCAAATCGCAACTATCTGCAGAACAACCATCAGTGAAAAAGACCAGAACTACCAGAAAAAAAAAATAGTCTACAACTAATGACATAAAGGAACCACAGGGACTTCCCTGGTAGCCCAGTGGTTGGGACTCCATGCTTCCAGTGCAGGGGGTGTGGGTTTGATCCCTGCTCAGGGGAACTAGCATCCTGCATGCTGTGTGGCACAGCCAAATAACTAAATAAAAGAAGGAACCACAATGAGAAGGATGGGAGGGGTAGACTCACGATATAATCAAGTCTCATATCCCTGGGTGGGCAACCCAGAAACTGGAGAATAATTGTATTATGTTGCAGAGGTTCTCCTACAGGAGCAAGAGTTCTGAGCTCCATGTTAGACCCAGGGGTCCTGCACCAGGAGCATAAGGCTTTGGGGTCAGTGGGGCTTAATTTTGGGAGCCAGCCCCACAGGACTGGGGAAAAGAGAGACTTCACTCTTAAAGGGTGCTCACAAAATTTCATGTGCACTGGGACCCAGGGCAAAAGCAGTAACTTGATAGGAGCCTGGGCCAAAGCTACCTGCTGGCCTTGGGGAGTTTCCTGGAGAGGAAGGGGCAGCTGAGGCTCACTCTGTATAGAGACTGGCAACAGCCACATTTGGGAACCTTCTACTGCACAAACACTGCTGCTGGTGCCAACATCTTGCTTATTAATGCCAAGAACCAGCCCCACCTCATAGCCTATAGGAACCAATGTCGGGATGCCTCAGGTCACACAACTCACTGGTTGGAGACCCAGCCCCACCCACCAGCAGAAAGTGAAAGTGAAAGTTAAGTTGCTCAGTTGTGTCCAACTCTTTGTGACCCCTTGGACTGTAGTCCACCAGGCTCCTACATCCATGGGATTTTTCAGGCAAGAATACTGGAGTGGGTTGCCATTTCCTTCTCCAGGGGATCTTCCCGACCCAGGGACAGAACCCAGGTCTCCTGCATTGCAGGCAAGTGCTTTAACCTCTGAGCCACCAGGGAAGCCCACCAGCAGACATCCTGTCTAAAGAATTCCAAGCCCAAAGTCACTTCTAAACATGCTTCTAGACAGGGCCCTGCTCACCAGAGGGTCAAGACCCAGGTCCACCCACTAGTAGGAAGGATAATAGGCTCTGCCCTAAAGAAAACCTACATTAGCTTCTTAATCAGCCTCATCCACCAGGTAGCAGACATCAGATGCAAGAAAACCGAAATCTCAAAGCCCAAGGATCCACCCTGCCCACAGGAGGCCAGATCCTACCCAGGGACCAGCTGGGACCTGGCCCTGCCAGCCTGCTGGCCAACACAAGTTTCAAAACATTCCAGATGACATACCCAGCTGTGTCAGGAACTGGTTCCCCCACAGTGATCTGACACCAGCTCTTGGACCCCTTGACTTTGCAACCAGACCCCAGGGCCTGGTTCTGCCTTCCAATAGTCTAGCACTAACCCCAGGATCTGGCTTCAGCCACCAGTGGGTGGGTGGACAATAGCCCTGGAGTCTTCTGGACCCTGACTCTGATCACCAGTGAGCCAGCATCTCTCCGGGCCCCCGAAGATTCTTCAGCTAGCCACCTCATGACCAGGCCCCACTAAACAGTAGCCAACAGCATGCACACAAGGCAGAACCTGGTAACCAACAGGGCTGTGGGCAACCAAGCCTACCAGAAAGCCCACATAGCCCACTATGACAGAAGGACCTACAAAGCCCTCTTAGGGGGACCCCTAGAGCACATAACTTAAGTGATAGGAAGCGAATGTGCAGCTGAGATTCATAGGACATCTCCTATAGACAGCAACTTCTCCCAGGTTGAGAAATGTAACTAACCTACCACATGCTGCTGCTGCTAAGTCGCTTCAGTCATGTCTGACTCTGTGCGATCTCATAGATAGCAGCTCACCAGGCTCCCCTGCCCCTGGGATTCTCCAGGCAAGATCACTGGAGTGGGTTGCCATTTCCTTCTCCAATACATGAAAGTGAAAAGTGAAAGTGAAGTCGCTCAGTCGTGTCTGACTCTTCGCGACCCCATGGACTGCAGCCTACCACGGTCCTACCTTCCATCCATGGGATTTTCCAGGCAAGAGTACTGGAGTGGGGTGCCATTGCCTTCTCCATATATAGAGACAAATAGCAACTTAGCCAAAATGAGGCAGCAGTGCAACATGTTCCAGATAAAGGAACAAAATAAACCCCCAGAAGAAGACTCAAGGGAAGTGGAGATAGGCTATAAACCCAAGACAGTGTTCAGAGGAATGATTGCAAAGATGAGCCAAGAGCCTGGAAGAAGAATTGGTGCACAGAGTGAGAAGTTAGAAGTTTTTAACAAAGGAGTAGTAAACATACAGAACAACCAAACTGAGAGGAACAATAAAATAAATGAAATGAAAAATACAGACATAGTCAACTGTAAAGTAACTGATACAAAGAAATGGAGCAGTGAGCTGGAAGACAGTAGTGGAAATCACTGCTGCTGAACAGGAAAAAAAGGAGAAAAAAAATGGAAAAGAAATGAGGATAGTTTAAGAGACCTCTGGGACAAGATTGAATGCACTAACAATCATATTATAGAGGTTCCAAAAGGAGAGGAAAAAGAAAGGGCCTGAGAAATTATTTGAAGAGATAACAGCTGAAGACTTCCCTAACATGAGAAAGGAAACAGTCACCCAAGACCAGGAAGAGCAGAGCATCCCATACAGGATAAATCCAAAAAGAAACATATTGGAGACACACTGTAAGTAACATGACAAAACTTGAAGAGAGAATACTAAAAGTAACAAGGGAAAAACAATAAATAATATACAAGGGAACTATCACACAGCCCTCAGCAAATTATTCAGGAGAAACTCTGCAGGCCAGAGGGAAGTGGCATGATATATTTAAAGCTATGAAAAGGAAAAACCTACAACCAAGAATATGCCATCCACCAAGGCTCTCTTCCATAGATGAACTGGACAGGATAAAACCCCTAAAGGAAAACACAGGAAGAACACTCTGCATAAATCAGAATAATTTTTTTGTTTTGTATCCATGTCCTAAAGTAAAGGAAATAAAAGAAAAAATAAACAAATGGGACCTAATTAAATTTTAAAACTTTTCACAGGAAAAGAAACCACTGACACCATGAAAAAATAACTTACTGAATGGAATAAAATATTTGAAAACGACATGACTGGTAAGGGGTTAGTTTCTAACATATATAAACGGCTCATACAATTGAACATCAAGAAACAATTTTAAAAATGGGCAGAAGACCTGAATATTTTCCCAAAGGGGAAATGTAGATAACCAATAGGCACATGAAAAGATGCTCAATATCATTAATCATCAGGGAGTTGCAAATCAAACCCACAATGAGATAACATCTCACACTTGTCAAAATGGCTATCACCAAAAAGACAACAAATAACAAATGTTGGCGAGGATGTGGAAAAAAGGGAACTGTAGCACACCGTTGATAGGAATGTAAATTGGTGCAGCCACCATATGAAATGGTATTGAATTTCCTCAAAAAACTAAAAATAGATATGAGCCAGCAATTCCAATCAAATGTATACCTGAAAAAAACAAAAGCACTAACTGGAAAAGACATATGCACCCCTGCCGGGAGCCGGCATATTGCATATTGAGTGCATATTGCATATTGCATATTGAGTGCAGCACTTTCCACAGCATCATCTTTCAGGATCTGGAATAGCTCAACTGGAATTCTATCACTGCTGGGAGCCAGTGAGGAACTCCGCCCATGACAAAGGTCATGAGGAAGGAGGCTCGGCATACGCAAAGGCGGGATCGAGCCTCAGGAGTCCCCCATCTACCCCCAAAACCAGAGTCTGCCTACTTTCTGCTTTGTGCTTTCACCTACACCTTTGACTTTACGAGGGGCTGTCCCCCACTACCTCTCTCTGAAAAAAGAGTTAGCTTACAGCTCCAGTTAATAATTCCTGGGTGTGACAGTGTTTAACCTACAAACTCCTTTGGAAATCCTCTAGCCTGCCTGAATAGGTTTTTCCGGCCACATGTGATTGTTCAGAGCCTCCCAACTGTGAGAGGCAGATGTTCTAAACTGTCTAAACACAGATTCTTTTGAGTAGTTAAAAGATTGATTAGAAATTGTATTGGTGAAGGGATTTTCACTTGTTGGGCCAATGTTTGCTGCAAAGTTTCCATATCCCTTACCTGCTGTGTCCCTGGCAGTGTATTGATTAATATAATTGGTGTAAGTAGTAGCTTTAATGTTTGTAACCTGGGACCCTTGAGTTAATTCTTTTTCTTGTTATAGCCCACCACACCTTTGCCTTATAGGAATGCAACTTTATCTAATGCTTTTGGAGGGTGGTGCTTGACTTATCACCTTTAGAGAAAAATAAGTTTTCTGAAGAAAGGGTCTTAAAATGTTAACAGGCCTCCAGGCCAGAAGATGATGCAAATCACCTAAGCTTTTGCATATGATAAGTTTGCAGGAAGAAAGCCTTGCTTGCTGCATGACTCTACCCCTTCCCCCATTATCCTCTATGCATAACTTAAGGTATAAAAACTACTTTGAAAAATAAAGTGCGGGCCTTGTTCACCGAAACTTGGTCTCACCATGTCGTTCTTTCTCTTACCTTCTGGCTGAATTATTCAGCCTCTTTTCTCCACTGAATTTCCTCACTGAGCTATCCTTATTCTATTACTCTTTATATCCTTAATTAACGTTTAATTAAGCAATTGTTTCCTGATCTTCGCCTACGCCGTCTCTCCTTCGAATACCCTGGATCAGCTGGGGCTGGTCCCCGGCACACCCCCAACATAGCAGTGTTATTTACAATTGCGGAAGCAACCTAAGTGTCCATCAACAGATGAATGGATAAAGAAGACATGAGGTTATATACATACACACACAAACACACACACAATGGAATACTACTATGCAGCCATAAAAAGAATGAAATTTTGCCATTTGCAGCAACACAGATGGACTTGGAGGGCATTATGTTCAGTGAAGTCAGAGAAAGTAAAATATTGTATAATATCACTAACGTGGAATCTAAAAGATAGAAAATAGTGAATATAACAAAAAAGAAGCAGACTCAGTGATAATGGAGAACAAATTAGTGGTTACTAGTGGGAAGAAGAGAGGGAGGAGGGGCAGTATAGAGGGAGGGAAGGGAAGTAAGAGGTACAAGCAATTAGGTATAAAATAAATTAAAAGGATATACTGTACAACACAGGGAATAGAGCCAATATTTTATAATAACCATCAATGGAGTATAACCTTTAAAAATAATGAATCACTATAGTGTACATCTGTAACTTATAGTGTTGAAAACAACTATACTTCAATAAAAATTTTTTTAAGTAAAACAGGAGTGACTAAAATAGCTGGGAGAGACAAGATCAATAACCAGTTATGTACTGCTGAAAAGCCCATATGGGAGCTCATAAATGGAAAAAGGATCTGTTAGGAAAATAATTTCATCTTTGCACACATTCCCTTTGTCACATACCTGGCACCATTGTCACTCCCCATTTAAAGGTAGAATATACTAAAGTTCCAATGGGCTTGCCTTCCTCAGCTCCTTTACAACTTTGGGAGAAACCCTTATGAGAGGAAACCCATCCTATTAGGCAGGATAGCCTTATCTAAGAGCCATCCAAAACCACACTTATGCCACGATTGATAAGTATATACAAAATAGATAACAAACGAGGACTTACTGTTTAGCACAGGGAACTCTACTCAACGTTCTGTGGTAACCTAAATGGGAAAGAAATCCAAAAAAAGGAGATATACATATAAAAGATTCATTTTGCTGTACATAGGAACTAACACAACATTGTAAAGCAATTACACTTCAGTAAAAAATTAAAAAACTAAACAACATTTATGATGGGTAAGTCTTCTCAGATCTCTTTCGGTTTTTTTCTTAGTAAAAGACAGAACCGCCTAGAGAAATTCCCTTTCAGCTGAGGTGTGTGTGTACAGAAGTGAGTACAGCTGCTGGGCCGGGGAGGGGCTCAGGACAGAGAGGTCACGAGGGGATGAATACATCCTGCTCTGTGAACTTTCAGCCACAGGGTGCCCCCTACTAGGCTGAAGGACCACCTTCCTAGATCACAAATATTGGGCCTACTTTGAGGCCAACTCTGAGTGACTGCAAAGACTGTGAAGTTCTGAATTGTTCACCCACCTGGTCCATAGAGGCGAGGACGGCAATTGCTGAGAATGTATCCTTTCATCTTCTCATAAGGCTGAGGGAGCTAAACTCATGACTGATTAGAGGAACTGCTTAGTCCAAATCAACCCTGAAATCTCTGCTTTTGTCCTTCAGTGCCAAAATATAAGCTCTCCTGGATGTCCACCTTTCTCTATAGCACATCTCTTGATGATTTCAAGTGATTTTACTGTTAATCCATTTACGGCTTATGGAGATGGTTTCCTCTTTGCTCCCACTACCATTTTCAAATAAGAGGACCATCTCTCAAAATGAAACCAAACTTGGCTCCTTGGCAACTCACACCATTGGAGTTATCACACCTGACCTGTCAGGCACTCAGCAAACTCCTCATAGTCTCGCGTCTCATTTACTAAAGATGTTGAAATCTGATTGATAATCTTTAGCTCCATGCAAAGTTCTGCATCCTGGATGACCTCAAAATCTGTTGGGAAAACTTATCTAATAAATCTATTCCTTAGATCTTTGATCTCTTAATCTCTAATGACCATCTCTTCCATTCTTCTCCAGCTACCATCTCCCAAAGTCATGGTATTAGATTGAAGAGGGCAATCAATAGACCCACTCCTCTCTTCTAATTAAGTTCTATACCAACTAAAATACAGAGAGGAAATGACAGATAGAAATGAATTTATCTTTACTGCAGATAATAAGAGAGATTTTGACTTAGCTATGTGGCCATTGTGGGACCTAGACTAGAAAAGATATACCCATTTGAATGCAGAGTGCCAAAGAATAGCAAGGAGAGATAAGAAAGCCTTCCTTAGTGATCAGTGCAAAGAAATAGAGGAAAATAGTGGAATGAGAAAGACTGGAGATCACTTCAAGAAAATGAGAGATATCAAGGGAATATTTCATGCAAAGATAGACACAATAAAGGTGAGAAATGGTATGGACCTAACAGAAGCAGAAGATATTAAGAAGAGGTGGCAAGAATACATGAAGAACTGAACAAATAAGATCTTCACGACCCAGATAATCACGATGGTGTGATCACTCACTTAGAGGAATGTGAAGTCAAGTGGGCCTTAGGAAGCATCACTACGAACAAAGCTAGTGGAGGTGATGGAATTCCAGTTGAGCTATTCCAAATCCTGAAAGATGATGCTGTGAAAGTGCTGCACTCAATATGCCAGCAAATTTGGAAAAATCAGCAGTGGCCACAGGACTGGAAAAGGGCAGTTTTCACTCCAATCCCAAAGAAAGGCAATGCCAAAGAATGCTCAAACTACTGCACAATTGCACTCATCTCACATACTAGCAAAATAATGCTCAAAATTCAATCCAGGCTTCAACAGTATGTGAACTGTGAACTTCCAGATGTTCAAGCTGGTTTTAGAAAATGCAGAGGAACCAGAGACCAAATTGCCAACATCCATTGGATCATCAAAAAAGCAAGAGAGTTCCAGAAAAACATCTATTTCTGCTTTATTGACTATGCCAAAGCCTTTGACTGTGTGGATCACAACAATCTGTGGAAAATTCTTAAAGAGATGGGAATACCAGACCACCTGACCTGCCTCTTGAGAAATCTGTATGCAGGTCAGGAAGCAACAGTTAGAACTGGACATGGAACAACAGACTGGTTCCAAATCGGGAAAGGAGTATGTCAAGTCTGAACATTGTCACCCTGTTTATTTAACTTATATGCAGAGTATATCATGAGAAACGCTGGGCTGGAGGAAGCACAAGCTGGAATCAAGATTGCCAGGTGAAATATCAATAACCTCAGATATGCAGATGACACCACCCTTATGGCAGAAAATGAAGAAGAACTAAAGAACCTCTTGATGAAAGTGAAAAGTTGGCTTAAAGCTCAACATTCAGAAAACTAAGATCATGGCATCTGGTCCCATCACTTCATAGCAAATAGATGGGGAAACAATGGAAACAGTGACAGACTTTATTGTTTGGACTCCAAAATTACTGCAGATGGTGAGTGCAGCCATGGAATTAAGACACTTGCTCCTTGGAAGAAAAGTTATGACCAAACTAGACAGCATATTAAAATGCAGAGGCATTACTTTGCTGACAAAGGTCCGTCTAGTCAAAGCTATGGTTTTTCCAGTCGTCATGTATGGATGTGAGAGTCAGACCATAAAGAAAGCTGAGCAGTGAAGAATTGATGCTTTTGAACTGTGGTGTTGGAGAAGACTCTTGAGAGTCCCTTGGACTGCAAGGAGATCCAACCAGACCACCCTAAAGGAAATCAGTCCTGAATATTCATTAGAAGAACTGATGCTGAAGCTGAAGCTCCAATACATTGGCCAACTGATGGGAAGAACTGACTCATTTGAAAAGACCCTGATGCTGGGAAAGAATGAAGACAGCAGGAGAAGGGGATGATAAGAGGATGAAATGGTTGGATGGCATCATCAACTCAATAGACAGAGTTTGAGAAGACTCTGGGAGCTGGTGATGGGGAGGGAAGCCTGGTATGCTCCAGTCCATGGGGTCACAGAGAGTCGGACACGACTGAGTGAGTGAACTGAATTGAATTCAGCTGAGTATGCACAAGTTCTTAATGAGGAAGTCAGAGAAGCAGATCAGGATGTATACCTACTGAGCAGCAAAGGAGATACGGGAGAAGGAGTTGGGTACTTATGTTTAATTTCTACTTCCCAGCTCCTCCAGAGTTGAAAGAAAGCCCAAGAGAGATCTACTTTATATGAAAGGAAATGACAAATGTGGAGGGTAAGTATCCCTCCCACCTGCAGCTTGGACCACATCATCATCCAAAATTGCTTCATCCCCCAAATCACTAATTTGAGCCTCCTACTCCCTAGCCAACTACAGTGTACCCTCTTTGGAACTTACAGTGTTACGACGTTCTTGTTCATTTTCCTTCTATTACAATGTATATTTCTTTCTAAGCTCTTACTAATATTCCCTGCTACCTTGCCCCTCTGTATTTTCTTCATATGTCTAGCAAAAGTTTAACCCTGTAAGATTCTGGGTTGTTTTGCACCTATATTCAAATTGCCAAATCCTCCCGGAGAAAAGCAACACAGAACTTGGTATCATTTAAAAATGGCAACTCACTCCAGTATTCTTGCCTGGAAAATCCCATTGTCAGAGGAGCCTGGAGGGTGACAGTCCATGGGGCTGCAAAGAGTCAGACACAACTGAGCACACGTGCCCAAAATACATGGCCATCAGTCTCAAGACTCATATGCCCTCAAGACTGACCGTCAGTACTGACACTTTTCTCAGATCAAATCATTCCCCTGCTCTCAACATGCCTATTTAACTCACTATTGACCCAGAGACTTGTACAGAAACTAACCCCTATGGCCAGGGATTTTTATTTTGGTCAGCCAAAACCTAATTGTGTTATTTCATTATCATTTTGCAGCTTATTACATTCAATAGTTACATGCGACACACCTGTAAAGTCTTCTCTGGCTCTGGGAGTTTCATTTGCACTTTCTGTATCAGAATCAATCACTAAGGTTTTGTGTCTTTTTTTTTTTTTTGGTCTAATAGTAACATCATCTGAATCAGAACTATATTCTGAAGAACTATCATCTTCTGAAACACTAGTGCATTTGTCGCTTGGACAATCTAAAAAATATCTGCATAAAATTCACCATGAAATTCTTCATTCAAAATTTCATGAGGCGGCATTTTAAAAAATTTTATGGTAATAAACTTGCATTTATAATACACATAATTTTGGGAGAAAACCTAATGGAGCAAAATGTGAATGATAACGACAATCATAAGTTGTATAATGAATCCTTTGTCAATTTTAAGCTCTGACAGCTTTGCATGGTGATGTTAATGGTATCGCTCTCTAAAAACTTACTAATATGTCTCCACTCAGTAACATTCAAGTAACATGTCTCCAGACAATAATATGCTTTAAAATCATGCCTCACTCTATACTTTGGTTATAGCCTTTTGGTTTTCAGCAGATGAGACCATTTCCTATGTTACTGAGAACTGTGAACCCAGACAGGTCCTCCTTCAACTTCCTGATATGAAATCAACATAATCTACCCACATCTATACTCATCATCAGAACAGTCCCTCCTCCTGTATAGAGCATACACCTTCTCCTGTGCCTTGACCCCTATTTGTTCCTGATATCACCATCAGTCCCCACTAGCAAATATTCCTTTTCCCTCTGCATATTCAACCAGTCCTTACAAACTGGACCCTTATCAACACCATTCTGCTGCTGCTGCTGCTGCTGCTAAGTCGCTTCAGTCATGTCCGACTCTGTGCGACCCCATAGACGGCAGCCCACCAGGCTTCCCCATCCCTAGGATTCTCCAGGCAAGAACACTGGAGTGGGTTACCATTTCCTTCTCCAAGGCATGAAAGTGAAAAGTGAAAGTCAAGTTGCTCAGTCGTGTCCAACTCCCAGCGACCCCATGGACTGCAGCCTATCAGGCTCCTCCGTCCATGGGATTTGCCAGGCAAGAGTATTGGAGTGGGTTGCCATTGCCTTCTCCCAACACCATTCAGATGTGCTTAAGTCTCCTTTCTCTGAAAAATAACTTCCCTTCAGCAGGATGTGATTGGGGGAGAAACACAGGGACTTTTAAAATTCTTATAATATCCTTCACCTGAAGTTAGTTGTGAGTCCATGGCTGTTTATTTTATTCTTTATACATAGGCACTTTTGTATGTATGAATTTTTCACAATTACAAAAGGAAAAGCAAACCAAACCTTCTCAATATCATTTTTGTATCCCATCATATTGCTATGCCATAAATTGCTCTTTTCTTTCACAAGCAGACTTCTTGAAAAAGACACCTATGTCTTCTGACTCTGCATTCTTAATTTCCAATCTTTCCTGAACCTATTCCAGGTTGGATGCTTTGTCCCACACTCTTCTTCCCACCCTCTGCCCCAATCACTCCTCTGAACCAGCTCTGATAAGGTCAACAAGGACTTCCTGTCTTCAAACACTGGATGCTGTTTAGACCTTATCTTAAAGCACAATTCAGCAGTCTTCCTAACTGCTACTAACCACTTCCAATTTCTTGCAATTCTTCTTCCCCTCGCCTGCATTGCTGCCACGCTCTTGTTTCCCTTTCTGTTCCTTCTCAGCCTCCTTTGTGGACTCATAGTCTACTGATACTCAGCCATTAGATTCAAAGCTTGCCAAGGCCTAGGTGTTTTTTGTTTTTTAATACATGCTATCTTTCTAGGCACCTCTATCCAAGACCATTAGTTTTAACTGTTCTATCTAAGCTATTTATATCTTAGGCTCAGATACTTCCCTGAGGGCCACATGGATATATCCAACAGCGTATTTATACCATCCTTTGGTTTGTCTCAAAGGCATCTTACGTCCAAGACCAAACCCAGACTCTTCCCGCAGACATCTGATCTCTGCCAGTGAACCCTGTCTCATCGATGCCTCATGCAACTTTTACTGGCCATTTTCCACCATTGGACCTTTGCACATTTCAATCTCGCTGCCTGCAATGCTCTCCCTTTTTCTCTTTCCGTAGGTAATGCCAGACATTCTTTATATGTCAAATATCTCTTCCTCAGAAAACTCGTCCATGTCCCACAAGTGTAGGTCAGCTTTCTAGGTGACATTCCTTTTCCTTGGAGCACTTATATAAATGTAAATGTTTGCATCTATTAACTAGTGTGATTAGTCAGTCAATCTCTAGGGCTTCTACTGAACTCTTAACAGCCTCCCCGACAGGACTACCCTTGTTGCTACTCCAGGGTCACTGGTGTCCAGCACAGTGAGTGGACACTCTTATAGCGGGCACTCAGTAACATTTGTTTAGACTCACAGATGTAGAGAATAGACTCACGGTTGCCAAGAGGGAGGGATGTTGGGAGGGATGGACTGAGAGTTTGAGATGAGAATATGCAAACTATTACACAGAAGATGGATAAACAACAAGGTCTTAATGTATAGCACAGGGAACTATATTCAGTATCCTGTGATAAACCATATGGAAAAGAACATGAAAAAAATATGTGTGTGCATATATATATAACTGAATCACTTTGCTGTACATCAGTAATGAACACAACACTGTAAATCAACTATACTTCAATTAAGAAATAACATTTGTTTAAATTATGTGTGTGTGATCATAAGTAAATGAATGATTCGTATGTAGTGTGATATAATTTATTCTAAGTGTTAAGTAATTTAGATGCTGGTTTTACTTTGCGGTCTGGATTGTTTTATTTTGTGCCTCTTTTATTATGTTGTGTGAGCAATATCCAGAGAGTTGTGGATTTCAGTGGCCTGCCGGACACTCTGATACACCTGGAATTGTCACAGCACTGCAGACACTGAAGGATAAGATGTCAGGGGCCCACGGAAGAATATTAAGAAAGTTGTTCCTGACAATGAACATCAAAAGTCTCCACTGGCTTCCATTCTTGCTTAAAAGCCTCTCTTGCTAGAAGCTAAAAATTATATTATTGGATATGGATTCTTGTGGTAACAAGGAGGCAGGGAGCTATTTGAGAAGACATTACAATGCAGATAGGGGCTTAGTCTATATAACTTTGGGTTAAAGTCCCTTCCTTTGAGATAGGCTTTAAATGTAATGTCTGCTTTTCTGAATATGGAGGACTTCATAAAGAACACAAGAATATTTGAAGTTTTTTTTTTTTAAACAAGCAGACTGATCTTTTTTTCTATCCATTCTCAGAGGATCCTAGAAAGACCATAAAAGAGGCCTCCTGGCAATGGTAACAAAGGGGGATTAAAGTCAAGGTTAGGAGGCTGCCAAAGTAAAGAATTCTATTTTGAGTAGAGAGAATAGACAGTGAAACTCAGTGACAATGCAGATGAGGATAAGAAACATTTTCAAGGCACAGACCATGATCCTGGCACTTTTCCAAGGGTTTACTATATATTATTTTAATCAACATAATTTTATGAAAGCGGTACTATTTTTATCCTAATTTTAGAGATGAGGAAGTGGGAGCATAATGGGCTGAGTAACTTGCCCATGATAATCAATGTCATGCCACGGTTATACATTTTTTCAACAGAAAATGCATTTAGGCGTGATTAAAGAGCATCCTATACTCCATGCAATGAACAAATGATACTGGGAGGAAACATGCCACTAGATCCAGAATGAGGATTGACTCTTAATGGGATGGTTGTTGACTGGGCCCACAGTTGTTTGTAAATCTCCCTTCTTTAAAAGTTGCTTACTTGTTGAATGAGTATATTCATCTGTCTATGTCTTAACAATCGACAGATTTTTCTGAACATGTTGAAGACTTAAACCAAATCCTTGCTGGGCTTGATAATGAGACTAATGGACACTTGTGGGAGTGAACACTTTTCATTTCCAAAAATTGGGGTCGAGTGGAATCTGGGAGCATGGAAGATTGTGGTCTTAGGTCCTTGATGCATTTGCATATAGATCCTAACCATGCTGCTTGGATTCAAGGACCAGGTGTGTCATCAACTATATGTGTCTCAGAAAATATACTACAGAAGGCCATTCTCCTCTTCATAAAGAAAGAGTATGCAGAGTAAGGATGTTTTTAGTTTAATTGGAGTCACTTAGCAAGTGATGGAGGGATCCAAAATTGAAGCTGCTTAACAAGAGGCCAAAGTTCTTTGCATTAGTAAAAGCACATATATATTCAGAAAATAATGCATTAGGGTCTGAATAAGTTGGAGGACAAATGTTCCAGCCCTTGGAATCAGTGAATATAAGGGTCCTACGGTGGCTCAGTAAACAAGATCCCAGAGATCCAGGTAAGAACTTCCCATGAGAACATTAGGAGACAACAGCAGGAATAATGTGCAAGTGAGGAGGTCTCTCTGGAGGTCTGCAAGATTACAGCCATTCGACTGTTGAAGTTTCCTGGGAATCTGGGTCAGGGGTCATTGGGAGCAGCTCACTAGGGATTCAATCGCTGGGAATGTTGGATGTCTGACCTCCTGCAGGTGTTCCAACACACACTAGAGGGCGCTGTGGAAGAGTGGAGGGTGGTGACTGTGACAAGGAGAAATCTGAATGAGGCATAAGGATTAAAACATGCCAGAAAGGGAGACATCCCAAATCTACTAGGATAAAAATGTTCTAGAAGAGGCAAGAGACTGTGGGATGAGATCAGCTCAAGTCACCGTTAGGGACATCATGTGGCAGATGCAAAAATTACATGCATTCCTCCTATTTTAGGGTTAACCGAGGTGGAAGAATTCTCTCAAGTCTTTGTGGCTTCAAATGAGAGCATACAAAGGTCAGTTCCATATGAAGACAGAAAATAAAACATGAATAAACAGAAAGCTGTACCACATTACTGAGTAAATTTAAAGTCATGAATATGTGAATTGTCCCATTAATATAGAAATGAGTGCAATCCAAATTAGAACCCTGGTATGTGGGTTTTTTCTTTTGGATTAAATGAATTTAAAATTCATATGGAAATATAAATATTCAAGAATAGTCAAGAAAATTTTGAAAAGGAACTCTTTATAAGATATTAAATTAGGTGAAACCTCTGTAAAAAAGCAGTATAATGTTAGCATAGGAACAGGCAAAGATATAAGTGGAACTATGAAAAGTGGGACCCCCTAAAATAGATTCTACCGCCTTTAGGAATTTAATATAGGAAAGTATTTTATAATTCATCAGGGAATAGTATTTTATTTAATACATAATACTAGCAAACTTGGTTATGCATTGGGAAAGAAGAAATTTGATTCTGTCTCTCACATAAGAATAAATTCCACACAGAATAAAAGCTGAAAGGTAAAGAATAACATAATACATTTTAAAAGAAAGTGTAGGAGGCCATATATGCAAACTAGTGGTTGGGGAGGCAGGAAAACAAGCTATTAAAAATTAGTCATATTTAATTGGGCATAGATGGAACTCTACCTCATCATCATAAAGGCTATACATGACAAACCCACAGCAAATATCATTCAAAACATCATTCTTGATGGTAAAAAACTCAAAGCCTTTCCTCTAAGATCAGGAACAAGAAAAGGATGAGCACTCTCACCACTTTTATTCAACATAATTTTGCAAGTCTTAGCCACTGTAACCTGAGGAAAAAAAAGAAATACAAAGAATTCAAATTGGAAAAGAAGTAAAACAGGTCACTGTTTGCAGATGACATGATACTATACATTGAAAATCCTAAAGATGCTATGTGAAAACCACTAGAGCTAATCAATGAATTTGGTAAAGTTGCAGAATACAAAATTAATGCACAGTAATCTTTGGCATTCCTATACCCTAGCAAAGAAAGAGCAGAAAGAGAAATTGAGGAAACAATTCCACTTATCATTGCAACAAGAAGAATAAAATACCTAGGAATAAGCCTAAGCAGAGACATTACTTTGCCAACAAAGTTCTGTCTAGTCAAGGCTATGGTTTTTCCAATGGTCATGTATGGATGTGAGAGTTGGACTGTGAAGAAAGCTGAGTGCTGAAGAATTGATGCTTTTGAACTGTGGTGTTGGAGAAGACTCTTGAGAGTCCCTTGGACTGCAAGGAGATCCAACCAGTCCATCCTAAAGGAGATCAGTCCTGGGTGTTCTTTGGAAGGAATGATGCTCAAGCTGAAACTCCAATACTTTGGCCACCTCATGTGAAGAGTTGACTCATTGGAAAAGACTCTGATGCTGGGAGGGATTGGGGGCAGGAGGAGAAGGGGACGACAGAGGATGAGATGGCTGGATGGCATCACCGACTCGATGGACGTGAGTTTGAGTGAACTCTGGGAGCTGGTGATGGACAGGGAGGCCTGGTGTGTTGTGATTCATGGGGTCACAAAGAGTCGGACATGACTGAGTGACTGAACTGAACTCAAGGAGGCAAAAGGTCTATTCAAAAAACTGTAAGGTACTGATGAAAGAAATCAACAATGATACAAACAGATGGAGAGATATACAATGTTCTTGGATTAGAAGAATCAATATTTTCAAAATGACTATATTACCCAAAGCAATCTCTAGATTCAATGCAATCCTTATCAAATTATAAATGGCATTTTTTCACAGAATTACAACAAAAAATAAAATTTGATTTGTATGGAAACAAAAAGACCCTGAATAGTCAAAGCAATCTTGAGAAAGAAAAATAGAGCTGGGAGGAACAGGCTTCCTGACTTCAGACTATACTACAAAGTGCTGGTCATTAAAACAGTATGATACTGGCACAAGAAAAGAAAAATAAAGTGGAACAGGATAGAAGACCCAAAGATAAACCCACACACCTGTCACCTAAACTATAACAAAGGAGGCAAGGATATACAATGGAGAAATAAAGAGTCTCTTCAATAAGTGGTGCTGGGAAAACTGGACAGTTACATGTAAAAGAATGAAATTAGAACACTCCCTAACCCCATGCACAAAAAAATAAACTCAAGATGGATCAAAGACCTAAATGTAAGGTTGGACACTATAAAATTCTTAGAGGAAAACAGGCAGAAAATCTTTAATGTAAATCACAGCAAAATTTTTTCTTTTTCTTACCTCCTAGAGTAGTGAAAATAAAAATAAAGAAATGGGACCTAAACTTAAATGCTTTTGCCCAGCACAGCAAAAGAAACTGTAAACAGGACAAAAAGACAACCTTCAGGCTGGGAGAAAATATTTGCAAATGAAGCAACTGATAAAGGATTAATCTCCAAAATATAGAAACAGCTCATGCACCTCAATACCAAAAAAGCAAACAACCCAATCAAAAAATAGGCAGAAGACCTAAGTAGACATTTCTCCAAATACAGATGGCCGAGAAGTACATGAAAAGATGCTCACATCACTTATTATTAGAGAAATGCAAATCAAAACTACAATGAGGTATCATACCTGTCAAAATGGCCATCATCAAAAAATCTACAAACAATAAATGCTGCAAAGGCTGTGGAGAAAAGGGGACCTTCTTACACTGTTGGTGAGAATGTAAATTGATACAGCCACTATGGAAGACAGTAAGGAGATTCCTCAAAAAACTAAAAATGGAACTACAATATGACCAAGAATCCCACTCCTGGGCATATACCCAGTTCAGTCCAGTCGCTCAGTCGTGTCCATCTCTTTGCAACCCCATGAACCGCAGCACACCAGGCCTCCCTGTCTATCACCAGCTCCCAGAGTTCACCCAAACTCAAGTCTATTGAGTCAATGATGCCATCCAACCATCTCATCCTCTGTCGTCCCCTTCTCCTCCTGCCCTCAATCTTTCCCAGCATCAGGGTCTTTTCAAATGAGTCAGCTCTTCGCATCAAGTGGCCAAAGTATTGGAGTTTCAGCTTCAGCATCAGTTGTTCCAGTGAAAACCCAGGACTGATCTCCTTTAGGATGGACTGGTTGGATCTCCTTGCAGTCCAAGGGACTCTCAAGAGTCTTCTCCAACACCACAGTTCAAAAGCATCAATTCTTCAGTGCTCAGCTTTCTTTACCTAAAGAAAGCCATAATTCCAACAGACACATGCACCCTAATGTTCACTGCAGCACTATTTACAATATCCAGGACATGAAAGCAATCTAAGTGTCCATCAACAGGGGAATGGATACATATACATATATACAATGGAATATTACTCAGCGATAAAAAGGAATAAAATCGTGTTATCTGAAGAAATGTGGACCTAGAGACTGCCATACAGAATGAAGTAGGTCAGAAAGAGAAAAACAAATATTGTCTATTAAGGCATATATGTGTAACACAGAAAAACAGTACAGATGAACCTATTTGCAAAGCATAAAGAGAGACACAGACATAAAATATGGACACTACAGGGGAAAAGGTGGGGGGTGGGATAAAGTGAGGGGTTGAGATTAACATATACACGTTACCACATATAAAAGAGATAACTAATGAGAACCTACTGTATAGCATAGGGGGAAAAAAGAAGGTAAAATATGTTTGTAGGACATATATTAAGTTAATCTTAAAAATGCATTCCAGGGGCTTCCCTACTGGTCCAGTGGTTAAGAATCCGCCTGCCAACGGAGGAGACACAGGTTCAATCCCTGGTCCGGGAAAATTCCATGTGCCATGAGGCAACTAAACCTGAGTGCCATAACTACTGAGCAACACAACCTAGAGCCTGTGCTCCCCAACAAAAGAAGCCACTGCAATGAGAAACTCACTCAACATAACCAGAAAAAGCCATAGCACAGCAATGAAGACACAAAGCAGCAAAAAAAAAAAAAAAAAATTAAATGTATTTCAAATACATTAGGTGCAGACAAATTCTGTTTGAATTCCATTTCTGCAAGATATCTAGAACAGTCAAATTCATAGAGTCAGAAGGTACATTGGTAGATGCCAGGGGCCAGGAGCGTGGGGGCTTGGGAAAGGGGAATGGGACTTCATGTTTAACAGAGACAGTTTCAGTTTAGGATGGTAACACATTCAGGAGATGGGTGATGTTGAGAGGAGATGGGTGATGTTGAGAGGAGATGGATGATGCTGAGAGGAGATGGGTGGTGCTGAGAGGAGATGGGTGATGCTGAGAGGAGATGGGTGATGCTGAGAGGAGATGGGTGGTGTTGAGAGGAGATGGGTGGTGTTGAGAGGAGATGGGTGATGCTGAGAGGAGATGGGTGGTGTTGAGAGGAGATGGGTGATGCTGAGAGGAGATGGGTGATGCTGAGAGGAGATGGGTGATGCTGAGAGGAGATGGGTGGTGTTGAGAGGAGATGGGTGGTGTTGAGAGGAGATGGGTGGTGTTGAGAGGAGATGGGTGGTGTTGAGAGGAGATGGGTGATGCTGAGAGGAGATGGGTGATGCTGAGAGGAGATGGGTGATGTTGAGAGGAGATGGGTGGTGTTGAGCGTCGTACGATGATGTGAATGTACTTATGCCACTATGTCTGTATTATGTGACTTTTACCACAATAGCAAAAATACATCGACAAAGCAAAACTCTTATTGCAAAAATAAACAAACAAAAATTCATCTCGACTATCTAGTCCTCTAAAAAAATTATTTCTATTTGATTTTACAAATGTTAAGATTTTAAAAAGTGAAATATAACAAATATTGTATAAAGTGTTTATATTGTTTGTAGCAGAAAAAGCATCTGCAACTTAATAGCTAAAGAGTCAGTAACATATGAACAACTATAACAAATTATAACCACACCAAAAAAGACAATGCAATAGAAAAAGGGACGTAGGTTAGAAACAGGCAGATCACAGAACAACTCCAAATGGGTTGCTATCAGCAACAAAAGGCCTTTAAGCTTGCTACTACCCAGAGGAAAACCAATAATGGTAACTATGAAGTATTAGTGTACATCAATGATATTGGCAAAAATTAAAAGAAAATTTCACCTACCTACTGTTGGCACTTAATCATCAGGAAAACAGGGTGCTCATGTGCTGTGGATCCACACATGAACTGCTCAGAGTTCTCTGAAAACAATCTCGCAAAATCTGTCAAAAAAAGAGAAAAATCTGTGAAA
Organism: Bos indicus; assembly: GCF_029378745.1. NCBI lineage: Eukaryota > Metazoa > Chordata > Mammalia > Artiodactyla > Bovidae > Bos > Bos indicus. The sequence goes on from NC_091763.1 coordinate 82,590,426, forward strand.
CACCTGGAAATCTAATCTTTAAGGATAAAAACAAACGTACTCAGATGTCTGTTGCAGCAGTCTTTGTGTACTAAAACTCCTGCAAACAAGTAAATACTTATCAAGAAGGGATTGGTTATATAGATGGAGGCATAGCTGACTAAGGCATATCTTGCAGTTATAAAAGAATCACCTAGAGCTACACAATCTGACTTGGAGGAATTCCTGAAGCTGTTAAACTAGGCGTGCAAGATGCAGACAGAGAGAGAGGGAGGGATGGAGAGAGGGAGGGAGGGAGAGAAAGAGGGAGGGAGAGAGGGATATGTAAAACACAGTCCTAGTTTTATGAAAGCTAATGACAAAAAAGCCACTTGTTTTTATACATGAGTATATTGTATATTTGTGTGGTTTACTTATATAGAAATATGTATATGTTCATAACTATATGCACAGAAATATCATGAAAGAATGGTCACTGAAAGTCACTGTGGACACTGCATGATATGAGGTTTCTAAGAGACCCTGAGACAGGCTGGGATCTGAGATTCTTAATTGTAGTCCTTATATCTGGACAAATGTCTCCTTAATCAAAAGAATGGATGTTTTTCAACTGTGGTGTTGAAGAAGACTCTTGAGAGTTCACCTTGGGCTTTAAGGAGATCAAACCAGTCAATCCTAAAGGAAATCAGTCCTGAATATTCATTGGAAGGACTGATGCTGAACCTCCAATACTTTGACCACCTGATGCAAAGAACTGACTCATTTGAAAAGACCCTGATGCTGGGAAAGACCGAAGGCGGTAGGAGAAGGGGACGACAGAGGATGAGATGGTTGGATGGCATCACCGACTCGATGGACATGAGTTTGAGCACGCTCTGGGAGTTGGTGGTGGACAGGGAAGCCTGGCGTGCTACAGTCCATGGGGTCGCTCAGTCGTGTCTGAGGAGCAAAAGCAGAGTACCGTGCATGGTCCCTGCATACCACACCACCAAAGGGGTGGGCAGACAAGCTAAGCCACTCTCCAGGTCCAACCCACCTATTCACCCCTACTTTCACCACAATTAAGGAACCAGCTCACCGCCCCTGCCTCAGGGCAAAAGTAAGGGCATCTGTAATTTGTTCTCACTCCCTCATGCTACAGCATGAATCCCAATAAAGCCTTGCTGGAATTCATCTGGCCTCTTATCAGTTTCTATTGATTAAAAGAGTCCAAAGACCCTAGTCAATAACAACCGCAGTGTCTTTTGACTCTAAGGATGGACCTCAGAACACGGCAGCTAAGGAGACAGACTTCAGGGCCAGAGGGAGCGGATCAGAAGTCCACCTCCACTGCCTTTTATCTATGCTATTTATGGAGTTTCCTGTGCCTCAGTTTCCCTTATTGATAAAACAGGTTTATAATACCTAACTCACAGACTGTTCAGAGAATTTAATAAGAAATTAACATACTTGAAGTACCTAGAACAGAGTTTGGCACACAGTAAGCGGGAGAAGGCAATGGCACCCCACTCCAGTACTTTTGCCTGGAAAATCCCATGGACAGAGGAGCCTGGTAGGCTGCAGTCCATGGGGTCGCTAAGAGTCGGACATGACTGAGTGACTTCACTTTCACTTTTCACTTTCATGCATTGGGGAAGGAAATGGCAACCCATTCCAGTGTTCTTGCCTGGAGAATCCCAGGGACGGGGGAGCCTGGTGGGCTGCCATCTATGGGGTCGCACAGAGTCGGACGTGACTGAAGTGACTTAGCAGCAGCAGCAAGCAGTGTATAAGTCCTTGCTAATGAAACATTCCCACATTGCTTTATATTGTGGCAATTAAAAGGTATTATTTCAGAAATAATATTAAATGACATTAAAGGAACAAACCCAGGTATAGTGGAGTTTTCTGACTAAAAAAAAATGTATGGTTTTCTAATTTCTTCCCGTCAGTTTCTGTAAAAGTAGGAGCAAAACAAACAAACAAACAAACACACACCAGAACCTCTCTTTCTGAGTGGGAAGAAAGAAAGAAGAGGAAAGAGTGGTAGAAAGGCAAGAAGCAAAGGCGGAAAGAATGAAGAAAGATGTATACATGTCTGTATGGAAGGGTCTCTGCAGCATAGTGGAGAGTGCCTGGTGCAGTGTGTACAGCGGTGATAACTGTCAGTCAAAATTAAGATATGCAGGGACTGATGCAGAGACAGGCTGGGACCTAGGACCCTTGCACATGGACAAACATCTCCTAAAGCAAAAGAATACAAAGAAACTATAAGGGACTAGAATAACTGCACATAAGTGTATGTGTGTGCTAAGTTGCTTCAGTCATGTCCAACTCTTTGCAACCTATGGACTGTATGTAGCCTCGCCAGGCTCCTCTGTCCATAGGATTCTCCAATCAAGAATACTGGGTTACCATGCCCTTCTCCAGGGGATCTTCCCAACCCAGGGATCAAACCCATGTTTCTTATGTCTCTTGTATTGGCAGGTGGGTTCTTTACTACTAGTGCCACCTGGGAAGCCCTGTAGGTGGGGTCAATTATGAACAATAAGATACAAAAAGGCCACAAACCAACTGCCACTTCTAGGGTGCTGGGAGCAAAATTAGGATACTTAGCATGATCCCTGCACACAGCACCATCGAGGCAGACCACCTAAACCACCCTTCTGGCCTGATCCACCCCGTCCCTCACCCACCCCAGGTACAGGGAGCAAGCAAGAGCACCTGTTATTTATTTCCACTCCCTCCTGCTGCAGCTTGAGTCCCATTAAAGCCTTGCCTGAATTTCTCACCTGGTCTCATCAATTTCTATTGATTAAAGAGTCCAAGGGCCCAGGTTAGAAACAATGACTGCAAGATGGGGAAGATAGAAAGTCCCAGAATGTGTCTTTCTATAATAGGGAAGAAGTAGTCTGTCTCCACGGAGAAGGCGATGGCACCCCACTCCAGTACTTTTGCCTGGAAAATCCCATGGATGGAGGAGCCTGGTAGGCTGCAGTCCATGGGGTCGCTAAGAGTCGGACACAACTGAGCTACTTCACTTTCCCTTTTCACTTTATGCATTGGAGAAGGAAATGGCAACCCACTCCAGTGTTCTTGCCTGGAGAATCCCAGGGATGGGGGAGCCTGGTGGGCTGCCGTCTATGGGGTCGCACAGAGTCGGACACGACTGAAGCGACTTAGCAGCAGCAGCAGTCTGTCTCCATATTAGATCTGCTTGTTTTGTTTTAATCTTTGTATTCTACTTTTGCTTTGAGTTAAGAAAGTTGCCTATAGCCTGAAAATATACAGGATGACCCATTCTCAAGGCTCTGACATTTAAGGGTATAACACGTTTCCACTCATATGGAGGCAAAAAGTTGTAGAAAAGAGAAAAACATTTGTTTTGTTGGAGGTTTACAGGAACATTGAGACTTGACTTCTGTGGACAAAGGATTGTTGCATTAAGAAGTCTGCAAAATCCAGCCTGGCCCCTCCCTCACCTAGCCTTTAAAAATACTTTGGTGAAAACCTTGAGGGAGTTTGGAGTTTTGGGGGCTACAGATCACTCGTCTTCTTGCTTGAGCCTTCAATAAACCTTTCTCTGCTCCCAAATCCCAGGTTTTGGTATTGTTTGGTCTCACTGTGTGTTGTTGGGCATATGAAATTCCATCCACTAACATTCCCATATAAACAATGATTTAACAATTATCCACAGACTAAAATAGCTCTGGGAAAGCTCTGAAATACAATTAAGAAGCTGCAACAACCTAGTGGAACTGCAAAACAAAGAATGGCCACATAAGAAAAGGAAGGAAGAATCTTACCTGAGTCACTCCATCCCTCAGCTCAGCAACTCCTCTCGGACCTGAGCTCAGTCTGTGGAAGAGGAGCAAGAGAACCCTAGCAGCTTTCACCATGAGGACCCCACAAAGGCCTCCCTGCTCCTGTGGACTCCTACTGCCTCTACCACTGAGAATCTCCCAAGCCTTCACCAGTGTGGACCATAGCTATGGAGCTTCTGAGAGCCCACACCACTCAGCCTCTCTGGAACCAATATTATAATGAAATAACCTCTCCCCTCCAGTCCCTGTATGAGTGCTACTGTGGATGCGCATCCTATATTTAGTGCACCTGAAGCCCGTATCCCCACATGACCTTGGACCCAGAACCAAACTTGCCACAACAGTTCTTCCCACTGAACCAGTGAAACCGTCACTAGAAGCTGATAACTAGTAGAAACACTTGAACTTGTCTTATAAAACAACAGATAAAGGAACAACATGTTAAAACTCCTTTTGCTTGTAGACTGTCTTCACTGATTAAGTTCGCTTTTTAAATTTTTTTTTTCTTTTTAGGCTGTGCTGGGTCTCAGTTGCCACAAGCAGGATCTTTAGTTGAGACATGAGGGATCTAGTTTCCTGACCAGGGATTAAATCTGCGTGCTCTGCATTTGGACTGCAGTCCTAACAACTGGACCACCAGGGAAGTCTTTTTCCTGAGAGATAGGAAAAAAATATCTTTAATTACATACCTGTTCCGTTTCACACAGTCCAGCTGGTTTATAGGAATGTGGAGTCAGCTCCTACCTAGTGTGAACTGACTAGAGCTAGTTAGGGCCACTGACCTTAAAACTGGATTTGTGTATGTTCAGTGGATGACTTTTGATGTCAGAGAGCCAGAAAACTCTACTCTCAGATCAGGCTGAGCACCTCTGTTTTGAATATGCAGATGAATGACTGTAACCTGGACGCACTTGCGCAGAGCACCAATTGCCGCCCTTTTCCCCTGCCACCAATCACCTTTCCCCCAGCCTAAGACCATTCTACTGGCTCCAATCCCCTTGCCTTCGGGGGATGAATCTGAGACTTGTTCTCCTGTCTCTTCACTTCATTGCTTTGTGAATAAGTGTTTTCTTGGCTGTAAACCTCAGCGTATCAGCATTTGGCTTGCTGTGTGCTGGGTAAACGGACTTGGTTTGGTAACATTAATGCTGTGACATCTACTCACAAGTGAAGATCTTTCCCTGCAGAAGCCAGTCAATAAAGTTTGGAAGAAGTGACTTAATAATACTTCCGATGTGAGGATCCCAGTGCAAGACTGCAGGGAAAACATAAAATCAGGTAAACATGACACCATGAAAGGAAGACAATACATTTCCAGCAACTGACACAAAACAAATGGAAATCCGTGAGATCTTTGATAAAAAATTAAAGGAAATTGTTTTAAAGAAGTTCAGAGAGCTACAAGAGAACACAGATAATAATTCAATGAAATCAGAAACAAAATTCATGAACAGGAAACAAATAACCTAAATAAAAATGGACTAGGGACCTAAATAAACTTTTGCCTACAGAAGACATACAAATGATGAACAGGTATACAAAAAGGCACTCGACATCACTAATCATCAGGGAAATGCAAATCAAAACCACCAAGAGATATTATTTCATATCTATTAGGGATATTATTAAGAAAATCAAGAGATAGCAAGTGTTGGCAAAAATGTGAAGAAAAGGGAACCTTTGTGTACTGTTGGTAGCAAATTGGTATAGCCACGATGGAAAGCGATACAAGATTCCTCAAAAAAGTTTCAAATAGAACAATCAGACTATAAAAGCAATCCCACTTTGGGGTTATAATCCAAAGGAAACAAAATCAGGATCTTAAAGTACTATCTCCACTCCCATGTTTATTACAGCATCATTCACAATAACTAAGGTAGGGAAATAACCTAAATGTTCATTGATGAATAAATAGATAAAGAAAACGTGACACACACACGCACTGAAACATTATTTGACCAGAAAACAGAAGGGAATTCTGCCATTTGTGACAATATGGATGAACTCTAAGGATATTATGCCGAGTGAAATTAACTATACACATAAAGACAAATACTACATGCTGCTTTTTTATTTTTTCTGGTCAGGCCACAGGGCTTGCAGGATCTTAGTTCCCTGATCAAGGATGAAACCCTGGCCTATTGCAGTGAAAGTACAAAGTCCTAACCACTGGACCACCAGGGAACTCCCTACATGTGTTTTTTATTGCAAAACAAGTTACTAAAAATATAAACTCAATAAAACCAGAGGTTGGAGTTGTGTTGTTGACAATGATGAACTGTTTTCTAGTAGACCAACCTGCTGAGAATGCATAGAAAAGCTGAGTAGAATTACACATGTACACTCACACAAACTATTTGAAGGCATCAGAGAACTACCCAGCCAGTGAGGACTCGAGGAAGGTAAGAGTACATTAATTAGGGAAGCGAGGTAGTTGGAACATTTGGCACTGTTTTTCATTCCCAGCTGTCAGCTGGGAGCTTTTGCTGGTTAAAAAGCAGTCTCAAGGCCAAGAGGTTGAGGAGAAAACCAAGGCTTACAGAGAGAGAGAGAATGAGTAGAAGTTCTGGAAGTCTCTGGGGAGTTAGATATTAAAAATTGGAATACAAGCCCACAAAGGAGGAAGAGATGTGGTAAACACCCTAAGCAATCAGTTGGGATCACAAAAGGATAGATACTCAAAATTAAATGAATCATAAATTGCCCAACCTTCACACACAAAAAATGGTTTGAATGAATTTAATCTCTATTGGGGTCAAGATGATCTTCATTCCTCTAATTGCTCAGCAAAAGCAAAAATATATTTCACTTGGGGGAAGATATCACTAACAGCCTCAATTTATCTTGATAATATGTAACATAAATGTCTTATATTCAATCAAAAATGACTTGGTATGCAAAATGGAAGGAAAGAAAGAGAGGGAGAAGAAAATTATTTGACTGAAAATAAAAAGGCAAAAAACATTTAGATGAAAAATTCAAATATTAGAGTTATCAAATAAGAACATAATTGTGACTCAGAAGCTCAAGGAATTTAATGACAAGATGGTGAATTTCACCATATACCAGATGTTATAGAGAAGAATCAAATAGGAATTCTAGAATTGAAAGAAAACTGAAATTAAGAATTCAATGTTGGAGAAGTTTGACTACTGATCAGGCTGTTGACATTATAAAACATCATTGTTCCTGCCCAAACAACAATGTATCAGTTAAACTAAAAAAAAAGTCTTATTTTTAAAATTATATTAAAATTACATTGAAGACCTGTTGAAACCATAAAGTCTAAATGATCTATATTACAGAACAAGGCAAGCCCTTTCCAAGTGAGGAATGAATGGCAGTCTGTTTTACATGTAGGCATAATTATCCTCTCTGGTAGCATGAATGTGCCACTCAAAATACGTCAAGAAAAAACTTGTTGGCTCAGGTGTTGGGAATATGCTAGAAGACAACCTTTCCTTAAACTCTTCAAAGATTGCCTCAACTACAGAAAGCCAACCCATCCCAAGTCACACCTTTTGGGTGTGGCCTATACCTAAGGACTGATTGAAGCATTTTGGCTTAATACAGGAAAGCTGTGACTGGCCGTATTCTCCCAGGACTCCTTGGAGTTTGCCTGAGACTACTGTGTTTGTATTACAGCTTGACTTACCTATTTGCTTCTTTCCTTTCTCTCCTATAGATATTGATTCCTAAAAAACATTCTGTGCTTCAGACTTTGTCTCAGAAACTACTGACTAGAGAACTCCATCTGTAGACAGTTACTGCCAGGAATGGCCCAAAACATGAACATTAAAGTGGGAATTTTGGAGCTATATTACTCTCTAACCAGCTGCCACTGAAGGCCTCATCACTGGTGATAAGTGGAGCACAGACATTGTTAAAAATTTCAGCAGTGATGAATGCACGTGCATGTAAAGAGAATGTACTAGCTGGTGAAATGTATCAACCGATATTTTAAAAGTATGGGGGAGGAGAGACTTCCCTGGCAGTCCAGTGGCTAAGACTTCACCTTCTAGTGCAGGGTGTGTAGATTCAATCCCTGGGTGAGCTAAGATCCCACACGCCTCATGACCCAAAAATCAAAACATAAAAGAAAGCAAACCCCAAAAACTAGAAGCAATATTGTAACAAATTCAATAAATAAGACTTTAAAAATGGTCCACATTAAAAAATTTTAAAAAGAAAGTATGAGGGAGGAAAGTACTTCAACATATTAAAGACCAAATCTGAAGATCCTATAGCTGGGATCATTCTCAATGGTGAAAAACAAAGCTTTTCCTCTAAAATCAGGAGCAAGTCAAAAACGTCGACTTTTACCACTTCTATACAACATAGTACTGGAAATCCTAGGCAAAATAATTAGACAAGAGACAGAAATAAAGACATCAAAATCTAAAAGGAAGTAAAATTGTCTCTGTTTGCAAATACGATCTTATGTATAGAAAATCCAAAATACTCCGTGAAAAATAGTATGATACTGGCAAAATACTGTTAGAACTGATAATGAATTCAGTAAAATTGTATGACATAAGCTCAACATATATAAATCAATTGCATTTCTATGTACTAACAATGAACTATCTGAAAAGGAAATAAGCGTAATAATTCCATTAATAATAGCACTGAAATGAATAAAACACTTAGGAGTAAACTTAACCAAGGAAGAAAGACTTGGGCACTAAAAACTATGACATTGATTAACTTATTAAAGAGATCAAAAATGAAAAGACAGCCTATGTTCATGGATTAAAAGGCATATGTTATTAAAATGTCCATGCTGCTACTGCAGCTAAATCGCTTCAGTCGTGTCCGACTCTGTGCGACCCCATAGACGGTAGCCCACCAGGCTCCCCCGTCCCTGGGATTCTCCAGGCAAGAACACTGGAGTGGGTTGCCATTGCCTTCTCCAATGCATGAAAGTGAAAAGTGAAAGTGAAGTCACTCAGTTGTGTCCGACTCCTAGCAACCCATGAACTGCAGCCCACCAGGCCCCTCCGTCCATGGGATTTTCCAGGCAAGGGTACTGGAGTGGGTTGCCATTGCCTTCTCTGGTAAAATGTCCATACTACCTCTAAATGATCTATAGTTTTCAGTAATCCCTATCAAAATCCCAAAGGCATTTTTAACAGAAAGAGAAAGAATTATTCTATACCTTCTATGCCTTGAAAAATCAGAGGCATCATACATCCTGATTTTGAAACATTTTACAAAGCTACAATAATCAAAACAGTATAGACCAAGGAATCTATGGAATAGAACAGACAGTCCAGAAATAAATCCATGCATATACACTCAACTGATCTCAGGGTGGCAGAGAGTACACAGTATGGAAATAATATTTCTTTCAACAAATGATATTAAGAAAATTGGATAGCCATATGCAAAAGAAAAAAACTGGGCTCTTATATCTTACACAAAAATCAACTCAAATGGATTAATGAGCTGATTTCAATTTCAGTTAAAGACTTGAAATTGTAAAAACCCTAGCAGAAAAATATAGAGAAAAGTTCTTGATATTGATCTTAACAATGATTTCAAAGATACAACAACAAAAGCACAGACAACAAAAATAAATAAGTAGGACACATTAAACTAAAAAATTCTGTGCATAAAATAAAACCATCAGCAGAGTCAAAAGGCAACTTAGGAAATGGGAGAAAATATTTGCAAACCATACATTTGATAAGGGGTAAATCTCCAAAACTTATAATGAACCCCTACAATTCAACAGCCATAAAACTAATAAACTGATTTTTAAATTAACTAAAGACTTGAAAGGGCATTTCCGCAAAGAATACATACAAATGGTCAATACACATATGAAAAAAATGTTTAACATCATTAATCACTGGGAAATGCAAACCAAAATCATAACATCACTTCACACATCAAGACAGTTATCATGGGAAAAAAAAATAAACAACTATACACTGTTGGTGGAGATACAAAACAGTACAGCCATTCTGGAAGGTGGTATGGTGGTTACTTAGAAAATTAAAAATAGAACTACCATATGATCCAGGAATCTCACTTCCGGGTACTTATCCAAAATAATTGAAATCAGGATCTCAAATACATATAAGCACTCCTATGTTCCCTGCAGCACTGTTTACAACAGCCAAGATGTGGGAACACCCTAAATGTCCATTAACATAGAAATCAATAAATTAAATGTGGTACATACAAACAATGAAATACCAGGCAGATTTTTTTTTTTAAAATAAGGAAATCTGGCAATATGCATGGCATAGTGAAATCTTGAGAATATTATGCTAAGGGAAACAAGTAAGATACAGAAAGACAAATCTGCATGTTTCTGCTTATATCAAGTATTTAAAATAGTCACAGTCATAGAATCAAGGAGTGAAATGGTGGTTACCAGGAGCCAGTGGGAGTGGGAAACAAGACATTACTAATCAGTGGGTGAAAAGTTTCAGTTAATCGAGATCTGCTGTACGATGTGATTCAGTCCACAATACTGTATTGCACACTGAAAAATTTGTTCAACAGGTAGATCTCATATGAATTATTCTTATTACAATAAACTGAAATTAAAAAAAACATCAAATTTCATTGGTGTATAGGTGCTTTACAATGCTGTGTGTTTCTACTGTACAGCAGAATGAATCAGCCATAAATATACATATATCTGAAACGTTAAAAAAGGAAAATATGCAGGAATCAGTAACCAAAAATATTATGGAGTTAGATGCCTAATGCAAAATTCATTGACAATCTAGAAAAAGATGACAAAAGATAAAAAGCAACTAACTGGCAGTTGAAAGGCCAACATGAGTACCTTGATGGAGACTGCTTCCCTGGTGCTGTGCTGTGCTTAGTAGCTCAGCTGTGTCTGACTCTGTGACCCCATGGACTGTAGCCCACCAGGTTCCACTGTCTATAGGGATTCTCCAGGCAAGAATAATGGAGTGGGTTGCCATGAGCTCCTCCAGGGGATCTTCCCAAACCAGTAATTAAACCCAGGTCTCCCGAATTGCAGGTGGATGTTTACCCTCTGAGCCACCAGGGAAGCCCAAGAATAGTGGAGTGGGTAGCCTATCTCTTCAGGGAATCTTCCTGACCCAGGAATCAAACTGGGGTCTCCTGCATTGCAGGCGGATTCTTTCCCAGCTGAGCTACCAGGGGATTCAGACAGTAATGCAATGTGGGCGACCTAGGTTCGATCTCTGGATTGGGAATGGAGAAGGGAATGGCTACCCATTCCAGTATTCTTGCCTGGAGAATTCCATGGACAGAGGAAACTGAGGGCTACAGTCCAGGGGAACACAAAGAGTTGGGCACAACTGAGTGACTAACAGTTTCACTTACACTTTCACTTCTGGAGACTGCAAAGAGGCTCTGAAAGTATCTGCAGGAATTGGCAGTCCATTGGTTAAGACTCTGAGCTTCCACTGCAGGAGGAGTGGATTCGATCCCTGGTCAAGAAACTAAGATCTGGCATGCTGTGGTGCAGCGCGGGGGAAAAAAAGTATCTGTGGTGGGGGTGCAGGGAAATCTAACCATGAGTCTTAGGACTCAATCACTAGGGTAGCAGGGTTCCAGAGGTTAAACTCTCAGCCTTGGTAGATGTTCAACGCCAAGATTAGATTCTTGTTTGGGAAACAACAGACACTAACATATGGGATGAAAACACTTGGGTTGAAAACCCTAAAACCCTTAAATCCACAAATTTTCCTAACACTTCTGAGACATCAGAGTGGCGCATCCCTCTCCATCAAAAGCAGCACTCTAGGGTCTTCCTTGGTGGTCCAGTGGTTTAGACTCCGCCTTCCAATACAAGTGGGGTGGGTTTGATCCCTGATCGGGGAGCTAAGATCCAACATGCCTCCCGGCCAAAAAACCCAAACATAAAACAGAAGCAATATTGTAACAAATTCAAGACTTTAAAATAGGCCACATTAAAAAAAAAAAAAAGAGTGAGTACTCTAGGGAGTGAGGGAGGGAAGAATTGGGAGTTTGGAATTAGCAGATGCAAAGTATTACATACAGAATGGATAAACAACAAAGTCCTTCTGGATAGCACGGGGAAATATATTCAACATCTTATAATAAAACATAATAGAAAATAATGTAAAAAAGAATGCATGCATGCTCAGTCATGTCCGACTCTTTGTAACCCAAGTCTCTTATGTCTTCTGCATTGGCAGGTGGGTTCTTTACCACTAGCATCACTTGAGAAGCCAAAACGATGAGGCCATGTTAAAAAAAAAAATGAAGGGGGTTTTACAGGCCAACTCTGGAATAATTTGGGCATTGATAAGAATGAATAACAAAAGAATCATGAGTCCATATTGACAATAGATAATAAATCTGTAACATTATGGGAAGAAACGGAAAGCTCTTTCATACAGTAGAGTACCAATTGACAAATATAGTAGCACTGTTAGAAGTAGAAAATTGCCATTTAAAATCCATCTTAGAGGGACTTCCCTGGTGGTCCTGTTCTTAAGACTTTGCCTTTCAATGCAGGGAGAGTGGGTTCTATCCCTGATTAGGGAACTAAGATCCTACATGCCTTGAGGGAAAAAAGAAAAAAAAAAAAGCATAAAGCAGAAGCAGTATTGTAACAAATTCAATAAAGACTTTAAAAATGGTCCACATCAAAAAAAAACACAAACAAACAAAAAACCCCCAAAACCAAAAAGCCATCTTAGTAAAAATGATTTTAGGCAAAAACCATTATGCACACCAAACTGAGGGAGGGAGATTTTGATCCCCAAAATGAGGCATTTACATAGTCTCAGAATGTCTACCTTCAACTTTCTTGTTTATTACAGATGAAAACACAGTAGCTATAGAGCAGAGAGCCCTGACAACACAGATGACCACTAACTTCATCAGTTATGGTCAAAAGGTCCATGTTTAAAGGTAAAAGTCTGGGCCTTATGGAGGATGATCAGCTTCAGAAATATCTGAAGGTGGGAGGCAGGAAATGATGGGAGGGTGAAGAAACAGCAGGTGATGTCTGGAAGGGACCAAAGCACACGTGTCTACCATGTTCAAGATGCTCTTCTCGTGAACCACAGAGTAGGGGATGGCCTGGGACTACTGTCCAGATCTCCCTCCAGGAAGCGTCTGCTGCCCAAGTAGGGCCTACCAAGTGGGCTTCCCTGGCAGAGAGCTGCCTGGCCCCAGTTCACACCCCTCCTAGGGCCACTGGCCTCCAGTGACGGGTGTAATGGCCCAGGCCCTGTGAGCAGCATGGGGACAGTCTAGGGGCAGTGCTTGCTACACAGCCCCAGGCTTGCCTGGGTGTCCAACTTCCTCCTCTGCTAATTCTGCTCACTCCCTGTGCCTTTCACAGATGCAGTGATCTCTAATTTGTACCCCAAAGTCCCCCCTGCTTCCTTAGAACCCAACCTGTAACAGGTTCACTCAAAAGCTACTGCTTTTCCCTAAATTAAGAAGGAAAATAAGGACAAATCAGGCACTTACAAAAATACATTGTTTCAGAAGAAAGAGGCAGATGAGCAGGAGCCGTTCCATCTAATGAAAATCTTGTTTTTGGAAATCTCTTTGTCAGTGATTTGGATTGGGGAATACTTTTTTTGGAGATGCATGCTGTTTTGAAGAAGGAGGTTGGATTCTGTATGAGTTTCCTAGATCTGCTATAACAAAGTAACAGGAACTGGGTAGCTAAAAACAACAGAAATTACAACCTCAGTTCTGGAGGCTGGAAGTCTGCAATCCAGGTGTCAGTGGGGCCATGCTCAGCCTCCGAGCTTCTGGAGTTGCTGGCAAACCTTGATGCTTCTTGGAATGTGGCTGTGTAAGGCCCACCCCTGTCTCCATCATCACATGGCCCTTGGCCCTCTGCGTCTTGTCTTCACCTGGCATTCTCCTCAGTGTAGGTCTGATTTCTAGTCTCTTCTCCATTTTTTAAAAATAAAGACTGCAGTCCTATTGAATCAAAGGCCCACCCTCTTCAGTGTGACCTCATCTTAATTTGCATCTTAATTACAGGAAGTCCCCTACATATGAACCTTCCAGTTGTGAACTTTTAAAGATGAACGTGGGTACTAACCCCTGTGTGCCAACTGTTATACTGTACTACTGTACTTTTCAAGGTACTGTACTTTAAGATTAAAATTGTTTCCTTTATTTTATTTTTCTGTACATATTATTTGCGTGAAAAGTATTATAAACCTATTACAGTACAGTACTATATAGCCAGTTGTGTTAGCTGGGAACCTAGGCTAACTTTTGTGGACTTGCAAACAAATTAGACTTATGAACACACTCTTGGAATGAAACTCATTTCCAAATAAGGTTAAATTAACAGGTACCAGGGGCTAAGACTTCAATTATCTCTGTAAAGAAAAAACTCCTTTAGTGTGTTTCTTTTCTATCTCAATACTACTGTCCACCAAATGCTGGGGGCAGGGGGTAGGTTTCAACATGCCAAGTAATTCTGAAGCCCCAGCTGGGTGTCCTACAAGTCATCTTGGTCCTGACACTGTCCACCCAGAGTCAGCACCAGATCCCATAGTTTAAGGGCTCAGTCCCACCCTCCACTTCAGATGCTCATGGCAAAGTCTGGGTTGTTACCTGTGCTTCCTACCAACTGGCTGTAAATTGGAGGTTCCCATGATGCCCCTACTGGGATTTAATTAATTTGCTAGAGGAGTACACAAAACTCAGAGAAACATTTCACCTACTAGATTCCCGGTTTATTATAGGGGTATAACTCGGGGATTGCCAGATGGAAGAGATGCATAGGACGAGACATGTGGGCAAGGGTGTGGGGCTTCTGAGCCCCCTGCAGGCCCTACTCTCTCTGTCCCACCATGCGTTTACCAAGCTGGAAGCTCTCTGAATCTCATCCTTTTGGTTTTTGTGGGGGCTTCATTACATAGGCAACGGAGAAGGCAATGGCACCCTACTCCAGTACTCTTGCCTGGAAAATCCCACGGACGGAGGAGCCTGGTGGGCTGCAGTCCATGGGGTCGCTGAGGGTCGGACACGACTGAGAGACTTCACTTTCACTTTTCACTTTCCTGCATTGGAGAAGGAAATGGCAACCCACTCCAGTGTTCTTGCCTGGAGAATCCCAGGGATGGGGGAGCCTGGTTGGCTGCCGTCCATGGGGTCACACACAGTCGGACACGACTGAAGTGACTTAGCATAGCATAGCATAGCATTACATAGGCATGGTAGAGTTAATCATGGGCCATCTGTGATTGAACTCAATCTCCAGCCTGATTCTCCTCTTCCCAGAGTCTGAGGGTGGGAGAGGTAGCGGGGTAGGGGGTGAAATGATCACCAGGTTGACTCTCCTGGCAACAAGTCCCCATTCTTAGGACTATTCCAAAAGTCACCTCACTAACATCCATTCAGGTGTGATTGAAAGAAGCTTTCTTAAGAATAGCAAAAAAATACCTTCATTGTTCTAGTTACTTGAGAAATTTCAAGGCTTGGTGAACACTGCAAAAACAGAGACAAACACCAAACATAATATTTCTTATCATAAACCACAATATCACAGGGACAAAATTCAATCCATGACAGGTTCTGTCCTAGACTAGCTTTACAGAAGCCTATCTAAGCCCAATAATGCTGACCTACAGCAGTAACATGGAAAGCAATACTAATAGGAACTACTACTATCATCACTACCCAACTTGTCTGACTCCTTGGACACTACTCTAGTCTTCCCAGGTGGCGCTAGTGGTAAAGAACCCAGCTGCCAATGCAGGAGACATAAGAGACACAGGCTCAATCCCTGAGTCAGAAAGATCCCTTGGAGGAGGAAAGGGCAACTCACTCCAGTATTCTTGCCTGGAAAATCCCAAGGACAGAGGAGCCTGGTGGGCTACAGTTCATGGAGTCACAAAGAGTCAGATGCAACTGAGCATACACACACACATATTGCCTGTAGCTTAAAGTATACATCATGGCCCATCTTTGAGAACCCTGCCTCCCATACCTTAGTGTTAAGCTAAAATATCTTTGTTAAACTCACAGGGCTTCCCAAATGGCACTAGTGGTAAAGAGCCTGGTTGCCAATGCAGGAAACATAAGAGACTCGGGTTCAATCCCTGGGTCAGGAAGATCCCTTGGAGGAGGGCATAGCAACCCACTTCAGTGTTCTTGCCTGGGTCCCATGGACAGAGAAGCCTGAAAGGCTATTTTCCATTGAGTTGCAAAGAGTTGGACATGACTGAAGTGACTAAGCATGCATGCAAACTCACAGGAAACATCCTGACCAGACTCCCTATAAATGAAAGCAGGAAAGAAGAAATTAACACATCCCCTCTAAAGTATGTCAGAACCAGGAAGTATCTGCACCAACTTACCGTCTTTTTTTTTTTTTTTTACTTTACCTCATCACCTTCCCCTCTTTGTTCTGTAAAAGAAACTACCATCCAAATTTGGGCAAGATGTTTCTTTGGGGCACTAGTCCATCATCTTATCTGTCTGCTGGCTTTCCAAATGAAGTTGCTATTGCTTGCCCCAGTGACTTGTCTCTCCATTTAGTGGTCTGTTGTTTGGTGAGCAGTCCAAGCTCAGGCTAGGTAACGGGACAGAAGGTTGTGTGGTCTCTGCAGAGGAAACATGCTGTACTCTAGAGGAAGAGGCAGATGTTGGGAGGACACGTTGCTTAGTCCTGGCTACTAGCACATAAAATCAGACCATGACCATGGACTGGCTTCATTAGCCAGGGGTAGAGAAGGAAATGGCAACCCATTCCAGTACTCTTAACTGGAAAAACCCACGGACGGAGGATCTTGGTAGGCTACAGTCCATGGGGTCACAACGAGTCAGACAAGACTGAGCAATTTCACTTTTTTTGATTGAAGTGTGGGCTTGGAGTGGAGGGTCACTGTAGTGAGGAATCTTATGACCCAAGATAATACCTCTACTATGTCAGCAGCCACAGCTCCAGGAGTAGTTTGGAGAAAGGTATGTGTGTGTGGGGGGTGCTGGCAAAAGATGGGCTGAGTTGGGGGAGCAGCCATGCAACCAAAGACAGGCATATGTGAATAGCTATACTCATGTAACATAAATATGGATGAATTTAATAAAAAATGAATTCCTTGAACCAATTAATAAGTCTCCAGCCAATATATGATAAAAATTAAGCATTTGTTAAAGAGGTTTTAAAGTAGATCACTGTTACAAAGCTGGGGTTTGTCCAAGCTGGAAACTTCCCAATAAAACAGTCCAGACATATATGCAATTAAGAGGATGTTCTTGGTAGCCCAGACAAATGTGCCATTTCCCAGAGTGCACAGGGAATTTTTATAGCTTATATGTGGATAGAAAATAGCTTAAAATATTTGCAGGGACTTGTTCCTTTCTTCAGAACGAGTCACAGCTAATTAGAATTTCTATTCTATTTTGCTCCTTGACCTCTCAGTTAGCTTGTAAGCCATTAAGTGATGTTCAAGCAATTTGTTTTGGTGTATAGAAGCGGTTTTTCATATATTTTGCATAAAAGCATCAAACATGGTGTGGAATACTTTAAAGTTACTAGACAGTTTAATACAATGTTATTGTTTTCTTTGGTGCCCAGTGGTTCACCTATTAAAACCAAGCTCTTGCCTCTTATGTGGTATTTTGGGATACATTAGTGATGCATTATTTATAGAGTTAGGAAGTTTTTATTTTTAGACTTGTTTAAATTAGGAAAGGAAAGGACAGTCATTAAGGCAAAATTTAATACAAAAATATATGTGGAATTTAAAATGTAAATAACTGGCATAATTTGAAGAGTTGAATATTTTCACCTCACATGTACAAAACAATCAGTCAAAAAAAACAGAGTACATCCTCCTTTCACTGCTCTTTTAACATTTGTGAGAGGAAAATAGTCTTAGTCTTTAAACAAAGAGGTAAGAGTAAGCACTAGTCAATAAATTGGGTATGACAAAAGTCCAGTTAGGTTCAATCAAATGTTTAAATGGAATGGCTTCTTAATTATCTATAAAATGACACAGAATAGTTGTATTAGAATTATTAGAATTAGAATATATAGCATATATTTTCACTCTTATAAGTGTTAATAAATAGCTAAACACATTAAGCACTTGATCTAGAAAGCTCCTTCTCTAAGGGTCTAAAGTGAACTACCTGATATACAGATAGGTTAGGATATCTGTACCACTAAAACACCTGGAAACTGACTTTTGTGATAATACATTAGTAATTCTTGGCCTATTCCAAATTATCCAGTTCATTTCAATTCAGTTCAGTTGCTGAGTCATGTCCGACTCTTTGCGACCCCATGAATCGCAGCACGCCAGGCCTCCTTGTCCATCACCAACTCCCGGAGTTCACCCAAACTCATGTCCATCGAGTCAGTGATGCCATCCAGCCATCTCATCCTCTGTCGTTCCCTTCTCCTCCTGCCCCCAATCCCTCCCAGCATCAGGGTCTTTTCCAATGAGTCAACTCTTCACATGAAACTCCAAAGTACTGGAGTTTCAGCCTCAGCATCAGTCCTTCCAATGAACACCCAGGACTGGTCTCCTTCAGAATGGACTGGTTGGATCTCCTTGCAGTCCAAGGGACTCTCAAGAGTCTTCTCCAACACCACAGTTCAAAAGCATCAATTCTTTGGTGCTCAGCCTTCTTCACAGTCCAACTCTCACATCCATACATGACCACAGGAAAAACCATAGCCTTGACTAGACGAACCTTTGTTGGCAAAGTAATGTCTCTGCTTTTGAATATGCTGTCTAGGTTGGTCATAACTTTCCTTCCAAGGAGTAAGCGTCTTTTAATTTCATGGCTGCAGTCACCATCTGCAGTGATTTTGGAGCCCAAAAAAATAAAGTCTGACACTGTTTCCACTGTTTCCCCATCTATTTCCCATGAAGTGATGGGACCAGATGCCATGATCTTAGTTTCTGAATGTTGAGCTTTAAGCCAACTTTTTCACTCTCCACTTTCACTTTCATCAAGAGGCTTTTGAGTTCCTCTTCACTTTCTGCCATAAGGGTGGTGTCATCTGCATATCTGAGGTTATTGATATTTCTCCCGGCAATCTTGATTCCAGCTTGTTCTTTTTCCAGCCCAGCGTTTCTCATGATGTACTCTGCATATAAGTTAAATAAGCAGGGTGACAATATACAGCCTTGACGTACTCCTTTTCCTATTTGGAACCAGTCTGTTGTCCAAATTACCCAAACCTGAAATAATTGTCTTTTTAACTTATCAAACAAGTTGAAATGCAATTTAGAAGAAAGGAAGGTGGATTGGAAGTTAGAATTAATTCAGGAATTCTGCCTTGTTCACATGAAGATCTGGGGTTGTAGCTGTGATGCTGTTTATGAACCTGAATAATCATTAAGCATATTATAATTTAACATCCTGTAAGTAGCTGAGTAGATCAGTGGTAAAGAATCCACCTGCCAATCCAGGAGATGCAGAACACTGGAGTTCAATTCCTGGCTTGGGAAGACCCTCTGGAGGAGGAAGTGGCAACCAGCTCCAGTATTCTTGCCTGGGAAATCCCATGGACAGAGGAGGCTGTTAGGCTACAGTCCAGGGAGTGGTGCAGGGTGGGACACAACTTAGCACAGCACATGGCAGGAAGCAGCTTTTGGCAGGAAAGAGCTCTCTGCAGGGGGCCCGTTTTGTCTCGACACTAACCATATACCAGGCACCCCCATGCTCTACTCACCTCCAGCCCAAGCACACTTTTCAAAAGCACGCTTTTTTTTTTTTTAAATTTTTATTTTATTTTTAAACTTTACATAATTGTATTAGTTTTGCCAAATATCAAAATGAATCCATCACAGGTATACATGTGTTCCCCATCCTGAACCCTCCTCCCTCCTCCCTCCCCATACCATCCCTCTGGGTCGTCCCAGTACACCAGCCCCAAGCATCCAGTATCGTGCATCGAACATGGATTGGCGTCTCGTTTCATACATGATATTTTACATGTTTCAATGCCATTCTCCCAAATCTTCCCACCCTCTCCCTCTCCCACAGAGTCCATAAGACTGTTCTATACATCAGTGTCTCTTTTGCTGTCTCATACACAGGGTTATTGTTATCATCTTTATAAATTCCATATATATGCGTTAGTATACTGTATTGGTGTTTTTCCTTCTGGCTTACTTCACTCTGTATAATAGGCTCCAGTTTCATCCACCTCATTAGAACTGATTCAAATGAATTCTTTTTAATGGCTGAGTAATACTCCATTGTGTATATGTACCATGGCTTTCTTATCCATTCATCTGCTGATGGACTTTGCCTGTTGTGTTGGCTCTTTCCATAGATCAAAGAAGTAGAAATGAAGAATAAGTAGTTAACAGATGACTAGATCTCTTCCCTAGCTCTCCCTTCAGTAATCTTGTGAACAAACTATGTGAACAAGATAGCATCTGGAGAAATATGGTATCATAAGAAGTCGACAAGCCTGTACATAAGCCTGCACATAGTGGGGAGTGCAAGAAACGTTTTTTCCTTGACTGACCAAGGAGAAAAATGTCTGTCACTATGAGGAACAGGCACAAGCAGGCAAGGAATATGGCTGGGAAGCCCAATTGGTGTTGGAGATGAAGGAAGCATACACAAAAGTATGGATCCTGCAATTTTAGAGATGGAAGGTGCTGCTAAGACTGCTCATCTCATGAACTTCCGCTGTGTACTGGGAATTACATAACTCTAGGTTGTGTTATTGTGTTCAGTTGCTCAGTCATGTCTAACTCTTTGCAGTCCCATGGACTGTAGCCTGACAGGCTCCTCTGTCCATGGAATTTTCCAGGTAAGAGTGGATTGCCATGCCCTTTTCCAGGGGATCTTCCAGATCTTCCTGACCTGGATCTTCCTGGCTCAGGGATAGAACTCTGGCCTCTTTGTCTCCTGCATTGGCACTAGCGCCACCTGGGAAGTCTGTAACTCTACAGGTCTTCCTTAAAGACAGCCACAGGGAGGGACCTGCTTGGCGGTGCAGTGGCTCAGACTCTGGGCTTCCAATGCAGGGGGCTGGTTTCCATCTCTGGTTAGGGATCTAGATCCCACATGGCGCAACTAAGACCTGTAAATAAAGAAATAGATAAATATTTTTTATAAAAGACAGTCATAAGGAATAAAGAAACTGCCTAATGGGTGGAGCTCTGGGCACTCAATATTCTTTGCACCCCAAGACGATGCATCTGGTATATTTGAGTCTTTCATAAGGTTTTGTATAAAAAAGACTCCACTGTATGGCATAACAATGTTTAAAAATCATAGTAAGTGAAGTGAGCTAGACAGAGAAAGACAGATATCACATGATATCACTCTTATGTGGAATCTAAAAGAATGATACAAATGAACTTATATACAAAAAGAAAATAGATGCACAGACATAGAAAATAAACTTTTGGTTACCAAAGGGCAGAGGGGAAGGGAGGGACAAATTAGGGGTTTGGGATTAACAGAAACACATATATAAAATAGGTCAACAATTAGGACCTACCATATAGCACAGAGAACTATATTCAATATCCAGAGGTAAACCATAATGGAAAAGAATATGAAAAAGAATGTGTGTGTGTGCACGCGCGCGTGTGTGTAACTGAATGACTTTTCCGTACACCTGAAACGAATACAATATTACAAATCAACTATACTTATAATTTAAAAAAAATTATCCCAAGGAAAAAGATCACTGCATTGTTTGAGTGCCTTTCCCTCCACCCATGTTCCAGTAGCATTATTACAGAATTAGGAGAAGAAATAGCTAAGAATAGATCCTCATGAACTAGTCTCATGCATGCTTGCATTTTTTTTCCCAGCATATATTTATAACGCACCAATTAAGTATCACCCAAAATGCTTCCTCAATATTCCAGAGTGGCTAGAAAGAGCCACAGGGCAACCTGAAAATGGATACTGGTTGATTTGATAACAGTAGGCACATGACAATTTTTAAAATATGCTCAGCATGTATTCCAAATAGAATTATCAAGAAGTGACAAGTTTGCCTTTCCACCCACACTACAGATTTAGATTTGGGCATGTGAATGATAAGAAAAGTTAACCATTTGCAATTTTATTTCAAAAGATATTAATTGTGTTTATCTAGGTGGGGAGTAACTGCCAAGAGAGACAAAGTCTGGGAGAGTGGGATCTGATAGCTTGGCTTCTAAGGAAGTGAGAAAAAGTAAACTCATTGCTTGGAACTCTGTCCCTTGACTTATCAAAGAGAAAGCAGTGGCAGCTATAATGGGGGCTGTAGCCAGGCCCATCAAGGGAGCCGAGGGGACTCTGGTGTTCAGAGTATGAGTAACCATGGGTTTCCCTGATGGCTCAGCTAAAGAGTCTGCCTAAGATGCAGGAGATGGGAGTTCAATCCCTAGGTTGATATGATCCCCTGAAGGAGGAAATGGCAACATACACCAGTATTTTTGCCTGGAAAAATCCATGGGCAGAGAAGCCTGATGAGCGTCACAAAGAGTCAGACAAGACTGAAGCCATTGAGCATGCATGGACTGATATACTCCAGAACATTCTGGTATATTCCAACATTCAGAGGCAGAGCTAAGATTCAGAAGCCACTGACTCAAAATTCCTAACTTCTGAGTGGCCTTTTCTATTGAATACTAACCAAAAGAAGAATCAAGTTTCTCTTACTTTGCTCTGAAGTTAAACACCTATTTCATTGAGATGTTGGAAACAGGGAGATCAACTCAAGCAGTTTACCTAGGTCTTTCCTGGTTTTAGCACTGAAAGTCCTATGTCCTGGAAAGTCCTTCATTTCCAGGCAAGCTGGGATAAATAGGAAGCCTAAGGAAAAAAGAACCAAGTGAATAGGTATTTCAGTAACAAACCATCCCAAAAGTTAGTGGCTTATAACTGTAATTGGGAAGAACAAATCTGACTCCATACTGAATCTGTTTCTTCTAAAATTTGTGTTCTACTGTTCTTGCTTAATGTTAAGAATGTTGCCTACAGCCTGAAATGTACAGGATAGACCATTCTCAAGGCTCTGACCTTTAAGGGTCACTTTTGCATTCATATAAATATTAAAAAATCGCAGAACAGAGAAAAACATTTGTCTAGTTGGAAGTTTACAGGACCACCCTGAATTGAACTCCAGGGACAGCTGCAAGAACAAAGGATTCTGACACCAAGAAGTTCGCAACAATCACCCATGCTGCTCCTTCACCTTGCCTTTAAAATGTTTTGCTGAAACTCCTTTAAAGAGTTGAGGATTTAGGGGATCACAAGTCACCCACCCTTCTCCTGAGTCACCTACCACTCTCCTTCCGTGGCCCTGCAGTAAACCTTTCTCTGCTCCAAACTCTGACATTTTGGTTTGCTTGGCCTCGCTGTGTGTCAGCCACATCAACTGGCATTCAGTAACAAACCCACTATTTTTTTTTTTTTTTGCTCACCATTCCACATTCTTGGCTAGGATTGGCTGGGCAGTTCTTTTGCTGGTCTTGCTTATGACTTCTTGTGTGGCTGCTTTCAGCCAGTGTGTCTCCAGGAGGCTGGGCTCAGCTGGGATGCAGGGGCATTTGGTTTTGCTCCCTGTCCAAGTAATCTCAGGGCTTCTCCCTTTCCATGGAGTCTCTCCAATGGCCTTTTTACAGCAGGGTAGCTGAAGCTTTACAGGGTGCAAGGAGATCCAACCAGTCCATCCTAAAGGAAATCAGTCCTGGGTGTTCATTGGTGTTTCATTGAAGCTGAAACTCCAATATTTTGGCCACCTGATGCGAAGGGCTGACTCATTTAAAAAGACCCCGATGTTGGGAAAGATTGAAGGCAGGAGGAGAAGGGACCGACAGAAGATGAGATGGTTAGATAGCATCACCGACTCAATGGACATGAGTTTGGGTAAACTCTGGGAGTTGGTGATGGACAGGGAGGCCTGGTGAGCTGTGATTCATGGGGTTGCAAAGAGTCGGATACGACTGAGTGACTGAACTGAACTCCAAGGGTCTTTTTACAGCAGGGTAGCTGAAGCTTTACAGGGTGACACAGTAGGAGCAAAACCTGCCTGGTTTCTCAAGGTGTAGGCCTGGAATTGGCACAGTGTACTTATACCTATCTTATTAGTGAAAGCCAGGTCACAGGGCCTTCTAGAATCAAGGTGAGGGGACTACCCCAGGAGTGGACATCTAGGGGGGCAGTTGATGGGTGCTGCCAACCTAACTGTTTACTCTAGAGGTGCAGTGAGATGCTCTCTGGAACTCACAGAATTCCTGGTGCCTGATTCTCTTCTGGCTTGTTTGAGAGCCCGCGTGCCTTACTCTCCTCACACTCGTAGAAAGAAATGAATAGGAATAGTTGGACCTTCCTGCAGAGACTTCAAGAGCTCGGGGTACATCTAGGATAAGTTTATCCCTATTAAGCTTACTCTTGCTAAGTGTACTAAGGATGGTGAATTCCTGTTAAGGTTGCCAGAGGCGAGAGTGTGTTCCTGAACACACAGATAATCCAGGGGTGCGCCTTCTGCCCTGGGTGGTCCAGTTGGTCCTTCTGGGAGACCAGCCCAATCCCCTCCATCCCAGAGTTGCTCCAGTTCCACATTCCTGGGGTTCTCCTATCTCCAACCCTTTTTTCCTTCTTTCTTTCTTTTTTTTTTTTTGCTGGAGAGAATTGGGCCCCCCCTCATCCTCCCCTACCACGAACTCCTCCTTAAAAGAACCCGGGAGCTGCTGAGGGCCTTGGGGTCGCTGCAGGCTTCCTTTCGTTTCTGCACCAGACCTCCTCTTCCATCACTGTGGGCACTCTCTGGGCTTTTTGACTCTCTTTCGCTCGCCACCCCGCCCCGGGTCACAGCCAGGGCCAGCGCGTCCCGCCTCCGCTCTGTCGCTTTAAGCGGGTCCCCGCCGGCGCGCCCCTCCCTCACCCCTCCTGGCGCTCGGCGGCTCTTCGCCGCCTCTCCCGCTCCTCCTGCTCCTCCTCCTCATCGTCTCCCGCTCCTCCTCGCCGCCCGCTCCGCTCCTCGCAGCCTCCGCGCACCCGCAGCCATGGCCGACATCAAGACGGGCATCTTCGCCAAGAACGTCCAGAAGCGACTCAACCGCGCGCAAGAAAAGGTCAGAAGCGCGCGGCGGGCCGGGTTGGCGGGGACGCGGGCAGGCAGGGCCGCGTTGGCCGGGGGAGCGCAGGAGGCCGTGCCGGGGCCGGGGTCGCGGGGACGCCCTGCCCTCCGCCGCAGCCACTGCAGCAAGGCGGCACCCGGCAGTCGCGGGCGCGCAGACCTGGTCCCCGAAGGCGCGGTGTGGGCCCGGGTCTCCCGGCTCCCTCTCCCCCTGCGCGGCTGGGCGGGCGCCGGGCAAGAGCTGAGGCAGGTGCGGCGGGTCGCCCACGGCTCCCGGAGCGGAGCGCATCTCCCTCCCGGCGCCAGCTCCCCGCCCTCCCGCAGGCGGCTTTCGGGTCCCGGCGGGAGCTTGTGGCGCTGTCGTTCCTCCGGCGGGATTTCTGGCTACTTGGGTGCAGCAGGCACGAGCGATTTCGCACAGAAGCTACACCTCTCAAATCTGTTTGGATCAAGAGGGCTGACCGCTCAAACCCAACCGCTTTAATACAGTGCAGTGAAGTGAACCCTGAAGTTCAAAACCGAGATCTAGATACATAACTTCTTTCTCTTTCTTTGCTTTTTATTTCTTTTTCTGAGGGGTCTCTGTTACACGTGTATCCCTTTTAACGCCAGTGCCCTTCTCTGGAAGGTCAACGATAAATATGACCTGAACCTAACAATTCTCTGCACATTTATGCATAGAGGAGGGCGTTTTACTGCATTAAAAAAAAAAAAGCCCATGTTGCAAAAAAAAAAAAAAGAAGTCCAGTTGGGTTCCCTGATGTGTTTCACAAGCCCCTCAAGATTGGTCACAGTCAATTATTTTTCTCTCCGAGAGATGGGTACAAATGAATGGCAGGTCCACGTCAAGCCCAGCCAGCGCCCAACAGCTGGGGAGATACTGTTCCCTTGCACTGGGCTTGCCTGGCTTGCCTTGCCTACTGCTTGTCATCAAGACCTTGCCAGCACTGAGGTCTTCATTTGTGTCCCTTGCAGAGGACATTCATATTGTATGTTAAGCACTGTGCTTGAAATTGACACCAACTAATAAGCCCCGTCGTTTGTGTCCGTTGAACTGTGTTCTCTTTCACGTGGAAGTATTTTCTGTCCCTGGGATTCTGGGTGTTTAGCGGTTTCCTGTTTTACTGGAAGTCAGATTTGCCGCGTTGCTCACTGTGGCAGTGAATTTCCCTCTGCAGACCCTGACTTAGACTGCCCTCCAATTCGCACTCTAGGCCAGGAACTGAGCGGAAGGAGGGCACTGATCCCTTTGCCTCTCTGTGTTCCCAGAGGCTTGGTGGCTGCCTTCAGTCCCTCCCTTCACACATCTAGGCTCTCAATGCAGTAAGAGGATTGTATTTCTTTTAATATCTACCCAAGCTTATCCTGAACCAACAGTGATCCTCCTGCCACTCCTTTAGCTGCTGAATTAGCAAGGCTTCCTGCCTGCTTCCAGTCCCTGGCTACTTGTCCAGAATGTAGCCAGAATCTGCCGGGAACCTGGTTAGGTTTTGTCATCATTTTTCCATACTTCATTTTATCCACTAGTAGATATTCCACCCCACCCTCTCCCTCCTTCCAAGTAATTACTTGAATTTTGGGTCTGAAGCTTTTCATTGAATCTACTTTCCATCTGTGAAGGAATTTAGTGATACAGTCTGCCTTTTGACATATTAAATTATTTCTTAATCTAGGTCACCAGCTGTTAATATGCCAGAAATAACTGAAAAGAAAATGTAATCTGACTTAGCATGCAAGCCCTTATGAATTGTTGAAAACTCACTGTTGCATTACTAAGGTCAAGTGTGTGTTATGATTGCAGTTGTGGCTGGTAGTTGATCACAGTGGTCTAGGGAAGCTTTGAGCAGGGCTTCAAGCGTCCTGCTGGGGAAAGCTGCTGATGAAAAGTGCCTGTTGTACCTAGTTTAGAAGATTAAGACACCAAGAAGCTGAGAGAGTGGGTTCTGGCCCTGGGTAAGTTCTGCCCCTCCTATTGAGCCTGTTCAGTGTATGGGAAAAAGAGCATGTAGAAATCCAGGTAAGGCAGTCCAGCCAAGCCCAAACAGGAGCCCCTGGACAATGGAAAACGAAGTGTGCTGCTGTTGATGGGTTCAGTAGACATCTCCTCCAGTGGTGCCTTCTTTTTGCATCTTCAGTCTCCTGCTCTTCTCCAGATGCTCTGTTGTAGTAACTATGTGCCACGTATGTTCTTGAGACGCTTTGTTCCTGGTTTTTACCATAAATTTTCTCAAAAGAGAGTCTACTCTCTCACTTTCTCATCATTTTTGATCCACCTAACAGCTTGCATGCATTTTTCCTCCAAATGCATGACAAACTACTCTTTCAGGTAACTTATGGCTTTCTATGAATTTAATATAGATTTTTAAATTGAAAACCTGTAAAGTTTCTTTGGAGGAAAAAAAAAAGTGAAATACACATATAAGGGGGGAAAAAAAAACCCACCAACAAATTAGAACACTCATAAATTCTACCACCCAGAGACTCACAATCATTTGATGTGTGACCCAGTAGATATTTTCCTCTTGTATATATATGTATTTATACAACTAAAACAGATCCATCCTATATGATTTTGTAATCTGTTTATTTCGTTTAATAATCATGAACATTCTTCAATAGATGTACATATTTTCCATCATGATTTTAAGTGACTGAACAGTATTGGAATGTATGCATTTTAGTGACTCCCCTATTTTTGGACATTCAATTTCCATTGTTTCTGAATATAAATGTGAGTAAGTGAGAAAACTTATAGGGGAAATGTTAGTACACATTCAAGTATCTCCTTAAATAAATTCCTAGAAGAATTATTCTGTTAAAGTTATGCTTATTTTTTATCATAGTTAGATTGCCTTTCAGAAAGGTTGAATCAATTTACATTCTCACCAGCAATCTGTGAGACTTTGCCAATAGCAGATACTAAAATTTAAAACATTCTTCAGATACATAATTGGAAAAAACTCTTGCTATTCTTTTTCTTGGTTTTATTTTTTAAAGGTCTAACATTTTTTGCATTGGTTTTTTTAATCTGTGAATTTTGTCTGTATAGTTTTGCCCATTTTGTATAGTATCTCCATCTTGTTATTTGTAAGGGCAGAAACTTTATCAATTCTTCCTTTTCTATTTATTTTTTAACTTTTGAGCATTTTTTCCCTGCTGTGGAGCATATTTATGTTTGTATTATGTTTATTTATTTATTTTGTATTTGCTTAAATCTATCAATTGATTTTGTGTGGTTTCCTCTTTTGGATGTTGAATTACTTAGGATCCTGCCACTTGTAAATGTGAGAAAACTCAGTTCAAACTGGCTTAAGGAAAAAAAAGAATTTAATTACTAAAAATAAAAATATGGTTCTTGCACATATAAATTTCATTTCAGTTCAGTTCAGTCACTCAGTCGTGTCCGACTCTTTGCGACCCCATGAATTGCAGCATGCCAGGCCTCCTTGTCCATCACCAACTCCCGGAGTTCACTCAGACTCACGTCCATCGACTCAGTGATGCCATCCAGCCATCTCATCCTCTGTCGTCCCCTTCTCCTCCTGCCCCCAGTCCCTCCCAACATCAGAGTCCTTTCCAATGAGACAACTCTTCGCATGAGGTGGCCAAAGTACTGGAGTTTCAGCTTTAGCATCATTCCTTCCAAAGAAATCCCAGGGCTGATCTCCTTCAGAATGGACTGGTTGGATCTCCTTGCAGTCCAAGGGACTCTCAGGAGTCTTCTCCAACACCATAGTTCAAAAGCATCAATTCTTCGGCCCTCAGCTTTCTTCACAGTCCAACTCTCACATCCATACCTGACCACAGGAAAAACCATAGCCTTGACTAGACGGACCTTTGTTGGCAAAGTAATGTCTCTGCTTTTGAATATGCTATGTAGGTTGGTCATTACTTTTCTTCCAAGGAGTAAGCGTCTTTTAATTTCATGGCTGCAGTCACCATCCACAGTGATTTAATGAGTACAAATACAATATGTACTTTTATTAAACTATGAACATAAATATATTCTTATATATGTATATTTAAAAATATATGTACATGTTTCTGTTATATATGTTAACTCATTTAATTCTGTGCAGTTAGGTACTATTATTATCCCTGTTTTATAGATGAGGAAGAGATTAAGTTACATGCCCAAGGTCACACAGTGTGCAGTAAAGCTGAAGTTTGAACCCAAGCAGTCCATTGCTTCTTGATTACATGGTACTGCCTCTTATAATTAGGAAAGGGGCAGGGGTGGACACATATCAGGCCTACATGGAAGCAGGGATTCAACCACAGACATCAGGGCTCAGGTGTTTTCTCCCTACCTCTCATCTCTACAGCCATCTTGTCAGTCCCATTCTTGGGCAGGTTCTTCTCTTTTGGTGGCAAGATGGCGGCCAGCAGCTCTAGGCAAGAGCATGTCACTATTTATGGATAACTCAGGATAGCCCTAACCAGCCCAAATTGGGGCTTGTTTCTCACCTTGGAAGAAAGAAATCTCTGGCCAAGGGCCAGGGCCATGAGTTGGATTGGGCCTTAGTCACAGGCTTCTATGGAAGCTGGGATGAAGAAATGTCCCTTAGACCATATGCGGTGCTCGTGGAGGAGGGAGAATCAGAGGACAGAAAAGGGAATGGTGCTGGGCTGGCAAAATAGAAGGTGTCCACTGAAGTGTAATTAAAAAGCTTCCCTGACCCATGTTTGTGTAAATAATCACATAGTTAGTAATTTGTAATTTAATATTCATTTAAAAATTTCCTATCAAATTAATACATCCACAGTTTAAAAAATAAAATATTAGTAAATGGCTTATTATGAAAAATATCAGTCCCCGTCTCTTCTCTCTTCTACCACCAATCTTGTTTCCCCAGAGGCAGCTCTTATTAATCACAGTGCCTCTCAAATTATGCTTAAAACTACTTCTGAATCTATCCTTTCATATTTGGTGAAATAGGTAAAGATTTAGCTCTCATACATTCTTCTCTCTACTTCCATATCCCCTAATAATATAGCAAAAATAGTTGATTGCTGAAGATTATATTTTTCCAATGGTAAAGTATGGAAAAGAATAGATATGTATACATGTATAACTGAATCACTTGATCGTACAGCTGAAACTAACACAACATTCTTTTTTTTTTTTTTCAGTTTCTTTTTTTTTTGTTGTTTTTTTTAATTTTTTTTTTATTTTTAAACTTTACAACATTCTTAATCAACAGTACTCCAATGTAAAATGAAAAAGCTTTAAAAAGCCTACTTGATAAGATCAAAAGAAAGTATAGTGTTTGTTGACTATAAAACACACATCTTAACTATTCAGCCTTCATGGATTTTTGTGTATATGGATCTCTGTATAGCTATCAGGCAAAACATTTCTATCATACCAGATAACTCTCAACCTTGTCTTTTTTTTGTGTTCATACATTTTAAATTCCTTTACCATCGTTTTCCTTATGAACACCTTTTATTGTACATATTGGTTATTTTGATATCTTCTTTTGCAAAGTGTCTGTTCAAGTCTGTGTTTTATTTGGGTTGCTTATTGTTTCCTTATTGACTTGTAGAAGTTCTTTATATATTTAGTATATGAGTCCTTTCTCAGATAGACATTCTGTGAATGTATTCTCCCAGGAAGTGGCTTGTGTTTTTACTTTCTTAATGGTGACCTTTGATGAAAGGAAGTTTAAAATTTTTATGAAGCCTTATCAGAAGATTAGGTTTTTCATGTAGTTTTTTGTTTTCCTAGAGTTAATCATAGCCTTATTTCTGTTTGCTTATTTCTCTATGAGCTATATAGAATTGTTTGTTCTTGCTTCATCAGATCTGTTAAATGCCTACCAATATCGTATCAAAGGTCCGTATAGTCAAAGCTATGGTTTTCCAGTAATCACGTATGGATGTGAGAGTTGGACCATAAAGAAGCCTGAGCGCCGAAAAATTGATGCTTTTGAACTGTGATGTTGG
Source organism: Bos indicus (assembly GCF_029378745.1). Lineage (NCBI taxonomy): Eukaryota > Metazoa > Chordata > Mammalia > Artiodactyla > Bovidae > Bos > Bos indicus. Next base: position 82,621,182 of record NC_091763.1, read on the forward strand.
AGAAGACTCTTGAGAGTACCTTGGACAGTAAGGAGATCAAACCAGTCAATCCTAAAGAAAGTCAATCCTGAATATTCACTGGAAGGACTGATGCTGAAACTGAAGTTCCAATACTTTGGCCACCTGATGGGAAAGAGCCAACTCATTGGAAAAGACCCTGATGCTGGGAAAGATTGAAGGGAGGAGGAGAAGGGGACAACAGAGGATAAGATGGTTGGATGGCATCACTGACCCAATGGACATGAGTTTGAGCAAGCTCCGGGAGATGGTGAAGGACAGGGAAGCCTGTGGTGCTGCAGTCCATGGGGTTGCAAAGAGTCAGACATGACTGAGTGACTGAACAACAACAACAATTATTATCAAGGGTTCAATAAAATCATATAATGCAATTATGTTCTCCTACTGGAGGACCCCCTCCCCCAAATTCCCTCAGTTTGTCGTCTCTGCCCTTTTACTGTAAGCTGGGCTGATTTTTTTCTAAGCCTGCTATGCAGCTGTCATCCTGGGTCTTTCCTCGCCAATGCTGGGGTTGAGGAAGGGACTTGAAGGCCCATTTATTCTATAATCCCAGGCTTTCAAACTGTTCCCCATTGTCAGTGTTGTGCTTTATCCTCACTTTTTGCAGTTCTTGGTGGATCCAGGTTCTAAGCTGGAATGTGTTTGTGACTAGTGAGAATTGGCTGCTTTTTCATGGGTTGCTTAAACAGGCACTTCTAGAAAGTAGTTGTCTCTATTCAGCTGAGTTGTTTCCATTCTTCTGTCTACTTTTTTGCTTCTGTAAAATTTATTGAGCTCTCTCATCCACTAGTAATGCCTCTACTCTTTTTATCCATGTATGTTCATACCTTTTTTTTTATTCCTTTGTTGTCATTTTTTTTGCAAGGGTCTTGGGAGGAAACAGATGTAAATAATACAGTCAGTTGGCCTGTTTTTTCAGAGGCCTTTTTTACTTAAGTATTTAATCCCTCTGGGATTTTTTTGTCCATCTTTATTCATTTGTGAAATCCAGTGACATTTATTTGGTCTTAACCCTCCTTGACCTCTATGCAATATTTAAGTCAGTGGTGCAGTTCAAACAATGGCACCCCACTCCAGTACTCTTGCCTGGAAAATCCATGGACGGAGGAGCCTCATAGGCTGTAGTCCATGGGGTCGCTAAGAGTCGGACGCGACTGAGCGACTTCACTTTCACTTTTTACTTTCATACATCGGAGAAGGAAATGGCAGCCCGCTCCACTGTTCTTGCCTGGAGAATCCCAGGGACAGGGAAGCCTGGTGGGCTGCCATCTATGGGGTCGCACAGAGTTGGACATGACTGAAGCGACTTAGCAGCAGCAGCAGCAGTTCAAACATTTTGTAAGATTAAAACTGTGGCTTCCCAGATGGCACTAGTGGTAAAGAACCTGCCTGCTAATTCAGGAAATGAGATGTGGGTTCAGTCCCTGGATCGGGAAGATCCCCTGGAGGAGGAAATGGCAACCCACTCCAGTGTTTTTGCCTGGAGGATCCCCATGGACCGAGGACCTTGGCAGGCAACAGACAGTCCGTAGGGTTCAAAAGAGTCTGACCTGACTCTTTTGAAGTGACTGAGCATGCATTCAAACATATTTTTTAATGTGACTGTAGTGAGGAGGGAGGCTTTTGGCATGTTATAATACTAGCCTCTTTCAGTATTAGATTTTAGTATTAATAAGAGTGAAAGTAAAGTGAAAGTTGCTCAGTCCATGGAATTATCCAGGCCAGAATACTGGAGTGGGTAGCCCGTTCCTTCTCCAGGGGATCTTCCCAACCCAATGAGCGAACCCAGGTCTCCCGCATTGCAGGCAGATTCTTTACCAGCTGAGCCACAGAGGCTTCCCTCCAGTGTTCCCAAGAATACTGGAGTGGGTCAGATCAGATCAGATCAGATCAGGTCAGTCGCTCAGTCGTGTCCGACTCTTTGCGACCCCATGAATTGCAGCACGCCAGGCCTCCCTGTCCATCACCAACTCCCAGAGTTCACTCAGACTCACGTCCATCGAGTCAGTGATGCCATCCAGCCATCTCATCCTCTGTCGTCCCCTTCTCCTCCTGCCCCCAATCCCTCCCAGCATCAGAGTCTTTTCCAATGGGTCAACTCTTCGCATGAAACTCCAAAGTACTGGAGTTTCAGCTTTAGCATCATTCCTTCCAAAGAAATCCCAGGGCTGATCTCCTTCAGAATGGACTGGTTGGATCTCCTTGCAGTCCAAGGGACTCTCAAGAGTCTTTTCCAACACCACAGTTCAAAAGCATCAATTCTTCGGTGCTCAGCCTTCTTCACAGTCCAACTCTCACATCCATACATGACCACAGGAAAAACCATAGCCCTGACTAGACGAACCTTTGTTGGCAAAGTAATGTCTCTGCTTTTGAATATGCTATCTAGGTTGGTCATAACTTTCCTTCCAAGGAATAAGCGTCTTTTAATTTCATGGCTGCAGTCACCATCTGCAGTGATTTTGGAGCCCAGAAAAATAAAGTCTGACGCTGTTTCCCCATCTATTTCCCATGAAGTGGTGGGACCGGATGCCATGATCTTCGTTTTCTGAATGTTGAGCTTTAAGCCAACTTTTTCACTCTCCTCTTTCACTTTCATCAACAGGCTTTTGAGTTCCTCTTCACTTTCTGCCATAAGGGTGGTGTCATCTGCATATCTGAGGTTATTGATATTTCTCCCGGAAATCTTGATTCCAGCTTGTGTTTCTTCCAGTCCAGCGTTTCTCATGATGTACTCTGCATAGAAGTTAGATAAACAGGGTGACAATATACAGCCTTGACGAACTCCTTTTCCTATTTGGAACCAGTCTGTTGTTCCATGTCCAGTTCTAACTGTTGCTTCCTGACCTGCATACAAATTTCTTAAGAGGCAGGTCAGGTGGTCTGGTATTCCCATCTCTTTCAGAATTTTCCACAGTTTATTGTGATGCACACAGTCAAAGGCTTTGGCATAGTCAATAAAGCAGGAATAGATGCTTTTCTGGAACTCTCTTGCTTTTTCCATGATCCAGCGGATGTTGGCAATTTGATCTCTGGTTCCTCTGCCTTTTCTAAAACCAGCTTGAACATCAGGAAGTTCATGGTTCACATATTGCTGAAGCCTGGCTTGGAGAATTTTGAGCATTACTTTACTAGCGTGTGAGATGAGTGCAATTGTGCGGTAGTTTGAGCATTCTTTGGCATTGCCTTTCTTTGGGATTGGAATGAAAACTGACCTTTTCCAGTCCTGTGGCCACTGCTGAGTTTTCCAAATTTGCTGGCATATTGAGTGCAACACTTTCACAGCATCATCTTTCAGGATTTGGAACAGCTCAACTGGAATTCCATCACCTCCACTAGCTTTGTTCCTAGTGATGCTTTCTAAGGCCCACTTGACTTCACATTCCAGGATGTCTGGCTCTAGGTCAGTGATCACACCATCGTGATTATCTAGGTCATGAAGATCTTTTTTGTACAGTTGTTCTGTCTGGAGTGGGTAGCCTATCCCTTCTCCAGTGGATCTTCCTCACCCAGAAATGGAACAAGGGTTACTTGCATCGCAGGTGACCAACTGAGCTATGAGGGAAGCCCAGTAAGAGAGTTACATTATATAAACTCTAAGGACATGTACTGTTCCATAGTCTTTGTGCTAGTTTATCTGCCGTGAGTGATTGTTATATAATAGTCTTAGGTGCAGTTTTTTCATGCATTGTATCTTCCCAAGTAAATTGTAGATGCTTGAGGGGAAGGGCCAAATGTATTGTGAATTGTATGTATGCAGCGATGATGTATTATTTGACATTGTGTTTTCTTGCTAATTTACTTTCCACCTCTGCAAACACATTGCCTGAAAGCATCCACCTACATTATTCTTTCTTTGACTTTTGTGGAATTATGATAAAGTTTTCACTGTATATCACTGCCATTTGAACTGTCATTTTGTGAAGATAGTATATAAAATAAAATTAACTTTAAGAGTTCCAAAGATCGATGGAACTCCATAAATATTAGGTTTTGTTGTTGTTCAGTCGTTAAGTAATGTCTGATTCTTTGCCACCCATGGATTGTAGCACACCAGGCTCCCTTATTCCTCACTTTCTCCTGAAGTTTGCTCAGATTCATGTTGATTGAGTTGGTGATACTGTCTACCCATCGCGTTCTCTGATGCCCTGTTCTCCTTTTGCCTTTAATCTTTCCAAACATCAGGGTCTTTTCCAATGAGTTGGATCTTCACATCAGGTGGCTAAAGTATTGGAGCTTCAGCATCAGTCCTTCCAATGAATATTCAGAGTTGCTTTCCTCTACATTGAACTGTGCTAAATTCTTAGTTTTATAGGTCAAACAGATATTGGTAGAATCCTGTGGTTCAGCCCAATGTTGATTGTATGATATGGCAAGAAAGCAATGTAGTCTCCTTGCATGCCAAATTATGTGACTTTGTGGGTTTTTTTTTTTTTTTTAATGTTGCTTTCCGGATGCCCACATTTAGGTTTGTTCTCAAAAGGAGACCTATAAATGGTGCTTGCGTGTGCCTGTACTGGTGAGCATGTGTCTGTGTTTATTTTATTTATGCAGATTGAATGGGAGAAGAAATACCTTGCTCTGATAAGGAGAATTTACCTGGGACCAGAGCCTTGTCTGTGGAAAAGTAGCTTATATGACCATGTTTACATTTGAGGACTCTTTAGAGACTGAGTCTCCATGGCATTTACAGGGTTTCCCCTTTTAAGATCGTCTGAAGACTTTGTTGCCCAGTTCTACATTGTACGACATATACCTTTGCTTCTACTAAGATAATTTTCTCTGGCTGTATTATAAACTGACAGAATGGCAAAACCAATACAATATTGTAAAGTAATTAGCCTCCAAATAAAATAAATAAATTTATATTTTATAATATCATATATGAAATGAGTCGCCAGTCCAGGTTCGATGCACGAAACTGGATGCTTGGGGCTGGTGCACTGGGACGACCCAGAGGGATGGTATGGGGAGGGAGGAGGGAGGAGGGTTCAGGATGGGGAACACGTGTATGCCTGTGGTAGATTCATTTCGATATATGGCAGAACCAATACAATATTGTAAAGTTTAAAAGTAAAATAAAATTTAAAAAAATAAATAAAAAAATAAAATAAAAGTCTGTAAAAAGAAATAATAATTTTGAGGGCATTCTTGAGAGTAAGGTTTCCTTCTTCACTTTTTTTTTACACATAAGCATGCTTATATGCATCATCTTTCTTTCCCCAGGAACGAATACGATAGGAATCAGAACTGTAGGGACTGATATTTTAACTTTATACAAAGTTATTATTATCCTTTGCAACATAGCATATTGTGTGTGTTTTCCATAAATCGTACTTTAAAAGTCAGCTTGTTTATGAACCAATACAACTTAAAATATCTGAAATAGTTGTATAAATAATATGGTCCACTTTACTTGGAATATAAAATTAGGTCCCATTTTAAAAAATACTCAAATGATTTTTTAAAAATACATAAGTTAAATGTTCCAGTGTATCATGAAGATACACCTACTCCTCCCTGGGTTGTCTGTCTTATAAGTTCGGAAATCCTATGGGGAGTTTCCCTTCCCTAAAGAAGTCTGATTTTTACTATGGCCGTATGGTAAGGGAGTCAGCTTTCAGATGGCAGTCCTGTCCCCCGGGATCAGGAACCCAGTGGCATTCCCCTTCACTACCCCGATGGCTCTCACAGAGAGGGCAGGGCCAGGAAGCCCTTTTGTGCAGGGTTATACTCAACTAGACCACTCTGTGTCACAGCAGCCCTAAACTCCCAATGTGTGAGCTCTTTATCAGTGGGTTTATCATTTCCAAATATACTTGCATATGTACCCACAGATTCTCACTCCAAGATTTCCCATCATGCCATGGTTCCTAAGTTAGGAAATGACATCAGCAAACACTAGTCATCCAATTCATTCATGCCAGTCCGCATTCTTCTGTTTTTGATAACATGCTCATAGGGACATACCAAATTGATTTTAAGCCTGCAGTTTGAGAATACTACCCTAGCGGAGCCTCAGCGTCCTTTCCTGTAAACTACTTTTGGGTCACGAGTCCATTCAAAGATGTATGTGTGTGTCTGTGTGTGTGTGTGTGTGAGAGAGAGAGAGAGAGAAAGAGATTGTTTTAAAAAATATTGTGAAGTACTTTGTGAGCGAATGAGTTGAGAAGGCAAAGAGTATTTTTAAAAAGGATATGTTCTGACTTTTTAAGTCTAGAAATTTCCACTTGACTCTTCAAATATACTTTTTTTCCATTTTTATAGCCCTTTAAATTAGGGGCCATCTGAATAGAATACCTGAAGAAATATGTAAGCCTGTGGGCTTTGGTGATTCAGTGATGGGATAAGGGATAAAAAGATTTCTTGTGTTACAGATAGAATTTTCCAGATAAATGGCTAATGTTTATATAATGGAACTGCCGTCATCACAGAGTTTGAGGAATTCACCTATGAAAGTATATATAGTAAGACTACACACAGCATTGTGTAAAATTAACACAAAAGTAATCACGATTTCCTGGGAACACATCCACAGGTCAACTTTTCATATAGTAATGCTGAAACTTCATTCTTATTGATTCAAAATCTAAATTTAAGTGTAGTATGTTATATTTCCTGAATATATACTGAGTGAATCTTTAGAGAAATAATGTTGGGTAAAGCCACGAATAAGATCTTAGTTTTAAAATATTTGCTATGCATAGTATATTAATTTTGATTACTCTGAAATTATTTAGAACAGATGTACAAAAATAAAAAAGCCACAATTTTGGTCTTTTTCATCTTATTCTCATATAGTTATTTATTCGACAGTTTAGTTCAGAAGTGGGAAGAACCTGAAAAAATGTATATACATATATATATATACACATGGGGTGTTCCAGGTGGTGCTAGTGGTGGTAAGGAACCCACCTGCCAATGCAGGAGACATAAGATATGCAGATTCCATCCCTGGGTAGGGAAGATCTGCTGGAGAAGGGTATGACAACCCACTCCAGTATTCTTGCCTGGAGAATCCCATGGAAAGAGGAGCCCGGCAGGCTATAGTCCATAGGATACCAAAGAATTGGACAGGACTGAAGTGACTTAACATGCACCCACACACACACACACATATATATGTGTGTGTGTGTATGTATACATTTTTTTCTATCTTAAAGTGCCTATAATGACTTAATAAAATATACATGGATCTGTGAATAAATGTACTCTTCTTATGGCACCTAACACTTGTTGAGTAAAAGCATACTAGATGTACATATTCTGATAGTTATTTATTCTATTGTAAAGTCAACCTGGTAAAATTTGGTTATTCATTTAGAGTCATTTATTAAGAATCTAATGCCCAAAAGGCACTTGCTAGTAATATAGCATTATAATATAGCATTCAACAAAGACATCTTGGTTGAAGACCAAGCAGGAGCTGGTAGAGAGATAAACCTTTGAACTTAAAAGTAACTACATAGTAATTAATGAAAAATAATAATTAAAAATTCTATGAAAAGAGAAAGAAATTTTAAAAAATGTAACTAGGGAGTTGGAGTGAGAGGGTTGGACATGCTTACCTGAAGAAGGTAGATATTAAGCTAAGGTTCTAAGGACGAGTTGCAGCTATCCAGACAAGGGGAGTAAGATAATGGTGTGGGAATTATAGTAGTCAATGAGCATTCCAGACATCAGACTCTTTGTCCTTATTCACAATAGATAAGATAAAAATAAGAGCTATAGAAAATAGCATCAGAATTGACTGTTGGCATTGGCCTTATCAGTGATCTCTTCTACCATTTGCATATTTATCAAAGTGGAGAAGTGGATCCTAATTGGGATAGTCTTTTTGTAGCTGCAGTCTCTCTTTTGTGTGATCAGATTTTTACTCTCACATGTTAAAGGGTCTTTCTGGGGCAAAGTTCCCCCTTGATAGAGAGGCAGGATGCTGGTTTCAGACATGAATTATCTGTCATACAGAGATCCCTTTGTACAATTGCAGTAGACACAAGCGCAATCTGTTTTTATGGATATGTAACTAAAGAGCCTCTTGATGATGGTGAAAGAGGAGAGTGAAAAAACTGACTTAAAACTCAACATTCAAAAAACAAAGATCATGGCATCTGGTCCCATCACTTCATGGCAAATAGAAGGGCAAAAAGTGGAAGCAGTGACAGATTTTATTTTCTCAGGCTCCAAAATCACTGCCGACTGTGACTGCAGCCATGAAATTAAAAGACTTGCTCCTTGGAAGAAGGAAAACTATGACAAAGCTAGACAGCATGTTAAAAAACAAAGATTTACTTTGCGTACAAAAGTCTGTATAGTCAAAGCTTTGGTTTTTCCAGTAGTCATGTACAGATGTGAGAGTTGGACCGTGTAGAAGGCTGAGTGCTGAAGAACTGATGTTTTTGAATTGTGGTGCTGGAGAAGACCCTCGAGAGCTCCTTGGACAGCAAGGAGATAAAGCCAGTCAATCCTAAAGGAGATCAATCCTGCATATTCATTGGAAGGACTGAAGCTGAAACTCCAATATTTGGTCACCTGCTGTGAAGAGCTGACTCATTATAAAAGACCCTGATAGTGGGAAAGATGGAAGGCAAAAGAAGAGGGGATAGCAGAGGATGAGATGGTTAGATAGCATCACTGACTCAAAGGACATGAATCTGAGCAAACTCCATGAGATAGCGAAGGACAGCCGAGCCTGGTGTGCTGCAGTTCATGGTTCATGGGGTTGCAAAGAGTTGGACATGACGTATTGACTGATAAACAGCAGGGTCTCTTATAGTTCAGTTCAGTCCCTCAGTCATGTCTTTGCAACCCCATGGACTGCAGCACACCAGGCTTCCCTGTCCATCACCAACTCCTGGAGCTTGCTCAAACTCATGTCCATAGAGTTGGTGATGCTATCCAACCATCTCATCTTCTGTCATCCCCTTCTCCTGCCTTCAATCTTTTCCAGCATCAGGGTCTTTTCCAGTGAGTCAGCCCTTCGCATCAGGTAGCCAAAGTATTGGAGTTTCAGCCTCAGCATCAGTTCTTCCAATGAATATTCAGGACTGATTTTCTGTCGGATTGACTGGTTTGATCTCCTTGCAGTCCAAGGAACTCAGAAGCCATCAGGAATTCAAAATAGAAATTAAAGTCCTTATAAAATTCTTAAATGCCACATGTTTGGAAAGATTAGTTTGTCTTGAAAAGGTTTGAATGGGCTTTCCTGATAGCTCAGTTGGTAAAGAATCCTGCAATGCAGGAGACCCTGGTTCAATTCCTGGGTCAGGAAGATCCCCTGCAGAAGGGATAGGTCACCCACGCTAGTATTCTTATGCTTCCCTTGTGGCTCAGTTGGTAAAGAATCTGCCTGCAATGCAGGAGACCTGGGTTCGCTCCCTGAGTTGGGAAGATCCCCTGGAGAAGGGAAAGGCTACCCACTCCAGTATTCTGGCCGGGAGAATTCCATGGTCTGTACAATCTATGGGGTCACAAAGAGTCAGATGTGACTGAGCGACATTCACTAAAAAGTTTGAATACACTTGGATTCCCAGCTTTTAATGAGAGAAAGAGAGAAGAGAAGAGAACCCACATGATTAATGCTGGAGGCCTTAATTATTTTGTAGGCACTGACCTGATTATATTGCAAGCTGTGGTCTTGAGTTTAGGAATCTGAGATAATTTACAGCTTGAGAAGAATCTTAAATTTGGAAGAGAATCTTCAGTTGCAGGCAGACTCTTCCCTTATCTAATAATGATTGCTAACAGTTGAGTAGCGTAGATAGCCCAAGCCATGTAAAGATATTCCATTTTGTGGTAGCACAGCCTAGAACAGTGTGATACCTTTCACATACTCTAGAATGCCTCAATATTTGAGACCTCCATACAAGAAATCCTGCCTTTTTAACCTGTGTGTTTCTACAGCAAAAAATGAAATTCCTACCTGCTCTTTGCTTAGTGGGTTCTTCTCTGAGTCTCCCAAGAAAACTGTGTCCAGATTTTTCTTCTCACCTCTGTAGGAAATGCATGTAAGCATGGGGATCACAGCATTATGAAACATGGTACATGAGAGGGCTCTCCTGGGAACTGATATTGGCCTGTGATTTCTCCTGTTAAGCCTAGAGAGTGAATCTAGAAATCCAGTACCCCAACGTAGTGTTTTCTCAATAGTCAAGAATATTTGGGGGAGTGAGTGAGTTAAGAATGCAGATTCCTGGGCCTATTTTAAAACCTACCAGAATCTCATATTAAGACTCAAGAATATGCATTTTTAATAAGTTCTTCAGTTAATTCAAAGTCTTAATGAATGCAGAGTACACTGCTTTAGAGAAAGGGGCTTGGTTGAGATTTTGTAGTGGGTATGAGCTTCTAGAGGATTCCCTGGTGGCTCAGACAGTAAGGCATCTACCTGCAATGCGGGAGACCCAGGTTCATTCCCTGGGTTAGGAAGATCCCTTGGGGAAGGAAATGGCAACCCACTCCAGTACTCTTGCCTAGAAAATTCCATGGATGGAGGAGTCTGGTGGGCTACAGTACATGGGATCACAAAGAGTCGGACATGAATGAGCTTCTAGGCCCACTTCAGGGTTATAGTATAGAGAGTAAGCCTTTCTGGGACATGAATTTGGGCAAACTCCAGGAGAGTGAAGGATAGGGGAGCCTGGCATGCTGCAGTCCATGGGGTTGCAGTGAGTCGGACATGACTTAGCAACTGAATAACAACAACAAGGCTTTCTACCACCTAGTGACTCTAAATTTATCTTGAATGTTGCAGAGAGCAAAGGGTGAAAAACAGTGCCCCATGCAATGCTTAAAAATATCCTTATTCTTAAAATAGCCTACTTAGGTTTCAAAGAAATCAGTCAGTTTTGTAGAGGCCAAATCAGAGATGTTTCATCAAGGGCCAAATGTCTTCTTTATTAGGAGTGTTGTACAGCATGGAGGATTGAAGTCTGTGTAATCTGGTTCTCTAAAAGCCATTATAATTTTAGAGTAAATCTGGCTAATGCATTGTTCACAAAAAGTAGAAATGTTTGTGTCAAAAAATTGCTGCATATTTTTGGTAGGTGATAGAGAGAGAAGGCAATGGCACCCCACTCCAGTACTCTTGCCTGGAAAATCCCATGGGTGGAGGAGCCTCGTGGGCTGCAGTCCATGGGGTCGCTAAGAGTTGGACACGACTGAGCAACTTCACTTTCACTTCTCACTTTCATGCATTGGAGAAGGAAATGGCAACCCACTCCAGTGTTCTTGCCTGGAGAATCCCAGGGACAGGGGAGCCTGGTGGGCTCTATGGGGTGGTGGACCGTCTATGGGGTCGCACAGAGTGGGACACGACTGAAGCGACTTAGCAGTAGCAGCAGCAGAGAGAGATGGGAAAATTTGAGAAATTTGTTTATAATTACATTGATTTTGTGTGTTTTATTATGTAGTGAATAGTAATGAGATTGCTTAATATGGCTCATAGAGAGTGTCATCAAAACACAGAGGATAGTTTTGGTCTCTAGTTGAAGAAGCCCTATTGATAGGAACTAGATTATCATATTCTACGTTTAATTTTTTTAAAAGTATTTTGTTAAGAACTTGTGTGTGTGTTCTTTTTTAAAAAGTTAATTAATTTATTTTAATTGGAGGCTAGTTATTTTACAATATTGTGGTGGTTTTTGCCATACATTGACATGAATCAGCCCCAGGTGTACATGTGTCCCCCATCCCAAACCCCTCTCCCACCTCGCTCCCCGTCCCATCCCTCTGGGTTGTCCCAGTGCACCGGCTTTGAGTGCCCTGTTTCATGCATTGAACTTGGACTGGTCATCTATTTCACATATAGTAATATACATGTTTCAATGCTGTTCTCTCAAATCATCCCACCCTCGCCTTCTTCTACAGAGTGCAAAAGTCTGTTCTTTATATCTGTGTCTCTTTTCCTGTCTCCTGTATGGGGTCATCATTACCTTCTTTCTAAATTCCATATATATGCATTAATATACTGTATTGGTGTTTTTCTTTCTGACTTACTTCAATACAGTATATTAGGCTCCAGTTTCATCCACCTCATTAGAACTGTTTCAAATGTGTTCTTTGTAATAGCTGAGTAATATTCCATTTGTTTATGTACCTCAACTTTCTTATCCATTTGTCTGTCAATGGACATCTATGTTGCTTCCATATCCTAGCTATTGTAAACAGTGCTGTGATGAACATTGGTTTCCTTGGTGTGTATGCCCAGCAGTGAGATTGCTGGGTCGTACTTGTGTCTATATTCTAAATGGATGTTGTTTTATAGTTTTCTTTTTTTGTGATGTTTTTTGCCTGTTTTTTTTTTTTTTTTTTTGTATCTTAATAATAATGGCCTGATATAATGAATTGAGAAGTGACTTGTCTTCTATTTTTTTGGAAGAGTTTGTGAAGTTCAATTCAGCTTAGTCGTGTCTGACCCTGGCAACCCCATGGACTGCAGCCCGCCAGGCTCCTCTGTCTATGGGGATTCTCCAAGCAAGAATACTGGAGTGGGTTGCCATGGCCTTTTCCAGGGGATGTTTTCAACCCAAGGATTGAACCTAGGTCTCCTACATTGTAGGCAGATTCTTTACTGTCTGAGCCCCCAGGTTTCTTGGAAGCACCAAAAAACCTAAAAATTAGTATGACTAGCCTTCCTGCAGTGTTCGCTTTATTGTGGAGCTGAACCCACACTACCTCTGAGGTGTGCCTGTATTGTACCAGATATTGCTAGTCCGGGAGAATATAAAAATTCAAAATTTGAAGTATACTTTCTACTGAATGGGTATCACTTTTGCACCCAGATAAGTTTGAAAATTGTAAGTTGAACTGGCCTAAGTCAGGAACCATTTGTACATACATATATCAAATCCTTATGTTGCATACCTTAAACTTACACAATGTTATATATCAACTATATCTCAATAAAACTGTAAAAAATTTGTTGGCCTTTGTTTTACAGCCTAACGTGATCTGTTCTGGAGGATGTACCATGTGCGTTTGAGAAGAATTGTAATCTGCTGTTGAGTGAAGTGATCTATAGATCCATGTGTGCTAGGACCACTGATTTATAGTGTTATTTGTATCCTCCAGTTGCTTACTGGTTTTCTGTTTAATTGTTCTATCCATTACTGAAGGTGAGGTAGTGGAGTCTTCCACTAGTATTTTTGAATTGTTTATTCTTCTCTTCAGTTTTGTCAATTGTTGCTTTATACATTTTGTTAGGTGCATAAATGTTTATATTTCTTATATTTTCTTTATGAATTGACCTTTTTGTCATTATAAAATGTCCCGCTTTGTGTCTAGTAACAATTTTTGTCTACAAGTATATCTTGTCTGCTATTAGCATAGCCACTCCAGCTCTCTCTTGGTTACTGTCTGCATGGTACAAACAGTATCTATCTTTTCCATCCTTGGGTTCTTAACTCATTTGTGTCTTTGAATCTAATTTGTGTCTCTTGTAGACAGTGTATAGCTGTTTTTTTTTTTTTTAAATCCATTCTTCCAATCTTTGCCTTTTAGAGTGCTTAACTTATTTACATTTAGTGTAGTTAATGACAAATTAGGATTTATGTCAGCCAATTGTATTTATTTATTTTTATTCCTTGATTTCTCATCACTGCCTTCTTTCTGTTAAATAGACATTTTGTAGTGTGCCATTTTAATTCCCTTGTTTCTTCTACTATATTTTTTGAATTATTTTCTTAGTGGTTTGCCTGGAATTACAATTAACATTTTTTTTTAAAGGGAAGAACTTAGATTTTTAAAAGAAATGTTTATTTATTTGTTTATAACTATGCTGGGTCTTCATTGGTGCACACAGGCTTTCTCTACTTGTGGCATACAGGGGCTAGTCTGTACTTGTGATATGTGGGCTTCTCATAGTGGGGGCTTCTCTTGGTGTGGGCTTCTCACGGTGGGGGCTTCTCACGGTGGGGCTTCTCACGATGGGGGCTTCTCCTGGTGTGGGCTTCTCATGGTGGGGGCTTCTCCTGGTGTGGGCTTCTCACGGTGGGGGCTTCTCACAGTGGAGGCTTCTCACGGTGGGGGCTTCTCACGGTGGGGGCTTCTCACGGTGGGGGCTTCTCACGGTGGGGCTTCTCAACGGTGGGGGCTTCTCACGGTGGGGGCTTCTCACGGTGGGACTTCTCACGGTGTGGGCTTCTCTTGTTGCAGAGCATGGGTTCTAGAGGGAGCAGGTTTTAGTTGTTACGGCATGTGGGCTCAGTAGTTGCTGCTCAAGGGCTCTAGAGCTCAGGCTCCACAGTTGTGGTGCATGGGCTTAGTTGCCCCTTGGTATGTGAAATCTTCCTGGACCAGGGATTGAACCTGTGTCCTCTGCATTGGCAGGCACATTCTTAACCACAGGGAAATCCTACAGTTAGCATCTTAATTTATAGCAGTGTAATTCAGATTGAAAGTGAAAGTCACTCAGTCGTGTCTGACTCTTTGTGACCCCATGGACTATACAGTCCAGGGAATTCTCCAGGCCAGAATACTGGAGTGGGTAGCCTTTACCTTCTCCAAGGGATCCTCCCAACTCAGGGATCAAACCCAGAATCTGCACTGCAGGAAGATTCTTTACCAGCTGAGCCACAAGGGAAGCCCATAATTAATTCAGATTGAAGTGAACTTAATTTCAATAGTATAGAAAACTTTGCTCTCACATAGTTCTATTTCTTCTTCCCTTTTGTGCTGTAGTTGTCAAATAAATTACTTCTGTATGTATTGTACATCCATGAGCGAAATTTATAATTATTGCTTTATTCTATTGTCTTTTAAATTGGATAGGACAAAAAGTAAGTTAAAAGCAAAAATATACTGTATTTTACATTTACATGTGCAGTTACTTCATGTTTCAAAACATATTTCTTATGAAATGGATTCTGTTTGTTAGGTAATAATTAGCTCATTTCTCAATTTTTAAAACTGAGACAAGAACACAGTAGGAGATAGCTAGTGTTAGCACATTTATTAAAGGAATTAGTCTTTAGCTTTATTGTAAATAAGTGTATACCTACAATCTGTTAGTCTGTTTAAAGAAAAGGTTTCAGACTCCTCTTAATGGTTTTATAGTTCTGTAGTTAAGAACTATTAAGTATTACTTAGGATTTAAAATATATGCAACATTTTATGCTTTTTTCCCCCTGGTTACACATAGTTTTTATCAGATTCTCAAAAAGGTCTATGACCTTAATAGCTTAAATACCAATTAGTCTATAAAGTATTAAGGATCTCTTTCGGCTCAAACATTTTCACAAAACTCCTGGAAGAGCAAGAAGGATAATGAAGTATTTAGTGGATGCTGGAACTACTTGCATCCAGGTGCCCAGTTGTGTTTTGGTTTTGGTCATGGTCCTTGCACCTTGAAGCATTGAAAACTCAGATTACCTGTGTTCCTCCAGATTAGGTCTGTTACTGTGCTTGTTTTAATATGGATATGTGACACATGGCCTCCATGACGCCAGGCTCCTCATCATGTCTTTAAAAGAATTATTATTATTATTGAAGTATAGTTGATTTACCATATTGTGCTAGCTTCAGGTGTACAGCATAGCAATTCAGTTACACACACACAAACACACACACACACACATTCATTTTCAAATTCTTTTCCCTTATTCAGTTCAGTTCAGTTCAGTCACTCAGTCGTGTCTGACTCTTTGCGACCCCATGAATCGCAGCATGCCAGGCCTCCCTGTCCATCACCAACTCCTGGAGTTCACTCAAACTCACGTCCATCGAGTCAGTGATGCCATCCAGCCATCTCATCCTTTGTCATCCCTTTCTCCTCCTGCCCCCAAACCTTCCCAGCATCAGAGTCTTTTCCAATGAGTCAACTCTTCGCATGAGGTGGCCAAAGTACTGGAGTTTCAGCTTTAGCATCATTCCTTCCAAAGAACCCCGAGGACTGATCTCCTTTAGAATGGACTGGTTGGATCTCCTTGCAGTCCAAGGGACTATCAAGAGTCTTCTCCAACACCACAGTTCAAAAGCATCAGTTCTTCGGTGCTCAGCTTTCTTCACAGTCCAACTCTCACATCCATACATGACCACAGGAAAAACCATAGCCTTGACTAGACAGACCTTTGTTGGCAAAGTAATGTCTCTGCTTTTGAATATGCTATCTAGGTTGGTCATAACTTTCCTTCCAAGGAGTAGGTGTCTTTTCATTTCATGGCATTTTGTATGTAGTAGTGTGTATATGTTAACCCAAACTCCTAATTTATGTAAACAAAGCCTTATAAAAAAATAATTATTTTGATCTGTTATTTAAGGGATAATAAAATTTCTTGGGGCTTTTCTTGTGGCTCAGTGATAAAGAATCTGCCTGCCAATGCAGGAGATGTGGGCTCAATCCCTGGGTCGGGAAGATCTCCTAGGGAAGGAAATGGCAACCCACTCCAGTATTCTTGCCTGGGAAATCCGTGGACAGAGGAGCCTAGTGGGCTACAGTCTTGGGGTCACAAAGAGTTGGACACGACTAACCCACTAAACAATAATAGCAAAAGATTTCTTTATGTAGTCATTGTAGCCTAGGTTTTCCCAGTTGTCCATCCTGTAGTAACTAGAGATATGTATATCGAGGTGGCCTAGGTAAATGAAGAGGGAGTCTCTATGAGAGGTGATCAGGGAGAAATCTACATTTGTCTCCAGAGTGCATTAGATGAGTTCCTGTAGAGTCTGGGTGTTGAGCAACCTCTTTGGAGTAACATGGTAAAATTGCTGGTCCTCCTCTCATCACTAAAGATCCTGCTTCCTCAAACTGAAACAGAAAGGTACACATGTGTATGTGCAGTATCTGTGTGCATGTGTGTGTGCATGTGTATTTTTGGGACTCTTTTAGAATGAGGTATGACATGCATATATTAATTTGCAAAACTCTTAGGTGTACAGCTGGATAAAATTTTATAAATATATATGTATAATATATAATCTGGCTTACACTCAGATGAAATGAACAGGCTCCCTCAGGCTTCTTCCAAGTTAATAAATCCTCTCTTCTGGTCTCTTCCTCCTACCACGTAGCCAGTACTCTGATTCTACCTCCCATGGGTTAGTTTCATCTGTCCTTCAAATTGTTATAAATGGAATCATAACAATATATGGGGCTTCCCTGATGGCTCAGTGGGTAAAGAATCTGTCTGCAATGCTGGAGACACAGTAGACAAAAGTTCAATCCCTGGATCAGGGATATCCCCTGGAGAAGAAAATGGCAACCCACTCCAATATTCTTGCCTGGGAAATCCCACGGACAGAGGAGCCTGGCAGGCTACGGTCCATGGGGCCTCAAGGAGTTGGATATGACTAAGAACTAATACACTGTGTGCTCTTTTGAGTCTTACTTCTTTCACTCATCACAGTACGTATGAGAGTGATCCATGTTGCTGTGTGTAGGAGTTCATTCTTTTTTATACATGAATAGTATTACCCTGTACAATCTTATTTATCCATCTTCCAGTTGATAGGCATTTGGTTCTTAGGAATACAGCTGCTATGCACATTCATTATATATGTCTTCCAGTGGACAAAACCACCAATTTCTCTTGAGTTAATACTTACGAGTAGAATTACTGATTCTTTGAGATAGGCATTATTTAGTTTTAGGAGATAGGGCCAAAGAGTTTGCCAGAGCAGTGTATCAAATTTACACTCCCATCAGCAACTGTGAGAGTGTAGAAAGCCTGTAACTTCAAATGGTGAGTTTGATGTTGCAAACTGAGTTGTATTTGTCCACTGTTGCATCCACATGCATGTGTGCATGCATGCTAAGACACATCAGTTGTGTCTGACTTTGCTATCCCACGGACTGTAGCCCATGAGGCTCCTCTGTCCATGGGATGCTTTAGGCAAGAATACTGGAGTGGGCTGCCATTTCCTCCTCCAGGGGATCTTCCCGAACACTCTGTCTTACATTATAGGTCTCCTTGATTAATGAACAGATGACTTTATCTTTATATATTTTGCCTATAATCATAGGAACATTTCTCTCAAGAACCCATCAATATATTGTGTTTTAATTAGGTGGTGGGGAAGTGGTCCATTTTTAACTCACACTGCAACTCACATATGCAGAGGAAGGTTACAGATGGTGTTGTGTAGATGGGGTGAGGGGGAGGAGGATTGTGGTGTGAACAGTCTCAAGGGGTCAGGGTTCTTTGCTGTGCTGTATTCTTCCTCCTCTTTTCTGGGAGCAGTGTCTCTGGTTCACACAGGTGCCTTTCCCTGTAGGTGTATATGGCTCAGTAACTTAGGATCTGAGCATATCTGGGTTCAAGCATGGTCCAATAGCATGGCGTGCTGCAATGGACTTAGCCTCACTTTGGTTTCTTCTGACCCTGTATGTGCTTCTGCCATCTGACTGGACTGATACACTGGGCTCTGGACCCCAGCACTTGCTACAAAGCCATGTGGCTACTACCTCAGCAACCCACCCCCTCTTCCAGTCTGGTGCGTTGCCTGGCCAAATTTCCAAGTGACTGTGTGTTCACCATGAGCATCAAGGCATTGCAGAATCTAAACTTCAGGCCCTTCCTTCACCTTGTTGCCTCATGCAGCTAAAGTGATGTAGCTGTGCTCAAGATTGGCAAATAGGTCAGGCTGAGAAGGGATCTTTCTAGAGTGTTTTATGAGGTGTAAGGGTCATAGCTGCCTTTTGCTGTTGACATTATCCTTATTTCAAAGGCAGGGAGAGGAAAATTGGGATCTACTTTTCTTCAACCTTTTTTCCTCTTTTACAAGAAGGGGAAGGCTTTCCTTTTCATTCTTTGTATCTTCCTGCCACAGAGCTTGCTAGGCCATCACGGATGGAGGGGGCATCTTTATTCCAGGACAGAAATGGTATGGACCTAACAGAAGTAGAAGATATTAAGAAGAAGTGGCAAGAATACACAGAAGAACTATACAAAAAAAGATCTTCATGAACCAGATAACCATGGTGGTGTGATCACTCACCTAGAGCCAGACATCCTGGAATGTGACGTCAAGTGGGCCTTAGGAGGCATCACTATGAACAAAGCTAGTGGAGGTGATGGAATTCCAGTTGAGCTATTTCAAATCCTAAAAAATGATGCTGTGAAAGTGCTGCACTCAATATGCCAGAAAATTGGGAAAACTCAGCAGTGGCCACAGGACTGGAAAAGGTCAGTTTTCATTCCAATCCCAAAGAGAGGCAATGCCAAAGAATGCTCAAACTACCGCACAATTGCACTCATCTCACATGCTAGCAAAGTAATGCTCAAAACTCTCCAAGCCAGGCTTCAGCAATATGGGAACCATGAACTTCTAGATCTTCAAGCTGGATTTGCAAAAGACAGAGGAACCAGAGATCAAATTGCCAACATCTGTTGGGTCATCAAAAAAGCAAGAGAGTTCCAGAAAAACATCTACTTCTGCTTTATTGACTACGCCAAAGCCTTTGGCTGTGTAGATCACAACAAACTGTGAAAAATTCTTCAAGAGATAGGAATATCAGACCACCTGACCTGCCTCCTGAGAAATCTGTATGCAGGTCAAGAAGCAACAGTTAGAACTGTACCTGGAACAACAGACTGGTTCTGAATTGGGAAAGGAGTACTTCAAGACTATATATTGTCACCCTGATTAGTTAAATTATATGCAGAGTAGTACATCATGCAAAATTCTTGACTGGATGAAGCACAAGCTGGAATCAAGATTGTGGGGAGAAATTTCAATAACCTCAGATATGCAGATGACACCACCCTTATGGCAGAAAGGGAAGAGGAACTAAAGAGCCTCCAGATGAAAGTGAAAGAGGAGACTGAAAAAGCTGGCTTAAAAGTCAACATTCAGAAAACTAAGATCATGGCATCTGGTCCCATCACTTCATGGGAAATACATGGGGAAACAATGGAAACAGTGAGGGACTTAATTTTCTTGGGCTCCAAAATCACTGCAGATGGTGACTGCAGCCATGAAATTAAAAGACGCTTGCTCCTTGAAAGAAAAGCTATGACCAACCTAGAAAGCATATTAAAAAGCAGAAACATTACTTTACCAACGAAGGTCCATCTAATCAAGGCTATGGTTTTTCCAGTAGTCATGTATGGATGTGAGAGTTGGACTATAAAGAAAGCTGAGTGCCGAAGAATTGATGCTTTTGAATTGTGATGTTGGAGAAGACTCTTGAGAGTCCCTTGGACTGTAACGAAATCCAACCAGTCCATCCTAAAGGAGATCAGTCTGGGTGTTCATTGGAAGGATTGATGTTGAAGCTGAAACTCCAATCCTTTGGCCACCTGATGGGAAGAGCTGACTCATTTGAAAAGACCCTGATGCTGGGAAAGATTGAGGGTAGGAGGAGAAGGGGACAGCAGAGGATGAGATGGTTGGATAGCATCACTGACTCAGTGGACATGAGTTTGGGTAAACTCCAGGAATTGGTGATGGATAGGGAGGCCTGGTATGCTGTGGTTCATGGGTTCACAAAGATTCAGACACAGCTGAGCGACTGAACTGAGAATGAGACTGATGGTTTTTCCAGTAGTCTTGTATGGATGTGAGAGTTGGACTATAAAAAAAGCTGAGCACTGAAGAATTGATGCCTTTGAACTGTGGTATTGGAGAAGACTCTTGAGAGTCTCTTGGACTGCAAGGAGATGAAACCAGTCACTCCTAAAGGAAATCAGTCCTGAATATTCATTGGGAGGACTGATGCTGAAGCTGAAGCTAAAGCTCCAATACTTTGGCCCCCTGATGCAAAGAGCTGACTCATTGGAAGAGACCCTGGTGCTGGCAAAGATTGAAGGCAGGAGGAGAAGGGGACCACAGAGGATGCGATGGTTGGATGGCATCACTACTTGATGGACATGATTTTGAGTAAGCTTTGGGAATTGGTGATGGACAGGGAAGCCAGGTGTGCTGCAGTCCATGGGGTCACAAAGAGTCGGACACAACTGAGTGACTGAACTGAATTGAACTGAGGAGCAGGACTCTGCCGTGGGCTTCATTTCCCTATTTAGCATTTGATATACTAAGGAGAGAAATGAAAGATTATGGAAAATTTGTACTTGAGGCATCTTCATTGTCACACCTCATCAGGTTTGCATTAAGAATGGGATGTTGCCTGGGGAATAGAGCCAATATGTTGTAACAACTACATGGAAACTAACTTTTAAAAATTGTGAGAGCCCCTGCACCACACTGAAGGCTCCCTTGTGCTGCAACTAAGACCTGATGCAGCCAAGTAAATGATAAAGTATTTTACAAATGTATAAAAATAAAAATTTTGAAAAGTGAAATTTATCTTAAAAAAGTAAAGAATTCAGTGTTTTCTATCAATCAGGCACCATTATGAGCAATTTACCTATATTGGCTCCTTTAACCCCCATAGTAAACCTGTGAAGTAGGTGTTTTTAAGCTTAGTTTACAGATGAGGAGACTGAAGCACAGAAAGGACAAAGTTGGACAATTTGCCTGAGGCATTATGACCAACCTAGCATATTAAAAAGCAGAGACATTACTTTGCCAAGAAAGGTCTGTCTAGTCGAGAATATGGTTTTTCCAGTAGTCATGTATGGATGTGAGAGTTGGACTGTAAAGAAAGCTGAGTGCTGAAGAATTGATGCTTTTGAACTGTGGTGTTGGAGAAGACTCTTGAGAGTCCCTTGGACTGCAAGGAGAGCCAACCAGTCCATCCTAAAGGAGATCAGTCCTGTTGATTGGAAGGATTGATGTTGAAGCTGAAGCTCCAATCCTTTGGCCACCTGATGGGAAGAGCTGACTCATTTGAAAAGACCCTGATGCTGGGGAAGATTGAGGTGGGAGGAGAAGGGGATGACAGAGGATGAGATGGTTGGATGGCATCATCAACTCAATGGACATGAGTTTGTGTGGACTCTGGGAGTTGGTGATGGACAGGGAGGCCTGGCATGCTGCGGTCCATGAGGTCGCAAGGAGTCGGACACTACTGAGCGACTGAACTGAACTGGACTGAATAGTTAAGGCTGGCAGTGGCATTAGGATTTGATCTTGGACGTCTGGTTCCAGAGAGCCCACATTCTTTGAAATGAGTGAGAACTTGGCAGTGACATGTTCTTTTCATCCATTCTGATGACATTCTTCTGTAGTGTTGAGTTGAGAAAATGTCAGATCTCCAGTAGTGGCCCCAGATGGGGGAGAAATTCCATGTAGTCTGGTACCTGATGTGGTTTCATTCCTTTATGAGTCATTCATTGCTTCATGTGTTGTCATATTTGTGCCCCTGGGACCTTTGCATTTTCTTGAAGTGGGGCAAACCCATGTGACGGTCATCTGTTTTTGGTTACATTGTAGTTTTATCTCAGCAGCTCAAACTACTTTACTAAACATGATGCTCACACGCTTAAGGGATCTGGGAAGGAGTTGCTAGTCATTTGGGATGAGTCTCAAAAGGTGCATTTGGAAAAACCATAGAGAATTATCAAGTACTATCCAAGTTCTTTTCATTTCTTACAAGATGAACACCCTGCAAAATCTTTACAACTCACCCTAAAATTGAGTGCCAGTAAAAGTAAGAGAAAGACATGCCACTGGATATGACCTCACAGATGGCGAAGAGAGCAGAGCATGCATGTATGTGTTCTACCAGATTGACAAAGGCAGCTTTCTACAAAGGGAAGATTTTTCCTAAGCCACCAGTGAACCGATGCATGTTCTATATCTGCATCTTAGAAATTTGCATTTGCCAAGAATGCTGATTTCCTCTTAATTTAAGCTCACTTGAATAACCCCATTTTCATCTCTCCAGATGCTTTTCCAAAGCCTCTCAAATCAGCAAGTTTTTCATGATCCATCACAGAAACTCTCTAGTGTTCGCTGATGATTCCTGTTTGTTCTTTTGTCACCTGATAGACAATTTCAGGTTGCCCCTAATATCAGTTCTTCCTCTTTCCTTCCTTTTTCTGGATTCCTATCCAGCTAATTATAGCATTTCCAAACTTCATTTGCAGCTAGTTGTGTCTGTGGGAGTAAGCTCTGACCAGAGGCAGATGAGTTAAAGGTGCACCTATAAAACTTGATTGTAAGCATAAGGGGTTGGGTTCCATGGAATGCTTCTTAATCCCTGCTCTCTGGAATGTGGATGTAATGGTGGGAGCCAGGACCTTAGACTGTGGATGTCCCATAGTCTCGAGTGTTGAGAGTGGCAGAAAATTGAGGTGTTGGGAGCCTGGGTCCACCACGCTGTGGAGTCACCGTAGCCTCAGGGCTCCAACAGAACAGTTGCTGGAGAGGGCAAGAGAATCCTATCTTTGCAGAAGCTGTTGTGTTTTCTGGATTTTATTCTTACAGCTAAACCTCCATCCTAAGGTTTAGTTTGAACTCTTTGAAACTGCCATTTTTTGAGAATTGAAAATTGTAAACAGTTACAGTTCAACTTAAGAACACACATTCATTTAATCATTTTTTTTCCATTGAGTTTTGCACCTACTGTCTGAGGATGCATCCTGTGAAAGTAGAGAGTGTTTGATGGAAGGTGACTCAGACACGGTGGAGAAGTACTTGTGGTTCGGAACAGAGGATAATGAGTAGGTGCTAGATGACTTAGAAATTATCCAGATTTGATCTGTTGAAAAGACTGTTTTCTTGGTTACGACCTTCCTGGAAGCATCATAAGGTATTATTATTATTATCCAACTATTATCCCAATTAGTTGGAAGGCAGCCACCTCAGCAGCTGAGTTTATCAATGGATGGCTTTCAAGTTTGACCCCTGAATGATACTCTTGCTTGAACTGTGATGCTAATGGTCCACTTGGGTTGGGTCATTTTTCAAGGGTAGGTGCTGACTCTCTCGGGACTATTCAAAGCTGTCTGTGATACTTTAGAAAGTGTATTTTTAGTAAAAGATAAGCTAGACTTCTAAGACTGCCAGGATTTGGAAGCAGTTAAGGATGATGGAAGAGATTTGGGAATTAGTCAGGTGTGGGTTTGAATCCTGATCTCCTCACTTCCTAGCTGTGTAGTCAGTTTTTCTGAACCTATGTTTCCACTTCAGTAAAATGCAGAAAATGATGCTGATTTTTTTCAGACTGTACAGAATGAAAATCTGTTAGATTTTCAATCTAAATACAGTTAGTATCTGAACTAGTATTGTAAACATTTGTACAGTATATAGTAGTTCCATACAATAGAATAGAAATGGTAGCTATTTTTATTTTCTTTGGATTTTAATGTCTTTCTTAAGGTGACAAATTAGTGCTCTATTTATATGGTTTCTAATCCTCCTTTAGGTGAGAAGGCAAAAAGAGGATCTAAGTATATACTCTACACATCTATTTGGGCCAAATTGGAAAGTGCCTTGTTTAAACTGAGAAAACCTGGTACATAACACATATTTCCTTTGGTCACATGCAAGTGTGCTAAGGAGGTGGGAAGGAGGTGGGCCAGAACCGCAGGTGGAGGGAGATAAACCATTTGCCATCGTCTGTCTACCCTCGGCTACTTCACAGGCAGAGTGTGTGGCCTGCATACTTAGCCATGGGGAAACAGACCCAGGAAAACTTTGGAAAATCCTGGTTCTTATCCGTGCAGAGCACCAACAACTTTTGTTGAGACCAAGATAGAAAGACATTCTCTCTCTCTCTCTCTTCTCTCAAAGCTGCCTACATTTCAGTGCCTGTGAGGTCCTTTGAGGAAACCATTCAGATGTTAAGGAGGAACTTGATCCCATGGGTAAGGTTTAATCCACCTTGCCCTCTGTTCAAGTTCTGAAGCCCTCCTTGTGATATTTTCGCTGTGACAATGGTACAAAACAACAAGAACCTTACTAGGGTTTTCACTGGACTTGGACTAGAACTTAAGACCTAGAAGGGAAGTGAGAAACCAGAGTGCGTCCTCAGACCCAAGACGTTGGCTTAGCTTACTGTCTTAAGTTGTGTAGACTGACCTTTTTTGGCATCTGTTACATTTACAGTAACCTAGGCTCATCTCTTCCTGTGATTTGGCTCTCTTATCAGTATAATTAAAATTTTAATGACTAACTGTTATAATTGACATTTATGAAATAAGGAATAAGAAACCTCTGTTCCAACCCCATAGGAAATATATTTAATACACCCATAAACAAGGTGAGCTGATAAAAGTGGTCAAATTTAGGTGAGACAACCTGTGACATGACTAGTGGGTATAATTGAGGTGCTACAAGTAGCAGTTGCAGAGTTATTACACCCAGAAGAATACAGCAGTCTGAAGAAGAATTCCTATGATGTATGGAGACTGGACATTTAGGACATATTTCCAGAGTGGGGACAGGACATTTAGCAATCAGAGCTATACATTGGGCTTCATCATACTATCCTAGTTTTACAGAACAGATATGATCCTGGGGTCAGAAAAGAGAAGCTTACCTCATTTAAACATTAAAAAAAATACTTTATTATGGTAAAAACACAATGTGAGATCTCCCTTCTTAGCAAATTTTAAAGTATATAATCCAGTATTGTTGACCACAGGTACAGTGTTATACAGCAGATCGGTAGAATTTATTTGTCTTGTCTAACTGAAATTTTATTCCTGTTGATTATTGTTATTTAGTCATTAAGTCGTGTCCAGCTCTTTGGAAATCTCATGGACTGTAGTCCACCAGGCTCCTCTGTCCATGGGATTTCCCAGGCAATAATACTGGAGTGGGTTGCCATTTCCTTATCCAGGGGATCTTCCTAACCCAGGGACTGAACCCACATCTCCTGCATTGGCAGGTGGATTCTCTAACATTGTGCCACCAGGGAAGCCCCATCCCTGCCTGCTTCTTCCTCCCTGCCAACCCCTGACAGGACGTCTATGAATCTGATTATTTAGATACCTCACATGCAGCATTTTGTCCTTCTGTGACTAGCTTATTTCACTTAGTATTGTGTCCTCAAGGTTTATCTATGTTGTCTCATATTACAGAAGGTCCTTCCTTTTTTAAGGCTGACTAATATTCCACTGTATAAATGTGCCATATTTTCTTTATCCTTCCATCAGTTTAGGGACACTGAGATTGTTTCCACATCTTGACTGTTGTGAATAGTGTTTAAAACGATGAGCTGCTGAGGCATTTTTAAAGTGTTTTTATTTATTTATTTAGTTTGACCACACTTCACTGCATGTGGGAATCTTAGCTCCCCAACCAGGGATCGAACCTTGGCCCCCTGCAGTGGAAGGGTGGAGTCTTAACCACTGGGCCACCAGGGAGGTCTGCTGCTGAGATGTTTGTATCACACATGGGATAGAAGCCAGCCCAAGACTTTAATGTACTGATGACAGCTTCTGGTGACCAGGCCTTCCACTCTGATTTATCACCCCATGAGGCCCTGGGCTCTGTTTCTTTGATTTGATGTCAGTATTGATCACTGGTATCAGTAGTGACAATTAATGGTATCAATATATTGGAGGGATTGGGGATATACATGACAGAGATTAAATAATTGGCCTTTCTTCTTTTAAGTCTGGGGGCTTTTGAGGGGTACTGATAGGATAAAAAACTTTTGCTGGAGAGCTGAAGAAGCTTAGACAGGGATCAGAGTGTTATATAAGGAAGGTGAGCTAACTCAGTGAAGAAGAGGCAGAAGAAGCAGGCAAGAGAGGAAATTTATCTAATTTTCACCCCAGGATTGGGAGATAGACAGCTTTACTTTTCTTCTTACAGATGAGTACACTACGAATGCAGAGAGACAAAGTGAAGGATGATCAGAAGAGTTGGCAGTGAGGCAGCCTAGGGGAGAACTGTCCCACAGGTTCATGTTCAAATGCCCCCACAGTCCTGAACTCCATCAAAGCTCATGTCTTATGCAAGCGAACCCCTGCAGAAACTCTGACCATGGGGATTTGATGAATAGACACACAAAAATCCATCCCTGACTTATATCAGACTTTTCACCAAGGGGGAAAAAAGCAGAAAGTTCTATCTTTTAAGTCATTTTCATAATGCTTTATAAATGGAATTTTTAATGAAGTTAATGTTTGTAACATCAGGAATTGGCCTCACAAGGACTGGATATTAGAAGTCTTAGATCCTATTTTCAGTACTTCCAGTGGTCTATGCAATTAAAATCAATTACCAGGAAAACTTTATGAGCGCCTAGTGTTCCTCCTTGGACCAGACCCCCTCACTTTCATATGATTGTGCAGTCATGGGAATAGATGATTTAGCAAACATTAGAGCATTCTCTAATAATGGAAACAAACTCTCCTATTTCTCTCTATTGCCTCCTTTCTTCCATTTGTCTGTAACTCTTGGTTCCCTGGAGGCCCCGATGTCTTCTGGAAGGGCTTTTTCACATTCCCGCTTTGAACCATGATAGAAAGCTTCTTTGATGTTAGCCTGAAACATTGCATAAAATCATTCTGCTGTCAGAAATTGGATCTGTATCATCAATGTGTACCCCGAGGTACATTGAACTATTTTAGTGTTTTGGATGCTCTGCTTTGGAAATTTAGTTACAGTGGGGTTTTCAGTTGAGAAAATGAGGTCATGTTCTCCATTCCACACCCCAAATGCTCCCTGGCACTTGGATGTAACAGGTACACAGACATGGTGGTCATAAAAGGAGCAAAGGCTTTGGGTCTGTGGAGTTGGAGGGTTTATTACCTCATTCTTTGGTCTTGTTGCAGTTTCTGTCTTGCCATCGTTTGTCTCAGGTTCTACTGTCTTCTGAGGCTCTGCTTGGAGCCTTAAGGAGGAGGGCTGATTCTTGGGAACATTAGCTACAGGCCACCTGGCAGGGTGCCCAGCCATGCCAATAGAAGACCCTGTTTCTCCAGGACATCTTAGGAGACACACACCCTGGTGCTTCTGCCTGTGGTCTGAACACTGCTCCCCACCTTTGTCTCTCAGGGCTTGGGAATTCAAATTCAGCTGCCACCCGATGTGTTCTTTGTTTTATAGATCTTGTTACTATAGGTCTTTTCTGTGTGTTGTGACAATGCAAATATCTCCTCTTTATTTAGAAAGATTTTAGTATACAGGTGAATGAGGTCCAACACTTAAAGTTTCGTCTGCCGGCCATGGTCTTCATAAATGACCCCATCTGTCAATTGGACGGATTGGGTGCAATTGGACTTATTTGCCTAATTTTTTTTTTTTATTTTTTTATTTTTTTATTTTTTTTTATTTGCCTAATTTTGATGTTTCCTTGAAACTGCCTCAACCCATCTTCATTCAGCAGAAGATGTAATTTTCACATTGAACTAACTTGGTTTTCTGCCTTATGCTCTGTTCTTTGTCCACTGAAAAGATAATACTTCTCATGCATTGGGCTTCCCTGGTAGCTCAGCTGGTAAGGAATCTGCTTGTAATGCAGGAGACCCCAGTTTGATTCCTGGGTCAGGAAGATCTGCTGGAGAAGGGAATGGCTACCCACCCCAGTATTCTGGCCTGGAGAATTCCATGGACTGTATAGTCCATGGGGTCACAAAGAGTCAGACACGACTGAGTGACTTTCACTTTCTCATGCATTGCACTCCCGCACATGTTGTGAAATTTGTCAAAACCTGCATCTTTTTCTTATTTTTGTTTCCAGGATGAGAGCAGGACCTGAAATACAACTCAGCTGGGCTTATATTTGGTAGCACTCTCCACACTGGAGCTTAGGAATAGTCTGGGGGCCTTAGGATGGTGCCACCTAATGACCGGGTTGTCTAAGCAGGGAGAGCTGGGGCTGTGCTAGGCTCTACTACAGTGAGCTGTCATCATGGATTGTTGAGTCTTTTGGCACATCTGTTTTCAGAGCCTGTGTGGTGCATTAATCTAGAGGCCTGGCTCTTCTGGTGGTCTTAAGTCAACCACTATACTTGTTTTATGCCACCATGGAGACATACATTTGTAGCTGTAACTTGTGCCTAGCTTGTTGCCAGAATGGTCTAGGCACTAGAAAGAATCTGACTCCCATGGTGAAATCCAAAGGAGATAGAATAGAAAAGAATTTCAAAACTAGTTTGAGTAGCTTTTCTTTTGCTTTGGAATTCCGAGAAATGAAAAGTATGTTTTCTCTTTAATGTGATTTAAAAAATATATTTCCTGTCTTATTTTATTTATACATTTTACTTTAACTTTATTTCAGACTTATAGAAACGTTATAAAGTGTAACAGTATTCAAAATCAGGAAATTGATACCGTGCTATTATCTAACCTAGAGACCTGATTCAGGTTTCATCATTTGTGTCTTTTTAGCATATCTTTCGGAGAAGGCAATGGCACCCCATTCCAGTACTCTTGCCTGGAAAATCCCATGGATGGAGGAGCCTGGTAGGCTGCAGTCCATGGGGTCGCTAGGAGTCGGACACGACTGAGCGACTTCACTTTCACTTTTCACTTTCCTGCATTGGAGGAGGAAATGGCAACCCACTCCAGTGTTCTTGCCTGGAGAATCCCAGGGACGGGGGAGCCTGGTGGGCTGCCATCTATGGGGTCGCACAGAGTCGGATAAGACTGAAGTGACTTAGCAGCAGCATGTATTTTTAGTCTCCTTTGATCTCAAGCAATCCTCAACTTTTCTTTGTATTAGGATATTGACAGCTCTGAAGAATCTAGGTCATTTTTTTGTAGAATGCCCCTCAGTTTTAGTGTGCCCGTTCCTGTGATTCAGTGATTTTGGCAGGGATACTGTAGAAATGGTGCAGTGTTTTCAGTGTGTCATAGTACATTACATCAATGTCTTGGAGATTGTAGTAAGCAGAGTAATATGCCCTCAAGATGTTCGCATCCTAATTTCTGGAACCTGTAATATCTTACCTTGCCTGGCAAAAGGGACTTCACAGATGGGATTAAGTGAATGATTTTGAGATGGGGAGATTATCTTGGAATATCTGGGCAGGTCCAATATTATCAGGGATCCTGATAAAGAAAAGGGAGCCAGGGAAGTCAGAGGAGGAGACATGATGAAAGAAGCAGAGGTTGGAAGCTGTATCTTTAGTTCAGTGTCAGCCTGGGGGATATTGTCTATGGTAGCACTGTAACTTTGTAACAGTATCTTAATGTTTTATTAGATTTGTCTTATAACAAGCTTGAATAAAGAATGCTTAGCCCAAGATCACTCATGAATGTAGATACAAAAGCCCCATGTAAAAATGCTGACAAATTGAATTTAGAAGCACATTAAAGGAATTATCCTCCCACCACACAAGATTTGTCCCCTAGGTGCAGGAATGGTTTAATATTTAGTGTCTTTTAGTATGTTAGTTTGAACAATAGGAAATTGCCATGTTTTCTAATTTTAAAAATATTGGAAGGTTGATATTTTCCTATGGTTCAGCCTCAAAATGTACCAGTCAATGGGCAATAATTTCAATAGATGTACAGAAGTATATGATAAAATTTACCACCCATTCCTGATTAAAACCTGCTTTATTCTCATGACAAAAATATTAATATTAATCTTATAGTGAGCATCATAGTCCTTCTATTTAAAATCAGGAATATGAAAAGGATCTCCAGTTAACAATATTATTTGATGTTGATTTGGAATTTCAGGCTGATTCAGAGAGTCATGTATTGGAAGTAATTTTATAATATAAGTGTGACATGATTAACAGATACAAAAACAAATTTAAATATATAAATAAAACTCAGGTAATTATTTAAATCATTTAATACATTTGTACATATGAGGCAAAGAAAAAATGACTATTTTCTTATATATATATCAGTAGTTGGAAGCTGTGATAAAAAAATCATTCCATTTAGCTTAACAACACAATATAAACTCTGAATAACCCTACTAAGCAATGTGTGGGAATAATTAAAAGGAAATTATATTCTAAGAGCCACAGCTGTAAGTTAAGTTCATGATGTGAAAATGTCTGAATGCATGGAGAGATATACTGTGTTCTTTAGAAAGGCTGAGTATTTTTAAGATGGCAGAACTCCCAATTTAATCTCAATTTTAAAAACATCCTAGCAGCACATAATCAGATTAAAATACATCCAAATATTTTGTGTTATTTTGTGCTACCAGAGGACTTACCCTTTTCATATTTAATGTATTATAAAGGCAAAATCATGAAAACAATGGGCATTTATTTAAAATCTATACACAGATTAGACCTCCTATACACAGACCTCCTATACACAGACCTCCTAAAAAGGCAGACCCATTGGGAAAGCATTAGTTTGACAAAGGGAATAACTCCAAAAATATATGAAAGGAATATTCAACAGTATTTCTTATAGAAAAAACAGCTAATTGGGGAAATCATGAATTGCATGTTTTCACCTATGCCATAAATGAAAACATTTTTCAGATGGATAGCATATTGAAAAACAGAGACATTACTTTGCCAACAAAGGTCCGTCTAGGCAAGGCTATGGTTTTTCCAGTAGTCATGTATGGATGTGAGAGTTGGACTGTGAAGAAGGCTGAGTGCAGAAGAATTGATGCTTTTGAACTGTGGTGCTGGAGAAGACTCTTGAGAGTCCCTTGGACTGCAAGGAGATCCAACCAGTGCATTCTGAAGGAGATCAGCCCTGGGTGTTCTTTGGAAGGAATGATGCTAAAGCTGAAACTCCAGTACTTTGGCCACCTCATGCAAAGAGTTGACTCATTGGAAAAGACTCTGATGCTGGGAAGGATTGGGGGCAGGAGGGGAAGGGAACAACAGAGGATGAGATGGCTGGATGGCATCACTGACTCAATGGACGTGAGTCTGAGTGAACTCTGGGAGTTGGTGATGGACAGGGAGGCCTGGTGTGCTGCGATTCATGGGGTTGCAAAGAGTCGGACACGACTGAGCGATTGAATTGAACTGAACTGAATTATAAAAATGATATCAGATAATTAAATGTGAATATATTACTGAATCTGGGATGACAAAGAATTTTCTAAGCATAAAAGCAACAGAATAGTAACATAGATTTGAGCACACAGAGGTTTAAAGTTTGTTTGGCATCTATTGCTACTGCTAAGTCGCTTCAGTTGTGTCCAACTCTGTGCGACCCCATAGACAGCAGCCCACCAAGCTCCCCCATCCCTGGGATTCTCCAGGCAAGAATACTGGAGTGGGTTGCCATTTCCTTCTCCAATGCATGAAAGTGAAAAGTGAAAGTGAAGTCGCTCAGTCGTATCTGACTCTTTGCGACCCATGGACTGCAGCCTACCAGGCTCTTCCATCCATGGTATTTTCCAGGCAAGAGTACTGGAGTGGGGTGCCATTGCCTTCTCTGTTGGAATGTATTAAGCAGTATTAAAAAGCAAACAACTAAAATATATCATTTGCAACATATGTGAGTTGTTTTCCTATTACAGCAAAAGGTCTCATGAGTCAATTAAAGTGTTCATAGTCTTTGGGGAATGGACCAATGGGTGGTTTAGATAGTCATTAAAAGAAGTTAATAGAAATGATTTGGAAAGGTATGAGACAGCTCAGATTAGTTGGTAATAACAAAAATACATTTAAATTGTGATTTTGTCTTTTATGTTATTAGACTCTCAAAGAAAAATAAATAAATAAAATCAACTCATTACCTCTTAGTGAGGGTCCGGTCACTTTAGAGTTGGGAGGGCAGTCCTTATAAATGTTTATAACGTATGACTCAGTAATTCTATTTGCAGGAATATATGATAAGAAAATTAAAACCCTCAAGGATATTTTTTATAGTAATGCTTTGTATAGGGGCTTTTTTTTTTCACTTGGGTGGGGAAATGTCTTATAATAGTAAAATGTGGGAATAAATAGTGTTGGAGAATAGGAGTTTTAGTAACTATGTGGGATCCATTTATTATTAAGTTACCATTAAAATAATATTTACACAGCTTATTTAAATAAATATTTAAAATACTTCAAATCTATTTGATACTAGTGATAAAATATTAAGTAAAAGTTCATGCCGCAGACTAAATATATAATTTTATATGTATGAATATATCAATTTGTATGTATATATTCATATAAATGGGAGGACATAGGTGATTTATTGTGTCCTATAAATTAAGAATATGTGCTCTTATCTAGTACTTCATGAATATTTACACTGACAAAACTATATTAAGTTATGAAGATCATCTTTCTACATTGCTAAAAGCAGAAATCACATAGATCACACTCTTTCTATAACTCGAAGAATTAGAAAATAGCTCAAAAGTTTTATCAGAATTCAACTACAGAGGAATCAGAATTACAAAGGATTCTGTTAAGTAACTTGAAGCAAAAAGAGGAAATTAAAACCACATGTAGGGACTTCCCTGGTGGACCAGTGGTTAAGAATCCACTTTGCAATGCTGGAGACTCAGGGGTTTGATCCCTGGTCAGGAAACTAAGATTCCTCATACCACATGGGGTGACCAAAAAACAAATTCTATATATAGAAATCACTGTGTAGGAATCAATGGCTGTGGCACATTGCACACTAACAGTCATGAGATCATGCAAAACTATACTCAGAGAAAAAGCAATTGCTTTGAGTGTTTTTATATGAGCAGGAAAGGACAAAATTAAATAAAATGAGCTTCTACTCAAGAAGTCAGGAATAAGGAAATAAAATATACAATACAATTGATATAGTAAAATAATACTTAATTCTTTAAAAAGACTAATAAAAAGTGAATGTAACTCTAGGATGAGCAATCAAGAAAAATACTGGAATACACACCAAGAAAATAAGGAGAAAGGGGATGCAACCACAGATATAAGGCTGATTAAAATGTAAAATACTAAATCTGTAAGTCAGAAAATTTTGGTGAGAAGAACTAGACCTTGTTGTAACAGATGTCAAAATACTGCAAACACAAAATATGACTTGAACACTGACTGACAGAATTTTAGTGAAAGGAAATTGACTTTGTCTTATCAAGTATTAAAATATTGCAAACATAATGATATAAATAAGTGGAAAATTATAGAAAGTTGAGATATAAGGCCAAAGATATGTTAAGAACCATTCTGCATGAATACTTGGGTCAACAACTCATCATTTTGGAAAAAAAATATTGTATTTATTTTATGCACTCTGTATAAATATAAAAATCACAGCTAGAATGAGGATTAATGTGCAGAAGAAAAAAGCAATACAGGTATTCTCAGAAACTACAGGTACATATGTACATAGGGAGATTGAGAGTAGAAGAGTTTTTCTGATCCAGCTAGCAAGGCAGACACCATAGCAAGAAGATTCACATATTTCACTCTGTTAAAAACACCAAGAATAAAATTTACCATAAATAAGATTAAGAGATAAAGATATTTTCAAATCATATGACAGCTGGCAGCATGTTCTATTATGTTCTATTGAGTTTTGATAGGTGGATGTGATTAAGATGAGTTTAGTTTATCAGACATTAATGTTGTGTTCTGTGTGTATTCAGAGTATTTGGTAGGAGTAATTTCTGCTTCTGCTTGTGAAAGATTACAAAAGTCTATTTTAACTGTGGAAAAGACTTTTAAAAGCTAATTCAACTCAGCATGAGACATGTATATTTAATTCTGTTTGAGAAATTCTAGGCAGTGAATTACTCCAAAGCATCTCTCTTGAATTAAAATATTCATAAATGATTATATATTTGTATATAATTTTTTATCTTGAACTCCTAGCTGTAGGGCAGATTCAAATCCATCGAGGTCAAGTGCATGATCTGCTGAATTTCGTGATTCATTATAGCTTTTGTCCTATTCCTCTTATGTGGCAAATATGCAATAGAGGGCTGCTGCTGCTGCTAAGTCGCTTCAGTCGTGTCTGACTCTGTGCGACCCCATAGACGGCAGCCCACCAGGCTCCCCTGTCCCTGGGATTCTCCACGCAAGAACACTGGAGTGGGTTGCCATTTCCTTCTCCAAAGAGCGCTCAGTCGTGTCTGACTCTTTGCGACCCCATGGACTATAGCCCATCAGGCCCTCCGTCCGTGGGATTTTCCAGGCAAGAGTACTGGAATGGGGTGCCATTGCCTTCTCCAATAGAGGGCTATTTTCTTATATAATAGAACTTTCATAATGATGAACTATTAAACAGAAATGCAATCATATACTTAAATCTATGAATTCCTATGATTGCATATGTCATACAGTTTTGCAAATAAACCAAAGAATTGATTATGAATCTGAAGCTTTTATTAAGTATTTATGGTATCAAAACTATAGGATGAAATGGATATTGTTCCTCTGCCTTTTCATTTGATTGTAATATTGACAAAGAATTATGTATCCCTTTTAATATTCAGTTCTGAGGTTTATCATCCCAGTTCAGTTCAGTTCAGTCACTCAGTCGTGTCTGTCTCTTTGTGACCCCATGAATCACAGCACACCAGGCCTCCCTGTCCATCACCAACTCCCGGAGTTTACCCAAACTCATGTGCATCAAGTCGGTGATGCCATCCAGCCATCTCATCCTTTGTTGTCCCCTTCTCCTTCTGCCCCCAATCCTTCCCAGCATCAGGGTCTTTGCCAATGAGTCAACTCTTCGCATGAGGTGGCTAAAGTATTGGAGTTTCAGCCTCAGCATCAGTCCTTCCAATGAACACCCAGGACTGGTCTCCTTTAGGATGGATTGGTTGGGTCTCCTTGCAGTCCAAGGGACTCTCAAGAATCTTCTCCAACACCACAGTTCAAAAACATCAATTCTTTGGTGCTCAGCTTTCTTCATAGTCCAACTCTCACATCCATACATGACCAGTGGAAAAACCATAGCCTTGACTAGATGGACCTTTGTTGGCAAAGTAATATCTCTGCTTTTGAATATGCTATCTAGGTTGGTCATAACTTTCCTTCCAAGGAATTTTATACTAGGACTACAAATGGAGCACACATAGAGATGATCTAAAATAGATTTTTTCACTTATTTAATGACTGTTTTGCGTTCTTGCCCTGGGCCAGGTGGCACTGGACTTTATCCTAAAGGCAGTGGGAAGCTGTTAAAACAACAGAGAGATTAGATCTGAGTGTTTAGAGGGTCGTCTGGACTGTGGTGTAGAGGATGGATTGGAGGGGTAAGAAAGACTTGAAGCAAAGAGGTGGTGCATAGGCAGAGAGGTGATACACAGGTGGGGGGCAGAGGATGGAGGCCATCTGGCCAGGGGGAAATGGCAGGGGCTAGAGAGGGGCGGCCAGGATTGAGGGGTCTTTGAGAGGGAGGACGCATGGGATTTGATATGTGGGACTGGGCAACAGAGATGGTGAAGGGCAATTTTAGGTTTCTGACTTGAGAAAGTAAATATAAAAGGAGGACCGGACTTCTGTCCTTTCTCATCTCTCCCTTCCCATCCACAGTTTCATTTGATCACACTTGACCGCAGTGTGAAAGTCGAAAGTGACAACACAAAGGCGCACTTCTGAGTGTGTTTATATGTAGTGTCCCAACTCCAAATCCAGTATGAATGGTGTGCCTTCACTCTTGATCTATGTCCCACCACCTCTCCATAGTGTCTCTACACTTTCCCCTCTTGCTGCCCACTCTTTCCTTTCTGGAGCCTCCTTTTCTGATGGTCTGTGAAATCCCCGGGCTCTTTGCTTGTGTCTAAAGGGCTGGTCCTGGGTGCTCCTTGCTGGAGTTGAAGTGGAGGAAAAGGCTGCAGGAGGCCCCCACTGATGGGTCCTGCGAGGTGGTGGCTTGTGGATAAGCTGCCCTTCTATACACTCTTCGTTTCTTACCTACAGGCAAGGGGCCCCTTCTCTTTCCTGGCAGTTTTTAAGTCTTGCATATCTCTCTTGCTGTATGAACAAATTACAGTTGGGCTTTTATGGATGCCCTGATTTACATGTGAGAGGATTCTTGCTCTTCTCTGTGGCCTCCACTCTATATTTGGGCTTCACTGGCCATTCTGAAATCTTTTCTCTGCAGAAGAACCGCATCAGGGACTGTCCTTTTGACTGTTGAGTTCTCTAGCCTGGACCCCAAACACTCTCTTTTTGTACAACCCATTATTTTAGAAAAAATTAATTTTACTGAAGCATAGTTATTTACAATTTTGTGTAAATGTCTGCTACGCAGCAACGTGATTCATTTCCATTACGGTTTTTCTCAGGATACTGAATATGTTTTCTTGTGCTCTACAGTAGAACCTGGTTGTTCATCCATTCTATGTGTAATAGTTTGCATCTGCTAACCCCAAACTCCCAATCCAGCCCTCCCTCTCGCCCTTGGCAACCACAAGTCTGCTCTCTAGGTCTGTGAGGCTGTTTCTGTTTCTCAGGTAAATTAACTTGTGTCATATTTTAGATTCCACGTATATGTGATATTACATGGTGTTCGTCTTTCTCTTTCTGACATACTTCACTTATGGTCACCTCTAGGTCCATCCTTGTTACTGCAGATCACATTATTTCATTCCTTTTTATGGCTGAGTAGTATTCAATTGTATACATGTTGTACAACTCATTTTTATGTGACCTTCATCTTTCCTAGCACTTCCCACCCTGAACCCCGGCATAGATCACATACCTGCACCCACCTCCCTGCCTACTGCCAAGGGGAGAGCAGGAAGCAGAGGCGATGGAAGGAAGCCACATGGTATGGAGCCTTGGGGAGCACTCTGCTTCCACTTGAAAGTGGAGGTCAGAATTAATAGGTCAAAGGCATAACTGGAGAGCAGTTCCCCATCCCTCCGTGGTGACAGAGCACTGGCTGCGAGCAGACTCTTTGCCCCAGTTTCACTTGGCAAATATCTCTCCTGGAGAGCAAAGGCCATCTGTGTCCTTGCTCTTTTTATATTTGTTATGTGACATTCCAATACAGTGGCCCTCTAATCAGTCTTAAAATTCTTAACCCCCCCCGCCTCTTTTTTTTTGGCTCATGTCTCATCCCTGCCTTATTTCTCTTTGAAGGGTTTCTTGGATTCTTTATTTACTTCCACATCACCTAAGACGATCATTTCAAAAAATATTGTTGATCAATCTAGGAATAATTAGCAGCAACATTGCCTTCTCCATCTAGCTAGGATGAACTGCCCTTAGGTGAAATTTGGTACAAAGGTGTGTTTATTTAGCCCATGCAAGTATTGGTATTTGTTTTAGAATGCTGTAGACACAGAATCTCAGACATATGTTTGGTAATTGTTTCCCTCTCTTTTTAAAGTCTTAATTGGGTAAGATTGAATGGGAGCAATATACGTTTTTAGAGGCCATTTTACACAAAACTATAAAAATACAGTTTTATGGTGTGGGCATTTTTTAAAATTACACATGTAAATATCAGGAGTGTCCATATAATAATCTGGATTTCAGAGTTCTCTATGAAGAAATATGAAGAGAAATATGAAGATGTAGCAATACTTCATATTTCAATAGAAATATGAAGATGTCGAATGACTTTCCCTTCAGGCAACAAACTCCTGGATTGGAATATATGACCCCCCATTTATTTTATTTTGTTTTTTAATTTTTTGACTGCACTGAGGGGCATGTGGGATCTAAGCTCCCTGACTAGGAATCAAACCTGTGCCCCCTGTGTTGGAAGGTGAAGTCTTAACCAATGGACCACCAGAGAAGTTCCTCCATCTCCCTTTAGACATGCTGTCTCTTCTCTGGGTCCAACTTCAGGCAGATCACCTACCTCTGCTGAGCCTCAGGTCTCTTTAATACAAGATGGAATATGAAAAAGAATAAAATAATGCCATTTGCAGCAACAGGAATGGAGCTAGAGGTTATCACTCTAAATGAAGTAAGTCAGACAGAGAAAGATGAATACCATATGAAATCTCTTACATGTGGAATCTAAAACATGACACAAAGGAACCTTTCTATGAAACAGAAACAAGATCACAGACATAGAAAACAGACAGGTGGTTACCAAACGGGAGGGGCTTGGAAGGGGATGGAATGGGAGGTTAGGGTTAGCCGAAGTAAGCTTCTTTATGTAGAACGGATAAACAACAAGGTCCTAGTGTATAGCACCGAGAACTATATTCAGTATCCTATGATAATCCACAATGAAAAAGAATATAAATAAAGAATGTATATATATATACATGTGTGTGTGTGAATCACTTTGTTGTAAAGCAGTAATTAACACAACATTGTAAATCAACTATACTTCAGTGAAAAATGAAAGAAAACAAAAGCATAAGATGAGATAATAATCACCGCTGTACAAATTTGCAGTGTGGATTATGTGCACACAATGCACAATGTCTAGTATGAGGTAGACCAGCAGGATGCATGGATTACTGTCCTCTAGGAGCTGGTTCAATGGTTTAAAACATGGTGTGCTGGGAAGGTGTTTTGGGAACATAGGAAGATGTATTGGAAGGAGCTTGGAATTCACTAGGATCACACACATATCTTGTGTGCAGACCTGGCAGAAAGCAGAAACTGTGTCATCCTAGACTCTGCTCTTTCCTGCCCCACATCCAGTCCATCAATAAGTCATATCAGCTCTGCTTTCAGAAGGAACCTGGAATTGGGTCGCCCCTCACTTCTCTCTCAGATCCAGACCATCATCATTGGTCACTTGGTGATGGCACTGGCTTCCCAACTTGGCTTCCTGCTTCTGCTGCAGACCCCTGCAACTTACATACCTCAAGACTATCAGAGCACTGAGGTCAGAGTGAAGCAGGTCACTTCTTAGCACTCTCCAGTGATGCTCATGTCACTGTGGTCAAAGCCACCACTCTCCGGGTCATGATCCGGCTCCCCTTTATCTCTCTGACCTCATTTCTTACTGCCTTCCCCCCACCCTCAGCTTTCTTCACTCCATTTCTCTCCTTTCTGGGTTCTTTATTGCATCTTGAGCCCTACTCCTGTCTAACACACTACTTATTTTATTTCTTCATCTTTTTTTAAAAATTAATTTTTATTGGAGTAGAGTTGCTTTACAATATTGTGTTAGTTTTTGCTGTACAGCAAAGTGAACCATGCTGCTGCTGCTGCTGCTGCTGCTGCTGCTGCTGCTGCTGTCGCTTCAGTCATGTCCGACTCTGTGCGACCCCATAGATGGCAGCCCACCAGGCTCCCCCGTCCCTGGGATTCTCAAGGCAAGAACACTGGAGTTGATTGCCATTTCCTTCTCCAATGCATGAAAGTGAAAAGTGAAAGTGAAGTCACTCAGTCGTGTCCGACTCCTATCGACCCCATGGGCTGCAGCCTACCAGGCTCCTCCATCCATGGGATTTTCCAGGCAAGAGTACTGGAGTGGGTTGCTATTGCCTTCCCTGAAAGTGAACCATAGGTATACATATATCCCCTCTTGTTTGGATTTCCTTCCCATTTAGGTCACCATAGAGCCCTGAGTAGGGTTCCCTGAGCTATACAATAGGTTCTTATTAGTGATCTATTTTGTACATATTATCATTTTGTACATGGTGTCTTCATCATATTGCTATTTCTTTCTGTAGTGGCAAGTAAACTTTGGGAAAGGATTTTGGACTATGTATTCACTCCTCTTTTATATCCCCAGTATCAAGAGCAATACCTGGCACTTAGTACTCACCAATGTTTGTGGACGAAGGAAAAAAAGCTAGTGAAAACATGTTACCAACTATGAGTTCCTGTCACCCGCTTCTTTCCAAAGCAAAGCTGTGAGGTAATGCAGCAGTTTAACACTTGCTATTTTTATAGAGGCAGTTAGCTCCTGTGATAGAACTAAAAGCAATAGGGAAGAAATTATAGGTCCTTTCATATTGTTACTTGATTAAAGGTAGGAGTCACCCAGGAGCACTGTTTGTATCCCTTGGTGTAGTGAATGTTGACTTGGTTAATTCAACAGGGTTTGTTCCCTTAGAAACACATTCATCAGAGTGTCTTGGAAGCTCCTGGAACTTTTCTTTAAAGAATGTCAAAGCAATTTAGTGAATATGTCCTACACTGAAAGAATACATTCTGCTTCACTAGAGTGAAACAGATCCTTAAATACAAAAATAAATATTGGACTGCTTGTTAAGCTGTTTTATGGTTTCTTTCCTCTCAGAAGCCTTTCATGTCTATCATTTAGCCAGCAGTTATTGTGTCCCTACTGTGTGCCAAGGGCTTCCCTCGTTGCTCAGTGGTAAGAGAATCCGTCTGCCAATGCAGGAGATGTGGGTTCCATCCCTGGATTGGGAAGATCCCCTGGAGAAGGGAATGGCTACCCACTCCAGTATTCCTGCCTGGGAAATCCCATGGACAGAGGAGCCTGCTGCTGCTGCTGCGTCTCTTCAGTCGTGTCCCACTCTGTGCGACCCCGTAGACGGGAGCCCACCAGGCTCCCCCATCCCTGGGATTCTCCAGGCAAGAACACTGGAGTGGGTTGCCATTGCCTTCTCCAATGCATGAAAGTGAAAAGTGAAAGTGAAGTCACTCAGTCGTGTCCGACTCCTAGCGATCCCATGGACTGCAGCCTACCAGGCTCCTCCGTCCATGGGATTTTCCAGGCAAGAGTACTGGAGTGGGGTGCCATTGCCTTCTCCGACTGAGGAGCCTGGTGGGTTGCAATTCATGGGGTTGCAAATAGTCAGACACTACTTGGGGACTAAACCACAACTGTGTGCCAAATGTTTTGTAAGAGGTAAAGAGGCATTTAAATGATGTCTGCACTTTAGTAATTTGCAATTCAGCTGGAGACAGAGAATGCAGATTCTTAAGCATCTGTAAGAATGTGAATAAGTAGGAGAAAAGAGATGCATCTTTAACAGTCATTGGAGTCTTAGAATATGCCAGACACCCTCCTCAGGGTAGGTCAAAGTGCGTGACCTTATTTATGCAGCTATGATGTAGGTATTGCTGGTCCTACAGCGCAGTGAGATGGAGAGAGCTTAAGTAACTGGGGATTCTGCAGTGGGAGAAACTGAATTTGAATCCAGGTCTTTAGACCCCAAGATCATTGGATCTCTAGGTCATTTCTCTTTCCATTCAAACATGGCTGAGAAGGTGCTAAGGTTCATGTGGTGGGGTGGGTGGGGGAGGATCATGTTTGCAGGGAGAGACCTCAGGGAAAGTTGAATGAAGTACTGGGCTTCAGAAGGACATGAGTGTCAGGGCAGTGAACAGGAGGTAGTAGAAGAGGCTCATGGAATGCAAGTGTAGGGTTGCCAGCAGTTTGGCCGTGAGCTTGTTGTGGGCAGGGGGCGGGGTGGTGATAGGGATAATGAGGATTCAGGGAACTTTGCAGTATTTTCCCACTTTGGAAACTCTCTCAAACTTAGAAAGATGGTAACAATAACCCTATATACGAGACAACAAAAGAGACACTGATGTATAGAACAGTCTTTTGGACTCTGTGGGAGAAGGAGAGGGTGGGATGATTTGGGAGAATGGCATTGAAACATATATAATATCATATATGAAACGAGTCGCCAGTCCAGGTTCGATGCACGATATTGGATGCTTGGGGCTGGTGCACTGGGACGACCCAGAGGGATGGTACGGGGAGGGAGGAGGGAGAAGGGTTCAGGATGGGGAACATGTGTATACCTGTGGCGGATTCATGTTGATATACGGCAAAACCAATATTGTAAAGTTAAAAAAAAAAAGTAAAAAAAATAAAAATAAAATACACCTAAAAAAAAAAAAATCTTAGGAAAGTAGAGTTGACCCCAAAAGCCTTTGGACTTTCAAGATTTGCATGTTATTCTCTCTCTTGACTGGGATAATTTTTATTAGGGAATTGCCTTAGCTTTAGGGAATTTGAGAGCTTGGTGGGAGTCAGAAGAGTGAGTGAGTGAGTGAATGAGTGAAAATTGCTCAGTCGAGTCTGACTCTTTGTGACTTCATGGACTACACAGTCCATGGAATTCTCCAGGCAAGAATACTGGAGTGGGTAGCCTTTCCCTTCTCCGGGGTATCTTCCCAACCCAGGGATCAAACCCAGGTCTCCCGCATTGCAGGCAGATTCTTTACCAGCTGAGCCACAAGGGAAGCCCAAGAATACTG
The DNA here is from genome assembly GCF_029378745.1 of Bos indicus. NCBI lineage: Eukaryota > Metazoa > Chordata > Mammalia > Artiodactyla > Bovidae > Bos > Bos indicus. The sequence continues at coordinate 82,663,922 of NC_091763.1, forward strand.
GAGTGGATGGCCTATCCCTTCTCCAGCGGATCTTCCCAGTCCAGGAATCAAACCGGGGTCTCCTGCATTGCAGGCAGATTCTTTACCAATTGAGCTGGGAGTCAGAGGAGACCTGATAATTTAGCCCTATGCTCAAGAGAAAAAAAGAAATCATGGGACTTCTGAAGAACTGTGTGACTGGTAGAAAAACCACCCTGGGCTTTGGACGCAGATCAACCAGGGTGTTGACCCCCCCCTTCTATCAGTAAGAAGCTGTGTAGTATGTTTTAACCTCTCTAAAATGATCATAATGATATTTATCATGCTTTCTTGAATGTAAGGCAATCAGTGAGAAGATTCACTCTCAAAAATATTTTTCTCCCTGTGCGTGTGTGTGTGTGTGTGTGTGTGTGTGCGTGTGTGTGTATAAACTTATAAAGCTGTGGTTGAAATTGTTGAATATAAATTTCCAAAATTAATGTATTAAGTAGCATATACTTAAAAATCTATAAAATTTTTATAGATTAGAGATGCCCATGAAATATTCAATTAAATTTTTATAAAATTTATTTAGGTACACTGGGTCTTACTAAGAGCATCACGTGGGCTCTTAGGTGTGGCACTTGGGATCTAGTTCCCTGACCAAGGATCGAACCCGAGCCCCCTGCATTGGGAATATGGAGTCTTAACCACTGAGCCACCAGGGAAGTTCCTCTTCAATTAAATTTTAACAATGACAGCCATGATCTCAATATCTTCAATATAGTATCATGAGTTCTTTATACTGATGATTTGGTGGTAGAGAAATAATGGTCTTTAGCATTAAGGTGACTTCCAACAGGTTTTCTGAAAATATCTATCTTTTTTCCTAATTATAGAAATAGTCAATACACATAACAATTAATGCAGTATAGCCACCCCCCCCCCCATAACTGGAGAGTTAATTAGGCATAGAATAAAGTCAGGAATGTGAGTAGGGCATTTGTTGTTGTTTTTGGTTTTTAGTTCCTAAGTTAAGACTCTTTGTGACCCCATGGATGCAGCACGCCAGGCTCAGCTGTCCTTCACTATCTCCTGGAGTTTGCTTATATTCATGTCCATTGAGTCAGTGATGCTATGTAACTGTTTTATCCTCTACTGTCCCCTTCTCCTTTTGCCTTCAGTCTTTCCAAGCATCAGGGTCTTCTCTAGTGAGTCACCTCTTCTCATGAGGTGGTCAAAGTATTGGAGCTTCAGCTTCAGCATCAGTCCTTCCAATGAATATTCAGGGCTGATTTCCTTTAGGAATGACTGGTTTGATCAGTAGAGCATACTAATTGGCAGGAAAAAAAGTTTTACATTTTGATGTGCTGGCATTAACATATCTGTAACATGCACTAGACATTTAGAAAATCGTAAATCATTGTGCCTTTGCTTACCCAGATCGGTTCACCAAGGGAGTAAAAGCAAGATAATGATTAAATATATCCTGGAATTGTTTTGCTTTTGTAATATCTAGGGAAGCCGAGTTCAGTGGAAAAGTTTCAGGATAATAAGAAACTCCATTATGTAGGTGATTGAGAGAGTGGTACAGACTTATCTTGGGAGGAAAAGATTATTTGAGATAAGATGGTAAGTAGTATAGAAATGATAAGGACATTTAATAAGCTCTTTTGAAGTTTAGAGTTTGGAACCCAAGAAGCCTAGCTGATTACTCAGGACTATATAAGGGCCTAATATTGGAGTAATATTATAATTTAGGGCTTGGAGAATGAGCATAGTTGGCAGTCACAATAATCATGATGATTTTCTTTTGGAATGGACAGGAAACATTGGCACATATGGGTGATCTTATGGTTTAGTACATCAAAGCAGGGTCATCCCTGTACCACTTGTTGGTACCATTGGAAGGTTTCGTTCATTGTTCAAGAAAATTATTAATTAAATATTTCATTCAAAGAATTAAATTCAGAGGACTTTGCATTTGCCAGCCCCTGGTGAACTATCTCAGAGTGCTTTCTCTTTTGTAAGCTTTCAGTAGTTACCTGTCAGAATCTTTCCAAATCCCTTTTCAGCTGATTTCAGTACAAGATGGTGAGTATCAGAGGATCTTTTACTACTTGGACTTACAAGCCACTGATAACTCAGGAAAATTAAGCTGACAGTTGCCCCTGGAAATACCTTCTTGTAAGCACTTCCAAGTTGATGTCAAATTGTTCTTTTTTTTTTTTTGAATCTTTCTTCCTTATTTATTTATTTAGGCTGCACTGTGTGGCATGCAGGATCTTAGTTCCCTAACCAGGAATTGAACCGATGCCTCCTGCATTGGGAGCATGGAGTCTTAATCCCTGGACTGGCAGGGAAATCCCAGGATGGCACTGGGGTTAAACATTTCATTCAAAGAATTAAAATCAGAGGACTTTGCGTTTGTGAGCCCCCAGTGAACTATCTCAGAGTGCTTTCTCTTTTGTAAGCTTTCATTAGTTACCTGTCAGAATCTTTCCAAATCCCTTTTCAGCTGATTTCAGTACACTGATGGCACTAAAGAGTCACAGCTACCAAACCTCATGACCCACTTGCTCTGGGAAACATGGACACCCACAGTTGTTTCCTAACAGGTAAGGTGGTCTGAAGTGTGATGAAGGGTGCGGAGCCTGGTGTGAACTGACTAGTGTGGCTTCAGCTCCTTGATTTGTTTATTGTTGTTTGGTCACCCAGTCGTGTCTGACTCTTTGCGACCCCATGGACTGCAGCACTGATTTGTTTAGTCCCTTAATAATTCATAAAAAAGTTATAAAGTTGGTAAAGGACTTCATAGACTCAGATTTTAATCAGATATTACACAAGTACTGATCATTCATTAACAGAATGAGGCGAGGATTTTATTTGTGTGTGTATGTGTGTGCATATGTATGTGTGTTTATATTAATGATGTTTGGAGCCACAGTGTGTTATAGGAAAAGAATGCAAATTTTGAAGTCAGGAGGACCTGGTTTATAATCAAGACTCTGCTGAACAAGTAATCTAATATCTCTAAGCCTCCATTTCTCCATCTGCAAATTGATGATTAAAGTGCTTATTTTGCTGGAGATTAAAGAGATCTGTGAAGTGCTTAGGACAGGACGTAGGGTAGAGTAGATCAGCCTTAAATGGTAATGGCAGGGATGAGGATGACAAGAAGCAAAATTTGGGAGCTACGGTGTTAACTCTGGGTTGGTAGGATTCAGACCTTTTACATATTTATTTTCCTGGTTTGGGTCACATGCTGTCATCCTGTACGCAGTGTTGGCTCCAGACCACTCTTTCCATCTTGGTCTTTGTATTTTCACATGAATGCAATAAATGTACGAGAAAAGATCAGTGTTCCTTAGAGCTGACTCACTAGCAATTAGCACTTTCACATCTTGATTTGTTGCAAGCGTGAGTTACTATCTAGAGTAGTTTTGAAATTGAGCAGATGTTCTTGTTTTAAGATACCCCATGATGGGTACCACAAGACTGAAGTCTGATATTGTCACTTTATATCATGCTGTTATAAAATACCAATTTCAGACTCTACTGGTATTTTAATGTGAGGTTTGTTTTATGCTTGATCTTAGCCAAAAGGCCAAGAAACAGTGTGTAAGGTTTGTTTTGCTTAAAGAATGCCTTTTAAAAAATTCTGATGAGAATGGGATGGACATATGACCCAAGAATGACAGAGCTAGCTGATGGGTGTGTGTGGGCATGTTATACTATTATGTCTACTTATGTGTATTTTGAAAATTTTCCATAATAAAAATGTTCCACATTTTGAAATTTATAGGATGGTTTTCTTCTGTACTTGGAAGTAATGGGCATGTTTTAGTTCCATGTTTGAACTTGATACAGCTATCTTTTAGGCATTATTTAATGTATTGTGTCATTAGTTGTAGGATGAGATGATTTAAAAGGTCATAAAGAAGATGAAAACTAATTTCAGAAGAAATGTGGATGGACCTCTATCAGTCAGTCGCTCAGTTATGTCCGACTCTTTGTGACCCCACTTCCAGAGCTTGGAACTCATGTCCATCGAGTTGGTGATGCCATCCGACCATCTCATCCTCTGTTATCCCCTTCTCCTCCTGCCTTCAATCTTTCCCAGCATCAAGGTCTTTTCCAAGCATCCAAGTCTTTTCCAATGAGTCAGTTCTTCACATCAGGTGGATGGACCTAGAGATTGTCATATTAAGTGAAGTAAGTCAGACAGAGAGACAAATATATGATAGCACTTATATATGGAACCTAAAGTATGGCTCAAATGAACTTATTTCCAAAATGGAAATAGATTCACAGATTTAGAAAACAATTTATGGTTACCAGAGGGGAAGGAAAGAGAGGGGGGATACATTAGGATTTTGGATAACATATACACACTACTCTATATAAAATGGGTTAAAAGTAAGCACCTATTGTGTATAGCACAGGAAACTACTCAGTATCTTTTAGTAAAAGAATCTGAAAGAGTGTGTGTGTATAACTGAATCATTTGGTGTACACTTGAAACTGATACAACATTGTGAATTAACTATACTTCAATTAAAAAAAAAGAAATGGGAGAATATTAGCTCAGTGCAAATAGAGGAAGCCTAAGAAAAAATCTCCCATGACAACTGCAATCTCACTGTCCTCTGGTTTAAGGATTATGTAAGTAAAATCCTCTGTGTGGCCAGATTCTGTAGTTAAGCATACATTTATATTTAATTTTCCCATCAGGAGAAATAATCAGTACTGAAGCATTATTGGGATTTAGAAATTCTGGTGTATATGGTACTTAAATGATGAAAGATGTTCAGAAATAGCCCTCACTGCATTTAAATAGCCTATTAGAGCAGACCGGAAAATTCCACTGATACAGTGGATGGTGAACCTGTTTAACAGATCCATGTATTAAAAGTTCAGGCTAAATTTGGGTCTGTGATGTGTACAACAACATCAAAGTCTAGTATAAAGCACATTTATCACATTGTTTCTTCCAGTATTCTTATGTGTATAAAGAATGTATTTTTCTTAATCCAGGTGTGTGTCTGCAGGACCTGGTATCACTGATGATCTCATGGCTCGCTTTCACCATCAAGGGCATCCTTCTCTTTGCAAGAGCTCCATGAGTGCCTTGCCATAGTTAGCAGCATTTATTTGACTCTCCTCCCATCCATCTGAAAGCTAGCAATCACCTTATATCTCCTGTGTCGTGCCACCTGGAAGAATGATGTTTGTTCACTCTTTCTGAAAGAGTAATGGTTTAGGGCCTGGAGGTTGGAGTCAGACAGTCCTGCACATAAATCTCTGGTTGTTCTTGCTGTTTAGTTGCTCAGTCATGTCCATCTTTTTTGTGACCCCCATGGACTGTAGCCTTCCAGGCTCCTCTGTCCATGGGATTTCACAGGCAAGATTATTGGAGTGGGTTTCCATTTCCTTCTCCAGGGGATCTTCCTGACCTAGGCATCAAAACGGCATCTCCTACTTGGCAGGTGGATTCTTTACTACTGAAAAACCTGCTGCTGCTGCTGCTGCTGCTAAGTCACTTCAGTCATGTCCGACTCTGTGCAACCCCATAGACGGCAGCCCACCAGGCTCCCCCGTCCCTGGGATTCTCTACTGGAGTGGGTTGCCATTTCCTTCTCCAATGCATGAAAGTGGAAAGTGAAAGTGAAGTTGCTCAGTCGTGTCTGACTACTGAACCACCTGGGAAGCCCTTAAATCTCTGGACTGCCTCCTAATACCTGTGTGCTCCATGGCCTCACAGATTCTCAGATTCCTTATCACAAAATGGGAATAACAGTGGTCTCTATTTCATAGCACTGTTGTGAAAAGAAACAAGATACAGCTCCTCACTTAAGCTGCCACCCAATAAATAATTGTGGGAATGGTTGTAGTTATTATTGTGATTGTGAGTCACTGACTTAGAAGTCTGAGTGTTTGATCATGTAGCTTGCTGCTTCCAGAGTTGGAAATTGCCATCTCTCCTAGTTGTCATGGAGAATTCCAAGATGAGTATTTTGTGATTCTTACTTGGAAGGGAGAGGAAATTTCAGTTTCAAACCTGAGGCATGAAGGGGAAAATGTAGACCTGGGGTCTATTTGGAAAAAAAAAAATACACATATGCCCTCGCACACTGGATTCAAGCCCAGACATTTATGTAACGGCCACTTTATTTAGGTAGAAGTCGTGAGGACACAGCTCCATCTGCTCAGGTCTGTGCTGAAGCAGCAGTGGAGTCAGACTGTGCACCCAAGAAGGCTGAGGGAGAAAATTTCCAGGAAGCTTGCTCCCCATGAATATTAATTTCCCAGTTCTCTCACACACCTGGTCTTCCAAAGCTCCAGGAGGTCCTTTCCCACTTCTATGCTACAGCGTAGTTCCCAGTTGAATGCCAAGAATTACCCACCAGAGAAAGAAGAGTCTGTCTGGAGCTTTAATTTTTGGCAGGGTAATTGCCTGCAGAGGAGAGTCCCTCATGGATGGTACTGTCTGAAAAGGGAGATACTAGGTATTAGTATTAGTAAATGAGTTATCTGCCTGCAGAGACAACTCATGAGATGAGTAAGACCACATATGGAGGGATATACTGCTGTCTGATGAAGAGGCTTAGAAGCAGAGACATCTATGCAAGAATAACCCATATCTTATGAAAAAGAACCGTTTCCTGTTGAAATCTCTTACTGCCAGGACTCCTTGAAGAAATAGCTGATTCTGCATGCGGGTAGGAAATGTACATGATGAGTCTGGAATATCTTGTCATCCTTGAAAACAAGGAAGCTATCCAAGACTTTAGGTCACTTTCAAAGGACTGAGGTGGCAACTCAAAAAAGCTCCCAGTGACCTGAGGCATCACGATAATCAAAAGGATAATGCCTGTGATGGATTGAAACACACCAAATACATAAAAATAAACAGGATTTAAATGATCCTAAAAATGTTTAAAAACAAGTGTACATATAAAAATAAATTGGTCATAACCAAGTCATTCATTTTTAATGGATTCAGGCAGATGAGGCTCAGTTCCTAAACCCTCAGAACACAGTGACAGTCCCTTTCTAACTTTGTCATGATAGAGCAGAACACAGTGAACTGAGAAGTGTGGCAGTGGTGATGGTGGGAGGGGGAATTCTTTAGGGACAGCTTTCAAGGGTTGTTATTCATTTAAAGAAGATCCCAGGACTTAATGGCCGGCAAATGTTACTGAGTCCAGGCTCACACTGCTTACCTCACAACAGGCCAGTAAATTGAGAGATGGGTTGTTGAGGTAAGGGACAGCAATTTTATTCAGAAAGTCAGAAGACTGAGATGGTGGACTAGTGTCCCAAAGAACCATCTTCCCCAAGTTAGAATTCATGCTTCTTTCATACTGAAAGGGGAAGGGGTATGGTTTGTTGTTGACAGCTTCTTGGTATCACAATCCTTGATTCTTGCTGCTGTCCACATATGTCAGGTCAAAATGTTTCAATAAACTTCCAGCAAGACAAATATTATTCTCTGTTCTGCAACTTTTTAATCTCTATTTGAATATAAAAGTGTTATATCTTTAAAGTTTAGAGCTTTGAGATTGGGCTGTCTGTATATTTCAGGCTATAGGCAATATTCTTAACTCATAGCAAGAGCAATAGAATACAAGGGTCAAAGAAACAGGTCCAATATGGAGTCAGATTTGTTCTTCCCTATAGCAAGTACTAATTTAAAATACTCTGATTTATCCTCTTCAGTACTCCCAGTGTCTACCCCAGTACCTGGCGTAGTGTAGGATTCAATAAATGTGTATTGAATAAGACCTAATAGAGTATGTCCTCGTCCTCAGAGTATACAGAAAGCTTCATTATGAATATTTACATTTGTTTTTTCCCTGTAAATCCTTTATTGTATTTTTTTTTGCTTATTGTAAGTGTATCCTGACATTTTAATTTCACTGTTTTAAAGGTATATCTTGTTATCTATTACTGAAATACTAAAAAATCTACCATTTAATATCTATCATTTGCTTGACTCTATATTAAGCAGTTTGTAAAGCTGCTTCTTTTGACCTTCAGGAATTTCTGAAATCTCTGCTGAGGAATGAAATCTCAGAGAAGTTAAATAACTTGCCAAAGTCATTCAACTAGGAAGTGGTGGAACCCAAGTCTATGGAGCTCTCAAATCTATATCCTTTTTTCTACACTGAGATACAGAAATGTCATCTTGGGCTCTTGGATGCTTTGAGTGAAGGGGAGATTTGATGAATATCATCTTTGAGAATGAGGAAATAGGACAGTGATGATTCTGTTAGCTTTGACATTTTATGAAAACAATTCCCTATTCCCCTTAGTAATAAACCATATAATTGCCAATGCATTGTTTACTATTATGTATGGAGAACCATTCTAAGCTAAATTTCCCCTTAGACAAAAATATAATGAAGATAAAGAGAGTTGGTATCCATGTGCAGAATTGTGCTTGAGTATGAGATGATCATATGCATTTTAAATTCAGGTCCTGAATAAAGAGTTTTTTCATAGTAGAGCCTTTCAAACAGTCACAGATCACACCAAATCTGCTTTTGACTATGCCCCATGTCTCCTCCAGCATGTCCCTTTGGGCTGTAGCTTTGCTATATGCCAACTCCTAGGGCCTCTATGTCCTCTCAAGCTGATGGCTGATTAGTTAAGAAATGCATACAGCTCACTTACATCAGACAGTGGAACTGGGAAAAGATGCAGCATGGAATACTCTTTCATTCCCACTTTTAGTACCTATCTCTCTGTCTATCTACCTATATATATATCTGTGGTTCTCAAATTTTGTTGATCTCTATACCATTTTGTGCTCTTAAAAACAATTGACCCCAAAGATTGTGATTTATTTGGATTATATTCATTGATATTTCCCATATTAGAAATTGACGGAGAAAAATGCAAAGCATAAGAATTCACTGTATTAGCTGTCAGAGCAAAGATGCCATCACATATCATGGAGTCTCTGGAAAAAACTCATTCTACTTTCACTGCTCTAGGACAGGGCTCTGATAATGATTTTCCCCTTGAGAAATAAGTCATCACTTCACAGAGAAGACTCTAGGAGTATTTTACAGTAGTTATTCTCTCTCTGCTAGATCTACCAGTGATTTTTGGGGCTTCCCTGATCGCTCAACTGGTAAAGAATCTGCCTGTAATGCAGGAGACCCCAGTTCGATTCCTGGGTCAGGAAGTTCCCCTGGAGAAGGAGTAGGCTACACATTCCAGTACGCTTGGGCTTCCCTGGTGGCTCAGATGGTAAAGAATCTGCCTGCAGTACAGGAGACCCAGGTTTGATCCCTGGGTTGGGCATATCTGCTGAAGGAGGGCATGGCAACCCACTCCACTATTCTTGTCTGAAGAATCCCATTGGACAGAGGAGCCTGGCAGGTTATAGTCCTTGGGGTCACAAAGAGTTGGACATGACTGAGCAACTAGCACAGCATAACACTCTCTTGAGAGAATAAGGGTGAAGATATTTTTGATTCCGAGGACCCATTGAAAGTTCTTGAGGACCCCTCACCAAGGATGTGTGGACCACACATTGCTAACTGCTGATCTATGTGTTTTTCATTTCTCTTCTTCTTGAACCCACTCTAATCAGGCTTTCTACCTGATCATGCCAGATACACTGCTCTTGTTAAGGTCATCCGTTACCTCCACATGTTTAATTCAGTGGTCAGTTTTCAGTCATCACCTTACTCTACCTCTTAGAACCATTTGACACAGCTTATCATTCATTCATCCTTAGAATATTTTCTTCATTTGGCTTTTTCTGCATGACTCAGCCCTTGAACTTCTTTTCTTAAAAACAAAATTTAACAGATAGATTGTATCTATTTATTTTTAATGTGTATTTCTTTCTTTCTTTTTGGCTGTGCCAAGCAGCATGTGGGATCTCTGTTCCCTGACCAGGGATCGAACCCACGCCCCCTGCATTCGAAGGGCAGAGTCTTAGCAAATGGACCACCAAGGAAGTCTCAAACTTCTTTTTTTTTTTAGCTCTACAGTATTTGCTTAGTGAGGACATCATCCAATCTCATATTTTAAAATACCATTTATGTGTAGATACTCCCAAGTATTATTTTCAGTCTTGACCTCTCTCCTGAACTCCAGCTTCTTTGATCTGTGTCCTTAGCTGTCTGGTAGCATCTCAGACTTAATGCATGCAAAACTGGGCTCCCCAGCTCCTTCCCTAAGCCTTCTCCCATAGTCTTTCTCATCTCAGCAAATGCTCATCTTTTGAGTTGCTCAGTCTAAACACCTGACTCCTCATCCTTGACTCCTCTCTTTCACACTCTTCACCCAGTCCCTCAGCTAGTCTAATCTTTACTCAAATTCTAAAATAGATCTAAAATCCTGCTATTTTGCACCACCTCCTCTGCTACACCACCCTAATGTCTTGCCTGAGTTACTGCAGAGCCTTTCAACTGTCCCTTGGTTCCTCCCTTGCTTTACTGTAACCTCTTCTTTGTACAACCATCTGGTTGTTCCTGTTAAAATGTGCATCAGATCATGGCTTTCCTGTGTTCCGGATGATCCAGGGCATTTTTATCTCATTGAGAAAGAAAGCCAAAGTCCTTAAAAAGGCCCCAAAGCCCCATATGACTGGTCTTCTACTTCTACGGTCTCTTTCCTCTTCCCCTGACTCACTCCTATCCCAATACATTGTATCCTGTGGTATCTCCTGGCTTTTGCTCTACAGCATCATCCTTCTAGAGAGTCCTTCTCATTTGTCTTGAGGGTTTACTCTTTTATCAAAATGAAACAAAAAATAAAAGAGTTGCAAGAGAACTTTGGGAGGTGTTGTGAATGTCTGTTCCTTTGACTATGGTGATGGTGGCAAGAGTGTTTGCACATGTCTAAACTCATCAAATTGTATACATCAATTGTGTCCAGTTCTCTGTGTATCAACTATACTTCAATAATGCTGCTACAAAACAACACTGGACATTATTCACATATCACATTCTCATGTGAGGCCTTGTTAGCACCCACTTCTTGTTTTATTTTTTTCCCCATTACATGTTCTACTATCTAATTATATATTTTAAAAATCATCTCCCTTCTCTCCAACCACAACTGAAACTCTCTTAAGGCAGCAGTTTATTTTGTCTATATCTTCTCTTGCAGTTCAGTGCCTAGAGGGTGCCTGGCATACCCTAGGCTTGCATTAAAGATTTGTTAAATGATGAATGAGTGGGACTGTCAATTTCATTTCCTTGGGTTAAGAAAGAATTTATTAAAAATATCAAAGAAGCAGAATAGGATTAGCTAATTCTAAATTCCGCATTTTAAGATTATTCGAAATAATGTGTAATTAAAAAAATGTCTCTTTTAATAAGTCTTGACTTTGATCATAGGAAGGCCCAATATTTAAAAATGACATCGAAGAACATTTATTTTATTAAATTTCTTTTAGTTTGTATATGGCTTCCCTGGTGGTTCAGTGGTAAAGAATCCACCTGCCAATGCAGGAGACGTGGGTTTGATCCCTGGGTCAGGAAGATCCCCTGAAGAAGGAAATGGCAACCCACTTCAATATTCTTGCCTGGGAAATGCCATGGACAGAGGAGCCTGGCGAGCTACAGTTCATGAGGTAACAAATCTTTGGACATGACTTAAGAGACTGAGGAGAAGGCAATGGCACCCCACTCCAGTACTCTTGCCTGGAAAATCCCATGGACGGAGGAGCCTGGAGGGCTGCAGTCCATGGGGTCGCTCAGAGTCAGACAGGACTGAGCTACCTCACTTTGACTTCACTTAAGAGACTGAGCATGCAGGCATAGCCTATCACCAGTGTTGTGATAGTTTCAGGTGGACAGCAAAGGACTCAGGCACACGTATACATGCATCCATTCTCTCTCAAATTCCCCTTCCATCTAGACTGCCATATAACATTGAGCAGAGTGCTGTACAGTAGGACTTAGGACTTTGTTGGTTATCCATATCCAATATAACAGTGTGTACATGTTGATCTCCAACTCCCTAACTATCCCTTCTCTCCATCCTTCCCTCCTGGCAACCATAAGTTTCTTCTCAAAGTCTGTAAGTCTGTTTTTATTTTGAAAATAAGTTCATTTGTATCATTTCTTTTTAGATTTCTCATATAAGGGATGGCGTATGATATTTCTCCAAGAAGGCCCAAGTTTTCTTTTGGGGTTTAAGTGAAGACTCATACACATGGTGAGGTGCCTGGGGCATAAACTGATTTTGGAGTGGAAGAAGTCGGTGTGGGACTTCCTTTTGAGAACAAGTGCAGCTATTCCAGAGTTCTCAGAGCCTTATCAGCATCAGCAGCATCATTACTCCATTACCTTGCAACTTCTTATACTCGGATAATAGCATGTCCTCCTGTGTTGTGTGGTTAGTCGTGTCTGACTTTTTGTGACTCTTTGAACTGTAGCCAGCCATGCTGGCTTCTGTCCATGGAATTCTCCAGGCAAGAATACTGGGGTGGGTTGCCATGCTTTCCTCTAGGGGATCTTCCTAACCCAGGGATAGAACCCAGGTCTCCCACTTTGTAGGCGGATTCTTTACCATCTGAGCCACCAGGGAAGCCCGGATAACAGCATAGGTAATAATAATAGGTAATAATACATAATAATGGGAGGGCAATTATCTCAGGTTCCTTAGGCTACGAGCTGAGGGAAAACAAACCCAGGTGCAGGTCTGGTTCATCCACTCAGGGCATCACACAGGACACCCTTGGGATCTGGCAACCTTGAGGTTTGACACTAAGGATATATAGGTGGGGTTGGCAAAAAGCAGGGAGGTTCAAGATAAAATAATCTGGGCGTTAACCAGTTAAAGTTTCTGCTTTTCCCAGAGCCTGTATTCACAGGTGTATAAAGTAAGCCTCTACGAAGGAGTTATATAGGACATGGTGCCTCGCACACACATTGGAATACAAACCCCTTGTGTTTCTGCAGCTCACTGCAGGGAATTCATGAACACAGTAGTGTGCCTTTACTATTTATATGTGTTACATTTTCTTTCATCTGTCTTCTGGCCTCTAACACTGGGAAGAGAAAGACTTAAACATTAAGTAGAAATGTCTCATAATGAAATGTTTCCTCCAAAATGAGAAGAAAGTCTAGGGGGGTATTTTATTTATGCAGAATTGGAGCAGTGCTCTGTTGAGAATTTGCAAGAGGGTGTGAGCCACAAAAGTCACCTGAATCTTTTCAAGGTTCCCACTAGGCTAGCTTTTTGCATAATTTTTTTTTTTTTGGTCACTCAGGGGCCAGTCTTACATTGCATGTTTTCTTGGTCCCTTTCCTTATTTATTCAAAGGTTTGGTGACGAAGGAGTCCTAAGTTAAATTTAAGTGTAGATATTAACGTCATAACTTTACATTTGGCTGTAAATATAAAACATATCTTCTCTTATTGATTTTTATTATTCCTTTATCCCTTAAAGAATGATTCTGGGAATATACCTATTGACATTACACAGTATTTGCACCTTTTGTAAGAAGGATTTCTTAAATTGTAGGCTATTAAGTTATCTTTTAAAAAAAAATTATTTATTTAGCTATACCAGGTCTTAGTTGCGGCATGCAGAATAGTTCCCTGACCCTCTGTGTTGGGACTACAGAGTCTTAGCCACTGGACCACCAGGGAAGTCTCTAGGTTATCTTTTTAAGATCTCAGCATGTACCAACTGTTCACTGAAAGTAAGTTAAGACAGTATACCTCCCACAGATACAATTTTTTGTAGCCACTGCTACAATTAGAAGACAGCCTACTCTTGATGTATATTATATTGAGAAACAACTTAGGAATTGGCTTGAGAATGGAGCTGTCACCCATTCCTTCTTTGAGGCTTACAAACACTGTTCTCTGAAGAATGGTGCTGGAGGGGAAAGCAGAGGCCACATGTGGTGAAGAGGATCTGCTCATGTTTCTGTGGGAACCAGTGTTCCAGAGGAGAGTGACCACTAGAGGCAGCCCTGGACTGGGGCCAGGAATGGGCATTTCTGTCTCTCCTTTCATAGATAGTGATCTATAGACCAGTTGACCAGCTAGAAGGAGCCGTGGACATCAACACAGCCTCTGCTGGGTGTTTTCCTAGTCTTTCTCTTTGTCCTTGGGTGGCTTGGAGTTGCAGCTCTCAAAGTGTGTGGTCCAGGGACTTTGACTGAACCAAAGATTTTTTGAGTGGTTTTGTGAGACCAATATTATTTTCAAAATAACACTAAGATTTTATTTTTGCTTTTGTTTTTATCACTCTTATACTTTCACAGGTGTACAGTAGAGTTTTCCAGAGACTAGTATCTCAACAGATTGAATGCCAAGGTAGACGTGAGAATCCACCTGTCTTCTAGCATGACAAACTGTAAAGAAATTTGTAAACGTAGTATTTAAAAAGCTGTAAAATGTCATGAAATATATTATTTATATTGACATATAGTACATTTATTGTTATTTTAAATAGCTTCGTAAATATTTAAAATAGTTTTTCAGTTAAAATTCAAATTGGGTAAATCATTAGTAAGAGGTAACTTTCATAAACTCAAGATGTTTTGAACATTTTAAGTATGCCCAGATATTGTGGGTATTTTTATTTGCTAAATCTGGCAACCCTAACCTCTCATCCCTTGTTTCTTGGGGAGGGCTTGTTTTAGCAGATATTCTTTGACTGTGTGGAGAGGGCAGAAAAGCCACTGTCTTTTCTTGTTTATTTACTGACTGCCAGTTTAGCAGGCAGTGGAACCAGTTTTAATGAGTATAGGCGCACTGGGTTATTCTTTAAAAAATTTTTTTTAAATTATTTTCTTTATTCTTATTTTTTACTGAGATCATATTGGTTTATGACGTTATATAAATTTCACGTGTACAACACTGAGTTTCTTAAATATGACTGTACACTACAGTGTGTACATGCTCAGTTGTGTCCGACTCTTTGCAACCCCATGGACTGTAGCCTTCTAGGCTCCTCTGTCCATGAGATTTTCCAGGTAAGAATGGAATGTGTTGCCATTTCCTCCTCCAGGGGATCCTCCCACCGCAGGGATTGAACCCATGTCTCCAGTGTCTCCTGCATTGGCAGGCAGATTCTTTACTACTGAGCCACCTGGGAAGCAGTATACCTTCTGCTTATTTCTTCTATATAAAAATCTTATTTCCAGATTTGCTCACACCCTGGTAAAGATGAGAATGTGATGGTAAGACTAAAAGAGAATGAGATGGTAAGCCAGAGTCCCATGCAGATCTTCTGCGAGAAATGATGACTGCTAGTTACTGAGAGTGTATTATGTGTGAACCCTCTGTTATTTCATTTGGGTCCTGAAAGCAGTCCTATCGGGTAGAGTTTATCATTTCTATTTCATAAGTAGGGTTTATAAACAGATTCCAGAAAGGCTGTCTTGCCATAGATCACACAGCTGTTAACATGGCAGAATCCAGATTCTGTCTCCAAGTCCATGTTCATATGCACATGCTGTGTTATGCCACTCACTTTCCTTGCGCTAGACCCAGGAAAGAGTTAAGTGGAAGTCTCTCTCTCAGGCATGAGGCTGGGGTTTCTGCCTGATCCTTAAACCTTTTCTTTAGAAACAGACATGGAAAAGAACAACAAGCAACCCTCTATGCCCCATCCTTTTGCCTTTTCTCTATGTACTCTCACTTGATAAATAAGACAAGATTGGCATTGTCTGGGCATCTAATTCTCATAACCAGATGATTTCCTGGAAGGTCCCAGATGGTTCATTCTAGGTATCCTCAGGTGGATAAGTATGGAAACAAGAAAAAATAATGAAGATAGAACAACAACACATTATAAGAAAATTGCCATAATTTAATATTTTAAGATATTAAATCAAACATTTGAAGGGCTGTCATGTGGAGAATGGATTAGTTCTGCCCTAAAGCAATGAACCAGGAGAACCAATAAAGAAAAATTACAAGTATGAGTTGTGGAGCTCACTGTTAGGAAGTTTTTTATTCTATTTCACTCCTGCCTTCCTTCCCCATTCCTTCCCCTCCTATTAAACTTTTCCAAAGTGATATGGGCTCCGGGGGAAGGTTTTGAGTTCTTGAGCATTGGAAGGCTTTCTGTGGTGGTGTTTTAGTTGCTGGTTTTGAACTGTGATCTTATACAGTGCCACATCTCAAGGTGTTTAGAAATTCCAGTGGCAGTCAGGACCAGAGGCTTATAAAATGTTAATCAGTGGACAAGTTTCCTTGTAAAAGTTATTTAGGGAAGAGGCGTAAAAACTACAGCACTGGCTGGAGGAGGTTACCCATGGCCCTGTCAGGCTCGGAGAGGCCGGGCAGGGGAGGCACCTCCACTCCCTGGCTCTGATTCCAGGTGAATGTCACATAAGAACAGCTGGGGGGTGGGTAGCAGAGGCTGGCAGTGGGTTAGGGAGTGCCAGGCAAGGTGGAGAGAGCATCACACTGCCTTTTGATGGCTTCCTTTCGAATCCTGGCTGTGACACATCGTGTTCACTCTCCGTTTTGTACATGTGTAAACATTATGAAATTGACATTTAATCACAAAATATTCATGACTATATTTTCCAGGTTAAAAAAATCAAATTATTGCAGAGAAGACTAAACACTTTTTTGTTCTCTATCCCCAGTGCCTGATGTAGGTTCCGCACAGAGTAGGGCCTAGAGCACATTTGTTCGTAGAGGAAGGATGCAATGGGACAGTTGGGATCTGGATTTACTTGCACTATTCATTCCTTGTGAAGTGTTTAATAATGCCTCTTTTATTTAGATAATAGTTATAAGTGCCAATTGTAGAAATATAGGCAGCCTAGAAGACATAAATAAAAATTCCCCTATAGACCTATGGCAGGCATAAGGATAATGTTGGTAATCACTGCTCTCATTCTTTTATTTGTCCCATTAATATATATATATATATATTTTTTTGTAGTAAGTGAATGGTTTGTTACAGTTTGTTACAGCTTTAATAACTGGTTTGTTACAGTTTTCAGGCCAGCCATTTCTTTGTTATAAGTGGCATTGGCTTCTGATTGTGATTCTCTTTTTGGTTTCCTCAATCTTGTGATTAGAGGAATTCTAAGGAGAGAGCAATAATTGGCTGGAGTTCTAGTCTTCAATGTTGTTAGGAGTGTTCACTTGTGTGTTGAGGATCCTGCTGTCTGAGTGGACCTCACCAGGAGCTGATGGGGCCAAAGTCTCCAGTTGTGAATTTGATAGATTATCTGCTGAGTTGTCTTCCTTAGTGATTCTGGAAACCCACAATGGAAATAGCAAGGTCCTGCTTCGTCTCTGTTGTCTTGCACAGGTGAAGTCAGGGAAAATAAATTATATGTGATAAAGTTGACATCACTAACTAACAATGGGAGATGAGGATGGTTCAGTCACGTTGCTGGGATTGTTAGCTGGTTACGTAGGAAAGGCAAAAAGTACTTTTCAGATCTTTGTCTTGCACTCTTTGTCAAAATGCATCCCAGAGGCAGCATGGTATTATGTTTGAGCACCAAGAACCTAGAGTCAGCCTTGTGTGCTTGTCCTGGTGTGCTCAGTCGTGTCCGACTCTTTGCCACCCCATGGACTCTTTGCTAGCCCATCAGGCTTATCTGTCCACCAAATTTTCTAGGCAAGAATACTGGAGTGGGTTGCTACCAGTGGGTTTTCTACTCCATAGGTTCAAATCCTGGCTCTGCCACTTCCTGGCTCTGTGACTTTGCTCAAATTCCCTCCCTTCTGTAGGTCTCTCTTCTCATCTGTAAAATCAGAATCGTAGTAAAGCCTATTTAGGACAGTTGTGAGAATTAATGGTACCCTACTCCAGTACTCTTGCCTGGAAAATCCCATGGACAGAGGAGCCTGGAAGCCTGCACTCCATGGGGTCGCTGAGGGTCGGGCACGACTGAGCAACTTCACTTTCACTTTTCACTTTCATGCACTGGAGAAGGAAATGGCAACCCACTCCAGTGTTCTTGCCTGGAGAATCCCAGGGATGGCGGAGCCTGGTGGGCTGCCGTCTATGGGGTCGCACAGAGTCGGACACGACTGAAGTGACTTAGCAGCAGCAGTGAGAATTAAATGAGCTATTGCATTATTTACTGTTTAGAATGTTTAAATTTTACTTTGTATATCTACCACAAACTAGGTTCCATATAATTGTTTACTATGATGGTGATGATGTTTGCTATTAGGTTTGTAATTATTCTTATTACTTACTACTACTATTATGCTTTACGTATTTTTAATTTTAAAAAAAACATGAACTAGCCAGGAGGAAATAGCAATGGATATTTATCTGATTTTAAGATCAGAAAAGGTTCCCTAAGCATGGAGTCAGTATAAAAAATAAAAAAACACTGACAGATTCAGCTACATAGGCATTAACATCTGTATTGGCTAGGTCAACCAAGTAAAGCATAAATATTTACAATATTAAAAAGTAAATAAAAACACAGAATAACTAGTTGCAACATGTCTGACAGATGAAGAGATGATAACCTTCCAACACAATTTAGCAGGATACCAAAACTCATACCTTGGATTTATGTTCTATTATTTATGGTTGCCATTAGCCCGTGCTCAAAATTATGCATGCATACTTCTGTGAGTATACATATGTAAGTGTACATATGTGTGTATACATGTATGTATTTCTTTCCTGCTTGTTTGGTAAATGATTTACCAGCTTACAGTAATGCAAAATAGCAAATATTAAAAATAAGAGAAAAAAAAAAGTGGAAACACTCGAGGAGGACTGAGGAGGAGTCACAGTGCAGTCTCAACATTCACTGTCCATAAGCCTGAATCTACCTAATTACTTAAGGGCCTTGCAAGTCATTTTGATAACTGAGAACAGAGGAAAAAATTATCTTCAGGGTCTTCAAGAGAGGGTACTTACTGGTTATATATTGATCAGCAATATATAAAAAGATTGATCAGCAATCTTTTTTAAAATTAAAAAAAAAATTTTTTTTGACTCTGCCATGTTTGGGATCTTAGTTCCTCAACCAGGGATCAAACCTGTGGCTCCTGCATGGGATGCTCAGAGTCTTAACCACTGGACTGCCAGGAAAGTCCTAGTGATCACTAGTCTTAAGACCAGTACTTGTCAATGCTACTATTACTAATGATAATGGTGCATTTCATTCTCTTGGTATAGGCTGATGGCATCACACTAGAGCAGATCACAAGAAAGCAGTTTCTTGGAGTTGAGAATGGTAGCATTGTGATGCCGAGCAAGGGCCTGCCTATCCTCAAATGCCCTTTCTGGGGCAGATGCTGACCCTCCTCTGCTCTCTGCATTGGAAGAGCCAGACCCTGAAGCTCCAATTACCAGGCTGTCAGTTGGCTTCTGGCTGGTGTTGGCCACTGGGACTTTTTCTTTCTCTGTTTTAGGAAAATTGCTTCCATCGCTATTTCCCTGGCTCTGTCTAGAGGGTGGAGGATGGTGGGCGAAGGGAGAGACTTGGGTAGTTCTCTCTCTTACCTCACCTGGGCTGATTCCTTTAGCTGCAGCTGTGTGTCCTTCCTGGGTCCAGCTTCCATGAACTGGCCGGCGGTGGTGCCAGCTTCTGTCCGCTGACCTTGGCCCCGGGTTCTCTCCAGTTCTGGTGTGGGAGTAGCTTTCCCTGTTGCTAGTCATTGGAACTCTCATGTGTCCCTTTGACTTCTCACCTCCTCCATCTGGAAAATAAGTGGTTTCTGATTTCTGATTCATACAGACATCAGGTCTCAGCTGACCTGGCAGGATTCTGGATGATGATATATTATCTCACGAATCAGCATCATAGGGACTTCCTTGGTGGTCCAGTGATTAAGGGTCTGTTTTTCCATAGTAGGGGGTGCAGGTTTGATACCTGGTCAGGGAACTAAGATCCTACATGCTGTGTGACACAGCCAAAAATAAAATAAAAAATTACCTGAAGCTTGAAGACTGGCTTCACTAGCTAGTCTCCATGGCTAATGTGGAATCCATGGAATACATTACTTATTATAAGATCTTCTTGGTAAAGTTACTCCTGTGAGTATGCTTTCTCCACCAAAGGGCTGCTTTGGATTGATTGAACATTGAAAACTGGCCCAAAGTCTGGGGCCTCCAATTTCCAGGACTCATTCAGGCAATTTCCAGGCATGCTGCTGTGTTAGAATCTACTTGGACATCCACTTGCCTTGGGCACAGTGTTACGTAGAATGTGTGCTGTCATGGAGAATTACCATTTAGATTGAAGAAATGTGCTTCATTTGGTTCTGTAATTTATTTCCAAGAAACCTGGGCCCTTACAAGTAGAGCATAATTGGGACTTTCTGTTTCTCTGTTTTAGGGAAATTGCTTCCATCTCTATATTAATGAAAAAGAACAAAGTAGGAACAACTCAAAAGACTTACACATGCAGCTTTCCTATCACCTTTGGTGCTGTGGCCCCCACTCAGGTGGGTACGCATAACCAGCCTCTCACAACAGTTGTTCTGCTGGTACCTCCCCACCTCTGTGCCTGGTTGGCTTTTATTCCTAAGTCTTTCTGGATTCTGTGTGCATATGTGCTTAGTTGCTCAGTCGTGTCCGACTCTTTGCCACCCCCATGTACTGTAGCCCTCCAGACTCCTTTGTCCATGGAATTTTCCAGGCAAGAATACTGGAGCAGGTTGCCATTTCCTCTTCTAAGGAATTTTCCCAACCCAGGGATGGAACCCACATCTCTTGCATCTCCTGCATTGGCAGACAGGTTTTCTACCACTGCGCCACCTGGGATGCCCCTTCTGGATTCTGACCTCTTTGCAAATTTCTTTAAAAAAAAAGTTTTTCCATATTCGTATATGTAATCAAATGGAATATGAAGTTTATTTATTAGAAATCTATTGGATGAAGTTCCTTCGTGGTCCTGTGGCTAAGACTCCATGCAGTTTAGGCAGGGGTCCTGGGTTTGGTCCCTCTTGCCACAAAGAAAGATCACACATGCTATGACTAAAAAACATCCCACTTGATGTAATTAAGACTCAGCACAGCCAAATAAATAAATAAATACCTTTTTAAAAGAAGAAATTTATTAGAAAGTGGAAGAAACTCTGTCCCTGCCACTGTTATTCTTTATGTTCCTTGGACTCCCCCGACACTTCTCCCCCCATTTCTGTTTGACTGTGTTTTGCACGAATGCAGGTGCTTCTCTCAGATGGTTCTGTTTTCATATGATGTGAACTGGTATTTATTTTCTTTAGGACAAATGTACAAGCACAGAAATACAGTACTTACAATGTATGTAGATACAAATACACATATAAACATAAGTTGTACTTGTGCTCAGTCGTGTCTGACTCTTTGTGACCCTTTGGACAGTAGCCCACCAGGCTCCTCTCTCCATGAGACTTCCCAGGGAAGAATACTGCAGTGGGTTGACATTTCCTCCTTCAGGGGATCTTCCCAACCCAGGAATCAAATCCGTGTCTCCTGTGTCTCATGCATTGGAGGCAGATTCTTAACCATTGAGCCATCTAGAAAGCTCCAAACATAAGCCACTTATAAGTAAATGTTAGCTAGCATTAGAGATTGTTTCAGTGTATGGTGATTCAAAAGAATTACTTTATCTGATTATAAAATGCATAATGTTGCATTGCATTTTATTTAGCAATTATGATGAAGGTATTTGTGCATAAAGTCTGTGATGGGTTTTAGACTTAGGTGCCATAAATTATTTCTCAGTGATCATATCATGCAGATTATATTTATCAGCCAAAATTGATGAGGGTTGGTTTATTAAATAATATAGCCATTTAAAGAAAAATATGATTCCAATTATATAAAAGAGTCATTTCAGTAGAAAAAGAAGAAATATGCCAAATGTTCATAGTGGTTTTTGATGGTTGTTGAGATTATATTTTTGTTTTCTTTTGACTTTCCATGTTTTCTGTAATAGAGCATTTATAGCTAAATAAGATTTATTCCTAATTATTTTGGGATTATTTTTATTGTTTTCAAATAATAATTCATTAAAAAAAATACATTATTTCTCTCCTCAAGGTGTTTTAAAATCTCAGGTCATGGATTCATGTAAATCTTTTGTCCAATAGATACTTAATGACTGCCTCTAAGAGAGACTGTGCAGCTCACTGCACAAGAAGCTCAGGCCCTGGGAATCAGATTCCTGGATTCAAATCTCACCTGTGTTACCATTTGGTCCTGTGATTTTGAGGAAGTTCCTTAATTCAGAACTTTACTTTTACAGAGCTCATAGCCTTCTGGGAAAATGTGGTATGGATACTTATGGAATACCATGAAATGAAGTTATTTGATCATAATGTTCTTATTACTGGTGTTGGCCTATTGATTTCTCAAATAGGATTTGAGAATAAATGATTGAAACAAATTAATGAAACAAGATTGAATTAGAAAGCCTTTCCCCTAAAGATCTGTTGCTTCTTCTGGGGCATTTCTGTATGCAGTTAACAAGCTGCCCCTGAATGAACCCACTCATCCATTCAGTCACTTACAACTCATTCATCCATTCATCATTCATATATGCAATGCATTCATATCATCAGTCATTCAGTCCTTCAGTTCAGTCCCTCAGTCGTGTCCAACTCTTTGCGACCCCATGGACTGCAGCATACCAGGCTTCCCTGTCCATCAGCAACTCCCAGAGCTTGCTCAAACTCATGTCCATCGAGTCAGTGATACCATCCAACCATCTCACCCTCTGTTGTCCCCTTCTCTTTCTGCATTCAGTCTTTCCCAGCATCAGGGTCTTTTCCAGTGAATCAGTTCTTTGCATCAGGTGGCCAAAGTATTGGCGCTTCAGCTTCAACATCAGTCCTTCCAATGAATATTCAGTGCTGATTTCCTTTAGGAATGACTGGTTTGATCTCCTTGCAGTCCAAGGGACTCTCAAGAGTCTTTTCCAACACCACAGTTCAAAAGCATCAATTCTTCTGCACTCAGCTTTCTTTATAATCCAACTCTCACATCCATACACGACTACTTGAAAAACCATAGGTTTAACAAGATGGACCTTTGCTGGCAAAGTAATGTCTCTGCTTTTTAATTTGCTGTCTAGGTTGGTCATAGCTTTTCTTCCAAGGAGCAAGCGTCATTTAATTTCATGGCTGCAGTCACCATCTGCAGTGATTTTGGAGCCCAATAATATAAAGTCTGTCACTGTTTCCATTGTTTCCCCATCTGTTTGCCATGAAGTGATGAGACTGGATGCCATGATTTTCGTGAATGTTGAGTTTTAAGCCAGCTTTTTCACACTCCTCTTTCACACTCATCAAGAGTCTCTTTAGTTCTTGGCTTTCTGTCATAAGGGTGGTGTCATCTACATATCTGAGGTTATTGATATTTCTCCTGGCATTCTTGATCCCAGCTTGTAATCATCCAGCCTGGCATTTTGCATGATGTACTCTGCATATAAGTTAAATAAACAGGGTGACAATGTACAGCCTTGACAATGTACTCCTTTCCCAATTTAGAACCAACCTGATGTTCCATGTCTGGTTTTATTTATTACTTCTTGACTGCATACATATTTCTCAGGAGGTAGGTCAGGTGGTCTGGTATTCCCATCTCTTGAAGAATTTTCCACAGTTTGTTGTGATCCACACAGTCAAAGGCTTTATCGTAGTCAATAAAGCAGAAGTAGATGTTTTTCTTCCTAGAATTCTCTTGCTTTTTCAATGATCCAGCGGATGTTGGCAATTTGATCTCTGGTTCCTCTGCCTTTTCTAAATTCAGCTTGAATAATCCTTAGTGAGCATCTAATAAATAAAATGATAAGTGTGAAACGTCTCTTTCTAATGCCTTCTCCTTAGAAAATATGTTTTAATTCAAATAGGAAAACATGAAATGCTTAACAATTAACTTCCCAACTGGGTGTGAATGTAGTTGACTTCAAGTGACCATTATGGAATTCAGATATTGGTGGTGATGCTTTGTAAGAAGAACTTGGACAAGCCTTCAAGGAAGATGCCTTTGAAATCATGGCTCTAAATTCTGTTTCAAGTGAATCTTTTTCCCTTAAAAGAAGCTGAAGAGTTAAGTGTGAAGACACACCCCTTACATTGTTTTTTCTTTGTTTATTCCTTTTGCTGCTGTATTCTTGAAGTAGCAAATTACAAATAAAAGATGCATTTGTTTTTTTTTTCTCCCCTTTCTCTTACCCCTTCAGCTCTGCTTTCTCTCCATGCCCCTCTTCCCACCTTCCTCTTCTACTTTCTGTAATCAAATCATGGTTCCTTTGAATGTTTTCTTACACGCCAACGTTCCTGCAGAAGTCTAGGCTGTGAGTTTTAACACCTCTTCATGTTTTTGCGAATCTGTACCTTTGCCTTAATTCTGTCACGTTCATGATGTGGGAGGCTTTTAAGTGTTTCTTCAGTTTCCCTTTCTTCTCTTCTGCTCTGTCGGTAGGTGATAATAAATATTTATGAACTAGTGATTCCATCTTGATGCTGTCACAGCACTGTAAATGACATCAATTTGAAGCATGTTTTAAAATTAATTGATTTAATGAGAAAAGGAAGCTACAGTGCAGTTAGCACGTCCTCACCCTGTCAGACAGCTGCCTGATGCTGCCAGGGAGTGATGGCTTTCTCTTCTGAATATCACGGTTTGTTTGAAAGAATTGAAATTGTCAATGGATTTTGCTTAGGATTGGACAGGATGTATTTTTCCTTCTTTATTGGAAGCAAGTTGCCCCTTGCTTGCCTTCCTAACTTCTTCATTTTTCTTTTCTAGTCTTTTCCATCCATCGTAGGATTTACTTCTTTTCTTCCCACCTCTGTTTCCACCCATCTAAATTCCTCGTTTTATTTTGTACTTGGCCCTTCAGCTGAAGTCCCATCTCTTCTGGAAAGGCTTCTAAGTCAGCTCAGGCTCCTGTAACAAGACACCATGGACTGAGGAGTTTAAGCAACAGCTCCCTTTCAGTTCTGGAGACTGGACATGCAAGGGCAAGTTGCAGACAGATTTGCTGTCTGGTGAGGGCTCTCTTCCTAGCTTGTAGGCAGCAGCCTTCTCTCCATATGCTTACATGGCCTTTCCTCCAGCAGGTGCATGTAGAGAGACAGAGAGTAACAGTCTCCTTCTCTCTGTATAAGGGTACTAATCCCATCAGGGGCCTCTCCTCTCATAATCTCATCTAAATCTAATCACCTCCCAAAGGCTTCTCCATAAAATACCATTATCTTGAGGGTAAGGGCTTCTATATATGCATTTTAGGGAAGATGGACATTCGGGAAGATTCCCTGGAGGAAGGCATGGCAACCAGCTCCAGTATTCTTGACTGGAGAATCCAATGGACAGAGGAACGTGGTGGGTTATAGTCCATAGGGTCATAAAGAGTTCAACACAACCAAAGTGACATAGCATGTACTGAAAAATATGTACAACCTAGGAGCTGAGAATTATCTTTTATTTGGTGGACAAAACTGAGGACTTAAGACTGAGATACAGCCTTTCAGATAGCGCTGAGGAAATGTTCGCGAGAAATGAGGGAGGAGCCAGGATATGTCAGAGTTTTTGTAACAAAGAAACTTCAACAAAGGTAGTTGAAGCATCAGAAGATTACTGTTAAATAAAGAAAATGAATTTAGCAGTTTTCTGTGTAGGGAAAATGCAGGCGTCTGGATTCATGAAAATCATTCTTTTGATATGCACCTCAGCTATCTGGGGCCAGTATCCTGTGCTTTCTCAGCCTGAGTCCCCTCAGGGTGCCTCACTGGGATGGCTGTAGTGGTTGAGGGCTCGGCCACGGGCAGCCGGTTTGTCCCCATGCTGATTTGCCTCAGGCCTCACCATCTGGTGTGGCTGAAGCAGCTTAATGGCTGCAACACCTTTGTTTACTGATATGGCAGGCAGCATTTTTCATTTACACGTTCAGAGCCCCTTGAGCTAGAGGACTTCTGCCTTCCTTTTTCCTTTAGGGTTACTTGTGTGCCAGTCACTTGTCTCTGGAAGGTTATCTCATCTCCTCTGCTTCTTTGTAAACATGGTTAGCTCAGGAATCCTGCATTTTGCCCCTTCTCTGTTGCAGTGCCTAACACGGAGTGCTTGGCTCAGGCTTGGCACTCAGCATTACTTGATGGAGTCTGTGCTGATCACAATTTATGTGCTGGCCCCTCCCTGGGCTGGAAGGACAACACTTTCCAGAGGGTGAGACAGGCCCTACTGTCCAGCTTCATGAGGGAAACCAAGTGTTGGTCATTTAACTTGATTGTTGGTAATTACTGTACAATCCGACATCAAAGCTGGATGAGAACTTAGTGTTCATTGTTCAGCACCTATTTCCATATGGTAAAGATGACTGCAGGAAAGCTTAAATGACTTGCCTGCTTATGATTTGACATAGAAATAACCATGTACCTGCCCTGTGAGCCTTATGAGTGGACATAAAGCAAGACCTGGTTAAGAAGTCTGGCTTGCCACCTGTCCATATGCATAGATGCCACGGATGTCAGAGGTGCAAAGAACGTGTGGTCTCTTGACTTGAAATCATCTCACAAGCTCAGCATCGTGAAGTGATAGGTTATTAAAAGCATAGATCTCGGTTTCTGGTGCTAGTGCTATCATTTTTTAGCTATGTGACATTGGGCCATTTATTCCCTACCTACAAGCCTCTATTGTCATCTGTAAATTGGGGCCAATAATGCTACCTTCCTTACAGAGTTTTCATAAGGGTTAAGTGAAATAAAGCATGTAGCATAAACTTTCTCTGGATGAAGTTGTTGTAATCAGACATTCCCACTTGTCAGAGGAACAAGGTGGAACTTCCCTTAGTTCCTATTTAATGTGACCCAGGGCTCCAGCTGGACATCTGAGCCAGTTATCAGTGATGGTCCACTAAGCATCTCTCTGGGATCCCTGCTCCCCATTCCATTGGGAGACCCAGTGCAGCTGCAACCACAGTCTGGCTTTCTTCCAGGATATTCTGTAGAAGCCACTGTCTTCCCTTCCCCAGCCAGAAAATTTGATTTGCGTCTCTTTGTCCTTCATCTGTATTCACCTTGCGTGGGGGAGCTGTAAATTCAGTAGGCTTTGGGCTGCTCTGTCATTTTCTATTGTCATAGTCAAGAGAGGAGCTGAGGAAATATGGTCAGGTACCTGATTGAGATTTCAGTAGTACGCCTGCTAGGTTTGCCCATGGGCCAGGTGACAAAATGCTGGCAGCTGGCAAGCTGCATATCCCATGCCCACGAGGAACTTGAGTCAGCCAGAAAGCACATGAATTATACCTTTTGACAACATGAACATGTAATGGGCATGTCCTCTGTGACTTCAGGTTTTCATTAAATAAACTGTTCTTGGATTCTGAAACCCACGTGCTTTCCTTCCATCTCACTGTTTCCTGGTTGGTGTGTGGCTGCCAGGATAAATTAAGTGGAGTGACTACAAATGGAAGAATGCAAAATAATCTACTTAACACAGAAGTCTGTTCATCATGTAGATGCCAGTTACAAAACAATGAGCATTGTTATTTTCTGCCATCCTTTCCTCCCAGATTGAACTAGCGGGGTCACTGGAGCCGCATGTGGCTGTCGAGTGTCACAGGATTTACACTCACCACTCACTAGTGTCTTTTTAAGGCAACTTTCTTGAGATGTGAAAATTGTTATATAACATGTGGTTCAGCATCTCTTAACCTACAAACATTCCTTTAAAAGAAAATGCTTTACGTCTTTCTCACCCAGATGCTTGCTAACCAGCCTCCCACCTCCTTCATGGCATTGTGCCTTTCTTTCCACCCCAAGAGCTAAAAATAGCTTTAATCAAAGTGTTTAGAATGGTTTTTCAGATTTAAAGGCAAGTTTGGCGACGTAGAACATATTTTAGGTCCAGAGAAGTTTCAGTTCTCTGAATAAGCCAAGATGCAAATTTAAAATGAAGACCTAATTTCAAGACTACATCTGTCTTTTGAGTCCCGATCAATGGTTTCTGGCTAGGTGTGCCCTGGCATTTATCACTTTTTGATAGTGCGAAGCCTCTGGTAACATGACAGGCCAAACCATCAATGCCTAGACCTGTCTGCTCACTGCCCTTGAGCTAAGTGTTGTGGAAGCCTTTCTCTGGGCCTTTTGCCAAGTGTGTTCATTTGGATGGACTTTCTCTAGGATCTGTGCTTAGAAAGGTTTCAAGAAATACATTATTTGCTTCAGCAGTTAAGTCACTAATGAGCATTCTGAATGTCCCTAGGCAACCTAGTAGTCACCATGTCTTGCAGATTTGACCTCTTAAATGTTTCATGAATCTCTTTTCTCCGATTAAATAACAAAAATTTAACCAAGTAAATTTAAAGATCAAGTTGGCTTTATTGCATGATTCATGAATCGGATGGCATCCCATCTAACAAACAGAAAGGAGCTCTCCTGAGCTATAAAAGAGGAGAGGTTTTAAAGATTGAAAGAGGGCAGAAAAAGTAAGTTATTAGCAAAGTATGCATTGTTTAAGGAAGGTCACTCTCCTAAGGTGGGCAGAAGGGTTCTTTACTTCTGGGGTGGATTATTTCAATAATGCTGACCAGTTGAGATTACAAGCTTGTGGGTTGTTGAAGCTGCATTTAGGTTAGGTGTAAGTCTTGGTTTGCTGTTGTAGGGCTTAGCACAAGTAACTCAATGTTGGGCCTGTTGTCTCAATTTTTCCTTTTGATCAGACTCTCAGCCTAACCGAGGGATGTGGTCAACATTTAAGGCATTAGCACTACTCTCAGATACTGCTCTATAGTTCTTGCAGTTTCTGCTACCTTTTGTGTGATATTCGTAGATCATGACTTTATTGTTTAGTTCGGTTCAGTCGCTCAGTTGTGTCCAACTCTTTGCTACCCCATGGACTGCAGCACCCCAAGCTTCCCTGTTCGTCACCAACTCCTGGAGCTTATTCAAACTCATGTCCATAGAGTCAGTGATGCCATCCAGCCATCTCATCCACTGTTGTTCTCTCTCCTCCTGCCTTCAATCTTTCCCTGCATCAGGGTCTTTTCCAGTGAATCAGTTCTTTGCATCTGGTGGCCAAATTATTGGAGCTTCAATGCTTATTGAAAAGATTATTGTTTAATAATCTATTATTGTTTAATAATAATAAAAAAGAGATTATTGCTTAATCTCTGTGATATTCATGGGCCATGATTTTAGGTGCACAATTTTGAAGTTGGCCATTCTCTTTGTTCCTTTTCTGATGGTCCAGTCTCAGGCAGATTATTTGCTTGATGGTTAGTGGGCGCAAACCTCCATTTCTCTTTTTGCGAGAATATCATGCCCCAAGGATACAGTTATAAGACTGTTATAAACTGTTATAAACAGGATAATTCCCAGTATCTGGAGTATACTTCAGACACTTCCTTGCTCAGCTAAAAACAAAACAAAAAAAAAAATCAAGGGCTATCCTATTATCAGTTTTAGCCAGAGAGCCTTCAGAATTTTTGTCAGGAAGCTAGTTCTTGAACAGTGGATTATGTAATACTTTCAAGAGTTAATGAGAGGTTCCTGATTGTATTCTCATGTACATTCACTCCTAACCAGGAAAGTATGTCCATCAGTGATATAAATCTAGGAAAGTCAGCCAGTGAGGTGTCTTTGTTTGTGCTAGGGTGGCACCCCACTCCAGTACTCTTGCCTGAAGAATTCCATGGACGGAGGAGCCTGGTAGGCTGCAGACCATGGGGTCGCTGAGGGTCGGACACAACTGAGCGACTTCACTTTCACTTTTCACTTAAATGCATTGGAGAAGGAAATGGCAAGCCACTCCAGTGTTCTTGCCTGGAGAATCCCAGGGATGGGGGAGCCTGGTGGGCTGCCGTCTTTGGGGTCGCACAGAGTCAGACATGACTGAAGCGACTTAGCAGCAGCAGCAGAGGCACAGTTAGATAAGTTAAGAGGCGTTGCTGGGCTGTATGACAACCATGTAGGCATTCGTGAGCCCGAGGAGGATGGTAACCATCACAGAGACAGACCTTGTTGGGCACAAACTGTTTCCTTTAAGACTGTACTATTCATGGTGCTTGTTCAGGCCAGCAGTCAGTTAATTTTCTCCCAGTTTGAAATAACAAAGATGGGTACTGTTGGTGAGATCTTTTAGTGAAAAAAGGCAGATCTTCTGTAGATAGTCAGGAGAACCTAAGGGTGCAAGTGTACTGATACATACTTAGGTATTTGTAGCTATTTGTCACATGTAGCTATAATAAGAGAAAGGTGAGAGTAATGCACTAGATGTTCTGGCTGTAAAAGTTAAACTCTGTAAGAGACTTCTAAGGGGGAAGGGTCAATAATTTTCAGTAACATAAGATAAATTGTTCATGGGGCAAACCAGGGGGTCTTTAGTATCATGAACAGATCAAAGTTTTTTGATGGCAAATCCAGTGCTCTGAAAGATTAGCAATGGCCTGGGAAATATGAATGATGGTAATTATTTTTACCAGGCCATGCCAGAGTGAAGGAAAGAAAGAGAAGATAAAAGGGTTTCAAGTTTAGCTAAAGTATGAAGTCTTGGGAGGAAGCAGTCTGCCTTGATGTTGGCTTCTTCCTTCCTCTTCCATTTGACTTGGAGTTCTCCAGCATCAGCACAGGACCAGATGTTAGGTGGAGCCTTCTTCAGCTGGGAGATGTGTATCTAAAGTCCAAGTCTTTAACGTTTGCCTGCCATCTGGGTAGTGAAGAAGACCTGGTTCTTTTTCTTCCAAGGAGATTCAAGCGCAGTCTTTGTTCTTGTGTGCAGACCAAGTCACTTCAGTCGTGTCCAACTCTTTGACACCACATGGTATGTAGCCTGCCAGGCTTCTCTGTCCATGGGATTCTCCAGGCAAGAATACTGGAGTGGGTTGCCATGCCCTCCTGCAGAGGAATCTTCCCAAACCCACAGCTCTTTGGTCTCCTGTATTGGCAGGTGGGTTCTTTACCACTAGCAGCACTAGTGATTCCGAATCAAAAGGCTGGGAGAAGATTGAGAACGTTCACTTGGAAAGTTGCAGCCAGGTTCTTGAGGAAGCTGGAAGCATTCAGCATGTAATGCAGTTTACAGGTATATTCAAAACTTTAAAAACAATGAATAGAATTAGACTCTAATACAGCCAAAGGTGCAAATATATTTTTTCTCTCTACAGTTATACCCATTTTTTTAAAAGGATAATCACGGTGAAACTAATTTGTTTGCATTATACTTGGTATGATTATTTATATAAATGTAGCAAGAATAGTGGTTGACCTTATGAGGTCTTTTTAAGACTGCTTTTCTGGAAAATGGGAAATTATTTTAATAAAACTCAGTCTTTGTTTTCTAGGCAGATCATTTAAAAGGGAATGAAAAATCTCTATTTACAGTTTCTCATTAACAGCAGACAAACAATCCAAGGACAGTTGTTTTTTCATTGGATGAAAGAAAAGTAAGGTTTAGTTTTACATAAGTACATTAAAGCTTAATTTTATAACCCTTATAATAAATTTATTTGATTTATTGACTACACAAGATAAAAATCTATCTTTTCCCAACTTTTAATTTAAATTCTCTTTTTTTCCCTCCATTCCAAAATAACTAATGTAGGACAAAATAACTTTCTTTTCCCTTAAAAAACCTATATGCATTCCTGATAACATCTCTTACTGAAAACACATATTCTACTTTCCATGTTTACAGAGGTTTTCTCCTATTGTTTGTAGTAGTTTTAATTATATATATTAGAAGTTTTATTAACCCTAAACACTTGACTTTTTATAAATTTTATTTATTTATTTTAATTGGAGGCTAGTTACAATATTGTAGTCGTTTTTGCCATACATTGACATGAATTAGACATGGGTGTACATGTGTCCCCCATCCTGAGCCCCCCTCCCACCTCCCTCCCCATCCTATCCCTCAGGGTCATCCCAGTTTACTGGCCCTGAGCACCCTGTCTCATACATCAAACCTGGACTGGTGATCTATTTCACATATGGTAATATACATGTTTCAATGCTATTCTCTCAAATCATCCCACCCTTGCCTTCTCCCACAGGGTCCAAAAGTCTGTTCTTTATATCTCTGTCTCTTTTGCTGTCTCATGTATAGGGTCATCATTACCATCTTTTTAAATTCCATATATATGCATTAATATACTGTATTGGTGTTTTTCTTTCTGACTTACTTCACTTTGTATAATAGGCTTCAGTTTCATCCACCTCATTAGAACTGATTCAAATGCATTCTTTTTAATAGCTGAGTAATATTCCATTGTGTATATGTACCACAGCTTTCTTATCCATTCATCTGCCGATGGACATCTAGGTTGCTTCCATGTCCTAGCTATTGTAAACAGTGCTGCGATGAACATTGGGGTACACGTGTCTCTTTCATTTCTGGTTTCCTCAGTGTGTATGCCCAGCAATGGGATGCTGGGTCGTATGGCAGTTCTATTTCCAGTTTTTTAAGGAATCTCCACACTGTTCTTCATAGTGGCTGTACTAGTTTGCATTCCCACCAATGGTGTAAGAAGGTTCCCTTTTCTCCACACCCTCTCCAGCACCTATTTTTTGTAGGCTTTTTGATGGCAACCATTCTGACCAG
Source organism: Bos indicus (assembly GCF_029378745.1). NCBI lineage: Eukaryota > Metazoa > Chordata > Mammalia > Artiodactyla > Bovidae > Bos > Bos indicus. The sequence goes on from NC_091763.1 coordinate 82,696,346, forward strand.
CGAGAGATGGTATCGCATTGTGGTTTTGATTTGCATTTCTCTGATTATGAGTGATGTTGAGCGTCTTTTCATGTGTTTGTTAGCCATCTGTATATCTTATTTGGAGAAATGTATGTTTATTTCTTTGGCCCATTTTTTGATTGGGTTGTTATTTTTTCTGGTATTGAGTTGCATGAGCTGCTTGTAAATACTTGACTTTTTAGTGAAAATAAAGAGGTAAACAATTTAAAATTGTTATTTACATTAGTATTGCATGGCTTGACAAATTTACAATTATTTTTTATAAGTTCTAGAAATATATCCTTTCTCATAGTACATTTTAGGGTGGCATGAAATATGTTTGCTAATAAACCCAAATATCTGTTAGTTTCTTTGTAAAAGGAAGCCAAAAATGGATAAACCTGTGTTCAGTAATTAATTTTTCAGTATTTTATCTTATATCTTGATATTTAATGATTATCCATCATTTAATTTAACTTAATAAACTTTAAGGTTTTAAGTTAATGAAAATATTTGAAAAATTAACCCAAAAACTTTTTATCCTACTTACATCAATTTAATTTACTTGTTCTTAGCAGTTATGTTTATATTACCCATAATCTTTATGAGACATTAAACAAAATCAGCCATCAATCCAAACTGTTTTTCTTGTTGGCAAAATTTGTAAGAGATTACATGAACTTATTTGACCTTACCTAATAAGCCTAAGTAGAATAGAAGTTGTATGTCTGCATTATTTTTAATGTTGATAACCATAAGGAAATGTCTATTTTAATTAAATTAACACATTTAGACTAGCTTTAATTTACTAAAGATTTCTCAGATCATGTGAACCTGAAAAGTATTTGGTTTGGTTTTTATTATATGTTTAAGAGTTTTACAATACATAACTTATGTCAGAGTTTAAATTTCTTTAGGCCAATTAAATAGAGCTCTTTTACAAAGTAATTCTGGCAGTACCATATAGACATAAAAAATATGAGACATCTGTAATACATCCATATAGACACAAGTGAACAGCCAGATGCCAACAGTGGATAGCTTACATAACACTTTAGATTTCTCGTTTGTCCAAGTTCCAAATTACCTTTCCCCCTTTTGCTTTTCTTCTGATAAAAAATACGTCCTTGAAATTTGTATTTTCATATTTACATCTCAGAGGAGCAGGGAAAGAATGTAAGTTTCTCCAAGAAGGACTTTGCTTTCCTATCCATATTTTACAAGTTTTATGAAGTAAGTACGGGAGGTTTAGGGATTGATCTAAAGGAATAGGTGAACCTCAAATTGCCTCTAGAATCATATTTCTAGTTTTGCAAAGGTTTGTAAAATAAGGACAGTTGCTCTTAATTCCTCAGAGAATTGGGTTGCAACCGAAATGACATCATAGGTTGATCCACCCAATAAATCCTTTTACAAGGGCTTTAGAGGTTTTTCTTTTTTCTCTGGGTACATCATTTGATTTTAGCTTAGGGGAGAAGACCTAAAAAAAATTTCTGTCGGGCTCTGCAATTTGACCAATTTCTGACCACAGAGCTACTTTGTATTTTTTACCGGGCACTGACAGTATTTTTGGAAAGTATTGAACAATTGCTTTGACTCAAGAGGCCCCTCCGAAGAGGGTGCGAAGGTATTTTATTTTCCTCTTTCTATTGGGTATTACAGAGGTCTGGGAAAGAGGATTCTGATACGAATTCTTACCATCAGCTATCTTCTGACCTGTCTGCCTCTTCCGTAGTGTGAGCGAACCCCTCTCCAGCCTACAGAGGGTGGAGACTGGTGTTTCTGGTCCTCCTGGAGGCTTCCTTTATATCAGTTTCAGTTCTGAAATTTTATTTTATAGAAATCAAATTCTGGCAGTTCTCAAGGGCAATTTTTAAGGGCTTTAATCTGAGTAAATATCTATTACCCTTCTTAGGACACAGGCTTGTTTTGCAATTAGGGCTTTAGAACTTTGACTCAATGTAATATATATTTACATACATGCTACTTGATGTATATTAAAATGGCTTATTTGGATCCTCTCTATTCTGAGAGACCAGGGGTTTTTGTGACCAGATTTATGTGCATATGTGCTTTAAATCTGCAAATATGCCCCCAGCCCCTGCTCAGTGGATCCAAGATAGGCACACTGGGACTACTATGTATAAGATAAATAACTAATGAGAACGAACTATTTAGCACAGGGGGCTCAGTGGTCTGTGGTGACCTAAATGGGAAAGAAATCCAAAAAGGAGGGGATATATGTATAAGCATAGCTGATTCACTTTGCTGTACAGTAGAATATAACACAACACTGTAAAGCAACTATCAGTTCAGTTCAGTTGCTCAGTCATGTCCAACTCTTTGCGACCCCATGAACCGCAGCACGCCAGGTCTCCGTGTCCCTCACCAACTTCTGGAGTCCACCCAAACCCATGTACATTGCGTCAGTGATGCCATGCAACCATCTAATCCTCTGTTGTCCCCTTCTCCTCCTGCCCTCAATCTTTCCCAGCATCAGGGTCTTTTCAAATGAGTCAGCTCTCCGATTCAGGTGGCCAAAGTATTGGAGTTTCAGCTTCAACATCAGTCCCTCCAATGAACACCCAGGACTGATCTCCTTTGGGATGGACTGGTTGGATCTCCTTGCAGTCCAAGGGACTCTCAAGAATCTTTTCCAACACCACAGTTCAAAAGCATCAATTCTTTGGTGCTCAGCTTTCTTTATAGTCCAACTCTCACATCCATACATGACTACTGGAAAAACCATACTCCAACATAAAAAGAAATTCAAAGAACAGAGATAGTCTTGGGCTATCAGTCTGGGCCGGGTGGGAGATAGGACTCAGCTCAGATGGTTCAAGATGCTTTAGCGTAGACTGTACAAGGGAGGAAGTGTTAACGGAATCATCAAAGACGAGTAACAACAACAAGAAACTGTAACCACTGCTAGGACTCAAGGGGCAAGAGAAGAAGATGGCTCCACCAAATAGAGTGAGAGCTGGAGTCATAAAGGAGGGGTTTCTGGATGGGAGCCATAGGGGTGAAAGGTCACGAGCACTGCCAGAAATAGCTCAAAGCAGAGACAGAGACCTGACCTTCCTTTTCCACCTTTTTTTTCCCCCCTGCTGTTGCCTCCATAGGCACAGAAAGCTAGAGCCAAGGGAACATAGGTGAGGTGGTCCACTGGGTCAGTGGACTGACCACTGGTCCACTGGTCCACTCTGCTGATTGCAGAGACCTGTAGAGAATGGATTTTGGGGCTGGTGAAAGATTAGGTCTTGATGTAAATGTGCTACACAGATGGTTTTATTTCATTGCATGCATGCGTAGTCACTCAGTCGTGTCCAGCTCTTTGGGACCCCATGGACTTGTAACCCACCAGGTTTCTCTGCCCGTGGAATTCTTCAGGCAAGAATACTGGAGTGAGTGGGTTGCCATTTCCTACTCCAGGGGATCTTCCCGACCCAGGGATCAAACCTGGGTCTCCTGCATGGCAGGCGGATTCTTGACTATCTGACCACCAGGGAAGCCCTTTGTTTTATTAGTTGTCACCTAAATGGTGAAAGAATGGTGGAGAAGAAGAGGAAAAGCTGAGACAGCTTTGGCTTACACTTGGCAAAGCTGGGTCATGAACCAGATACCCCCTCCTCAGTTATTTGAGCCTGGATTTTGTTGAATTATTCGTGCAGGGCAGTTTTTGAGGCTGTTGTATGGATCCCAGTAACCTGAGCTGCATCTGGCAGAAGTTACAATGCAGGGATTCTGTTTGGGAACAAATGAAGCTTCCTCCTGCTAGTATTGGCCACTTTTTACAGCTAATTTAAGTATATTTTATGCAGACGAGTCTATCATGAAGCTCCCAATGAGAGATGAGAAGGGAAAAGGAAAAGAAAAAGAAGAAATGATAGGAGAAGTCCCCATGTTTGTGCATGTGCTAAGTCGCTTCAGTCATGTCCGATCCCATGGACTGTAGCATGCCAGGCTCCCTTGTCCCTGGGATTCTCCAGGTAAGAATACTGGAGTGGGTTGCCATGCCCTTCTCCAGGGGATCTTCCCTACCCAGGGATCAAACCCACATCCCTTGTGTTTCTTATATCTCTTGCACTGGCAGGCGGGTTCTTTACCACTTATGTCACCTGGCAAGCCCACTGGAGAAGTCCCCACTTGCCATAATTATGTTCAGAGGCGGTGGTGACTGGTCATCTGTGTTTGTGGAGACTGCACAGAGCTAAGCTGGTGTCTTGTTCACAGCCTGATGCTGACTGGGCATTTGGTCACTGATGTTCATTAGGTTTTGTAGGAAGAAGCAAAGATTGGTTCAGTGTAAATGATGTATGGCCTGCAGACTTCTGGGTTCAGGCCTGTTTATTAGTTTACATACAAAGCCACCCTAGGACATGTGACATAGAAATAGATTTGTTCTTATTTTGCAGCTTTGACCGAGGTTAAAATTTCTTTACTTGCAGTCTGAGTTGCTTGAAACATTGAGGCCGAGGTCCATGTGATTTCAGTTGTTTTCACTGAAAGGACATGAGCACCCATCAGGGATTTTGAGCCATGACTTACTTACCATTTGGGGGGATGGCCAGGAAAACCTTCACGGATGTTCCTGTTTTATATATCTGAAGTTGTTGACTATCACTGAACCAGAAACTCGCATTTAATTCAAGTATTGTGGACAGAGACATGACTAATCGGAATGATTCCGTTTCCTATGGAGCGGTTTGCAGAATCATCTTTTTATAAAAAAACTGATTGTGAGCATTTCATTAAAATGCAAATTAAACTACAAACAACCAGAACCCACTCAACTGTCCAGAATATTTAATCATTTGAAAATTTTTTCAGTCATTTGCTTTAAGAGGATGGAGGAAATGCTGAATAGAGATCATGCATATTCATTTAATTTATTTTTACAAAAATATTTATTTATTTGGCTTCATCGGGTCTTAGTTGTGACACAAGGGATCTTTTGTGGCGGGGCACAGACTCTCTAGTTGTGGGACACGTGCTCCAGAGCGCATGGGCTTCAGTAGTTGCAGCGTGAGGGCTTAGCTGCTCTGAGGCATGAGGGATCTCAGTTCCCTGACTGAGGATTGAACCTGCGTCCCGCACTGCAAGGTGGATTCTCAGGGAAGTCCCCACCCATTCTTTTTAATAACCAGTGTTCAAGATGTATCCTATGATCATTGCAGCTTTAATCTGATGATTTTGCTTTTTTTCCTACATTGATAGCAAATGTCTAGAATAATGACTAATTTTTTAAAATTCACCTATAGAAATACCTATTGAACTCTTAATTTTCAGAGCAGGCTCCCAAACTTGAATGTAAGGATGAATAGCCCAGGGATACTAATGAACTGCAGTTTCCAATTCAGTGGGTCCAGAATTAGGCCTGAAATTCTGCATTTCTAGCAAGATGCTGGGTCAGGCTGATGCTGCTGGTATACAGATCCACTTGAGGGGTGAAGATTTAAAGAAATGTAAATAGATAGGATGGAAGGACTTCATCTGATAAATAATCGGTTATATTTATTGCTTAGTAAATTCATCAGGATGACTAATCTTGAAAGCTGTTCACTAAAAAGATTTGCAAGTGTTCATAGGTTACTTCTTTCTGAACATTATACTGATCGAACTGCAGTATTCCTTCCATTTGCTAACTAATCAGATGTTATATATTATAAATTATGGCTTTAACAGGAGCATTGGAGTTGAAGGAAAAGAACCAACATTTTACAAAGCGATCTCATATTTGGATCTTTTTAAGAAGGCAGAAAAATACTTCTATAGTATTGCATATAATATAGTATGGAACCAATGTAGTCAGTAAAATCTAAAGAAATTATCTCATGAGAATGCACGCTGTGGAGAGGTTTTGCCTTAGAGTCATGGTCATTTATTTTTCTAAGAACATAGTATAGTTCTAATTTTTTTAAAATTTTGATTTCTGTTTTACACCAGAGACCCTGCATGGGATTTGGTTTCCCCATAAACATAGAATAAGACATATAGAAGCTAGTTGTTTGCAGGTGATTGTTTACTTTTTACTCTGATGGGAATTTACTTGGTGCCAAGGTCAAAGGTTTTGAAGGAAAGCACCCCTTTATTAGGACAAAAGTGAGTCATTCCAGCGTTAGTTTTCTATTCTGAAAGTTCGACTTTATGACTCTAAAGAGCTTTGGCATGGGATGTAGCATCCTTTTTTATTCTTCCTTCAAAATTGTTTTGACTATTCTGGGTCTTCTACATTTCCATATAAATTGTAGAATTATCTTGTCAATTTCCTCAATGAGCCTACCAGAGTTTTGGTTGTGATTACCTTGAATTCTCAGTGGAGGAAAATCAATATCTAAACAACACTGATGAAAAGATGATGTGCCAGGGATAAAAGTCCTGCAACCTTTAAAAAGGAAGAACAATTTGCCTTCAAAATAAGGCTGAAAATACCTACTAAACACTTTTTAAAGAGAATTATCCTTTGCTGACTGTAGAGCTAATGTTCCTAAAAAGCATCCTTGTTGGCAAAATCCTATTGTTGTGGAATCAGTATCTTTAGACTTGCTTATTGTGCAAATTGTTTCTGGTAGGATGGATTGTGCTGGTTTGTTTTTAGACCATTTTTACACTATGACGCAGCAGTGGTGCTTTTTTAGAAGTGCTTTGGGTTGCTTTTGTTCATTAAGGCTCATGGTTGAAAGGTAAAATGGATACTGGGAGAGTTGGGAATGGATAGCTGGGAATTTCAAGTGAAAGTGAAAGTTGCTCAGTCATGTCTGACTCTTTACGACCCCATGGACTATAGCCCTCCAGGCTCCTCTGTCTATGGGATTCTCCAGGCAAGAATACTGGAGTGGGTTGCCATGCCCTCCTCCAGGCCATCTTCCCAATTCAGGGATCAACCCCCTGTCTCTTGCATTGCAGGAAGATTCTTGACTGTCTTAGCCACCTGGGAAGCCCAATGACTTATGGAGAGGGTTACAGGAAACCAGCACGGGATAGGAAAGGCTGCTGCATCTAGAAGGGTACTAGGGATCTTTGACCTCCAGGCCTAAAGAGGAAGGGGAAGGAGCTGTCATCAGAAGTTAGAGAGATGAAATTGTTGGAAGGGCCACCAGAAAGAGGGTAGATTGATGCGACTGCAGTCAAGCTGCAGGGAGGCAGCCAGGGGCACCAGTACCCAAACCTCTTTGCCTCTGCCCTTCCATCTTCGGCTGCCTTGATTTCCCATGGTTGACTCCAGCCAGGAGCCAGAAGGCCAGGGCTGGGTGTAATCCCTAGAGGTCCGAACCGGGTGAGGAGTGGGGAGTGTGGATCTGTAGGCATCAGTGCAGAGTATGCCCCACAGAAGGGTCTGCATGTATTTACAGATGGTCTGAACAGCTGGTAGAATTTTCTATGAGTATCACTCAAAGTCTACAGAAAACAACCATGTTCTTCTTACCCATCCTATCATGCAATAGTTTTTACACACCAAACTGTGCATAAAGTATTCCCCCATCAAGGCAAGAGTCTGGTGATGGAGCCCAAAGCAGCATACTCTTAGTACAATATTTCTTTGAAGGCTCAATATTTTAAATATTCAGATAAAGTTTGAGTTTAACATTATAAAATATTCCATGCTAACCATTCGAGCATGGTGATTCCAGCTCCAGAAGCTCAGATTAAATCTGAAAGTAGGCCTTCTCCAAACTGGTCAGTAGTTTCTATTCTTTAGTAATTCACTTCCTGCAGATCAGACTTTGAAAATAGCTGCAGAAAATGGAAAATCAAAGTGTAGAAACAAAATACAGAAATGTGTGCAGAAATAATGAGTGCTACACAATTGATTTACTGGTATCTTGTGGAGATTGCATGTTTACACGTGAGAAGTATTTTCAACTGAGCGCTCAGGAGGCTGAGTGCTCTGATAGGCAGCACTCACAGATGATAAGGAACATCATCTGTCTCACCCAAGTCTCCGAGCACCTTATGTTGCCACTCTGTTCAGTGCTCTTTGAATAAAGGTCATGAAGGCACTCAGAGTTCCTTCTTGTGACAGATCTTAAGAAAATGACTACAGAAACAAACTGGAATACCATTTGGTTTTCAGCTTAATTAGCAATCTCTCACTCTCTCTCTTCTTTTTTTTTTTTGACTTCCATTCAGACCTGCAATTTGTATAAAAATTTAAAAATCAGATTATTGTTAGTTTTGGATCAAGAAACATTAAAGGTAAACACCACCAGTGAAATTGCCTTTGAGTCACATCCTGATGGGTCCCTCTAAAATCCTTGGTAATGATGAGCCCTGGCATGTTTGAAGAAGCCCAGTGTCCTTTCTGATATTTCAGTGCCCTCAGTGCAGACTTGGGCGTGAGGATATATTCATACCATTCTTTCCACCAAAAGTTTGGGAAACAGTGAAGTGCTTGCCCGTAGAACACTTTGGAACAAGTAGCTAGGGCTTCCTTGGTGGCTCAGGGTAAAGAATCCACCTGCCATTGCAGGTGACACAGGTTTGATCCCTGGTCCAGGAAGGTCCCACATGCCATGGAGCAACTGAGCCCATGTCCTACAACTGTTGAACCTGTGCTCTAGAGCCTTGGAATCACAACTTCTGAGCCCACGTGCTTCAACTGTTGAAGGCTGCGTTCCTGGATCTGTCCTCCACAACAAGAGAGGCCGCCACAATGAGAAGCCTGCACACCACAACTAGGGAGTGACCCCCACTCACTGCAACTAGAGAAAAGCCCATGCAGCAAAAATTAAATAAACAGAGTTATTAGAACAAGTGACTATACTGCACTCCTCTGTACCTGAGGTTGTATTTTGTTTTATTTTTTTGTGTCACTTGTTGCTAAGACACTCTTTGTGGTCTGATCTCTAATGTTCTTATAATGAGGTGATGTCCTCCCAGGCTTTTTGCCAATCTGAAGCCAGTTGGACCTTTACTTTTAAGTAAGGGTAGAGTGGGGAGAATGCATATTTTGTATAACCCATGTCCACTCACTCAGGGTATTTGAATGACTATAGTGACTTATTTTGGATGGAGATGGCGTTGGATGGTTCCGTTTAACAAAAGTATGGATACAGCAGTTGTAATATTGATAGATGACGTGACCCAACCCAGAGGGACAGAGGGGCACCCCCGGATTCCTAGAGAAGAAGAAGGAGTTGGCTGCCAAAGTTCACAATACATTCATCTTTGCTACATCAATATTCCTTGTTTTCTTTTTTAACAAGATTTTTTTTAAGTCAGAGGACTAAGATGTCCTCAACTATAAAGGATTGGGGAGGGTAGAAGAGAGTGAAAATCAAACATGATACCTCACCAGGTAGACCCTGATGGAGAGCAGCTTTGCCTGGTGTTTACTGTATCTGCATTTGAGGGGCCCACCTCCCTTATTTCTATCTCCTTTCCAGGCTCCTGACCTTTTTTCCTCTCATTCCAGCCAGTCAGTCAGTGTTAGTTGTTCAGTCGTGTCTGACTCTTTGTGACCCCACAGACTGTATGTAGCCCGTCAGGCTCCTCTGTCCATGGAATTCTCCAGGCAAGAGTACTGGGGTGGTTGCCATTCCCTTCTCCAGGGTATATTCCTGACCCAGGGATTGAACCAGGGTCTGCTATATTGCAGGCAGATTTTTTACCATCTGAGCCACAAACTGCTTTGTAATTCCTGATTGCCCCTACCCCACTTATGATAAATCTGCTTATGTCTGAGACTTGTACTTTCTCTCTACCATATGTTCTTCTCGAAACTGTTTAAGCCTGAAGGCCACCCAAGTGGGATGGAAGGCTGTGAGGCTTTCCTCTCTCATCTCTTCTTATTTACTTCCCTAAAAGTCTTTCCCAGAATTAACAAGAAGACTCATGCCAACCTCTTGAGAGGCTTTGGTGACGTGATGGCTAATGTACTGTTGAAATCTGCCAGGGCAGGAAGTGGATGTCATAGCGGTGCTGAAATACATCCTGCAGAGGACTAGGTGAAGGACAAGGCGCAAGACTTTGACAGGCACCTGAATCGTACCAAAGGATGACTCGTCTTGTTCCTCTCAAGTTAGGGCACATTAAAGCCACTTATTTAGATTTTGAAACATATACTCAAAGAGGTCAAGGGACTAGTATCCTGAAGTTTGGGAAACATGCCCATAGGACCCTTTAGAACAAGCAGCTACCCTGTACTTGCAGGTACCTGGTGGTCACCCTTCAGTCCAAGGTTATGGATCTTTGCACAGCATCAGAGTGAGCACTTGATAAATGGATAGGTGAGTATACAGACAAATATTAATGAATGAATCACCTGGGTGAGGGCAGTGGTGGAAGACCAACTCTCTGCCTTCTATCCAAAAAAGGCCATGTCATCCCATGTAGTTGATTCCTGGGTTCTGTGGATAATGTATACAAAATCTGATATGCTCTTCTTTTTTTTTTTTTTCAAAGACAGAAAAGTGAAGAGAGAGGCACTTCTTTGTTCAGAGAATTGTAATTAAATTATAGGATTATTACTCTGACTTTCTGGATTAAGGAAGTATGACTCACACAGAGTTGGAAGCTTGTCTGGTCTAAGCCCTAATCAAATGCATGAATCTCTCTAGGGCACCCCGGAGGCCAATGCTGCAGAATTCTTTCCACCATCACCCTCATCCCAATATAAAGCTGTACATAAAAATGTGTCTCTGACACCCCCAATGGCTTTCATCTTGAATTACTTTGTTGTCTGCATTTCTGCATTCCCTCCTCTTATCAGTTTCCCACTTTGGATCACAGGACTGGTTTTCTTGTTTAGAGTCATAAATTTCTTGACCTTCTTCGATCTTTCCCCTAATTAAAAAAAAGGGGTTTCCATGTGGAATGGAAGCTTGTGAATTTTTTGCCTTTGATTTTGAATGCCAGCTACTTTCTTTGAAACCTGTGTACACAGTATTCCATTCCTAATTTTAACATATGGATAGAAGGCAAGTATTACTTTTATAATGGTCAGTATTTAATTTGTACTGGTCTCTGAGAATTTGAAATTTGGTCAGAATTTTGGCTTTACAGTAAGAGGAAACTATCCAAATTAAAAAGAGTTCTAAATTTTTAGGGACTTGACTTGGACACTTTACACGTGAACACTTGCTCTAGAAAAGTATGTGAGATTCACATCATTGGAGCAGCCATTGTAATCTAAGCTGAACAACCAACTGCTTTGGAGACACTGAAAGAAGCTTTATTAGTTGAAATAGTCCAAGTTACCATAGTCTTGCTTTCCCTTCCTGTTTAATTTTTTAAAAAAGATTTTGATGTGGATCATTATTGAATTTGTTACAGTGTTGCTTCTGCTTTATGCTTTGGTTTTTTGGCTCAGAGGCATATGGAATTTTAGCTCTTTGACCAGGGATGGAACCCACACCACTTACATTGGAAGGCAGTCTTAACCACTGAACTGCCAGGGAAGTCCCTTTCCTGTTTAATTTTTTATTTGCCCGTGTCATAGTCTCTTTCAGAATCAGATCAGAACTTCTGAACTTAGGGCTGAGAGTGAGAAGCTAAGCACCCAGTCAGCCCTATAGGAATATTTCGGAATCTCACTGAAAGGAAAGGCAGTTTGAAAAAGCAACTTCAACTTAGAATATTATTTTGCATTTGAAAACCTTTAGCAACAAAAGTAACAACAGAAATCCTATTGTGTCAAAATAGGAAAGCATCAATGGAGATGAAATCATCTAAGACCTAAATCCTAAACCAAAATGCACCAGGCTTGGAATTTCTTCCTCTTGCCTAAGGAGGAGGAAGATGTGTAGTGTTGTCAAAATCTGAGTATCAGATGCTTGAATATATAGTAGTAATCCTCTTGTAGTATCAGTGATGCCAAACCGTTCAGGCTTAATTGGTATTTTCAGCATAACTAGTAGTGAGGTGAAGGAGAAAGGCCACCTAAATTATGAACACACTTTGAAATATTGTGATATTAAACATGGTAAAAGAATTTTATTTTTTGGTCGTCTCAATTCTAGGTTTCATTGACCTTGGTGCCACAGATACTTTCTTTCCTTTTTTCTAATTTTATTTAATTTAACTTTACAATATTGTATTGGTTTGCACATCAATCTTACTACCTATGTCAAGGCTGCTGGAGAAAAATCATGAAACTGCTTGAACATGGGTACCACTCAGCAGCGGTTTCTGTCTCACCTGAGCCTTCGGTTCCATCCAGAATTTCTGCTGCGTGTTTCTGGTTCTTACCTTTTACAGTCCCAAATCTAAACCATTCCCACCTCCCTGGGAAGAGAATCTGATTGTCACCAGATGACCCACTCGGCCGCCACAGTGGAAATGAGGTCATCCTTGACTCACCTCTGTCCTTACCCTTTGCGTCTCATAAGCCATGGTGTTCTGTGTGTTTGCTTTGCGAGGATTGTGTTTTATCTGTTCCTTAGCTCCAGCTGTTTTACTGCCTAAACTATTCAAACAGCTCCTTAACTGGCCTTACTTTTCCAGTCATTCTCTCTTCTAATCTGTCCTTAATACTGTCACCAAGGAGCACAAATTTAATCATGTAGCTGCCTCCAGGGAAGAGACACTCTTTGTTGGCTTCCCACGGTCTATACAAGCAGATTGAAGTCTTTAGGCTTGCAGACGAAGCCTTCCCATAACCTGCCCTCTGCCTAGCATGCTGGCCACATCTGTCCTAGTTCCACTGTAGCACCCATGCTCAACCCTGTCAAATGACCACAGTCTGGGGAACACAGCTGGCTCTTACGCAGTCCCTACCACAGGGTTTGCAAGCAGTCTTCAGCAAGTCAATATCAGTTGGAGATAGAAACAAACATTCTTCTCTGAGTTCTATTCATTGAGATTTGTATTCTTCTCTAGGGAAACTGTCTAACATTATACATTGATTATGGATTCAAGAATTAGAAGGTATTTGAAATATTATGACTTATTCTATTCATGTTTTCAATAAATAAATTCCTTTTCTAAAACTTCTAACTCTTCTGCTAAGCTGCTAAGTTGCTTCAGTCGTGTCCGACTCTCTGTGACCCCATAGATGGCAGCCCACCAGGCTCCCCCGTCCCTCGGATTCTCCAGGCAAGAGCACTGGAGTGGATTGCCATCTCCTTCTCCAATGCATGAAAGTGAAAAGTGAAAGGGAAGTTGCTCAGTCGTGTCCGACTGTTCATGATCCCATGGACTGCAGCCTACCAGGCTCCTCCATCCATGGGATTTTCCAGGCAAGAGTACTGGATTGGCGTACCATCGCCTTCTCCGTCTAACTCTGGGTTAAGCTCAAATAACTCAAGGACAGTGAGCTCATTACCTTAACCAACAAACTATTTAATTTCTAGGAACACATGATAGAAATTTCTGGTGAAAACATTTTCTTGATATAGCTTTTACCTGTCCATGTTGGTTTTTTTTTTAATACCATTTATTTAATTTATTTATTTGACTGCACCAGGTCTTCATTGCAGCATTGTGGGATCTTTAGTTGCCGCATGCAAACTCTTAGTTGCGGCACGTGGGATACAGTTCCCCGACCAGGGATCGTACCTGGGCCCCCTGCACTGGAAGCAGGGAGTCTCAGGCCCTGGACCACCAGGGAAGTCACCCTTTGCTGGTTCTTGATCTTGGTTTCTTATTGGGAAAAGTCCAATCCTTCTTCCTTATGTTGGTTCTTCGGGTATCTGAAGACAGCAGTACTTTCTCCCCGGTAATATATTAATTAAAGAATCTGCCTGCAATGCAGGAGACAGGGGTTCGACCCCTGAGTGGGTAAGATCCCCTGGAGAAGGGAATGGTTACCCTCTCCAGTATTCTTGCCTGGGGAATTCCATGGATAGAGGAGCTTGGTGGGCTATAGTCCATTGGGTCGCAAGGGTCAGGCATGACTAAGCGACTAGCAGGCAGTGTGCAAATTGTGTCACGTATGCCTCTTACCTTATGGTGTCAGCTCTCTGCCTTTCTGGGGGCCCTTTCAGCTGGCTCAAGGTTGTCTATGTATCTTTGTGTTTACCAACTAGTCAACCACAGAGAGGCTTTCAAGACTGCTCTCCTCGTATCTCTTAGGCTTGTTAGTGCAATCTGAGATTATGTTAGATTGGCAACAGTGTCACTTTGTCAACTCATATTGACTGTCAGCTGAAATTACTCCTTATTTCTACGTAAGGGCAGAAACCGTGTATTCTTAACATCCATCATGTTGTATTATAGTTGAAAGTTGAATACAGTCTGGTACTTAGACAATTATATTTTGACCTACATTTAATCCTTGTTACATTTTAACTGTTAAAGTTCTTTTTGTGAATCCTTATTCTCAGCATGTAACATATCCAATATCCTCCCCAGCTTTTTGCCAATATAAGTTTAGGCCATTGACAAGTTATTTAATCAGGTTAGATTATATCTGTAATAAGAGTAGACATTTATTGAGCATTATTTATTTGCTGGGCTTCCCTGGTGGCTCAGTAGAAAAGAACCTGCCTGCCAGTGCAGGAGATGTAAGTTTGATCCCTGGGTTGGGAAGATCACCTGGAAGAGGAAATGGAAACTCATTCCAGTATTTTTGCCAGGATAATCCCATGGATGGAGGAACCTGGTGGGCTACAGTCCATGCGGTCGCAAAAGAGTTGCGTCACAAAAGAGTTGCGTCGCAAAAGAATCGCACACAACTCAGTAACTAAACAGCAACAGCAACAGCAACAATTATATGGCAGGCACCAAAGCTCTGCCTTTCCACGTGTATCCTTGGTAGTTTCATACAGTACTGTTGATAACCCTCTCTTTACACACAAACCACTGAATCAGACATAGGTCCTAAGGGCTGCCTTTGGAAATCTTTCTTCCAGTTGATAGTAATTCACTCATCAATTTCTTTTGAGGAGAGTCTTTCAGCCAGTTACTAACAATCTTCTCACTTATACTATGATCTAATACATAAATCTCTTACATACAGGCTATCAGTATGATAAACTCCTGATTATTTATCTTTATGATTTTTTTCTGATTATTTTAGTAACGTGTGACCTTTGAGGAAATAATGGCAAATATAGCAAATTATAAAGAAAAATAATAATCACTCTAAATCTTACCATCCAAGAATAACAACTGTTAACTTTAAAAGATTCCATATGCATGTTTGATCATATTTTTTATGCTTATTGCTTATTCCCTAGTTACAATGTCCAGTTCTTTGAGAAATTTAGTGTTTTCTGCTCTGTCTCTCAAAGAAACTCTTAACTGAGAAGAGATTATTAGCTGATAGAGTGATTATTTGTCCTTTTAGTAGTTATGTTACTGGATTCGTCCAACTCTGTTTAAATAATAAGTTTGCAATGAGGAATAATATATCTTTCATATTATTCATATGTGGTATTGGTTTGTGATATGAAATTGAGTGAAGTTGAGTAATTGGTAATATATGTGAGTCTATGTAAGTTTTTTTTTTAATCTTTATTAATGTGAAAGGAAGGAATATTAGCATATGTTATAAACAATTAGCTTTAGAGTCAGTCAGTCAGTTCAGTCACTCAGTCATGTCCGACTCTTTGCGACACCATGAATCGCAGCACGCCAGGCCTCCCTGTCCATCAGCAACTCTTAGAGTTCACTCAGACTCACGTCCATCGAGTCAGTGATGCCATCCAGCCATCTCATCCTCTTGTCATCCCCTTCTCCTCCTGCCCCCAATCCCTCCCAGTATCAGAGTCTTTTCCAATGAGTCAACTCTTCACATGAGGTGGCCAAAATACTGGAGTTCCAGCTTTAGCTTTAGAGTAGAATAAAATAATCATTTTTTACTTACATACTTAGAATAATTACTATTTACCTGCAAAGAAAATTTATTTATTGGAAGAATTTGCAAGGACTCTGTGTTGTTGGGTAAATACTTCCGTACTTGGGTTTATTTAAGACAGTCTAAACTGGTCTCGGAGAAGGCAATGGCACCCCTCTCCAGTACTCTTGCCTGGAAAATCCCATGGACGGAAGAGCCTGGTAGACTGCAGTTCATGGGGTCGCTAGGAGTCGGACATGACTGTATAACTTTCAAGTAGACAACCTGAGCGACTTCACTTTCACTTTTCACTTTCATGCATTGGAGAAGGAAATGGCAAGCCACTCCAGTGTTCTTGCCTGGAGAATCCCAGGGACGGGGGAGCCTGGTGGGCTGCCGTCTTTGGGGTCGCACAGAGTCAGACACGACTGAAGCGACTTAGCGGCAGTAGCAGCAGCAAACTGGTCTAAGGAATTCTCAATCTGTACAAGATTATATCTTTGATTTTAGGAAATAAATTAGCATAAGCTGATGTAAAACTTAGCCATTGTTGTTGTTTAGTCGCTAAGTCATATCTGACTCTTTTGTAATCCCATTGAATGTAGCCCACCAGGCTCCTCTGTCCACAGGATTCTCCAGGCAAGAAAACTGGAGTGGGTTGTCATTTCCCTCTCCAAAGCGTCTTCCTCACCCAGGGACTGAACTCATGTCAGTCATCCACCTTGTCATCCAACTCATGTCATCCACCTTGCGTTGGCAGGTGGATTCTTTTCCACTGAATGGGCTGGGAAGCCCTAAAACTTAGCTATAGAAAGTGCTTTGTTTGAATATATGTTTTAACGCCCAAATGTTTATGCTTCAGGAAAATATATCTGGTAATGCTATAGGGAATACGAATTCCGAGAAGGCAACGTTTATGGAGCTCTTGTAAATTCTTAGATAAGTCAGTATTTTAGACCCTAGATATGGGAACCTTAAATAGTGATCTCCATGGGACTCTCAGGGTCCTTCTGCTGTGGCCCAAGGTAACTTTCTGCTATGTTTCTGAGAACCGTTTCTTCTGTTTCTTCTGATACCCAGCCCTGTGCTCTAGGAAAACAGAACCACTTACGCCCAGTCCATCATAATTTTTCCAGTGGTCCTTCTTTTGGTGCTTCCTTGGCTGGAATGTACTCTGCCCTGTTCCCTTCTGCTGGAGTTCCCAGCACATTTTCAAAGTTGTAGTTGATTACAGTGTTATGTTAGTTTCTGGTATACAGCAAAGTGATTCATATATGTGTATATATTTTTCCATAGTCTTTTCCATTATGGTTTATTACAACACACTGAATATAGTTCCCTGTGCTATACAGTAGGACCTTGTTGTTTATCTATTTTATATATGGTAGTTTATTTCTGCTAATACATAATTCCTAATTCATTCCTGCTCCGCCCCCTTTCCCCTTTGGTAACCATGTTTGTTTCCTATATCTATGAATCTGTTTCTGTTTGTGCTATAAGTAAGCACAAATAAAAATAAATCTGTAAAAAAATGTGTGCTGTATTTTAGATTACACATACAAGTGATATTATACGGTATTTTCTTTCTCTTATTTCACTTAGTTTGATACTCTCTAGGTCCATCCATGTTGCTGCAAATGGCATTTCTTCACTCTTTTCTTGCTGAGTAGCATTTCATTGTATATACATACCGCATCTCCTTTATCTATTCATGTGTTGATGTATATTTAAGTTGCTACAATCTCTTGGCTATTGTAAATAGTGCTGCAATGAACATTGGGGTGCATGTATCTCTTTGAATTACAGTTTTGTTAAGATATATGCCCAGGAGTGGAATTGCTGGATTCCAGCACATTTTGAATAATCTCCACCAGCATTCCCTGAAGGGATATTGCTTCTAACAAATTGTAACCCCTTCATGTTGCTTATTACACATTGTCTTGATTTATTTGTAATCTTGCCTTGTCTACTTCATTAGATAATAAGTTTCTTAAGATTAAGTCCTGGGGCCTTGTTTTATTCATTTATATATTTCTGGATGACCAGTGCTTCATGTGGGCCTTGTGCTCCCAGGGCCTTCTTTGAGCAATTATTGAATTGAAGGGTCTATCAGGAGATGGTGGGGGAGAACTTACCATGTACCTGGCTCCAGTAATTCTAAAACCATCCCTATGAAATAGGCTAATACTTTCCTCAAATAACTTTGGTTCATTGTTTAACAAAAAATTGAGCTACTATTATGCTTCAAGCATTGTGCCAGATACTTTGGACAAAAGGACAAGGCCTAGTTTTTGTCTTTAAGACATGTACAACCTACTGGAGAAAAGCTATGTGAATAAATAAATATTTCAGTATAGCATGACTCTTTCTCGATGTCATTGAGCTTTTGAGTGGCAGAACTGTGCTTAAAATCCAAGTCTGTCCAACTCCAAAGGCAATGAGCCATGATGCTTCCAGAATAGAAAAACTAGCAGTGTTAAGAGGGAGATCTCCTCAGAAGAGTGAAACAATAGCCTTCTTCCACAGATTGTTGAAAACATTAGTAAATAGAGCCATTTTGTTTTGTTCATGAACTAGGTCCTTCAGAAGCTTGGGAAAGCTGATGAGACAAAAGATGAACAGTTTGAAGAATATGTCCAGAACTTCAAACGGCAAGAGGTAAGTACATTTATCTAGTTTCTGGAGTGGGAAATGGGTTGACTTTGTGTTTTAGTGTGTAAATGAAATGCTTTGATGTTGAAGAAAGAACTCATTCACTGGGCTTGGTATTAACTTGAAGGAGACACTGGTTAATTCTGTAGACGTTTTCTGTGTAAGGCAAAGAGGTAGTGGGCACTGCAGGAAGAAGATTTGTGTTTTAGAATCTCAGGAGATAGAGACTTTGCTTTCCTGGAGCTCTTCAATACAGATTACTGATCTCAAGGAAAGGCAATCTTTTTAGTGGTTTATATTCCACTAAATATTATCAGTAGTTAAATATTTCTGGCATAATTACTTCAGTTGCTGCATGCATCAAGATCACGAATTCTCGATAGAGATTATATCTCCTTAAGAGGGAGAAAACTGGTTCTTGTTGGATGAAATGTACTCTTTTTATGAGAACACGTCACATAAATACTGATAGTATATCTGTGGTATTAAGATTTTATGAAGGGGTATGATTAGGAAAAAAAAAATGCCCAAAACATTTCCTCAAGGGCGGCAATAATGAGAAAAGTTTGAAAAACGCAATTTGTGATATTTGTTCCTTTCTTAGGGTGCTGTGTGTTTAACAGTAGTAATAGTGCTCGGTTGCTCAGTAGTGTTCGACTCTTTGCCACCCCATGGACTGTACCCTGCCAGGCTCCTCTGTTCATGGGATTTCCCAGGCAAGAATACTGGACTGGGTTGCCATTTTCTTCTCCAGTGTTTAATAGACACATGAATAAATAAGCTATTTTGAAAATTATTTGTTTATATCACTAGGGCTTGATTCATGGTTAGCATATCACCTTTAGAGAGCAGACATTAGAGTCAGGGAAAAGGAAGCAGGGCCCTCTCAGGTTAGAAAATTCAATTTAGATGTGGGCTGGAACAACCAACTTTGGAAAGTGGGGTTTGGACATGAGGACAATGTAAGGACATGGGTTTATTTCTCTGCTTTTGTTGTAGCCACCAATGTATACAGATGAAATTGCAGCTTCAGAGATAAGTATGCACGGCGTCAGTGATGACAACTTAGAAATGGAAAATCAGCACAGGTTTTATGTCACTCCCTTTGCTTCTGTTTTCAGATCCTTGACCCTGGAGGTTTCTTTTTTCCATTTGTGTATCAGAGTTTTTGACTGCATTCTAACTGGAGACAGGCTGTTTCTTTTCCTCACCCACAGGCAATATAAAATCCAGCAAGTAGAACCAGGTAGACTAGTCTCCACCAAAGCACATTCCTGAGTGTCTCCAATTTCATTCTAAGACTACAGGTTGGACAGATAGGAACTCAATTTAATATGAATGACAGTGATCTCATTCTATCTGAAAATGTGGAAAGAGAGGAGAGTTGGAGAAGAAAGCAGTAATAGAGAGAAAACTAGTTCTTATCCAAATCACTAAATATTATAGAGAACTTTGGATTTATGAAGGTAGAAGAGAGAATTCTTAGAGAAATGTTGGGTGTTGGCCCATAGAAGAAGGCAACCCCCCCCCACCCCCGGCAAAGTCTCCTCCAGGAGAACAGATTCTCCACGTTCCCTTATGTCCTCATTTGGTGAGTTCTCTTACATTTTTCATGCACTAAGATAGGGCTCGTGCAGATTATTGACTTGGATGGCAGCAACTTCCCATAGATAAACTTGTCAATCAGTGCCCTTGTTACTTTGCAGGGAGGTCCCCAATGTCTGCTTGAAGGGACTGGATTTGGATAAAAGAAGTGACTCATGTTTATAGTTTTTCATACTTGAGGATTACACTCTTTGCTTTGAAGCTTGGTCTTCCTGTCTAGTGTGTCCCTGTGGAGCTAATTAGTTCTCTGCTGTTAGATTTTTTTTCTCTATCCGTTTTATTATAGTATGATATTTTAGCACCCCTGAAGGCTGACCTTGGGAAGCATGAAGCTCAGGAATGCATTCACATAAGGTAGTACTTTGCATTTTCCAGTTTCGGTGAATTTTTAGTTCTTTTTGGACTTTGTTGACTGAACAAGGTGAAGACTGTTTTTTGTCTAATGTATTAGAGAAAAGTGCAGTTGGCTGAGTCATCAACTTTTATCAGTTTAATACTGCTCTGCCATCTATTCCTGTCACTTTATACATTATCAAATATTGTGGAGCCAATAGTAAGTACGCTGTTATTCTTGAAGAACAGCATCTAAGTTCTGGCAAGATCATTAGCAGATTTCAGGATGCAGGTAAAACTTCAACATTTAGGGAAACTTAAACAAGCAATTCTACTTTATAAGAATAAAATGAGCAGAATGGAAATGTAGGAATAGTATTTCTCAGGGAGTCTCCTGACCCTATTTGGTTCCCTTTGGAAATACTCTGCATCAAAACCATCTTGCATTTGTCGATCTTGCTCATTTTGATATTTTCTGTTTTAATCAGAAAGAGTAAATTATAGTCATTTTCATGCCACAAGGAGGGAGGGAACCTTAACCTTGTTGGTAGATAGAGGGAGAAAAGGAAAAAAGGAGGGTGTGGGAGGAAGTTGAGGAGACTGTTTATTAATCTACTGAAATATATTAAAGTTTGGGAAGAATGGCTGAAGACTGAATTTATTAATACTCTAGAGGGAAAAATCCCTTTAATCCCCAGTACATATTGATGACCATTTCCCATCCACTGCATATGCTGAAAAAAGGCATAGTCCTTGTGTAGAAATATTAACCAAGGATGAAGGATCTATCAAGATTGTGGTGACCTCTGCAAAGCCTACTATTTTTAGTATTAACGTGAATCATTATTCTAAAGGCAGAAGGCGTTATATTTAAAGATTTTTTTGATGTGGACCATTTTTGAAGTTTTTATTGAATTTGTTTACAATATTGTTTGTGTTTTATGTTTGGGATTTTTGGCCATGAGACAGGTGGGATTTTAACTCCCAGGCCAGGGATTAAACCCACACCCACTGTGTTGAAAAGCAGTCTTAACCAGTGGACTGCCAGGGAAGTCCCCGAAGGCATTATCTTACAGCTGCATTCTCTGAGGACATTGACGTAGGACATCTAGATTTATTTTTCCTGTGTATATATATTTCAAATCCAAAAAGATATTATGCATAGTATAAAGTGAACTTCTTTTTTGGGTTGGTACATTAAATTATAGTCATCTGACCATACTCAATTAGTATTACATCAATAGTAGACTACTAAAATGTTCTAGAAAGTATTCAAACATTTTGGGCTTGCTTTTAAATTCTCTTGAAATTCATAAAAGTCCTTATAGCAATTCGTATAATTCCCTGCAGTAATTCCCTGCTCGTTCATGGTGGAAATGGGTCTGTGTTTGAGCTTGAGCTTGAGGCTTAGCTTTTATCTTATTCCAACTCCCAATTCTCTTTTTAATGCCAGACTTATTTTCCTAAAAGTTATTTGATTTGTGTTAGCCCAGAAGCCTGGTTGAAGGGTCTGTGCATATGCTGTCATTGTCCACTGTGCTCCACGTTGTCATGGATTTTGTGGTCTAGATTTTATGAACAGCTCAGTTAGGACAGGGAGGAAGGGAGAGGAGGGTCCAGCAAGTGGAAATCAAGTGAATCACTCTCACCCCCTGAGAACTCAGGGCTTTCCATGGACAAGTGGTAAGGAAAGCAAGGATTAGAAATATCCAGCAGGAAGAATGAGATGTAACTTTACCCTTTCCTTCCCAGAGGGTTTGTTTCCTTTCTTACCAACACTGCTGACAAGTAGCAGAAAAGACTGCTGTGAGTGTTGGGTGCTTTCGTGTCAGTTCACTGGAGTGCCTGCTAACGGCTGTGTTAAGGAATCCAGAGTAGGTCCCCAAGTAAAAGAAAGGTCTTTGGGTTCTCTCCTTCCTGTCCGTAAACTTGCCCACTAAGATACCATGCTTGTGGCCGATGTGCAGTTTACAACAAAATAATAACCCTGGGGCTGGTGGGGCCCAGATAACCAACTCACATTTCAGCGAGTGCAGATGTGGGAGCCCTAATGGAGGCACAGTCTGAAATTAGACCTTCTCATACAGAGGGGAAGGAAATCTCACTTCTGCTCCCATCTCCACGGCTTCTCATTCCCCACTGAAATTCTGTGTAGCTCTCCATGCCCACCACCAGGTGACGGCCTATTTGGTGTAACACAGCTGAAGAAGGGGAGAGATATTGGGACGTTGAAATCTCTCCAGTTTGGAGGACCCACAGCCAGTGATTCTCATTATTAGGATAATCCATTGTCTGAAAGCTGGAGTCATGTCTTCATACTGATCTCTCCTCTGCCCAGGGGTCCTATGTGGCTGCTTTCATCTTTTTCTCTGTACAGAATCTAGTGCTTTGCACATAAACTTTAAAACATTTGTCAAACTTGAAGCTGAATTAATGGCAGAAATGATCATTTGGAGCATGTTCCTAGAGCACGTTTTTATTTCTGGAATGGAAGAAGTGTTGAATAGTGTGTGAATATTTGTAAGCAGTTTCATGACACTTTTTCGGACATATGTCCATAAATAATTAAAAATTACAGAATAGAAGTTTGAAAAAAAGAGTCAATATGAAATGTACTCCTACAGTGTGTTAATGTGTGGATAAAATTTTTATTTATGGCAAACCACATTTACATACTGAAAAATTCTTTGATTTTCTCGAGCCGATATCCTAGAGCTATTTCTTTGTAACACAGGTAACCATGATATAAAAAGGAATAATTGGTTGTTCCTATGTCTGATGGTGTTATTTAGGGCCTGCCTGCTAGCTTCCAAGCTGTTCTTCCACTTTCTCCACTGCAGATGCTTTGTTATGATTAAACTATCCTTGCCTGTCCTGCCATCTCCATATGTTCAAGTCCCACCTTTGCTTAGGGTCAGTTTACAAGATATTTCTTACCTAATGTCTGTCCAGTCTCCTCAGCCAGGTTCTCTCTTTCTCTGTGTCCTCCAGAATACATTTTCTTTTTTGTAGCTTATCCAATAGCTCTTGTTCCATTTTTTTTAATATGACAGTTATTTTAGGTGTGCATCTATATCCTCATTAGGTTATAAAATGTTTAAAGGAAAGCAACCTGTTGCAGTCATTAAAGAAATCTTCTATGTTCTCTAGCACCTGCTAGTGCTTGGTCAGTATATCCCTCCTTGTCACACATATCTCTGTATTCACCTTTTGTCTTAGATTTTCCATGCCTCCTCCCTCATTCAATATCAAAGCCTCCCTTCATTATCGTCTACTTCATCTCTTTGATCCTAGTTTTTGGCAGCAAATAGCCCTTGGACAGTGTCTCACATTGCCTGGACTTGATTCTAACCTGAGTTATCAAGACTAGAGAAAGGCTCTGGTCCCCTCCCTGGATTTTGAAGCTGCCCTAGTTCCATGCTACTCCATAATTATCAGCTGGTATGTACAGTATTTTCCATCTTCTAAGAGCTTTATTTACTTTTAGTCACAATATAGTAAGTCATTGTAATTATGCAGAATGTTATTCAGTCCTTGAATCCCAGTTACATTCTCCAATTTGTAGTTATTTTTTTCATGTGTTGTGTTTTAGAGCAAGCTCACTCTTCTGTGATTAGATAATATTTTGACCATAGGCATTAATATATTTCCAGGTAGCGCCAGTGACAAAGAACCCACCTGCCAATGCAGGAGATGTAAGGAACACGGGTTTGATCCCTGGGTCAGGAGGATACCCTGGAGAAGGAAATGGCAACCCACTCCAGTATTCTTGCGTGGAGAATCCCATGGACGGAGGAGCCTGGTGGGCTACCGTCCGTGGGGTTGCAAAGAGTCAGACACAGTTGAAGCGACTTAGCTTATCAATTCATTAATTGATACCAGTTAATTTCTTCCAAGCAACTTCTGAGAGAATTGTTGAGTCTTGTTGCTTGCATTTATACTTGGTTTCTAATAGAGTTTGCACTCAATAATTGCACAATATATTTTAAGAGAATTCATATATGTCTGCCTCTCTGGAAATAAAGTTTACTGGTTTTTCTGGTTAACTCTTAAGTTTTTGTGAGAATTCCATAGTACTGAAAACCATCTTAGTGTGCAAATATTTTACAAAATTTAAAATGTTTCTTCTTAATCACAACTTTTGAGGGAGTTTCTCGGTTATTTGATTGATCATAACCTGTGGGTACATGTTTAGAAAAAATAATACATAACTATGTCAATATCTGGCCTGCCTGCTGTGGTGAGTTTAACAGTTCTAACTAGGCAGTCTATCTCCTTGAACACACAATAGAGTAGCTCTGATCCAAAAGCTCAGAGTAGAGATCTGTATAAACTCAAGTTAGTTGGCTTAAGGGAAATACATGGGAAACGGTACCTGTAATTGCTAGCTAGCTTTCTAATTTTACTTTGTTGAAAGGCAAAAGATATTTGATTTGGTTTTCAGATCATAGGTGCTCTTGGGATTGCTGACAAGGATAGCTGGAAATTGGGCCATGAATCTTGGATAAAACTGTGGAAGCTGAGATGTCCTCTTTGATGTCTCTCTTCCTTCTCTGTACCATCCCCTACTGCCATTAGCCCAGAAATATGATTTCAAATGCACTCCAGTCTCCTGTCTATCTTGTATCTTTTGCATGAAGATTTGCAAAAGAAATCTTTTAAAATAAAGAAATCAGTTTATGAAACCAATGCTAGTTTCTTAATGAGAGCTCCTATAACTACAAAGAGCTCAAAGCAAAGAAGCAAAAAATATATGTTCCTGAGATCCTGCTGCTTTTACCTTTGAAAAACTCTCATCTTCCAACTGAATCGGAACCTGAACTTGTCAGAATAGAGCACTATTTCTTAGTAAACCAAGAATGCCTGGAGTGTTGAGCAGCCTAATGTGGTCTTTGATCATAAGTGGATTCAGACATTATTAGTTATCTGTTCATCAAGTTGCTGATTGTGACTCCATTAGATCTCATCTCCTTGATAATCTAATTATCTTCTCAGCTTCAAAAATGATCACAAAATGTACTCACATTACTTTTAAGATTGAGTTAACCTGTCTGAACTCTGAGAAATTGAGCCAGTTTTAATTCTGATGTGTTACTTAACCTTTTCAGGAGGAAAAATAATATCAGTAAAGGCCAAAAATAATAATGTAACTCTGGGAACTTCTATAGGTTCATGATCACAGACGAACAGATAGGACTTACTGTTGTGAAATCACAATTTTTGAAGTTATATCTCTTCAGATCCAAGTTGTATACATCTGTTTGTGCTGTTGACCTTCCACCTGGACTCCTTTTTAATCATCAACTCACCATTTCTTAGTTAAAGAGGATAGTTAATAAAAAATGTTCTGTCTTGTGGGTGCTGCTTGCTTTTTTTCTATTTTTAAGACAAAAGCTACCTCTAAATAGAAATCAGTATTACATTTACCATATTTTAACAAGTCAATTCAACAAAACATTGCTTGTTTAATAGGTATTACATACTCGTTGCCTTAAGATGTTTAGCTAGATCTGTATAATCTTGCAAATAAAATGCACTGGATTTGGTTTTGCAAGTACACTCAGGGACACAGTGGTATATATTCCCTGAACAAAGGTGTCATGTACCTGGGATTACAGTATGGGGCATGGTGCCCCTGAATTTATAGACACTGTTGCCATGAGTTTAGTTAATTCATTCTATGAATTGTATATACAATCTGGTAAAATTAATGTCTCATGTTTGTCTTCTTGCTTTCAGGCAAAAGTAAATGGGTCAAAAGTGAGCTAACAAAAGTTTACCTCTGTATTGGCTCCTGAAGTCCTAGGCATAAGTATATATATCTTTTTTTTAGTGCTTTGGAATTTAATGTACCTAAACAATAAAAGACATGACATTAATCTTCAAGTGTTATTCATCGTAGCTTAATGCAGTCCTGTTTTTAAGCCCAGTGCCCAGAGACAGTTTGCTGTAGTTGTAGGACTTAGAGACACTATCTTTGTGTGTCAATCTGTGGTAGCTTTCTTTATCAGGAACCTGACTCAACTTGTAGGAAATCTGTCTGTAACACTTCTTTGCGCTTACCAAAATGCAGTAGGAAACTTTGACATGGTGGCCTTTACAGCTGGTCCTTTGACACTACATAGATTAACTCA
Organism: Bos indicus; assembly: GCF_029378745.1. Taxonomy (NCBI): domain Eukaryota; kingdom Metazoa; phylum Chordata; class Mammalia; order Artiodactyla; family Bovidae; genus Bos; species Bos indicus. Next base: position 82,722,788 of record NC_091763.1, read on the forward strand.
TGAAAGTTTAAGAACAGCTGAGTCTGGGACCTGTCCGAGGTGCTGAAGAGAGACTTACGTGAGAACTATCCAAGAGCCCAGCTTGTCTGGGTCTGGACACCCTTCTCTGCTCTCCCCTCCCCTGAAGACATATAAACAAATAATTAAGAGACTGGTGTTTCTGAGGACCAATCTGATGTAAAACAACTTGGAAACACATTTAATTAGGTATGGAATGTAATTTCTTTGTATTGGGTAACAGAGATATCTGAAACCTTCCATGGTGGTGTCCCTGCTGCATTCTTTCTCCAGCTATTTAATTAGATTTTATACTTCAGTCTAATCCTTAGAGGCAGATTACCATGAGAGGTGCTCACAGGACCAGGGGAAGAAAGCAACAGCTTCAAGAAACCACTTAGCAAGACAAAAAAGGGATTTTTAAACTTTTTTTAAATGAGGCAATGTATCTCAGACCTTTGTAAGCTTTTAAAACCATGAATACTTTTGCTTGCCTATTAATTCTTGGTGGCTTCATGATGAAACCCAAAATGACCCTGGGTTGTTTTCCAGGACAGCCAGGAAACAGGACTGGGGAGACAGCTTTCTTCTCCCCAGCCCTTTGAGGGTGTGACACCCAAGGGAGGGAGTGGGTGGAAGTAGCTTTAATGAGGAGGGAGAAACAAGTCACTCCCTCAGGCTGTGTGGGAAGAAAGTGAGGCCTGGGGGACCTTCTGGGCTTGAGAGGCAGCTGCTCCTGACACTGATAAATGATTCATTTGAAAAAATGAAGAACCTCTGAGTAACACCAAGGCCATGTTATTATGCTGTATGCCAGGTGGGTGGTGAATCCTTCTAGGATCATTTCCTAATAGGAGTATTAGTAGGCAATGCAGACAACTTAATTATAATAGGATTCACTTGCCCATAAACCCTGAGGATAGTGTGACCAAGAGTTAGAATAATAATTTTATCTTGTCCTGTTGATAACAATATTAAGAAAAAGCAGGAAAAATTCTCAAGGTTGTGGAATTTTGAATCTCTTTTCGGTATACATAAACACTCACAGTACATAATTCAAGGGTGAATTACTGAAATGGAAATTTTCAGAGGAATGTGGAATGAACTTTAGATTCAGTGAAATCTGAGCAGTGCTATAAGAATTTATTTCTCATTTAAACCTTACTTGTGATTCAGATAGAATAATGATGCATAAATTTTATTATGCAATAGGTTTTGTGCAAAAGAACTACTCTGTGACATATTGTAGGTGAAAAATTTCTCTCCAGAGACTTACTTTTTCGACTCAGGCAGAACTTTATATGAAATTCAGTATGGTTATTACCAAATGCTTTATGAACCTTAATATTCATGAGGAAAATTAGGAATGTTAATAATTGGAAAAGAATAAAGTTACTTAAATTAGCTTCCATTTTATCTAGTTAAATTGAACTCATCTAGATAAGCCATTATTATATAGTTTGACTTTCTTCCACTCACAGTATTTAACATTTCTCCTGGGATTCTTAATTTATTTAAAAAAATTTTTATTGACCCCGTTGGGCTAGATGAATTCAGTGTATAGATTAGAACCTGAATATTTCATAGTCTTTCTAGTGCTCAAAGAAAAGGCAGAGACTTAATTGTGGACTTAGTTTGACATGCTTTATTCCTTAAATATTTGGGAAAAGAATGTCCTTCCACACTGTTCTTTTATTGTTTCCAGGTACTCTAGGCAGTCGTGGGAACTCAGAACCATCATTTACTCTGGTTGGCTTTGTATTACTTCCTGCAGGAAGAGCATCCTTCTAGGTGAGACGTGAGGCCTGCCTTAGCTAAGTACTTCTTGCATTCTTCTAGGGCAGGAGCAGAACAGCAGTAGAGCAGAACCCTAAAGCAGATGTCTGAAGACAGGAGACATCTGTGAAGTTCTGTTTCATCTCTACGCAGTTTTTCATTCTACATCATAGCAAGGTGGCTTAGTGATGGCAAAATAATGATTTATCCATTAGCTTCATTCAACCTCAATAAACAGATGTTCCACAGAGATGTTTTAGGTGTGGCTATAAGTGCCCTAGACAAACCATTAAGTACCCCCAAACTCTACACTTATTTATTTTGAAAAATGTGGCCTTAGGGGAGTCATACCTTCCTAATTGCCCCTTTTAGGATGTAGGCTTTAGATCAGCCTGGTTCTAGATCTACCTGAGTAAATCACATGTCTGAGTTCACATATTATTTTCTCTAAATGATCTGCCATCTGTTCGGACAAATGATTCTGGCCTTGCTGTCCTCTCTCAGTAATATGCAGCCTCTATCAATTACATGACTGCCTCTCAAACTCCATTTGCTAAACCGTGCACTTTGTCCATCATCTTTTCAGTTTGAGTTCCTTTCTGAAGTGTTTCTGTAAATACCTTTAATGCTTTTCTGCTCAGTAACTCCACTGGCTTTTTGTTGTTGTTGTTATTGCTAGATTTCAACCTCCTCTGCCTTTCTGCATTTCTGCTCTTGACGGTGAACCATCGTATCAGGCTCTTTATGGTAGGTCATGCCATGGTGGCAATACCTCATTGGCTTTTAAGAGCAGGTTGGTTTCTCACTTGTGAAAACATACACGGACGTGTTCTTCATCTTCCCTTCACTCTGAGACCCAGGCTGGAGAAGCAAACCCAGTCTGGAACATCATGGGGCTCATACTAGAGGGGAAAAGGCATGATAAGAGTATGCAATGGCTCTTATATCTTCTGCTCAGAAGTAGCACATGGCACTTCCACTCACATTTCATTAACCAAGTCAAGTCCCACAGCCAAGCTTATTGTTGATGGGGCAGGAACTATAATCCTCCCCCAAGCAGATCTGATAGGGAGGTGCAGTGTAGATGTGACAATAATAAAATCCCCCCCCAAAATATCTTTTCAGTATTTTACATACTTAGAATCTTACACAGTACCTGTCACAAAATCGATAATCAACTGGAAAAGACTTCCTTCTTTTTTCCTCAGATTCTCTTCATGTTCATGTTGGGGACCTTGGCTTGACTCTACCTGTTTCTTCTGTGGATCCTTCTTATCTTCTACCTTTACCCAAGTGTTTATCATTCACATTCTTCTTCATTCTGATTATCATTTGTCTACAGTTTTGCACTATACTTTGATGTTTTGGAAAGCCACTATTGTTGTTGAGTTTCTCAGTCATGTCTGACTCTTTGTGACCCCATGGGCTGCCAGGCTTCCCTGTCCTTCACCAACTTCCGGAGCTTGCTCAAACTCATGTCCATTGAGTGGGTGATGCCATCCAACCATCTAGCTTGTGGCAGTTTGCTCTCACACTGTATTTCTGAATGGCTCAGAAAAACAAAGGAAGCCTAGAGTTTTCATATTCAGCCATACTGAGCCACAAGAAAGGGAGTCAGTTGTTTAGAACTCTGATAATTTCTGTGTTGCCATTCTGAATAGCACCATTTGTATTGAAGTTTATATGTGCTAACAAATGACTTAACATTAAGCTTTCATCTAGTAATACCTGGATTTACAGAGTTGCAAAAATAGCTTGAGATTAAGGCAGGTAAAGAAAACCTCACCAGAGCTTTACATAGACTTTAGAGAAATAATGTCACTATACCTGCATTATAATATCTAGGAAAATATTCTCTTCCAGAATTTATTTTGGAGTCCAGCATGGTCTTAAACACTTTTTTTCAGAGTTTATTTGTATTAATCACTATCTGTTTTTAAATGCACTGGGCATTTTATCTTTCCTTTATATTCCCAAACACTCTGGATGACTAAGTTAATATAATCTGCTTTGAGATGCAATTTTTCCTATAGATATTTTAGTTCCTCTACGAGACTGTAATTTACTGAAGGAAGTAGTTTTTTTCCTGTTCATCCCCTTCCTTTTTTGGTTCAGTTCAGTTCAGTTGTTCAGTCCTATCTGATTCTGTGACCCCATGAACTGCAGCACTGGAGGCTTCCCTGTCCATCACCAACTCCTGGAGCTTGTTCAGACTCATATCCATAGAGTTGGTGATGCCATCCAACCATCTCATCCTCTGTCAGCCCCTTCTCCACCTGCCTTTAATCCTTCCCAGCATTAGGGTCTTTTCTAAAGAGTTGGTTCTTCAGATCAGGTGGCCAAAGTAGTGGAGCCTCAGCTTCAGCATCAGTCCTTCCAATGAATATTCAGGACTGATTTCCTTTAGGATGGACTGGTTGGAACTCCTTGCAGTCCAAGGGGCTCTCAAGAGTCTTCTCCAACACCACAGTTCGAAAGCATCAATTCTTTGGCGCTCAGTTTCTTTATGGTCTAACTCTCACAGCCATACATGACCACTGGAAAAACCATAGCCTTGACTAAATGGACCTTTGTTGGCAAAGTAATGTCTCTGCTTTTGAATATGCTGTCTAGGTTGGTCATAGCTTTTCTCCCAAGGAGCAAGTGTCTTTTAATTTCATGGCTGCAGTCACCATCTGCAGAGCCCAAGAAAATAGTCTCTTACTGTTCCCACTGTTTCCCCATCAATTTGCCATGAAATGATGGGACCAGATGCTATGATCTTAGTTTTTGAATGTTGAGTTTCAAGCAATATTTTTCACTTTTCTTTTACTTTCATCAAGAGACTCTAGTTCCTCCTCACTTTCTGCCATAAGGGTGATGTCATCTTCATATCTGAGGTTATTTCTCCCAGCAATCTTGATTCCAGCTTGTGCTTCATCCAGCCTGGCATTGTGCACGTAAGTTAAATAAGCAGGGTGACAATATGCAGCCTTAATGTACTCCTTTCCTGATTTAGAACCAGTCTGTTGTTCCATGTCCAGTTCTAACTGTGGTTTCTTGACCTGCCTACAGATTTCTCAGGAGGCAGGTCAGGTGGTCTGGTATTCTCATCTCTCGAAGAATTTTCCACAGTTTGTTGTGATCCACACAGTCAAAGGCTTTGGATTAGTCAATAAAGCAGAAGTAGATGCTTTTCTGGAACTCTCTTGCTTTTTTGATGATCCAGCGGATGTTAGCAATTTGATCTCTGGTTCCTCTGCCTTTTTTTAATCCAACTTGAACATTTGGAAGTTCTCGGTTCACGTTCTGTTGAAGCTTTGCTTGGAGAATTTTGAGCATTACTTTGCTAGCGTGTGAGATGAGTGCAATTGTGTGGTAGTTTGAGCATTCTTTGGCATTGCCTTTCTTTGGGATTGTGATGAAACTGACCTTTTCCAGTCCTGTGGCCACTGCTGAGTGTTCCAAATTTGCTGGCATATTGAGTGCAGCACTTTCACAGCATCATCTTTTATAATTTGAAATAGCTCAACTGGAATTCCATCACCTCCACTAGCTTTGTTTGTAGTGATGCTTCCTAAGGCCCACTTGACTTCACATTCCAGGATGTCTGGCTCTAGGTGAGTGATCACACCATCATGGTTATCTGGTTCATGAAGATCTTTTGGTTTAGTTCTTCTGTGTATTCTTGCCATCTCTATCTTAATATCTTCTGCTTCTGTTAGGTCTATAGTGTTTCTGTCCTTTATTGTGCCCATCTTTGCATGAAATGTTCTCTTGGTATCTCTAATTTTCTTGAAGAGATCTCTAGTCTTTCCAATTCTATTGTTTGCCTCTATTTCTTTGCATTGATCACTGAGGAAGGCTTTCTTATCTCTCCTTGCTATTCTTTGGAACTCTGCATTCAGATAGGTATATCTTTCCTTTTCTCCTTTGCCTTTAGCTTCTCTTCTCTCAGCTATTCATAAGGCCTCCTCAAACAACCATTTTGCATTTTTGCATTTCTTTCTACTGGAGATGTCTTGATCACTGCCACCTGTACAATGTCATGAGCCTCCATCCATAGTTCATCAGGCACTCTGTATATCAGATCTAATCCCTTGACTCTATTTCTCACTTCCACAGTATAATCAAAAGGGATTTGTTTTAGGTCATACCTTAATGGTCTTGTGATTTTCCCTACTTTCTTCAATTTAAGTCTGAATTTTGTAATAAGGAGTTCATGATCTGAGCCATAGTCAGTCCTGGTCTTGTTTTTGCTGACTATGTAGAGCTTCTTCTTCAGCTGCAAAGAATATAATCAATCTGATTTTGTTATTGACCATTTGGTGATATCCATGTGTAGAGTTGTCTCTTGGGTTGTTGGAAGAGGGTGTTTAGTATGACCAGTCCGTTCTCTTGGCAAAATCCTATTAGCCTTTACCCTGCTTCATTTTGTACTCCGTAGCCAAACTTGCCTGTTACTCCAGGTATCTCTTGACTTCCTACTTTTCCATTCTAGTCCTCTATGATGAAAAGGACATCGTTTTTGTGTGTTAGTTCTAGAAGGTCTTGTACTGCTGCTGCTGCTGCTAAGTTGCTTCAGTCGTGTCTGACTCTGTGTGACCCCATAGACAGCAGCCCCCAGGCTCCCCATCCCTGGGATTCTCCAGGCAAGAACACTGGAGTGGGTTGCCATTTCCTTCTCCAGTGCATGAAAAGAAAAGTGAAAGTGAAGTCGCTCAGTCATGTCTGACTCTTAGTGACCCCATGGACTGCAGCCCACCAGGCTCCTCTGTCCATGGGATTTTCCAGGCGAGAGTATTGAAGTGGGTTGCCATTGCCTTCTCCTAGAAAGTCTTATAGGTCTTGATAGAGTCATTCAGCTTCAACTTCTTTGGCATTAATGGTTGAGGCATAGACTTGGATTACTGGGATACTGAATGGTTTGCTTTGGAAATGAATAGAGATCATTCTGTCATTTTTGAGATTGTACCCAAGTACTGCATTTCAGACTGTTTTGTTGACTATGAGGGCTACTTCATTTCTTTTAAAGGATTCCTTTTTGGTAAATTCTAACAAATGCTTGTTGAAATGAATATGACCATTATAGTTACTATATTAGTGGGTATATTATTAACTATCAAGTTAGAGTTGTAAAATAGTTGTGATCATATTAATTTTCAAGGTGGAGTCATTCTATATGCTAGTTCTGTGTACTTCTATTCAATGACTGTGCAGTTAAAATACATTTTTTTGATGTGTTTCCTTGCAGTGTCATAGACAACACCGTTGGTGTCCAGCTATATGCCTTCGGTACCTACCTTTTCTGACCCCACTAGATTGACTTGCAGTTGCCAACAGCAGAACTCTTTGATTGAGGTCTTACTATGGTTCCTAGAGACCTGTCTGCCCCTGTGTGGATATAATAGGGAATTCATGTTCCCCAGAAGCAGGGTTCAGGCTTCCTTGCTAGCTCAGCTGGTAAAGAATCTGCCTGCAATGCAGGAGACCCTGGTTCAATAACTGGGTCAGCAAGATCTGCTGGAGAAGGGATAGGCTCCCCACTGCAGTATTCTGGCCTGGAGAATTTCATAGACTATTCCATGGGGTCACAAGAGTCAGACATGACTGAGCAACTTTCACTTTCATTTTAAGAAGCAGCCATTAGCCAATGTCCAACAGGAGATGATATTAAATGTCCCAACTCTCTTGTCCCTTGGTGAGGATGTCTGTAGGGTGTTTGAGTCTGTCTCCTAGAGTTCCCCAGTTGAATTAAGGCAGGGCTCCCCACTGTGGAAACTTACTTGTTAGTGCACCTTGAGTTACCTCTCTTTCCCTCCCTGCCTCACTTCCCCACACGACCATTATTTCCTTGGGTAACTCCATACCAAAATCTAATCGTAGTCTCAGAGTCTGTGAGTTTCTAAATGCATTCCTGGTGGATTCATTTTGATATTTGGCAAAACTAATACAATTATGTAAAGTTTAAAAATAAAATAAAATTTAAAAAAATAAATATAAAAAAAATAAAAAAATAAAAAATAAAATCTAAGAAAAAATGTTAAATGTGAAAAAAAAAAAAAAACAAGTATTCCTAGGCCAAAATTTACACTCTAACAATTTCTCTATTTTGGTGATGTCCAGTAGGAATATACGGAGAAGGCAATGGCACCCCACTGCAGTACTCTTGCCTGGAAAATCCCATGGACGGCAGAGCCTGGTAGGCTGCAGTCCATGGGGTCGCTAAGAGTCGGACATGACTGAGTGACTTCACTTTCACTTTTTACTTTCATACATTGGAGAAGGAAATGGCAACCCACTCCAGTATTCTTGCCTGGAGAATCCCAGGGATGGGGGAGCCGGATGGGCTGCTGTCTGTGGGGTCGCACAGAGTTGGACACGACTGAAGCGACTTAGCAGCAGCAGCAGCAGCAGTAGGAATATAACACACACCACATTCATAATTTAAAATTTTCTAGTGGCCATATTTTAAAAAGTAAAAAGAGGCTGTACACTTGAAACTAACACAGTATTATAAACCAACTCGGGTTTGATCCCTGGGTTGAGAAGATCCCCTGGAGAAGAGTGTGGCAACCCACTTCTATATTCTTGCCTGGATAATTCCTCAGACAGAGAAGGCTGGTGGGCTATACAGTCCATGGATTGCAAAGAGTTGGACATGACTGAACAACTGAGCGTGCATGATACTTCAATTTAAGAAAAACTGAAAAGAGTTACAGTGAATCTTAATAATATAGTTTAATGCATTATATCCAAAATATTGAATCAATATACAGTCTATCTAGAATATATTAATGATATATGTGTGTATATATGTGTGTGTGTGTGTGTGTGTATGTTTTTGGTACTAAATCTCTGTAACCCGGTGAGTATTTTACACTTCCAGTACACCTTCATTCAGGCTAGCTACATTGTAAACACTTGACAACCTTGGCCTAGTAGCTACCATATTAAACAGTGAACAGTGGTGGTTTCCTACCATTGTAACCTATGTGTCAAAATTGAGAGACTTACTAGCTCTTGAATGTATAGAAGGCTGTATGGTGGGTCAGTTTCTATTCTTAGCAAAGTCTTACTTGCCTTCTCCTTTCCCTCTTAAGCTGAATAAACTCTCTGTAAATATCTAGAGTGATGGATACCTTGTTTAGTCTGAATTCACATATTTATTTTCTTTCAAGAATGAGCTTCTGGTAAAAATAACTCTAAGCTTATGGCTTTGTGCATGTTTGCATGCAAAATATAAACAAGATGTTGAGCATCTCTGTGTTTGTGTGTTTTCAGGCAGAGGGTACCAGACTTCAGCGAGAACTCCGAGGATACTTAGCAGCTATCAAAGGTAATGTGTCTGGGTTGTTTACTGCATGTTACCAAGCACAGGTTGTTCTTGGAATTCAAGAGTGACAGGATCGAGTGTTAATTAGAAAGCCATTTGGCTTTCTGGCAGGATGCGTACTTGAGCACAGGTGTTCCATTCTACCCAGTCCCCAGTTCCCATTGAAATGATAATCAGGGTATATAAGGAAAAAAATATGTGGGCCCTTATGCTGTAAACTAGGAATAAGTGCCTCCCATGTGCCAGAGCTTTCTAGGAAGAGTTAGAGTGAGCTGCAGACCTTGTTTAAGAAAAGCTGCAGCTGGTTTCATCCCAAGGGAGAGTATGTCCCAAGAGTTTGAGGCTCTTAGACTTGCACATAAGCCCTCTAGCAGGAGCAGGCAAGGGATGACAGCAGCACTGACATGAAACATGGCCCCGAATTGCCTATGACTTGTCAGGACCAGCTGCACCTGCAGCCCTGCCACTGTAGGGGAAAGAGAGGCTCTGCTGTTGTTTCTAGTCTCTTGATATTCAAGGCAAGGAAATAAGGCTAGTGGTGGAGAGTGGAGAGAGCAATCAGGTTGGGTACTCCATCTCTGCCTCCGGAGACACCCAGTCCCCTGCACTGAGTCAGATTCAAGTGCACCCACGGTGGATGATAAGGCAGATTTTGAGATTAGTGGGGAGAGAATGGATCATCTGACAATGAGTCTTGGGTAAACTGGCCAAACACTCAGAAAAAAAGTGAGATTCCCAACCTCATTCTCTAGTCTCTCCTTCTTATTTCCAAATATAGTGAAAATTTAAATATGTAGACAAAGAAATGCGCTCAAGTGCCAGAATAAAATACAGTAGACTTAATCTCCAGTCTCCGGTGACAAGGTCTTTACAAGGCTCCCCAAGAAGGCAGAAATTGGAAAGGGCAAGTTTGAGAGATTTGACCTCATTAATGTACACAATGCTTAAAAAATTATTTTGACAGCATATTTTAATGCAAGTGAGCCAGGAGATAAAGAGCTCAGTAAGTAATCTAAATGAAGATTAGTGGATCAAAAGAAAAACTGAGTAGAACATATGGAGAGAAAATTAATCAAAGAAGATCTGTGGGTGGGTAATAAATGTGAAAAATGCTTGTCCTGAGTATTCAAAGAATATAATATGAAATCAAAGGGAGAAGATGTTATTTTTCTTGTAAGTGTTCAAAGACATAAAAAGTTAAAAAAAAAAAAAAAAAGACCCCAAACAAAGCTGTAATACCTAGCATTGGCAGAGCCGTGGGAAATGGACTCCTTTTGTACACTTCTGGTAAGACTGCTTTCTTGAAGAGGGATTTGGCAAAGGCTTTTATATGTGATTTTTTTATTTTGTGTGTGTGTGTGTGGGGGGGCATGCCTTTTGACACACTAGTTTCATTTCCAAGAATTTATTCTTAACAGTTTCCATGTGGATGTATGAAATTGATTACAAAGTTATGGCTACGTAATGAAGCTCCTAATAAAAATTAGTCATAAAAGTCAAAATCAGTGAAAGTAATTTTTAAACTAAGATGTATTTAAGCTTTTATTATTTTATAAACCAGCCATATAATTTCAATTCACCTAACAACTCTATGAGGCAGGTACTTATTTTATCGTTAAAAGCCAGGCATAGAAGGGTTAAATAGCTTGTCTAGGGTCATGGGCTTATTAAACAGCAGGGGTGCAATGCATGGTCTGGTCTCTGTGTTTCCTGAGACCTTGCTATTCCCTTGGACTGCCGTTGAACTATATAGCCATCAGTATTGCATTGTTTCATAATTTGAGTTCATCTGTACAATGGAGTAATGACAACTTACCTCTGTTGCTTTTTAATGAGAGACCTGGGTTCAATCCCTGGGTCAGGAAGATCTTCTGGAGAAGGAAATGGCAACCCACTCCAGTACTCTTGCTTGGAAAATCTCATGGATGGAGGAGCATGGTAGACTACAGTCCGTGGGGTCGCAAAAAGTCAGACATGACTGAGCGACTTCCCTTTACTACATGCTAGGCTGTGTACTAACCCACTCCAGTACTCTTGCCTGGCAAATCTCATGGACGAAGGAGCCTGGTGGGCTGCAGTCCATGGGGTTGCTAGGAGTTGGACACAACTGAGCGACTTCACTTTCACTTTCACTTTCATGCATTGGAGAAGGAAATGGGAACCTACTCCAGTGTTCTTGTCTGGAGAATCCCAGGGATGGGGGAGCCTGGTGGGCTGCCATCTGTGGGGTCACTCAGAGTCGGACACGACTGAAGCAACTTAGCAGCGGCAGCAGCAGCAGGCTGTGTACTGTGTTTTACACATGTTACTTCTTTGTCACCACCCATCACACGCTAAATGACATTAGCCTTATCTTGCAATCATTTACTTCATTTGTAAAGAAGTAAGACCCAGAGAATTTAACCTCCATAATTCACAGAGGTCATAGTTAACTGCTGTAAAAAAGTTTACCTCAAATATTTCTAACAGTTTGGTCAGAAAATAGAAGGCACTCTAGGTAATTTTTTCATTGTTGATTCAAGATTTGAACACAAGAAGTCATACACTTTAAAGTATAGGATTTTCTCTTTGTTAGCTGATTTTTAAAAAAGTGGATACTTTTGTTAAATGAATGAGCGAATTGGATCTCTTGTCCAAGACTATGTATTTGGGTCTATTTTACTGCCCTAGTATGGAGAATGCTATTTAAAAAGATTGGCTTATTTCTTTTCCCTAATGTGGTCTGGAAGGAGAATCCACTGTGAGAAGACTTGGCTCCAGGGAGACAATGGGTGCAGCGTCAAAGAGACTCTTCCATCAGTCTGTGCCCTGCACCCCACTTCTCATGGTGACATCTGCACATGAAGGAGGAGGGACTGTCTAGTAGCTTTTCCCCACAAATTTTGTTGATTGCATGACTAACAAACAAGACTAACAAACAAATCTCTCTTCTCTAAGAGAGATCTCTGTTTAAATGACTGGCTGAGGCTGTGGAATGAGTTTTTAAACAGTTTACTACAGAGTTTATCAGAACCCTTAACCCTTAATCTAATCTCCCATAGGCCTGTGGCGTGGGTAGCATTTTTCCACTGATTTAATTGTAGAATGCTTTTTTCTTCTCAAAGTCTTAGAAAGAATCAGCATTCCTTGGGGCATATTTTGAGTTTTGGAAACACACTTAAAGATAAGGGTTATACATTAAGTAGATTATAATTTGCTTTTTCAAAGTGCTTTCATGGCCCATTTTCTGGTTTTCACAAGAACAACTCTAGCTAACTAATGGGGTGGTTTAATACAGGCAGCATTACAGAGAATGAGATCTCACCAGTAGAGTGATGAGTCCTGGGTCCAGTCTCAGAGGCAACTATGGGATAAGCCAAGCCTGTCAACTGCCTCATTTGTAAAATGTGCCAGATGTTCCTCAGCTATAAAGCGCTCCAGTTGCTCTCGGAAGTCCCCCCACATCTCTGCTACTGGCATTCTATGAAATTGGATTCAATGAGCTCTACTCTTTGTTTTATTATCCCTAATCTCTGGGTGGCATTCACTCCTGTGGGGCTTTGTTATTTCTGCTGATGGCTTGGGCTTTGTAGGGGACTTATGCTCTCATTGATTTTAGTAGCAAACATTGCATTGAGTCTCAATTATGGGCCTGACACTGTTCTAGAAGATAGGGATGCAGAGATGAATGAGACAGTGTTTGCTCTCATGGGGCTTGTGGTAGAGAAAGCTAATAAACAAAAAGGCCAGATATGCACGGTAATGTGTAGTTTAAGAGAAGCATGCTCTGTGCTATCACAGCAAAGGAGAGTCCTCCCACCTTAGCTGAGGGACAGGAGACCAGGTCAGGAATGGCCCTTCTGCAGAACTTACACTGAATGAACCCAAGAAGGGTACATCCATAGTCATCAGGTGATAAGATATGCCAGGGAAAGAGGTTGATGTTGGAAAGACTTTCCAGGTAGAAGAAATCTTGGGTTTTATTGTGTCAATGGAGAAAGGAGTCCTTACATTCTTTTAGGTGAGGGAATGAGTCACATGATCAGATTAGCATTTTAGAAATAATTACTGTAATGGTATGAAATACAAACTAGAGGAAATGAAACTGGAGACTTTTTAGAAGTCTAGGCTAATAGTTTAATAATAATTATAGTTCACTTTTATTGAACACACGTGTGCCAGGCACAGACATAAGCTTTTTATGGCTCATTTCATGTATTATTCCTATAACATATGGTGTGTACTATAATTTATTACTAATGAATATTTTGGAAAACTGAGGTCTAGGATGCTGCAAATTTTTGGTGAGAGGGAAATGGTTCCCATCCAGTAGTAAGATGATCATTCGTCTATGTATGAATTTTGATACTTATGGTTTTGGAAACCACTAATCTTTTAAGAAAATACTCCCTTCTCCAGGGAATATTCTGGACCAGGAATTGAACCCAGGTCTCTTGCCTTGCAGGTGGATTCTTTACCATCTGAGCCACCTGGAAAGCCCAAGAAAACATTGGCACTTAGCATCTATTCTGCTTTAATGTTGCCAAATTACTTTGAAGGAAACTTGGGTTTTAGCTATGTTTTTTCCTCTTTAGCTCTGCCACCAGAGGAAATTCTAAATCTATGCCAATCTTTTTGTCTTTTAAGAGCAAGACTTGTGTTTTGTTCACCTGTCTATCTGTCAGAGTATTTCCTATGGAGGGTTGTAGAAACAGCTTTTTGTCAAAATAATGTCTTCCCAAATTACTCACACCTCTACTTATCCACACAGCAATTAGTAGTTATTTTGGGCTGATAATAGACATATTTACTGCAACATTGTGTTTTTTTGCCTCAACGAGTAAGATTTATATAATTTTATTTTAAACTTAAGTCACAGTTTCATTTTCCACCACAATGGTTTTTGTTCTGCAATACCATCATGCTTCTTTCTTCCTCTTAAGACATTAAGAGCTTGTCTATGTGCATCTGACTTGAAGAATTAAAAAAAAAACTTTAGAAGCCTTTTGCCATCTGAATGATAGAGTTCTAACTAGTGATGCACTTTTGGTATGAATTTGATGGGTGCATTTCTTAGTATTAGTTTGCTTAGGGTTAGGGTTAAACATGGACATTCAAGATAAATATTCCTGCCACATATGGTCAGCGGTAACTGCATGTGAAGACCACATCACAAGAGAAAGATTCTTCCTTGCTTGGACTCAGAGTGCTAGAGGATGGATGAAGTTTTTGCATTACTTTTTGTGGCTCAGTGGGAAAAGGATCTACCTGCAATGTAGGAGACACAAGAGACATGGGTTTGATACCTGGGTTGGGAAGATTCCCAGGAGGAGTAATTGGGAGCTAACTCCAGTATTCTTGCTTGGAAATCCAGTGGACAGAGGAGCCTGGCAGGCTACAGTCCAAAGGGTCACAAAGAGCTGGACATGATGAAGCACACACACAATGCAACGCTTGCCTGTCTCTACACCTATAAGACTGGTTCATCAGTGTCCCCAGAGAACTGAGTCATCACTGCTTTCCCACAGCACCCTGCTGGGCTTCATCTTGTGGTTGTCAAGTCATTTCAGCTGGTGTGGGTTGTTTGTACTCCTCGTGGTAAAGGGCGTCCTTAAACATGTTCAGTGATGTGCCCTTTATGGAGAGAGGGTCATAGGCTTTCACACGTCATGTGGCTACGAAACACGTTCATACTTTCCGTGTGCAAAAACCAAATAGGTATCTGCATCTTACCAGGGGAAAACAAGGGGGACTGTCTGTCCCCTGAAGTGAAGTGAAGTGAAAGTCACTCAGTTGTGTCTGACTCTTTGTGACCCCATGGACTATACAGTCCATGGAATTCTCCAGGCCAGAATACTGGATCCCCTTCTCCAGGGGATCTTCCCAACCCAGGGATCAAACCCAGGTCTCCCACATTGCAGGAGGATTCTTTACCAGCTGAGCCGCCAGGGAAGCCCAAGAATACTGGAATGGGTAGCCTATCCCTTCTCAAGTGCATCTTCCCAACTTAGGGATTGAACTGGGGTCTTTTTCATTGCAGGAAGATTCTTTACAAAATGAGCTATCAGGGAAGCCCCTCTAGAGAGAGGAAAAGTATTGTGAAATACCAGATTAGATGTTGACTCTTTTTTGGGGGGTGGAATTAATATTTTATTTTACTTCTTAAATAATTTATTGAAATATATTTGATTACAATGTTGTTGTTTCAGGTATACAGTAAAGTGATTCAGTTATATGTATATACACATATATGTGTGTATATATACACACACTTCTTAATAGTCTTTTCCATTATAGATTATTACAAGATATTAATATATTTAACTGTGCTATATAGTAGGATCTTGTTGGTCATCGATTTATGTGAAGTAGTATGTATATGTTAGTCACACACTCCTAATTTATCCCTCCCCTGCCTTTCCCCTTTGATAACCATAGGTTTGTATTCTAAGTCTGTGAGTCTGTTTCTGTTTTGTAAATAAATTCACTTGTATCATTTTTTTTAGATTCCACATATAAGTGATATCATATATTTGTCTTTCTCTGACTTACTTCACTTAGTGTGATCATCTCTAGGTCATTCCATGTTGCTGCAAATTGCATTATTTCATTATTTTGTGCTGCTGAATAATTTTCCATTGTGTGACTCTTGTACATATTGTTTGAGGATATACTTTGATCATGTCATACATCTTATTTTTCATTTTCTGGAGCAGAAAAAAATTTATTACAAGCACCAAGCAAGGAGAATGGGCAGCTTGTGCTCAAAAACCTCAGACTCCTCAGACGCCTTCTATTTTGGCTTTTTTTCTCTCACGGTTGAACCCAAAACTGACTGCTTTAAATCCAACAAACACATGGTTGAATTTAGAGTGTTGCAGCTTTCAGTTTAACAAAAAACTTTCCCTCTTTGATTCACTGCCATTGAGTTTATGAGATGTGTCTTTTATTTCTGATGATGGCACTCTGGTTTTTCTCTCCTCTCCTTCTATCCAGCCTCATTTCATTTCTCCTAGTGACAAAGGCCAAGGCACCAACTTAGCCAGGTCTCACCTTCTAGCTACGAGGGACAGTCTGGTGCCAAAGTGGCACTTCTCCAAGTCACCAGCCAAGACTCCTCCTTGTTCTGTTCCCAGCCCTGAGTGGTCTCCACTGTAGTCCACACTTTACCCTCATGTTTTGAAGGAGGGGCAGAGGGGAGATTGAAACAGACTTAGTGACACTTTATATCACCATGCTGCACTGGGAAACTTTATATCTTTACTATTGTTAATAAACCATATTTTTGCAACATACCAAATTATACCAATAATTAAAATTCTGACCCATAGACTGAAGAACTTGAAGTTCTCTGAGGCTTCTAACTTAAAACTGTATATATAGCTTTTGATATTGGAAAAAGAATTTTTTTTTAATTTAGGCCCCTTAAAACAGTTCAAATATTATGCCCCAAAATCCTGTTGATGGTGCTTCTGTCTGCTTCAAAAAAAAAAAAAAAAAAAAGCTTTATTTCTAATATTCAAATTCATTTGGGATTAATTTCTAGGACTCTGTCATTTTATAGAGAAGAGCTCTAGGTGGCCTGTACATTTGTGGTTTCACATCATTTAACAAGTGACAGCAAGCCTAGTAGGACTTATTGTTTTCAGAATAGAATGCCTTGTTTATTCATTTATTTTTTTAAGATCCTGTATCTGTCACTGTTATTGTAAATACAAGAAGGTGCATGCTGTAATCAGAATCAGGAAAGACGTGACTACAAATGCAAATAGCAGCTGTACTTGCCCAGTTTTTCCTTAAACATTTAGCAAGTGTTCAAGATTTTCCCTCTCACTTAGAAAAGTAGGGGAAGGAGGAAGAGACTTTTCACCCACCTCTCTCTAACAGGAATTGTTTCTCTCCAACGCTAGGCATGCAAGAGGCTTCCATGAAGCTTACCGAGTCACTGCATGAAGTCTATGAGCCTGACTGGTATGGGCGTGAAGATGTGAAAATGGTTGGCGAGGTGAGAGCCGGTCACAGCGCTCGGGAGGCCCAGCATGGCTTCCCTGCGGGTCCCACCATGTCCTACTCACTCAACTTATCCCCTCTCAGCACTTCATGGCCCTAATCAGGAGGGGACACCATGTACCCAGAAGGCACTGTGCAGTTCCGCCATCCAGATTGATCCAAACTCATAGTGAGGAGTGAACATGATGATAAAACCACTTGGGTAGAAAGCAGGGAGTTTTAGACTGTTTTTCTTCAACATAAGAGTAGCACTTTTCTGTTCCTTACTACACTTCTTAGCCCATTTCAGCAGGAGAATTGGCTCATGACATGATTTTATGTACTGCCCCTACTTCCCCATCCCTCCTTGAAAGCAGGTACAGGAGCTGAGAAGAGGATCTGTTTCAGTTTACCACCAGCTGGTCCATTCGCCAGTCTGCAGGGCTAAGGACAGACCTTGCCAGTAGAAATTTAATTCATGAAATACTTTATCCCAAGACATGTCTTAACACTTAAAATGCAGTCTAGCCCAGGGCTGTCTGGCTCTGGAAAGCAAGAAAGTAGTTACTGTTGCTTTGAGGAAGGCAGGATGGGATGTGACACTGGGTGAGTTCTTCAACCTTCTTTGGCTTCAGTTTCCTCATCTGCAAAGTGAGAGTGTTAATTTTACCTCCTAATAACACACTGAAAGCCTGTGTACTCACACTCTCGACCTAGTGCACAGTTCATGTGATTGTTACAGATGTTAGGAATCCTGCTGTCGGGAGTTTTCTCATGACCAAGTTCTTTGTTAAAACAAAGAGTGGTTGTTTGTCATGCCCACTTCACGGGAGCTTGTTGCTTCTCATGAGGCATGGAAGACCTAAGAGATGTGGCCTCCACAACCCAGGGGAAGGTCTGGTAGGTGACATGCTGACCATCTATGCAGCCTTTGGAAAGATGGGTTAACAACTCATCTGGGTTGCTCCCTGAAAATTCTGACACTCCCATATTGATCACAAATCATAATCTTGTTATGACTGTGATAGAAACAGAGATTAGTTTTTTAATGAATAAGGCTCTTGTTAGCTCTGTTAACTTCTTTTGAAACCTTTCAGGATGTGAATTGGGCAAAATCAGCCTCCACACACCATTTTTCAATGCTGTTTTGAGTAATTACATCTTCTCATATTTCTTAAATATAAAGACACTGTTTCAACAGCATGTTTTAAAGGCTTACCTCATTTTGTAAATTTCTGATTAGAGGTGTAACATTTAAAATTCATCATGAAAAGAAGACTTTTTAAGGGAATGATAGAAGCTTGCATAAATGGCTTTTCCGAACACTGTGTTACGATTCTCTGTGTGGCAAATGCCACGATCTTGACCTTTATTCCTAAGGAAACAGCTGATATCCTACCTTGGTCCTTGTGGCTTCCAGAATTTTGGGAATCTTCAGTTGCTGACCCAAATATGAGCTCTTTTGAAGCTGAAGCACCTGACACCGCATGTTCAGAGGGTCTGCTCAGATAGAATATAAGCCTTTTTGTATAATGGATTTAAATTTTGGGGCTGCATAAAATTCTTGAATAAGGATCTATAACAGTTAGAACTGGGTTTTAAAGGGTGAAAAAGAAAAAGAAGCAAATCAACCATTAAAAAGTGGTTTCATCAAGACAGAAACTTCTCTCCCATAATGGACATTGAAGGTTGGCAGCCCATGTGTGGTGGGGGAACCCACGACCATCAGGGGCCCATCTTTGCATCCCTGATGTCATCTCTGCTTTCAAGTGACTGTCTGGCTCTGGCTATCAGCACTCATTTCTGTCTTCCAGTAACAGGAAGGAAGAAGCGTGGAGGACAAACCTCCCTTTAAGGACGTTGCCTTCAAGTCCCTCCTGTTGGCAGAATTAGTCTCATGGCTACAGTAGCTTGCAGTGGAGACTGATAAATGTGGTCTGTGTCCTAGGAGGCCATGTGCCTGGCAGAAACTGGAGGTTGTGTTACTAAGGAGAAAGAAAGGGTAGATCGTGTCAGGAGACCCCAAATGTAGTGATGGGAAGAATATGGAGTGATGTTCTTACACACTTGCTATGTGCTTGGGATTCTGTGAGGCACTTTATGTTGTCAGTTCCCTTGATTGGGTAAGCTGAAACTCATTCTAAAGTCACAAAGCTGGGATATGAACCCTGTGCTGGTGAGGCAGCCTGGTGTCAGAGACAGATCGTGGGCTTCACATTCAAGCGTTGAACCCAGACTCTGTCATTTACCAGCTACATGACCTAGGCCAGGTTGTATATCATCTCTGGGCTTCAGCATTCTCTTCTACATAAAGATAACAGGAAGACTTTTCCTCATAAGAATATTGAATGGCATTGAAACATGTATAATATCGTATATGAAACAAGTCACCAGTCCAGGTTCGATGCATGATACTGGAGGCTTGGGGCTGGTGCACTGGGACGACCCAGAGGGATGGTACAGGGAGGGAGGAGGGAGGAGGGTTCAGGATGGGAAACACGTGTATACCTGTGGCGGATTCATGTTGATATATGGCAAAACCAGTACAATATTGTAAAGTTTAAAAATAAAATAATAATAAAAAAGAATATTGTGAGAATTAAATCACACACACACACACACAGACAAGTAAAGTGTTTAACCAGCTGCCTTGATGTCCATGGGTTGCAGAGTCAGACACAACTGAGCAACTAATACTTTCACTTTTGGGCTTCTTTGGTGGCTCAGATGGTAAAGAATCTGCCTGAAATGTAGGAGACCCAGGTTAGATCCGTGGGTTGGAAAGATCCCCTGGAGAAGGGCCTGGCAACCCACTCCAGTATTCTTGGCTGGGGCATTCCATGGGCAGAGGAACCTGGCAGGCTTTAGTGCCTGCAGTCACAAAGAGTTGGATGTATCTGAGCAACTATAACTTGACAGAGTGACAGTAGTAGTCATAACAGTCATAATATCTGATAGTCACTATGTTTATCATAACTGGTACTCCATGCATGGGAGGGCCCTTTCCAGTGTAACTATAAGTTTTCTGCTGTCTGTGTGGAAGCTTCAGCAATGGTTTGTTGTTTGTATGGAGTGGCTTCTAATTTCATGGACTGCTTCAGAAGCAAGCTGTTTTACTGGATTTCTTCAGACTCTTAGCCCCAAAATCCATTTATAAGGATTTATAAGGGGCCTTCTGATGGAGAGGGAAATGGAAACCCACTCCAGTATTCTTGCCTGGAAAATCCCTTGGACAGAAAGGCCTGGCAGGCTACAGTCCATGGGGTTGCCAAGAGTCGGACACAACTTAGTGACTAAACCACCAACACCAGGAGCCTTTTGAAGTTTCTGTTGAATACATTCTTTATTAATTCAGAAGCAGAAATGCATTTTTAAATGAGCTGAGCCCTTAGGTAACCTATATATTCAGTATTGTAAATTTAGAAATGGTAGCCAAATTAAGGTATTTTTAAATAATCCACATTCCTTCTACCATTTACTATCCAAGGAACTAGTACTTATCTGATTTTATAGTTTCAGGCTTTTTAGAAGTTGGTGAAAGGTATCCAGTTAAAATAATTCTGCATTCATCTCTTTATTTCCTTTTTTCTTTCAGAAATGTGATGTGCTGTGGGAAGACTTCCATCAGAAATTAGTGGATGGGTCCTTGCTGACACTGGACACCTATCTGGGCCAATTTCCCGACATAAAGGTATTTTATTCTGTGTCTACAAAGGGAAGAATTTAATGGTGCATGTACTTATTAAAAATGGGCAAGAGATAAGTGGATAAGAGATAAGTTAAAAGTCCTCAGGCTTACATCAAAGACAGAAACTTTGTGCCTATTTAAGTGTGGGATTTTTATTCTGTTCCTATCAGTATAAAATGAAATATAGTTACAGAAATAAGATTTTCCCCTTTAATGAACTGCTTCATCTTTTATTTCTCTATAGAATTCTTTTTAATCCTATATATATATATATATATATATATATATACACCTGATCATAAATCAGAGCTACTAAATAATTTCAGTCTATGTTCAAACCTTTTTATTATATGGGACTTGACAAGAATTTCCATTAGGATAAACAAGGTCACGAGGAAAGGAGAAACTTCATGGCAAATGTGAAAGCAAAATCTGATCTTTGTTCTGTATTTTGTATATGTTCATAGCACACCTGCACATTCTTAAGATGTAAGCATTTCAAATACATTTGCATCTGGATCTAAAAATATCCTGTCTAAAACATTTGTCTTATTTAACAGTTGGATTCATTGAAAGGGAAATACACAAATGAAGGATTGAATATCACAGTTTCAGAATTGACTCTCAAGGTAAAGATGGTTTTTAAGCCATCAGGCTTGTAGATAGCAAATGGTAGCTTTGATAGATCAACCCTCCAGTTGTTTTCCCAGCTGAAAGAGGACTTCAAGGTAAGACAGCCACATGCTGCCTTTCCTGTAGATCAAGGAGCCGTAAACCACCATCCATGGGTATTTGCAGTATCTTAGTAGGTGACCTTTGATGTAAAGTTCCATTTTAACCTGGTCTTTTTTTTTTTTTTTTTTTAGAAGCTTACAACAATACCCATTTATTAGCTCACAGTCTGTAGAACAGAATTCCAGGCATGGTTGCCTAACCTTTATAGACATTGCCAAACACCAGGAAAATACCTGCAGTAGTGTGAACTGGCTTTGGCCATGAAACATAGTGAAACTTCTTGGCCGAAATCAATGATGTTCATTTCCTTGGCCCTGCACAGAATGCCTAATGCTAGTTGGCTAATACTTCAGTGTGTTTTGGGGAAGCCAGAGGCACCAGACAAGAACCTAAGTGAGTCAGACTAGATACATTAGCCTTGTTGGCAAAATATCCTGGAGAACAAATCTAGGTATCAATTCTCAGTGATGTTATCATCATAGGCAGCAGAACAATTTATTCAGTCATTATATAACTACATCCTAATGAAAAGATTTTAAGTCAGTTTTTAAAATTTTCTGAGAATTAAAAAGTTTTTTAATAAATTTTAAAATTTTGTACACAGAGAGTGCATTTTGAGACATCTTCAGATACTTTGATAGGCATTGACATTTTGTATTGGAATTTGCAGCGTTTATGAAGCAAAGATTCTCAGAATTATCATCACACTTTAGAATATTGTTTATTGGATGGTAATTAATCTTCATGAAAATCAATTTCCAATAAGTCAGAAGGAGGTAAAAGAAAAGTTTGTCTTCCTATTGGAAAATTTCAAAGAACTTCACAACTTGTCTAAATTATTCAGATAATATTTGATAGTATGACTTTAATAAGCAAATGAAAATTGTGATTGCCTACAGAAGAACACATTTGAAAAGTTGTTGGGTTTCTTTCAGGATCAAAACTTAATGCCATCAAAAGAAGTGTGAAGCATTTATTATTTGTTATTTGCTATGGTACTTCCCAGCAAGTTATTTGGAAATTAGCCATTCTCTTTAGGAGTGGTGTAAAATTACAGAAGACAAATAGACACAGAATTAATGTTGAAACATAGATTAAAATAAACTCCTGATGGATTATTTCGGTTTATGTTTTCAGTTTGTTGAAACACTCAGTGGGATTTTTACTTTTCCTAGGGTCCATGTGGTGGAGGGGCAAGCATAAAAATGATCCTCCACTTACTGAAACATCTTTATAAGAGAGATCTGGAATCATTTTTCCAGCTGCATGCCCTGAAGATAAATGAAATATATTTCATGGTTTTACCTGCATCATGAAAAGAACCTACATAATCTCTCTCTCTGTTTTTGTGAAGTCATGTTTAGACTATTAGAGCATACACATAGGGTTTCAACCAAGATAGAGGATTGCAAAAGCATTTCATATGATGAACAGTGAAGGGAACAGCAGTGTTTATCTTGGAAAAGAGAAAATTTGGAGTTGGAGAGTAGGTGGGACAGCTGCTTCTAGTGATTGAAAGACTTATCTTTTATGAAAATACATGGAAGTATGCATTTACCCAGTGGCTGGAAGTTAGAAGTGGATATAGACTCCATCGTTTCATAAAGTGAGTGTTGAGTTTTTATATAATGAATGGGATATTGATGAAAAGGGGCTTATGATTAAAAATACAGTGGAGAATTTTCAAAGCTTGGGACACAGTTAACCTCCTTGACTCTTGTTAATATCAACAAGCTGTGTGTAACCTCAGGCAGATTTCCAAATATTTACTGCAACCCATCAGCAAAGACTATGAAGTACCAGTTATGAGGGGATGATGTTTGACTTTTCCAACTGTGATTGGCAGGGCACCTGGTGTTACAGTTTTTTATACAGCACAGACATCTAACATCAGTGTTGTAATAAGAGCCAGCTTGTCACTAACCCAGGCAGGCTTACAGCTGTGAGCTGTTACTGTAAAATGCAGTTTAGAGTTTATCTTGGCAGCCACGCCTGAGCCGCTAAGCATATATCTAGAGCGGGGGGCCAAAATGAATGCCGAATTGGGAGTATTGTTGAAATTTTAAAAATTTCAGTAAATTATTTTCTTTGCTGCAGAAGGTCAATTCATAGTGGGAAATCTGAAGTACTTTTAAATAAACCACTTAGTTCAACTATTTATTGGGACTTCCCTGGTGGTTTAGTGGTTAACACTTCACTTTCCAATGCAGGGGTACAGGTTCAATCCCTGGTCAGGGAGCTACGATCCCCACATGCCTTGTCACCAGAACAAAACAAAAAATAGGAGGAATATTGTAACATGTTCAATAAAGACTTAAAAAAAATGGTCAGCATAAAAAGCAATCTTTTTAAAAAGACAAAAACCATTTACTATTAAGCTAGTAAATTTATTTAATAAAACTTACTATTGGATGGTTAAATTAGAATTGTATCATTTTCTTTGTAAAAGCTGTGGTGTATTAACTCTACCCTTACTTAGGAGATGAGGTTTTCCAAATATCAAATAGGTAAGGAAATAAGATTGGCTCTTCAAACACAAAAATATGTGCATCAAAATGAGTGATGGCCTTCAAAATAATAACTTCTACCACAGTAAGCTGAACTCTGTAATTGACTTGTCAGTTACACAAGAAAATGACTCACATTATTTACTTCACTTCTTGTTTGTGAACAAAAAATAAGATGATCCAGTGTACCTTCCCAGGCTTGGAAGTAATTGAATTTTAACGCTTTTCAAAAATCAAATTTGTCTTCAAAGAATCCAGGTTTGCTTCTTGGAAGATATTAAAGGAAACTCCTCACTCCCACCCCACCCAAGTCCACAAACAGAGTTTTGTAAGAGTTTCCATAGCGTCACACAAGGCCACTGCCTCGAGGGTCAGTGCTTCCTGGGAGGTAACAGATATTTGCTAAAAATAATGAGCTTTGTCACCTTATCAGACACTTCTCTCTGCTCTGCCTGGACTAATTCATGGCATATTTTAAGTGAATGTGGTATATCAGCCAAATTTTTCGGTAACACCAGTTGGAAGTGGTCTGTGCAGAGTCAAGTGAAAGGGATTGAAAGTATCTAAATGAGAGTAACTGCCTCACGGTGCCTGTCACCTCTCCTTCAGGGAGCGTGGAGGAGGAGCACAGCAGGACAGACAGTATCTGGACGACAGAGTCTGTCACAGAAACCTGGGCACTGCTAGAAGAGTACTAACCCAGAGTTAGGAGCAGGGAATGAGTGAGGCAAGTGAGGGCACAAAGGTTCAAAATATAAGGAGATGGGACTGCTCTGGTGGTCCAGTGGTTAAGAACCCACCTTTCAATGCCGGAGATGCAGGTTCAATTCCTGTTCTGGGAACTAAGATCCCACATAGCACGAGGCAACTAAGTCCGCGCTTTGCAAACTGCACAGCCCACACGCTCCCACATGCCACAGTGAAAATCCTGCATGCCACAGCTAAGACCGGACGCAGCCATAAATAAAGAAATAAGTATTAAGAAAAACTAATTTTAAAGTCAAAAATTTAAAAAAAAAACACAAAATCTTATATGCCTGTTTTTTTTTTTTTTAATTATTTCTGATACTCATTTCTTTGACAGCTCCACTTGGTATTGCAATTCTTATGTGGCAGTGAGTTCCCCCAAATGTTGTTTGTCTTAAAAAAAAATCTTTATTTCATCTTTACTTTTGGGAGGTATTTTCACTTGGCATAGAATTCTAAGATCTCTGTTGATTTTTATTTTTCAGTGCTTAAAAGATACCACTCCATTGTATTCTAGCTTGCACAGTTTCTGAAAATCAGTCTTCTGTAATTCTTACCTTTGTATTTGCTGTTTTTCTTTATTCTTGATTTTTAGCAGTTTGGCTATGATATAGCTGGCTGTGTCTTGTTTGGTATCTTTCTCTTTTTGGATTCTGAGTTTCTTGGAACTGAATTTTGATGGCTCCCTTATTTCATAAAGTTGTCAGCCATTATTTCTTCAAATGTTTCTTCTGACTCTTGTTCTCATCTCTTTCTGAGAAGTCCAATTTACACTATGTTAGACTATTTGATATTGTATTAGAGGCCTTTTGTGGTTGATTCTGTTTTGTTTTTTTTTCTCCTTGTGGTTTAAAGAGAATAATTTCTCTTGAATTAGCTTCAACTGTACAGTTTATTTCCTCAACTCTTTTATGTCTAGTGAACAGATGTATCCTCTCTGATATATAAATTTTTTTTTGTCTTTAGCATTTCCATTTGATTTTCATTTGACGGTTTTCATGTATCTGCTGAAATTACCTGTTTATGTATTTTGTCTAATTTTCCAACTAGATACTTTAACATATTAGTCATAGTTATTTTAAAATTACTGATTGATACTTCCAACGTTTGGGTCATGTTTGGGTTTGTTTCTGTTGATTGCTTTGTGCTTTCTCATGGGCCTTTTTTGTTTTTGTTTTTTTTTATGTATGTGTTTCAAAATCTTTGATTGAATGCCAGACTCCATGTATGGGAGAATGAAGACTGAAATGATATTTATGCCTGGAAGTGGGCATTCTTTGTTGGCAAGCTGTTAATGTAAGAGCTAATTGCAGCTTGAGCTGGATTTGAGTTTCATTGTTGCTATTGTTACTTTCAGTGCACCATCGCTTTCAGATTCCTCCAGAACAGAGCTGCTAATGCCTTGAGCGTATAGACTAACATCTATAATATTTTCAGACTCTTGAGGTCAAGTCCAGTTTTTGCATCTTTGACCCACATTGGGTGGGTCCTTGCATGCCAGAGAGTTCCTGTTCCCCATCAGATTTCAGGAGTCCTTGTGTGCCTGTATTGCAGAGGGGCTTTAAACCCATACATTTATCCTTCCTCCAGTGGTAAGCAGCAATTTCTTGTTATTCAGTGGTGGACTTGGAGTGGGGCAGGGCTGCTTATGTTATCCTTTTCTGGTCTGTCTTAGGCAGAGCCAGTTTCACATTTGTGATTGGTCTAAGCAGGAGTTTGCTGCCCCTGTCCAGGTGGGATCAAACCTCTTCTTGTTATAGAAGTCAGATCTTAGGTCCAAGAAGTTTTTATTTTTAAAATATTTCTTTCTTTATTTATTTGGCTGTGCAGGATCCCAGCTGTGGCACGTGGAATCTTCAATCTTTGTTGTGGCATGCAAACTCCTAGTAGTGGCATGTGGGATCCAGGGATTGAACGCAAGTCCCCGGCATTGGGAATCCCAAGTTTTAGTCAATAAACCACCAGGGAAGTCCCCAAAGAATGTTTTATGTTCCTCCCCTATGGGTTGAGATGTTTTTTTCCTCCCACCCTTCTGTTTATTGCAATTATTTTTTAATATATCCTATGAACTCGGGGAATCAATAGTATGGGAAAGACTAGAGATCTCTTCAGGAAAATTAGAGATACCGAGGGAACATTTCATGCAAAGATGGGCTCAATAAAGGACAGAAATGGTAGGGACCTAACAGAAGCAGAAGATATCAAGAAGAGGTGGCAAGAATATACATAAGAATATACATGTATAAAAAGATCTTTATGACCCAGATAATAATGATGGTGTGCTCACTCACCTAGAGCCAGACATCCTGGAATGTGAAGTCAAGTGGGCCTTAGGAAGCATCACTACGAACAAAGCTAGTAGAGGTGATGGAATTCCAGTTGAGCTATTCCAAATCCTGAAAGACAATGCTGTAAAAGTGCTGCACTCAATATGCCAGCAAATTTGGAAAACTCAGCAGTGGCCACAGGACTGGAAAAGGTCAATTTTCATTCCAATCCCAAAGAAAGGCAATGCCATAGAATGCTCAAACTACCACACAATTGCACTCATCTCACACGCTAGTAAAGTAATGCTTAAAATTCTCCAAGCCAGGCTTCAGCAACACGTGAACTGTGAAGTTTGAGATGTTCAAGCTGGTTTTAGAAAAGGCAGAGGAACCAGAGATCAAATTGCAAACATCTGCTGGATCATCAAAAAAGCAAGAGTTCCAGAAAAACATCTATTTCTGCTTTATTGACTATGCCAAAGCCTTTGACTATGTGTATCACAGTGAACTGGAAAATTCTGAAAAAGATGGGAATACCAGACCACCTGACCTGCCTCTTGAGAAACCTATATGCAGGTCAGGAAGCAACAGTTAGAACTGGACATGGAAGAACAGACTGGTTCCAAATAGGAAAAGGAGTATGGCAAGGCTGTATATTGTCGCCCTGCTTATTTAACTTCTATGCAGAGTACATCATGAGAAACGCTGGGGTGGAAGAAGCACAAGCTGGAATCAAGATTGCCGGAAGAAACATCAATAACCTCAGATATGCAAATAACATCACCCTTATGGAAAAAAGTGAAGAACTAAAGAGCCCCTTGATGAAAGTGAAAGTGGAGAGTGAAAAAGTTGGCTTAAAGCTCAACATTCAGAAAACTAAGATCATGGCATCTGGTCCCATCACTTCATGGGAAATAGATGGGGAAACAGTGGAAACAGTGGCTGACTTTATTTTTCGGGGCTCCAAAAACACTGAAGTTGGTGATTGCAGCTGTGAAATTAAAAGACGTTTACTCCTTGGAAGGAAAGTTATGACCAACTTAGATAGCATATTCAAAAGCAGAGGCATTACTTTGCCAACAAAAGTCCGTCTAGTCAAGGCTATGGTTTTTCCAGTGGTCATGTATGGAGGTGAGAGTTGGACTATAAAGAAAGCTGAGTGCCAAAGAATTGATGCTTCTGAACTGTGGTGTTAGAGAAGACTCTTGAGAGTCCCTTGGACTGCAAGGAGATCCAATCAGTCCATCCTAAAGGAGATCAGTCCTGGGTGTTCATTGGAAGGACTACTGTTGAAGCTGAACCTCCAATACTTTGGCCACCTTATGTGAAGAGCTGACTCATTTCAAAAGACCCCGATTATGGGAAAGATTGAGGGTGGGAGGAAAAGGGGATGACAGAGGATGAGGTGGTTGGATGGCATCACCGACTTGATGGACATGGGTTTGGGTGGACTCCGGGAGTTGGTGATGGACAGGGAGGCCTGGCATGCTGCGGTCCATGGGGTCACAAAGAGTCGGACACAACTGAGCGATTGAACTGAACTGAACTGATGGACCTGGGGGATTCCTGTCCCTTCCCAGGGTTAGTTTGGTTTTGCTTCTGCTTCTTCCCCAGAATGGAGCATCTCTGCCTGGTGTCTCTGGACATGAAGATCTGTTGTTTCCTCGTCAAGTGACATAAAGCTTTTGCTTTGTAAATAGAAAAATAACCTAGGAAATAGGCAGGGCTTTGTGTCTACCCCTTGGCAGTCAGAGATCACCTCATTCTCACCTGCACTGCAACGGGGTGTCTTGTTCCCCAAACTCTGGTAGAATCCATTGGAAGCCCTAGGAAAGAGCTTGCTCATAATTGCAAGTTACCCTCATGTCTTTTTATTTTTGGCTGTGCCGGTCTTAGTTGCAGTACACAGAATCTTTGGTTGCAGCATTTGAACTCTTAACTGCAGCCTGTGAAATTCTTAATTGCAGCATGTGGGGTCTAGTTCCCTGACCAAAGATTGAACCTGGGCCCCCTGCATTAGCAGCATGGAGTCTTAGCCACTGGGAAGTCCCTCCCCTGTGTCTTGGACACCCAGCTATTATTCCAAACTGACACCTTAGCCCCCAGTGGATCTTTAACAATTTGTTAAAATTTTAGCTGATCTCTTGTCCACTTCCTAAAGGAAATCAGTCCTGAATATTCACCGGAAGGACTGATGCTAAAGCTGAAATGCCAATACTTTGGCCACCCGATGCGAAGAACTGACTCATTTGAAAAGACCCTGATGGTGAGAAAGATTGCAGGCAGGAGGAGAAAGGGATGACAGAGGATGAGTTGGTTGGATGGCATCACACACTCAATGGACATTAGTTTGAGTCAACTCCAGGATGGACAGGGAGGCCTGTCATGCTGCAGTCCATGGGGTTGCAAAGAGTTAGACATGACTGAGTGACTGAACTGAACTGAACTGAACTTGTCCACTTGTATTGGGTTGGCAACAGCTTTTGCCTGACAAAGGTGAAATGGTTTTTGTGTCTCATCTCTCCCTACAGGGACACATCCCTCTTTGGGATTCAGATGGCTTTATTGGCTTGTGAGTTTATGTTTCTGATACAGTCAAGACAATTTATGTTTTTATAGACTATCCAGATATTTTTTTCTTGTTAGTGTGGGAGTAACATTCTTTGCAGCTCTCTATAGCCTAACTAGAAATGAAAGTCTCTAGGAATCAATATATTCCTAAAGCTCCTCAGATATTTCTAACAAACAAAAGGGTTGTCAAACACTTCTAGGAAAAAAGGGTTTCTTAGGATTTATGTCACTGCTGTTAGTGTAAGTGCTATTAGAATTATAAAAGCAGATCCTAATACAGTCTTTGACTGTCTTTAAAATGGAACATTTAAAGGTTTAGAATAAAGACTAATAGAGAGTATAGGTTGATGTGCTTTCCTCCACCAATTCTGGAATTTCTCTGGTCTTTGACTTCAAATTCTGCCTTCAGATCTTAATGATTGTCCTAATTATTATCAGAAGGGAGGTATTTACCTAATAGTAGTCACACAAATCTCTAGTGGTTAGGAATCTGCCTGCCAATGCAGAAGATGCAAGAGCCTCGGTTTCTATCCCTGGTTGAGGAAGATGCCCTGGAGTAGGAAATGGCAACCCACTCCAGTATTCTTGCCTGGAAAATTCCATGGACAGAGGAGCCTGGCAGACTACAGTCCATGACATCACAAATAAATGGACATGACTGAATGTGCACACAACACACACACACACACACATATTCACACAAAGGATTGAAGACAGTAGTTTGATTTCTAGCAGTCATTTGTCTACAGAAATTCAGGTTCACTTCGATCTCCAGCTACTCTGGACAAGGAAAGTGTTTTGGCAGTCAAGAAGAGAATCTGTGACTGTGTCTCTGTCTTAGTGCTTATGCTTCCCTGTTGGCAGAATCGTATCGCCAAGCGCAGCCGGAAGCTGGTGGACTATGACAGTGCCCGCCATCATCTGGAAGCTTTGCAGAGTTCCAAGAGGAAGGATGAGAGTCGCATCTCTAAGGTAGGGGCCAATTCCACTGTTGTCACCAGTCTCTGTACTCTATGACCTGTAGCAACTTTGCTTTTGAAATGAAATCTCTCTTTTCTCATGGAGATTGGAATCAGGACGGAATTTAAAAATTGAAATATGGGTCTTGCTGGATGCTGTCTATAATTTTGTAAGTTACACTAAGGGTTTTCAGGTCCTTGGTAGAATTCACTTGGGTGGCACTGACTCACACATTTTCATCATAATAAATGTTTACCCCTAGCAGTACTGCCTGATCATATAAAGTAATGTGTCCTTACACTCTTTATGTGTGTCATGTGTGTGCATGTGTGTGCATGCTAAGTCGCTCAGTCGTGTCCAACTTTTTGAAACAATTTTTGAGACACTGTAGCCCGCCATGCTCCTCTGTCCATGGGATTCTCCAGGCAAGAATGCTGGAGTGGGTTACCACGTCCTCCTCCAAGGGATCTTCCCGACCCGGGGATCATACCCACGTCTCTATGTCTCCTGCATTGGCAGGTGGGTTCTTGACCACTAGCGTCACCTGGGAAACCTGCTGTGGTCCATACTTGACGACAGAATGAAGATTCAACTAGGAAATGAAGTGTGAAATCCTCAGACGTAACTTGTGCTTGAGAGTACAGATGTGTGCTACAATTGCTTGACGTTCATTTTCTTTTAAAGAACCCATTGCCAGAGATTTCTCCATATATGTCAGTCACTGACAGCTCATTGGAGACACATACAAACTTCTCTCTAGGCTTCCAGTCTTGTCTCCCCCATTTTCCCACACACAGCTTCCTGGATCACCTTTCTACTGAACGTACCCAGGTAGAATTTCTCCAGTGCTTAAGTCCTTTAATGGCTCCCATTGCCAGTCAAAAAGTTCTAAATTCCTTAGCATGGCCTATGCAACCTTCACAGCTGGTTTCTGGCTCACCTCTCCATCTTGTCAGCTTTCAAGTCTTCTTTCCCCTGCTTTCCTTCCTCCACACAAACATCCTAATCTGGAGCTTCTGTGACCTACACACCGGCTCCTAAGCAGTCACTGTAAGAGCTGAGTTTCACATCAGGCCCCTGAGAAGCAAGGCACTGTGTTCAACACTTTATTTACATCCACTTTCCTTAATACTCACAACACCTGTGAGGTGGACATTGCTGTGTTCATTTATGGATCTTAGGTGCAGAAAGGTGGTAAAGAAAGTCCACATGGTTAGTGAGTGAGAATCCCAACCCGGGCAACTCCTCCTGTATGTGTTGTCCACCATTCCCCACCATTTCATTAGCAAACAGTTGCTCACTCTTCAAGATTCAGTATCAAGTTAAAATATCACCTTTTCCATGGAGTCTTCTCTAATTCTTGCACTATCTTTCTTAATGGCATGCTCCATAATAGCTTATAAGCCCTCTCTTATAGTGTAGTTACTTAGACTTCCCACTAGACAGGGAATTTCTTGGGAAGCATCCTGACCCAGTATCCCTAGCAGAGTATGTAACAGTGTATGTGACAGGCACTTCACGCAATTTTGAAGAATGAATGAATCTGCCAGAGACTGCAAGAGCAACCATTGTAATCCATCACATTTTCCTTTTTCAATAAGACTTAACATTTCACTTTTATTGAAAATGATCATGTGGATTTTAACCAGATTTCTCTCCTTTCCAAAATGTTCCAGGATGCCATAAAGCTATTTCTATTTTATATTAAATGTTGTTGTGTCTAGAAGTGTGGTATGCCTGTGATGTTTTCAGTGTAAACATGTTATGTGTTATTTCTAGGCAGAAGAGGAATTTCAGAAAGCACAGAAAGTATTTGAAGAGTTTAACGTTGACTTACAAGAAGAGTTACCATCATTGTGGTCAAGGTAAAGATGGTTCTGTATATGTTATAAGTTCAGGAATAGTGAATATTACTTGTCTTATTTCCTGTGATGAGTTAGCACTCACTGTCCAGTAGAAGTGTTCAATAATCTGTAATTTACAACATGGTAGCTTCTAACCACATGTGGTTACCTTGAACACTTGGAATATGTTTAGTATGACCTGGGAACTGAATTTTAAATATATGTTATTTTGTTTTAATTCGTTTAAATTGAAATAACCCAATTTGGTTAGCTACCACATTGGACAGCACTGTTTTAGACTTTTATTTCAAGTAGAGATACAAATCTCATTTAGAGGCATTAGGAGAACTATCCTTAACCTTGAAATTTAAAGGATAAATTTTTAACCCTTGGAAGAACATTTTATTTCAAGGGGTCATCTAGTCTCTGTCTTTTGTATGAAACCTCTACTGTCAGCTCTCACCTGTTAATCTGAGCTTCATTCTTATTTTATAAATGAAATATTCTTTTTTATGGGTACTCTGCATTTCTCATTCCACTAACTTCAGTTTTCCCATTTAGTGGTAGAACCAAGAAGTTGTTGGGTGAAGTGGGGCCTTATGTCTCAGTTTTCATCAGCACACCCATGCTACCACCCTGAATAAACAGGATTGTGCTTGTCATGCAACACTGCTTTAAGTACAATTCCAAATCTTGGTTAGGATGTGGAGGTCAGGGAATCCTCCTACACTATTGGTGAGATTGTAAATTGATGCATACTGGAAAACAGTATGGAGATCCCTCAAAAAGTTAAAAATAGACTTACTATATGATCCAGCAGTCCCACTCCTGGGAATATACCTGGATAGAACTATAATTCAAAAAGATACATGCACCCCTATGTTCATAGCTGCACTATTCACAATAGCTAAGACATGGAAACAACCTGAATGTCCATCAACAGAGGAATGGGTAAAGATATGGTATATGT
Organism: Bos indicus; assembly: GCF_029378745.1. Taxonomy (NCBI): domain Eukaryota; kingdom Metazoa; phylum Chordata; class Mammalia; order Artiodactyla; family Bovidae; genus Bos; species Bos indicus. The sequence goes on from NC_091763.1 coordinate 82,756,133, forward strand.
ATACAATGGAATACTACTCAGCCATAAAAGAACAAAATAATGCAAAATTGCAGCAACATAGGTATACCTAGAGATTATCATACTAAGTGAAGTAAGTGAGAAAGACAAATACCATATGATATCACTTAAATGTAGAATCTAAAATATGGCAAAAATGAACATATGTGTAAAACAGACTCATAGACAGAACATGCTTCTTCCATTGAAGGAGGCTCAGGGGGAAGCAGTGACCAGCTCACTGGGGCTAGGGGAGAGTGTCCTGGCCTGCATTCTGGGACTGCAGTAGGCTCAGCTGTTAAGCCTTTCCATGGTTTCCAAGAACAAAGAAACCTCTTAATGAAGAAATTAAGTTGGTCTTAACAGCTAACCAGAAGGGCCCTGAGGATGCCTCAGACAAGTACTTTGGGGAAATGGTAATGTCTCAGAGTCCCTTGTTGATGAAGAGCTTGTGAAATGAATCCTCATTTTATAGCTGATATTATTAGAGTACCTGACAGCAGATAATATCACAATTCAGAGCCTGGTACTCTTTGTGGGTGTATATTTTACTGCTGACAACACCAGTTTTTTGTAAGTCGAGGTTATAGTCAGAATGTGTTCTTCCAGTAGAATGAGCGCCAAATTTGTTCATTCACTAGTTTGTTAATCTGCTTATCCGTTCGCTCATTCATTCATGGAATATTTACTGCATCGCCTGTTCTGTGCCAACTGCTATTAGGTGCTGAGTCTGTTCTTGTGAACTAGCCAAAGGCAGTTCCTGCTTTGATAGAATCTCTGATTTCATAAATAAGAATCAGTATATGATAAGTGGCATCAAAACTACTGAACATGTTTTTTTTAAAAATTAAATACATCCTTGTTGATTTGATTTCCGAGTTCTCAAAGGAAATACAATCTTAGAAAATCATAGATGTTTGTCTAGTCATTCTAAATAAGGTGTTTCTTACTAGTACTGTGCCAATTATTTTCCTAAATAATCATTGGAATAAACAAGCTGTGTATCAGGAAGCAATTTAAAGATAGAAGAATGGGGATTCTTGTTTTTGCTAAATGTATTCAAGGTTCAGTGCTTTTAATAGAAAATTCTGTATGAATAATAAGAATAAAACAAGCTCTAAGAAATAAACAAGCAAATTCAAATGGGCAATAGATAAAGGAACAAAAGAGGATTAACTCAGCTTTCATTAATGGAAGATAATTTAAAAGCAGGTGAGATGCTAGCTCTTTCCCAGCATATTTACAAAAGTTTTGTGTCAAGGGCCTAGAAGGTGCCTGCATAGGGAAGTGGGTCAGCAGCGCCCGTCAAAGCTGCTTTTCTCTGTACCTTTCACCCAGCGTTTACAGTCAAGAAGCTTATTCTGAGGAAACAGTAAGCTGGACACAGAGTTAATTTCATAGATCTTCATTAGGGTTTTGTTTAGTATAGTGAAAAATCGGTGCAAATAAAACAATAACCACCAGTCAGTTTCAGCTGGGCGTCCACCATGGCTCAGCAGGTAAAGAATCCGCTTGCAATACAGGAAACACAGGAGATGCAGGATCAGTCCCTGAGTCGGGAAGATCCCCTGGAAGAGGAAATGGCAACCCGCTCCAGTATTTGCCCTAAAAAATCCCATGGATAGAGGATCCTGGTGGGCTGTAGTCCACACGGTTGCAAAGAGTCAGACATGACTGAATGACTAATCACAACTTCAGCTACCTCCCCCTTCCCCATCTGCACCCACCTTCTATTTAAATCTGATCCTTCTTCATGGCAGCCTGTTTGTCCTCTCAAGCAGATGTTTGCAGCTGGCCCATCCTACCCTCTTCTCTTAGTTCCTTCAGCTGTTTCTGTCCAAAGCTGCTGAGTTTTGGTATTTAGTCTTGTGTGGCCGTTTGTATTAATGTGAACATTCACATGCTGTTTTGAAATCTGCTTCTTTCTCTCAGCAGTATGAATGAAGCATATGTTCATTATAAACTTCTCTATCTCAAAACCTTTACAAAGTACATATCTAAAACACAAATTCTTGGGGCAGTGATTCTAGAATCACTGGTTCTGAACCAGCAGCATCAGTATCACATAGAACTTGTTAGAAGTTCATCACAGACCTGAGGTTCCCTAGTGACTCAGATGGTAGAGTTTGCCTGCAGTGCAGGAGACCTGGGTTTGATCGCTGGGTTGGGAAGATCCCCTGGAAAAGGGAATGACAACCCACTCCAGTATTCTTGCCTGAAGAATTCCAATGACAGAGGAGCCTGGCGGCTACAGTGCATGGGGTCACACAGAGTCGAACACAACTGAGCAACACACACACACACACACACACACCCCTCAGACCTATTAGATTGGAAATAAATCTGTAAGTGATCTTGATGCACATAAAAGTGTGAGAAATGTTTCTTTGGGTATTAACCAGATATCAGGAAAGACTGTGTTCTATACCAAAAGATGGTATCCATTCATTAACGGATCAGGAAAGGTTGGACCTACTTTGGGTTAAGTATTTTTATTTAATCTAGTGTTACTCAAAATTATGTAAAGAAAATCTGTTTTTTAATATATGTAATAGCCATTAAAAACACAGTTTTGCTGATTGGGCTTTCTCTTCTTTCCTCTTTGTATTTCCACATGGTAGACGAGTTGGATTTTATGTCAATACTTTCAAAAATGTCTCCAGCCTAGAAGCCAAGTTTCATAAGGAAATCGCAGTGGTGAGTAATGATGATTATTTTTCCATATGGAATATAAAGTAAATGAACATTTATTCTGGAAGCAAATGCAATGGCACACATTAGGCAAAGAATTTACTCTCTTTCATGTTTCTTTTAATAGTGTGTTTTGACTCTCAGTGATATTTCTACATTGTTTTGTAGTGACCACATGTTTCTATAAATCTGGTTCAATTTGTACTTTCATGAACCCCTACCTACTTGTTACAATCATACAATCTTTTTTATTTTTTCAGGCAGTTTTTAAAGTTGGATTTTCAAGTCTTTAGGCTGAGGAAAAATTGGTCTCCAAATAGATAGTCAGCATTTGTGTCATTGAGTAATATTTTCTTAGTTCAACAGGGTGGTTGTATCACTTTATCTCTAATAGAATGAATGTAAATAATAAGTGTGTGTTTTCTCCTCTATATTCTGGTTTACGTATATGTTAATTTGTGTCTGTGGCCTTACAGTTTTGACATGCATTTAAATTGGACCCAATTCAGACATTAAATTATTCTGAGACCATCCATGCTATCATAAGTTTCTTGATGTTTCAATAAACAATTCCTTCCTGGGGGCAGTAGCCTGAATTTGTAGCAGAATGACTTAAAATTAACAGACAAGTGACATCTGTCTTCCTAGCTTTGCCACAAACTGTATGAAGTGATGACGAAACTGGGCGACCAGCATGCTGACAAGGCCTTCACCATTCAAGGAGCTCCCAGGTAGGCCATGTTCATGAAAGCCAAGTTCATCTGTGTATACCTTTAAGGCCAAAATTGTTGCAATTTCTACAGCCTATACCAGCATCTTTTACTCATCCTACAAAGATCTAAAATCAAGGAATTTTTCCATCCAGAGGCTGATACCAGAACTTAGTTCTGTGCTTTTACATTGACTCTTAGCCTTCAGATATATCCTCATGGACTTTTGTCACTACAGAGTGCTATCTACCTCTTTTGGCTTTCCAGCTATAATGTCAACTTCTTGCATACAAATTCTAGTTGTGCACTTGTTACTTTATTTGGAGAGGAAGAGAATTCCCTAAACCTACAACAGTTAGTCTTATTATTTATTGGGTTGGCCAAAAAGCTCGTTCAGGTCTTTCTATTACCATATTATGGATTTTTCTATAACATCATATTTTACGAACTTTTTGGCCAACCCAATATATTGGTGTTGATACCTTTAATGAATCCTTTTTGGGAGAGGCAAAAGGAAGTAAGTGAGACCTCACCATCATCTTCCCTCCTAACTTGACCTCGCAAACACTTCATTGTTTGGGTTTTGTTGAACATTGGTTTGTTTTTATTTTGAGTGTGCCTGTCAGATGTACCAAAGGCTCAGTGATCTGTAGATGAATAGTCTACAGTGCCAGGGTTTGGATTCACAGCATCTTACTCTTATGATTTGGGAATCCCTTTTATCCATCCTTCTCAGGCGTTATGTACTCAGGCTAGTGAGGCTTGGGTTGGAATTCAGAGGACTCAAATTTCAGTTTTCTGACTCTGCAGATAATTTGCTCTGCCTTCCTGGAGGAAGTTCAATAACCTTTCTGGATAAAGGGCTCATTTAAAAAATCAATAGAAATAAAAATATGCTATTGAACTAAACAACTTGTAAGGAAATAACACAGTCCTGACAGTCTATGATTTTCGATCCATCGATGGATACCCGCATACCCATGCATTTATAAAAACACAGTGCTCTTACACAGGCACTGCCACCTCCATGTATTAGTGTTTGGAACCTCCTGGAGACAGGTAATTTTCTCATTTGATGCTATTTGGTCTAGATATACATGTAGTCCCTACCCTGGCTGCTATACTAAGTGAGCATTAAGTATATTGTCTTAGAACATGGCCTAAAAGAAGACAGGAAAGGGACAGAACTATTGTGTCCAAACTGAACGAAATGTAATAAGAATATCACAATGACATTTGGGTGATTTAGGAAGGAAGTACATGGGGAAAGGTGGCTCCCTTATACAGAGATGAAGGGACAATGGATGCATGTATATGTAAGGCTGAGCTGCATCGCAGTTCACCTGAAACTACCACAGCGTTATCTGCTGTGAAAGTGAAAGTCGCTCAGTTGTGTCTGACTCTTTGTGACTCCATGAACTATTCAGTCCATGGAATTCTCCAGGCCAGAATACTGGAGTGGGAACCTTTCCCTTCTCCAAGGGATCTTCCCAAACCAGGGAACGAACCCAGGTCTCCCGCATTGCAGGCAGATTTTTTACCAACTGAGCCACAAGGGAAGCCCATTATCTGCTATATCCCAATACAAAATAAAAAGTTTAAGGTTTTGAGGGGGGAAAAAGGTATCTGGAAATTTCGTTGCTGCTGAATCAGATACAATGAAGAGAAAATGGGGCCACGACTGCTTAACAAATGTTCTTCATTTTTTTCAACATTCCTCTGCAGAACGAGGTGGTGAGTGAGCTCAGAGGGGCCTCCATTAGGCATAGATTGGTGGCCGTGCTTCCCAGGGGAGACCATGATTGGCAAGGTTCCAATCATGTGTGTGTCCATGTCCTGTCCACGGGACCCATTCCCTTGGCCTGTTGAATCTGTAGACCCTCCTGCTGTGTACGTGCTCATTTATTTGGGGGTACAGACTTGTTCCTTCAATCTGTAGAGTTTAGAAATTCTTAGAGAGTAGGATGTGTCCCCAGTGGTGGATTAACCATTGCATTTGGGCTGATCACGAGCATCTGGCCTGGGGCCAGGAGCATGATGGGCTGTCAGTAAACATTACACACTCTCATCCGTCACATAATTCGTTTGCACATGTCTGAATTGAGTTATTGTGCTGTAAGGTGTAGAAAGCGAGACAATGAATTAATTTCTAAATATTATCAGAAAGCATGCCTACCAAATCTTAATGAACATTGTCCTGGGGATGCCTTTTAATAGCCAATTTATCACTTGGTGGGGCAGGGTAGGTTTTGCTATAGATTATGCCATAGCAAGTTTCTCTTATAAATCAAAAGTGAAATTAGTTCAATTAATTCAGCTTATGTTTGGAAGATTCTTGCAGAGCTATTTGGCTCAGTGGAAAGAATAGGAGTTCAAATTACTAAGGCCTGAATTTGGATCCACGAAATTTTCCAGTGACATTAGGGATTTTTTTATCCTCTCTGTGCCCCACTTTACTTAAGTGTAAAGTGGAGACAATAATGCACTGGGTCTTGTGATCGGTGGAGGTAACATAGGAATGGGATCTTGCAGACAGGGACAATGAATGGCACCAGTTATTGCATCACCGTTACTAATAACCAGGATAAACAGGAAGAGGGAATAGGTAACCAATAGTGCCTGTCATGCCTGAGAGTTCTGTGAGAAGGAAGGCCCCTGAGAAATAAGGACCACTCTGTAGAGAGCGCCTTGCTTACCCTCTGTGTTCATTCAGCGACTCGGGTCCTCTCCGTATTGCAAAGACGCCTTCGCCACCTGAGGAGGCTTCACCCATCCCGAGCCCGACCGCAAGTCCCAATCACACGTTGGCACCTGCATCTCCTGCACCAGTCCGACCTCGGTCACCCTCACAGGTAGGAAGACATCACGTGTATGAGGTGGACCGGAAGAACCCAGGCTGAGCTGACCCCACCTGGGATAAGCCCATGGGGCGCAGTCATTGACAAGAGTTTTCAGTGTGAGCCTTGGCCATTGGGATCATCACTAAGGAATAAACTTCCCTTTTTTTACTCAGACTTTTATGTTTCCTCACATACCCTCTGCTTCAGTGGGTTGAGACATCTCTTTCTATGATCTCAACTTCCTGAGGCTCGCATGATCTCGTCTTCTCAGCATCTTGCACTTTTAAGGCTCTGTTGAATCCTGCCTTCTCCACGTGGCCTCCCTCCTGTTAGTCTTTAGGTAACACCTGGAGCAAGAACGGCCATGATGTTTATGTCAGTTCACTTTTTTTTTTTGTATCACCCGTGGCATATTGTGCACGCACTCAGCAAAAATGATGGAACAAGTGATTGAAAGAAACAGAAAGGGCCAAGCAAAGGCAAATGTAGAGAAAAACAGCCACCCTCATTATCCCTTCTTTTGGCGAAAATGAAATTCCAATGGGGAAACTTAAACTGTCTAATCCAGCTCAAGCTTTCTTGTGTATGGTTGAAACTAAAGATTGTTTCGAAAAAATGTGAATAATGGATAGAGCTCTAAAGTGCGTATTTGTTGTTTATTCGCGAAGTCATGTCTGATTCTTGTGCGACCCCATGGACTGTAGCCAGCCAGCCTCCACTCTCTGTGGGATTTCCCAGACGAGAATACTAGAATGGGTTGCCATTCCCTTCTCTGGGGGATCTTCCTGACCCAGGGATCAAACCTGAGTCTCCTGCACTGGAGACTGAATCTTTACTTGATTTTATTGGCAGGCAGATTCTTTACTGCTGAGCTGCCTTTCCAAAATACTGGAGTGCAGAGTGAGGTGTATGCTGCCCACAGTGGTCTCACTGACTAGTGAAATCTTGTTAGATTTTAGTTCTAGAATTCTAATGTGCTGCTGAAGTGAGAAATCATTTGCTGTTGACTTTGGAGAAGGTATGGCATTAGTTTGGGCTTCCTAGGTGGTACTAGTGGTTAAGAACCTGCCTGCAAATATAGGAGATGTAAGAGACGTGGGTTAAATCCCTCGGTCGGGAAGATCCCCTGGAGGAGGGCATGGCAACCCACTTCAGTATTCTTGCCTGAAGAATCCCCATAGACAGAGGAGGCTGGCTGGCTACAGTCCATAGGGTCACACAGTCGAACACGACTGGAGCGACTTAACCCGCACGCACGCACGCATGGCCTTATTTTAACTTGAGAGGCACAGGTACGTGGCCCCGCAGTGCTGTGATATAGCGCTTGTGTTAAGATGGATGGAGTCTTGTGGCCTGAATTTTCCTCATTGGACCATTACTTGTCACACCATAGCTACAAGCAGGCATTCTTTGCCTGAATCAAGTGGGCTGATTTCTCAGTGCAGACCAGAATTTGAATCAGGGATCAATCTCATCCCCTGGCTCTGTTCCCAAGACATTTCTGCATGTCTCCCATGCCATCTTCCACTGAATTAAACCCTGTTTGTTTGTGTGTGATGTTTCTTAGACAAGGAAAGGGCCTCCTGTCCCACCTCTTCCTAAAGTCACCCCAACGAAGGAGCTACAGCAGGAGAACATCATCAGTTTCTTCGAGGACAACTTTGTTCCTGAAATCAGTGTGACCACACCTTCCCAGGTGAGCACCTGGAACAGAGCTGGGATGTCCATGGACGCTCCATGGCAGAGGGACTCTCAGGGCTCAGCTCTGGAGAAGGTGGCAGATGTGAGAGCCAATGGTGAAATTTAGTTGTTATTCAGGTTTGCTTTAATTACCTGATGTATCTGAAGGATTCTCAAGTGACAGATGTACAGTATTTGAAAAGACTCCTTCTTTCCATTATTAGGAGCTATGCATCATTACTATAGAAAGTTGGAAAATACTAAAAAGTGTAAAGTGAAGAATTTTAATAAGCTCTTAAATCATAGCGCTCTGACATAGCCACTGGTGCATTTAGGTTTGTGTGCTGTGTGTGTTTAGTCGCTCAGTCGTGTCTGACTCTGTGCAACTCCATGGATTGTAACCTTGCCAGGCTCCCCTGTCCATAGGATCCTCCAGGCAAGAATACTGGAGTGGGTTGCCATGCCCCACTCCAGGGGATCTTCTCAACCCAGGGATCGAACCCAGGTCTCCCTCATTGCAGGTGAATTCTTTACCATTTGAGCCACCAGAGGTTTATTTTATTTTAATTTTTTCTAAGTATATGTCAAATTTTGCAGCACAAAATTCAGATTGTATTGTTGCATATTCCTGACTTTTCTGTTTAATCTTATTGAGCATTTTTTTTCATGTCATAATATTGTCTTTTACAAAAAAATCAAAGTTTGACCAGAATATTTTATCAGATGAATGTAACCAACCCCTGATGGTGGTCACACTTCCACTTTTTTGTTACTTTATCAGCACCTTGGTGATATCAATATATATTAATACAGAAGTGTTAAATGTTAGTTACTCAGTTGTGTCTGACTCTGCAATTCCATGGACTGTAGCCCACCAGGCTCCTCTGTCCATAGAATTCTCCAGGCAAGAATACTGGAGTGGGGTGCAGTTTCTTTCTCCAGGGGATCTTCCTGACCTAGGGATCAAACCCAGGTCTCCTGCATTGCAGGCAAATTCTTTACTCTCTGAGCCACCAGGGAATCCCTGGTGTATATTAATACATATTTGCACCTTTTATTATTTTTTCATATTGCTTCTTAGTAGAGAATAGGAAAATAAAATTCAAAGAGGTGAATATTAGGTCTTTTGACCTTTACTAGGTGTAAATGGATCCATTTACATGACTTGGCAAAGGAAACCACCTGTGTTCCCCCTAGTTTCAAAGACACCTGGGTGTGTGTACCCATTTATAGCTACCCTCGATGTTATACCTACACCTGTCCCAGCTTGGTTGTCCTTTGCCTCAAGGATAATGTTGACTTAGTTGTTCCTCATGTCATCAAAGCCATCTCTTTGTTAAGAGTGAATGTCCCCAGAGATCATGCCAATACCATTTCCTCCTGGTATTCTCACAGTCAGAAATAATTTTAACATTTTGCAAGGGGTGCAAACATAACATTGTAATTCCTGAGTACACAAATAACAGCTCTATGTCCAACATCCCAGTTACAATTGCATCCTATCAATAACAGAAATCATGTACTAAAAACAGGGGGTTCGGAAAATAAAAACTTAAAAGTAGTGCAGTGGTACGCCATAATGTCTCGTCTCTCTCTAGAGGGTGTTCATGGATCAGTGCAATGCCATTTGCTATTGTTTTCATTCTCCTGTTGTTTGTAGGAGATTTGAATTTGGTAAGCTATTAGGGCTTGAAATGTGATTTAGTAGCTCCTTTGAGGGGAGAAGGCAATGGCAGCCCACTCCAGTACTCTTGCCTGAAGAATCCCAGGGACGGGGGAGCCTTGTGGGCTGCCGTCTGTGGGGTCGCCCGGAGTCAGACACGACTGAAGCGACTTAGCAGCAGCAGCAGCAACTCCTTTGAGGAAAGGGAATTGCATGTTTATCAGTGCATGGACCAGTAATATCTGTGGATACACAGATGCCACCAGGGTAGTGGTTTTAGAGCCAAATAATCTTACCCAGCATCCACCGTGGCCCTGGCACCAAACTGGAGCAGTTTTCACGTCCAAGTTGTTCTGTGCCTTTGTACTTCTAACAGCTTGTTCTGTTTTTAGCTTCATTAGTTTTAAAGTGAGAGTGTTTTAGAGTGATAAGACCCTTACTGAAGTTGCTGTCACCTGGACCCCTCAAGAGCATCCTCTCAATTCCATCTCCAATAAAGAATATGGTCACCCAGAAGCCGTGTGTGCTTAGCTAAGGACATCTCCATGTAGCAGCCAAGGCCACTGAAGTAGAGAAAATGTAACAAGAAGACTAGTTCTGAAGTAAAGATGGGGTTCAAAGATGTTCTTTCTTTGACAGTGTTTTTTTTATTTGCAGTTTGCTGGCTTACATAAGGGTCCTTCACAGTGGGGGGAAGAAAAAGAATCAAAGCACTTTGAAAAAATACAGATGCCAGAAGAGGTGCCTAAGTCCTTCTAAGAGGGTTAACTTTGGCTGGTGCTGTTGAGTGAGAGAGATTGATGAGCAAAATCAAGAGTTAGGGGAGAGGGTGAGGAGGCACTTGTCAAACCTGAAATGTCTCCAGCTGTGGCTGCTGCAGTGACAATCAGCTGATAGCGGCCCCATCCTTGCCGCAGCTTGGCTAGCCTGTGTTCAGGCTCCCGGGCTGTTGGAATGGAAAGGAAAGGCATCCCCCCGCTAGCACCTTTTTTTTTTTTTTTTTTTTTTAAAATTCTATGGCGGCGGATGGCGCCGGGTTCGGCTCCTCCCGTCTCCCTCGCTCACTCCGCGGCTGGGCTCCGACTAACGGCCCATCCGGGCAACCGCCGCCCCCGGGAGTGCCCCCGCTCCTCCACCTTTTCTAACTTACTGGCTGGGTCAAGTCCACCAGTGTGCCAGGGGACCGTGAAGGAAGTAACCCCCAGAGACATTATGGGGGTGCACTTCAGGGGATTTGTCTTGATATATATTGTTTTCTTTTAATCTGGGGAGGAGGCAGAAAAGGGTTTCTATCTTTTTTTTCTGGATCTAAGTGGCAACATGGCTATAGCAGGTGAACCCCAGTGTATTTGATGGGGTAAAATGATGGAAATGAGTCGAAGCATTTCCATTGACTCAGTGGCTGTGAGTCTTACGTCACCATGTTAAGAGCAAGGGTAAAGCAAGGATTTATATTTTAGTCTGCTTGCTCCCTTATTGAAGGATATAATCTAGCTTTATTTAATTTTATTTATTTTTTCTTTATAAAAGTATATTTGATTTACAGTGTTGTATTAATTTCTGGTGTACAGCAAAGTGATTCATTGTGTGTGTGTGTGTGTGTGTGTGTTAGTCGCTTAGTTGTGTCCAACTGTATGCGATCCCAAGGACCTTAGCCTACCAGGCTCCTCCATCCATGGGATTTCCCAGGCAAGACTACTTGAGTGGGTTACCATTTCCTTTATATACATATATTTAATATATATATATATATAGTATATATATTCCTTCATATATATACTATATATATTTATATATATGTTTTATTTTAATATTTTTAAATGTTTAATAAGTCATTTTAGATTTAACAAATAGGTTTGCGTCCTCAGTTTGCTATTTTTATCATTTGCTTAATGGGGAGGAAAAGCATTTGTATGAATCCCACCCAGAAGTTCAAGATGTAATGAATGAAACATCCCTTGTCTCTAATGGATGTATTTCATACACCCTGCTTCATCAGAGTGATAATTCTCTCTTGAGTGTGTCCTGGGGTTGGAAACAGAAATCCATCAGGTCTACAGAGCCCTCTAATGGCCTAAACCTTAACTGTAGCATGTGGATTCTGGAAATATGTATATTTCCTAAAATCTTCCCTGGAAATAGCCATATCTATGTACAGGGACTTGCCTGCTTGTCTAGACCACAAGGCTGATTTTGTTTTTTTTGGTTCTGTGTTTACAGAAATGGACCTGCCACAGGACATACCCACCTCTCCCTATTTTTAACTCCTAGTGACTTAAGTTAAAAAAGACATCCTTTGTGTGTGTGTGTGTGAGTCTGCGCACACCTGCATTATTCTTTGAAAACGGCATCTTCCATCTAGTCCCCTGAGATCCCCTTGGTCATTGGAGGCTTGGAGGGCTGCATCTCCTTTTGCTTTTTCACAGTGAAAAAGCAAAAATGTTCAGGCTCTGAGAACTTCCGTGACAAAATCCCTATTTACTTTCTTTAAATCAGAGTTTCTCAAGTAATCTCTCATTCTCCCCCAACCAGATACTCTAAGGAAGTGGATATTTGGTAAACATTTTTAAAAGGAAGATTGAAAAGGTATTATGTCCCTTGAAACCAAATTGTGGCAAAAAAACTATGATTTTAACAGGAGATCAAGACCAAAATAACACAATCATGTATATACATATATATGTGTGTGTGTGTAAACATATATGTGTATATAAGCACACACACGTGTGTGTGTGCTTCCCTGGTGGCTCAGTCATTAAAGAATCCACCTGCAATGCAGGAGACCCAGTTCTATCCCTGTGTTGGGAAGATCCCCTGGAGAAGGACATAGCAACCCACTCCAGTATTCTTGCTGGAGAATGGACAGAGGAGCCTGGCAGGCTACAGTTCATGTGGTCACAAAGAGTTGGAAACGACTGAGCATCTAAGCACAGCACAGCACATATATATGTATATACATGATTGTGTTTTTTGGTCTTGATCGCCTGTTAAACTGTTAAAAATTTTTTAACTGCTTTTTGTACAGGTGGTCAGGGGGCTCTCCATATAAACAGTCTGAGTCACATGACATGAGCATACCAGCAGCATCCTGGTGGCCAGTCTCATGGGATCCCCTGAGTGAAATGACATGCTGGCCAGCAGGAACAGTCTGCTCACCAGCCACCTTCTTGGAAGCAGGACTGGCCACCAAGTTTCAAGACAGTCTGGTGGTTTATGAGTCCCAGATTCCTGGGGCATTTGGTGGACCCTCCCTGTGGAGTTAGGGTGGGACAGTGCTCCAAAGAGGAAAGACGGGGGCCATGCCCATGCAGATCCTAGCCCAGGGGTTTCTGCTCTGATGGCACTGCTGGTCCCCACCACCAGTGTGTGCATGTGTACTCAGTCACTTCAGTTGTGTCCATCTCTTTGTGACCCTATGGACTGTAGCCCAGCAGGGTCCTCTGTCCACGGGATTCCACAGGCAAGAATACTGGATGGGTTACCATGCCCTCCTCCAGGAGATCTTCCCGACCCAAGGATAGAATCCGAGTCTCCTGCATCTCCTGCACTGCAGGTGTATTCTTTACTACTGAGCCATGGGGGGAAGCCCCACCCCCCACATACACAACCAGAGAATGACCTAAAAAATTTCAAGGAAGGTGCTCAGAAGTGCAGGGACCCCTTGAGAGGCAGGGCTAGGGGAGCAGGGTTCCTTCTTGCTTATTTTCCTGTCAATTGGCAGTGAGGAAGAAAAGATGGCTTGTTTGAGGATTTTTTTCACAGCAGATACCCCAACTATTTGGCCTAAATCTATTCTCAGCGTATTTTCTCTCTTTGATATAGCTTTCCCACTTACAAATCCAGAAGGATTATCTTCTGAACATTCTAGCTTATTCCTCCAAGCCCTCCTGTCACCCTGCTGTGCTAAAAAGCAAGACATCAGCACAGCCTTTAAGTTGTGTGACTGTTGGGATCAAGTCAGTGCTATGTATTTATTTATTTACGTAAGGCTGCGTCTTACATTTTAAGTTCATGAAATCTTCCTATCTTGCCTAGTAAATCAAATCAAAATAAAATTTTCAGCTTGCAAAATACATTCACAAGATGGCCCTTTTTCACTTGTTCTGATGGGGCCAGCCTGAAATTATTTACATGTGCGCCACTCACTTCCTGGGTATCTGTAACCTGCTTTTAAATACCATGCTGGCTATTCAGTTCAATATAGCAAATTTCTGGACCAGCTGCTTCTTCTTTCAGTGGCTATTTATTTCAAAGTAAACACATTAACATTCTTTGAGGACAAGGAATTAATAAGATGAAAATTGGAGGAAAAAATCGGTGCCTTTCAACACCAGAGTCAGTCAGTATGGGTTGAAGTTTATTTCTTTACATATGGCGGTACAGTAGTTGAAGAATCTAGCTTTATTCTACTTAATTGCCTTTGTACCTTTGTGGAAAATGAGTTGTCCATCTGTGTATGGTTCTGTCTCTGGGCTCTGTGGTTTTCCTTTGATCCTTTTACCTACCTTTGTGCTAGGACCGCACTATCTTGATGACTGCCTCTTTATACTGTCTTGAAACCAGAGAGGGTTAGTCCTTCAACTTTGTTATTCTTTTTCAGAATTGTTGTGGCTATTCTAGGTTCTTTGAGTTTCCATATGAATTTTAGAGTCACTTTGTAAGTTTCTACAAACTTCCAGGACAATGGATTTGATTTCTAGGGCAGTTGTAATAAAGCACCACAAATTGGGTGGCTTAAAACAACAGGCATTTATTCTCTTGCAGTTCTGAGGCTGGAAGTCCAAGATCAGAGTGTCAGCAGAGCCATATTCCCTCTGAAGGCACTAGGGGAGGGTTCTTAAATGCCTGTCAATTTCTGGTGGTTGCTGGAAATCCTTGGTGTTCCTTGGTGTGTAGACCCAGCATCCCACTCTCTGCCTGTCATCACACTGCATTTTCCCTGTGTCTCTGTGCTCTGTGTCTTCACATGGCGTTGTCCTTGTGTCTGTGTATCCAAAATTTCCTCCTCTTATACGGACGCCAGTCATTGAATTAAGGCCCATCCTAATCCAGTGTGACCTTATATTAATGTCATCACATCTGCAAAGACCCTGTTGCCAAATAAGGTCGCATTCAGAGGTTCCTGATGGATGTGAATTTTACAGGGGACTAAGAGGGCATGATATTCAACCCAGTACAAATGATTGGTTATTGCATTGATTCTATAGATCAATTTGGGGAGCACTAAAGTCTTAATATTCGTTGGAAGGACTGATGCTGAAGCTCCAATACTTTGGCCATTACAAAAGACCCTGATGCTGGGAAAGATTGAGGGCAGGAAGAAAAGGGGGTGACAGAGGATGAGATGGTTGGATAGCTTCACAAACTCAATGGACATGAATTTGAGCAAGCTCCAGGGGATCATGAAGGACAGGGGAACCTACCGTGCTATAGTTCATGGGTTTGCAGAGAGCTGGACATGACTTAGGGAGTGACCAACAACAATGACATCTTAATAATATTGAATTGTCTGGCCTATAAATACAGTATATGTATGTATGTATCTATCTATCTATCTCTCTCTCTCTCTATCTATATATATATATATATAACTTTTTATGAAGATCTCTATTTTTGCCATGATTTGTTATGTTTAGTGTACAGGCATTTCACATCATTTGTTGTGTTTATCCCTAAGTATTTCATGCTTTTAGTGCTACTATAAATAGTATTTTAAAATGTTCAGTTTCTGGGTGTTTATACTATTAAATATAAATATAACTGATTTTTATGTGTTGACGCTAACATGCAAAGTGTTGCTTGCAATCTTGTTAAACTCAGTATTAGAGCTTTAGCCTTTTTGTAGAGTTCATTGGATTTTCTATATACGTGATCATATCTTATGTGAATAAAGATAGTATTAGTTCTTCCTTCATAATCTGCATGCTTTTTAATGTGAATTAGGTAAAATTGGGTCATAGTGTTGCCTATATCTTCTATAACCTTATTTAATTTCTGTTTGTTCTACTATCGAAATTTCCTCTGCAAAATTAAGCATATTTCTATTTCATTTTGTTGTTTTCTTGGGTCTGGTTTCTTAAATTTTGAAACTGTAATTGAATGCACAAATGTTTAGGAATTGGCTTCTTTTTATTTCAGGAAATGACCTTCTTTATCCCTGCTTATACTCTTTGATTTGAAATCTACTTTGTTTGTTGTTAAATGTAACTATTCCAGGTTTCTTTTTGTTAGGTTAGTGTGTTTGTCTTTTTCTCTCCTTTTACTTTTAATCTATTTGTGTGTACATATTTGAAGTTAGTTTCCTGTAGACAGTGTCTAGTTGTCTTGATTTTTTAAATTCAGTCTGACAGTCTCTGTCTTTCATTATATTATTTAGAGCATTTTCATTCAAGGTGATTGTTCATATGGTGAAGTAAAATCTAGCACCTTGATCATTTTTTGTCCTGTTTTAGTCCTTCATCTTCATTTATCTGCCTTATTTTGAATTAATTTATCATTTTTATTATTCTTTTTTTTTATTAGCTATACTTAACTATTTTGTTATTTTAATGGTTGCTTTAGGACATAAATAACTTGTGACAGTCTACCCTCAAACAGTAGTATTCTGTTTAGGGTATGGTATACAAACCTTACAATAGTATATTTATATTTCTTTCTTTCTGATTTTTGTGCTATTTTGTCATCGAGTTTACTTTTTAATGTGAAGTAATTTCATATTACTTTGTTATCTTTGTTTAAGCAATCAATTACTTTTTAAGAAGATTTAAATAATAGCCAAAGTCATATATACTTGCCCACGTATTCCTATTCCTGATCCTCTTCATTTCTTTAAGTGGATCTGTATTTCTATCTGGTATCATTTCTTCTGCCTAAAAAATGTTCTTTCACACAAATTCTAATGCAGATCTGATGGTGATAAATTCTTTCTGCTTTTGCATGCCTGAAAAAACTCTCCATCTCATTTTTGTGTTTGTTTTTTTTTAATTTTATTTTATTTTTAAACTTTACATAATTGTATTAGTTTTGCCAAATATCAAAATGAATCCACCACAGGTATAAAAATATTTTCAAGAGGCACAAAATTCTAGCCTCTTCCTCTTAGTACTTCAAAGATATTGATTCACTATCTTTTTGCTTTCAGTATTTCTGATGATAAATCTACTATTACTTTTATGTCATTCCTTGTGTAACATGTCTTTTTTTCTGGCCACTTTTAAGAATTTCTCTTTAACTCTAGTGTTGAGAGATTAGTTATGATGGGCTCAGATCTACTCCATGTGTCTCTCATCCTCTTTGGCCGGTGGCTGGACAAAGCTTGTACTTTTCATGAATGGCGGGAATCCGAGAAAAGGAAGTCAACCATTCAAGTGCATTTCAATCCTTTGCTTGCATTATGTTCACTAACATCCCTTGGCCAAAGCATGACACACGGTCACCCCCAAGTCACAGGATAAGGAAGTAAACTCCATCTATCATGAGGTCAAGGCAAAGCTCGGCATAAGGATTATGCTCAAATTGTACACCTATACTGGAAGAAGTCCAGTACCTTAATTGTAAACTTCAGCTGTCCCCAGCAAAAGCTGCTTCATGAAGTATAGCACAGAAGATTATTATCATTGATAGTGTTTCCCTTGGGTATCTTCCCTCACTGTGCTCTCCACACCTAGTCTCCTTTCTTAGATGCACATTCCAGGTCACCTCTTTCAGACTTTCAGTGGTAGAACAGTAGTTGACATCAAGCTCCCAGAAAGCTTTAAGAATGTTGGGACCTCATCAGATCGACTCCAGTGGTGATGCAGGTGTAAGAAATGAGAAAAGATTAATTCCCTTCTGTTATGTTAGGGGAAATTACATGTCACTGTTTTGACACATAGTGACAGCACTGTGAGTACTTCAGTGCTCTTTTATAAAGGGATACTGCATAAACAGGCAACCCTTTTTCCACTCTTTTTGTAGCTCTATTAAATTACGATTTCATATGAGTGCCTTAAGGGATAACTCTCAAGATGAAGGAAGCAAAACCAAATAGATATCAAGTCCAAAGTAGCCAGTTACACCTTTTGAAGGCAGCCAAACTGGTATAGTGGATATTTAATGACAGTAATTTTACACAGATCAACATTGTTACTAATAGCAGGCTTCCATTTCCATTTTGAATATTTTCAGAATACTATGTTTAGTGTATTTGCTGTATTTATTGTTCATGGTAATCTTTCTAGATATTATTCCTCTCACTTTGTGCATGAAGAAATGGAGGCTCAAATAAGCTGAATTAACTGCCCAGCAAATGTAGCAAGTGGCAAAATTGGGGTGCAAACCCAGATTTATTTCAAAGTCAAAGCATATCTCAGTTTAGTATAATGTTTTTTTTTTAAACCCTTGATCTCTAAATTCCCATTTAAGCTTCCTTAAGGGGATCTTCCTCAGGCACTGATGGACATATTTGTGTGGCTCAATTTTTATGGAGAACTTGCAGATATCAGGGGTCCCTAAGATGTGGAAACGGGTCTCTGCAGCAGCCTGGAATAGCATTGGCGTCAAAGGACGGTGGAAAACCTGGTACAGCCCGTTCTACTCATCCCTGAGTGGGAAAATGATGCCATCTGGTCCTTGATTTTTTTTAAGGATTAGCAGTGTCCATCGGAGAAGGCGATGGCACCCCACTCCAGTACTCTTGCCTGGAAAATCCCATGGATGGAGGAGCCTGGTAGGCTGCAGTCCATGGAGTCGCTAAGAGTCGGACATGACTGAGCGACTTCACTTTCATTTTTCACTTTCACGCATTGGAGAAGGAAATGACAACCCACTCCAGTGTTCTTGCCTGGAGAATCAATCCCATGGATGGGGGAGCCTGGTGGGCTGCCGTCTCTGGGGTCGCACAGAGTTGGACGACTGAAGTGACTTAGCAGCAGCAGCGGTGCCCATAAAATGTGCTTTGGGGGAAGATAGTAAAGTAATTCTTTAAAGACAACAAAGTACATTAACACGAGTTATTGCTCAGATGTATCAAGTTCATAGAGCAGTGCCTAGAGCATTCTAAGTGTAATGTGTGTTTGCAAAATCATAAAAATATAATTTGTACCAATATACAATTGATGAAAAAAAACTGCAAATTTTTAATAGGGGCTGAGGGAATCAATTGACAGTTTTGTTGTTATAATTATTAAAGAAAGAGGGATCTCAGAAGAACATTATCCGTGTTAATTTTAAAAGTATATATGTATACCTGTGGCGGATTCATTTCAATATTTGGCAAAACTAATACAATTATGTAAAGTTTAAAAAAAAAAAGTATATATGAAGAATAACCGTGCTACTGAATAGATAACTCAAGACAATATGCAGGATGTATAAGCAGATTTCCTCCTACAGTGAGTATGGATATCCTAAAAAAAAAGTATTATCTGTAATGCCCTTAAGGTTTTCATACATTTCTAAATTTTTAAGTTTTATATCTATGATCAACATTAATTAAAACAACTCCTGTTTCTTAAATTTTTTCTCCATACATCTCTATTCTTATATAATACTGTATCCATTGTTGTTATCTTTCAATTTCTAGGCAGCAGATGGTCTATATTGAGGCTTATATCAAATAACAAACACATGTACCTCGAATCATGTGGAAACTGACCTCAGTTCTCCCACTGTGGTATAGTTTATGAGGGCTGACCATCCCTGTGTAGCCCAAGCCCGAGTTAGACCAACTTCAAGCCCATGCTATATCCTGATCTCACAATAAATGTGTATTAGTGGGTATAAGTAGTGAACATAGGTGCCTTCTATAATAAATGAACTAACATTAGTTCAGTATTATATATTTTTTGCTATTATTATAACTTTCATTCTCTACTTGGCTTGCTTTCTTTCTAATCTAAGGATGTTATTGGTGTAGGAGCTCATTTTTCAGTGGATACTGGGGCATATGTTTTTCTCTCTTTCATTGCCTCATGAATGCAGTTGAGACAAACAATATTATGGATGAAGAATGGATCATATGATAACTGAATCCAGGGATGGGGGAGAGGCAGGTGGGATGAGGTCACTATAGATATTGACACCTTCCTTTTTTAAATTTTTTTTAAATTTTATTTTATTTTTAAACTTTACAATATTGTATTGGTTTTGCCAAATATCGAAATTAATCCACCATAGAGGATTCTAATAGATGGAGAAATATACCATGTTCATGGATTGGAAGAATCAATATAGTGAAAATTAGTATACTACCCAAAGCAATTTATAGATTCAATGCAATCCCTATCAAGCTACCAACAGTATTCTTCACAGAGCTAGAACAAATAATTTCACAATTTGTATGGAAATACAAAAAACCTCGAATAGCCAAAGCTATCTTGAGAAAGAAGAATGGAACTGGAGGAATCAACCTACCTGACTTCAGGCTCTACTACATAGCCACAGTCATCAAGACAGTATGGTACTGGCACAAAGACAGAAATATTGATCAATGGAACAAAATAGAAAGCCCAGAGATAAATCCACGCACATATGGACACCTTATCTTTGACAAAGGAGGCAAGAATATACAATGGATTAAAGACAATCTCTTTAACAAGTGGTGCTGGGAAAACTGGTCAACCACTTGTAAAAGAATGCAACTAGAGCACTTTCTGACACCATATACAAAAATAAATTCAAAATGGATTAAAGATCTAAACGTAAGACCAGAAACTATAAAACTCCTAGAGGAGAACATAGGCAAAACATTCTCCGACATACATCACAGCAGGATCCTTTATGACCCACCTCCCAGAATATTGGAAATAAAAGACACCTTCCTTTTTAAATCATAGCTTCCCAGGGGGCATCACAGCAGTGAAATGATGTGATTACATCATTTCCAAGTCTTAGATCATTTTATCTACTTGGTTCTCTGTAAATTTTGACTTGAGTTTTATGAGCTGGCAGAGAAGGAGATTCCTTGGATCTTGCTGGCTTTAGGATACATTTCTCAAAAATTCTATTTGTTGCCTGAACTTGGAACTAAACAAAGAGTAAGGATTGGAGCCTGGGCAGTGTACCTGAGCAACATGGCCAGAGTTGGCTATTTCCCCCTCTAATCATATAAAACTCTGGGAGCCCATGGATGAGCCAACTAAATGGTAAATTATCAAAGCATGCTTTGGGAATATAAAATAAATTCGAGGATTATGCATGGATTAGGTCATGAAATCTGATCAGATTCAAGCTCATACAGACTTTATTTTATTTCAACAGAATGAAATCCCTGAGGTGAAGAAAGAAGAGACCTTGCTGGATCTGGACTTTGATCCTTTCAAGCCTGATGTGACCCCTGCAGGTTCTGCTGGAGTGACCCACTCACCCATGTCACAGGTATCAAGTGGATTTTTTGATGGTTGGGGCTGATAATTTATAACCTTTAGTAAAGCTCAGTAAGGCATTTCCCTGATCCCTTTCCCTTTCACATGACTATTTCTTTTCAACTGACAAACATATCCTAATGGGAAGGAAGGATAGAAAGAGGACTTGATCGATGTCAATTATTCTCAACCTCCCCTACTGTTAGCTTTCTCTACCCACAGAGTTGGGATAACACACATTCCAGTTTGCAGGAATCATCCATCTCAGAGTTACCCATAGTTCCACATTTGTACTCTGAAGTGTCCAGGCTTGGATGATACATTCTATGACTTCCCTAAGTAAGACTCTTCCTCTTGGCTTGGGGTTTAATCTTCTTACTGTTTTCTCTACTGTTTTTCCTCATACTTTGTAAATTAAGTCATTTGGCCATCACCGTGAGATTTTGTCCAAACAGGAATCTTCTTCAGTCTTGATAGTTCTGAACTTGATGCTGATACTCATGATGCCTATGTGGTCTTTGTTTTTAATTTACTTATTTTAATTGGAGTATAATTGCTTTACAAAGTTATGTTAGTTTCTGCTGTACAACAATGTGAATCACTATACATATACACAAATCCCCTTCCTCTTTAGCCTCCCCTCCATGCCCACCCCACATCCCACCAGTCTAGGCCATCACAGAGCACCAATCTGAGCTCCCTGTGCTATACAGCAGCTTCCCACTAGCTGTCTGTTTTACCTATGGCAGTGTATACATGTCAATGCTGCGCTCAATTGGTCCCACTCTCTGATGTTTACATGATCTTGATGATAACTTGATGCAGAGTTAGCCTTGCTTATCCATGCTTACCCGTGTCCACAACTTCCTCACTCTCAACATTCTTCCCATTTCAGCAGTTATTATGATCATAATGTCTGTCAGAGGGATACTGGTAAAGTAAAAGTAAAGTGAGGTCACTCAGTCATGCCTGACTCTTTGTGACCCCGTGGATTGTAGCCTACCAGGCTCTTCCGTCCATGGGATTTTCCAGGCAAGAATACTGGAGCAGTTTGCTATTTCTTTCTCCAGGGGATCTTCCCAACTCAGGGATTGAACCCAGGTCTCCCACATTGTAGGCAGACGCTTTACTGTCTGAGCCATCAGGGAAGTTCCAGAGGGATACTGGTAGTGGGTGCTGAAATGACCTGTGGGTAATTTCTCTGGAATATAGTTACTTTACAGTCATCTATGCTTAATGGAAGGAAGTTAACTCAAAATATTTGCTACCCAGAAATTGTTTATGTCAGTATTTTTGATGTGGTTGGGGCCTCACATTTGAGTCTGGGAAAATCAAGGATGCTAGAATATAACTTCAGATTAATTAATCAAAGTGTAGTGCAAAACTCAACTTAGATATTGAGACTCAACTCAACTTCTTGTTCTTGAGGCCTACTTGATACCTGATGGTAAATCACTGGGACACAGACAGCTAACTGTGACCTCCAGTAAATAAAGCGTCTCTCTAATCCACACTTTGTTCAGAATGTGATCGGATTTATGCAAGCCTCCATGTTGTGATATTGAAGCAATAAAAATCTGAGATGTCAGTAAAGCAGGCGATTGAGTAGATTAGATGCTGGTCTGAAAGGTATTCAGCAAAAAAAAAAAAAATGGGTTTCTTAGATGAATGTTTTAGGAAGTTTTATAAAAATTCCCTTTTAGGATATTCATGACATGCCTTAGAATATTCAGTTCTGTTCAGTTGCTCAGTCGTGTCCGACTCTTTGTAACCCCATGGACTGCAGCACACCAGGCCTCCCTGTTCATCACCAACTCCCAGAGCTTGCTCAAATTCATGTCCATCGAGTCAGTGATGCCATCCAACCATCTCATCCTCTGTCGTCCCCTTCTCCTCCTGCCTTCAATCTTTCAGGGTCTTTTCCAGTGAGTCAGTTCTTCACATCAGTTGGCCAAAGTATTGGAGTTTCAGCTATAGCATCAGTCCTTCCAGTGAATTTTCAGGACTGATTTCCTTTAGGAGTGACTGGTTTCATCTCCTTGCAGACCAAGGGACTCTCAAGAGTCTTCTCCAACACCACAGTTCAAAAGCATCAATTCTTCGGTACTCAGCTTTCTTTATAGTCCAACTCTCACATCCATGCATGACTACTGGAAAAACCATAGCTTTGACTAGATGGACCTTTGTCGGCAAAGTAATGTCTCTGCTTTTTAATATGCTGTCTAGGTTGGTCATAGCTTTTCTTTCAAGAATATTAAAGGCTGGAAAAAGTCCTGCACTTGTAATTAGCCTCTAATTAAAATACATAAATTAAAAAAAAAACTGTTTAGATTTGTTTAAATTAGTTTCTCAAATTTGTTTGACCTCAGAAATGTGTTCCAATGAAACGTTCTTAGCATTCATGGGAGTGGTCCCTAAAACTCACTTTGGGAAATGCTAATGTGGTCACTGTTAGCAAGTTTGAGGGTTCTATCTTGTTGATCAAGCAAGGTAGAACGTGAATGTACGTATCATTCAGAATATCTCCTTGGCAGAGCTTTCTCATTGGATAGACAGCCAGCAGAATTCAAGGGACTTCTGCCTTCTCCAACATTCACTATGTTAGTGGCAGGAGGAAAGTTTCCACAGTGGATGCTGTGATGATCAGGGGATGAGATGCCATACCATTTCAAGCTGCAAGTTTGACTCAAGAGAGGAATCTCTTTTCTATCAAGTCATGGTTAAATGAATTCATGAATCACAGAATTTAAGACTAAGAGATTTTTTTCAGAATTAAACAACAAAAAATGACCTGGGTTAAATATTCAGAGGTCTTAGTCTCTGGCAGAAATTCATTACTGCCATCAGGGCAAGCTGTATGTGCCCTTCTGCTCTTCCCTTGGGTCAGGTGATAAACAGCTCTGACTTCCCAGTGGCTGTAATTGAGTCACCTCACTGCAGCATTGAGCTGTGATCCAACTCTGGTCACATAGCTCATCCTTGGTGAAGAAGAAAAGTCTTAGGCTGGGATGACAAAAATCACAGAGCTGTTAGATTCTGCTACCTTCTGTCTCCTTGACTCAACGTGATCTCCCTTCCCCATCGCCTGATCCTGTGTTTTAAATTGCTGTTCTTTCTGCTCACAGAGCACCTCACCCTGTGATCTTTGCGGTGTCCACATGAGTTAACATGTCCTTTCATGATCGTAAGGAGTGATAAACATGACGTTTCACATTGCTGCCTTCCTTCAGAGAAAATGCCTGTGCTTTCTGCATTATGCAGAGATGAGTAGGAGCTTTTAGGAGCTGTGACTCTTAAAGGGCTGTGAAGCAAGAAAACATAAACCATCTAGAAAACCAGAAAATGCATGTAGGGTGCAGAAGGACTCTGTGTACCAGTAACTGGCTTTCAGTTGTCTTGTCATTCTACAAGTGAGTGCTAATCCAGAGACTGACCAGGCTGCCTAGAGCTGCAGGAGAGGGGGACATTAGAGGAGGCCCAGACCAGCTTGAGGGGGGGTTTCAGTTGGAACCACAGGGCCTGTCTTCTGTAGTACAGAATCCAAACCAGACACCTGTAATCCCATCTGGAAACTGTCATATTTTTCAGATGAAAGTGTCAGGCTCTCTAATTTTCTGTGCACATTTAGAGATTCAAAACAAGAAAACAAACATGGATGTAGTCTAGTCACAAAGGCATGAACAGAAAACGATGTGGCTTTAGCAGTAATTCTCAGTCACAAAGGAACTAAGAAAGAGAGGTCTCCTCCACTGTCTACACACAGCGGAAGTCCTTTGAACCATCTGGATTTATTCCCCAGGATCAATAAGTTTCATAATTAAAATGCCAGGAATAAGTGTAATTCAGCCACATGTCTTAGGGGGCACTCTGCTAATTTGCATGATGGCCAATTAATTGAGCTGTGTGTTGTCTGATTCAACATATTGAAGAATTGCTTTTCTGGAGGTAATTTACCATCAAACAGGTCATCTTCTTTAATTTGATAGGGGGGTGGGGTAGAATAAATAGCATTTTGAAGTGACTAGGATCTGCATTTCCTCAAAGATGTGATAAACTCTAATATCTGGACGCCTTGTTTACTTCACTTTAATTGTGTGTGTATGTGTGTGTGTGTATTAATGTAAGTCCATTCATCATGCTTTGGATATAGATTTCACTCACAGAGTGAAAAACAGATTGAAACATGTGGATATTTTCAATAATCTAAGTTAAATATAAGAATGTAAAATTTAAAATTTGGTTCTGTTACACTTGCACATTTCAACTCCCAATACCACATATGACTAGTGGACAGCATGGATATGGAACATTTTGTTACCAAAGAAAACGATATTGGGCAGTGCTGTACTAAATGTTTCTAAAATGTTTATGATTCTGTTTCAAGAACTTATATCACCTCTGTATTTTTTACATGCTTGAGGTTTATCTGCTGATGGTTTATTTTTTGTTTGTTTGTTTGTTTGTTTGCTTTCAGACATTGCCCTGGGACCTATGGACAGTAAGAGAACTCTTATTTTAATGTATCTGGATGGCTAGATATTGGGAACCTTGTTATATTTTATCTATTATGGAAAGAAGACCCAGACATTTTTGATGACAATCATCAGCTCCCTGATGATTTCTAAGCATTTATCTGCACCCAGAAACAGTGGTGAGGAAAAGAGTAAATACCAGATTCTTGGGTGAGCAAGAATTCAGTGTTGTGCCCCTTCATGCATCTTCTTTGATTATCGGTGGCCAGAGGAAATGTTGTAGTGAAGGGCATATATATTTGTTACTGCTTATAGAATACATGAAAAGTATGGATGAGAAAATGTAAATGACAAGCTATTCCATACAGGGAACCATTAAAACTTAAAAAAATTTTTTTTTGCCACGAGGCATGTAAGATCCTAGTTCCCAAACCAGGGATTGAACCTGAATCCCTTGCAGTGGAAGCGAGGAGTCTTAACCACTGGACAAACAGGGGAGTCCCCAGGGAATGCTTTTTTTTCATTATTATTTTCACTGAAGCTTAGTCACAGAGGATTTGAGCTTTAGAGCCAGACATCCCTGGATGTGAGTCTACACTGCAGTTACTATAACAACATGACTTTCAGCAAGTTCTGAAACTCTTGAAGCCTCAGTTTTTTCTCATCTGTAAAATAAGGGTTATGACACCTACATCAGAGAGTTGTGTGAGGATTAAAGGAGATAATATTTGTAGAGTATTTAGCTCAGTATCTGTCATGTATTGATACAAAGTCTATATTACTGCTGATGTTATTTATTCGGCTAATCTGATGTGCAAGGGTGAACATTTCCAAAATTGAGAATTGAGACTAAAGCACAGTTTGGTGGTGGCAACATCTGTGAAATTAAGAAAATAACCGCACCCATACGAAGCCCCATTTCCCTTGGGTTTGGGCCCTTTTCTCCCCTGTCTTAGAAGAGCCCTGGGTCACGTGATCTTAAGAGCTCAACTTGAGTTTAATGTTTTCTTCTCTTTTAATGAGACAGCAACAGGAAAGTTGGGTAGATCTAACTATTCATGAGCCTGGTCTTCTGAAGTGACATTGCTCCTTTCTTCCCTTAAAACAGAAAGATGACTATTCCCTTCCCTCCCTCAGGAGATTGAAGCATCATGGAAGGCTCTCAAGAAAAGAGCTAAAAAATTTCTGCATGAAAACATCTTTTATAGGGAGGTGGTTTTACTTGGATATTCACAAAAAGGGCTGACATTCAGAACATTGGGATTCTATAACCATAAAATGTTTTTGTTGATTTTAGAAAGTGACAGGGGTTAGCTTCATGTTTCAATTGTGTAGTCTTCACAATAGTGAAACAAAACTCATTTCTATTGCAAAACAAATTGCAAAACTTAATCTTAAACCAGTAAAAGTCAAAGTCTTCAATGGTATGTTGATTTTGGTCAGTGTGAGATTTTAATGTGCTAGGAAATTTTCTTTTCTTGTCTTATGATCATGCATATGCTTATTTATTATTATTTTTTTTTACTCATATAGACAAGCACTGATTTGGTACAGCCGGTAGGTAAATATCCAGAAAATTCTGGATTTTTTTTCATATTTAATATACATTGTATA
The DNA here is from genome assembly GCF_029378745.1 of Bos indicus. NCBI lineage: Eukaryota > Metazoa > Chordata > Mammalia > Artiodactyla > Bovidae > Bos > Bos indicus. Next base: position 82,783,142 of record NC_091763.1, read on the forward strand.
CAGAGTGTATTATCTTAGAATGAACTTTCATTTCTCATGGCATTGCTAGTCACAGACATAATATTATACAATTTAATTTACATACTCTGTAGCTTTATTTAACTGGTGCTACTCTATTGAAGACTTTTGTGTTTCTCATCAAATCTTACCATGATCTATTTCATCTTATGTTTTTTTTTTTTTCTTTGCTCTTCTGCATACTCTAAAGACTGATTCTTCAAAAAGTCTTTCCCTGTGTAACCTGATTATGGAGGAAACTCCAGACAGTGGGTTGACCGAAGAAATTCAAAGATCTCAGATTGATTTAGGTGCAATTATTTGGGGCCCCGATGGTAGTACAGACAGTGTCAGCCAGAAAATGACCCAAGATGGGTCACAGGAAGACTCTGCATGTCTCTCTGAAGCAGAACAGGACCTGGAATTGTCCACCGGAATGTTTCCTTCTGCTGACTGGCACACTGTAGCTGGGCAGGGTGAAAATGTCCTGCGGCCAGCCCGTCTATGTGGAGATGAACAACTGCCCCCAAACCCCATGCCTGGGGCTGCTTGTATGGAGATGGAGCATCCTTATGATTTACCTGACTCAGAGATACCAGCCATGGAAACTAGTGGCCTGGTCAAAGAAAGTCAAGAAGATATTAAAAAGTCAGAAGAAGAGGAAGAAAACCAGAAGACTGAAGATTCTATCTGGGCAGGTGTGGAGACATATGAAAAGGTAGAGGCTGGAACTATTGGTGTCAAGGACCTAGAAGGGACAGAGGAATTTGAAGAGAGAACATGTGAAAGTACAGGAAATGGAGTAGTAGATCTTTTTAAGACACTAGGAAAGCAAGACCAGGAGACCTTAAAAATCAATGAAGAGGAAACTAGGAAATATCTAAGTGCTGAGTGTGAAGAAAGCATAAAGACTGATGAAAAGTATCTTGAGAAAACTGACATATTAGAAAAAGACATGAAAAATGTAGATCAAGCAGATGAGTTTAGTGACAGAGCCCAAGGGCTAGATGAAGGGAATCAAGTAGTAATAAGTAATTGTGAAATTATAGAGAGTTCTGAAGCTAACGGTGCCAGTCATACAGATATTTTGATTCTGCCTCCCCAGGCTGACTCTGTGTCTAATACTGAAGATGCCAGCCCAGAGGGATGGTTCTTAGCTGAAAAAGACAAAGATAAAAAATTAATAGGCCCTCCTAGCCATAATATAATGTATCACTTAGCACAGGGGAGTACAGATGCTAAAGAGATTCAGTGTGGGGCTGTGTTACATGCGTTTGGAGCTGACAGGGATGGAAATCAGGCTATTGTTTTATCAGTAACACACAAAGCAGCAACTCAGTCTAGGACAGATCTTAATTCTGCTCTGGGAACTGATGCAAACAGAAGAGACTGGTGTTTGTATAAGACAGAGGATTCATTAATAGAGGGACCTGAAAGTACAGGGACTAGGAACTGTAGCCAAACCATTAACTTGCCAAGAATTGCAAAACCGGGGCCTTGGGGAACAGATCCAGGTCAAATCCGACAGCCAAGCTTGGATTCAGCAGGGAATAATGTAGAAATAGTAGAATTCTCTGGTATACCAGATGGCCAAGCAAGTGGATTTGCCAGTTGTCTTGATTCTATTAACCACTGGTCTACCAGAGGCATAGAAGGCTTAGATAATTGCAGGGAATGCTTAGATACAGTTGGAAGCAAGAAAGGGCTGGAGGTGGATTTACTAGCAGATGTAGGTGGGAAACTAGTCATTGGTAGCTGCTGGGAAGAAAGCCAAGAGATAGCTATACCATTGGTTCTGGGAGCCTCCCAGAATGCTAGCACCGAGAGTTCTGCTAGTCCCCAAGACAATGACACCAACAACTCAGATTTATCTGAAGATGAAATTGCTAACCAGAGATATGGATTGTTGTACCAAGAAATAGAGGCTGATAAAGAAGAGGTACTTACCCCAGTATGTAGTATAGACTAGCCAAAGACTTCTGTAGGCTCTGTTTTTCCTAATGTTTCTCACCTACTTCATCATCCATCTATGTCTTCTCCAAGGTCTCCCTCATCTCCTTAACAGATTGTCATGTGCCTCTTGAAATCTGTGCAAACCAAACACAAATAGGTTGACAAAAAAAAAAAAAAAAACAGACAAAAAAGACAACCAAAATGACAACAGAAAAAGCAGAATGATTGTGTTGGGAATTGATGAGAGTCTATTTTACCATCCCATTTATTGTGTTTATTCTTTCTACTTTCAGTTTTATTATTCAAGCATTAAGATATATAGAAAAAACAGACTAATTTACTGTTCCCAAAGTGGTTACACCCCAATAAAAGCACATGAAATGTTTCTACCAAGGTCCATTGAAACTATAAAATCTCATAATAGCTGTTCATTAAAGTGATGTATTTAGAGAAAAGTACTGGATGTGCTTCTAGAGTCTATCAATGGCTAAAAAAAGAACTATTTAAACCCTCATGGCTCTTGTATGGAATCATGTTCTCATTATCAGGAAAGTAGGCTTTGGTTAGCCACATACCAGCAATAATTATAAAACTAATGTTTCCCTTTTTTGTCAACCTATTTAAAATAATACAGTATGGCCTTTTCCATTTCCTAAGCATTTGAATGCACAGTGACCTTTTGTATTATTTTAAAATTTGTGGTGGTCTTCAGTTTCCCAATTGTCTAATAGACATTTATCAATCCTACAGAAGTAATGAAAAAAATAACATACTCTGATTTCCATTTCTGTTTAGGCTTCTGGAGGTTCATTTAATGGATTCACCCAGGTAAGAAATTGACTTACTGGTAAAATTCATCAGTTGAGAACATTGCAAATTTTAAAAATATGGAACTTCTGGTCACTGGAATAGCATAATGTTAAAAAATAAAAGAAAAAAAGAAAAAAAATAAGTATGTCAATATAAAATTTGACCCCACTTCTTGTGAACTTAGTAATGGAAATAGTAATAGTAGTAAGGTTGCAGGGTTGTTGTGAAGGTTAAATGAGATGCCAGTGCAGAGACAGTCTAGAAGCCTGGCACATACTAAGTGCTCCATGACACTAACTGGCTATTGGTAATAAGGTATACTATGGAATTCTGATGGTTCCTCCACTAGAAATTTGAAGTTGTCTTAATCTGAGAGATCTGCTAGGCTCAGCAGCCTCTTCTTGGAAAAGAAGAGATAGGATTGGTTGGATCTAATGAGATGGCTCTTTAGACAATATAAGTGATTTTTAGGAGCCTCCTTCTAAAGATTCATTTAAGAGTCATACTACACAGAACCTTATTTTTTCAGTGGTTCTTCAGAAAGGAGCCACTGGAAGATCACAAACCATTGACCAGGGTGGCTCTGGCCAATAAGCCAGCATTTTCCTTGGAAGTCTGTGATGGAGGGGCCACACAATGGACTGTTCCATTCACTGCATGTGTCCCAACAGATGGACAGTGTAACCCATATGAAAAGCAGACCACATGGCTATCAAGTCATGGAATAAGTTCTGAAAACTTCTTCAAGGGAGACTTCAAATATCTGCCTAGCTGTGATGAGTGTTTCGTCTCAGATCTTACACATGATCAGTTTTGAATATCAACCTTCAGAATTTCTCCATTTAAAAGTTTGACAACTTTACCACATGTGATCTATAAAAAGAGAAAACCCACTCACACACTTGCACCTGAATACAGATACACACAAACACACAAACACACAGAGAGATGATAATGTATCTTTCCATAGAAGCGAACTCTTTCAAAAGATTGGGTTTTAAGAACTGTTCTTTATGTCTCATTTTTAAAGTCTGTATTTTTATCAGTTATAAACGCACATCATTTAAAGAGTTCAGTTCAGTCACTCAGTCATGCCCGACTCTTTGCAACCCCATGAACCGCAGCACGCAGGCCTCCCTGTCCATCACCAACTTCTGGAGTCCACCCAAACCCACGTCCATTGAGTCGGTGATGCCATCCAACCATCTCATCCTCTGTCGTCCCCTTCTGCTCCTGCCCACAATCTTTCCCAGCATCAGGGTCTTTTCAAATGAGTCAGCTTTTTGCATCAGGTGGCCAAAGTATTGGAGTTTCAGCCTCAACATCAGTCCTTCCAGTGAACACCCAGGACTGATCTCCTTTAGGAGGGACTAGTTGGATATCCTTACAGTCCAAGGGATGCTCAAGAGTCTTCTCCAACACCACAGTTCAAAAGCATCAATTCTTCGGCACTCAGCTTTCTTTATACTCAAACTCTCACATCCATACATGACCACTGGAAAAACCATAGCCTTGACTAGACGGACCTTTGTTGACAAAGTAATGTCTCTGCTTTTTAATATGCTGTCTAGGTTGGTCATAACTTTCCTTCCAGGAAGTACTTCAGTTCAGTTCAGTTGCTCAGTCGTGTCCGACTCTTTGCAACCCCATGGACCGCAGCATGCAGGCCTCCCTATTCATCACAAACTCCCGGAGTTCACTCAAACTCACATCCATCGAGTCAGTGATGCCATCCAGCCATCTCATCCTCTGTCGTCCACTTCTTCTCCTGCCTCCAATCCCTCCCAGCATCAGGGTCTTTTCCAATGAGTCAGCTCTTCACATGAGGTGGCCAAAGTATTGGAGTTTCAGCTTCAGCATCAGTCCTTCCAATGAACACCCAGGACTGATCTTTAGGATGGACTGTTTGGATCTCCTTGCAGTCCAAGGGACTCTCAAGAGTCTTCTCCAACAACACAATTCAAAAGCATCAATTCTTTGGCACTCAGCTTTCTTCATAGTCCAACTCTCACATCCATACATGACCACTGGAAAAACCATAGCCTTGACTAGTTGGACCTTTGTTGGCAAAGTAATATCTCTGCTTTTCAATATACTATTTAGGTTGGTCATAACTTTCCTTCCAAGGAGTAAGCGTCTTTTAATTTAATGGCTGCAATCACCCTCTGCAGTGATTTTGGAGCCCAGAAAAATAAAGTCTGACACTGTTTCCATTGTTTCCCCATCTATTTCCCATGAAGTGATGGGACCAGATGCCATGATCTTAGTTTCCTGAATGTTGAGCTTTAAGCCAACTTTCTCACTCTCCTCTTTCACTTTCATCAAGAGGCCCTTTAGTTCTTCACTTTCTGCCATAAGGGTGGTGTCATCTGCATATCTGAGGTTATTGCTGTTTGTTCCAGCAATCTTGATTCCAGCTTGTGCTTCCTTCAGCCCAGCATTTCTCATGATGTACTCTGCATAGAAGTTAAATAAGCAGGGTGACAATATACAGCCTTGCTATACTCCTTTTCCTATTTGGAACCAGTCTGTTGTTCCATGTCCAGTTCTAACTGTTGCTTCCTGACCTGAATACAGGTTTCTCAAGAGGCAGATCAGGTAGTCTGGTATTCCCATCTCCTTCAGAATTTTCCACAGTTTATAGTGATCCACACAGTCAAAGACTTTGGCATAGTGAATAAAGCAGAACACAGTTTAAAAGGATTTTTTTAATTAAAAAAAACAAAAACCAAAAAACAAAAAACTTTAAACTTTAGGCCGTTTTATACCCCCTCCATTTCCTGCTTCTCAGAGGAAAATACTTTCACACCTTGTAACAGATTCTCTGGTTTCACTGCTACATGTGTGATGACTTTCTTATAATGGTCCTTCTTGATTTCCAAAGCATTAGTTATGGACTCATCTCTCTAGAAGACTAAAGTGTCTTCAATCTGCTACCCTCGGAGTTCATATCTCTTTCTCTGCTTCCTGCCCTCCAGTGACATCATAGCCAGCCAGCCAGCCAGTCAGTGGTGGGATTATTATGATGCTGTAAGTGCTCTTATTGGTCAAGTGATGAAGTTTACATTTCCTTTTAGGCTAACATTTTTTTCCTTGGAGGAAGTAATTGTAGCATCTTGTTTGTGAGCTTATTTGTTTGCGAGCTTCTTTATTTGTTTGTTTAGTTTTCTAGGTACTTATTTCTAATTCAACCACATATTCTGTGGTTATAGAAATCTCTCTTTTTGTTTAAAACATTAACCATTCATTAAGTTTCATCCTCTTGAACATTGAAACTGTTCTTCGGGACTGCTCTAGTCAGACCTGGAAACGCTATGGATTATGACTTGCACAGCTATAATCACAGGGTCTCCCATCACGTCTGCTGTGGGGGTGGTCACCTCTCTTCTGTCCATCCACTCTTTTGGGGACACAAATCACCCTCATTTGGGGTTAAACCCCTTATTTGGATAGAGCACATCCTCCAGTAACTTCCTGAGAAAAGTGTGCACAAGACGCATGTATTTGTGACCTCCTGTATTGAAAGTATCTCTGTCCTCATGTACCTAATAGACTGTTTGGATATTATAAGTTATTCACTATATTCCCTTAGAATTTTGAAGCCGTTGTTCCACTCAATTCTATCTCCTAGTGTTGCCACGGAAAAACTGTCATTTCTTTTTCGTTTCCGTAGGGTACATCTTTTTTAACATTTAATAAATAATTTTATTGAAGTGTAGTTGATTATCAATGTTGTGTTAGTTTCAGGTGTACAGTGGAGTGATTCAGTTATGCAGGTATATAATCTTTTCCCTATTCCTTTCCATTATGGTTTAATCACAGAATAGTGAGTATAGTTCCCTGTGCTATATGTAGTAGGACCTTGTTGTTTATTTTGTATATAGTAGCATGTATCTGTTAATCCCAAACTCCTAATTTATCTGCCCCTGCAATGGCACCCCACTCCAGTACTCTTGCCTGGAGAATCCCATGGACGGAGGAGCATGGTAGGCTGCAGTCCGTGGGGTCGCTAAGAGTCGGACACGACTGAGTGACTTCACTTTGACTTTTCACTTTCATGCATTGAAGAGGGAAATGGCAACCCACTCCAGTGTTCTTGCCTGGAGAATCCCAGGGACGGGGGAGCCTGGTGGGCTGCCGTCTATGGGGTCACACAGGGTCGGACATGACTGAAGCGACTTAGCAGCAGCAGCCTTTCCCCTTTGGTAACCACGTTTGCTTTCTATGTCTCTGAATCTATTTATTTTTTGTAAATAAGTTAATTTGTATCATTTTTTAAGATCCCGCATATGAGTGATACCATATAGGATTTTTCTTTGATGAGAAACTGTCATTTTGAGTCTTGATTTTTGTAAGAAACCCTCTCTCTCTATTTCTCTGTGTGCTTGTATACCCCCCTACCTTTTTTTCTCTGCAAGTCCACGTAATCTTTATACCCATGTTTCTAAAATTTTACAATGATGTACTGTGGTCTGCATCTATTTTCATACATTGTACTAGGCCATTTTAATCTGAAAATTGATTTTTTGTTTGTTTGTTTTCTTGTTCTGCAACACTTCTCTTTTTCATGTACTGACTTTTTGAGTGAGTCTTTCTTTTTTCCCCCTTTTCCTTTTCTCTTTCTCCGCTTTCCAACTTGTCTAACAGATTTTTTAACTTCTATATATATATATTTAAATTCCCATAAGCTTTTTGTTTACTGAATATTTCTTTTTGAATAGCATCTTCTTATGTTGTGAGTATACCATCTTCCACTGTATCTCCAAGGGTATTAATAATTCTCAAAGGTGTAAAGTCTTTGTTTCTTGAGACTCCTCAAATGTCTGGTGACCTTGGCTGTCTCTTTAAGAGGAGGTCACTGAAAAACTGAGAGACTTGTACAAGTAGGTGGGACTCATTGACTATGGGTTTTGTTGTAGGATTTTCTGGCTCATCTTTTCTGTTGAGGAGTTCCTGGTATCAGATTCTTTTGACTTTTTTTCCTTCTCTCTCAAGCTGGTCATGTTTCTCTGGAAAGACTCTTCTGGTCTCTTGTCTGGGTATGTGAAGGTCGGGTCAGGGTTCAAGCCTGGTTGCCAGGTTAATTGGAGTTGAATGGGGAAGTAGTTGGGAGGAGCTGGGAGGAGTAGTGGAGGAGCCCTTGTCTCTATTAGGTAAATATTCAATTAATTCCTCTACTTTCCTAATATACCTGTGTGTCCCCCGGTCCAGAGACTCCAGAGACCCTCTGTTTCAGCCTCTCAAAATAGGGGCAAAGGGTGTTGCTTGGTTTTCAAATTTGAGACTATCTCCAAGTCTAAGTAATATTCACTAGACTTTCAACCAGTTCCCCTGGCTTTTGTACCACCGTCATTTCCATTTCTCGTGGTACCTAGTTTATAATTCTCTTTTAAATTAATTTTTATTAGAGTATAGTTGCTTTATAATGTTGTGTTAGTTTCTGCTGTACAGAAAAGTTAATCAGCTATATGTATACATATATCCCCTCTTTTTAGGGATTTCTTTTCCATGTCAGTCACCACGGAACACTGAGTGGAGTTCCCTGAGCTATACATAGGTTCTCATTCAGTTCAGTTCAGCTCAGTTCAGTCTCTCAGTTGAGTCGGACTGCAACCCCATGGACTGTGGCACACCAGGCTTCCCTGTCCATCACCAATCCCTGGAGCTTGCTCAAACTCCTGTCCATCAAATTGGTGATGCCATCCAACCGTCTCATCCTCTGTCATCCCCTTCTCCTGCCTTCAGTCTTTCCCAACATCAGAATCTTTTCCAGTGAGTCAGTTCTTCGCATCAGGTGGCCAAAGTATTGGAGTTTCAGCTTCAGCATCAGTCCTTCCAATGAATATTCAGGATTGATTTCCTTTAGGATTGACTGATTTGATCTCCTTGCTGTCCAAGGTACTCTCAAGAGTCTTCTCCAGCACCACAGTTCAAAAGCATCAATTCTTCAGCATTCAACTTTCTTTGTAGTCCAACTCTCACATCCATACATGACTACTGGAAAAACCATAGCTCTGACTAGATGAACTTTTGTCAGCAAAGTAATGTCTCTGCTTTTTAATATGCTGTCTAAGTTGGTCATAGCTTTTCTTCCAAGGAGCAGGTGTCTTTTAATTTCATGGCTGCAGTCACTGTCTGCAATGATTTTGGAGCCCAAGAAAGTAAAGTTTCTCACTGTTTCCATGGTTTCCGTGTCTATTTGCCATGAAGTGATGGGACTGGATGCCATGATCTTAGTTTTTTGAATGTTGAGTTTTAAGCCAGATTTTTCACTTCCTCTTTCACTTTCATCAAGAGGCTTTTTAGTTCTTCGGTTTCTGCCATTAGGGTGGTGTCATCTGCATGTCTGAGGTTATTGATATTTCTGCCGGCAATCTTGATTCCAACGTGGCATTTTGCACGATGTACTCTGCATAGATGTTAAATAAGCAGGGTGACAATATACTCCTTCTATTTTATACATAGTATCAATAGTGTATGTATGTCAACCACAATCTCCCAGTTCATCTGAACCTCTCTCTCCCTCGCTTTGGTATCCACACATTTGTTTTCTATGTCTGTCTCTATTTTGGTTTTGTAAATAAGATCATCTGTACCATTTTTCTAGATTCCACATTTATGTGTTAATATACAGTATTTGATTTTCTCTTTCTGTCTTACTTCACTCTGTACGACACTCTCTAGGTCCATCTACTTTGTTGATCCATTGGGTTGTTTTTGGCATTTCTACATCAACTTACAGTGCAGACTTTTTAGATCCTCCAAGTTACTGTTCATTTGTTTGCTTTTTAATTTCAAAATTTTGTTGCGGTTGTTTTTCTTTCTATTCTTTTTACCCTCATGGGTTTATGCCTTTAAAAATTAATTTTCTTCTTGTTATCTGGTTTGGATTCTGTAGGCAACAGAGGTAAATGCCTGTGTTCCATCCTCCATCTTTGACCAAATGTCACTGGCTTATCTTTTCTTTTGGAGAACCGTTGATATCTGATTATTTAGGGTTTTTTTTTCCTTTGAACTGGTTAGATTACCCAGGAAAGACTCTTGGTTTCTTGTCTGGAGGGTATAAGCCAGGTTACCCATATAATGGGGAATGAAGATTCTCCCTGAGATCACTGTTCCCTTACCTTGTCTCCATCTTGATTTTTTTACAATCCATATCCCAAATGAATATATTGCATACAATTTTATTTTTATTTTTATTTTTTTTCTAATCTTAATTTTTAAACTTTACATAATTGTATTAGTTTTGCCAAATATCAAAATGAATCCGCCACAGGTATACATGTGTTCCCCATCCTGAACCCTCCTCCCTCCTCCCTCCCCATACCATCCCTCTGGGTCGTCCCAGTGCAGTAGCCCCAAGCATCCAGTATCGTGCATCGAAGCTGGACTGGCAACTCGTTTCTTACATGATATTTTACATGTTTCAATGCCATTCTCCCAAATCTTCCCACCCTCTCCCTCTCCCACAGAGTCCATAAGACTGTTCTATACATCAGTGTCTCTTTTGCTGTCTCGTACACCAGGTTATTGTTACCATCCTTCCAAATTCCATATATATGCGTTAGTATACTGTATTTATGTTTTTCCTTCTGGCTTACTTCACTCTGTATAATAGGCTCCAGTTTCATCCACCTCATTAGAACTGATTCAAATGTATTCTTTTTAATGGCTCAGTAATACTCCATTGTGTATATGTACCACTGCTTTCTTATCCATTCATCTGCTGATGGACATCTAGGTTGCTTCCATGTCCTGGCTATTATAAACAGTGCTGCGATGAACATTGGGGTACACGTGTCAATTAATTCATAGATATCACACTTTGATGAAACAATAAGATTAAGAATCCAACATTTAAAATGCTTAAATTTGTAGTTTAGATCCACTAAATTCTAATTCATTGAGGATGTCCTGGAGAGAAGCTGCAGACCAATAATGCCTTTGAAAACTCTGCTCTTTGTTGAATGCTTCTCATCATATTATTGAATTCTACTAGGTCAGATTTATATTTAAAATAACTACTGTCAGAAATTATATTTGCATTTTTTGCTTTTGATTTAAACTAAATGAGACAAATGAATCTTTATAATGTATTTGTTGATGCAATTCATAGAAACTGATTTAAATGATATCTTTGTGTTGCTGTTTTGGCAAATTAACTGAGACCCTAATAATTTGGAATCTTCTACTTTGTCCCCACTTTTCAACTCCAGGATACTTCATTGTTCACAATGCAGGCAGACCAGAGTATGTTCAACATGGTGAGTTGATTTTGGTTTGTGTTTTGGGAAAATTTTTCATTACCACCAAATGTTCCAAGGTTGATCATTGTAGGTAATTTAGAGCTTAAATATTCAGAGTGTGGTTTCTGTAGCTCTCTCTTTTCTAGAAAATAGGAAGGAAAGCTCCTGAAAAATCATGTGACTTTGTATGTGGTTGCTTCTATTTATAAAGGCACAGTGATCCTGGCAAAAATCAAAGTATAGGCTTCGATGGAACATGAAGTCTAGCCATTCAAGAACATGGATGTTTCTGTGTAACTATAGCTTATGCTACAGGACTGACAACGGAATTGCCTCAAGAATTCGTGCTGCAGAATAGATCCTTGCTTTTTCTTGAACCCGAGCTACTTCATCTCTCATCTCCTCTCTTTATTTTGTAACCTGTAGAAAGAAGTAATACATGGTAAAGATGTGATGCCTACTTTGCTGCCAAATGAGATAAAGAGAAAAGTTTAGCTCAGGAGTGAGTAGGAAGCAGAAAGTTTACTCTGGGTGTTAGAGGAGATTCTTGCAAGATTGGTTATCATAGGAAACATATGTAGCAGCAGCTTACTCCTAAGGCTGAACAAAGAGACCTTGAGTAATGTCACTGAGAGCTTGTCATTGCTGCACTATGGAGGATTTAGGCTCTTTGAGGATTAGTTCAGGAAGGTTATTTGTAGTGTACTGCTTTTCCTGTGGGAATGGCATAGAATTATCCCAGCTTCTGGCTTTCACTTTGGAAACTCAGAATTGGATTTAAATAGAATGAATTTTTCCTTTTAGATGATTTTACTTCTAAGAAAGGATTTCTGCTCTAGAAGGTTAATTGGCCATTTTTCAAAGACAAGTGTTTCTTTAACACTCTGTCCATAGATGGGTGTATTTTTGCCTTTTGGGTAACCAGGTAAAAGGTGGAGTCTGTGATGCCTGCAAATGAAGAGTTAAATGTTTAAAATTCATATTATATTGGTGTTAATAATGGAGCTAGAGAGACTTATGTTTCATGATTATTAGTGGTTTTCAGTCTGGGTGATGGAGTAAGGGTTATACTGACACTGGAGGATGAGATTTTTAATTACCAATTGTGAATGAGTTAAAAAATGGAGAAACACTGCTGTAAAAAAAGGCAATGGGTCATCAGTAAATTCACACCTACTACAATTGCAAATTCCTGGCACAGAATCCAGTGGTTTTTAAGTTTCTCTGAACATCTCCCTACCACCCCTACACATACAGCTGGTTCTAGGATCTTCCATGTGGGCCCTTCTCTTCTCTTTCTCTGTGTTTTCTGAAGCAGATTTCTTGTACTGTCTTTCCATTGGGGAGCTTAGCTGTGTCATGCCCAGCACTGCAGATGCTGCTAGTGTTGGCTCTGCGCTGTGAAGGACTAGGAGATCACAGTGAACCTCGCCCACTGAATTGCAATTGTGTAGCATCTTCCCAGAAGCAGAACAATGTCTGGACATGGGTTCATTGACTGATCTGAGCAAAGCAGAGGCTGAAGTTGGTAGTCAGCTGCACATCTCCCTAGTCTTCATCTTGTGGCCCCAGGAGATATCCCTTGAGTACAAGTTTAAACCCTGTTGAATCTGCAAACCCTACTCTGGACTCAGGATTAGCTCCATGGCCCTTTGAAGTTCTCATTAGAGTAGCTGTCTTAAGTTTGGAGAAGGCAGTTACCATATTGGAATGCGTCTAGACCCTTAACTCCTCTCTCCCAAACCATCTTTTCTTACCCTGCATTGCCTGCTTTCCAGCTTATCACAGAGGATGCTAGAAAATGTGTACTCTAGCAACAATAGTTGTTCTGTTCTAAAGCAGGAATTCCATTTCTGAGTCTGCAGAGTTAAACTGTCCTGGCATCCTGCTGCCACTAATATATACAGAGAATACCTCTCCTCTGAATGTATAATGATGGCTACTTCAGTGAACACCAGTGCCCCCAGATGGGTACAGCATGGTATCAACCCGTTTAAAATGTTTGCCAGGGGAAGCTTCTTATAGAAAAAAAAAAAGTGCTTGAAACAGGGCACAAGTCCTAAAGGTCTACTTTAAGATCTTTCCACGAGATGCTGTTACCTTTACTTTTCCTTCTATCTTGACAAAATATTTTCAATTTTACATTATCGTAGAAGGATTAGATAAGTGACTTAAGTTTCCAAATTTGAGCAGCCTATTTTATGTATAGTCATGCTGTCATGTTTCAACCTTACTCATCATTCAGTGAATTCTATTTGTCCCCCTAGAACTTAAATTTATAATGCTATATTATAATATTTGGCATGATATTATAATTAAAGGAAAATATTGTGACTAGTGGAATATAACCAATTCCTCCTCTTTATATTTTGCTTCCATTGAGTTATTGTCTGACTGCAACAAGCAAATACCATTGGACTTATTCATGAAAACACCCTGCCTATTCTTGCCGTGTATGAAACCAAAATTTCTCAGACTTCCAAGAAACCCAGACTGATGCAAATATTTTTTCATTTTAGGTTATCTTTGTGTTTGGTTTTGGGTTTCTTTTTTTAATCTTAATGTAAACAGATAAATTTATATGATAGATGTTTTGAAACTTCCTTGGCTCCTCGTCCCCCATTGCAGACTCAGCTCACAGTGGGGCAACCATCTGCCCATGGGTTTCTTTGTCTTTGTCAAATTACTCTTCCAATCCTTGTTGTGTAGGTCATTTGATATCCTCTCATAGCAAGTCACCTTGACTTCCAAAATGATTAGATCATACTGTGAGAGCTTATAGTATTTCTTAGCTGCAATGAAAACTTGTTCTATTATGAAGATAATTCCTTTTGAACAATACAAGTGAAATCTTTTCCAATAAAGAACTCCTGAGAGTAGAGTGAATTTTATCTCATTCTTTCTTAAAACTTGTGTCACATCGCCCTTTAAAGGTTATAAAAACCCATAAAAATACCAGATCTATGTACATTTATCTACCTAAGTATCCTTTTATTTTTATTATGCCCTTTCAAGAAAGGGGTAATGTGACCTTGGCATGGGTTGCAATGGAGGATTTGATGGCAGCATAAGAGAAATAGTTTGCATATTTATCCAACAGCAGGCTATTCATTATTTTCTATTATCTCAGCATAACTTCTCCATCACTTCCCTATGGAACCTATCCTGTGCACCCATTTCAGTCTACATATGAGAGAAAGATGGCTTTTGATTTCTTATGGCAAATGTTTGACAGAGATTTCTGAATCCTCCAAAGGTAATATTTATTGGAGACTCCTTACTCTTCTAGGAAAACACGTTTAAACTTTCTTGTGGTTTAAACACCTTGATGGAAAAAGATCTTAGCATACCTTCCAATGGCCATCTGTATGTTAATCTATGAATCAAAAGAGAGGAAATAGTTTCAGTAGCCACGGCAACATGCATTGATTGGCTGTGCTGTTTTTCATAGCTAGTTATTATTTAATCTTGCTAACTTTAAAACTGAAAAAGTCTGGAGCTAAGAGATTCCAGAGGTTTTGTTCAGCATGTAATTGGAATCAGGAGGGTGTCTGTGGGTAGAGGTCCTAGTAGGAAGACAAGACTTCACTCTGGTCTGCACAAGAATCTGATTGATATCAAAGAGAATACTGCTCAGTAGTTCCTTAAAGGATTAGTTTATCATGTGAAAACGACTGATGACTAAGGATTTTGTTGGAAGGAGAAGTGAAATATAGGGACTGAACAGAAATGTACGAGGGCAAGGTATCTATAACTGTGGTGGCTCCTTGCCGGGCGGCTGAGTCTGTTCCTCCTAGCCGGGCGGTGGCACCGTCATTCCATAGTGACCTTTCGTATGCATTAATGCATTTTGATCTGAATCATTAGGATGACCCCTCAGTTTTTTGGCTGCATTGCCCATCAACAGAGCGGGCAGTGCCCAGAACTGTGTTCTCCTTGAATTCTTCCTTACTCCTTCCAATTTCCAAAGGAGGGAGCTCCTAGGATCTCTTCTGTCTCTGCTCCATAGTGCAGAGTACTGTATCAATGTCCCAAGAAGCGAATACTCAGAATGTTGAAAGAAAGTGCAACGAGTCACCAAAATGGTAAGTCTTTGCCCAACTTCAAAAGATATCACAGTGACGTTATTGTGAAACTTAATATGTTCATTCCTAGACTTTTTCAGTTCTGTAAAGAACCATCATGCTTAATCTGGACTTTTTTTTCCAGCACACATTTAATGAAGCTAATTACCTATATCGTGATGAAGAAAATTGTTAATTGTCCAGTATTCCATAACACTATCTGTTCACATGTTGAATCTTTTTCCTCTAACCCTCGAAACAAACCATCAAAGGCTGAATCTGAACAGGCTCCACCCACAGAGCCGAAAGCTGAGGAGCCCGCTGCTGCTGTTGCACCTGCCACTGGGCTGGACCTTGGATTGGACACCCGGGCTGAGGAGCCAGAGGAGGGGGCAGCGGTGAGCGCCACCTCCCTCCCACCCTCCGCCCACCTCCCCACCACTGCTGTGCTCATCTCATCCCATTTCTCCCTTCTCATTCCTGTTTCACTTGGGCCACATCACTTCCATACCTGTCACAGCTTCCCAAGTTCAAATGGCCTTTATTCCTTTGACAGTGAAAGTTCATTCTCTTATTTTTTATTTTTTAAAAAAGGAAGATATCCAGAGACCTGATCTAACACTGTCATGTTGCCACAGGCTTGGTTCTCAATAAAGGATACCTTGAATCTTCCTGCTACTCTCCCATTCATGGTAAAGAGGTGGTAATAACTCACAAATAACCAGACTTGTTAGTGCTTGCCCCACCTATGATGGCTAATGGCGGACCTTCCATTAGGGACCAACCTGCAGATGATAAGTAGAAGGGTAATCACTTTGTTGTTTATGTCTCTGTATTGATTTCTTACAGTATTAGTCTTGTAGGTTGGTTTAGGCCCCATGAGGGACTGAAATCCCACATTAAAAATCATTGAATCTACAAGGATTCCTATGTGTACCACTGTTTGCTCAAAATCAAGTCTGGTACTGGTTGTCATAATATGAGGGAGCTTAAGGATCTATTTTGTGCAGAGGTGAAGACTCGTCTGTCTGCCTGGAAACCTCTCACCTTGCTCACTGCAGCTGTGTACCACAGCACATCCTAACGCAGAATGGGCTCTATACACACCATACTGAATTGCATCATTTAATACACGTGGAAGTGTAGAATGATACCAAAGAAAATATAATCCAAAATACCCATGGAGAGTGAAAAGAGTTTATTTATGAAATGCAGTTAAAGCATCTCCCAAGAATTTAATCAGAGTGTTGCTGCTGCTACTGCTAAGTCGCTTCAGTCGTGTCCGACTCTGTGTGACCCCATAGACAGCAGCCCACCAGGCTCCTCTGTCTCTGGGATTCTCCAGGCAAGAATACTGGAGTGGGTTGCCATTTCCTTCTCCATTTAATCAGAGTACCATTTAGTAAAGGCTGTAGTATTAACTACAGCCTTCATGTAATTTGTACAGAGAGGAGAACCAATCTCCCAGTTTCCAAAATAATATTGCCTAGATGAGATAACTAGAGGAATGAAAGTTATATTTTTCCTGTTGGTGCCCTCTGTTATTTTGCCACGAAAAGGCAGGTCATCTGTCTAATTTATCATTTATTAATAGAGTAGAAAAATAAATAATAGGGCAAGATAGTGATGCAAGTATAAATTAAGAATGACTCAAGAAAAATGGTCATATTTTCCATGTAGAGGTATAGAGTTGGGCCAAATCCTGTAAAGAGAACAAGAAATGTTCTCTTTCTGCTAGATTGAGTCCCTCCTAGGAGGGCTGCTTGCACAGACTGTAGACTGGGAAGTGCTAAGACACCATGCTCGAGGGGAGAGTTTTCTCAGCTCTCATCCCCAGATTCACAGGTGATCTTAGGAACTCAGTGCAGATTGAACTTTTTCATTTGGTGTCAGATTGTGATGTCTGCACCTAATTAGGGTGATTTATGTAACAAAGGAAGGCTTCCCAGGTGACTCAGTGGTAAAGTGAGGTGGCAGGTGACTCAGCCTGCCAATGCAGGAGACTAAAGAGACATGGGTTCAATCCCTGGGTCAGGAAGATCCCCTGGAGTAGGAAATGGGAATGCATTCCAGTATTCTTGCCCAGAAAATCCCATGGACAAAGGAGCCTGGAGGCTACAGTCCATGGGGTTGCAGAGTCAAACACAACCAAGGAACTGAGTGGTGGTGGTTTAGTTGCTAAGTCGTGTCCAACTCTTGCGACCCCATGGGCTGTTGTGACCCCACGGACTCTTGCGACCCCATGGATTTTTGTTTTCTCAAATTCTAAGTTTATTGGTTGTCCAGTGAACAATCTGAGTCAGTTATCAATTATCAAGTACCTACTTTATTATACCTACTACATTTATCAAGATTTATAAAAGATTGGTGATCTTTGAAATCAAGGGTAGTATTAAAAATACTTAACAAGCTGCATGGTAAAGCATCAACCATTACTAAACCTGGTTTCCCTCATGTTGAGTGAAGATATATTTGAAAGAATTCTTCATTCTGAAAATACTTGTCTCCTAAACTTCATTTGAACTTTAAAGAATAGAAATTTAGATTCCTTGTGAAATAGAAAGACTTCAAGCAGTTGACTTCTCCACCCTTAAAATGAACTAAAACATAATAGTAAGAGAGGGCAGCTCACAGCAGTTCAGTTTGCCTAATGCCCTTCAAAAGTGGATCCTTTTCATGTGTTTAGAATGAACATACTTGGATGAAGTCAGTTCTTCCCCAAGTTCTCCCTTCTTACTTAAGCAAATAATGTCAGACAGAATGTATTTTTGTTCTCTAACATAGGTTTATAGCTTCTTTCCCTTGGTGATAATCAAGATAATATTAGGGTTATTTTTTCTAAAGAAAGGTCTCTTCAGTTGCTAGATGTGTGATATTCAGTTGTAAAGACACAAAATCCACACTGTGTCCCAAGCTATTACTAAGCAGACTGGCTGTGGCTGTCATCAGTCAGGATGGGGTTGACGTGACCTTTTGAGGTCCTCATTTTTGCTACCAAAATGTCACCACATGGTTATTATTTCTAGTCTTGACAGAATGCATTTCATATTAGGTGAAATTTGTGGTGGTTTTGTTGAAAAAGAAACAAATGTAATTTTGAAAACAGGAAATTTAAGCAGTGGTTCACAAAGAAACCCTGGGCTCTCAAGAGAGGTTTATTACATTTTTGTTTGTTGTTTTATTCCCTGAATAGCTAATATTGCCTTTAGTTTTTCCCTACAGCACCAAAAGCACCAAATTTTACCGCTGTCTCTGCGGGATGCATTTTAAAAACCAACACTTGTTACCTCTTCTCTAGATGTTTCCATGTTATATAAGTACTGAAAATTTTCTTTAGGAAAGATAATCAATATTTGTTTAGATATATATTAGAGAAATAGATTAAAAAATAAAGATGATTTTTTTCCTATATTTATTTCATTTTCTTGCAGAGAACCCCTTCTTTCTCTAAATTTCTGTCTGATCCTATAGTTTGCTCAAACGATGTGAAGTGGACCAATGTCTTTTTTTCCTGTTAGTTTTAAAGAAATAATGCAGTGTAATTGAGTTTAGGGTTTAGCTTTGTTTCCAAAACAAATAAATGGGAAAAAAAAATCAAGATAGATATTTTTTAAATATTTAGAATAATTTTAGAATCCTGGAAGGTGAAACACTGACTACTTTTGATTTTTTGTGTGTTTTGTTTCTTTAAATATTTCACCAAACTTAGGTTGACTTGTCAAGGCCAATTTAAACCAACAAATATAGATGGATAGATAGATAGATATAGATAGATATACCATGAACTTCATCTTGCCAGGGAATAGCTCTTTCTGTGTGTGTAGAAGGCATATGCTAATTTCCCCCTTCATTCAGCTGGTAGACATATTTGAGCCTCTCTAGATGTGAGGCTCTGTTCTGGTTCTGGGGGATACAGTTTTGTAGGCAGTAGCTGTGGCTCCAGCCATCCTAGTTCACACGGAGTGGTGAGAGAGGAGGCTGACATTGCACAGCACTCGAGGCATCCTACTGCAATGAGCACGTGGGTGAGAAACAGCATTGAGTTTTCTCCTTGTGCTGCGTGGGCTTGGGAGCTCAGACTTCCCCTGTGTCTCTACCTGTGAACTCGGATCTGTCAGGAAGACACTGAGGACCAGAGGAAGCCAGATGAGGCCGATTTCTTGTCTGCTCTTCATTATCATAGAATTATGTTCAGATGCAAAGCACTCACTCTGAAGTATGCCTTACATATAT
This sequence comes from Bos indicus, assembly GCF_029378745.1. Classification (NCBI taxonomy): domain Eukaryota; kingdom Metazoa; phylum Chordata; class Mammalia; order Artiodactyla; family Bovidae; genus Bos; species Bos indicus. The sequence goes on from NC_091763.1 coordinate 82,802,445, forward strand.
AATTATATATATTTCCCTGGTGGCTCAGATAGTAAAGAATCTGCCTGTAATGCAGGAGATCGGGGTTCTGTCCCTGAGTTGGGACGATCCCCTGGAGAAGGGCATGGCAACCCACTCCACTCTTCTTGGCTGGGGAATCCAAGAGGCAGAGGAGCCTGGTGGGCTGTGGTCCAAGGGGTCATGAACAGTCAGACCTGACTGAGCAACTAACACACACACACACACACACACACACACACACCAGACTAATTTGTGTGTGTGTGTATGCATGCCTTGGAGATGGATTTACCTCTTTACTTTTCTTAGAAAAACAAAATCACAGGAATGGTTATTTTCTCTGAGTTTGACTGCACTCCTATTAGCAGCTAACTACATTCTCAGTATCCCTCAGGCCAAACAAATAGCTGTTTCTTTTGTGTCCCAGGCACCCAGCAGAGATCCGGGTGTATAATGTACGCCCAGTAAATTCTGAGTCATTGATTTGTTGATTGATTGACACTATAGTCTGCTTACCTGAATGAGACTACAGCCAAAGCTATTAAAATACAGAAATTACAGGATCATTTTCTTTCTGTTTCCATTCAGATAATTGAATTTTTGTATCTAGGAAAAGAAAACTGTTTATTGTGATCAAAAGCAGGACCATCTATCTTGTTATGCTGCCCAGGAGCCCTGTGACATCTGAGCCTCAGTTGCCACAAATGGAAAATGGGGTTAGTGTTAATTGCCTTCACAGTTTCCTACAAGGGCTTGGAAATAATCCACATTCCTAGTTTAACATCTGGTACATAGAGGTTCCTCAAACAATGAGAGTTGGATAATATTATTGTCATCATCTTCATGATAAGTGGTTCCCCCCAAGATAAGCACAAGTCAGCAATACCTTTACTCTGAGAAGGGGAAGGCCAGAGATGCGGAGGTATCACACCCCCCCCCCTTTTCAGTTTGCTGCACGATGATATTAAGGGACTCGATCTTGTATAGGTCCCCACCCAGGCCAAGTTCCTCCTGGATCCTGAAGAAGCTGCATCCCATCAAAATTCTTTGCCCTTTCCAAGACCACTTTGTCTCTTCTAGGGGACCTTCCTATTGGGTCCACTGATAGGAAGTATTCCAAACTTCACTGCCAGGAAAATATGAGCATTCGGAGGCATGCAGCCTCCTTCAGGAACAGTGGAGAGAACACAAAGGCAGATGAGTTCCAGAGATTGACACAAAGTTGATTCCAGTGGTCGGGCCAAGAACTTATTTTTTCTCTGCCATTGTACCAGGTCACAGGGAAGAGACAAAGTTAACCAGGGCTAATATGAAGGTAACAAGATGATAGACAACTCTGCATGCCTCACACCTCACAGAGCAGATTGACTTGGGGTTGTCAGTTTCCATATCTGAAAATGGGGTGCTGGTTGTTTTCATATGTGGCTGATATTAAGTATTCATTAGCCACCTACCAGCTGGCATACACAGACTGTCTTCCCTGCTTCCTAGGGTCTCATGTTCCAAAGCCCTTTCTTGCAAGACCTATGTGAGGATTGTGTGATGTTGTTATTTTGTTCAGAGTGTTATGATTACATATGAACATGGACATGAGGTTTCAGTTTATTCTTCTATCTTCAAGGAGCCCTTTGTCCACAGTTGGTGCCTAGTGATTTTTTAGGTGTTACTTTTGGCATGTACTCATTTGTTTCTATTGAGGTGCAATTCACATAACATAAAATTAATCAATTTAAAGTGAACCTAACATGAATTAATTGATGTTTTATTGAGGTGCAATAACAGTCGATTTAAAGATAAAACCTCAGTGGCTTTCGTACATTCCTAATGTTGTACAACCACCACATCTGTCTAGTTCTGAAACCTGTTCATCACCCCACATTAAACCCTTGTGCACATGGTCCCCTCCTCCCCCCCAACCCTGGGCACTGCCAGTCTGCTTCCCATCTTTATGGACTTTTCTACTCTGGATATTTCATATGCATAAAATCATACAATATATGACCTCTTGGTTCTGGCTTAGTATATACTTTTATTTATTTATAATACTGAGTCTCAAGCAACCTCAGTACTGCCTTACTCTGTGTGATCTGCAGTAAAAGGCAGTTTATGACTACAGACACCAAGAGAATTAAGGTATAGTCAGCAGGACCACATCGAATGCTAGTAATTGACGTGCCTTCTCTCACTACAGACACCAAGAGAATTAAGGTATAGTCAGCAGGACCATATCGAATGCTAGTAATTGACGTGCCTTCTCTCCCAGCAATCCCAAGAAAGATGATACTTAGGAATCGTTGTCCCAGTTTGCAAATTAAGGAGACTGAGACACAGAGAGTTGAAGTGGTTTAAATGAAGATTACGTACACAGAAAGCGATGGCATGCAATGTGAATCCTGACATTTTAATTCATAGATACTCCTCTCTTAACTACTACAGAGGCTATGTTTTTCAAAAATGCAGGTTTTAAAAGTATGTTTACAGACCAGTCTAAAGCCAACAGGATTACAGTTGGGCTGAAATCCCTCCATGCTGATACCAGAACTTTCTCCAACCCACACTTAGACTTGGTACATATTCCTGGTGTGAAGCTGAAGGGTCAAAAAAGGAACAGAAATGCTCATACAGCCCCAACCTTGAGCTTCTCTGAGGCAATGAGCATCCTGATCCTTCACTTTGGCTGCAAAGCAAGGATCTAAGGTGATATAATTGGAAAGATCACTGAATAAGAGTCTGGAGAATTGGCTCTGTGGCTAACTGCTGAGGTGGCCTTGGGGAATTCATTGGGGGAAGTCATTTTCCCTTTCTGACCCAATTTTATTCATCTCTCCTCTACAAGTTGTGCTTGATACACAATATGTTCTCTTGCTGCTCTCAAAAATCTATGACTTATTCCATTAAACAGTGAAGAATTTCCAAAACCCCTCATGGTAACGAGTACCCTTCATTCGTGTCTTATAGCTTCTATTTGCTAAGCATATGGGGTGACGGATTGGCATGGAGTATATTTTACTTACCCTAGTCAGAGGCTGAAATATCCGAAGGAAGACAGTTGGGTCTTCTAAGGGTGACTATCAACTCCCTATCCTTCCTCAAGACCCAGTCCCCGACTACCATCTGGATGGGTCCCAGGCTACCCAGGGAGGTGCCCATGGTTCTGGCAGGGTCAGGGTTGGGAGTTTTAAGCATGGTGACATATAGGTGATTGGCAGATCTCCAGTTTTTGGTCTGGACTCTGGGTGTGCCTGGTAGCCCTGCCTCAGCCTTCTGCCAACCTGAGCCTGGACCTACTCACAAGGAGGCAATTTGAGCAGTGGCAGCAAATGCTCAAAGACACCATAGCCATGCAGAGTGAAATGTTTATTGTGCAGTAAAGGCATTTTCCTTAAATAAGCTCTTTGCAACTCCCACTGAGGCTGTGTTTTGTGGCTACTTCTGAAACTAATACTTGATCACATCAAAACCTCTGAGAGTGTGCAACACACAATATTTACCTTTGCTTGTAAAGATAAATCCACTTTTCCTATTCATTTCTCCCAAAGAAGAGGCTGCAAATAATCTCTAATTAAAGCTTTGTTTTAATATGTACTATTATCGGATAGTCTACTATGACCTTAAAGGCCAAATTAACCCCAAATTCATTAACTTTAGTATTTCAGCAGGAGATTGTAATTTATAAAGAAAGTATGGAGCCAAATCGGACAGATGTTGCCATGGCAACACCTCTGCCAGCAGCTGAGTTGCACTGGGACCAGGCTGCTGAAGGTTTATGATGGGACTGCAGGCTATGCTAGGAGAATAGATTGAAAAGGATGATTAAGATGAAGGTCAGGGAGGTGGGGGGAAACCATGAAATTCCTTGATTAGAAAGAATGAAAGTGTTAATCACTCAGTCATGTCTGACTCTTTGCTATCTCATGGACTGACGCCCTCCAGGCTCCTCTTTCGTGGATTTCTCCAGGCAAGAATACTGAAGTGTGTTGCCATTCCGTTCTCCAGGGAATCTTCCCAACCCAGGACTGAACCCGGGTCTCCTGCATTGCAGGCAGATTCTTTACCATCTGAGCCAGCAGGGAAGCCCAGAAAGAAAATGCAGAGGGTAGCAAATTAAGTTTGTAATACCAGGTACTACAAAGGAAGGGGATACCAGTGGTGGTGGGAGGGCTCATATTACAGTTGTACTGAAGGGAAATTGTCACCTACCATTTTGTTTTTTGGGTTATTTTTTAATATTTATTTGACTGAGCCAAGTCTTAGTTACAGCATGCAAACTCTTTAAGTTGTAGCCTGTGGGATCTAGTTCCCTGACCAGGGATTGAACCTGGGCTCCCTGTTAGCTACTGGACCATCAGGAAAGTCACTGCTGTGTTCTAAGTGTAGTTCATGTGAAAAGGGGTACTCTCCACCAGGCTGTGTCTTAGGACAGGGATTTTCTCTTCTCTAGTTGCCTCTTAAGCTTTTCTTTAAGATGGATCCTTAAATAAATCCTGTATTTTCATAACACGCTTGCATTTTCAGACAAGTCAAGAGCTCAGGTTGGATCCAGAAGAAGGCAAGGGCAGCCTGCAGCCAGGATCCACACTGTGGGATCCATCTCCCTTTTTTACTTCCCAAAGGGACTCAGGGGTCACTCCAGCTCTAGTGTTTATCAGTGGGAGAGTCAGAACTCTCCAGGGCTACTCACCCTCCATCATATTTCCTCACTTGTAAAATGAGAACACAGGGCAGGTAGGGGGCTTACTGTACCTGCTCATATCCCCATCTGTGAATGTGCAATGCACAGTATTTACTTTTGTTTGTGAAGATAATCCGCCTTTCCTAGATGAGCCTTCTGATCCTTCCAGCTTTGGAATCATATCAATATTTAACTTGTGAACATAGCTAGGACTGCCCAAGTGCCCAGTTTCTGTGTGTTTTCAGTTATAATTCTGCAGTGCACTGGAAAAAACCAGGATGATCTTCTCTTCCACTTTCTCATTCTGTCCATATATTTCTAAACAATAGAATTTTCAGGAATATTGGCAAAAATAATGATGAAAAATTCTACCTAACCAACCTCTTCTCAATAGCTTTTTACCATATGATTTGTATCAGATAAGAGGAGTTTTATGACATGGTTGTTTAGGTATCCAGATCATGTCTGCAAATAGATTTTGAATCTATGAATCTCATCTTTTTGTTTGTTTTACTTATTTTTTAATGGAGCATAATGGCTTTACAATGTTATATTAGTTTCTGCTGTACATTGAAATGAATCAGCTGTATGTATACATGTATCTCCCTACCCCCGTGCCTTGGACCTCTCTTCCACCCCACCCCCGCAAATCTCATCTTAAAGACAGCATTCCTAGAGTGTAAGTGAATGCATTGGCTGTAAGAACATACTCAAATTCTTCAGCAAACATTGCTTGGTTGGAGTTGACAGTAGGAAGTCATGGGTCTGTGGAGGTGCCAGGTCTTAGCATCACAGTGGAACTCTAGTTTGAGAAGTGCATTGTCTACTTGAATGCTGGTTGGTGTGAAGAAACACAAAAATTAGAGTCAGATTGTCCCAATACTAGTTTGCTGACTTCTTGAGTTACTTCAGCTCTTAAGTATGAGTTGATTTGTGTAGACAGTGGGACTATATCTAATAGGGCTGTTGGACGAATAATACACAATAGATGTAAAACACCTGGGATGGTGCCGGGAAAACTGCAGAGTCACAGTAAATGTCAGTTTCCCCCACAGGCTACAGAATGTGCATATACTGAAACTGTCAGAGGCTCTGCCAAGAGCAAATGTCAGGAAGATGGCTACTCTCTGATTTTAGTATAGTCAAATTAAAAATATATATTTCTTACATTCTTTACTTATCGTTAAAAATATATATTTCAGGCATTGTTCAGAGCAAATATTGACAAGAAAACAGTGAATAAATAAATCAATAAATTACACAAATCCCACAGATTACAAATGCCTCTGCAGCCGATCAGAGCTCTTACTTGTCTCGATTCTCATCCTTGTTGATCTGCTTCTAAGAAGGGCACCAGCAACCAGAGGGACTGGCTAGTTGCTGTCACCCCTGAGGCTCCCCTGCTTTGCCGGATACGGGTACCATTGTTGCATTGCATTCACGTCACTCTACTTCTAGAAAATCTCGCTAAGGCCAGTAGGTGTTTGAAATACCAACACATATAGCTTTCCACCAAGAGGATTGTTGACGCAGACGATAAAAAGGCAGTAAGATCTGTACAGTATGGTAAACTGAGAAATGCTCACCTCAGAGAAGGTCCCATGTGGGTCTCTGTGACTTCTGTGATGAATGTGCAAATTGTTTATAGGTTGCTTGTCCTGCACAGACCTTGTGGATACAGTAAACAACCCGCAGGCAGGGAGAACTAATTTTAACCTGTTTTTGCGTCGGATGTTTTCCACCATAAATCAATGAGGCCAACCAAGATAGTGTACCAAGGTAGTATAATTTTGGCAGCAGATAAGGTACTGGTGTTTCTCCTAAAATGTAAAGAGAAAAAAAATTTGATAATGTTGAATATCAAAGGCTTGAAATACTTTCAGTAGTTTCAACCCTCTGGTCTCCCTTAAAAACAGCAGCAGCAACAACAACAAAAAAAGCACTTAAAAAATATCCAGTAGCCATCATTAGTCATTGTGGTTGCAGGTATAACATCTGTGATAGCAAGCAGAGTCTAGAAAAAACTAAATTTAGAGTCTAAAACTACATTAGCTAACAAATTGGAATGCATAAAAATAATCATAAAAGAGAGATAACTCTTCCTGAAAACCTCTTTAATCTATTCTTGATTTATCTGGAGCAAACACTGAATCTGAGCAAATGGATTCTATTTCCACTGTATCTGTATGTTATCTATTATTGCTGCCAGTAAATAGGCACTGGAAGTATTTTGGTAAGAGCAGAAACTATGGGGCAGATTCCAGACATAAGGTGAGGATCAGAGCGTCCTTGATTTTCAGAGCAATGTCGGACAGAGGCAGAAAGATGCAAGGGAACACAGGTGGAGACAGTCCTCTCTTTTTGTAGTATTCCTGCATGTGTGCATGCTCAGTCCCTTCAGTTGTATCAGACTCTTTTCGACCCTATGGACTGTAGCCCGCCAGGCTTCTCTGTCCATGGAATTCTCCAGGCAAGAATACTACAGTGGGTTGCCATGCCCTCCTCCTGGCAATCTTCCTGACCCAGGGATCAAACCCAAGTCCCCTGCATCTCCTGCATTGCTGGCAGATTCTTTACCGCTGGGTCACCAGTGCTGTGCTGTACTTAGTCGCTCAGTAATGTTTGACTCTTTGCAACCCCATGGACTATATCCCGCCAGGCTCCTCTGTCTATGGGGATTCTCCAGGCAGGAATAGGACTGGGTTGCCATGCCCTCTTCCAGGGAATCTTCCCAACCCAGAGACTGAACCCAGGTCACCCACATTGCAGGAGGATTCTTTACCATTAGAGCCACCAGGGAAACCCTGTAATGTTCTTAAGGTTTCTAAAATCAGAGTATTAATTTCAGCTAGGGAAATAGAAATTCATTTCTAATGGACTCATGGAAGGCTGGAAGAGTGATCATTTCTTCCCTTTTTAAAGTAGGTCATTCAAAGTGTTTAACTTTTCCTCTCTATAGTCAAGAGCTTTCTGGTAGCGCTAGTGGTAAAGAACCTGCCTCCTAATACAGGAGACTTAAGAGACATTGGTTTGATTCCTGGGTTGTGAAGATCTCCTGGAGGAGGGGATGGCAACCCATTCCAGTATTCTTGCCTGGAGAATCCCATGGGCAGAGGAGCCTGGTGGGCTGAAGTCCTTGGGGTCACTAAGAGTCAGAGTTGACTGAGGCCACAGCACACACGCATGACGCATGCTCTGCAGCCAAAGTGCCATTTACTCTGCACCTCGTCTTTATTATCTTTGTTACTATTAGTATTTAGGCGATTTTTATTTTCCATCATTTTTATCAACGATTTTCCACAAGCTCTGTCCCTTTTTTGTGACAGGGAGGTAAATTGGTGACATTGAAGCTTTGCTCTTTTGAGGTCAGAGTATCAGAGCAGGCAGACAGAGTCCTTGGTCTCCACCTGCTGGTGGCCAGCGTCACTGCAGCCACCCTCTCAGGTCTAAATCAGATCCAGTCGATGATGATGATGCTTGTTAAAATTATTAGCAAAGGAAAGGTGATAACATGCATATCTTGCACTAGTAAGATCGGATACAACCAAACTGATAGGTATATACAGCTGTAGAGATAAATCAGGAACTCATTATTAAAATCTTATTTGTGTAGAGTTAAAAGATTACTTTTGGCCACACCATTCAATACTTCACAGAAATCTATTCTCTTCAGGAGATACATCGATTCAGTTGAGAGTAAAATCCAATTACTAATAGTATGTGGTTGGAACATGTATGTAAGGGAGGTTTTATGTGTAATCACGTAGGGGAGCAGCCTGTCAGGTAACATAATGTCTGTGTTCTGATCTGTAATAGAACGTCTGTGTGTGTGTAGTAGGATTCACACTCAGCTTCCCATGCTGTCTGCATGATGCAGAGTCTGTCTGGCCCGAAACTGTTGAAACCAGGGGGGTGATCACTCCACAGGTGTGATTTTTTTCAGACAGATGGAAAGTATATATAACTTAGAATGATGACAACACAACTTGCTTTCTACATTTGAACTCCTAAGTCCATTGTATACACAGTGTGTTTATGTATAGTTTATGTGTAGTTCTTAGGATCCTGGAGAGAGCTTGTTGGTTTCTCCAATAGCAAAGCTAAAAGCCCTTGTTTATCACTCTTCTTGAAATTAAGATGCCCTCCTAAGTTATATTCTAAGCATTACTCTATTAACAGTGGCAACAATCACATATATAAAAGATCTATGTTTCTGTAAAACAAAAGATATAATTCTTTTAAATTTTTAAGTGAACTTTTATTATGGGAGTTTTCAGTCATTCACCTAAATATAAATCCCCCTGTACCTCATACCCCACTTATCAGTGCTTATAATGCACCTTAAATAAGTATCATGTAAAAGGATTGTTTTTCTGAACTCATGTACTTAATGACAGAGAAGGAAAAAAAAACTACATTCTATGTCATGGCCAGTGACTGTGTTTTAAATCATTGCGTACGTTGTGGAGGTAATAGGATATCAAATTCTGATAGTAGGAAATTCTCCTAAGAGAAGGAAATAGCTTCTAAGAATATGAGTGATACGTGTCCATATAACAAATATCACAGTGCTAGCATTACTTTTCATTTCCAAAGTAAAATGTTGTAGAAAATGTTTTCAGCAACAGGTTAATTTTATATTAGTTATTTTTGTTTTTTATTGCAGTATGGTTGGTTCATGATTGTGTTTGTTTCAGGTGTACAGCGAAGTGATTCAGTTTATATATATATATTCTCTTTCAGATTCTTTTCCCTTCTAGATTATTACAAGATATTGAGTATAGTTCTGTGCTATACAGTAGGTCCTTGTTGGTTATCTATTTTCTATTTAGTAGGGTGTGTATTTGGAGAGGAGAATGGCAACCCACTCCAGTGTTCTTGCCTGGAGAATCCCACGGACGGAGGAGCCTGGCGGGGCTACAGTCCATGGAGTCGCAAAGAGTCAGACACAACTGAACGACTAACATACGCACATGCACACACAGACAGGGTGTATATTGCAATGGGTTATTTTTATAAGTAAAAGTACTTTTGAGTCAGAAGGAGGTTTTTTAAATGCCCCGCTATGGCCATAGGTGTGTGGCTCAGAATCTCCATCTCCCATTTCTGAGGCCCACTCAGCAGGCACTGTGCATTACCCTTTTCAGTATTCTGGGTTCAACAGTTAAAGTATCTGCATCATGAAAGCTTTCCTAACTTAATAGGACAAACTGGGTAGAGTTTATTCAATAAGGAAAAAGAATGATTAATGCCAATCACATCAGCTAGCAAGATCAGTTTTTGAAAGATGCTTCCTGAGTGTATTATATACAATTAATCTTCAGTGCTCCTTTTTCTCAGTCTTTCTGATTTGAATCTCTGAAATCAAGTCTGCAAACTGATGTGAGAGTCTTGTAAAGACTTGGACTCCATAGCCAATCTGTTCAAAACTAAAATTTCTGATTGTACTTTATTTCACTAGTCCAAGTTTTACATACTACTTAAAGCTCTTCTGACTACATTCCAACCTTAGAAACAAGATTCTCATTTTTTTCTATTTTGTGTTTCCTAATAAAGGACCCTAAATCTGACTTAATTTGAATTATCATATATATTTGATGACAAAAATGATTCTCCCTTCATTCTCAAGAGGTCTCATTGAGAAACTTGCTAATTTTTTTTTAATGAATTTAATTTGGCTTATGGGACCTTCTCCATGAAGACTTGAAAGTTTATATTTTTAAATGCAGTTTATAAAATTCTGACTTTGTGTGATAAGGATGCTTGTCAATGGCTTTCTTCCGTGGTCCAGGTAGTATCGGGCCTGGGCCCCTTCCATTTTTGTCACTCAGATATCCTCTGCAATACTGCTATCATCTGCTTTTAGCCAACAAGGATTAAAAAGAGCTTGTGGAGGGGGCTGTGCACACCTTAAAAGCCGTGTTTCAAGAGTGGCATGTGTCACTTCCATTCACATTCCGTTTGCTACACCACCTGCAAGGAAAGCTGAGGAATGTAGCCTTGTTGGGGGCCCAGGAGGCAGAGGAGTCAGAACTTGGAGCAGGTGGCAGACTCTGCTGTACCTGAATACTGGGCTCTGGGACATGACAAAGAAAGCCTGAAGTCTGATGGCCTCAGAAGAGGGGAGAGACATGACAGGGCTGAGTCTGACTCTTACTGAGGCCTGTTTGGTTTACAGATCATCCCTGGAACGGAGGCTGATGTGACGGCTGGGACCTTGGTGCCGGCAGCTGAGGGGGTTCCAGTGGAGGAAGCAGAGACAGAGAAGGCGGCTCTTCCTGCTGAAGCAGGAGCAAGTTTAGAGGAGGCCAAGACTGACATTGAAGCCACAGAGGCCATAGATGGTGACAGATCTCAACTGGAAGAAACAGAAGCAGTGGCCGCTCAGGTACATGTCCTAGAAAATGGAGTTTTTGGGGAGATGGTGGCCACTGGAACCCTCTGTTGGCTAATGGTGATACCTCTTTTGGATGTGGAGTAATGGATGGTGTGTAGCCATTTTGTGGCTCCCACTCCACCAAAACAACATATTTCATTCTCAGGAAGAGTGATCTCAGCATTCTCCTGTATCAGCATTGTGAAGCTCCACAAGGCTCCCCTGGCTCTGGTGGACTGGGCTTAAGCACAGATAGGGGCAAGGGAAACCATGGTATTAAGTGATGGAGAAAAAGAATGAAGCACAGATGAGGAAAAGGATATGAATGGAGGGAGGGACGAGGAAGAGAATTTGATAGAACAATAGGCTTGTTGGGTGGATTAGGTGAGATAATAGCCAGAGTCCTCAGCTGGGTGCCAAGCACATGGTGGGAAGCCAGTATTAGTAGTTAAGTCATATTATTATTATTATCACTCTTTATTATTCAGTTCAGTTCAGTTCAGTCACTCAGTTGTGTCCAACTCTTTGCAACCCCATGGACCGCAGCACGCCAGGCCTCCCTGTCCATCACCAACTCCCGGAGCTTGGACATCAAACTCATGTCCATTGAGTCGGTGATGCCATCCAACCATCTCATCGTCTGTCATCCCCTTCTCCTCCTGCCTTAATCTTTCCCAGCATCAGGGTCTTTTCAAATGAGTCAGCTCTTCACATCAGGTGGCCAGAGTATTGGAGTTTCAGCTTCAGCATCAGTCCTTCCAATGTACATTCAGGACTGATTTCCTTTAGGATGGACTGGTTGGATCTCCTTGCAGTCCAAGGGACTCTCAAGAATCTTTTCCAACACCACAGTTCAAAAGCATCAATTCTTTGGTGCTCAGCTTTCCTCATAGTCCAACTCTCACATCCATACATGACTACTGGAAAAACCATAGCTTTGACTAGATGGATCTTTGTTGGCAAAGTAATGTCTCTGCTTTTGAATATGCTGTCTAGGTTGGTCATAACTTTCCTTCCAAGGAGTAAGCGTCTTTTAATTTCATGGCTGCAGTCACTGTCTGCAGTGATTTTGGAGCCCAGAAAAATAAAGTCAGCCACTGTGTCCACTGTTTCCCCATCTATTTGCCATGAAGTGATGGGACCGGATGCCATCACTTAGTTTTCTGAATGTTGAGCTTTAAGCCACCTTTTTCACTCTCCTCTTTCACTTTTATCAAGAGGCTTTTTAGTTCTTCTTCACTTTCTGCCATAAAGGTGGTGTCATTTATGTATCTGAGGTATTGATATTTCTCCCGGCAATCTTGATTCCAGCTTGTGCTTCCTCCAGCCCAGCATTTCTCATGATGTACTCTGAATGTAAGTTGAATAAGCAGGGTGACAATATACAGCCTTGACGTACTCCTTTTCCTCTTTGGAACCAGTCTGTTGTTCCATGTCCAGTTCTAACTGTTGCTTCCTGACCTGCATACAGCTTTCTCAAGAGGCAGGTCAGGTGGTCTGGTATTCCCATCTCTTTCAGAATTTTCCACAGTTTATTGTGATCCACACAGTCAAAGGCTTTGGCATATTAAAGTGCCTTAAACTCTCCATTAGGCTCCTTTTACCAAAAGCCCATCCCTATGTTGGGTAATGGGTCATTAATATGACATGAAGTTGGAGTTACCCCAGAGACACGAAGGCAACAAATACAGAGACTCCTAATGTGAGGCCTCAAACCTAGAGGCCACAGCAAGGACGGCTCTTCTAAACCCCATGTTCTTCTTGCTCCTCTGAATTCTAAGTAGAAACAGTGAAGAGTTCGTTTAACGTGAGGTTTTGCTTTTTCCTGATTATTTCACTTATAGTAAATTTCCAGAAGTCTTTCCAGAGCTCCTTAATGCTTGAAGCTAAACGATCCTGTTCAAACAGCTGGCAGTGGTACTACTTAGCAAAATAACTCAAAAGTATATTCTATATTTTTCCATAGATTGTCTTGTCACAATGCAAGGCATATTTCTGTATGTGTGACAATATGCTCATTGAGAGAATGTATTATTTTCCCCAAATTGAAGAATGGAGGTGCCTATCTATATTTACTGATATCTGAGGATATATAGAACTTGATCTCCAGGCTTCCAATATACTAGTGAAATTCCCTTCCCTGCTCATCTTCGTTAAAGAATAAAACAGGTCTTGATCCTTTGGTTCTGCTTTGCCCCCAGACAGCACAATACTTAGAGCAGTTGGTGGGAATTGTCATTGCTTAAGTTATCACTGCAGTGTGAGCTCTGATGATAACCAGCAAGCAAAGGACATCTCCAAACAGGGGCCAGATCTTTACTAACAATAGGGTTTCCAGGAGAAAAGCAATCACAGGTGGTTAAATGTCAGTTTCAAGTGAGGGTTACTATTCAGTGGGACAAGAATGGACCACTGTGAAAAGGAGAGCATCCTTAGAGTCTAGCTATATTCCCTGTCAGGATTATACCCCTCCTCCCATCACGATTAACCTCTCTCCCCAAAATCTGCTAGTCCACTTCCCAACTTCCTGAGAAACCTGTCTTACCTAACTGCCTGGTTGTCAAGGATCCACAAATTAGTCCCATTAAAGGTTTCTGTCTCAGGAGACAGAAAAAGGAGGCCATGTTGGGAGGAATGTTTTGCAAGGTGGAAGGATTTGAGACCAGAAAAGTTGGGTGAAGGGCAGGCGTTTAGCTGGATGGGAGACGTGGGGAAAGTGGAACCACGGTGGGTGGGATGGGCTAGAGGAAACTCCTGGAGAGTACAGAAGCCTTCTTTCCCAGCCCTTGCCCACACCACCATATTTTTCTCCCCCCAGGAGAAGGTCATCCCTTCTGTCGTCATACAGCCCGCCTCCAACAATGAAGGGGAAGGAGAACACGAAGGAACCGTGGATGCAGAGTACAAAGAGGCGACTGATGACACGGCTCTTCCCGGCCCCACCAGTGAGATGCCAGAGCTGGCCTCGGAGGAGCAGAAGGCGGCCAGGGCCTCCCAGCCTGCACCTTCTGCTCCCTCTGCAAGCGAGGCCTTCCAGGAAGTGCCTCCCGGCTTCCTCTACAAGGTTCTAACTTTTATTTTTGCCTCCTTTTTTTCTTACTTTATTCAGTGTCAGGAAAATACAATAGTAAAGTCAGTCACCTTTGATGGAGAATACAGTGTAATTAAATTTACTCTTTTCTTACTTGAGGACTCTGTTTCAGTTTGATTTGCAGTTCACCAAAGTTCATTGTTTTAGAGAAAGAAATGGCAACCGACTCCAGTATTCTTGCCTGGGAAATCCCATGGACAGAGGAGCCTGGCAGGCTGCAGTCCAGAGGGTCGTAAAGAGTTGGACAGGACTGAAGCGACTTGGCACACAAAGTTCATTGTTTAGTTTCAAAGCTTGTACATTTGGTGGTCTTGTCTACACAAAAGGATACACTTCAGATGCCATGTGCCACACTGACTATTAAATATGTTTTCAGTTCTCTATGATCTGTTTTACAATTTTGCTTCAGTTAAAGCTGAGTCTCTTTTAAAAAAGAGAAATGTGTTTCTGGTCCCTTAACATTTCTTACTTTTTAATCTGGTGACCGTTGGTCTTTCCTTTGCTTTGAAGCCCTTTTGTGCAGACTTGGTTGTCTGGTTTTCATTCTTTTGCCATATGTATTTATTGTTTTTGTTACCGTATTACTTTTGCCTTCATCCTCACATCACATTATAACATTGTAAGATTTCCATGCTGCTGGGCTGCAAGAAGCACAGTCATGTCTTCTATATTTTAACAACTGGTAATTAAAGAAAGTTCGGCCACAAGGTAAATGATATGCCCCTTGGTAGTGAATGGGGTGATTGTTTCCTCCCCAAGTGCCCCCTCGAGCTCCCCCTAGAGCCCAGGGCTTGAAATTATCCATGTGCTTATCTGCTCTTTGCTGGAGGGCAGGAAACACCTTGCTGCAGTTGTATGGCACAAAGTAAGGGGTACATAAATATTTTAAAAGTGAATAAATATGTTAATTGGCTTCTATGATAAGGAAGGGAGAAGGCGATGTTACCCCACTCCAGTTACTGTTTCCTGGAAAATCTCATGGACGGAGGAGCCTAGTGGGCTACAATCCACGAGGTCGCTAAGATTTGGGCACAACTGAGTGACTTAACTTTCACTTTTCACTTTCATGCACTGGAGAAGGAAATGGCAACCCACTCCAGTGTTCTTGCCTGGAGAATCCCAGGGACGGGGGAGCCTGGTGGGCTGCCGTCTATGGGGTCGCACAGAGTCGGACACGACTGAAGCGACTTAGCAGCAGCAGCATGATAAGGAAACAAATGATGGAGAGAAAGTTTTTCTCAGAGAGGCCATCAAATGACTAGTCTTCATCAATGGAAGGGTCCTTACCAAAAAGCCCAGTTTTAATACGTTTTTAATAAAAGTGTTAGTCACTCAGTCATGTCCAACTCTTTGCTACCCCATAGACTAGCCCACCAGGCTCCTCTGGCCATGGAATTCTCAAGGCAAAAATACTGGAGTGGGTAGCCAATCTCTTCTCCAGGGGATCTTCCCTTCCTAAGGATCGAAACTGCATCTCCCACATTGCGGGCAGATTCTTTATTGTCTAAGCCACCAGGGAATCCCCATACTTAAGCCTAATACCTGGGCTTAAGCCAGGGGCTTAAAGGTAGATGATCCTACCTAATAGATTATAGTTGGAATACTAATATGCATATTTGACTTGGCATTTCCAACTTCAGCTCTTTGTCTTTTAAAAAGTATTAAATATGTGTGTGCTTGTAGGGATGGAATTGAGTAGAATAGTCATTGTCTTTTTCTTCTATTTGCTCCTTAGAAAGTAGCTGCTACCTTGCCACCTCCATTGGGGACAGGTGGGCTTAATAGATTGATGAATTAATTAATATGGAGGAAAAAACTAGATATGTGGCCACTAAGCCAGTGTTCCACTGTGTTCTGTTTTAAGAAAAGGGCATGAAGTCAAGCAGGCAGGGATACCAAGCAAGGCCAGGTCTGGCTGGGTCCCTCCCTGACTTTGCTCAGTAGCTGCACTGTGAGCTGGGGAACAGCATTTACCCAATATCTGGGCTTCAGTGTTTTCATCAGAAAAAATGAATTTGGCAATAAGACAGTCATTTCTAGCTCTTCCATGTTATGCTTCTGTATATAAAATATACAATTTAAAAGCCAGTTGTTCTGAAGGCTGCCTTTTCACCTTGCTAATAGTTTCCTTTGTTGTGCAGAAGCTTTTAAGGTTAATTAGGTCCCATTTGTTTATTTTTGCTTTTATTTCCAATATTCTGGGAGGTGGGTCATAGAGGATCCTGCTGTGATGTATGTCGGAGAGTGTTTTGCCTATGTTCTCCTCTAGGAGTTTTATAGTTTCTGGTCTTATGTTTAGGTCTTTAATCCATTTTGAGTTTATTTTTGTGTATGCTGTTAGAAAGTGTTCTAGTTTCATTCTTTTACAAGTGGTTGACCAGTTTTCCCAGCACCACTTGTTAAAGAGATTGTCTTTAATCTATTGTATATTCTTGCCTCCTTTGTCAAAGATAAGGTATCCATATGTGCGTGGATTTATCTCTGGGCTTTCTATTTTGTTCCATTGATCAATATTTCTGTCTTTGTGCCAGTACCATACTGTCTTGATAACTGTGGCTTTGTAATAGAGCCTGAAGTCAGGTAGGTTGATTCCTCCGGTTCCATTCTTCTTTCTCAAGGTAGCTTTGGCTATTCGAGGTTTTTTGTATTTCCATACAAATTGTGAAATTATTTGTTCTAGCTCTGTGAAAAATACGGTTGGTAGCTTGATAGGGATTGCATTGAATCTATAAATTGCTTTGGGTAGTATACTCATTTTCACTATATTGATTCTTCCAATCCATGAACATGGTATATTTCTCCATCTATTAGTGTCCTCTTTGATTTCTTTCACCAGTGTTTTATAGTTTTCTATATATAGGTCTTTAGTTTCTTTAGGTAGATATATTCCTAAGTATTTTATTCTTTCCATTGCAATGGTGAATGGAATTGTTTCCTTAATTTCTCTTTCAGTTTTCTCATTATTAGTGTATAGGAATGCAAGGGATTTCTGTGTGTTGATTTTATATCCTGCAACTTTACTATAATCATTGATTAGTTCTAGTAATTTTCTGGTGGAGTCTTTAGGGTTTTCTATGTAAAGGATCATGTCATCTGCAAACAGTGAGAGTTTTACTTCTTCTTTTCCAATTTGGATTCCTTTTATTTCTTTTTCTGCTCTGATTGCTGTGGCCAAAACTTCCAAAACTATGTTGAATAGTAATGGTGAAAGTGGGCACCCTTGTCTTGTTCCTGACTTTAGAGGAAATGCTTTCAATTTAATTCAAGAAAATAATAGCAAATGAAGCAACAGACAAACAACTAATCTCAAAGATATACAAGCAACTCCTACAGCTCAACTCCAGAAAAATAAATGACCCAATCAAAAAATGGGCCAAAGAACTAAATAGACATTTCTCCAAAGAAGACATACAGATGGCTAACAAACACATGAAAAGATGCTCAACATCACTCATTATCAGAGAAATGCAAATCAAGACCACTATGAGGTACCATTTCACGCCAGTCAGAATGGCTGTGATCCTAAAGTCTACAAGCAATAAATGCTGGAGAGGGTGTGGAGAAAAGGGAACCCTCTTACACTGTTGGTGGGAATGCAAACTAGTACAGCCACTATGGAGAACAGTGTGGAGATTCCTTAAAAAACTGAAAATAGAACTGCCTTATGATCCAGCAATCCCACTGCTGGGCATACACACTGAGGAAACCAGAAGGGAAAGAGACACGTGTACCCCAATGTTCATCGCAGCACTGTTTATAATAGCCAGGACATGGAAGCAACCTAGATGCCCATCAGCAGATGAATGGATAAGAAAGCTGTGGTACATATACACAATGGAGTATTACTCAGCCATTAAAGAGAATACATTTGAATCAGTTCTAATGAGATGGATGAAACTGGAGCCTATTATACAGAGTGAAGTAAGCCAGAAAGAAAAACACCAATACAGTATACTAACGCATATATATGGAATTTAGAAAGATGGTAACAATAACCCTGTGTACGAGACAGCAAAAGAGACACCGATGTATAGATCAGTCTTATGGACTCTGTGGGAGAAGGGGGAGGGGGGGAGATTTGGGAGAATAGCATTGAAACATGCATAATATCATGTATGAAACGAGTCGCCAGTCCAGGTTCGATGCACGGTACTGGATGCTTGGGGCTGGTGCACTGGGACGACCCAGAGGGAGGGTAGGGGAGGGACGAGGGAGGAGGGTTCAGGATGGGGAACGTGGGTATACCTGTGGTGGATTCATTTCGATATTTGGCAAAACTAATACAATATTGTAAAGTTTAAAAATAAAATAAAATTAAAAATAAATAAATAAATAAAAGCCAGTTGTTTAGTCTTGGCTCTGGGAAAGAGGTCAGGGACACAGGAGAGAGAAAACTAGCCTTGATTAAATAGTTATCCAGGCTGGGCAATGAGTCCACCAGGGTTCATTTTAGTACTCTCCTGCTTCTTAAAAATTTTCAGTAATCAAAATTTAAGGAAATCTTTTAAAAAGGGGGAAAGAAGAGTGGTGGGCTAAGACAGATGTTTAAGCTGGTAGTAAAGTAGCCCTAGGTATCTAATCCATGGTGAATGATACCGTTGTGTTATTATCATCAAAAGGGCTAAGAAACTAGAATTCAACCCCACCACTAAAAAGAAATGATAATTATGTAACTTACTCAGGTGCTAGATAGTACTACAGTGGCCATCATGTTACCATATGTAAATGTATTAAATTAACATGGTATATACCTTAAATGATACAATGTTACATGTCAAATATATTTCCATTAAAAACCAGAAAAAGAGAGAAAGGAAACAGATTGTCATGGTTTAAAGGTAAGATAGGGAAGGAAGTTTATTTAAGAAATTGATCACAGGGTTTAATTAGATAGTACTTTCCATATAACATACAAGTGATGGTTTTCCCAATTATTAATTGTTTTACAGAGGAACTTTTCACTAGGCATCTTTAGGTTAAAAAATAAACAAATAGTAACAAAGCATTGGTGATAATAAAATAGAACTCTCTAACAAAAATGTGAGAAATTAAAATTTAATTAATGCACTAAATTTTAGCTTTGGAAAAAGGCATTACTTTACTAAATATATAGTACATTCAGATGGCCTCAGTGTCTGCCTGTATAACTCAGATATTTTTAAGTAAACAGAGATTAGAATTTCCTTTGTTGTTAGAGTCCCTAGAAAAAGAAAAGAAAGTGAAGTCACTGAGTCGTGTCTGACTCTTTGAGACTCCGTGGACTGTAGCCTGCCAGGCTCCTCCGTCCATGGGATTTTCCAGGCAAGAATACTGCAGTGGGTTGCCATTTTGGGCTTGACTCGTATCTTCATCTTTTTTTATCCAGTTTAGAGATGCTTCTAAGAGTGCCTGCTGATAATCTGGCTGAAAGACTTTGCTTTTATATCTTCTTTTCTTTCTAAAATGAATCAGTTCTTTTACAATCTTTTGCAGGTGGAAACACTGCACGATTTCGAGGCAGCAAATTCTGATGAACTTACCTTACAAAGGGGTGATGTGGTGTTGGTGGTGCCCTCAGATTCGGAAGCTGACCAGGTAAAGGATAAGGGCAGAAAGTACCACAGGCTCTACTGGTTTCTCCTGAGGGTCAGGTGGGCTCAGTGACTTCCTGAAGATGTTTCTACCTTCTGAGTTGCTCCATGAATGCTCAGTTGCTCAGTGGTGTCTGACTCTGTAGCCCCATGAACTATAACCCGCCAGTCTCTTCTGTCCATAGAATTCTCCAGGCAAGAGTATTGGAGAGGGTTGCCATTCCCTTCTTCAGAGGATCTTCCTGACCCTAGGATCAAACTTGGGTCTCCTTCATTGCAGGAGGATTCTTTAACATCTGAGCCACCAGGGAGGCAGTGTACTTTGGCTTAAGTACTTGAACCTATTTATAATAGCTGCTTTATAGTTCTTACTGTGAATTCCAAAAGCCGGGTCATCTCAGGACACATTTCTGTTGCTTTTTATCTTTGGGTCATATTTTCCTATAATTAAAAAAATATGATACTGGACACAGTGGATGTTGCATTGTAGAGTCTCAATTCTGTCTTCTACCTCTGAAAATTGTTTCTTTTTAACAGGCATTTAAATGAGTAGATAAATACCTTGAATTCATGGAAGTTTGTTTTAGTTTTTTTACTCTCAGGCTAAGTTCTTAGTCCTGAGAGATGTCTCTACCTCTCAGACATTCTCCTTTGGGATTTCAGTAGAAATCCTGAAGAATTATCAAGCCCACTAGCTTTGTGGGATCTGAACTTAAAATTCTGCCTCCTCTGCACTGCCAGTGCTGAAATTTCTACTTAGCTGTTGTTGCCTTCCTGCCGTTCTTTTCCCCCAGGCTCCTAGAGAAGCCCTTATGCATTTACAGCTTGGGTTGCAGCTCAGGATTCCAGGAAAGAAGTTTTCTGTATATTTGAGGTTCCCTCTCTGTACTCCCCTCTTTCAAGATATTCTCCATAAAAGTACAGCTCCTCTGGCAACCGTAAACTCTATCCTCTGAATGCCCTGCATCACACAGACTGAGGTTAACCCTCAGGAAAAACCTTGTTAACAGCTCTAACCCAGTGTGGTTTCAGGGGTTAAATATCACCCAATTTCTGCACTGGTGGCTCATAAATGGTAAAGAATCTGCCTGCAATGTAGGAGACCCAAGTTCTACCCCTGGGTTGGCAAGATTGCCTGGAGAAGGGCATGGCAACCCATTCCAGTATTCTTGCCTGGAGAATTCCATGGACAGAAGAGCCAGGTGGGCTGCAGTCCATGGGGTTGCAAAGAATCAGACATGACTGAGCAACTAACATGTTCACTTTCAATGTCTGCCTGCTTTTGTTCATTTTCAATGCCTTCACAGAGTTGATATGTATACCTGCTAAGTCACTTGACTCATGTCCAACTCTCTGCAACCCTATGGACTGTAGCCCACCAGGCTCCTCTGTCCATAGAATTTTCCAGGCAAGAATACTGGAGTGGGTTGCCATGCCCTCCTCCAGGGGACTTTCTCAACCCAGAGATCAAACGCAGGTCTCCTGCATTACAGGCAGATTCTTTACCATCTGAGCCTCCAGGGAAGCCCTCTAATATATAAACTTATATTTTGTAGCAGTCATTTTTATATAAAAATAGTTCCATTTATGTATGCACATGTATCTACAACTATAAATATAGTTGTGTTCTATGCAATAGTGTTTGTTGGATACCAGCTATTTTGCCACAACCAAAACTGGAAATCTTCAGTCTACCACATATTTTAAGCATTTAAAATTTACTTTTCTATATTTTTCTCAGCTAAAGATTGATATTAACTATGATGCTTCACTTTATAAGTTGCATTTCAAAATCTATGAGTTGGAATATATCTTGATTATGGGTTTATGCCAGCCTTTTATGTTTGTCTTTATTGAAACTATTTTAAAACCCATGACTCCACTTGGCTTCATTGGATTTTTCACTCACTGTAAATAAAGTCAAATGTAGACACTTAAGGGGAAAATATGACCTTTTGTATGTTTACCAGAGGTTTAGAAAATATTTAGTTATCATCTTTTACTCTAAGTATACCTTTGTCCTTCACATATATAATATCATAATTTTATAGAGGACACTTTTCCTCATCAGCTAGGATATTATCAGTTATTTTATCAAATCATTTTTTCTGTTACTTTTTTTTCTGTCATCAAAAATTGGCCTGTCTAAATGCTTATATTTCTTGTCCGTATAGCAGCCTCAATTTATGGTCTTAGATTATATCAAAGGAAATGTATTCAGCTCCTTTATTTAATTTTATGAGACCTCATTTTATCTGATGTACTTGAACTATACTGGGGATTGGTTCCGATGAAATCTGGCTATCCTTCATTTTAAGTGGGATCTTTTTCCTGTATTGGTTAACATAATAAAGACAGTCATTTCCCACTGGTTTCACATCCTATGATCTGTATGTTTGAAATTGTTCCTTCAGCTCAGCTTTCCCCACGTAGACTCTGCTTGTCTCCGGAAGGCTGAAGGCAGATGTCAGCCTCCATTTCTCATTTCACATTTCATCTACCATACGCTGTGGCCATGCACAGACGGGTTCTTTAAATTGTCTGTGGCTAACTGTCTTCATTTTTGTGAGGGCACACCTATACGATAGACAAATGTTTATAAGGAATAATTTACAAAGACTATGACTATTTCCAGCACAAATGTCATGACGTCAAACTGCTCTGTCATTTATATAAACTCAAAAAAGAACAGTGGCAACAAACACAATGGTGATACCAGGCAACACGTATCAAGCTGTTGGTGTCTGATTAAGTCCTGTATATGGTGGTTTATTTCAGTTACATGTGTGAGTGGGCAGACAGAGTTCTTCCTTATAAGCAAGTGGTTGAGGCTGAAGTAGAAGACCTCGTATGGTCTTCTCAGCACTATATTCCAACCCAGGGGTCTCTAAGCCTTTCTTTCACTGTGATCCACAGGACGGGAAATGGTCCTGTGCATGATGTTTTCACACGGTGTCCCTCTCTTTGCATAAATTAATTCTTTCCTCTTCTTTAAGAATTTGTTACAATCCAGTTAGCATCAATTAACTACACTTTGTACAAAATTATAATATTAACATTTGTTGTTGTTCAGTCTCTCAGTTGGGCCAACTCTTTGCGACCCCATGGACTGCAAACACGCCAGGCTTCCCTGTCCTTCACCATCTCCCACGGCTTGCTCAAACTCATGTCCATTGAGTCAGTGATGCCATCCAGCCATCTCATCCTCTGTCGTCCCTTTCTCCTCCTGCCTTCAGTCTTTTCCAGCATCAAGGTCTTTTGCAGTGAGTTGGCTCTTTGCATCAGGTGGCCAAAGTATTGGAGCATCACTTCAGCATAAGTCCCTCCAATAAGTATTCAGGACTGATTGCCTTTAGGATTGATTGGTTTGATCTCCTTGCAGTTCTAGGGACTCTCAAGAGTCTTCTCGAACACCACAGTTCAAAAGCATCAATTCTTCAGTGCTCAACCTTCATTTATGGTCCAACTCTCACATCCATACATGACTACTGGAAAAACCACAGCTTTTACTACATGGATCTTTGTTGGCAAAGTATTGTCTCTGCTTCTTAATATGCTGTTTAGGTCTGTCATAGCTTTTCTTTCAAGGAGCAGGCGTCTTTTAATTTCATGACTGCAGTCACCATCTGCAACATTAACCTTCAATTAACTATATATATAAAATAAATAATTTCACATTTTATTCTATTTTTCTTAAACTGACAACTTACTAGGGACAAGCTTTATCCCTGAGCTCAGCACACAAGTTTACAGGTACTGTGATATCCTTGTACAGGACCACAATACTTAATAAACCCATTATTTTATTAATCATTGGCAATGTAGATTTTTCCAGTACAATAAGTCCCCTACCTATAAACAGTTCCATTCCAAGAGCACATTCTTAAATCTAAGTTGTTTGTAAGTCCAACAAAGTTAACCTAGGTGCCTGACTAACATAATTGGCTGTATAGTATTGTAGTGTAATAAATTCATAATACTTTTCACACAATACATAAAAAACAAACAAGATATAAAGAAAATATTTAAAATCTTACAGCATGATACCTTGAAAAGTACAGTAAGTACAGTACAACAGCTAGCCTAGTGGTGCTGGCATCGAGTGAACAAGCATAAAGAGGTATTGACTGTAGGAGAGAGAGGAGGTGGGAGATGGTAGAGCTGAAGGATCGTTAGCAGTAGGAGACAGAGGGCAAGCTGCAGTTTTACTCACGCCTGAAGTTGATGGAACACACGTTCTCATCTTTGAAAGTTCGTAAACTGAAGGTTCATATGTAAGGGGATTACTATAGTTGGACTCTAAAAGCCCTGTCTTTGTCTTGCAGGATGCAGGCTGGCTGGTAGGAGTGAAGGAATCAGACTGGCTTCAGTTCAGAGACCTCGCCACCTACAAAGGCCTCTTTCCAGAGAATTTCACCCGGCGCCTGGATTAGGGCCAAATATATTGTAGAAAGAGCCTGATTACTGGGTTTTTAAACCTTTGTGGAAACCTGAAGAGTTCACTTTTGCTATGACACTCTTAATGATTGACAGACCGATTCCAGACAAAGCTTGGAAGGCTGTCTCAGTGGAGCATGTGTGCAAACAAATGTCAGAGAAAGCAAAAAGTAAATTGAGGGAAGAGTCCTCACTGGTTCCCATGTTCTTGCTACCAGGTTTGTTTGTGCTTTGTCCGAGCTGTGGAGACTCGTGTACTCGACCCCCTCCCACCAATTCTAAAATAGCTTCCTCCAGACCAGAACCTTAATTTCTCTGCACCAAGTATGTGGTATTGAGTGGCTGCCCTGCCGAAGACATGATGAATTACCCTGTAATGTGAGATTATCGTATTCCCCTACGCAGGTGTGAGCACGTGCTCTCCCTTTCACGTTTACTGTGTTCAAAACGAAACTGCTGCAAAAGTTGTCACTGTTCTTTTCCAACACACCTCCCTCTCTGTAGATATCCATGGACACACAGTCACACGAGCTAGTTCCCATCACTTCTGAATCTATGTGTATGCACAAGGCTACATATACATAGCTGCACTCTCTCCTTTCCATTGTAGCTCTTAGTCTCTTAAGCGTCATTGATTCATGCACTGCTCTTATTCTGTCTGGCACTGCAGTTGCAGTTTTGCCTCTGGGCAAAAATCAGCCATCCCATTGCCAAAGGAGTCGACAGTATCTGTGTTGGGAATGCATTTTTCAGGATGCAATGACTCATAGCCCGTCAGAGGTGCCTCCTCTTTGGAGAAAGCAGTCTGGCGCTCTGAATGGCCACTGTGGCTGGAGATAGGTGAGTTGGGATGAGCAGCTCGATTGTCTTAATTTCTGCCTTTTTGAGATTGGCCAGCTGATGGGGCATTGAAATCAACCCCCAAAGAACACTATTTCCAAAAGCTCCTAATTTCCACCTCTTTCTATTTATGCAACTCATCTTCACCGATTGTCCAAAAATAAGATATAGGTGATGTATGCTGTACCACAAGTCATCTGTAATGATTCTGTTTTCAGTGCTGTGTCATTCCAAATAAACCTTGGGTAATCTCCAGCAATGACCTTAATTCCTTCTGATGACTCATTTGTTTTGGAAAGCTTGTTTCATTTGGACGCATGACTTGAAACAGTCGATGTTGAGTTGTTATTTGTGCAGAAATGTGCTCCTTCCTCTGGGTTGTGCTTCACAGCCCGTCTCCCTTCTGCTCACTCCTTCATCCCAGTCATTGCTGGCCACTTGGAGGTCCTTGCTGCCCGGCAATCACTACAGCACAAATAACAGCTGCCGATGGAGGCCCTGTGCTGACTGTGGCTGCAAAGAGTGTGTATCACAGAAATCTGACGACCTCCATACTCAGCAGTTTCTTCTCACACCAGCCTCATCTTTTGGTCACTTTTCTTTCGGACATGTTTATGTTTGTAGGTACATACAAAAATAGATGATATAGAAAAGTCAATTCACTAGACATTTATAGGAGAGAATTCTGAAAACAAAACCCTTTTATTCTTTTCTGCCCTGTAATTGTACATAATATAAGCTGATCAAGAATGCATGTTACTTGACTTTTAAATTTGGTATGTATTAGTGGTTCATGATTTTGTGTCTCATGGTGGATTACCGACTTGGACACTTAGTGAATGTTTAAGTGTTAATAGAAAAATAGCTGTTATTTTTTAAATAGGTTTTGCTTATTATTTTTAAAAAACTTTTAGTTGCACCTTGCACATGGGATCTTAGTTCCCCTACCAGGGGTCGAGCCCACATTCCTTGCATTGGAAGGTGGGGTCTTAATCACTGAACCACTGGGGACATCCCAAGAAATAGCTATTCTTGACCTAAGATTGTTCCAGGGGCTCATCCAGTGAATCTGGATCGCCACAAATGGCCTAGCCTCTTCTTCATCTTTTAAGATTTCTCTTACAGACCCAGTAGGATTCAGGCCTTCAGATAGTACAGAGAACCTTCAAAAAGTCAGATAAGGATGCTTGTAGTTCTTATTAAACATATATCTTTCTGAAAGTCCTGCTTATACTACATATAGATTGAGTGATGTATATAGTTTGCAAGGCTAAGCACTTTGGCAATTTGGATTTTGAAAAATATTTTAGCATCACTCGGGCCCCTGGGATGGGGAAGGCTCCATGTACCATGCTGTTACACTGCCTCCACCTTGGCCAGCTCTTTCTGACAAAGCCAGGACAGCTTTTGAGTGAGCCAGACCCCCACATCCACAAGCTGCCACAGAAGGAGTATGCGGTTTCAGAATTCTGAGCTCTTTTTTACACATAAAAAAGCCAAAACTCAGACTATTTAGGAAAATCCAAGCATGGCCCCATGACCCATTCTCATGATCCATTGAAAAAAAAAAAAACTTTGGGAAACTGCAGCAATTTTAAGAAATCAATGAATTTAAAGATTACTGAAACTCTGTGCTTTATGTCATACAAACTTCATGAACACCTCAAAGCCTGGGAAACAGACTAATTTGCCCTGCTTGGACTCTACTACTCTATTCAGAGGAGCCCAGGCTGCCTTCTGGTTTTTACTTGGAACCTAACTAAAGGCCTTATGAACGTCATGGGCCAGACCTTGGACATAAGCTGGTCACACAGTTTCCTTGGGTGGTGGTGTAACTACCGTCTTCCCAGGAAGATGTAGCCTCGCCTTAGGGCTCGGATAAAAGGCACCAGATGTTGGTAGCTATGTGGAGAAGACTATGACCAGTGACCTCCTTGCAAACTTTGAAATCAGAGCCATGTGGTTCTATTCATTCTTGACCCCATCATGCAGAGTCAGGACAAGAAGAACCCTGGTTGTTCAGGGCAGTCTTCCTCAAGGCACACAGCACAGGTTTGATACTTTATATATATATATATATATATATATATATATATATATATAATTCCTGAATACAGTGTGCTAGAATAAGCTTAATATTCCATACCAATAGTAAATGGCTCCCTGGTTATCATTTAAGATTGCTTTGGGCTTCCCCTATGGCTCAGCCAATAAAGAATCCTCCTGCAATGCAGGAGACATAGGAGCTGGGTTTGATCTCTGGGTCAGGAAGACCCCCTGGAGGAGGAAATGGCAACCCACTCCAATATTCTTGCCTGGAAAATCCCATGGACAGAGGAACCTGGCGGGTTACAGTCCATATCAAGTGGTCACAAAGAGTCAGGCAGGACTAAAGCAATTTAGCACACATAAGATTGCTTTAAGATGCCATCCATAGTAAGTGGCTCATTGGTTATCATTTAAGAATGCTTTAAGATTACCTTTGAAAAGGTAATTGAGACACACCCTTTAATTTTATGCAAATTGAGAGGTAGACCAGGTACCTTGAAGCTTTCAAGGTTTTCTTAAAATCTAGCTAATTCCCAGTCCCCTGGGGTCTCAGGTCCAACACGCAAGTTGCCTTATTTGTATAGGTTGGGTCCAGGTCATGGACATATTCCCCATCCCCTATGACCATGGGTGTGTCTGCCCTTTGCCCTGGGGAGGCACCTCCTGATGCCTTTTAATGCCACAAAAACCAGAGCAGGGAGGCCTGGTCTGTAACACCCATTCACCCCTGGGGATGGTCTATGCCCTCACACCCTCCCCTGGTAATAAATATCATTAGGCTCAGTGTCCTTGTCCAAAATTCCACCAGTGACCACTAGGTAATTTTTCTGACATCTGATAATGCCGCCAAACTTCTCCAAACTCTCTGCAAGATTCCAAGATACTAATTTTCCTGTTTTCCCACCTCTCTGTTCCTCCTCTGTCACCTTTACTAATTTTTCTTGCTTCTTCTAGTGGGTGCTGGGGTGGGATGGAGGCAGGGAGCATCAGTTTCCCTCCCAGGTCTGTGTGCCCAAAATCCAGGGGACGTTCTCTTCAAGGATTCAATTACTGCTCCCAAGTCCACATGTTCATCTATTCATTAAACTTTTGTCAAGCTCTTGCTAAGTGTCCGTTACTGTGCACTGGACCCTGTTGACTAAGATCTTGCCCTCAAGGTCTTAGCTCTTGAAACCCTGCTGCAGCCCAATCCTAAGGGGTCCCTTTCTTGAGTCCCAGGCCTGGAAACATGGGTGCTCACTTCTGCCATTAATTTTTCAAATTCCAAGCACCTGCTTTTGTTCCCTCAAATGTCCTGTGACCTTGTGCTTTAATCCCTGGTACACTATCTGGGCAGATGGTGCTAGTGGTAAAGAGCCCTCATGCCAATGCAGGAGGCATAAGAGATGTGGGTTCTATCCCGGGTCAGGAAAATTCCCCTGGAGTAGGAAATGACCACTGGCTCCGGTATTCTTGCCTGGAAAATTCCACAGACAAAGCAGCCTGGTGGGCTACAGTAAATGGCATGGCAGAGTCGAATGCAACTGAGCACATATACAGACCCTTTCTGGGAGTGGTCCTCATCTCGGCCAAGGAAGACTCTTTGGATGCCTGTCATCCCACCGTCTCCTGTCTCCTTCCTTCCCTTCTTCCTAGTTTATCCCTAGACCATCTCATCTATACTGATGTCAAAGGATTAGCACTCCTCTCCCATTCTTCTCCCTCCTCCCCACCCGCCTCCCTGGCACACACACAAACGATGATTACTATTGTATAGCACATCAAAATCCCATGCCTCTGCTTGGCTTTCAAAGCTCTCCACATCTCCACCAATGCTTGTCTTCTGCTTCTGTCCGAGGCTCCTCCTCACTGGTCCATCCCGTCCTCTCACTGCGCCTCTACACTACACCTTGCTCACCCCATTGCTTCCTCCTCCTGAAACACCTCCCACTCTGGTCTGCCTCTGTAATGCCCTCTTCCCTCCCGGCACAGTCTGAGTCCCACCTCCCGCACAAAACTTTCTCACCAGTCTTCTCTGTCTGCACCCATTCGACTCATTGAATTTAGTGTAAAATGGATTATCATTTAGTTCTTGGCTTCTCCCACTAACTGATAAACTATCTACCAATGTTCTCTGTATTCCAAGTCCACGCCAGGACATTATATACAATTGCACCGAGCAAAGGAATGAGAGACTGAGTGATGGATTAATTCAGAAAAATCCACAAACTCCAATCCCCAACCTAAACTTATATGTAAGAAGAAACTATAGAATGATTCTGAGAGACTGCAGAGGGAGAAGTTTTCTTAAACAAGGTTTCAAAGTTCCCAAAGTATATGCCCCAAGCAGTTTGAACTACAAAATTGAGAATATCTATTTAAGGAAAGATGCTTGAGCAAAATTAGTAGACAGACGATAGATTTGCTGAAAATATTTGTGATAGCTGAAACTCACAAAGGAATATCTAGAACACATAAACTCATTCACGTCAAGTAACTAATAATAGTGACAGTATAGTCTAATTTTAGTAAATTATGTTTTTTATCATTATATTTACAATATTCATGAAGTGAAGTGAAGTCGCTCAGTCATGTCCAACTCTTTGCGACCCCACAGACTGTAGCCTATCAGGCTCCTCCATCCATGGGATTTTCCAGGCAAGAGTGCTGGAGTGGATTGCCATTTCCTTCTCCAGGGGATCTTCCCGACCCAGGAATCGAACCCAGGTCTCCCGCATTGCAGTCAGACGCTTTACCATCTAAGCCACCAGAGAAGCCCATAAATCACTGGAAATAGTCATATTAAGTATAATAATATACTATTATTCTATAATAACATACAGTATAATAATATAACATCTATTACTATATAATAGCTAATATTTATTGCATGTCTGTTATTTGCCAGACACCCTCCTAAGTGTTCTGCAAGTATTAATTCATTTAATCTTCACTAATCTGTGAAGTAGTTGCTGTTTTTTCTTTTTGTAAATGAGAAGGCTAAGGTACAGTGAGTGATATAAAGAAACTTCAAAGTCACACAGACAGCGAATGGCAGGGCCAGACAATTGCCTTGGCAGCTTAGCTCCAACGGAGGCTTTGCCCCTCTCTAGCCACCCTTCTTTTTGCTCTGTCTAAACGACTTGAATTGGCAAAGCTCTGAAGGCGACACTCAAGTACCAGGCATAAAAAGAAAACTTCAGCTTCCTAATAATCAGATTAGTGCTAATAATCTCATAGACTAATCAGATCCTTGGAGAAGGCAATGGCACCCCACTCCAGTACTCTTGCCTGGAAAATCCCATGGACGGAGGAGCCTGGTAGGCTGCAGACCATGGGGTCGCTGAGAGTCGGACACGACTGAGCGACTTCACTTTCACTTTTCCCTTTCATGCATTGGAGAAGGAAATGGCAACCCACTCCAGTGTTCTTGCCTGGAGAATCCCAGGGACGGGGGAGCCCGGTGGGCCGCCGTCTATGGGGTCGCACAGAGTCGGACACGACTGAAGCGACTTAGCAGCAGCAGCAGCAGCAACCAGATCCTGCTTGGTAGCCAACATGTTGGTAAAAATTAAAGCATCAGTTAACATGGCACTGGTGTTATGTAGAGAACATGTGTATGTATATTTCCTGGGACCACCAACCCTGGGGTTACCGGTGGAATTACTGACACTGACTTAAGAGAGCCTCTGTCAGTCACTGCAAAACCGTGAGTGGCCAGGAGGGGGCAGCAGGTGACGCGCCAGTCGCTGGGGGATGGATGAACACAGCACAGTGGCTGAAAGCTGTGAACAGTAAGCCAGGTGGGCAGACAGATGTACAAACACAGGCAGGTAAGGTTGCTGTGCCATTTATATCAGTGCAAAAATACATTTTTCATAAACGATACTCTAGTTTTCACAGATACATAAGCTCAAAGGAAATCATCAAACAGATTGAGCATCTTATGGAGGAACTCGAATAAGAAGGGGAGGAAAAAGAATAAAGTAAATAACAAATACGTAAAACTAAGTAACATGACTAATACAAATTAATGGTGCTAATGAGAAATACCACACACACACACACACACACACAAATGAGAACTAAGGCTAAAAAATAAGCAAAAAGCAATCAGAAAATACATACCATGGAGGCACTCAGAGAATGCTAATTCCAAGATAAACCATCAAAACCTCATATTCGAGCTTAATTTTCAACAACCTGTCTCCCCTCAATTTCTTTTTTTTTTCCCCCCTCAGTTTCAAGAGTGGCTTCAACTGGTAAATTAAGGTCAGGGTAACTCAAAGGCAATTTGTTCATTTTCTTTATTGGTTGAGGAAAGTGTGGCTTTTTTCCTTCTTCAGAGAAAATTTGTGTTCACTGGCTGCTAATTAACATCTAGCTGGCCCTGGCATTGTGCACTAGTCATGAAGTTGATTTCCCCTTCAAGGCAATGCTCTCCTACATGGTGATGAAAGCAAATCCAGAAGGAGGACACTCCTGCATTTAGAAACATACACTGG
This sequence comes from Bos indicus, assembly GCF_029378745.1. Lineage (NCBI taxonomy): Eukaryota > Metazoa > Chordata > Mammalia > Artiodactyla > Bovidae > Bos > Bos indicus. Next base: position 82,833,961 of record NC_091763.1, read on the forward strand.
AGTCAGGCACAAGCCTTGGGAGCTCAGGGATTTGAAAGTGAGAAAAAGTATAAGAAGATAGTTTTTAGCCAAGCTACTTTCCAAACCATAGTTAACTACTATGTTTCTCAGAGACAGGCATACGAAGTATGTTGATAATCTTTTTGGTTTTTAAAAACCAGAAAATATTCAGTTCAGTTCAGTTCAGTTGCTCAGTCATGTCTGACTCTGCGACCCCATGGACTGCAGCATGCCATACCTCCCTGTCCATCACCAACTCCCGGAGTTTACCCAAACTCATGTCCATTTGAGTCAGTGATGCCATCCAACCATCTCATCCTTTGTCATCCCCTTCTGCTCCTGCCCTCAATCTTTCCCAGCATCAGGGTCTTCTCAAATGAGTCAGCTCTTCACTTCAAGTGACCAAAGTATTGGAGTTTCAGCTTCAACATCAGTCCTTCCAATGAACACTCAGGACTAATCTTTAGGATGGACTGGTTGGATCTCCTTGCAGTCCAAGGGACTCTCAAGAGTCTTCTCCAACACCACAGTTCAAAAGCATCAATTCTTCGGTGCTCAGCTTTCTTCAGTCCAACTCTAACATCCATACGTGACTCTTGGAAAAACCATAGCTTTGACTAGATGGACCTTTGTTGGCAAAGTAATGTCTCTGTTTTTAAATATGCTGTCTAGGTTGGTCATAACTTTCCTTCCAAAAAACACATTAAAATTAAAAATAAAGTTGAAGGATGTGAGTGGTACAGACAGATGGCAAAAAAAAAAAAAAAAAAAAACCCTGAATATCCCCAAGAGAATTCTATTTTTATGCATATTTAGATTTACTAAAAGTCTTCACTTTTAGTTTCCTGACAGAGCCAGAACCAAGTACCTAAGAGAATCAGCACGATTCAGCTTTATGTGTGTACTTTATGTATGTACTGTAGTTGAACACATGTACCTGTGTGTCTATGTGTATGCATGTATGTGTGCACAAGGACTCTCTCCAAGTGTCAATGTTTGCACCTTCTCTAGGTGCGATGTTTGAACATTTCCTTTGCACTGGCCTAGAATGAGTTTGCTGGAGGAAGTGCCTAGGGTAGGAGTCAGGCTGGGTAACAAAGTCAGTAGCTATAAATACCCTCACATCACACTTAAAACTTAATGGCTTTTTGTGAAGCAAACTACTCAGAATAATTTTCTACAGCCGTATTAAGTCAAGAGGAAGCAAGCAATGTGCATTATTATGGGATCAAAACCAAAGTGATAAGCTTCACTATTTTTCATCCTGCCTAACCTGTTATTTCAATATCCGGAGTGTTAATTCAGTTCAGAATCACAAATCATTGGAACCAGATGAGACCAAAAACATCACCCTCTCTCCTCATTTCGAGGCTGGAGAAATGGGCTGGAAACATGGGGAAAACAATTGGAAAAACAAGTTTCCTGCCCTGCATTCCAGGGCCCTTTCATTCAGACACCGAGTCTTTTGCTATTAATCACTTTCTGGGGTTACAAGGCAGGAGACTCCAACTTGTGTGACAAACCTCTCATGGCCAGGAGGGGGCGCTAGAGGTTAGTATAAGTGAATCCATCAAATACTGAACTTTGTAAGCAGGAAGCATGAATTGAAAGCAAATCAGATGTACAGCAACATCACAATTTGCATTAACATGAAACAGTCCAGTGAGGAGAGAAAGTAATTCCTGAATCACAAACTGCCAAGCAGGTTTCTTCGGGCGCAGGCTCTGGAGACTGGCTGACTTGGCTCAAATTCTTGGTGTGTTTTTATTCCCTAGGCAACCTCAAGTAAGTTACTTCACCTCCCTAAGCCTCTGTTTCATCTGCATATTGGGCATAAATAACACCATCTTTATGCTTGCAAAGAAGGGATAAATATGTACAATGTTTCACATTCAAAAAGGGTATTTGTTGTCATTTAATGGATCAGTGATTTCTGTTATGACCTTAAGAAAATTAGTCTTTTAAAAAGGCCATCAGGTATTAACACAAAAGTGCTAGAAGAAATTTCTTTTACTTTTTGAGGTCCATCACATTAATGAACGTGGGTTCCTCAGGTATATCTTATGTTCATTGTGCACTGGTGTGTGAAGGCTATTCTTAAATTTCTATAATCTTTCTGAGATTTTCCTCGTGGTCTCTTGCGTATTATAATTTAAAAAGAAATCACATATGTTTATTTATTTATTGAATAGATGGTGGCATGGGTTTTGTAATTTGTTAGACTTGGGTTTGAATCCAGGCTCCATTACCTTCTTCTTAAATGACCCTGAGAAGACAAAACTCTTTAACATTCTGACTCTTACATCATCAAATGTGATTGAATATAACCAATTTGAAGTATTATTACAAGGATTAAAATGGTATAAGAATTAAATTGTACTTAAGACCAACTTAGATAGTATTTATTTAAACCCAAACAGTCTGTCATAGTCCCTGGCACAGGATGAATAATGTATCCAGAGTAAGCATTGTTATTCTCATTTGCAATGACTTGCCCAAGGACACATATCCTTCAAGTGGCAGATTTTGGACTCCAGCAGTCATTCTATCTTTTCCAAAGCAATATAGCCTCACAGAATCACAGGGTCTCATGTCAGACTCTCCAAACATCCCCTTTTGGTGCTTCCATCCTGAGAAGGACCATTTTCCCTCAGCTCACTGTTTATGGGATTACACTGCTGTCTGTCCAGAGAGCCAAGCCCCAAACAGAGCCCTGTTACTGGGTCATTCACTTTGACAAGGAAGTTGGGAAGGCTGACAGCCACGTGGATTCAGTATGATCCAGCAGCTTCACCTCTTTTCCTCTGAACCCATCAGAGCCTGTCACTTTAAAATGAAATCTTCAAAGAATCCAGAGACTAAACCCTTAATTTCTTAAAAACACACTAAACAGATGAAATGCCTCTAATCCAAGGCATAGAGAAAGAAAAAGACTGAAAGGAAACTCAGGAATCCAGAGAGGGGAAGTTTTGTTTCACAGAAGAGATACTGGGATTTGGTAGAGATATATTGTTCAGGTAGCCAAGAGGGAAGACACAAACCTGAAATTTAAATTGAAGCAAACAAACTGGAATGGAGTCTTAAGACCCCGAAGTGGTCAGTGAGTACCATATGGTGTAGGTATGTGGGTAACTGAGCAGATGTAAGCATATTGATGAACCGAAGATGGTTACAGAAGTTCTCAATGAGCCCAGTGATGCAGAACCCAGGCCAGATTATCCTCCTTTTCCCCCCACCAACTCTGACCTGACAACACTTTGGAGTTACGGAGAATTTCTTCTGTGAAAGACAGTGGGAGAAAAGAGAGAATAAATATTAAGATCATAGCATTAAGTCACCCCATCTCCCCATTAGACAGCTCTCCATAGTCAGATGTTCTGTCATTGTGTAACCAAAAGTGGAGTCCCGCTGCTTCTAACCAATAAAGAAACAAGGTTGATGGAGAGAAATTTTCGTTTTGTTTTGGATGCTGAAAAACAGGGGTGAGGAGTGGGAAGGGAGAATACCTGTCCAAAGGCCAATCCCCCAGCCCACCTGACAATCAGGGAGCAAGAGCTTTCATAGACAGAGGGAGGCTACATGCCGAAACAGCACAGTCAGCCCTGTCGTCTTACAATCGGTCATCAGTGATCTGACCAGCGTCTTCTTGATTGTTTTAGGTACAGTTAATCTTCAGCTACAGGATCAATTCAGTTACAGTCTGGTCATCAGGTGATTAACTTCTCCAGCTGTTGGGGATTTCAGTCTCTATAAGAGCTCACAGGATAGGGCTCAGAATATTACCTATAGCCCTTGAGAAGGAACTAAATGCCCTTGACTATGCTTAATGACCAAACTATTATTTGGTCTCCTTTCTTTTTCTTTGTGTCTCCATGTTTATTTCCATAATTAAATTTATTCTTTTGCTAAGGTTTTTTCAGACCAAAGGCAGGCAGAGGACTTGGGGTGACAAGGACCATAGGGTCCCGCTCTGTTTCTGTTGCGTCTTTATTACACCCAAAGAACTTAGCATAATGTCTTGTGCCTAATGGCAGATTCACAAATCAAGTTTGGAAAATGATTCCTATCCGATTTCTAAGGTGGCCATCTGTGTGGTCTATACTAAGCTGGAAGTCCTTGAACTACTTACTGTCTTCATATGGAAAGGATGTGCTAGTGTGTGGTGAAGACACTCCTTCACAATAAAGCAAGAGTCATGTTCACACACACCAATGGGAAGTCTGACTTGATGGACTCAGCCAAGCCCTAATGGTGTTAAACCATTTTCAGCAATGCTTGCAGACTGTCCTGAAGGACAACACTGTTAATGCAGACATGCTGTCACTGTTCCAGATGTTAACTCTGATTGTCCTCAGGGCTTGTAAGTTGTTCTTTTCCCCCAATTTCCTTTGACCAATATTCTCTAAATTTTGTCCCTTTAAAAAACTCCAACTTTCTGGTTTATTTATTCTCCTCTTTTTTTTTTCTCCCCCCAGTGTGTGTGTATTGTACAGGTCATCTAGAACAACCTCAAATTTCCAGTACCAAAAAGCTGTCTAGAACAGCCCACCTGGAGTGCATGGTGTCCGGTGTAACAATTTCTACCACATCTGTATATTGGTATCAAGAAAGACCCGGTTAAGCCATACAGCGCCTGCTACACATTTTCTCTAACAACGCCATCAAAACGGAATCAGGCATTCTGTTGAGCAAGTTTGAGGCAGATATGATACTCGAAACTTCTACATCAACCCGCACTGTTTACAATGTAGGGGAACAAGACTCTGCCACCTATTACTGTGCCCTCTGGGATGTGCACGGTAGAAGACATTACAGTCACGCCATTCAATAAATGATCCTTGGGTTTTCATTCACTATCGTGAGTTAGGAAACCACAGTTACCACCTGTATGCTTCTGTGCAGTTTTCTAGGTAAACTTTTATGTGGGTGACTCTGTGAAGTTGCCAAATCCCACATTTTCTCAAAGAGGAAGCTTTGTGCTATATAACACAGGGAGCCCAGCCAGATGCTTTGTGATGATCTAGGGGGTGGGGGTGGGGTGGGGGGAGGGGAAGGAGGTTCATGTATACAATTATACATATATGTAATGTATATATGTATTTATATATGTATAATTATGTATACATATGTATAATTATGGCTGATTTGCACAGTTGTATGGCAGAAACCATCACAACATTGAAAAACAATTTTCCTCCAATTAAAAAATAAATTAAAAAAAAAGAAGTACCTGCAAATAACCAGGATCCTGTTTTCAGGAATCGTCTTGCTCTCCAAAAGGCTTTCCCAGGGCACCCATGTTTATTCATCTGAGTCAACCTCCACAACACACTGTTTTATTTTCTGCCAAGATATACAGACCATACTATCTGTGACTCCTTTTTAAATTTAATTAATTAATTTTTGGCTGCACCACATGGAATGTGGGATCTTAGTTCCCTGACTAAGGATCAAACCTGTCTGCAATGAAAGTGTAGAGCCTTAACCACTGGACCACCAGGGAAGTCCATGTGACATCTTTTGTATGATTTGTATGTCATTACATTTTTTTCTCATCCACTTATCTCCTTTGATTAAAATTGTAGATATTAGATTCAGTTCAGTTCAGTCGCTCAGTCGTGTCCGACTCTTTGCGACCCCATGAATTGCAGCACACCAGGCCTCCCTGTCCATCAGCAACTCCCAGAGTTCACTCAAACTCATGTCCATCAAGTCGGTGATGCCATCCAGCCATCTCATCCTCTGTCGTCCCCTTCTCCTCCTGCCCCCAATCCCTCCCAGTATCAGGGTACTTTCCAATAAGTCAACTCTTCGCATGAGGTGGCCAAAGTACTGGAGTTTCAGCTTTAGCATCATTCCTTCCAAAGAAATCCCAGGGCTGATCTCCTTCAGAATGGACTGGTTGGATCTCCTTGCAGTCCAAGGGACTCTCAAGAGTCTTCTCCAGCACCACAGTTCAAGAGCATCAATTCTTTGGCGCTCAGCCTTCTTCACAGTCCAACTCTCACATCCATACATGACCACTGGAAAAACCATAGCCATGACTAGACGGACCGTTGTTGGCAAAGTGATGTCTCTGCTTTTGAATATGCTATCTAGGTTGGTCATAACTTTCCTTCCAAGGAGTAAGCGTCTTTTAAATTCATGGCTGCAGTCACCATCTGCAGTGATTTTGGAGCCCCCCAAAATAAAGTCTGACACTGTTTCCACTGTTTCCCCATCTATTTCCCATGAAGTGATGGGACCAGATACCGTGATCTTAGTTTTCTGAATGTTGAGTTTTAAGGCAACTTTTTCACTCTCCTCTTTCACTTTCATCAAGAGGCTTTTTAGTTCCTCTTCACTTTCTGCCATATTAGATTAAATGTTACTTATTCAGCCTGGAAGCTAAAATGTAACAAACACATGATAATCTAGCCACAAGCAGGGCTGACTACAAGGATAAATATATCAAACACATGCCTGGAATGGCGATATTTGATTTTGCACAAAACTTATAGATGCTGCTACTTACTGAGTTCAAGTCAAAGTTTACTTTGGATTGGAGCGTGGGGAGTAGTTCATTTTCTGAACTACTGAAGATTCCACCTATCCCACAGTACGTGTTTGACTGACACTCTGAGCCAGGCACTGTGCATAGCAGACACTGAGAATGTCATATGTCCTGTCAGATCTAGAGGTCATTGCTGTAGCACCCCTCTCTGCCACTGGGCTGCCAGTCCACAGTGAAATGAGAGTCCTCAAATTAAATATTAATACTTCTCACGGTTATAAATCTCTCAGGAATTCCGGTAACTTCTAGCTCAGCTCATGGTTTATAATTTGTGTTGTTTTGCTGTGACAAAACAAATAAGATCTTTGTCTTCTTCCAATGTGATTTTACTTAGGTAAAACAGATGAAAGTAGACTTGCTCTGGTTAAAAGAATTGAAGGATAAATAATTCTTAGGTTTGTTTTCTCAAATAGCTCTTATGTTTTCTGATTTTTCAATAGAATACAATTATTTGTCTACACAAAGGGCCTAGCCAGGTGGTGAAGACTTTGGTCTCTTGTATGAGAGAGACCTAGGTCTGACCTGGGCTCTGACATTTAAGTGGACCCCTGCTATAGTCTATTTCCTCACCTGTAGAATAGTGGTCCTTGTAGAGCATCTATAGGAACACACACACCACCACCCCCACCACCCCCCGCCAGGGCTTTGTACCTAGGGCTTAGCACCACATTGGTCATAGTGCGGCTGACCTACAGTTTAAAGATAGATTAGCTAGGTACAAAGAAAATCCCATGAGAAGCCATCCCAAATCAGTTTCGATAAAGGGTGCACACAGGTGAGAATAACAGTGGCTTGCTCATGGGCCAACAAGCCCTATGTGGGTAGGGGGGACAAGTCTATACGCGGGGTCACTTACGCCTCCTGCTCTTCTTTAGACCAATGTGAGCTTCACTAAGGACACTGGCCACACATATCAAAGGCAAACCAGCCAGAGGCAAACCAGCCTGATCCATAGAACACCGAAAGCACTTTATAAGGATGAACAGTACCCAAGACAGAAGTGGCTCAATTAATGTCTGTTGAAATGAGGTCTATATTTCCATTATCATTGAGGTGTTTGCATTACCACTTTCATGCATTGGAGAAGGAAATGGCAACCCACTCCAGAGTTCTTGCCTGGAGAAGCCCAGGGACAGGGGAGCCTGGTGGGCTGCCGTCTCTGGGGTCGCACAGAGTCGGACACGACTGAAGCGACTTAGCAGCAGCAGTTGCATTACCTAATGGGTGGATGGGGATTTTCTATAGATGGATACATGAAATCTCCTGATGATTTTGATTTAACTTCTTCTTATACCAGAAGCGGGTGATTCACAGTGACTGTAAGTAGTAGAACCAATGTAGTATTATCTAATTAATGCTGAATGTGAGAGCTGAAGAACTAATAATTTCGAATTGTGGTGCTGGAGAAGACTCTTGAGAATCCCTTGGACGGCAAGGAGATCAAACCAGCCAGTCCTAAAGGAAATCAACCCTGAATGTTCACTGAAAGGACTGATGGTGAAGCTGAAGTACCAGTACTTTGGCCACTTGATGCAAAGATCTGACTCACTGGAAAAGACCCTGATGCTGGGAAAGGAGAAGGGGGCGGCAGAGGATGAAATGGTTATATAGCATCACTGACTCAATGGGCATGAATTTGAGCAAACTGTGGGAGATAGTGAAGGACAGGGGAGCCTGATGTGCTACAGTCTATGGGGTCACAAAGAGTCAGACACAACTAGCAACTGAAGAGCAGCAAAAGTCTAGGAAAACCTTAAAAGTCAGTATTTTCTGTAACATATCGTGTATTACCAACTCCTCACACATACTAACACTGTGGGAAAAGTGATGTGTGTTCCCTAAGAGTCAAGTTGGAAAAATCACAATTCTGCAAATTGCTAGGTCCACCTGGAAATCCATATTGACTTTTTTGACTTGAGTGACTTTACTTTCAACCCTGAGAATGGGTTTGGAGAATCAGCCCAAGGCAGACGAAAGGGCACTGCTTTGTCGTGATCATGTCTGGAGTTTGGGATCATGGATACTTGTTTTCTATGTCACTACTGTGGCTCCTATATGGTCTAATAGAAAACTTTTATTACTTTTGAATTTTAGCTCAGAATTTATTTTTAAGAAAAATTCTCATATTTCATAATATTAAAAATACCTCAGAAACTACTGAGCACTTGGAGACAACATTTAAAAATTGATGGTTAGAAAGGCTCTGTCTTGACCACTTTTTATCCCCCCTCCTCCAGCAGCTTTTGGTTCTTTACAAAATAAAATCTTATTTTCTCTCCTGATTTACAGTGAGCCTATCTGGCAAGTGAGAGACCATGTTAATGCTCAGGGTGGCTTATTGGGCTTAAATGTCTTTTCTTCCCCTTACTATAGACACTGTAATGTACAGATAGTGCCAAAAATATGCAGTCTTTTTTTTTTTTTTTTTGGCCGTGTAGCTTGTAAGACCTTCGGAGAAGGCAATGGCACCCCACTCCAGTACTCTTGCCTGGAAAATCCCATAGACGGAGGAGCCTGGTAGGCTGCAGTCCATGGGGTCGCTAAGAGTCGGACACGACTAAACGACTTCACTTTCACTTTTCCCTTTCATGCATTGGAGAAGGAAATGGCAACCCACTCCAGTGTTCTTGCCTGGAGAATCCCAGGGACGGGGGAGCCTGGTGGGCTGCCGTCTATGGGGTGGCAGAGTTGGACATGACTGAAGAGACTTAGCAGCAGCAGCAGCAGCTTGTAAGACCTTAGTTTCCTGACCAGGGATCCAACTCAGGCCCTCAGCACTGAAAGCAAGGAGTCTTGACCACTTGACCACCAGAGAATTCCATGCAGTCTTATTAACCCTATGCTACTGAGAGGGAACAGGCAGGAAGGCCAGGGGTCTCCAAACGGAGGAAATTGGCTGCAAATGTCAGACATTTTTTTTTTTTAATCTCTCTCTTAAGTGGCAGGAGGAAACAAAGTAGTGATATATTTTTTTTCCTTCTCTATACAAATTTAAAAAGAGGTTTCTCTTAAGATACTGTGTTGCCATAATGACACCTGGTTCCACCTGAACTTAACTTTTCTCAAATTTTGAGCTAACCAATACATTTTTCTTATGGAAATGTTTGTCTTAAGGTATGTTAATATACTATGCATTTACCCTAAACTCTGTCTTCAAGTCGGTTCCACGTAAAGGCTCAGAACTGACTTGACAAACCAGGATGTTATCCTCATACATTGTTCTCCTAATTCATGTAAACGGAACTATTTGTATGGTAATCTGCCTTTATACAAGACTCCAGTCAGTCATTTTATGGCCCAGATGACTGGTGCCAAGATTATCTCAAAATGCATCTTGTGGGTGAGGGGCCTGGTGCCATTCTCTGAGTTTTTAGACATTCCTTTCTTTCATTAACAGACTGCTAGTAACTATATAACATCCAGCTAAAAACTAGCAGGCTGGTATTCTTTCTGCCCCCTTCTGATGTCTATGTCAGAAGCTTTCTCTATCTCTTTTATACTTTAATAAGATTTGGGAGAATAGCAGTGAAACATGTATAATATCATGTATGAAATGAGTCGCCAGTCCAGGTTCGATGCACGATACTGGATGCTTGGGGCTGGTGCACTGGGACGACCCAGAGGGAGGGTATGGGGAGGAGGAGGGAGGAAGGTTCAGGATGGGGAACACAGGTATACCTGTGGTGGATTCATTTCGATATTTGGCAAAACTAATACAATATTGTAAAGTTTAAAAATAAAATTTAAAAAAAAAAAAACACTTTATTACACAAAAGCTCTGAGCGATCAAGCCTTGTCTCTGGCTCCAGATTGAATTCTCCTCTGGAGGCCAAGAATCCTGCCATCTTTCGTGGTTCAGCAATAACCTTTCACAACAACATTCTTGCTTTCTTTACTTCTGTTTTGTCCAGATGCAGTGATGAGCAAGAACTGTACACTTCACTGCACAGAGGTGTTTCAGTCTGCAAGGTTGCTGGCACTCCTATTGCCTGAGAACGTGACCCTCTACCTCTCACAGAAAGTTGCCAGAAAATCAGCCTCACGTGATCTTCACCTGGAGAGCCCGGAGAAGATAGACTTTCAGCTTTGACTCTGTGAGTGCCCTTCTTCAGGGCACGGATTTCTCAGCCAGTTCAAGGACATGAGGGGATACTAAGGGGCAAAAAGGATGGACTCTGTCGAAGGTTTTCTGTTTTCTCCTTAACTTCCACTCTTCACATTTCTCCAACCTACTCTTGATGCAGGAGACTAACCCCTATGGAGTCCACTAATGGGCACCTTCGCTAGCTGATTTCCATTTAATTTTGGCCCAGATGGAATGTGAAGTTCAAAGAAATGAAGACTGTGTCACCTGACCAAAGCATTCCTCCCTTGGGCACTAGGATTTTGAAGCCCTGAGGTGGGGGGAAAAAAAAAACAACACATGTTCCTCTCTATTAAGTTTATCAGTTAGAAAGTACAGAATTCAATGATACTCTCTCAGCACCTGTCTGGTTTCCTGTTTTCTTACTGAAGGAGCAGGGGTACATCCTGTTCTGTTAAGGACGGGATCTTAGTGGCTTTTTGGAAAGTGAAATGAAACACGCTTGGTGAGACCTTCTTCCTACTCTCCAACCTGTATTACTTATCTGGGGGTAAAGGTAACCCACTTATTTGAACATGTTTGATTTCTTCTTTTTGCTCTTTCAGATTGACTCTCCATTTCTCTTAACTCTCCTTTATGCCTTACAAGTCAGACCTTCATGAATAGACTAATGGTCTTATTTCTGGTTGTTGTTTGCGAGACTGGAAAGTGGGAGAAGAGTGAGATCAGGGTTCCCTCCATGACAGTGACCTTGGATTGACTGCATTCTCCTCCAGTGACCAAATACAGTGACATCTAACTCATAGCCAGAAGGTTTAAGTCCAGGAGCCAAAAGATGAAGGCGTAGGAGGACATTCTTTTTATACTGATTAACCCCGTGGAGGAATGTGTTTCCTTTACTAAAACCCTGGGAGGCTGTTTCCTCCTCCTCCTGTTCCTCTTTTCTACCTGCTCCTCATCCTTTTTGGGCACTCAGCCTGTGTAGACAGGATGTATGAGTACAAATATTCATCTATGAATATTGCTCTGAGTATGCACATTTGTTTCTCTATTTATTAGATTTGGTTAGGATTTTTTTCCTGGTGTCTCAGATGGTAAAGAATTTTCCTGCACTGCAGGAGACCCAGGTTTGATCCCTGGGTCAAGAAGATCCCTTGGAGGAAGAAACAGCAACCCATTCCAGTATTCTTGCCTAGAAAATTCCATGGACAGAGGAGCCAGGCAGGTTACAGTTCATGGGGTCACAAAGAATTGGACACAACTGAGTGACTAACATTTTTTTTTTTAAAGTAACTTCCAGTGAAATAAGTCAGACAGAGAAAGAGAAATACTTTATGTTATCACTTATATGTAGAATCTGAAAAGTAAAACAAAAGAATATAACAATAGCAAGATTCTCAGTATAGAGAACAAGCCAGTGTTTACCAGTGTGGAGAGGGAAGTGGGGAGGGGCAAGAGATAGGTATAGGTTTAAGAGACACAAACTACTGTGTACAAAATAAATAAGCAAATGCACAGAGAAATAGAACTATTGTTTTGTAATAACTTTAAATGGAGTATAATCCATAAAAATACTGAATCGCTACATTGTACACCTGAAGATAACATAATATTGTAAATCAACTATACTTACTTCAATAAAAGTATAGTTGATTGACAACAGAGTTACCCATGCCAGCAAAGAAAAAGTAATCTTTTATTTCTTGATTATTTTGCTTTTTGTTGGAAATGCTATTCCAATGGAAGCAAAGGAAAATATGTAATTTAATAGCAGGAAGGAACATATGTTTTCACTGTAGAGTATCCAGATATAACTTTCCATATACACACAAATGCTGATACCAAATCAGGAGTTTGAAGATCAGCTATTTACTTAAAAAAAAAAAAAAACGTGTTCAGGGTCGGTTATGATTAAAGAACTGTAACCATAGAGTTTGTAAAATTCACAGAAGAAGATGAAATGAAGACCTAATATAATAGCCCCTGGGAACCTTAGAGTACCATTAGAGACAAGAAAATGAGCACAAACAGCCCTTATCATGACTGTGACCACATCCTTCCCAACGTGGAGCAACCTTGGTCCTGAGTCCAGACCTCAGCCCTGACTAAACCTCAGCCTCAGCCTGCAGCATTTCCTGTGCTTCTCAGGTCTATACCTCATATCAAAGAAAAGAGCAAAGGGAGTCTGATGGCTATCGATTGTACCCCTCCAGATGTTAGTAACTGTGCCCTGAAATGTCTACTTTCTACTTTGACATCATTTCCTGTTGATGTGGATTCCTATTTAGAGACTATGAGTGTTGAAATGGCCTGATTATCTCAGAGAGAAAGAAGGCAAGGTGCATCATTTAATTTCCCAGAGATTTTCAGTCATTGTGAAGAATTTGGGCCAAAGGTACTGACAATGAACATAATGGACCTGATAACCATTTAGCTCCCACTGGCTGCTAGATAATTTATCATACGTGTTCAGAAGCTCACATGATTATCATTAAGAAAAACTCTGCAAATAAGTGTGTTTCATGGAAGAAGGGATTTATGCTTAGTGAGGGCAGTTATCAGTCCAAACAAATAGTCTATGCTGCTTCAATTGCACTATTGGGCCACTGTGAATCCCCTTAGTGTTTGTTAACTGTATAAAGATATACTTTGGCATTTGTGAGCAAATATGGGTTGACCCAGACCTTTTGCCCTACCTAGGGGAGCCTGCTCTGGACATAATGAGTAGCCACTCAAGAAGTCATGGCTTGAAGGTCTTTGGGGCACCTCTTAGAGAGTTCTGTTTCTGTACACTCTTCTCTAGGACCCTTCTCCCTAGTGGAGAACAAAAGTCTAAGAAAATCATCTATCTTCTGTGTTTTGTGAATTTAATTTACCAAGAAATATCATAGATGGGATACATAATGAAGGCTCCAAACTCCATGTTTGGACTTAAATAAACAATCAGAATAATATGCAATGACGATAATGTTTTAGAAATTTATAATCAGCATATTTTTATTTTCCTAAATGAATCATGTAGTTACCTGTAGTCCTTCTTCTACTGAAACTAACCCATGAGATTTGCCACCCATGGAAGGTGACAGCGGTTGTGTCCAGAACAAGCTCCCTTTTGCTTCTTTTATTTTGCCTATTTTTCCCAGATTTATTGAGATACAATTGATATACAAGAAAAGAACTGAACATGGAACAACAGACTGGTTCCAAATAGGAAAAGGAGTACGTCGAGGCTGTATATTGTCACCCTGCTTATTTAACTTATATGCAGAGTACATCATAAGAAACGCTGGGCTGGAGGAAGCACAAGCTGGAATCAAGATTGCCAGGAGAAATATCAATAACCTCAGATATGCAGGTGACACCACTCTTATGGCAGAAAGTGAAGAGGAACTCAAAAGCCTCTTGATGAAAGTGAAAGTGGAGAGTGAAAAAGTTGGCTTAAAGCTCAACATTCAGAAAACGAAGATCATGGCATCTGGTCCCATCACTTCATGGGAAATAGATGGGGAAACAGTGGAAACAGTGGCAGACTTTATTTTTGGGAGCTCCAAAATCACTGCAGATGGTGACTGCAGCCATGAAATTAAAAGACGCTTACTCCTTGGAAGGAAAGTTATGACCAACCTAGATAGCATATTCAAAAGCAGAGACATCACTTTGCCAACAAAGGTCCGTCTAGTCAAGGCTATTGTTTTTCCTGTGGTCATGTATGGATGTGAGAGTTGGACTCTGAAGAAGGCTGAGTGACGAAGAATTGATGCTTTTGAACTGTGGTGTTGGAGAAGACTCTTGAGAGTCCCTTGGACTGCAAGGAGATCCAACCAGTCCATCCTAAGGGAGATCAGTCCTGGGTGTTCATTGGAAGGACTGATGCTAAAGCTGAAACTCCAATACTTTGGCCACCTGATGTGAAGAACTGACTCATTGGAAAAGAACCTGATGCTGGGAGGGATTGGGGGCAGGAGGAGAAGGGATGACAGAGGATGAGATGGCTGGATGGCATCACTGACTCGATGGACGTGAGTCTGAGTGAACTCTGGGAGTTGGTGATGGACAGGGAGGCCTGGCGTGCTGTGATTAATGGGGTCACAAAGAGTCGGACACGACTGAGCGACTGAACTGAACTGAACAAGATTGTGTAATTTTAAGCAATGTAGGATGTAGAATCAACAGTGGTAGGTTAAGTTCTGATTCTTACACCACCCAATTCAGAGGAAGAGACCAAATCCCAGAGACCAGCAGGGCAAAGAGCTAGAAGCTGATGAGAACACAAGGGGCATGGGAGGATGACTGTAAGAATTCACACTCCTGTGTGTAGTGAAGCCATCTGGGGGATGAGAGGAAGGATGAGAAAAAAACAAAAAAGATAAAGAATGTACTCAAAGGGACTAAACTAACCTGCAAGGAACCATTCTAAAACAGTGGAAACTATTTTACATTGGTAATTAGTGCCTTCTTTCAATGTCAAAATGAGGAGATACATCAATTATACACAACAATGATGCTCCCACATCTCACACATGTGCAGAGTAGTAGCCTATATATGTTCTACCACTGACCTCTACTCAAGGTGCCTAGAGATTTGGAATCCCAACCCATGCCAGCTTCCCTTTACCCACAGCATCAAACTATGTTAGCCTCAGGAGAATTCCTTTTTCCAATTCTGCATGGGGATGTGTCTTTTTTTAATAAATAAAAATTACCTTTATGTGCTCCTAGTTAGGAGGTAGTAAGTTCATAGAATCATGTGGACAAGAACGGGTTTTAAATAAATTAACTGTATGAAACTTCCTGGTCCTAAGGCATGAAAACGAGTCTAGGTTAAAAAGAATGATCAAAGAAGATGGCAGAGTAGGAAAATCCTGGGTTTTCACTTCCTCCCATGGGCACAGCAATATTATAACCATTTACAGAGAAACTGTTGATGAGAAAGACCCAAAGACTATCAAAAAAGACCTTCTACAAATAAAGATATAAAGAAGAAACTACGGCAAGATGGATAGAAGGGGTTAAGGAACAGTATAAACAAGACTCATAAGCCAGGATAAGTGACCCACATACAGGAGGAAAATAGCAATTGCAGAGATTCTCCCCAAGAAACACAAGTACCAAGCCCCACATAGAGCTCCCCAGACTGGGGGTCCTGCACTAGAATGACCAGACCCCATAATGTTTGGCTTTGAAGGCTGGCAGGGCTTACTTTTGGGAGAGTCAGAGGTCTGTGGGATATAGACACCCCATTCACACAGACTGCACACAGAATCTTACAGGGCAGCCACAGTAATATGGAAGAAGCCTGGGTCAGAGTCACCTGCTGATGTCGGTGAGCCTCCCAGAGAGGCAGGAAGCAAGTGGAGTGGGCCCACAGGACACAGACTCTGGCAGCGGCCGTTTTGGGGAACTGGTGCCAGCAAGCATCATTGTGGAATCCTTCCTCTAGTTTATTAGTGTCTGAACCCATAATGCTCTCAGCTGACATTTCAGGAGAAAATCTATAGGCAAGAAGAGAGTGACATGATATATTTAAAATAATTAAAGGAAAAAAGCTACAACTAAAACCACTCCATCTAGAAAAAGCTTTCATTCAGATATGATGGAGATATCAAAAGTTTTAAAGACAAGGAAAAGATAAAAGAGTTCAGTGCTGCCAAATCAACTTTAAAAAAAAATAATACAGAAATATCTCTACATAGAAAAGAAAAGGCCACAACTAGAAATATGAAAATAAAAAAGGAAGAATCTCATTGATAAAGGCAAATAATACAGTAAAAGTGGTAAGTCAAGCACCCATAAAGCTGTGAAGAAGGTGAAGACAGTGAAAAGCAGTGAAATTGTCTACATTCACAAGAAGAAGAAGAAATGCAAAAGAAAAGGACACAAAACAGGTAAGAAACAGTAAACATGGGGGTGTGGAGTAAAAATGAAAGGTTGTTAAAATGGGTTTGATTTAAGAGACAAACAATTTAAAATATTCTCTATATAGACTACTACATATAAACTCATGGTAGCCACAAACCAAACATCTATAAAAGATAATACATGAAAGAGAAAGGAATCCAAACACAACACTAAAGACATTAATAAATTCAAAAGGAAGACAGCAAAAGAAGAAGGCAAGAACAAAAATGAACCATTGAGTAACTTTATAAAATAATTATTAAAGAAAAGGCAATAAGTACATATGTATCAATAATTACTTCAAATGTAAATAGAATAAATGCTCCAATCATAAGACATAGAGTGGCTTTTAAATATATTTATAATTCATAATATCAAGTTAATATCTATATATTTCAAGGGAGAAATCTAGAAGTTAAGACATCATAATGATAGCAGTTGTTGGTCTTGGTAAAACGATCACAGGTATCTTTAATTATTTTATTGATGCATGAGCAGAAGCTAACACAAAACAGGTAAGAAACAGTGATTCAATGAAGTGAATCAACTATATTGATCACAGGCATTTTTATTTTCATCTTTACCTGTTTCTCTGGACTTTTTCAATGAACATCTTTCCCAGCACATCCCACTTAAGAGCTGGGTGACTTTTGTTGAGTAACATCGGTCCTCTGAACCTCATTTTCCTGATCTACAAAATCAGAATTACCAATATCAATATTGTGTGATTGCTGTGAGAAGAAAAACATTTAGAGAAATAGCCTAACAGATAGACAAAGCTCATTAAATATTTGCTACCATAAAAGTCAATGTTTATTAAACACATAACATTTGAAAATACTAAGCTGAGGAAAATACTAGCTCCTGGGAAAACAGAAACCATTTTCATTCTACAGAAATCAAGATTCCTCCATGGCTCCCTCACAGTCATATCAAATAATCCTCCGGGAATCATTAGTTTTATCTTGAGATCAGCAGAGCCAATGAAGGACCAGAGGACACAGGAGACTCAGGCCTGAGGAGCCTGCAACCAAAACTAACAGCCCAAGAACACATTAGTCTGGCTACTTCCTTCTCCTCCCCCTATTCAGCCATGCCCTCTTACCACTGACTTGGGGCATCCAGCCACCAGGTCCCCACTTTCCTGCCTTCACTTTGAGCACACAGCCCAGCGGACAGGATGTCACCACTGGAAGCATTCACATTTTTATCCTTCTGGGCTTGTGAGTCACTCCCTGGTCATTTCACTTTAGATGAATGAGCAAAGAAATTCTTGGATATTTCTTACATTATCAGAAGTTCATTAGAAATTCTCTTCTTTTACTTGCAGCTGGACTTGGGTTATCAAAAGTGGAGCAGGCCCAGATCTCCCTTTCCACAGAAGTAAAGAAAAGTATTAACATACGTTGCAAGATAGAGAGCACGAATTTTGAATCAGAAACTGTTTACTGGTACCGGCAGAAAAAGGATCAGGCTTTGGAGCATCTGGTTTATGTGACCTCAACCACAACTGCAGCTCGAAATCAAGTAGATGGGAAGAACAAAATTGAGGCAAGAAAAGATGCTCGAATGTTCACTTCGACCCTTACGGTAAATTTCATAGAAAAAGAAGATGTGGGCATTTACTACTGTGCTGGCTGGGACTCACAGTACTGTAACTGTGGAGATAACCCACACAAAATCCCCTCCCTGGGTCTGTGCCCACCCACATCCTTCCCACTAGCAGCAATCAGTTTCACACCTGGGCTTCCCACCTCAGCCCCACCTCATCTGCAGCACTTCTTGAGCTTTCCAGGAAGTCACCTTGGATCACACTTGCACTTGACCTTCAGGCTTTATTTGACACTGTATCCCAGTGAATAGAATTCTTGGGAATTCCAAGGACTGAGGGCACACAGACTGTGCCAGCATTCACCATCTCCCATCCAGAGACTTCTGTATGTGGGCAGGTTTAGAAAGGGCATTACCATATTCCTTTATTATGATACATACTCAAGACGACAAGGCTGCTGTACAACTATTATTGGTTCATTCTACAAATAAAGAAATAAACACCTAGAAAATTTAATCCTAACAATCACCAAAGAAAAGAAATCCATGCTTTGAACTGGACTGTGAGATCACACTGAAAAGTTTAAGGATTGCAATTCTTTTTTTTTTTTTTTTTAGAGTCAATAACAAAGGCATTAAGATTTTAATTATTAGAACATCTAGGGAAATGTTAATATATTTAGTAGATACATCCTTCACATTACCTTTAAGTCTTTAAGATTATTCTTAGACACATGGAACTCTGCTCAATGTTATGTGTCAGCCTGGATGAGATTGCAATTCTTCAAGTGAACATTAGACTATTAAGGATAAATTAGGGATGAAACAAGTGCCCTCTTTTTGAGAGGTATGGGTAAAAGGATTCTGCCAGCATGATATCATCAGAATAGAACTCTGTGTCACTGGGGTGCTTAGATGAGTTCATCATCCTTGGTTACTCAGATTCTGCTTGTGAAAAAAAGATAAAGTGGGACTTCCCTGTTGATCATGTGGTTAGGACTTCATGCTTCCACTGAAGGGGCACAGTTTTGATCCCTGGTTGGGGAACGAGGATCCATCATAGGGTTGTTAGGTAGTTAGACTAAGAAAAAGGAGTCCAAGATGGCACTGGCTAAAAGACAGAGAGAGGAAAAGCCCATGAAAATAGAACAAAAGAAAATCTGAGGACCAGAGTGAGAACCTAAAGGGTTAAAATGTGCCCCCCCACCCCCCACCCAGAAAAGAAGAGAGAATGCCTGCCAAGACCAGAAGAACTAACATTGGTGTGTCTGAATGAATTCCCTATAAGTGTTCTCAATGCCTTGCGTATATTAGCTCCTTTAAACTGCATTATCTGTAAGATGTTTTCTCTTATCATGAAATATATTTGACTCACAAGGCAAATAAAGTACCGGGTGGTTCAATCACTCCTCCAAACCACACAGCTGGTCCATGGCTAGTCGACAGAGCAGGAAAGGGACCCAGATAATCTAGCTCCTCTTGATTAATACATGAAACCACTTCTTAACTGAAGGACCAGGCTTCCCTGGTGGCTCAGTGGTAAAGAATCTGCTTGCCAAGCAGGAGACTCAGTTTTGATCCGTGTCAGGAAAATTCCCCGGAGAAGGGAATGGCAACTCACTCTAATAGTCTTGCCTGGGAAATCCCATAGACAGAAAAGTCTGGTGGGCTATAGTCCATGGGGTCATAAATTGCACAAGATTTAGCGACTAAACAGCAATAACAAATTGAAGGACAGTGAAAGGATGGATCCATTGTTCCCAGTGCCACAATCAAGGTTGTACTGAGCATCATAGAACACTAACTGACTCATGTTACTATTAGGTGCTAAAGCATGTGCCCAGGATTGGAATAGTAGGTATCTTCTCAGAATAAGTAAAATCTCAATAAATTATCTATTGGCTTTTCAATGTAAAACAATACAAATTTCTTATTTTCTAATAGTAGTATCTGTAGCAGGTTTCTTGCAAGAATATGGATATATGAGCCTTCAGCCTTTCCTCTCCCATTTCTGGTGTTCTTATATTTTGATTACATCCTGACCTATACTGCTTATCACCATGACAGTTTTTTTAGTGGAGAAACTGTTGCTTATTACAGACAAAAATAATCTACCCATCCCCTATAGGTTTCCCTGGTGGCTCAGTCAGTAAAGACTCTGCCTGCCAGGCAGGAGACTGTCTGAAATGCATTGAGACAGGGGTTCAATACCTGGGTCAGAAAGATTCCCCTGGAGAAGGGAGTGACAACCTTCTCCAGTATTCTTGCCCGGAAAAATTGCATGGACAGAGGAGCCTGGTGGGCCACAGTCCATGAGGTCACAAAATGTCAGACATGACTAAATGACTAAACCACCACCACAGGCTCCTATATATGTTTTAAAATTTGTATTTTAGTATAGTTGATTAATAATGTTGTGCTAGTTTTGGCTATACAGCAAAGTGAATCAAACATACCTATCCATATATATCCTCTTTTTGGGATGTCCTTCTCCTTTTCGGCCACCATAGAGCACTGAGTTTCCTCTGCTAAATAGGGTTCTCATTATTTATCTGTTTTACACATAATCTCAATAGTGTAAGTGTCAATCTCAATCTCCAAATTCATCTCCCTTTCCCCCTAGATGGCCATGCATTTGTTCTTTACTTTTGTGTCTCTATTTATGCTTTGTAAATAAGATCGTCTCTACCAGTTTGGGTTTCCCTGGTGGCTCATATTGTAAAGAATCTGCCTGTACTGCAGGAGACTCAGGTTCGATCCCTGGATCAGGAAAACCACTTGGAGAATGGAATGGCTACTTACTCCAATATTCTTGCCTACAGAATTCCATGGACAGAGGAGCCTGGCAGGCTACAGTCCAGGAGAAAGCAAAGAGTCAGAAACAACTGAATGACTAACAATTTCACTTTCATACCAATTTAAGAAAGAGAGTTTTAAATAAACTGACTCTATGAAGTTTCTTGGCCCAAAGGAAAGACAAAATGAGTCCGGATGAAAAGAATGATCAAAGAAGATGGCAGACTAAGAAGAACCTGAGCTCATCTCCTCCCATGGGCACACCTATATTACACCTATTTACAGAGAAACTGCTGATGAGAAAGACCCAAAGACTAGCAAAAAAGATCTTCTACAAATAAAGATACAAAGAAGGAACTACAACAAGATGGGTAGAAGGGGCTAAGGAACAGTATAAACAAGACTCATAAGCCAGGCTAAGTGAAGTGAAGTGAAGTGAAGTCGCTCAGTCGTGTCCGACTCTTTGCGACCCCATGGACTATAGCCTATCAGGCTTCTCCATCCATGGGATTTTCCAGGCAAGAGTGCTGGAGTGGATTGCCATTTCCTTTTCCAGGGGATCTTCCAGACCCAGGAATTGAACCCAGGTCTCCCGCATTATAGGCAGATGCTTTACCATCTGAGCCACCAGAGAAGTCCCAGGATAAATGACCCACAAACAGGAGGAAAACAACAATCACAGAGTTTCTCCCCAAGAAACACAGGTACTAGGTCTCACATAGGGCACCCCAGCCTGGGGGTCCTGTACTAGATGACCAGACCCTATAACATTTGGCTTTGAAGGCAGGCAAGGCTTACTTTTGGGAGAGTCAGATGTCTGTGGGATACTGACACTCCACTCACACAGGTTGCACACAAAATCTCACAGGGCAGCACACTGATATGAAAGGAGCCTGGGTGAGATTCACCTGCTGATGTTGGTGAGCTTCCTGGAGAGGCAGGAGGCAACTGGGGCTCACCCACAGGGCCTAGATTCTGGCAGCAGCCATTTTGGAAAACTAGCTCTACCACAGGGACGCTGGTCCTGGCAAGTGTCACTGTGGAATCCTGCCTCTTGCTTATTAGTGTCTGGACACATAAGGCTCTCAACCGACTTTTCAGGAGAAAATCTGCAGCCAAGAAGAGAGTACATATTTAAATAATGAAAGGGGAAAACCTAACAACCAGGAATACTCTCACCAGGAAAGCTTTCCTTCAGATATGATGGGGATATCAAAAGTTTTAGAGACAAGAAAATGATAAAATAATTCATCCCCACCAAACCAGCTTTACAAGCGATGATACAGGAACTTCTCTAAGTAGCAAAGAAAAGTCCACAACTAGAAATATGCATAAGAAAGGAAGAATCTCATTGATAAATGCAAATATACAGTAAAAGTGGTACATCAAGCACATATAAAGCTGTTAGGAAGGTTAAAAGATGTAAGTAGTAAAATCATCTATATCCACAATAAGCAATTAAGGAAATGAAAAAGAAAAAGACACAAAACAGGTTAAAAAAACAGTAAACATGAGGGTGTGGAGTAAAAAGGAAAGATTGTTTAAATGTGTTTGAGCTGAAGAGATAAGCAGCTTAAAATATCCTCTATATAGATTTCTACATATAAACCTCATGGTAGCCACAAACCAAACATCTGTAATAGACACACACAAAAGAGAAAGAAACTTAAACAACACTAAAGACAATAATTAAATGACAAGGAAGACAGCAAAAGGAGAAGCAAAGATCAAAAATGAACCTTTGGAAAACTCCACAAAAAAATTAATGAAAAGGCAAGAAATACATACATATCAATAATTACTTTGTTTATTTTACTCTGTATTTATTTGGCTGTGCTGAGTCGTAGTTGCAGGATGTGGGATCTAGTTCTCTATCTAGGGATCAAACCCAGGCTCCCTACATTGGAAATGAGGAGTCTTAGCCACTGGATCACCAGGGAATTTCCCTCTATAATTACTTTAAATGTAAATAGAATAAATGAACCAATCAAAAGACATAGAGTGGCTTATAAATATATTTATAATCCATAATATTGTATTGATATCCATATATTTTCAAGGAAGAAATCTAGAAATTAAGACACTGTATGATAAGACTTGTTAGTCTTGGTAGTATGATCATAGGCATTTTTATTTTCACTTTTATCCTATTTGTCTGAATCTCCTCAATAAGCATCTTTCCCAGCACGTCCCACTTAAGAGCTGGGTGACTTTTGTTGAGTCATGTCACTCCACGTTTTTCCTGAGAAAAACCCCATTTTCCTGATCTATTAAATCAGAACTACCAACATCAATATCAATATCATGGGATGGCTGTAAGATGAAAAACATTTAGAAAAATAGCCTAACAAATAGAAAATGCTCGTTAAATATTTGCTACCATAAAAGTCAATGTTTATTAAATATGCAATATTTGAAAATACTATGCTAAGAAAAAGTGTTCATAAACTACCTCCTGGGCAAATAGAAATCATTTTCATTCTACAGAAATCAAGATTCCTCCATGGTTCCTTCACATTCATGCCAAATAACCTTCCAGTGACCACTAGCTTCATTTTTGAGATCCGCAGGGCCAGTGGGAAAACCAGAGGAAACAGGAGACTCAGGTCCAATGAGCCCAAGGACCCGCTAGACCATCCACTTCCTTCCCCTTCTTGGTTCAGGCCACGCCCTTCCATGATTTGAGGCATCTAGCCACCAGGTCTCTACCTTCCTGCCTTCTCTTTGAGCACACAGCCCAGCAGACAGGATGTCACCATTGGAAGCATTCACATTTTTCTCCTTCTGGACTTGTGAGTCACTCCCTGACCATTTCACTTTAGAAGAATGAGCAAAGGATTCTTGGATATTTTTTACACTATCAGATGTTCATTAGAAATTCTCTTCTTTTATTTACAGTTGGACATGGGTTATCAAAAGTGGAGCAGGCCCAGATCTCCCTTTCCACAGAAGCAAAGAAAAGTATTGACATACATTGCAAGATAGAGAGCACAAATTTTGAATCAGACACTGTTCACTGGTACCGGCAGAAATTGAATCAGGTTTTGGAGCATCTGGTTTATGTGACCTCAATCACAACTGCAGCTCGAAAACAAGTAGATGGGAAGAACAAAATTGAGGCAAGAAAAGATGCTCGAATGTTCACTTCGACCCTTACGGTAAATTTCATAGAAAAAGAAGATGTGGGCATTTACTACTGTGCTGGCTGGGACTCACAGTACTAGAACTGTGGAGATAACCCATACAAGATCCCCTCCCTGGGTCTGTGCCCACCCACATCCTTCCCACCAGCAGCAACCAAACACCAGTTCCCCATCTGGGCTCCCTGCCTCAACCTCACCTCATCTGCAGCACTTCCTGAGCTTTCTAGGAAGTCATCTTGGATCACGCTTGCACATGATCTTCCAGAGGACCCCAAAAGCTGTGCTTCCAAAGCTTTTTTTTTTTTTTTTTGGACACTGTATTTCTATGAATTGAAATCTTGTCTGAGGGAACACAGGCTGTGCTACTATTCATCATCTCCCAATCCAGAGACTTCTGTATGTGGGCAAGCTTCAGGTTGAAAGAGGGTATTACCATGTGCCATTATTACGACATATACTTAAGACAGAAATGCTGTAAGTGTAAGTGTAATTAGTCTGTTTCACAACTAAAATGAAAGTGTAGAGAATTTAACTGTAATGATTAGCCTAAGACAAGATGTCCATGTTGATGATCTGGACTATGAGATCACACTGAAATGTTTAAGAATTGCAATTCTTTAAGTGAACTAGGATACTGGGGTAGATGAAGGGGCTACTCTCTAGTTCTGGCGTGCGGACTTCTTGTGGTGGTTTCTTTTGTTGCAGAAGCCCCTTAACTCTCATAACAACCCATGAGACTTCTGTTATTAGTATAAAGCCCATTGACTCATTAGGAAAATGAGACCCTATGTGTCTCAGGGACTTGTTCAAGTCACACAGCTGGTACTTGGCAGAATAGGGTTGGATCCAGGGTATGTAGCTCTGGAGTCTGTCCTCCTCATTCTAAGGGGATAAAAAGAAGTGCCATGTGTCATTCCTACCTCCATGGAGAAAACAAAACTCACCTTTGTGGAACATTCACTGGCACAATTTACTATTTTATGCTGAATCTTGTGAGCAGCATTTGAATCATTAGCAGTCTTCAAAGAATACATGAAATGCCAGTAAGTTATCAATTTATTTTCTAAAGTATTTGAAAACAATAAAAATTCTATTGTTTTGTGATGCCACCTTTCAAATCATTGTGAAACAAAGGAGAACTACTTTGCAATCCACACTTCTTATACAGCATATACCAGGCACCCCGTGGATATCACTTTGCATCTATGCCATGAGTATTCCCTTATTTATTCGATAATTTCCAAGGTCACGGCGACATAGTCATCCCCATGACCCCCTCTACTTAAGACTCCAGTTCCCTTTCTAATTCAGGGAGGCCTTTGAAAGAAAAAAAGGGAGGACTCACAGGAAAGACTGACATAGAATCAGACTGTCAGCCTTTCTCCTTCTACCTCTGATGCAGGTAATCTTCTGTGATTGCCTGTCCAGTTAATTTCTATCGATCGGATACACTCAGTGCAGGCTACAGTTGATTTCTTGAAACTAAATAGGGCACTGTTGTTTACCTAAACTTCGAACACAAGCTAAGGTAGAGACCCAGACCTGAGAGAAACAAATGGGCTGAGAACATAAGCCCTTTTGAGACAGGAACTTGAAGACAAGCTTGTCAACTTACTTCTGCTCCCTTCTTCACATGATGGCTCATTGACTAATTAAAAGCACCCCATAAAGCAGTAATGGGATGTCCATAGTAGGGCCCTCTGTATCAGATCTTAGAGGAGAATTCTCCAGCAGCTTCTTACATGTCAGGATAAACGGTGAATAACAGGGAAAGATTTACATTGTGTTCAAATGATAGAAAACTATGCAGCCGTTGAAAACAAAGTTTTCAGTAGTTAAGAATCCACCTTCCAATGCAGGGAACAAGGGGTTGATTCTTGGTCAGGCATCTGAGATTCCACATGCTGTGGGGCAACTACAGAGCCTGTGTGGCCAAAAATATAAATAAACAAACAAATTTAAAGTTAGGAAATTAAAAAAAAAAAGATATGTATGCAGGCAAGGTGCACCTGTGGAAAGTGAGGCAAAAGAAGCTTAAATAATTCAGCCCATGGCAGATGGGGTAAGTGGTATTGGAAATTGTTTAATTTTCTTTAGTCATTAAAAATAACTATTAATAGTTAAAAATAATATCACATAAATTATTTAAAACTATGTTGCTGGGACTTCCCTGGTGCCTAGGTGGTAAAGAATCCACCTGCCAATGCAGGGTTCCTTTGCTGATCTGGGAAGATCCCATATGCCATGGAGCAACAAAGCCCGTGTGCCACAAATACTGAGCTTGTGCTCTAGAGCCTGAGAGCCACAACTACTGAAGCCCATGCTCCCTAGAGCCCGAGGTCTGCAACAGAAGAAGCCACCACAATGAGAAGTCCGCACGCCCCAACTAGAGAGTGGCCCCCGCTCTCAGCAACTAGAGAAAAGCCTGAGCAGCAATGAAGACACAGCAGAGCCAAAAATAAATAAATAAATAAAATTATATGTAAAAAGCTGTGCTGCTTAGAATCAGAAGATAACCAAACGAGAATATAGAGCTAAAAATGCAAATTCCACCTAAATGTATAAATAATACCCATCAATCTGATCGCTAGCCATACAAATGCAGAGAAATTTTCAAAGTAAATGATCTGTGCTTTTTTGTCCTCTTTACATCTTATTTTACCCATTTCCTTTAATAAATAATGGTTGCTTATAGGAGTTCCCACATTTACCAGCTCCATGTCTTTAAATGAGTCTGTTTGCCACTGTTGTCCTTTGTCAAATGGAGATATTCATAACAGCTACCTCCCAGGATAGTGAAGAAGATTAAATAAAATAATATGAGAACATTTAGAACCATGCCTGATGACTAGAAAGTCCTCAATACATATTAGATGCCATATTAATTTTAAAGGTTATCACTGCATATTTAACAGAACATTGCTTTTAAAATACTCCTGCGTGTGACATAATGCTCATGAAACTGTTCTCAGGTCCAGGTTGAGTAGAAGCTGATTTCCACAGACTGCTCTGTCTTAAAGATCCACAAGAAATTGCAATGTAGTCCCTTTTTGAAGGCACCCAGATTGTAAACAAAGTGTAATTTCTCTGGATGGTAATTTGCATGGTGACATCTCAATTAATTAGAAAAAAAACTCAAAAATATTCCAGTGCTTGTGTCTGTAGCATATTAAATTATGTCAAGAAGATGTTCTAAAGTCTGATGGTTTTCTGTAGCGTTACAGAAAAATAAAGGTCAGGTTTTATACACAAGTCCTGGATCACCAACCATTTACAGAAAGACAGACATAGAGAAAGAACACAGCAGGGACGTCTTTCTATTTCTGCAGCAACATTACTAGAGGAATTTCAGGGAGATGAGCTGAGCAGCTATGAGAGTAGCCCCACTCTCAAGTATACGCATTTATCTCTGGGTTGTCTGTCCGGATCATCATCCTTCTCTTAAACCGTCTGCCCAGGACTTAGGGGCAGGAAACCCCCGTGAAACCACAGCTGCTCATATCTGTTGCAGATTATGAAGAACCCCAGACAACCATACCACCAGATCCACCTCTTCCTCTGGGACACAAGATCCAGGCCCACTCCCCTGCCACTGGCCTGAGACTTCCTTCCAACAGACCTTGCCTTTTTTACCTCCTCCCTGGGAGTCAGTCTGGTGACGAGATGGCATTCCTGGAAGCGGTCCTCTTCTCCTCCCTCTGGTCTTGTGAGTTGCTTTCTCAGTCATTTCAGTCTACAGGAGAGACTGAAGAAGGTCTTTCTTGTTGCCTCTTCACATGTCTTTTGTTTATGGGAATTTCTCTTCTTTGCTTGCAGTTGGCCTTGGGCAATTAACTTTGGTGCAAACTGAAGTATCAGTTACTGGAACAAGAGAAAAGAGTATAATTATGTCTTGCAAGGTGTTCTCTAAGGACTTTAGCAAAGATTACATCCACTGGTACCGGCAAAAACCAGATCAAGGTTTAGAACAGCTACTTTTTGTCTTAGATACCCCTGCGCTAAACGACTTAGGAGGGAAGAAAAACAAGCTTGAGGCCAGAAAAGATAAACCCTCTTCCACCTCTACCTTGAAAATAAGTTTCTTAGAGAAAGAAGATGAGGCCACATACTACTGTGCCGGCTGGTTGCTTGCCCACAGTGTGGGAGTTTCTTGGATAATACACACAAGAACCATCACCAGATCTGTGCTCACCACATCCTCAACGCAGGCAGCCACAGGCGTTGCACAGCTGGGAGCCCTGCCTAAGCCTCCCACTAAGGAAAGTGAGTCTTGTATGATTTTTTTTTTAACTATCCAGAGGTTATTTGCAAGTTACATGGCTCAGTCTCAAAGAGGAAATCACCCTGTGCCAGAAATATTGATATTTATTGCATCTTACATCAGCATCACAACACAGATGCAATGTAATGTTCATGTTTTCCATATCAATACTAGTAATTTAAGATGTAGCAGAATAAAATGACTTTTTAGACCCTAAATCCCATGTCCCTTCAACTCTTTCAGGCCATCCTGAAGAAGTTCAGAGTCTGGTTATTCCCTGCAGACTGTGGTGAAAGTGAGATGAGGCTCTTTTCCCTTTCTTCCATGAATGGGGTGACTGTTGACTATGCACTCAGGGTTTGTATTACAGCCTGACCATCACAGTTCCTTTTGCACAGGCCTCTGACCCCCCAGAGCCATTAGATGATCCCAGAACAAGGTAGACACTCCAGTCAGGATCCTTTTCCCCAGGATTCTGCAGTGAATCTGCTAAGCCTCACATTGGCTATGCATTCAGTTGCTACTCTTTCTGACACTGTTCTAATTAGGTAAATTGTTCTCATGTTTGAGATAATCCATTGACATTGGTGCTGTCATGAGTCACATTTTGTAACTGATGAAACAGAAGTGTGGAGATGTGATTTCCTTTGTGGTCAACAGTTAAATGAATGGGGGTGGAGGCTTGCAGCTGGATGGGAAAAAAATAGTAGACTCACTTCATTAAGCATGCAAACAAGAAAACAATGAATTAAAATCTATTAAAATATTTATTTATTTGGCTGCGCTGGGTCTTAGGATCTAGTTGTGGTATGTAGGATCTAGCTCCCTGACAAGGGATCAAACCCGGGCTCCCTGCATTGGGAGCATAATTCTTAAGCACTGGACCACCAGGGAAGTCTCAAAAAGACAATGGAATAAAATCTTGAAAGCGATGGAAGAGAAAATGGACATCTCAGTAAAAATATACTTCAAAAGTACAGGAGAAATGAAGAATTCTCAGACAAAACAAAATTGAGGAAATCCATTGCCAGCCAACCTATTCTATGAGAGATGTTAAAGTAAGCTATTTAGGCATAAAACATACATTATAGGTCAAAATTCGAATTTGCAGAAACACATGATATGCACTACAAGTATAATAAATGAATGTAAACGTTCTTTTTAATTGTTCCAAAATAGGAGTTGTCAGACATTTTCTGTGAAGGAAATATTTTCAGTTTTGCATGCCATCTAGTTTCTGCCCCGACCCTTCAGCTTTGCCAGGGCAGCACGAAGCCACTCTCCCTTTAGACCTGAAGGGACATGGAACTGCTACGTGACCGGCAGGGTGTTGGTATTGAGAGGTCACCTGATAGGAGCTGCAGCCTTTAGTAAAGGGACACAACAGCCTGCTGATGCAAATAATCCATAAGCAATCTTTAACAAAAATACAAAAAATTTTTTACTTGAGTTAAACTGAAGGCAACAGCCCAGGTGACACAGATTTATAAGCCATAGTTTGTTGTGTTAATGAGTAAGACTGGAGCCAGCAAGATATAAAAGGTGACCCCCAAGACCATAAGGTCTCAGCTGGCAGCCGCTAGCAGATAACAGTTTTTAAAAAGACTGGTGGTGTCCCTGAGTTTGATACCCTTCAGAAAATTCAAGTTCTCAGTAATGCAGGAACATATCTGAAACCACATTCACAATGGCACCCAGCACCATTTGGGATGCCTCAATGACATTTTTATTTCTCTCAGAACAAAGAACAGACATCAAACATGACAAGGGTGCTCTTCTTCAAGATTTCAAAGAGACAGATTAGCATGTGCATGGTGACTCAGCTTGACCTTGGTGTCTGGAAAGGAAAACTCATCTTCAAAGGAGTGCTAGCATAGGAGGGGAGGACCATTTATTTGTATCTTCAAAGTTGATGCTCTAAAAAATCTGGTTAATGCAGCCAGGAAATTAAAAGATGCTTAATCCTTGGGAGAAAAGTTATGACCAACCTTGACAGCATATTAAAAGCAGAGACATTACTTTGCCAACAAAGGGCCATCTAGTCAAAGCTATGGTCTTTCCAGTAGTCATGTATGGATGTGAGAGTTAGACCATAAAGAAAGCTGAGCACCGAAGATTTGATGCATTTGAACTGTGGTGTTGAAGAACACTCTTGAGAGTCCCTTCGACTGCAAAGAGATCAGTCTGTCCTAAAGGAAATCAATCCTGAATATTCATTGGAAGGACTGATGCTGAAGCTGAAACTCCATACTTTGGCCACCTGATGTGAAGAACTGACTCATTTGAAAAGACCCTGATGCTGGGAAAGATTGAAGGTGTGAGGAGAAGGGGACGACAGAGGATGAGATGGTTGGATGGCATCACTGACACGATGGACATGAGTTTGAGTAAATTCCGGGAGTTGGCGATGAACAGAGAGGCCTAGCATGTTGCGGTCCATGGGGTCACAAAAAGTCAGACACGACTGAGTGACTGAACTGAACTGAATTTATTTGGGAGATGCAGGCAAACAAGTGGAGCAATAAGGAAATAAAGCTTGAAAAGGAAGACAGATGATAAAGTATATTTTGGTAAGCTACTAGGTGACCAAAGGTAGCATAACAGGGTTTCAAAACTGAGTGATGAATTAAGTAATGAATTTTCTATTCTGCTCTCCTGTTTTGTGGACTTCCATGTAAAATGAATAGAGTCTGTGGGACCCTAACTTATCTGAAAGTCAACGTGGTGGTCAACCAAAGAACCTTGCTAAGAGTCAGAACCCTACAAGGAAGAAATTACAGAATATAAAAATGTTCATGGTATCCTATTAAATGATAAAGACAGCATAACATTGCATACACATCATCATACCCATGTGAAACAAAATTTTAAAAGGAATAGACATTAATTTGTAAGAGAATACACTGTTACCTCCTAATTGTCTCTATGCGATGGGACAAAAAGCCATTTTCTTCTCTTCTGTTTGTGTTTCTTTATGATCCATACTGAAGTTGCACTCATTTTATAATACAAAATAACAATGGTTTTTGCTTTTAAGGCATATTGAGGCACTCCAAGGACACAGCATCTCTAAGGATCCCATTTAATGGTCATATTCAAAAATAAGAATCTGAAATAAATCTTCTTTTCAGCTGGGTTATAGAAAGTATAGAGCAGGGTCATACACTACTAGTAAGCTGTCCCTACATCTGTGACTGCCTGATGCAGTACAGTGACCATAAAAGATGTTTCAAGTTCCCATGAGCCTGTCAAGTGTGGACTTTGGCCTTTCCTCCCTTGTCTTTCTCTTCCCCTCTGTTAGATCAATAAAGGACTTTGGTCCCTTAACCGTATAATTGTTTCTTTATACTAATGTCACTGGTTGGTGAAAATCACAGGCTGATTGAAAGAAATCTGCTGATGAAATAGCAGACCTATTTCCACAGGATGTTTGAGAATTACCACCAGCCCCTGTCCCTGTGGCCTGGATCCTAGCTGTGGGTTCTGAACACCACTTCCTCCTACTAAATCAGCCTGCCCGTTTGCTCTGCAATCTTCCCATTATTCAATCACATCTCCTGACAAGAGCCGGCAGCATGCTGCTCCTGCCCCAGGTCTTGGTGGTGGCCTCCCTCTGGACATGTGAGTGGCTTTACCCAAGGAAGGGGATTGATCATGGACAGTCACATCACCCCTTTCAGGTGGACGCTGGTCACATGGTCTTTCGAGCTAGGCTGAAAAATTCCACCCATATCTTGAGTTCTTCGGGAAGAAAATTTAAACATCAGTCCCCAGGCTTTTCATGAGTAGAGAATACATGTAGACTACCTTAATGAACATCAAGTTTTCACTAATTTTTCCTGTTTTTTCTTTCAGACACAAGTGGAGATATTCCAATAACACAACGCATAACATCAATTACCAAGAAAAAAGGAAATACGGCATTTCTTGAATGCCAAATAAAAATAGATAAGTTAAAGAAGAATGTATACATGCACTGGTACCGACAGAAACCAGAGCAGCCTCTAAAACGAGTTCTGTATATTTCCTCCAATGAGAATGTTGTTCACGAACAAGGGATTAGTGAGGAAAGATATGAAGCAAGGAAATGGCCGAGTAACTCACTGGTGAGCCTCAGGATACACCAGGCTACTGAAGAGGATGCGGGGCTCTACTATTGCGCCTGCTGGGTGGAACACACGTTGCATAAGAGATCCGCTGTCATTGAACAAAAACCGCCCTCAGGCCAACATGTTGCAGAAGAGATCCGCTGTCTGAACGAAAACCACCCTCACACCAAGGAGTCTGGGCAAAAGCACCCTACCCCCTCGACCCCCACCACCGCTGCCCCTGCTGCCCCGGCTTTCTGCCTCCTATAAAGGGCTCTTTTCCTGCACATGCGCCCTGAGCAGTGTCTGAGCAACTAGTCCAGGACCTGATCTGTGAGGCTTTTTTTTCAGTTAGATCACTTTATTCTCCATCCTAAACTCTTGGTCATAGGCTGGCTTTTTAAATTACCCCACATGGTCACAGCTTCATCATGTATGGGGGCCTCTTGGGAAGGAAGCCATAAACCAGTGCTCAACATGATGTGTCGGCTTGGAAAGAAAGAAAGAATGAATGAATGAGTGGCGGAAAAGACAAGGTCTTTTTAGTGACATAGGACTGGATTTCTAAGTCCTGCTCAGCCATTCCCTGACAGGGTGACCTAGGCAAGTTACTGAATCATTTATTTCTGTTTTCTCACTTTATTTTTAGTCTATTTATTTTAGATTTTTATTTGGGGTACAGTTGATATACTTTGTTATGTTTCTGCTGTACAGTAAAGTGAATCAGTTACACATATACATATATCCACTCTTTTTTAAAAGATTCTTTTCCCATATGGGCCATTACAGAGTGTTGAGGATAGTTCCCTGTGCTTGACAGTACATTTTTATTAGTTATCTATTTTATGTATAGTACTGTGTGTATGTCAATCCAAATCTCCCAGTTTATTCCTTCCCTTCTTATCCCCTGGTAACCATAAGTTTGTTTTCTACATCCCTTGACTCTACTTCTGATTTGTAACTAGGTTCCTTTATACCTCTTTTTTTAAGATTTCACATACAGGCAATATCAAATGATATTTGTCTTTCTGTGTCTGATTTACCTCACTCTGTGTGGAAATCTCTAGGTCCATGATTTCCCAATTTTCAGAGGGCATGGTGCTAACAACCACATAGGTTGCTGAAGACTGAATGAGGTTCACACAGGAATGTTTCAGCACAGTGTTCAACAAATCACAGTGTCCTAACCTGCCTAGACTAAATCAATTCAGAGTCATCACAGCGAAAATAGGAACTCAGGACTAAAAAAATCACATCTTACATTGTCCTCCAAACCACAGTAAAGCATAGATTAAATGCTGAAAAACTAAGAATTGTAAATAGGAAAAGATTGAAAGGTAACAAAACACGGGGATTTTGTTTCCTGCAACACTTTTCTTCATTCACAGCGGAATTAAGAAATGGCATATGGTAACATCACAGTATCCTAAGCAATAACTACAATAATTGCTGGCATTTACCCAACTTTGTGAACTTTCTGCAAATGAATGATCTATATAATATACAACTTCCTGCATATTCATATTCATGTGTTACTATTTATAGTAATGATAATATCTTTCTAATTCTTATGACAGCCATACCTCATTACTCACACTCTCACAAAATATGGTGAAAAAAATCTGTAATTCAGAGAATGGAAAGGAGCCCAGGGATAAGTGTATCTGAAGCAACACATCAAGGAAAAATGGAAGAGAATTGCTTCCAAGGTGTTAATAACATTAAGTTACCATATTAAAAAAAAATTATTTGGCTGCATCAGGTCTTAGTTGGGTATGCAGGATCTAGTTCCCTGACCAGGAACTGAACTCCGGGGCCTGCACTGGGAGCCTGGAGTCTTAACCACTGGACGTCCAGGGAGGTCCCAACAGTACATTATTATAACGTAAGTGTTTTTTGACGAGGTTGTTAGGAGTCTGAAAGCTCTTTTAGACTAATAAGATGATTAAAAATAACACTGTGACAGATCTGAGAAAGACTTTCATTGGTTCTAAAGCAAAGCTTCCTCCCACATCCCTGCCTCCACAGAACACGGGCTGCCACTGCATCTCCTATTCTGTCCTGATTCACACCGTATTCTTACCAATTACTGGCAATGCCAACCATGTGGATTTTCCTTATGTCTTTGGCTTGGGTTTGTAGGTTGACTTCTATCCTCTCTCCTTTCTTTCCATTGTTTTTGTGTCAGCCTTTTTAAGTCAGCTTCTGATTACCTCCCTTGCTTTTCAGATGGAGACATCAAAATGAAAATTTCTCAGCATCAACTCTCCTCTACCCGAAGACCAGACAGAACAGTGCACATAAGTTGCAAGCTGTCAGGGGTTCCCCTGGAGAATGCCATTATGCACTGGTATCAAGAGAAAGAAGGGGAGCCCCTGAAACAAATCCTTTATGGCTCAGCTAACAGTTATAAGCTGGACAAACCTAATTCCCGCTTGGAGATAGATAACAAAAAGAACGGAATCTTTTACCTGATAATCAATAATGTTGTCAAGTCCGATGAAGCCACCTACTACTGTGCCTGCTGGGATCTCACGGTATTACAGAGTCAGAAGGAACATGGAAGAAAACTTTCTCTATTGCTAGCCCCTGCCCACACCACCACTCGAGCAACCACAACAGGCTCTTAATCATGGGTTCGTAGTTTTTGGAACAGGAAGGGCCTTCAGGACAAATTTAGTCCAATGCCCACACTTCAGATAAGAAAGCTGAGGCTCAGAGATTACAAGTGGCTTTTGCAAAACCAGTTAACCACAGAGGTAGGGCACATCTGCTTTTCAGACTCAGTGCATTGCCTTTTCTTGCCTGTCTTGTGTTTAGCATTGAACTCCTTTTAGTACAATTGCATTTCTCTCAAAGGAAGCTGTGATAAGAATGGCTTGTCTTCATATGTGATGTCCCCAGGACCCAGGTCTGATTTGTAGGTAAATCATGTGATTGCCATACTCTTGAGAAAGGGTAAAAGTCAGGACTCCCTGCTCTGTCTACCTCTCTTCTATTTCCCTATGGCTACTTGTTGCTTCTGCTGCTGCTGCTGCTAAGTCGCTTCAGTCATGTCTGACTCTGTGCAACTCCATGGACTGCAGCCTACCAGGCTCCTCCGTCCATGGAATTTTCCAGGCAAGAGTACTGGAGTGGGTTGCCATTGCCTTCTCCGTATGGCTACTTACTCCCCTTCATTTCTGTAGATTCCCATCTGTTCTGAAATTCTCAATGATTAGAATAGTTTTCTTGGCATACACATCAAATGTGGAGATTGCTTTCCTAGTGAATAGATTTGTAAACATCACTTACAGAAGGACTTACCCAACCAAGTCCTAAATTTCCTGCTCTTCGGTCTGAAACCTGGGATTCATTCTAACTTGATGGTTATGCAGTTGGTTCCAAGTTTGGTAGCCCTGATCTGCCTTTTGCATTTCTTACTAGCCAGACTTGAAAATCACATAAAGAAGAGAAATAACAACAAAATCTATACCCTTACAATACAGTTAAATACCTCTCTTCTTGGATTTCTGATAAGTTGCCAGAATAAAATTGATTCCAGTCCATTCCTTCACCCCAGTCTGCACAATTTGCATTGTTTTTTCCTCAAACTTTCCTATCTCAGTAAAGAGCATATGTTTCTGTGTCCTTTAATACCATACAAGAATATTTTGTAAAAAACAGATGGTGTTTTCTTGACCTTCCACATCTTTGGCTTTCTTTGGTCTTGAGAAAAAAGCAATGAAGGAACCTGACATTTCTTTAGGTGTTTCCCATGAAATGAGATCTGAAAGGAGGAGGCAGGAGGCCCTGGGAAGTTGGATTCTTCTGGTAGAAAGGAAACCACAAACCAGGGCTGAACCTCTCATGTACTGTCTGAGAATAGAATTGGCTGTCAAGACAAAGCCCCAAACCCAAATTCTCAGATGCTAGGCAGAGAACTGCTATTTCTCTCTCTTTATGACTTAGTGCAACTGTAGAAACTCTTATTTTCCAGCTGACATGTGCAGGGTAATCAGTAAGCCCAGGACAGAAATAACCACTTAATCCTAGCAATGATCATAATATGAGATTCATAACTTTTGGTGATCCGCCAAATTTGATAAATTTGGTCAACTATGGAATCATCAATCATACTTGAGAAAATGATGCAAACCCTCAAGGGGTCATTTTGAAACTAGTACTTTACTTGACTTGTTTGTTATTTATATATTTCTCTATTCATTCCTCATACTAAAGTAGGATTTTAGTTGCCTTAGTTGGTCACCTCAGAATGTGGTGAGTTGTGTGTATGTGTGCGTGTGTAACATGAAGCAGGGTTAAAAGCAAAATTATTTATTTTTGTATGCAGTGCTAAGATTTTTCTATTCTTTGCAAAAGTGAATTCTCTGTTCCTGAATTTTGCCTCACATCTTCTAGACACATTATCTCATATGAACTTTACAAAAGTACTGAGAAATAGATAGTAACACCTCCCTTTTAAAGATGAGGAAACTGACACTCTGAGATGTACCCAAGGACATGTCACCAGGAGTGGTGGGGTTTGAATTGGAGCTTTATCTTTCTGATTTTAAAACATCTTTTCCTTCTCTTTCAACCTCCTTAATAATTTGATTTCTCCCATTTGAACTTCTTAGAAACCTGATGAACCTGTTAATATTTATTGCACCAGCCCTTCTGTCCATCCCCCTGTCACTACAGTAACTGGGTCCACAGACGCCTCTCAGTAGCTCATGGCAATCATCTCTGAAACATGTCTGCTTCCTCAGGATTGGTCCACTGACCCACCCATCTTTCTGCTCTTACATTATGTTCCTAAAACACAGATCTGATCATGTCACTAAAGTCTTCACTAAGTCACCACCATTTATTCTTTCAAAAAAGTGTTTATTTGAAAAATACTGTAAAAAGTGAATATTCTCCAAGTTCCTCCTTCTGAAACATTAGTATTATGTACTATGCCTCTTCCCTTTTCAAGCTTCCCACACAACAGACGCAATTAGCCTCCTGCTTCTTTCTAGCTCACATCTCTAGAGTCCTTTTCATTTCAATATTGATATTGATCCACTTGGAACCCCATTTATATGGTATGAGGTAGAGAGCTATTTTTGTTTTTCCCAACATAGTAGTCAATAGCCCAAAATTGGTTTTAAAATAATATATTTCTTTATTATTGAAAAATAAAATATTATATTTTAGTTAGTAGCTTTGTAATAAGTGATAAAATCTACTATGTGCAATGTCTCTTCACCATTGTTTTTTAAAATATTTTTCAATTATCTTGTATTTATTCTTCCCACTAGAATTTGAAATCAACTTATCTAGTCCACCCCCATACTTCACAGCAAAGACCAAAAAATAAAATGTTACTGTAATTCTGATTGGAATTGCAGTCAACTTATATATATGCTTTTAGGAAAGATTAGCTTCTTTATGGTCTTGAGTTTCTCCTTTACAAATATGACATGCTTCTTTGTTCAGATTTTATTTTATGCTCTTTAGTAAGTTATTGTGCTTCCTTGATGGCTCAGATGGTAAAGAATCTGCCTGCAATGTGGGAGACCCAGGTTCGATTCCTGGGTCAGGAAGATGCCCTGGAGAAGGGAATGACTAACCTACTTCAGTATTCTTGCCTGGAGAATTCTATGGACAGAGCACCCCCGTGGGCTACAGTCCATGGAGTCACAAAGAGTCAGACATGACTAAGCAACTAATACTTTTATTTTTTTCATTAAGATATTATACTCTTCATATAGTTCTTCTAATTTAATAAGGGATTTTATAACTCTATTTACTCTTTTGTATTTTACTACCTTTGTGGATCTTGAAATACAGACACCTCCTAAAATACTTTATAATTCTGCTCATTTTCTTGGAATAAGAGAAAACAGAGGAAAAGGATCAGAAAGGAATTGAATGGGCGGGTATCATTCTTACCTACAATAGATGGAAAAGGTATTTGACAGCTCCAAGTAATAATACCTTGGAATTTTCAGTTAAAAACCCTTTCTAAACATGATTTTCATCCGGGTCTCTCATCCTCTCCCATTGTGTTGGGGTCCGTGAGCTGCTGTGAATGGGCAGTTGCCCACCATGATCTCCTCTTACATTCACCCTCAGGACAGAGGCACTGATTGCTCACAGGGGATTAGACCAGGACTGGGTGGATCTCAGGTGGACATGGGGGTGCTCAGGACCTGTTCTGTCTAAATCCTGAAGATGGACAACTCATCTGTGCTCAGAGGAGCACTCAGCTGCTTCTGGCAATTTATTTTCCCCCAATCCAGGATAAGTGACATAACATTACAGAGCAGCATCCCAAGACTTCTTTCAACTTATGCAGAGAACTAGATATAGTTTTTAAGGTTTAATTTAAGTAAATTTTCTCATTTGACATTGCTTTTGTAAACATCATGTGATCCAATAGTGAAAGTGGTTTTATGAAAAAACAAAAACTTTGTTCACATTGCCCACTGTATTAATGTTGGTATATTTGCATTTTCAGCAGAGTACATCATGAGAAACACTGGACTGGAAGAAACACAAGCTGGAATCAAGATTGCCGGGAGAAATATCAATAACCTCAGATATGCAGATAACAGCACCCTTTTGGCAGAAAGTGAAGAGGAACTCAAAAGCCTCTTGATGAAAGTGAAAGTGGAGAGTGAAAAAGTTGGCTTAAAGCTCAACATTCAAAAAACGAAGATCATGGCATCCAGTCCCATCACTTCATGGGAAATAGATGGGAAAAAAAGTGGAAACAGTGTCAGACTTTATTTTTTGGGGCTCCAAAATCACTGCAGATGGTGACTTCAGCCATGAAATTAAAAGATGCTTACTCCTTGGAAGGAAAGTTTTGTCCAACCTAGATAGCGTATTCAAAAGCAGAGACATTACTTTGCCAACAAAGGTCCAGCTAGTCTGCTGCTGCTGCTGCTGCTAAGTCGCTTCAGTCATGTCCAACTCTGTGCGACCCCATAGATGGAAGCCCACCAGGCTTTCCCATCCCTGGGATTCTCTAGGCAAGAACACTGGAGTGGGCCTCCATTTCCTCCAATGCGTGAAAGGGAAAAGTGAAAGTGAAGTCACTCAGTTGTGTCCGACTCTTAGCGACCCCATGGACTGCAGCCTACCAGGCTCCGCCATCCATGGGATTTTCCAGGCAAGAGTACTGGAGTGGGGTGCCATTGCCTTCTCCCCAGCTAGTCAAGGCTATGGTTTTTCCTGTGGTCACGTATGGATGTGAGAGTTGGACTGTGAAGAAGGCTGAGCGCCGAAGAATTGATGCTTTTGAACTGTGGTGTTGGAGAAGACTCTTGAGAGTCCCTTGGACTGCAAGGAGATCCAACCAGTCCATTCTGAAGGAGATCAGCCCTGGGATTTCTTTGGAAGGAATGATGCTAAAGCTGAAACTCCAGTACTTTGGCCACCTCATGAGACGAGTTGACTCATTGGAAAAGACTCTGATGCTGGGAGGGATTGGGGGCAGGAGGAAAAGGGAACGACAAAGGATGAGATGGCTGGATAGCATCACTGACTCGATGGACGTGAGTCTGAGTGAACTCCGGGAGCTGGTGATGGACAGGGAGGCCTGGCGTGCTGCGATTCATGGGGTCGCAAAGAGTCGGACACGACTGAGCGACTGAACTGAACTGAACTGAAGTGTTTCCACCTTTCAGAAATACATTCCCCTTTTTTGTCCCCGGCGACCGTTCGCACCCTTCCCGCTAAACATGCCTTTCGTTGAGCTGGACACGAGCTTGCCCGCCAGCCGCGTGCCCATGGGGCTGGAGAAGTGGCTCTGCACGGCCACTGCTACCATCCTGAGCAAGCCTGAGGACTGCGTGAACATGACGGTGCGGTCCGGCCTGGCCATGGTGGTGAACTGCTTGGTGGAGCCCAGCGCCCAGCTGCTCGTCTCCTCCATCGGTGAGGTGGGGACGGCCCAGGAGGACCGCGGCCACAGCGCGCGCTTCTTCGAGTTCCTTACCAAGGAGCTGGACCTGGCCGAGGACCGGATAATGATCCGCTTTTTCCCCTTGGAGCGCTGGCAGATTGGCAAGAAGGGGACAGTCATGACCTTTTTATGATTGGCGTGTAGGGCATCCAGGGCCTCTGAGCTGACAGCCCTTCCAGAGAGGCCACCTGGCAATGAGGGCCTGGTGGACACCAGCTTCTGTCACCTCCGTGTGGTTCTCCTCCGCATCCTCACAAGAAATAAATGAAGAGAGCTCTGTCTCAAAAAAAACCAAAAAACATTCCTGAGTCACTAATGAAGCAGCCCTGGGGTTTGTGAGAACAGAAGAGACGTTCTTTGATAACATCTCTGAACAGTTTCAACAAAACCAAACACCTGAGAATAGAAAGAAAGCCCTAATTCTCTGAATACTTTTCCTGGAAATTTAGAAAAGCAGTTGGTTGATGCCAAACTCTTCTTTTTCTGTTTTTACCCTTTCCATTATCTATCAGTGCTTTTTAATGTTTATGACTCAGAGGAAAATGAAAGACATTTGGGTCGATTGATATGAGGTAAATCTATACATATTGGATGCCATGAAACCTATGTTCAAGGACTTTCAAAAGTTAGAAGATCAAATTGCCCCCACAAAGTATTTTGAACTTCTAATCACATGTTGAAGTGAAGAGAGGGCTGAGATTTTTGTAGAAGCTCCAATCATTGTGACAGTTCAACCTGGATCAAGGTATTTGGTGAAGGAACTAAGCTCGTAGTAATACCTCCTGGTAAGTAATTTTTTCCTATTTCAACTTAATAGTGAAAATGGTTGCTTTTTAGAAAAAAGCAATTTAGGATTCGCCTTATTTGACTGCCATATTCTTGGCCTCAGCATATGAACAGGAGTTTTGCAACTACTGGTCATTGTATATGGAAACAAAACTGCCTTGTAAATGGCTTATTCACTTCCTTGCTTGTAAGAAGTTGGAATTCTACTTTTAGAAATTCAACTTTTTATCCAACAAAGAATAGACTCAGGGTAGAAATTAAAGTATTTTGAGGACTATGTCTGTAATCTGTTGGTATAAGTTACTGGTTCAAAATTCTTTTCTAATAAATGGATTAAG
The DNA here is from genome assembly GCF_029378745.1 of Bos indicus. Classification (NCBI taxonomy): domain Eukaryota; kingdom Metazoa; phylum Chordata; class Mammalia; order Artiodactyla; family Bovidae; genus Bos; species Bos indicus. The sequence goes on from NC_091763.1 coordinate 82,875,398, forward strand.
TGAGAAATACTTTTCTAATTTATCTCTTCTCTGTAGTAAACACAGTATTTCTCTCTCCCAATAACTTGAAAAAATTACATTTTTGGTTTTCAGCTCATCCTTAACAGCAGTGGAAAAAAATTATAGTAAATGATGATAGATAAATCCCACTTCTTATTACTCCACTTCTTATTACTCTAAATTCTTAGAGCAAGGCTGAGATCAGTTGAAACTTGTGCAGTCACATCTTTTGTTACAACCAGTTTCATGGGATTTGTGAGCTCAATGAGCCATCTCAGCTCCAAAGTCGATGAAAAGAGTCTGCATGGTTGGACATCCTTATTTGCTTATTCTCTCAGCAAACATTTATTGAGGACAGTTTCTGTGTTGGATGCTGGTGATAAAAAGGTGAACAAGACACAAGACAGAACAAGTTTCAACACTCAAAGAGTTTCTTGATTAGCAGAAAATCATTATAGATTCCAACATGATTGAGCCTAATGTACTATGGCCTGTGGCTGCCAGAGAGGCAAGAAGTCTTGAACTGATGAGCTTGTTTCCTTTCTTAATGGATAAAATGGTTATTGCATATAATATCCATATTGGACACAGCTAAGCAATATAAAATCCACGCACTTTGTTGGAAGATTTTAATGAAATGGCTGCAGACCATCTTTTTAAAGAGAATAATAATATCAGCTACTATTTACTGAAGGCCAGACACCATGATAAGTAGTCTTAGGGCCTTATCTCTTTCCTCAACAGAAATTCTTATATTCCCATTTCATAAATAAGGAAACAGCTTGAGAGAAGTTCATGCACTTGCCTAAATAAAGTACATGACTAGTTACTGTGGTGAAGTTTGGAATCTGATAGTCTATTCCTAAGTGCATGGTCTGGATCATTAAGTGATGTGAGAAGCATCGCATCCTGTTTTTATATTCTGAATATTTAATCTTTTGTATTCTGACCTTTTAAAAGGATTCTGTAATTGACTACTAATTAGTAATAATTCATAATTTGTATTATTACTTGTGTATGAAAACAATGCTTCTGCTTCTAATCAGAAAATGAAATTATCTTTTTCCTCCCAGAAAAGATCATGTAAGTCATGTTAAATATACATCTATTAAGTACTCAAAATTTGATTTTCAGGTCATCTTAATAGAATAAGTCATTGTGACACCATTCAACTCAAATTTCTTTTTGTATGGCATCAAATTTGCTAAATTGCATAACTTAGAGCTGCCTTTCCAGTCATTATGGGAATGAAAAATATCAAATACAAGCTATTATATTTAAAACAGGTAACCCACAAGTACCTACTGTATAGCACAGTATTCTGCAACAACTTATAGGAGAAAAGAATTTGAAAAAGAATAAATACATGTATATGTATAACAGAATCACTTGGAAGTACACTTGAAACTAACACAACATTGTTAATCAACTATACTCCAAAATAAAATAAAATTTTTTAAATAGTGCAGAAAATGTGATACCAAAATCTCGAGAAATACAAAGCTGAATAAAATTCTCTGACGAGCAGTGGAGGATTTTATTTCAATGCTCTTGAAACCACAAGGTTATTTTTAGGCAGAGGGGAGCAGTCTTTCAGCAAAGGAATAGCTTAAGAGATCATCATTAAAAATTCATAGTCTGTAACAACTCATTTTGTCTACTAGATGAGAATTAGATTCTGGAAAGAAGTTACTTTAGATTTAACCCAGATATTTTCCTCTTAAAACATACAGATCACAAAATACCTATAAAATGTAACAAATATACATCTATAAAATACTCAAAAATATTATTCCCATTATTGCTCAACTTTGGAAATTAAAGAAACACTGTATACTCTAAGCATGAACTGATTTTATGCATGAAAACACTTTAAAGGGAGGATATTTAGAAGATTTAGGCAAAATGGTGAGAAAAGATGAAATCATACTCTCCAATGTATGTGAGCTGAGATGGGACCACACAAGCCCAAGCTGCCCAGTAAGAGTGGGTTCAGTTTTTCAGTTCTTGATCATTTGTACCTAATGTGCTTTTACTTGAGCTCCATCTTTATTTAATGTTATCAGGTTCAATTTTTATATATTTCTACAAATATTGAAAAGATATGGGCACAATTTGAGAGCAGGCACAGAGGGAGACTTCTATAAAGGCTTTTTAGGTAGCACAAACAGGTGGCCAGAGCATCAGAGTGTTTGGTTCCAGAACACAACTTATTCTTACAGGTGAAGTTTCTGTAAATTCTGTAGTGAGGTAGGGATAGGAGGTAGGCAATACAGGCACTGCAGGCTTGAGGGTTGGTGCTGGCTCAGATGGAGAAGGCAAGTACTGGAGAAGGCCACTCCAGTACTCTTGCCTGGAAAATCCCATGGGCAGAGGAGCCTGGTAGGTTGCAGTACATGGGGTCGTGAACAGTTGGACATGACTGAACGACTTCACTTTCACTTTTCACTTTCCTGAATTGGAGAAGGAAATGGCAACCCACTCCAGTGTTCTTGCCTGGAGAATCTCAGGGACAGAGGAGCCTGGTGGGCTGCCGTCTGTGGGGTCACACAGAGTCGGACATGACTGAAGTGACTTAGCAGCAGCAGCAGCAGCAGCAGCTGGCTCAGAATTCTTGGATTTATTCCCTGTTTGGTAATGGATTAGGCACGGGGAATGACTGGAGAGGTCAGTGACTCCAACCAGGTCCTTGGAGTCTGTTGTTTTCCTGACCTAGTAGAGAAGATACTGACAAGAGTTAGCCTGTTAGACCAAGTGTGAGTTCCTCAGTGATGGATACATTACATTCATTTAGTCTTGGAAAATTTCAAAGCTCTTAGATAATTTTTAATTTAATTCTGAAAACAACCAAAGGAAAATTTGGACTACTGGTGTTCAACTTATTTAGTCAGAGAATGATTAATACCAAGTTTCAAGATATTTAACTTTGTGACCATATTCAAGAATGTCTTAAGATGGATTTTTTTCCCCTTAAATTCAATCCAGTAAACTTGTTCCCTCCTCATTTGCCTTAAAGATAAAATTTTGCCTGGATGATGGGGAACATCTCTTAAGGATGTTCTTATCCTACGAGATCCATGGAAATTAAAGTTTTAAAAAATTTTTGCAAAGTTGATAAAGCATTGAAAAGTGAAGAAAAAATATGTATTTTGATTTCTTTTAGTTGTGATCATAAGAACAAATGAGTTTGTAAATTGGAAAGCAACATTCTGGTTTGCTTTTTGCAACTGACTCTATTCAATGTAAATTATAACGATCCAGTTAAATGAAGGTGAACCAGTTATAACTCATGAGGATCCTGGAAAATGATTTATAGTAACGTGTAGTGAGGGAAAAACATAGACTTTGATTCTGAATCTGTCACTTATGTATGATGATCCTTTAGCAAATACATTTTAATTCATTGGTTATTGCTTTAAAAAATTACAAAGACAATACATGCTCATAATGGGGAAAAATGGAAAAATACAGAAACAAAGAAAAAATTAAATTTTTATATAGACACATTGCTGTTAACAGTTTGATATATTTCCACTGATTTATTCCATCTATGTAACAACCATCTCAAGTTGATGTTCTGAGGATAAAATGAAATTAAAAATGAAAATTACCTATCATAGACGTTGGGACATGGTAGGTGATTAAAAAGTCAATTTCTTCTCTAGAATTCAAAATATTACTCTTTGGAATTTTTTATGCAATCAGGAGTACAGATAAATGTATTAATTACCATCTCATCTTAGGTCAGTTTAGAATAAATAGTACTTTAAAATTCCCAGTTTCTATGACTATTAACTGCTTCTAAAGTGGCTAAATGTAATGAGCATAATTTCAAATACTAGAATATAAGGTGCTCTCTCAACTTGCAGTAGAAATGTTTGGAAATAAAAAATGTGTATTTTTTAAATATGAGTTTTTTGCAACTTGAACATACAAGCTTATAGGGATACATACCAAAGTCAAATATTCAAGTGTAATATTTAATTTCTTATTTGAATTACACCTAGAGTTAAAAATTATGTCAATACAAAAACAGTTGAGAAATAATGCCTTTTGCCCATACATTTCATTGAAATTTTTGTTCAGACTCTAAACATGCACTTGAATAGCAGACTGTCATAGTTACATCAGGATTTGAAGAAATCAGAGATGCTAAATTAGTCTACAGTTTTTGGTATGGGTTGAATCACTGTGGAGTTATTACGTAAAAATCTTCGGCGATGGGACAAAACTTGTAGTCACAGGTAGGTATCAGAGGAATGCAAGTTTTTCAAGTTTCTAGAGAAGAGAAGAAAAAATTAAATTGCAGTAATAGTTAAGAATGTTTAGAGAAAACAGGGCTTTGATGATGTTTAGATGTAGAAATCTTAGAACGGATTTTTAAACGAATCTGCAAAGGATAGCACAGACAGCGCTGTGTACGTATTGTGATAGGAATTAGCTTTGTGTCCGTGTGGACTTGTACGAAGTACTAATATCTATGTAATTATGAAGGTGTTTGGCCCAAGGCCAAAGTTTATTATTGCAGGTAAGTTTTGTGAGTTGACACATTTCCTTTTCTGATGATGAAAGGATGTTTTTAAGGAGTGTAAGCTTTGGCTGAGCTGGAGCTCTGAATCCATTACTTACTGCTTATATGAACTTGGAGATGATACTCTGGCTTCAGTTTTCTAATCCGTAAATGAGATAACAATATGTATCCAGCAGGGGTTTTATTGGAATTGAATGAGATAGTGTGAATATAGTACTTTGTACATTGACTTACTTATCATGGGTGCTGGATAATGTAACTACAACCTATTCAAAGAGAATTGTATCCAGGATGGAGCTATTTGCAGCCTATAGCACTGACAGAACAGATGTTCTCCAGCAAATACAGTTGTATTTCTAATTGCCTAAATGAAGAATTATCTTACCGTCCACTCACACAAAAGATTGAATTTAGATGTATTCTTTTTCTCTTTAGGGGTATTGTTTTCACTTAACAAAAAAAATGAAATTAAAATGTGTTCATTTTTTATTTTTGTTCATAAATATAGACTATGAACACTTTATGCACATATAAGAAAATAAATCTTAATCCTTTTTTTAATTGATATTATATCTACACCAAAATTTATTGCCTCAGTTTATAGCCCATAAATTTGGGCTTCATGCTTATAGTTATAAGGAAAAAAATTAAATTTTTATGGAGAATGGTCGTGGTATAAAGTCAAATAGATGTTGTTAGAAATGTCATAAATTTGAAATTCGTATTTAAATATAAATGAATTGTAATTATTTATCTGATTAAAAATATGACAAGAAAAAATATAACACATAAATCAAGATCAACAAATTACATATACAGATGGAGAAATATTTAGTGTCTTATTGCTGCTACTGCTAAGTCTCTTCAGTCGTGTCTGACTCTGTGCAACCCCATAGATGGCAGCCCACCAGGCTCTACCGTCCCTGGGATTCTCCAGGCAAGAACACTGGAGTGGGTTGCCATTTCCTTCTCCGATGGGTGAAAGTGAAAAGTGAAAGTGAAGTCGCTCAGTCCTGTCCGACTAGTAGCGACCCCATGGACTGCAGTCTACCAGGCTCCTCCGTCCATGAGATTTTCTAGGCAAGAGTACTGGAGTGGCTTGCCGTTGCCTTCTCTGTAGTGTCTTATTACAAACAATCAAATATTATTTGTGCTAAAACTGAAATGTATAAAATTAAGCACATTGTGAGCTAATTGTATTTACAGCATGAGTAAAAAATTAAGATTGCTTGCTTACTGATTTAGTATAGAAATCAAGACCTTTGTTACACAGGCAGGAATTATCAAGAATATTTTCCATTTCTTCTCAAAGGAGAAATCCAGTGCTTCTTTTCTTAAGAAATTGCCCCTTGGATTATTCAACTAAATGCAAGTTAGCCAAAAGATAATATCAGCAAAGCATTCATGTTCAGTTGAAGATCAAATTGGAAAATGTTCTAAGCCTTATTATAATAACAGTAAGCATATAATCAAGAACATTCCAGCATCCAAGTGACACCTTTTGGAAACTGTGATTTTTTTTACATACCTTGACTTTATGTCTGCAAGAAAACTCGGAAGCCATAACTTTTAATGTGACACTAATTCTATATACACTTTATTCAGCAGTTGTAAACAAAGAAATATTTTAGTTCATAAACAGTTTAGCAGCCCAAAGTAGATTTAAATTTGAGGGAAGACACTGAAAGTCAAAATATGGTGTGTTCTTAGTTATGCTTCAACTTTGAATGAAATTCCAAAATAAAATGTGTTCTTGATGAACATTTTCTAAAGCAAAACAAAATTCTATAACTGCATTACTTGGCAAAATAAATATAAAAACATTTCTGAAAATAATTTATTTTAATAGAAATACTGAAAATATCATTGTTTTGCTTCTAAATTCAAGGCACTGTAAATAATTTAGAGGTGAAACTTTAATATTGCCCCACTCAAAAGTCTAGAGTGGTTCTGATGTGACCTTGAGAAGTTGTATAAAGTTATCAATTAGCAAGAACTTCACTTCAGAACTGAGCATAGGACCCACATTTGAAGCTAAAAGTTCAACTTAGATTGTTAAGTACATGTGGACATAGATTCCCGTGAATACAAGTGAATGTATATTGTTTTAAAATGATAACCTCTCCTGACATTTATTTATTTAGGAATCAGAATAAGTATGATATATCCCAGAGTAAGTTAAATGAAGAATAAGAGTCAACATATTTGCAGAATGTGAGAATGTATTAATTGGCCAAAAAGACTGTAATTTACAAAACCTGATATAGGAAATGGAAGTCATTTAGAAGCAACTAAAGATTCTTACCTATAGAGAAATCATCAAAGTTACCTCATCTCCTCCCCTAGCCCCATCACCTACTCCCATCCCTTTTAAAATAGTCTCCACTATGATAGAACAAAAGAGATTTAATAAAATTAATTTGTTTATGAATGTCACAAGCATTGATACAGGGCATTTTTAAGTCACAGTCCAACTTAGCACTTGGAAAAGGAACCAAAGCCAAGATGTGGGTGAGCCTCTGCTTCTGAAAAACTGTGACTTTGGGCAAGTGATATAACTTTTTGAACATTGCTTCCCATTGAAATAAAACATCTACTGTGGATGAAAAGCCATGATGAGAGTTAATTCACTGGCAGCTTTTCTTCTTTTCACTCTAAGCCAAATTGTTCCAAACTTCATGACATGTATGTTTCTCTAATAATTCTTTTCAATTCTCTTCCATTTCCCCCCACAGATAGAAGGCTTGATGGAGACTTATTTCCCAAGCCCACTATATTTTTTCCTTCAGTTGAGGAAGTAAAACTCCACGGGGCTGGAACACATCTTTGCCTTCTTCAGAATTTTTTCCCTGATGCTATTAAGATACAATGGAAAGAAAAGAATGTCAATACAATTCTGGAATCTTATCAGGGAAATATCATCAAGACTAATGACACATACATGAAATTCAGCTGGCTAACCTTGACTAAAAAGGCAATGGATAAAGAACATGTATGTATCGTCAAACACGAGAATAACAAAGGAGGACGTGATCAACAGATTCTTTTTTCTCCAGTTAAAAAAGGTATGAGATTATAAAGAAACATAACCCCCAAGAATACTTTTTTTTTCCCAAAGGAAATACCCTACCTTTTCAATCAAGCATTAATGAAAACAAATATAAATCATCTTTAATGTTGTTACCTTTAATGATAGCCTAAATATCCTACAAAATTGTATTGGCTGGCTCAGCTGGTAAAGAATCTGCCTTCAATGTGGGAGACCTGGGTTCAATCCCTGGGTTGGAAAGATCCCTTGGAGAAGGGAATGACTACCCACTCCAGTATTGTGGCCTGGAGAATTCCATGGACTGAATAGTCCATGGGGTCACAAAGAGTCGGACATGACTTAGTGACTTTCACTTTCACTTTCACTTTGAAACATAAAAAGAAAAAAAATTTACTAAACCTTTCTCAGATCAGTTTGATCATCTAAAATATAAAGGTCACAATGATATATTTTAGTGTTGTTGTGTAGATTAAATGAAACAATACACGTCAAAGTAACTATCAATTAGCATGTAATAAACACACTGAAAGATATTCCATTTTTGATGATCTTACTTGATCAGAAATAAGAACAACTATATATACCTTTCAGAAAAGTTCTACTCATCAAGTAAAGTCACTCTTACTTCAGTCTTGCTTTGTTCAAGATATAACCCAGAAATAATGAGCCATTAAATGACAAAATGGCATTTTTATGAGGAATTCAGATTGTAGCTCAACAAAAAGTAGAATAATTACTGCTGCAGGCTTATTATGGTCTTGGGTTTTTGAGATTTGTGTTTTACCTACTACCTTAAGCTAAAATTTTGTAATTAAAGTGTGTATTAGTTGCTCAGTTGTGTCCAACTCTTTGCGACCCCATGGACTATAGCCCACCAGGCTCCCCTGTCCATGGAATTCTCCAGGCAAGAATACTGGAGTGGGTTGCCATAGGGTATCTTCCTGATTCAGGGATTGAACCCAGGTATCCTGCATTGCAGACAGATTCTTTACCATCTGAACCACCAGGGAAGCCCAATTAAAGATGGAGTGAGGCTAAAGTGTACAGACTTACTCCCATTCTACATAATGAATGTATCTCATTGGAAAATGCCTCTCACAAACTTTCATTGCAGCCCTAGCATGTGCCAATCCTGGAGCGATGTGTGAATGAACACATTTGGGCGAATTACTTTCCCAGAAAGATGCACTACAGTAAAGAGAATATCCCTCAGTCATGTCTGACTTGGTGATCCCATGGACTGAAGCCCGCCAGGCTGCTCTGTCCATGGAATTCTCCAGGCAAGAATACTGGAGTGGGTAGTCATTCCCTTCTCTAGGGGATCTTCCCAATCCAGGGATCAATCCTTCATTGAAGGCAGATTCTTTACCATGTGAGCCACAATGTATGTAAAGAGAATATGCTGCTGCTGCTGCTAAGTCGCTTCAGTCGTGTCCGACTCTGTGCAACCCTATGGACAGCAGCCCACCAGGATCTTCTGTCCATGGAATTTTCTAGGCAAGAATACTGGAGTGGGTTGCCATTTCCTTCTCCAAAAGAGAAGGTACTCGTTCCCTAATCACTCAGGGTTACTCGTGATTTGGGCATAATGTCCCAAAGGAGTCCCTTTGATGCAGATGCTGGACGTGTCTGCTCAATGCAGGCAGAGGGCTGGATGTGCCTTGGCCCTGTAAGTGGTCCTGTAACTCCCTGGACTTGGAACTTAATGTCCTGAGTATTTGCCTAACAGACCAAAGGCCCCAGAGTGCCATAAGAAGGAATCATTTTGTACTTCTCTCTGTGGTTAGGAAGCTTTTTTAAGCAGTGGGAGCCAAGCATTAAAAAAAAATGCATAGAGATTTTGGTGTAGCAGTCCGAATTTCTGAAATAAGTCTACCTTCTCAGAGCCTTAGTTTGTCCAGTGATCAAATTATATTTGAGTAGTTGCCTTGGATTTGTCCTGGGGCCTTGATGAAGAGTAAATGAAGTAACATCCGAGAAAATGCTTGCTTTCCAAAACATAATACTGTTGTATTTATTCATATATTATTTGTATTTATTTATATCCTTTTCTAAAACTAACTAGAGTATGATTACAGAAACAACCCCAGATTTCTGTTTCTACACCTAAGAAACAGAGGGGAAGCAAATATACAAAGCAAGTTTACTATAACCTTAGGCTTAAGTGCCCTATTAGATTTTGATTTTCCCAATATTCAGGGGAAAATAGGAATAATAAGTTCCAGGTAATGACCATAAAGGAGAGATGTTCCAGTTCATAATATATCTTACTTGGCACTTAATTTCTGAAATAAATGCCTCCCATGGGCTTCTCAGAGCAACATAGCTAATAAGGGCATTTTATCAAAGTCATTCTATACTGAATTCCTAACAGTGTTTCTTAGAAGTTCCTGTTTGTTGTTTTTTTTGTTGTATTAATAAAAAATAAAAATAAAAATGGAAGCACAAATCAATGACGTGATCTTGAAGGCACATAAAAACTAATCTGATCCAAGTTTTTGACCAATGGTGACTGAGAAAGAGAACTTAGGATACTCACACAATTTTATGAGGAAAAAATTTTACATTATTGTTTTTAGCTCAATCAATGCATGGTGATAAGTGATCTTTATTAATATTATAATAAATTCACTGTAAGGAAAAGAAAGTTTTTAAAGACTTATTAAAGCCAGTTCTTAAGTATATTTTAACATCTAACATGAGTGTACTAGCATTTTCATTCTTGGGATTTACCCCAACGTCTATACAGGTTCCAGTACTCTTGCCTGGAAAATCCCATGGACAGAGGAGCCTGATGGGCTGGAGTCCATGGGGTCAAGAAGAGTCGGACACTACTGGGTGACTTCACTTTCACTTTTCACTTTCATGCACTGGAGAAGGAAATGGCAACTCACTCCATTGTTCTTGCCTGGAGAATCCCAGGGACGGAGGAGCCTGGTTGGCTGCCGTCTATGGGGTCTCACAGAGTCAGACATGACTGATGCAACTTAGCAGCATCAGCAGCAGCAGCAGCTATACAGGTTTAGCTTCTACCCCAAAGTAGACTGTTCCTATGAAATCTATCCTAAGCAGAAAGGCATAAAGTGAAGAAGCAATCATCTGAAGACACATTTGGCTAACAAATGCACAAAAAGTAAATAAAAAATAAGGCACAGGGCTTCCCTGGTGGCTCAGCGGTAAGGAATCTGCCTACCAACAGGAGACATGAGTTCAATCCCTGGTCTGAGAAGGTCCCACATGTCATGGAGTAACTAAACCCAAGCGCCACAACTATTGAGCGGGTGCTCTAGAGCCTGGGAGCCACAACTACTGAGCCCATGTGCCCTAGAGCCCGCACTCCACAAGAGAATCCTGCGCATAGCAACTAGAGAGTAGCCCACGCAGTAACAAAGACCCAGTCTGGCCAAAATAAATAAATAAAACTATATGCATAAAAGAAAGAAAGTAAAGCACAGATGCTTACGGACACAGTTCAGAGCTATGGCAATGTAATGCTGAGATGCTGAGTGCGGGTCCTTGGCAAAGCTGTCCTTGCTGCTGGGGGTGCCCACTGCCTCTATCACGGCTGGCTGCAAAACAAACACTAAATGCTACTTTTACTTCTAGCCTTTTTTCATAAAACTGAAAATCCTCTTCAGATTCCTTTGCAAAAACAGGTACTTATGTAGATCTTTTGTAAGAGCAAAATGGTAAAAAGTGAACTTCTGAAAAATGGGGACACTGTATCCCAAATGCATTTTTTAGAGTGAACCAAAAAAAGATCTCAAGGGTGTAAAACAGCACACCAGAACCACATCATGTGGACAAAAATACACCTAGGATAAAAAGGATAAACCCGAACAACCTCTGTGTCTCTGCTTCCCTCCATCCAACAGTTTATTATGTTTTAAATAAATTTTGTCTTTGTATGAATATTTGCCTTTTTTCACTTTAGATAAATACAACTCTCACGTCAAGTTTTATATTGTCAAGAACAAGTAATGTGATTTGGTCTCTCTCACCACCCTGGAAAGAATTGCACTGAAATGCTGATCTCCTGTGATAAATATTTCATTTGTTAAGAGTAATTAAGAACTCTGGAAAAGAAGGTGTTTTTAATGTCCATCACTGAGTGACTAACATGGTGAAATTATGTGGTCTCTTTAGAGATTAATTTCTCTGTATTTCGATGGAATATTTTTACAAGTACCTTTCACATGGTTTATCTCATTTAATCCCCCACAACCAACATTTGACTGTACTGTCATCACTGATATCACTTACCCTCTAACCTTTATTCTCCTTTTGTGACATGGAATCCCTCCCTAATATAACTCATCACAGTGTCATTGGGGAATTAAAGGAGATAATGCATGTGAAGTATTTCATTAAATGGCACAGTAATAATCACTCACTAGTTATTAGTTAGTTAGCCGTTCAGTTGTGTCTGACTCTTTGTGACCACACTGACTGTAACCCACCAGGCTGCTCTGTCCATGGGATTCCCCAGGCAAGAATAATGGAGTAGGTAGCCATTCTCTTACCCAGGGAATCTTCCAGGCATTATATTGTTATCCTGATATCCATAAATTCCACGACTGTAGAAAATCATGTATGTGAGTTGGGAGTACTGGAGTATGTGTGACTTGGAAAGGTTTGGCTGTTTTTTTTTTGACTAGGTGTGAAATTTACCTAAGCCAAACTCCTTCAAATGTGAGATTCTGTTGTGGATTCTAGGATTGGATGCATTCCTTTTGGTAGCATCCCTTCACGTAAGCAGTGGGTACTTAAGAATGTAGAACAGTTACTTTTTCTGATGATTTGTCTTTTTGACAGTATTTCTTGAACACTTACTTTGGGTCAGACACTGTGTTAGAAGCTATGAATACAGAAGGAAAATAAAATGGTCTTGAAAGTGAAAGTGTTAGTCCTTCAGTCACGTCTGACTCTTTGGGACCCGATGGACGGTAGCCCACCAGGTTCCTTTGTCCACTGAATTTTCCAGGATACTGGAGGGTGTTGCCAAGAATACTGACATGTGTTGCCATTTCCTTCTCCAGGGGATCTTCCCAACCCCGGGTTTAAAACCAGGTCTCCTGCATTGCAAGCAGATTCGTTACTGTCTGAGCCAACAGGGAAGATGTCCTTAGATATTAATATTACCTTCTGATTGTAACAAAGGAGAAGAAAAATGTCCCCTTCATGAACTTCAACATTGTCACATACAGAAAACCACATATGAGTTAGGTCTACTGAATTACGTCAAATCAGACCATCTGTTCTTAAATTTGTAGGGCTCTTATTTTTAATGATTTTCTCCTTTCTTGGCAGATTCTATCTATCAGCTTGTCTGTCTATCTACAGACACACACAGAGACACACACTGTCAAATAATGGATATAAACAATTCACTAATACTTGCTTTTATTTTGTAGAGGTCAATACACATGCCTGCATGAAAAAAGAAAGTGGTAAGTTTTTGTCTATGTTTGCCTTTATGTCATGCTACCACATTTTTTTCCTCTGGAAAAATTTAACTATTGAACTTCTTTGGTTTAAGGTGGAAAAAACAGAATGTCTGGATATTGCAGAAATGGACTGAGTGATTTTTTTAAGTAAATCTATCATCATTTCCTAGGAGTCATCTTAACACTGTAAATGCTGATTTTGATGTGAGATAACTCTGAATTAGAGGGTGCAGTGGTAGACTCTGAATTATTTCAACAGTGGATTTCCTTTGTTTGTGTGGCTTGTGTTTCAAATAACTGGAGAAAAGTGATATCAAGTTTCTTGTAGGTTTTTGTTGTTGTTGTTGTTGTTGTCTTTGGTGATTGCTAGTAGCTAATACATGAACTGACACTGAGAGCTTTATATATACAAGGTGCTCTGCCATGTCTTGCCTAAATATTATGTTTGCTCCTCCTAACACTCCCCTGAGGTGGTACAGTATTTTCTCCTCACTTTACAGATGAGGGCAAAGAGCTGAAAATAATAAAGTCCCTTGTATGAAGTCACAAGGCTCGATCTTGAAATTCAGCCCAGCACATCTGAATCAATGGCTCACACACTTACTCAGTTCTCTATTCTGCCTCTAAGATACAGGCATAGAGCAAGAATCCCAAAGCCAAGGTCTTGAGATAGAATGGATCCGCTGCAGGGTGCAGGGCAGGGGGCGGTATGTGCATAAGTGTGTGGGCTTCAGCGTATCAGATGGACTTTAACACCAGTTGTTTTGTTATTGCATGAATATGGGTAAATTACTTATATCTTCTGCACAGTAATTTCCTTAACTGCCAATAGGGTACAATTGCACTCAACTCAGTTAATTGGGAGATAAGGTCACATATGTGGAATGTTCCCCATAGGGTATCTATTTAGCTAGCACAGAAATCAGTACTAGTGGGTGGCCCGTTCTCTCTACATGAAGGTTCTAGGTGAATTTAGAAGTTCTGGCTCTGCTCATCCCTCCTTCATTCCCAGTATCAGGGGGCCAGGAACTGAGCTAATGCCTGACCTGACTGAGGTCAGTTGAGTTATGAACATATAGCTTCCTGAGATCCTTTCCACACTAAGTGCTAGTGATTCTGGAGTTCTGACTCTATGAGATGAAGTGTGGAAAAGGGAAATTTTCATAGGAAGAGACCTGGTGATCTATTGAGGAGGCAAGTCAGACCCATCATCATTGTTATTTTTTCTTGGCATCTTATATATCTTGCAAGATTTCAGAAGAGAATAAGTACAATTATTCTATGACATCTTAGCCTCAATGAAAGATGTTAAAGAAAATACAAGGGACTGAAGCATGAGCTCCTAAAGTTTCAGAGAGTTTGGATTAAACAGTTTATTCCATTTTGTATGATGTTCTCTTTACTAGCCACCCCCCACCCTCCACCCTAAACACCAACAGATTTCCCTGGTTTGTACCCCTTAGAGGAATCTCACTGATGGACAACATATAATGGATCAGACTTTTCTAACTATGACATGTTTCCCCATCACTTTTTTTTATCCTTTTGAAAGACGAGGCCTAACTAATCAAAGGACTTCTCTTAGATACCCTGCAGCTGCAGTTTGCGAACACCTCTGCCTATTATACCTACGTCCTCCTCCTCCTCAAGAGCATGATCTACTTCTCCATCATTGCCTTCTGTGTGTTTTGGAGAACAGGCATCTTCAGCGATGGGAAGATTTTCTGATAGACGGTACCCTAAAATGGTCAACTCTCCTTCATCATCTACATAATGGGTACATTTTTCTATTATTGTGTACTGGTTTTTCAAACCACTGGGCAAACAGTTTTCCTCTGTAACAAGGAATTCTGCCGTTATTCAGGGAAAATGCCCAGGGCTGGTCCAGGGGAGCCTCTCCCCACCCTGTCGCTACAACCTCATCAGCTCCTCCAGCCTCCAAGTCCTTGTACCTGCACACAACGGGCAGCTCCCCATCTCTTCCCTCAGCGCCTCCCCCCAGACCATCACCCTGACCCTCCCTGCCACACATTCTGGGACTGCCAGCTTAGCTACTTGAATTCTGTACTTTCTGTTTTAATAATAAGCATAATAATTAAAAAGAGAAACCAATAGCCACTTTTGTCTGTGTGTACTTTAATTTCATGAAATTTAACCAAGCTAAGAAACAGCATGACGACTGAAATATTAAATTCAGCGCTGGTTGTAATAATGATCAACAACACATTTCTAAGTCTTTCCCTGAGATGGTGGTTATGGTGCTTCCTTTGGGGCACTGGCCCCAAGAGGACTCCTAGCCAAATGAAAGTACTGGTCTCCTTCTCTTTCAAAGTCACCAGATTCAGACTCATTGGTTTGGGATGTTCTGATGGTGACAGGGTGACACCCATCATGCCTTGAACTGTGCATGTTGAGATTGTACTAATGTCTCACAAGCACTGTCTACTGATCCTCACATTAACCCCATGAGAATTGCTCCAGCACCAGAGGGGCATCGGGTGGAGGGTGAAGCACACAGACTCTGACCACCCCCCTGACCCTGAAGGTCTGGGTTTGAAGCCTGAGTCTCTATTGGCATCTGTGTGACCTCAGGAAGCGATTTGAACTCTGCGCCTTCCTCTTCTGGGTAATGAAGTTACAGAGCCCTGTCTCCATGAGCATGAAGAACATGAGTTAACGATGTTGGGTTCATGCAAGTCCTCAACAACATTAGCATCTAGTGTTGACAGCTCTACTGTAGAAATGGTATTGATAGATTCCACACATACACAGGATCATCACAAATCATCTCTAATCTCATTTCCCTGCAGACAAGTTGGATGTGGGTGGAAGAGGGACTCATTTTCTGTTATTCACCAGGTAATCCCATTAATCCTCTAAGAGCCCTTGAAGGAAGGTATAGTTATAGTCCACACTTTACAGATAAGAGAAATAAAGTTATCCGCTTTTCACCACTATTTTGTTAGTAATACTCATTTAAAGCCAGGTCTCTTTGTTCTCAGATCCTATATTTTGTTACCTCGTATGTTTTAGCTTCCCCAGCATTCACTTTCAACTGGGAAAACAAAACAAAGCAAATCAAAAGAAAACAAGACACGCACTGCTTCTTTACTAAAGAGATTCTTCAAGGAGTCAGTGAGAATTTTCTTAAGGACTTGTGGGTGCGTCTGCCTTCTCCTCATGTGTATTCTCTGCAATCACCATAGCTACTCCCCTTGTTATCAACACTATGGAAATCCTGCCTTACTCTGGGAGTGTATCTAGATTAGTAACTGCTTTTTGAGGGGAGTGTAACAATTGGACTGAGAGTCTTGGGCAGAGGAGGACAGTGGATGGTACTCTGAGCATCCTGACACCCCAGCTCTGCCCTTAGACTCAATGGGCCCTGAGGTCCTCAGAATCTCCCTGCGGAAGCCTCTTGTGTATCCAGGTGCATTTCTGAGGTGGGAGGAAGGTGTACATCCTTTTGGTCCAGTCCTTTTTCACTACAGCATGACTGCCACGTGGTATGGGGGGAGGAACACTGGACCAGAGTTTCCACCTCACACCCCATAGTTAGCACCTTGGCTACTTGGTCTGTTTTAACCAGCTGTGTCACGTCTCCTTGACCATGTCATGTTGCCTAGTTTATCCATCTTTTGAAGAGAGTGTTCAAGCTAAATAATTTCAAATTTCCAGAGCAATTTATAAATTTAATGACTAAATTCTTAATGAAACAGTAATAGCAAATGCTGGAATAGTGCTTTCTGGGGCTGGTTTAGGTACCTGTTATTAAATTCTCATGAGAAACTTATGAGATAGGCATTTTGATCTTTTCTATAATTGGGGAAACTGAGGGACAGAAAAGATAAGGAGTGTCTGCAGAAGGAAACAGCTAATAGGAAACAGAGCTGGGATTTAAACACCAGCAGTTTGGTTACTGGAGCTCTGTTCTTTCCTTCTACAGTAGTTGCTGTTAAAATAGAAACAAATTACTTTTACTTTCAATTAAAACAGGGAAATTTTGTTATCAGGCTAAGAGGTGATGAAGACAACTGCCTCTTCCCCTGTCTATATTTCCTCTCTTGCTCCTAGGTTGAGAAGAGGTTAAATACCAATCTCCCATCTACTAATAGGATTTCTGCAACTAAAGTTCAAGAGACTTGATTCAATAAAATAAATATTAAAGCAACAGGCTACATCCACAGGTGAGCAATAGAAAAGTTAAGCAAACATTTGCGTATTTCCATATCAAAACACTCAAGGCCCAATAAATTTTATAGAGCTAGAGTGGTCCATACCCTCTCAACAATAAAAAGCGAAACTTCAGAAAATAATTCTCAAAGTTTTCCCATTATGTGTTCTCTACTGTTTTAGAATTCTTTCTCTCTTTGACTTCATGCTTTGCAAACTTTCTGTCAATCAAGTAGGCGACAGTTAAGTAATACTTGATTTCCCCAAAAAGCAAAGTCCTATATAACTGTCAACTAGAAATCATGAGTAATAAGAGATAACCAGAGGGACTACACCAAGATGAGCTAACTTAGTCAAAAGGCTAGAAATTCTACATTTCTGTTAGCCATGAAAACTTGTCTAAGTGTATGATCTCTATATGTTCTGTTAGGCTAATTTTCTTTTTTTGCTCTCTCTCTTTTTTTTTTTTGTTTGAATGGCAGCTGTAATTACTACTTAGTAAGCATCAAGAATTCTGTAGGCAGTTTGTTTGCTTCAAGTATAATCATTTCACTGATGGAAAGACTAGGTCCCAGGGAGACTGGGAAAGGCATCCAAGGTTAAGCAGGAAGTAGTGCCGGGATACACACAGGCCAGGTCTGCATTTGTACCACAAAGTAGGTGAATGTCTGGAGAGTGATATCAAAGGTCAGGATTTTGCTCATCCTGGTGAAAAATAACATCTCATCGTAGTTTAAAGTTGCTTTTCTTTGACAAGCAAGGACCGAAGTCTTTTCATATAGGCAAAAACTATATTTATTTTTGTGTGCAATATTTATTCATATCCTTTGATCACTTTTTCTATAGAGTAATAATACTAACAAGTATGATGTTCATTTAATTGTATGCCTTGTATTTCTATAGGCACAGGCATAAAATGTGTGATGCATGATACATGGGTGGAAAAAAGATCACATATTTTTCTATTTTCTCTGGTGACACCTTTTAACGTAAAACTTTTTAGGAGTCAGATGTAAGCCAATGTATCATTTAAAATTGGAAATTTCTTTTTTTGTTTGCTTTTCATCAGCTTTAGTATCAGCTAAGCAGGTTCTTTGAGAAAGGAAGTAGAAATTCCCTTTGCGGGGAAAAAAAAATAAGAGCAACCAGATACAAGAAAGATGAAATCTAACTTAGATCAACTCCTTTATTTGCATGAATTTGATTAAGCTTCTTCAGCCCAAATACGTGGCCCTCCTCTTATAGATTTGGAACTATTTCTGCATTGAGAAAGTATAGAAGGCAAGAAGGGAAACTTGTAAATCACTGAGTTTTTGCAGCTGATTCCATAGCTAGGGCCCTGTGGAGAGTTTTTTCTGTGGTTTCCAACTTCTCAGCAACTTCCTGCCCCAACTTGTCCTGGGCTGCCCTGGGCTGCCCTGGCCTGGGAGGTGCAGAGAGGGGAGGGCCGTGGGGATGGGGTGACGGCCTGATTGACAGCAGGAGGGCGCTGGTGTGGGTGATGGGGTTTCATTTTCTCAGGGTTTTTATGTTTACGTGCTCTGTCAAATGTGGTTGATTCGTGGAAAATGCTCAAAGTCAAACTGGCCTCTACTGGTTGAAGCTGTGCAAGGGGTAGCTGGGGTGTCACAAGGAAATGAGAACAGTTAAACCACAGCCAACTTTGCTCACTTTCAAAGGGTCACAGCTAATGCAAGAAAAGTCCTCTACACAGGCATGTGATTGTTATCAAACATACTCTGGGCTGTGGGTCCAGGTTCCCCAGTTTTTACAGACAAAGTTCCTCCAATCAACTCTTCTGTGAGTTGAGAAACTTACAGCCAGCATTTACCTCCATCCATGCTCAGGACCCTGTTCTGGAGGAAAAGCGAGATCATCCCTGATGTTCCACCAACCACCTGGGCTCTTCCATGATCTGTGACTTACTGAGGCTGGTACTTCTTGGTCTCATTTTCCCTGTGTAGGTGGAGTGACACACCTGATTCCTGAACCCAGTAATAGGGACAGACTGCAGGTATGGGCAACAGCAGTCTGCTTTATTCCTCAAAGAACAGTAATAAGGAGGCCCTGGCTTCACTTGTGCAATGAAGTGTCATATATGGAGTCACATAAGTGAAAATGACTTCAGAGTCAACCTGAGAAAGGCTTACTAGAGGACAGTAAGTCAGATGACAATGTGATGAGTGAATGAGCACAGGTCTGCTCAGCAAAGTCAACATGAAAAGCAGGTGTCCACCCATCCCCCCAGCAGGTCCAGGATGAGGGTCCAGGTCCTAGACTCCATCCATCCAGTCCCAGAGGGAAGCTCAGCTCTATGGCTGAGAACAAGGCTTTAGCTCTCATAGTCTGACCCTAGGGCAGATTCAAGTCACACACTGACTTGTTCTCATAATGATGGACAACCAGGAAACCCAGCAGAAGTGCATTAAGGCCTCTTACGGTTGTCAACTGAAAAAAAAAAAAACCCACACAAGATAGGAACTGTGAGTTGAGTTCGATCAGTGTCTTACTGAGGACCACAGCCTGGGACACTGACTCTCAGTAGCTCTGAGAAACTGTTCTAAAGTGGTAAGGGTTGGGGGGAGTGAAAAATGTGGACGTGTTAGTCAGTCGGTCATGTTCGACTCTTTGTGACCCCGTTGACTGTAACCCACAAAGTTTCTCTGTCCATGTAATTCTCCAGGCAATAATACTGGAGTGGGTTGCTATTTCCTTTTCCAGGGGATCTTCCTGACCCATGGATCAAACCTGTGTCTCCTGCATTGCAGGCAGATTCTTTACCATCTGATCCACCAGGGAAGTCAGTATATATATAATTTTGGTGAAAGGGTACATGCAATCAAGGACACATTTGGGTAGAAGGTTACTGCTAGTCACGAGAATCAAATCTTAGTTATTGGCTTTAATGCTTTATTAAATATTTGATGATACAAGAATATCATCTCAAGATTTTTTCCTGAAAATATTTAACTATTTTAAAGTCTGTCTGCCAGCTTTCTCAAAGCAGAGAGTACCTCATTCTTTTTTATTTATTTATTTTAATTGGAGGCTAATTACTTTACAATATTGTATTGGTTTTGCCATACATCAACATGAATCCGCCACGGGTATACACGTGTTCCCCATCTTGATCTCCACCCTGGACTCTTCAGGGTGCATTAAAAGTCAGGGACTACAGTTGCTAATGACTCAATACTAGTAGAGACAAAAGGTGAATGACATTCTTCAGTTGGCAATGCCCCCTCATGGTCATAAATTGCAAAAAGGATTGGAAGGTATTTCATGATCATTTTGGCCAATGGTGCTAAGAATGTTCATTTCTAGGTCAAACCAGGATTTCATTGATAGGCCAATCAATGTGCTATTACTGGAATGGGCCCTATTAACAGTAGCCTAAAGCCTCTTTCCTGGTGGCTCAGACAGTAAAGCGTCTGTCTGCAATGCAGGAGACCTGGGTTCAGTCCCTGAGTTGGGAAGGTCCACTGGAGAAGAAAATGGCAGCCCACTTCAGTATTCTTGCCTGGAAAATCCCACGGACAGCGGAGCCTGGTAGGCTACTGTCCATGGGATCGAAAAGAGTCGGGACACGACTGAGCGACTTCACTTTCACTTTCAAAGCCTCTATATCTATGTCTTACTAATCTGTTATGGTCCAGGAAAAGCTTCCCTCTTGTCGCTTCTTCTCATATCTGAGTTACACTATTACAATTATTGATCTCATAAAGAACTGTGTATTTATTCAATCCTTTCAAGACTTATAGTCATCATTATTTTTATCAGTGGCTCAGCCACATATTTGCAGACAGCAATCTTGTAAAATAGGTACCATACAAGTAATACGAGTAGTTGTGTTAATAAAGTTAGCCAAATATTTAAGCCAAGAGCTTCTAGCACCAAACCAGTGTTTTAAGGGATCATGAAGACTGGGGAGTGGATCACTTAATGAAGAAATCTGATTTTTCATATGGGTCATTAAATGTGTTGTCATAGAGGATTCATCTGGTGTGAAAAAAGCACACTTCAGTTTGAATTATGGCACAGATGCCTCCTGAGATGCTGTAAGGATACTGAGGACTGCTCAGTTTTGTAATATGACTTTTCTCATTGTAAAGAACTCAGAATTCAGTAGGTTAATAGCCTGTCTGATTACTATTATTTATAGTCTGCTTCATGAATTTGTTAAAGCTTTGATATGGTCAGTTATATCTTTGGATCCTGTGAAGGCACAAAAACACTTGCTAAATGGTCATACCGGAGAAGGCGATGGCACCCCACTCCAGTACTCTTGCCTGGAAAATCCCATGGATGGAGGAGCCTGGAAGGCTGCAGTCCATGGGGTCACTGAGGGTCGGACACGACTGAGCAACTTCACCTTCACTTTTCACTTTCATGCATTGGAGAAGGAAATGGCAACCCACTCCAGTGTTCTTGCCTGGAGAATCCCAGGGATGGGGAAGCCTGGGGTCGCATAGAGTCAGACACGACTGAAGCGACTTAGAAGCAGCAGCAGCAGCAAATGGTCATACCACTGAATTACAGATCATTTGAGCCATTAGGCTTATAGCAATGGTAAATTTGCTGGGGCCATACCTAAATTGGCCTGAAGGTGATCTTGAGTCCACAGGAAACCTAGGGTACATCTTCTGATACATCCTGGAAGAAACCAAGGCCATTAATTGGTTCCTCAAGTTCGTTAAACTCTATTAGGAGCAGCTCACTATATCCTCAGTCCTTTGATCCAGTCTGTCTTGTGTTGCTGTCTCTAAGGGTAATGATATATTGGCATTGTTCACAAGGTACAAAGCCCAATTGCTTAGCGTTATTAGAAAAACTCCTGACATAAGGGAGCTTTTCTGCTTAAAAGACCATAGCCTGGTGTTAACCATATAAATCCATCTCAGGATTGTGGAAAGTGTCCCCCTAATAAAGTGAGAAGATTTTATTTTTCTCTTGTACCATAAGGTGTACAGGATCTTAGTTCCCCAACCAGGGATTGTACTTGAGACTCCTGCAATGGAAGTATGGAGTCTTAACCACTGGCCTGCCAGGGAAGTCCCAAGGTTAACGGTTTTTGACTGACTCAGCTCTTTGTTCTGGTTGAGCTTGAGAAACCTTTCAAGAATATTCATATGTATGGTCACTGTTAGAGTAGGTATTATTGATCAGCCAAGTGAGGGCAACCTATCTTGTAATATCAATAGTGGCCTGAACAGGACTATGACTTCTTTCTTTTAAATAAATTTCCTAAGTGAAATTCAATCAGTGTCTTGGAGGGGCGAAACACACCAAAGTTAACGAAAGGACTGGAAATAGGTAATTAACCACAAGCCCAACAACTGGATTTATATCTAAAATCTGCACAGGCTCCTTCTCAGATAGAAAAACACTTGATTCTGTGCAGAAGTCCAAGAAATTAAGAAAACATGGGTTGGGTTTGGCATCTTGGGACAACTGTCTAGTTCCGATTCTTCTCATCCTGGTCCAGATGTGCCTTCTCCATCTGAGCATCACTGCAAGGTGATCTTGAGTTACCATTCCCTCACAGAATCAGACACCACTGAAGCAACTTTGCACGCATGCACTACAGACTAGTCTGGTTCAGGGGTCATTTTCCAGTGGGAAATATAAATCCAAGAATCAGTTTCCTTTCGTTTTGTTGCAGATGAGTGAAAGTACCTGTTAGGGGCCTTTCCATCTAGGATGGAGTACGTCTTTCCAAGTGCTCTTCTTGTACACTGGTCACTGCAAGAGAACTAAGGGTCCAGAAACAAACATCTTTACGGTCAACTGTTTTTTTGTTTGTTTGTTTTTTACAAATGTGCTAAATCAATTTGATGAAGAAAATGTGGTCTTTTCAACAAATATTTATGTGCCAACTGGTTACTCAAAGTGAAAGAAAACTTACTTTCTTACCTCCAAACACATTCAAAATGGCCAGGAGAGGGTGCTACAAGTTAGCAAAAGTATCTAAATAGAATCAAGGTAGCTTCCCTGGTGGCTCAGATGTTAAAAAAAATCTGCGCACAATGCTAGAGACCTAGGTTCAATCCCTGGGTTGGGAAGATCCACTGGAGAAAGGAATGGCTACCCACTCCAATATTCTTGCCTGGAGAATTCTATGGACAGAGGAGCCTGGTGGGCTACAGTCCGTGGAGTTGCTAAGATTTGGACACCCTGAGCGACTATCACTCACAGGGAGTAAAACAATATCACATTATGCATCCATCCAACATTCCAAAGAGGACAGAAATTGATCACCGAATCACAAACAACCCAGCAATTTACTTAGGGCACAGGCTCTGGAGACTGGCTGACTTGGTTCAAATTCTTCATTCCCTAGGCAACCTCAAGTAAGTTACTTAACCTCCCCACTCCCCTGTTTCATATGTAAAATGGTCATCAAACTATATAGAAAGAAAGACACTCATTTAGAGGTAATGATAAAATTCTAATATTTCTTTATATACTATTTCCCATATAACTGCCAGGTATCCGCAGCTGAAATAGAAATGTAAGTAATATTCTGGATGCTGTAACATTCTCCCCAAGGAAGCAATGATTTGGCAACTCTCCTAACATGACCACATAATTCTGGTGTCTTCATATGTGACAGGGAAAATTGTCAAGAGAAGCCAAAGAAGCACATTTACGCTTGTAAGCTTGAACTCATTCTCCCATCATAGCGAGCTGACCAGATGCCCTGGGCTACATCCCACAAGCCAACAGAGCCCAGCAAAGATGATAAAATACAACGGCAGGGATGGCAGAGAGAGATTAAATATAATAAAGGGAAAGGAAGCTATTTAAAGATACTGATAGCAATAGAAACTAGTATTAGGAAGTTCGGGAAAGAGGGATGAAGGGCAGAGTGGGCATGAGAGGAAAATAACAAATGAGGGAGACAGTGACATAGAGATAAAAAGAGTTAGTGAGGAGAGAAATGTACACATAGAATTATAGAACTCTAATGAAAGGAGAGAGAGATAATAAAAGAGAAGTAAGTAAAAAGAGAGGGATAGAAACAAAGGGATAACGAGATGGAAACAGAGAGACGGAGAGGAGGAGGGAATATTAATATTGAGAGATAAGAGTAGAAAGAGATTTTCATATAAATACAGTGAGAGGGAGAGGTAAACACCAGAGACAGAGATGGAGAGAGAGGGAAATACATAGTAAGAGAATCAGAAATGGAAGCAGAGACACAATGACAGAGCTACAGAGACAGAAGAATATATGTGGCTACACAGAGTGTGATATACATGTTGAGATGGATATACAGAGATAGAAGGGAATACTGTGAGAGAGAAAGAAAGGGAGAAATAAAATTAGAGATATGCATATTTATATACGTATTGTTACAAACTATATTTACATAGTTACACATTTATTCAATATATGAATATATTTTATATAATAAATTAATAATATGATTTATTTCTTTTCTATTTATATATATTGTCTTTCTACCTATCTATATCTATGTCTATTTATTTATCAATTATTTATCTACCTATCATCTATCTAACTGCCTAATAAAATGGTATAACAAACATCCCAAACACACAGTAGCTTAAAACAATAATTAATTCTCACAAGCCCACAGGTCAGCTAGGCTATTCTGCTGATCTGGGTCAGATTTAGCTGTTGACCAGCCAGGCCCAAGCTAACCCATCAGCTACCATCTTATGACCTGGTCAAGGTGACCTGGGCTGAAATGAATCAGCTCTATTTCAGGTGGAACTTCATCCTCCAGCTAACTAGCTGGACGTGTGCTCATGACAGTGTGGGGGTGCAAGAGAGTCACCAGGAGTGCCGTAGGCCTCTTTTGTTGTTGTTGTTCAGTCACTCAGTTGTATCTGACTCTTTTTGACCCCCGTGGATTGAAGCACACCAGACCTCCCTGTCCATCTCCAATAACTGGAGTTTACTCAAACTCAAGTCCATTGAGTCCGTGATGCCATCCAATCATCTCTGTCATCTCCTTCTCCTCCTGCCTTCAATCTTGCCCAGCATCAGGGTCTTTTCCAATGAGTCAGCTCTTCACATCAGGCGGCCAAAGTATCGGAGCTTCAGCTTCAGCATCAGTCTTTCCAATGAATATTCGCGGTTGATTTCCTTTAAGATTGACTGGTTTTGTCTCCTTGCAGTCCAAGAGACTCTCAAGAGTCTTCTCCAACACCACAGTTCAAAGGCATCAATTCTTCAGCACTCGGCCTTTTTTATGGTCTAGCTCTCATATCTGTATAGGACTATTCTCTTTGCTGTACAGCAGAAATAAACAGAACATTGTAAATCAACTATACTGCAATAAAAATTCATTTTAAAAAAAGAAGTAAGGGAGGAGGTCAGTGCATATATGATATTAATGAAGGAGTACAAGCAATCAAGCACACATCTGAGTAGTAGGTTGCTGCTAGTCATGAGAGTCAGATCTTAGTTAATAATTTTAGTTCATTTCTAAGCATGGGAAGGTGAAAAATTTTGCATTCATGAATTTTTTCTGATAATATCTAACTATCCAAAGTCTTGATTTGCCAGCTTCCCTCAGATTACCTCAATTCTGGTGTTCATCTTGCAGTTTTTTCATGGTGTGTTAAACATCAGTAGCTGCAGTGGTTAATGGGTTAATGACCCAATCCTAGTAGAGCCAGTTAGTGAGCAACATGCTCTAGTTGGCAAGGTCTGGATTTGGAACTAGCGCTCCATAACTAATGAGGAGACTGGCACCTCTCGTTTGAGGGGCTGACATTCACATCGCAAGGAGTGAGTTCCAATTCTGGAAATACTACTGTGACCACACTTGGTCCCCTATCTCTCAATGATCGCAATTATAACCCCTGAATCTGAGGACTCTGTAAAATAAAGGGTAGCAAGCAGATAGGAAAAGGAAATCATAAAGTGAGTGTTATTGAACAAATGTGAGTTTCCCTCATTTTTTTTCACTGCAGGTCTTCCCTGGCCTGGACTCAAAAAGAGCCTGAAGCCTGTCTGTGCATCAGGTGCAGACAGAAGGAAGGGGGCACTCAATGGGCCCGGAGGCCTGCTTGTCTGTTTTTGCTTGTGTTTCTTTTGTCCTTTCTCCTTCTTTCCCACCCCTCAGCCCCCACACCCACACCCCACCCCACACCCACATCCTGGTGTCATGGAGGCTAAACCCTGAGGGAAGGGACCTTCTCTCTCACACAAGAACCTGTGGTCCCAAGGGAACAGGGAGAATCCCAGTGGCTTTTGTTCTCTCTCTGTCATCTCTCTTCTTGGCACAGAAGGCAGCCTCGGTTGCAGAAATGCACAGCAGAGCAAATATACTAAAGTCTACTTATCTGGTCCAAGAACCAGAGGGACAATTCCTGTGAGTTTGAAAATGGTATAGAGATTGCAGAGAGGAGATTAAGAAAAAAAAATCTGATATAATTGGTGTTTGACAACTAGGATCACCCCTCCCCCTGGCCCCCACCCATATGCAGAGGCATAAATGTGAGGAAAAACAGACTTCGCAAATTGATATGAAGTGTAAACAACCACCTAGAGCCTATACTCAGCTTCCCTGGTGGTTCAGATGGTAAAGAATCTGCCTGCAATGCAGGAGATCTGGGTTCAAGCCGTGGGTCACGAAGAGTCCCCTGGAGAAGAGAACAGCAATCCACTCCAGTATTCTTGCCTGGAAAATCCCATAGACAGAGGAGCCTGGCAAGCTACATACAGTCCATGGGGTGGCAAAGATTTGGACATGACTGAGTGACCAACACTTCCTTTTTGGGGCCTAGACTGGTCATTGGATGACATGAGCAGTTCAGTGTGAACAGCACTGTATTGACTCAAACTGCCCATCAAAGGCAGGTAGGAATTTACTGTCCCTTATACAAAAGCAGAGACATTACTTTGCCAACAAAGATCCATCTAGTGAAGGCTATGGTTTTTCCTGTGGTCATATATGGATGTGAGAGTTGGACTGTGAAGAAGGCTGAGCGCCGAAGAATTGATGCTTTTGAACTGTGGTGTTGGAGAAGACTCTTGAGAGTCCCTTGGACTGCAAGGAGATCCAACCAGTCCATTCTGAAGGAGATCAGCCCTGGAATTTCTTTGGAGGGAATGATGCTGAGGCTGAAGCTCCAGTACTTTGGCCAGCTCATGCGAAGTGTTGACTCATTGGTAAAGACTCTAATGCTGGGAGGGATTGGGGGGCAGGAGGAGAAGGGACCCACAGAGGATGAGATGGCAGGGTGGCATCACTGACTCGATGGACGTGAGTCTGAGTGAACTTAGGGAGTTGGTGACCGACAGGGAGGCCTGGCGTGCTGCAATTCATGGGGTCACAAAGAGTCGGACATGGCTGAGCAACTGAACTGAAGTGAACTGAACTGAGTAGGCTGCAGTCCATGAGGTCACACAGAGTCAGACACGACTGATTGACTTAGCAGCAGCAGCAGTGGGTCAATTAATTCTCTGCTTACAACAGCACAAAAACCACAGCCAGAAAAAA
Source organism: Bos indicus (assembly GCF_029378745.1). NCBI lineage: Eukaryota > Metazoa > Chordata > Mammalia > Artiodactyla > Bovidae > Bos > Bos indicus. Next base: position 82,903,078 of record NC_091763.1, read on the forward strand.
AAAAAAAAATCAGGATTCTCCATAGTATTTAAGCACTAACTAGAGTCCGTGGCATTGTATTGAAAATGTGCAGAATACAATCCAAAATTCCCCAACAGGTGAAGAACCAGGAAGATCTCGACATCACACTGTGGAAAAGCTAGTAAACAGAGGCCAATCCTGACGTATCACAGGATTTTTTATGCCCGAAGAAAAAGGAGAGACGGACATAGAGATAGAAAGTCATACAGATGAGAGAGATATAAATGTTGAATTAGAAAAGGAAAGACAGGTGGTAGATTGGGCAGACAGAGAGATAAAAAGAGAGAAATAGAGATAAGGAGAGAGAGAGTAAGACAGGAGAGAGATGAAGAGAAACAGAGAAGGGGAAGGGGACAGAGCTGGAAAGAAAGGCAGAGAAAGACTTAGAGGGGTGAGCAGTGATAGTAAATATGGAAGATCTGTGGACACAGAGATGGAGAAACAGAGAGCAGTCCAGACAAGTGGTGGAGAAAGCCGTGAAGAGATAGGGAAACAGAAGAGTAGAGAAAGAGAGCGAGAGAGCCAGTGCAAGGGACAGAGGTGAAAAATGCTTAAGAGAATTGTTTTCTCTGGTTTCTCTTTTTCCTTTCTTTCTTTTTTCCTTCCAAGTTCTCATCCTGCACCCTATCTCTCTCTTTCTTTTGGTAAATTGTGTCTAATGAATATATTCTAGTGCCAATATATTGTAATTTTTTCAACATCATAGTTGATAGTTCTTTCACATTCTGGTTTTTTCTCTTACTATTTTTTTGTGTGTGTGTTTGAAGAATTTTCTTTCCACTCTAGACTAACAGAAATTTTCTCCTTATATATATTTTTTTGAATTTATTTACTTATTTTTGGCCATGTAGCGTGGCATGTAGTATCTTAGTTCCCAGACCAGTGATCTGACTGGCGCCCTGCAGTGGAAGCATGGAGCCTCAACCACTGGACTGTCAGCAAATTCCTCCCCTTTTTTATTTTTAAACCATGAAACTTCTGTTCCCAAAAGGATTTTCTAGGACTCCAGGGCACCTGCACTTGCTTCATGTACAACAGCCTGGAACACTCTGCTCTCAGATTAGTTCCTGTCCCCTGCACCGTTGGTCCTGGTGGCACAGGGAAGACCAGCTTTAGTCCTGTCCCTTCCTCACTCCCCTGCTCTCTGTCATGAGCCTAGAAAATGAATTATCTGAGAGAGAGTGGCCAAAACATTTTATTATACATATTTTAAACATATATCCCAGCATTTTACAAAAGTGGTGGGTGAAAATCTGTATGCACATCATTTCAGTTCCACTGTGGTTTCACTATCCTTGTCTGATCTCCTACGTATCCGTCTATGAGTCCAAGTAAATCAAAGGGGAAAGTTTTAATAATGTCACCACAAGCATGCTTGTCCTTGAGTCCTGGTGACATGAACAAACATTTCTGTTAGATGTATGCCTCATAGTGGAAATACAGTGTATCTGAACACCTTTCAATAGGTTTATCGTTCCTTGTGGTGATTGCAGCCATGAAATTAAAAGACACCTACTCCTTGGAAGGAAAGATATGACCAACCTAGATAGCATATTCAAAAGCAGAGACATTACTTTGCCAACAAAGGTCCATCTAGTCAAGGCTATGGTTTTTTCCAGTGGTCATGTATGGATGTGAGAGTTGGACTGTGAAGAAAGCTAAGCACCGAAGAATTGATGCTTTTGAGCTGTGGTGTTGTGGTGTTGGAGAAGACTCTTGAGAGTCCCTTGGACACCAAAGAGATCCAATCAGTCCATTCTAAAGGATATCAGCCCTGGGTGTTCTTTGGAAGGACTCATGCTAAAGGTGAAACTCCAGTACTTTGGCCACCTCATGTGAAGAGTTGACTCATTGGAAAAGACTCTGATGCTGGGAGGGATTGGGGGCAGAAGCAGAAGGGGACGACAGAGGATGAGATGGCTGGATGGCATCACCAAATCGATGGATGTGAGTTTGAGTGAACTCCTGCAGTTGGTGCTGGACAGCGAGGCCTGGCATGCTACAATTCATGGGGTTGCAAAGAGTCGGACACGACTGAGCGACTGAACTGAACTGACTGTATATGCAGGAACCATGCATGTTCTTTACTTTTTTTTTTTTTTTTCATTTTGCCTCTTTTGAATGATTTCTTTCTTTTAAAACTCAATTTATTTAAACAAAACATTCGAGTGTTTCTCCCATGTCCTGCCACTTGCCTCTGGTAACCACTGATCTGTTCTCTGTTTCTCCACATGTAAGAGAGATTTATGATATTTGTCTTTCTCTGTCTTAGTTTTTCACTCAGCATAATGCTCTTAAGTTCCACCCATATTGTTGCGAGTGTCTGAGGAGTATTCCATCGCATACATATACTCCAGCTTCTTTACCCATTCATCTGTTTGCTGATGGACACTTAGGTTTTTCCAAGTTTAGACTGTTGTAAATAAAGCAGCAATGAACCCGGGAGTACAGATACCTTTTCAAGTCAGTGTTTTTATTTTTTTTTTTTCAGATCAATACCCACAAGTAGAATTGCCAGGTCACATGGTAGCTGCATTTTCAATTTTTCAAGGACCCTTCCTACCGTTTTGATAGTGACTGTGCCAATATACATTTCCACCAGGAGTGCACAAGGTTCTATTTTCTCCTTATTCCCACCCACTTGTTAGTTCAAGTCTTGTTGATAACAGCCTTCTGACAGCGCTGAGATGACATCTCATTGTTGTTTTGATATCCATTTTCCTGAATTTCAGATAAACATCATGTTTTTTTAGTGTAAGTATATCTAAATGTTACGTAGTACTACGTAAGACTTTTTTCTCCACTAAATCTAGCAACCCTAGGTGAGGGCTTTTACTTGATGATGAAAAAATTTCTCTTATTTAATTGATTTGTAAGCACACACACATACACATTTAACTTTGAGGAGAGGTAAATGTAGATCAATACACCTGGTATCAATTTCTTGTAATAAAAGAGGGGTGAATGCCTATTGGATTTGCGGTGGTTGCCTCAAGTTTACCTACAGATGTAAAAAGGAAGGTAGTGCAGGGAAATGATAGAAAGGTGGTTCCTTGAGAGAAAGACTATGGCAGCATCATTAACACTGAAATACTGAGCCGTGGGGAACTTAGCCTGATTCACGTCTGCTCACTCCACTAGGCCACAGGCAAGCTTGTCCACATTTCTCTGCCTGCCCCTTCATCTGATCCCTCTGCTTGCAGTTCTGAGAGCTCAGAGCTCAGGC